>NC_044031.1:188766107-190191107 GCF_901765095.1 Microcaecilia unicolor | reverse complement strand
GGAGGGAGGAAAAGGGAGAGAGAGAGAGAGAGAAAGAGAGAGAGAGGGTGATTCCCTTCCTACGTCTGATCCCAGCACTTCACTGAGCGTATGCGCATAGCCGATGCAGAACCAGACACATCTCCCCAAGGTGGCACTTATAACATGACCTGGCTTGAGACTGTTATCCACGTTCTCCTTCTCCCTCTCCCCTTCCCAAACGGTAATGGGGAAACAGACTGGAATCACATAAATCCACTGATCTAGCATTGCTTAGAGACTGCATTCATCATTTTTTTTTCCCTTTTCAGATTTTGCTCCAGTTGTGCTATGCAGTTGTGTAAGTACTGGGCAGAATGAAGACACTGGACCAGGGGTCCATTCTAGATAAATGTCAGCCCGAGCACCTGATGTGGGGCTCTGTTTGTAGATAAAATAACTTTCCTAATGTGAATTGCTAAAAATGTGCATGCTGAAATATTTTTGTCTCAGTTGAACTGCAAACTGTTTGTGGCTTTTTAGGTAGATTAGTGGCTTTTTAGGTAGATTATATAATCAGAGCACAATTATGTACTTAATGTACAACCTTGTATTCAGATACTAATCTACCTGAGACAACAATATTTCAGCATGCAGAACATTTTTAGCAGTTCACATTAGGAAAGTTCTTTTATCTACAAACAGAGCCCCACATCAGTTGCATTTTAGAGTAAGAGACTGATAGATTTTGAGCAGGGGTTTTCAAGCACTGAAAACAAAATAGCCATTTTACTGTTATTTTCACTTTTTTTTTTCATGTCCTACTTTCTCTCTCATGACTAGTAGTCTTTCATTTCTCCCCTCATGTGTACTACTCTTTTTATCTATTTCTCCCCCATGCCCGGCAGTTTCACTCTTTCTTCCTCTCTCTCCCCCCTCCCCCCACACAGCAATTTTCATCTCTCACACTTCTTTCTTCCCTCCCCCCCCCCGTGACATTTTTCATCTCTCTTTTCCTTGTCCCTCTGTCTATTATTTGTCCCATACCTTGCAGTTTCCTTCTCTCTCTCATGCCCAGAAGTCTCCATTTCTTTATCCCCTTCAGACCTAACAGTCTCTTTCTCTATTTCCTCCCTCATGCCCAGCAGTTATTTTTGTGGCTGTCTGTCTCTTCCTCTCTATTATTTCCCCCCTCATACTCAGCACTCTCTTATTTCCCCACTCATCCTCATGTCCAGCACATTGTTTCTATTTTACCTTTTCCACCTGCCCAGCAGTCCCTCTCTCTCTTGGTTCCCTCCCCAATGCATAGTACTTTCTCCTCCTCATCCCCAAGTCTCTATCTCTATTCCATCCCCCCTCCCAAAGGCCAGCAGTTTCTCTCTCTCTCTCTCTCTCTCTCTCTCTCTCTGTCTCAGAGATTAAGAGTGTTATCACTCCTAGGTTCCAGCCACTGCAAAGGGACAGCAACTCTCAGCACTCACAGAGTTAAAGAGGTGGTGCAGCTGCAGAAGTCAGGATCATTGAGTATCAGGAATAGGATAGAGGGGGGAGGCAGGGAACATAGAACACTGCATAGCACTTTTTCCTGTGCAGCAGGTACTAGGAGGGGGGTGGAGGGTGAAGAAATGCAGTAACTGCTGGGATACAGCATCCAGAGCACCAGGAAATCAGCCTGACCAGCCCTCCAGGGCTTGCTCAAACACCCAATATGAAAAAAAAAAAAAAAAACACTTGCACTGGACGTGCAGGAAAACACACATGCATGTGCAAACACCTTTCCTAATATTATGTGCAGTCCAAAATGAGGAGGGACATTCTGTGGAATTCAAAAACAGTTTGCATCGTTCTTGCAGCTGCATTTTAAATGGAGGCCAGTAACTGAGACAAAACACAAACAGGGGATGCCTCTACGCCAGAAAGTCACAACAGAAAAGAGTAGAGGCTGACCAAGGACGAATCCAACACTTGATGCAGATATAGAGGGATCCAACACGGCCAGTGGTGTGCTGGAGCAGGCTCTCACAGGCTTGCAAGAGCCGGTTGTTAAGGTTTTAAGAATTTTGGGAGCCGGTTGTTAAAATAGGGCCCTCCATGGCTACTTTAACAACTGGCTCCCAAAATGTGGTCTTGGGCCCCCTGCTGAGTTCTCTTTTACTTTGCTGGAGGGGGATGCTGAGCCCTGCCAGCCAAGTAAATAGACTGCTGCTGTTCCTCGCTCCTTGTTTCCAGCTCTGAGCAGCAGGCTGGGACTTCTCCAGCATGTGTGAGAAGTTTCAGCATGCTGCTCAGAGCAAGACGTTGGGAGTGGTGGCAGTCCATTTATTGGCTAACAGCAAAGGTACGCCTAGTGTGCCTGCACAAAGGGAGGGAGGAGAGAGAGGCAAGTGTTGCTCCCCCTCCCCCGCCACCCTTGGCCCTTCTAACTGCAGAGCTGGCTACGTCCGGAGAAAGAGCCTGTTGTTAAAAATTTACCAGCACACCCCTGGACACAGCCCTTGTTTCGGCATATAGCAATGCCTACATCAGGGGTCAAATGAATAACTCAGACCAAAAGAACTAATATTCAACTCTGCATATGTCAAATTGAAGAACTGTGATTCAGTCAAACTGATCAAAGGACATGAGGGGCACAGCACTTCTTCCTCCAAGCACAGCACACAGCTCCAAGTAATTGAGAGCCTGAGCAGAGCATTCAATTTTACCAACTGGCCACAGAGCCACCTAGTTTTGTATCTATCTAGGAAATTATATCAGCCAAGTGTAAAGACTGTTCTTTCCATTTTTTTTTCTTGTTAGCTGTACTGCTATGCAGTGAATGCAGGATCGCCAAGCTACTACTACTACTACTATTTAGCATTTCTATAGCGCTACAAGGCATACGCAGCGCTGCACAAACATAGAAGAAAGACAGTCCCTGCTCAAAGAGCTTACAATCTAATAGACAAAAAATAAATAAAGTAAGCAAATCAAATCAATTAATGTGAACGGGAAGGAAGAGAGGAGGGTAGGTGTAGGCGAGTGGTTACGAGTCAAAAGCAATGTTAAAGAGATGGGTTTTCAGTCTAGATTTAAAGGTGGCCAAGGATGGGGCAAGACGTAGGGGCTCAGGAAGTTTATTCCAGGCGTAGGGTGCAGCGAGACAGAAGGCGCGAAGTCTGGAGTTGGCAGTAGTGGAGAAGGGAACAGATAAGAAGGATTTATCCATGGAGCGGAGTGCACGGGAAGGGGTGTAGGGAAGGACGAGTGTGGAGAGATACTGGGGAGCAGCAGAGTGAATACATTTATAGGTTAGTAGAAGAAGTTTGAACAGGATGCGAAAACGGATAGGGAGCCAGTGAAGGGTCTTGAGGAGAGGGGTAGTATGAGTAAAGCGACCCTGGCGGAAGATGAGACGGGCAGCAGAGTTTTGAACCGACTGGAGAGGGGAGAGGTGACTAAGTGGGAGGCCAGCAAGAAGCAGATTGCAGTAGTCTAAACGAGAGGTGACAAGGGTGTGGATGAGGGTTTTGGTAGAGTGCTCGGAAAGAAAGGGGCGGATTTTACGGATGTTGTAAAGAAAGAAACGACAGGTCTTGGCGGTCTGCTGGATATGAGCAGAGAAGGAGAGAGATGAGTCAAAGATGACCCCAAGGTTTCGAGCTGAGGAGATAGGGAGAATGAGAGAGCCATCAACAGAAATAGAAAACGGGGGGAGCGGGGAGGTGGGTTTGGGGGGGAAAATGAGAAGCTCGATTTTGGTCATATTTAATTTCAGGTGGCGTTGAGACATCCAGGCAGCAATGTCAGACAAGCACGCTGAAACTTTGGTTTGGATGCAAGGTGAGATATCAGGGGTAGAAAGGTAGATTTGGGAGTCATCAGCATAGAGATGGTAGGAAAAGCCATGGGATGAGATTAATGAACCAAGGGAAGAAGTGTAGATAGAAAAGAGGAGGGGACCAAGAACAGAACCCTGAGGTACGCCGACAGGCAGAGGGATAGAAGTAGAAGAGGATCCACCAGAGTGAACACTAAAGGTGCGGAGGGAGAGGTAGGAAGAGAACCAGGAAAGGACAGAGCCCTGGAATCCAAGTGAGGACAGGGTATCGAGAAGTATGCTGTGATCGACAGTGTCAAAAGCAGCGGAAAGATCAAGAAGAATGAGGATGGAATATTGACCTCTGGATTTAGCCAGTAATAGGTCATTGGAGACTTTAGTAAGCGCAGTTTTGGTTGAGTGGAGAGGGCGAAAACCAGATTGTAATGGGTCAAGAATAGCATGTGAGGAGAGAAAATCAAGGCAGCGGCGGTGAACAGCACGCTCAAGTAATTTGGAGAGAAAAGGAAGGAGGGAGATGGGTCGGTAATTAGAGGGACAAGTAGGGTCAAGTGAAGGCTTCTTAAGGAGAGGTGTGACCACAGCATGTTTAAAGGCAGCAGGGACAGTCGCAGTGGAAAGTGAGAGGTTGAGAATGTGACAGATAAAAGGAATAAGAGTAGGAGAGATGGCATTAAGAAGGTGGGTGGGAATGGGATCAGAGGAACAGGTGGTACATTTTGAGGAAGAAAGGAGAAGTGTAGTTTCCTCAATAGTAACTTCAGGAAAGGAGGAAAGGGAACGAGGGGAAGGAGAGAGAGGGGAACGGACTAGTGGAGGGAGAGCTGGTGAGGTAGAGAAAGCAAGGTTTATCTTTTGAACCTTGTTGTGAAAGAATTCAGCAAGGGTCTGAGGAGATAATGAAGGGGGAGTTGGGGGAGGGGGCACCTTGAGGAGAGAGTTCAATGTGGTGAAGAGAAGCTGCAATAGAAAAATATGTATTCTTCCATCTAGCTGAGCTAAATCCATAGGATAGCGAAATTTCCCAAAGCAGGAATGTAACATAGTTGGCTTTTCATTCTTAAAGTCAAGCTGTGGAGAGAAGTTTCTGCCATGCTTGCCCAACTAGTTTTCTATGGTCACTAAAGACGGTGTGTAATATGGAACAAATATTCACCTAAGTGTATTCTATAAGTGGCACCTGGATTTAATCATGGTATATAGAATATGCATAGTTGATATCCTAGTGCCTAGAATTATGCACATCCATTTACACCAAGGAAAATACCAGCGTGTAGATTTAGGTGCAGAGAGGCATACTCTATAGCAGTGCTTCCCAAGTCCGGTCCTGGATTACCCCTTGCCAGTCAGGTTTTCAGGATATCCACAATGAATATGCATGAAACAGATTTGTATATAATGGAGGTAATATATGCAAATCGAGTTCATGCCTACTCATTGTGGATATCCTGAAAACGTGACAAGCAAGGTGTACTCCAGGACTGCACTTGGGAAACACTATTCTATAACAGTGCACATAAATTTTGGAATGCCCACAAAGTGCCCATTTCCCTGCCCTTAACCATGGTCCCTTTTGGCTCCATGCATTAGAATTTAGGCGCTCTGCATTACAGATACACTTAGGGGGTCTTTTACAAAGCCACGCAAAACGCTAGAAATGTCCATAGGAATATATGGGTGTCTCTAGCATTTAGCACACACTTATTTTTAGTATGCACTAAAATCACTAGCATACCTTGTAAAAGCCCCCCTTAGTGAGTGTGTAAATTCTAATTATTGTCAATTAGTGCTCATTATTGCTTGTTAAGTGCCGATAATGCTGATTAGCTTGGTAAGCCAATTAAGTTACATGCGTTGTTATAGAATACTGAAAGAGGAAGTGGTAAATGCATCTGCAAGAGCCGTAACTGCACGTACCATATGATAAAGGTTTTCTGTGCGGTACCTGTGTGGGAAGATGTTGGTGATGCTACCAACAATCACTGCACAGGCTTTGCACTTATGGGAGATGGCCCAATAGTCTTGGGTTTCTTAGGAAAATCATTAAGGACACCAGGACTATAAGTCCATGCAGGCAATGGCATAAAACTAGGATTGGATCAGGATAGAGTCAGTTGGCAGTCAAATATTTGCTTACAGAGTCATATACTGAGCTGTTGGCTAATGGTGTATTTTAGTATAAAATAGGTTTTAAAATGAACAAAAATATTTATGTAACTTGAAATATGGTCAGCTTTCCAGTGGCATAGTCAGAAGGATATTCTTGGAAAGGCCAATAGGTAGGTTGGGTGGCACACATTTTCTTTTTTCTTACCTCTTCCCCCCCCCCTCTATGAAATGTAAAAAATAAATACCTTAGCTGGTGGGGATCCCCAAGGCCCACCAGCTGAAGACATCTGTAGCCCGCAGATCAATGTTTAGAAAACAGTGGCAGTGCTCTGAGCCACCAAAACAGGCACATCAGGCATGCTCAGTTCTCATACGTAAACTGAGCATATGCAAGAATTGAGCATGCACATGGTGCCAGCATCAACAGCTTGGAGCACCGCTGCTGACTGCCACAGTTTACTGACTGAGGTTGAATTGTCTGTGAATTTCTTCAGCTAGCAGGGCTTGGAGATTGCCAACACCTATATGAATGGTGCATCTAGGTTTTTCAACCTTGAAAGGTAAAACTTGACATCTGTGCACCTGCCAGAGCAGCAAATAAACAAAAGTGAGAAAATATAAGCCAACAATATGGCGTGTGCTTAAGAAAAGTTGAATACAAAGAACAACTTAAAAGACAGAAGCTGAAACATCTATAAGATGAAAGTGCTAAGAAACAACTCAATTGACGTCTGGGCATCAAGTGTCACCTAAAAAATCTAGATGGGTTCCCCCAGGTAGTCCGAACACATCAATAGGTTAATGCTGAAAGACCTTTCTGATCTAAAGTGGTCTAGATTAAACAGGAGAGGTAATTTGTCCCATAGTCAGTGGCAGTGTTTACAAGAATTAACCAACTGCCTTGTTAATAGTTCAAAGAAAAGACAAAGGAGGGGCCATAGTAGTTATGGATTGTTCTAAATATGTTAAAGATGGAATTGAACT
The DNA here is from genome assembly GCF_901765095.1 of Microcaecilia unicolor. NCBI lineage: Eukaryota > Metazoa > Chordata > Amphibia > Gymnophiona > Siphonopidae > Microcaecilia > Microcaecilia unicolor. The sequence goes on along the minus strand of NC_044031.1, from coordinate 190,184,236 downwards.
GTTATAGCAGGAACAATTGTATAGGGCTATTGATCATGATCCTACATATGAATCATAACAGAATATTATAGCTTGTGTTGCTCAAACACTTGACATAGGGGTTTTACCCTGTAAAGAGTATTGCTTTTTATGCTGTGAGTGCCCAAAGATTCCATATATATACTTTATACCAAAAATCCATAAATCTCTGCTGAATCCTCCTGGGTGCCCTGTTGTGTCTACAAGAGGTTCAGTTTTAGAACTTTTGTCTCAATATATAGACATGATTTTATGTCCCCACGTCATTCAAGCTGATTCTATACATTTCATTCAATTACTGGAAGAAGTGGAGGTCACTGATAATGGCAGTGCTCTGGTTACACTTAATGTAGTAGCGCTGTATACTAACATTCCTCAATTTCAGGCGGTGGGTATGGCATGCCACTATTTTCAAATGGCAGCCATTCCAGACTCCAAGATTAGGGTATTGCGTGAATTACTTTCCTATGTCATTTGCAACAATTATTTTGAAATCCATCAGCGGTTTTTCATTCAAACTAAGGGCCTACGTAGCAATGGGTGCAACTGTAGCACCCTCTATAGTCTTCTTGTTGTAAACTGGAAGGTCCTCCTTGCGCCCTAGGAATACCCTTCTCCAGGGACAAAGGGTCTGCGCTTCCACTATGTGTTAGGCCGCCTGCCTAAATCCTTTTGATATTCCATGCCAGTGATACCTCTGTTGTGTAGATACCACGAGGCTTAAGTCTAGGATAAAGTCCATGATCATGGTCTTCCATTTGTCAGGATCTATACAGGATCTAAATAGATCTTTGTCCATTTAAGTCCCCATATATATATAGTATTAGAAATCTATGAAACTTAGTGTAAAGAGTGTGTGTGAGTTGTATGTGGCTTAGTTTTAAGTTAGAATGACAGGTAAAGAATTATTGGAAATAAAGACAGAGATAAATTTCAGAAAGAAGACTTTAATCTTACCAAGTTGTTCAATTAAGTACAGACATCAGACAGACTCTGGTTTCAGTCGCACAGGGCCCTGCCGTCTGAGCAAGCGTTGGGGAGAACTCCAACTTTCTCTCAAAATCTTATCTCTTTTATAGCCACAAATCCCAATAGAAGTCTATTGTGAGGTACCTTTTTTTTTTCTAATATTTCTCAATTTCTGAGATCATACTTTCGTATCCGGCCACATGCGCATCTGTACCATCTGTCTTTCCGTTCTAGCTATTTCAAGAGATTACCCCATATCCGTTAAAGTCAACATGTTTTTGGAACATTCTGTTTTGTTCGTTTACCAAAATATCTTTATCAGTTTCATATCTCTCTTTTGTAATAAATTTCATAACATCTCATGATCTGTGTGCCATCTTATGGAAAATATGTCCCATTTTATGAACCTCATTTTATTCCTTTTACTCATTATTTTTTCATTATAGGTGCTATATTCAATTAAAAAGTTGTACCTGGTTGTGTTAAGACTCATTGTTCAGAACTGCTTATTGCAGATCCTCAAATATGACATTATTAGCTTGTTACTTGGCCTAGTCAATACTCTTTCAGTTGCTTCAGGCTGTGTAGCTTAGCCTACCACTATTCCAGTGGTAGGTCTGAAGCTAGGCCACATATTAACATTGTATATGACCAAGTTTGAGAACCAATATGTTTACCTCTCCTGTTATAAAAATCATGTAGTACTGTGGAAACGCTTTATTGACAATGTTGATATGATATGAAGGGGTCATATTGAAGATTTACAGGCGTTCATTCACCACATTAACCAATGTGTTCCATATATTAACTTTACAGTCAAAATTCATGATTCAGAAATAGAATTTTTGGATATTAAAATGATGACATCACCTGTACATAAATTCACTACTACTATTTACAGGAAGGAAACGGACAATAACACCCTTGTACAGTATTCTAGTTTTCATCCTAATTCTTTAAAGAGGAGAATCTCTGTCGGTCAGTTTTTGAGGATCAGGCACCTTTGTTCTACAGTTGATGAGTTAATTTTTCAGGCGAGAAGTATGATGGATCGGTTCACTCAATGGGGGTGCCTAGTTAATGTGATCAAAATAAAAGCATACAAGTGGGCGTTATATGCTCATTGGGCTTGGCTTTTTTTTACCAAAGCAAATTTTGGGGAGGAGCCCTCCAGTGTGTGTTCTTGCTTATTTCCCTTGTGCAACTGCTGTTGGTCAGATTATTCATAAGCATTGGAATGTTTTAACAGTGCATTGGGGCTTCAGGAACACCCTAAGGTGGCTTATAAACGTAAGGCTAATGTCGGGGAAAATATTTAAAACATCACACTTTGAACAGTGGAATGGAGAGCATTCCCCATGTGGGAAATGCATGTTTTGTAAATTTTCCCTTACTACCAATAGTTTGCCTATCCCAGGGACAGCTAAAAAGTTTTATTTTAAAAGCAAGACTACCTGTGGCAGCCATCAGTTAGTGTATTGCATAGTTCAGCTTCACAGTGGCATAGTCAGAAGGCTGTATTACATTGGGCAAACAAACAGGAAATTGAAAGTGTGTAGCAGAGCACCTTAGCAATATCAGGAATATGAGAATGGAAGCTCCCCTGATGGGTCACTGGGTGGAAGCAGGTCATTCAGTCAATGACTTAAGCTTTATGACATTATTGCTAGTTAATTTAAAGAGAGGTGGTGATATTAGCAGCATATTGATGACTCAGGAACAAATGTTTATTTTCTATTGCCACATGGTGGTCCCTGGGGGGGGGGGGGGGGGGGGGGGGTTAAACCTGGATGCAGAATGGTGATTCACCTTGTGGGGGACTCTAATGACTTTCATATGTTGGGATGCATTTGCTTCCTTTATAAACCCAGAAGTATATAAAAAGAGTATTTCTGTTTGAGGTCAACATTTGTAGCGGGTGAAGTTTGAATATTATCCCTATGGTAAGCAGCTAAAAGTTGACATTGAATGATGTTGAGGTTGAGATAGTATTTACATGTTATACGCGCAGGAGTTAAATTCGGAGTACTATGTGCATGCTTTTTTTTTTGTAGGGAGTTTACTTGTTCCTCCTGAAGAAGAAATCAAAATGTGGTTCCACGTTGGGGAACAAATGTGGTAAGATTTTACTAGTTTGTCTAGCTGATGAAACCCAAGTAACAAGAGACTGGACAACCATAGCAAAAATATTCAGAGTCAATATTTATTTTGTTCCACTACAAAGAGATTATCAAGTCCTGCTGTTTTAAATGGGATTTCATCAAAAACACCTTTTGACTTGTATGAAGCAGTAGTGCTTAGTAGATTTGCACCGATTACACATCATTTTGGACATGGATGTCTCATTGAAACTGGTGTTTTTCTACAATTGATCCTTTAGTTGGATCATCAGCTTCTGAATAAAGATAATCTTGTTAAGATTGTTTAACTGGCAATTGTGTTGGGTATGGTGAATGGAAGGCGTGATTGGTATGAATGAAGTTTGAGTGATATTATTTTCTTGTGTTTTTATTTAAGCAGTGATTCCACTAAATAAAGAATTTCATATAGTAAATATAGTTCTCTGGAGCATATTTGGACAAAGTTTGTGACCTAAAAAAGGTACCACAGTAGACATTGATAGCATCTCTAGCGCTAATAGCAAGAAACTTGCCCCCTTGTTTATGAAGTCATGCTAGTGGCTGCCACAGCCCATTCAAAGTGAAGGGACTGTGTCGGCATTAGCGCATGGCATCCACTAGTGCGGCTTAGTAAACAGGAGGATTAGATTTGAAAGACCAACATGTAAATGTAGAGTGTGCATTGTGAGTAGCTGGAGAGTTTGCTTAAGATAAAAAAGAATAGACGTAAAGGGCCAGATTCTATATAAGGCGCCTATAAAATTTGTTTGGTAAACATTTCCACCTAAGCGTATTCAATAAGTGGCGCCTAGATTTAGGCGCAGTATATAGAATATGCTTTGTTGATATCCTAACGCCTAAAACTACATGCCTCCATTTACACCACAAAAAAAAATTAAAGCATTTTTTGCCAGCCTGTATGCCAGCCTCAAATGTCATTCCCAGCTCCCTGACAGCAGTATGCAGGTCCCTGGAGCAGTTTTTAGTGGGTGCACTGCACTTCAGGCAGGTGGACCCAGGCCCATCCCCCCCTACCTGTTACACTTGTGGTGGTTAATGTTGAGCCCTCCAAAAAAAACCAAAACCCACTGTACCCACATGTAGGTGCCCCCCTTCACACCTTAGGACTATGCTAATGGTGTAGACTTGTGGGCAGTGGGTTTGGGGGGGGGGGCGATTGGGGTGGCTCAGCACCCAAGGTAAGGGAGCTAGGCACCTGGGAGCAATTTCTGAAGTCCACTGCAGTGCCCCCTAGGGTGCCCGGTTGGTGTCCTGGCATGTCAGGGGGGCCAGTGCACTACAAATGCTTGCTCCTCCTATGGCCAAATGCCTTGAGATGGCCAGGTCCGGTTTCCATTATGGCTGAAAATCGGAGCCGGCCATCTCATCTAAACCCGGCGATCTGCCTGCGATCCTATTCTAAACCCGGCGAGCGATTTGGCCAGCACTAAGTGTATTTCAAAAATACGCTTGGCTCCACCCACTTATGGCGCTGGGCCCGAAGATGGCCGGCCATCAATTTCGCAGGCGCCGTTCAATTATTCCCCTCCATGTTACATTGTTTCAGGGGCATAGCCAGGCGTCTGATTTTGGGTGGGCCTGAGGCCAAGATTGGTGAGCACAAAATTTATTCCCCTTCCCTACCCCTCTTCACTTTCTTCCCCTTTTCCCCACCCAAAATATTAAATATCTGAGCTGGAGGGGATCCTCAAACCCTACCAGCTGATGAGTCCCTGTTCCTCGGGCATCCAGCACTCTTCCAAACAGCAGCCAGAAGCTCTTACTTCGTACTGACAGTGACACTGGCAAGCCACGCATGCTTGGTGCTTGCGCATGTATGAAAACTAAGCTTATGCAGAGCAGCCAGTGTCAACATCAGCTCCAGCAAAGTGCTGCTGTTTGGAAGAGCTCTGGATGCCTGACGAGGAGGAAATCATCTGTGGAGTTTGGGGATCCCCGCCAGGCACAGCAAGAGTGCCACAATTTTGAGAGTGCCTGAGCCCAAATTGGTTGGGCCACCCATGGCTACGCCACTGCGGTTTTCCTGGGTTGATTTTCAAAGAAGAACCATGCATCTGCTTTTACTGTGAAAATCCAGCCAAGTCCACACTGAGAAAACTAAACATATTCTTTCTTATGTATATACATATTTATAAAATTATACCTTAATGCAGTGCATCTCAACCCATTCCTTGGAGCACACTCAGCCATTCAGGCTTTCAGAATATCCACAATGAATATGCGAAAGATAAATTTGCATGAATTGTCCTCTTGGTATTCAGATGTATTTCATGCATATTCATTATGAATATCCTGAAAACTTGACTGGCTGGATTGAGAAGCATGGCCATAATGTACGACAACATAAAATGGGCAGAATAAGTACTGCACGCTATTTAATGAAATATATGAAATTTATAGGGTTGCAGAGGGGCCTCTTTAGTATTTCAAATTTACTGCTGCAAAGCAGAGGCAAACTACATCTCTCTGTATTTAAAGGATTTTCTACACACTGAAAGCTAATTGATTTGGTTTGTTTGCTTTATTATTTTAGGTTTCTTGACAAATCTATCCTCATTAGGACAGTTCTGTATTCTCACCAACTATCTTGTCTCTTTTTCTCTTCAAACTGTTCCTGAGGGCAGAGAAGACTGCTTGCCTATTTTTAACACCATGTTCTGAACAGTTCATTTTAGAAATGTGAAGGAATGTTCCTATTCTCTTTCTCTTACTACTGAATGAAACAATCACCCAGCATTAGAATGTGGAGTCTGGCACGATAACACTACACTGGGCTGTGCTGGCATGATACATGAACTCCATAGCAAACATAACTGGTGGTTAATGCCAGAGCCAAGAGCCAAGGAACCCAGGGCGAAAATCCCCTTCTACCGCTCATGTTCCTTATACAAATCAGTTTTCTCTCCCTTACCTTTAGTGCCAATTTAGACTGTATGCCTTTTAGGAAAAAGTCCTACCTGCTAAAACTCATTTGAAGTTCAGGTTTCAGAAAAGCAATTAAATCTAAAAATTCAAATAATGACAGATCCTTCTGGTACAATTCTGAAGTTATATAGGGAACCAGAACTGTCCTCCTTTTTCCTCCAAACAGAAAAAGTAAACACTGGGCCTTCAGGAATGAGAAAAATGCAATCCTTTATTAATGATGAATACCCGACACGGGCTCTTCTAGGTCAGCTAGTTAGTTAGTAGATAAAGATGATTAACAAACAGCTTATATTCCTACTACTACCACCAGCACTGCCAATTTTTTTAGGCGCCAAATATAGAATCTCCCCCTATGGGCCTTATTATTTAAAGGTTATGCTCCTAAATTTATGCTTCTAAAATTTATGCACCTAAGTTAATGCTCCTAAAAGGTATGCTCCTAAATTAGGAGCATAATCTATTTTAGAGTATGCTCATAAATTTAGGAGAATAAATTTTAGGAGCGTAAATTTGGGAGCATAACCTTCATAGAATAAGGCCCTATGCACTAAGCCCTAATATTCAATGGAGATAACTGCCTATCTCATGCTGTATATTAGTACATAGTTGGTTAAGCACTATTTAACCACCTGAAGTCATTCCTGCTGGTTTAATAATGCTGAATATCGGGTCCAAGATGATTAGAAAAATATTATCACCAGACAACAAAGGTAGGAAAATGATTTTATTTTCATTTTAGTGGTTACAATATGCCAGTTTTGCGAATTTACATCTGCCAACTTTATATTTTGCACTGTAGAGGAGAAAATGTGTCTATCTCCTGTTTTCTTGGTGTTATGTTATATGTATATTCTGGCATCTACGGGTTGAAAGTTAATTGTTGCCTACATTAGTTCTTTTAATTTGTGGTCACTTATGTTTGAAGAGAGACTGTCAGTGTGGCCAAGACCAAATTTTCTGAGTAAGGGAGATCTGGCATGTTCAATTTTCCCACTTGGTGTATATTCTAGGGCTCAATGCAATATTCACTCTGCTGTCATTTCCTAGATAGGTTCTTGTACGAGTTTTTTAAGTTGGTGCTGTTATGGATTGATAGATTTGTCCTATAATCCCTGAATGACTTTGGTAGCGTTTTGTATTACTTCACAAGATGCCTTTTACTGGAGAGGGTTCATGATGGTGTCATTGAGATGACACTGCAATCACACATTTGTTTTGTATGATGAGTTCTATGGGGGAATGTCTGACTCTGCTTTCTACCTACTATTGTGTCAAGAAGGCTTCTGTGCATGCAGAATGTATGTTTACATATAACATATCAATGTTCCAGTGTAAAGGGTCAGGGATCATTATTTTACAGACTACACAATTTAACTGTAGCAAGTTTTGCTGAGTATATCTACCATTTGCAAACTTTTCATTTAGCTCTTTTATATGCTTTGCTGCTGAGAACAAGGGGTGTGGCCAATGTGGGGACAGAGACATGGATGGTCAATCCATCCCCTAAAGTTGGCCCTGTATGACTACAAGCACCTTTTTTTCCTAGAATAAAAGCACTGGGTAAAAGCAAAACCGATCATAGAGTCCACTCTGGTCAGGCAGATTTCATACCCCCCCCCCCCCCCCCGCCAGCCCTAATGCTTCCTGGTTTAGAAAAGTGGCATAAAGAGAAGCTGTTGATGGCTCTGACAGTCCTGCCTCTTCAGATGTAGACTTCCTGCTTATAAGAGCTCCATGACTTTATGTCACTTTTTATTTTTGCTTAGTAGTGGCTTGGCTGACGGGGGGGGGGGGGGGGGGGGGTAATAGGAAACTATGCTGCTGGACTTAGGGCAGGGGGGCCATCCACAAAAGTTTGTCCAGGGCCCCATAGCTGGTTAAAGCAGCCCTAGATATATGACAGATACTGTACACAGTTCTCTGTAGAGGTGGCAACCATGAGAGGTCCCCCCCCCCCCAACCCTCCATAAAAGCTCTCTTGATCAGTGCAGATAAATTACAACAAGATAACAAAATAATCTCGATCCCCAAAGCTGATTGCATGCACAGTTAAATAAACACCCAGGAAGGAAAGCTGCCTGTTTTCATTCTCAGTGGCAAATGGGGCACAGTACCATCAAGCTATTTATAGAAGCCACTGGATCTATGTGAGCTCCTTCGAGTATTTCTAGAAACCAATAAGGGCTAATTAGGTCAAATTAACTACACATCTGTTGCTGGATCTATTTCCAGTGTAAATCCCCCAAGCAGAGTTGCTACCTCTTTAGAAGCCTGAACACTGCTAGGCTTAGAATAAAAGCCTGTTTTCAGCTGCTTTCCTGGTTCTGCAGTCTTACAACTACGTTCAATTAAACAATTAAAAAATATATATCACATCAGATTTTATCCGTGTTTATTCTCAAATCTTTCTTGATTTAAAATACATGTAAATTTACTTATTGCTGTTTAACATATGGCCGTGCCCCATTGTTGCTATGAATAAATATGTTAGAACTGCTTAGTGACGGAACCAAATCCTCTACATGTATCCTGCATTTAAGCTTCTTTCCTTAATTTTACATGGTATATATTTCTTCCCCTGATTTGCTTAAGGGCACATTATTTTCCAGCACATACTTGAATTGAAATTTAATGCTGGCATGTCAGGAACACATTTCTTGTCATTTTTTTTTCTTTTTTTTTAAATTATGTGCCAGAAGCAAAATAAAATATCTTATTAAACTGGACCCCAAAGCACAGGGCACTTTTATTTTTTCAGTTTATGTTGCTCCTCTCTAAAACAAGATCCAGGATAGCTAACAGCATAAGGTTATCACATTAATAAGAAAAACAGTTAAAAAAATAACCAAGAAAGCATTTTTATTGGTATGTATTCTAACAGCCCTAATCGTAGTAAAATAAAATGGAAGAAAATAGGGTTATATAAAAATCTTTAAAGTGTGTTCTGATTTTGCCTTGCCTTTTTTTTTTATTGCATGTTACTTAGGGGTCCTTTTACCAAGCTGCGGGAAAAATAGCCCTGTGGTAGCAGCGAGGGCTATTTTTCCCACGTGCCAGGGCCCTTTTTACCACAGTGGGTAAAATGCCCCCCATCCAAAAAATGGCCACATGGTAAAATAACTCTTGGCATTTGACGTGTATAGGTCATTACTGTCCGGTTACTGTATGAGATTCTACCGCTAGGTCAATGGCTGGCAGTAAGGTCTCAGACTCAAAATGGATACGCGGCAATCTTCATTTAGCCGCACGTCCATTTTTGGCAAGAATAACAAAAAAGGCATTTTTTACAGGTGCGCTGAAAAATGACAATACAAAAAAAAGGGATCTGCTACTGATAAATGACAGGAAATTCCTCCAACGGAGGCTGTCTTCAAATTAGCAGGAAAAAAGGCCTCAAAGAGCTTTCAGGTCTTCAATTGATCTGCAAAAGCTACGCCGGGTATCAAAACCCTACTAATTTCCTGCTAATTTGAAGACAGCCTTCGTTGGAGGAATTTCCTGTCATCTATCGGTAGCAGATCCCTTTTTTTGTATTGTATTTTTGATTGTCTGATCTGCATTCGAACCAAAATTAGTATTGTGCTGAAAAATGATTCTACACGCACCCAAAATAATCATCTAAACCATCGCAGGCCATTTTATTCAATGTGCCTTTGTAAACGGGCTCCACAGTGTCTCATCCTAAGTCTTAGTAGGTGTTTAGGTTTCATTTCCAAACCCTCCTGTGGTTTGTCATAGCTGTCAGTCCCTGCCAAAGTGGGGATTAGCATTCTCTTGCAGGATGCAAACAGCTTGTATTGTGAAAATAAAAAAAATACATGGCAAACAAAAAAAGAGAGAAGGCTTCTCAAGATGACTAAAACATTGTTCTTAAGTTTTATGTAAATACATAACAAGAAGGAAAACCATAGAGGACAGAAGAAAAAGTCAGCAAAACTATCAATAGGTTCTTGCAGCCATGGGTTCCCGCTAAGATTCTTTAGCTACAGCTTAGAATTATATAACATCTTATATTCACAAGATGTCAAGCTTGTATATAATTGGTTTACCCTAGAAAGTTTTACTGTTGCAGCAACTTAATGTTTTAAAACATCAATACAGTATACCACTAATAGGCAGAATACAATCTCATACTATCCTTCCAGCATGCAAGAATCAATTGCAGAGCTATTGATAGCAATGTATCCAAAGGTTTACATTGCTCTTCACAAAGAGATGATTAAAAAAAAAGGTAGATTTCAATATATTTATATCATGCATTGTGTAATTATGCATATGTAACATCTGTGAAATGAATTTTCTACTCTTAAAAAAATGGAACATTCACAGTCATGTTGCTTACCTGCAGCGAGTGTTTTCAGTGGACACATATAATGATAAGTGATAAGGCATACATCTAATGATGTCAGGATTGAACTGATCTCCCAGACCTCAGAATTTAGTGAAAGTTCTGAGCATGTGCATATTCTTCCTGTGCACAGTGGCTTCTTCAGTTGCTTTCAAAGCTCAATATGAGTAGCTCTCAGAGAGATGGGAGGGATTGTATGCTTTATTAAGTCTTGCTGTTATATGCCTATTATAGGTAAGCAACATCACTTTCTTTGTTGACAAGCAGGATTGGGTCAAGTATACTAGTAGGTGACTCCCAAGCTTAGGGCTATTCAACTTCTATATTATCTTAGGGGCCTATATTCAGACCACAGGAATTAGCTCAACTATCGCCCATGGTTGGTAGTGATGCCAGATATTCAATGCCATGCCATTTCCAGTGACCAGCATTGAATATCTGGTTTATTTTTGGCCGCTATGAACATAGCCAACCAAGTTGATATTCAGCACTGGCTGGTTAAGTTCAAAGTGGCCAAAGATAGGCCTGCTATTTGGGCGGCCTAATTTGGCCACCAAATTTAGTAGGCCAGATGCTGAATATTGGCACTGAACAGCTATATCACGCAACATAGCCGGTCATCCAGCTGGCTACTAAGTGCTAATGTTCAGCCGAGTTAGCTGGCTATCTCACTCTGAATATTAGCACTTAGCTGGATTAAGGCTATTTAACCAGCCAGGAGCCATTCCTGGCCAGTTCAATTGCACTGAATATTGGGGAGTTAGTATATAGAACAGTCCACGTAGTCCATTGCAAGAGATGTTAGCTCATAGAAATAAGTTGGTTAGCACCATTTGACCAAAGGCACTGTCTTTTGCTGAGGCATGGTACAGACAATAACATGTAGTAAAAGTAAGAAGGGAGGACCACATAGCTGCTTTGCAGATGATATTCAACAGGGCAGATTTGAAGAGGGCTACTATCACTGCAGTGATTCTAATATGATGAAACTTGACTTTGGAGTTGAGAGGAGCATCCATATCACTCATAGCAGAATTATATGCATGAAGCTAGCTGGTTTAAAAAAAGTACTTTTCATAACAGGTATACCAGGGTGCTCGTTTTTAAAACAGAAAAACTTCAAAAAATGTGGCATAAATCTGTATTTGGAAGTTTTTTCACAACAAATGTCCAACTTTTATTTATTTATTTTATTTTATTTGTTGCATTTGTACCCCACATTTTCCCACCTATTTGCAGGCTTACATAGTACCATCAGATGCGTTTGCCCAGTCGTATAGTGATTGTATGAGGTATAAGTGGAGAGTGTTGCAGGTGCTCAGGCTTTTATGTTGGGTCGATGGGATATGCCTTTCTGAACAGGATTGTTTTTAGTTCTTTCCGGAAATTTAGGTGGTCGTACTTTGTTTTTACTATTTTTGTTTATTTGTTGGTTATATTTGTGACTTTGTAGTTCTAAGGGACCCTTTTACTAAGCTGTGGTAAAAATAGCCTGCGCTAGTTTTGGCACATGAAATTGACATGTTCTGGGCCACTTTTAACTATGTGACAGGCCTGATCTGCAAACTCTCCTCTTCATTGTTAAAAGAGCAGGCCTCTGGCCTGAGGGTGGCTTTCCTTATGGCTACTACATTACCTTAAGTAATTTCCTTACCCCTTATTTGTCCTGTTTGTCTATCTTGATTAGATTTTAAGCTCTGTCAATCGGGGACTGTCTCTTAAATGTTTTGCGTTCAGCGCTGCATATGTCTAGTAGCACTATAGAAGAGATAAGTAGTAGTATAGCCCATCCTATTACAGCAGCAAGCAGGTCCCTAAAGTAGCCTAGTGGTCAGTGCAGTGCACCATAGACAAGGGGACCCAGGCCCATATCCCACTCTAACTGGTACACTTGTGGTGAAAAGTACGAGCCCCCCAGAACCCACCAAAAACCTACTGTACCCACATATAGGTAACATCTACAGGCATAAGGGCTAAAGTAGTGTATACAGTTGGGTACACTAGGCTTCTGGTGGGTTTTGGAGGACTCACCATACAATATAAGGAGGTAATGGTGAGATGTGTACCTGGGACCTTTTATGTGAAGTCCATTGCATTGGACCCTAGGTTGCCCCAGTGCTATGCTGGGATGTCTGTGTGGCCAGTCTACTAAGAATGCTGGGCCCCCATTTATCCCAATGGCTTGTTTATGTGCGTTTTTACCTTGGACTTTTTTTTTTCTTTTTTCAAAAATGGTCCAAAATGATAGATGCACTGAGCACAAACACATCTAGAAAATTGCCATTTTTGAAACAAAAAGTTGGATGCTTTTCTGCTTTGAAAATGGTCATGTTCACTACTGGGTTTTTGGACGTTTTCTACAAAACTTTCAAAATCGAGTTTAGACATATCAAAAATGCCCCTCTAAGTGTCTGTACTTGCAAAATAGGGACAATTTCTGCTGCTTTTATTAGTATTTTATAAAGAGAAATGAATGGAGAAAGGAATTCAGACATTTGGATGGGAACATGGAGATACCAGGGCAGGAAACAAAACCTGAGTTGTGCTGCAGGCTGCATGTGGCCGCTGTCATGGACAAGATGCTGGGCTCGATGAACCCTTGGTCTTTTCCCAGTGTGGCATTACTTATGCACTTATTTCCTATTGGTTATAGAAATTAAAGAATTTAAAAAAATGGAAAACAAAACAAAAAGTCACAAACAAAAATGAAATACTTTTCCCTGTACACTACAACCTTGATTCTGTTCTGCCAGGTTATGAAACAGGGTGAATACCGGTGGCTTCTCTATTCAGTTGGCATTTTACTAAATTGGTAAATGTGTTAGATCTTTGACAGGATGCAGTTTATTACTGAACGAGGTGAGTTATGTGGAGGGGCATAATTAAATGGGGACGACCATCTCTAAGGGCACCCATCTCTAAGGACGTTTCAGTGAAGGGGCGGGGAAACCCGCATTATCAAAACAAGATGAGCGTCCATCTTTCATTTCGATAATAAGGTCGGGGATGCCCAAATCTCAACATTTAGGTCGACCTTAGAGATGATCGACCTAAATGTTGAAATGGTCGACCTTAGAGATGGTCGTCCACGGTTTTTGGCCATAATGGAAACCGAGGACGCCCATCTCAAAAACGACCAAATCCAAGGCATTTGGTCGTAGGAGGAGCCAGCATTCGTAGTGCACTGGTCCCCCTCACGTGCCAGGACACCAACCGGGCACTCTAGGGGGCACTGCAGTGGATTTCACAAATTGCTCCCAGGTGCATAGCTCCCTTACCTTGGGTGCTGAGCACCCCCCCAAAACCCACTCCCCACAACTGTACACCACTACCATAGCCCTAAGGGGTGAAGGAGGGCACCTACATGTGGGTACAGTGGATTTCGGGTGGGTTTTGAAGGGCTCATATTTACCAGCACAAGTGTAACAGGTGGGGGGGGGGGGATGGGCCTGGCTCCGCCTGCGTGAATTGCACTGCACCCACTAAAACTGCTCCAGGGACTTGAATACTGCTGTCATGGAGCTGGGTATGACATTTGAGGCTGGCATAGAGGCTGGCAAAAAAAATGTTTAATTTTTTTTTAGGGTGGGAAGGGGTTGGTGACCACTGGGGGAGTAAGGAGAGGTCATCCCCGATTCCCTCCAGTTGTCATCTGGTCAGTTTGGGCACCTTTTTGCGGCTTGGTCGTGAAAAGAAATGGACCAAGTAAAGTAGACCAAATGCTCATCAGGGACGCCCTTCTTTTTTCCATTATTGGCCGTGGATGCCCATCTCTTAAGCACGCCCCAGTCTCGCCTTCGCTACGCCTCCGACATGCCCCCGTGAACTTTGGTCATCCCCGCGATGGACTGCAGTTGAGGGCGCCCAAAATCGGCTTTCAATTATGCCGATTTGTGCGACCCTGAGAGAAGGATGACCATCTTCTGATTTGTGACGGAAGATGGGCGCCCTTCTCTTTTGAAAATGCCCCTGACAGTGCTACTCAGGGAATCCAATATATAATGCTTGACATTTTAGAAAATGATCAAATAAACTTTAGATCAGATTTTTCTTGGAAAGCATTGAGATGCATAGAGGGGCATAATCGAAAGGGACGCCCAAGTTTTGCTGAGGACGTCCTCGCAAAACATCCCGGTGGAAGGGCGGGGAAACCCATATTTTTGAGACAAGATGGACGTCCATCTTTCGCTTCAATAATATGGTCGGGGATGCCCAAATCTTGAAATTTAGGTCGTCCTTAGAGATGGTCGTCCCTAGACTTGGTCGTTTCTGATTTTTGGTGCTAATGGAAACCAAGGATGCCCATCTCACAAACGACCAAATGCAAGCCCTTTGGTCTTAGGAGGAGCCAGCATTCGTACTGCACTGGTCCCCCTCACATGCCAGGACACCAACTGGGCACCCTAGGGGCACTGCAGTGGACTTCACAAATTGCTCCCAGGTACATAGCTCCCTTACCTTGTGTGCTGAGCAACCCAAGCCCCCCAAAACCCACCCCTCACAACTGTACACCACTACCATAGCCCTAAGAGGTGAAGGGAGGCACCTACATGTGGGTACAGTGGGTTTCTGGTGGGTTTTGAAGGGCTCACATTTACAACCACAAGTGTAATAGGTAGGGGGGGGGGGGGGTTGGGCCTGGGTCCGCCTGTCTGAAGTGCACTGCACCCACTAAAACTGCTCCAGGGACCTGCATACTGCTGTGATGGACCTGAGTATGACATTTGAGGCTGGCAAAGAGGCTGGCACAAAATATTTTAAAAGATTTTTTTTTGAGGGTGGGAGGAGGTTAGTGACCACTGGGGGAGTAAGGGGAGGTCATCCCCGATTCTCTTCAGTGGTCATCTGGTCTGTTCGGGCACCTTTTTGTGCCTTGGTTGTAAGAAAAACAGGACCAGGTAAAGTTGGCCAAGTGCTCGTCAGGGATGCCCTTTTCTTTCCAGTATGGGTCGAGGACGTCCATGTGTTAGGCACGCCCAAGTCCCGCCTTCGCTACACCTCCGACATGCCCCATGAACTTTGGTTGTCCCTGCGATAGAAAGCAGTTGGGGACGCCCAAAATTGGTTTTTGATTATACCAATTTGGGCGACCCTGTGAGAAGGAAACCCATCTTCCGATTTGTGTCGAAAGATAGGCGTTCTCTTTTATTTTTATTTTTTTGTTTCAGAGTTAACAAATGCATACATTTTTTTTCCATAACCAACTTCTGAGCATAGTACATGAACTTGGTCATGAAAGAAGCAAAGAATTCTCAGGTTAATACTAGCTGCCTGAAGTGACTGTACTTGAGCATATTGATGGAAAGTTAAAAAGAGTGAGAGAGAGAGCACGCACTTCTTACAGAGAAAGTCAGAGAGAAACTAAGTGTATGTTTCTCATAGATAGAGACTCAGGCCCTAGTTTAGAAACATCCCCACTTGTAAATAGCAATATTTGTATGTGTAATTGCGATTTTAGACAGGGGCTATTTAATTCGGTGATGCACTTTTACCAAGAGGTGAGGTAAGGGTGTGGAGAGGGAGTGGTTTAGGAAGACCTACAATACTGAGATGGATTACCCATCTTACAAGGAAAATCCACATCAATGACAAAAATATCTAGATGTCAACATTTACACCTGCCTGAGCCATGCAGAAGTGCTTGCTTGAAGTAGCAGGTATAGAGCCTGAGGTCAATTTCCTCTCCCTCACCAAACAAATCACCAAGGCATCTAATCCCCCAAAACACCCACTGTCTCAACAAGGCACCCAGTCCCCCAACAAAGCAGCCAGGTACCTTATTCAGGAGATCAGGTGCTTTTGAGGAGTGATCAGGGAGGGTGTGGGAACTGGTGCTGCAGGACTGGGATGTGAACAAGGAACAGGGAGGCCATTTTAACAATCTGCTGCTGCATACATGTAGATTGCACTTGCATATTCCTCCCCCTCCCCACCAGCTGCTTTTATTTTCTTAATTTACTGCTTCTGCTGGACATAGGAACCAGCTCTGTGGGTGTTGTGGGTGCTTGAGCACCACCAATATTAAGAAACTCATCAAATCTGTCCTGGGAGGGGTAATTTCCATTGGGTTTAGCACTCTCAAAAGTTTTGAAAAGATGGCTCCTATGCTGCTGGATGTTGGGAGACATCAACATGCAGTTCTGCATGTACTTGCACAAATTTTACAAGAAATTGTAAAATTTGTGCAAGGACATTCTGTCTTTGGCACAGCATTTGTAAATACTGGAGAATTTTCCATGTGTTAACTTGGATGTCTTAATTCCTTCTTAATGTCCTTTCTAAAACTGGCCTCTGTATGTGTGTTTCTGAGAGAGAAAGTGAATGTGTTTTGTTTCTTAAAGACAGAGAGCCTGATGTTCAGTACTATTTAACTGTCCAGAAATGGCTCCAGGCCAGTTAAATAGTGCGTAGCTGGCTAAACACTAATATTCAGCACAAGATAGCTGGTTATCTCTGCTGAACAATAGCGCTTAGAGCATAACGGTTAAATGGCTATAGCCAGCTAACCATGAATATTCGAGAGCTGGCCACCTAAGTTCAGTGGGCAAATCAGACTACATAAATAGCAGTCCTATCTTTGCTCACTATTAACTTAATCAGCCAGCGCTAAATATTCACATAGGGGTCCTTTTACTAAGGTGCATTGAAAAATGGGCTGTGCTAGTGTAGGTGCGTGTTTTGGGTGTGAGCAGATCCATTTTTTAGCACACCTGTAAAAAAAAGCCTTTTTAAAATTTTTGTCGAAAATGGACGTGTGGCAAAATAAAAATTCACTAAATGTTAAATATGTGGTGTGGATACAAATCAATCATTCAAAAATCAAAAATAAATCCACAAATAATGAAATGACAACAATCAGGGAAAAAGCCTCAATGAGCTTGGGGACTCTATGAAAAGTCTCTACAAGCTAAAACGGGCAAAAATGCCCTCTCTTCATCATTGGCAAAAAACCCTGAGGCTACAGCAGTGGCGTACCAAGGGGGGGGGGGGGGCGGTCTGCCCTGGGGGCACGCCGCTGGGGGGGGGGTGCCGCACGCCGGTCAGCGTTGTTGGTTTCCATGCTCCCTCTGTCCCAGAACAGGAAGTAACCTGTTCCAGGACAGAGGGAGCATGGAAACCAACGACGCTGACTGGCACGCGGCACCCCTCCAGCGGCATGCACCCGGGGGGTGTCTTTCGCCGGGGGGGGGTGTCCCTTCACCAGGGGGGGGTCACGCTGCATGGGGGGGGCGCTGCACCCGTGGGGGCGGGGCGCATCGTGCGATCCACCCCGGGTGTCAGCGCCCCTCGGAACGCCACTGGGCTACAGCTATAAAAAATTCTTCTAGCTGAAGCCAAAATATTCTAATTTTTTGATTTTTTTTCATTGATAAATTGATCTGTAATGCATTGAACGTTACACTACAAATCCTCAAGAACATCAATATTAAACAGGTTCACTTATCTCTGTTTAAGGTTCTCACTCCTGCTCACGCTGTGCGGTCCCTCAGAAGCTGCCCTGAGCCGATGGTGGCCAGCGTTTCGCTGCTTCTTCAGGGTCTCAGGCTGCAACTGTGGGAAAAAATAAATAGTGAATGTTCTATAATTAGAGTCACATGCAAACATATAATTTATCAAAATCGATGGCAAACCCTCCAACAGTACATAGAGTACTCACACAGCTCTCTTCAGCAGCGTGGAAGTTCCAATCTGTCGCCATTGCATGTTGAATTTATAATCGTGACATCAGACGCTGAAAAGATAACAGCCAATCAGCAAGCTAGAAGAAATGACACCATTCCAAGCGCGTATTCAAACCTCCAGGTTCTAAAGAGTGGAGTCTATAAATCCATTTCTGTGCAGAACAATGCTGGTCTCCGGAAACAGCCCAGCATTGAATATCCGGGGTCAGCGCCAGTGGTGGCAGCTAACTGAACTGCCTGTCACCGGCTGAATATTGGAGAGAGAGAGAGAGAGAGAGAGAGAGAGAGAGAGAGAGAGAGAGAGAGAGAGTCTAATGTATGCATTTCTCAGAAAGAGAAAGTGTGGGGTGAATGTGTTTCTCAGAGACAGTTTGAAGTCTCTAGCTTAGACATTTCAGGTCAAAAAGTAGCCTATGAGATTTCTCTGGACAAAACATTAGACCCTCCTAGGTGTCCAAATAAATATATTTCAAACAAAGATCCCTATCATCTTAGGTGTTATGACACTAGTGTGTCATATTTGCTAATTAACACATTCTAATTGGCAATAATATGCAGTATTTATTACATAATGACATTGCTTAATGGGCATTTTTAATGCAACTCATGTTAAAAAATAATGAGCCACAAAGCACACAAATACATGCAAAGAAGTTCATTATTATGAAAAATGAATGAGGTAACTTGCATTAAATTTCACTATGCTGAACAACTAACGTGTTAATTAGCAAATAATACACTCTTGTCACAACATCTTAGTAGATAGGGGCTGTTTAATAATGAAGATGTGGAACCTGTGCAGCGTACCTGATTCAACTCTGGCCTCCTTGTTGGGCAGTCTGGATGGACCATGCAGGTCTTTATCTGCTTGAATTTACTATGTTACTATTGAAAGTTAACACCACCACAACAGAAAAAGTTGAATTAACAGCCCCCTCGTTTCCCCTAGCCCCTCATCTTGATCGCCCTGGCATTTACCGACAGTCTCACCATTATTACAGAAGGAGGTTCTGGGGCAGGAGGACCACTTGTACACCTCCACTGCCTGCCAGAGAGTAAATGGTAGGTGCCCAAGGCGGTGGAGGGTGGGGGGGGGGGGAATTGGAGAGTGAGACTTGGAGAGCTGACACAACATTTTCTATGGAATCAGGAAATTAGGTGTAGGAAGCTTGTATATCAGAATTTTCTAGGGAATCAAGGGGCTGACACTTAAATGTTTTATGAAGTGTGTGTGTATGGGGGGGGGGTCAGGAGTGTGGGAATATGACCGTTGGGGGGGGGGGGCTCGAGAACTGAGCGCAATTCTGAAAATATCATAGGATACTCCTGTAGAAGATAGCAAGTCAAACTAGGGACCTGCTACCTTAACATTGCTTGGGCTGAGAATGCAAAATATCCCCAGCTTCAGCAAAGTAGAAATAAATAGGGATATGCATGTGAATGATGTTTGGGACCTGCAGTTGCAAAGATCCCAGCAATCTGTTTCTATTGCACCATGCTGAAAATTTTGAAGCCTAAAACAGCTGCCTCCCTAAGGAGATGTATGCCCTGAAAACTGCTAAGGCCACTGGTGGCTAGAGTTAAACTGTGACAGTGCAACAACAGGAGAAGGAGAACTCTATAACTGAGGACTTATGGAGCTCCACACCACAACTTTAGAAACTGTGTTGCAGGAGATAAGAGCAGCTGAACATGAGATTATGGATGCAGTGTTTGCTGAATTGAAGCAAAATTAGAGGTGCTGAAAGGCATGAAGGAGGAGCCGGAAGGTCACTTGATGGTAATGGAGAGCAATCATGAGAGTTAACTGAAAAGAAAGGTCTTTTGCATCAAATGGCTTATTTAGAAGAAAAACTAAAAGATCAAAAAAACAGGAGGGGGATATCCATCCTCCTTATAGTAGGAGTTCCTGAAGGTAGGGAAATGGGTGAAATGTTTGTATTTGGATTAATTTTACTCCATTGCTTCCCAGACTCCCCGGTAGTACCTCATTATGAGGTGGACAGAGCGCACTGTGAGTTAAACGTGAAACTGGATCCTCATTTGCTCCAGAGAGCAATCATTGTTAAATTGTTACAATATTGCGGGGGGGGGGGGGGGGGGGGGGGCGCTTGAGAGCTCCTACAAATGGAGGTGTGAAAGATCGGCTCCTCCATTTCACCACAAATAATCAAAGCAAAACATCATCATCTTCTATGATTTTTTGGCAATTTCACCTAATAAATGCAATGCCTAATCACAGGCATAGTAAAATTGAAGCATCATTTGCTCAATAAACAACAAATAAATGGCAGAAACATGACCCAGCAAAACATCACCGACAAAACAGGTCATGACTCTGACAGAAAGTAATATGGATGACGTGGAGTCACAGCTACACCGAATATCAGAACTACTGACAGACAGTAAAAGTGATGTCAAAGATATCAAATCTGAACTTATGAATTTGACATAAAAAATATCATCACTGGATGTCCGTTTAAACAAATTGGAACAGAAGAAAACTCTCCTGTTTACTAAGCCGCGCGGGAATACCGACACAGCCCATTCAAAGTGAATGGATTGTGTCTGCTATAGCGCACGGCAGTCACTAGTGCAGCTTAGTAAACAGGAGTTAAAGTTAATTGATGAATTATCATTGGAACACAGAACTGACCGGAAGGCCTTAAAAATGATAGTGGCACAATTAGAAGACTTCAGTAATCAAAACTGAAGAAATGTGAGGGTCATTAGATTAAATAAACGGTCGGAAGGCACACAGCCTGCTCTTTTTTTTTTTTAAGTGGTTGCCAGAAATCTTGCAAATGTGGTTTGAACTCCCTTTCAAAGTAGAAAGGGCAGATTGAATTCCTGTGAAAACTCAAGCTAATAATACCAAATCTTGTTCTTTTGCTTGTGAAGATTCTAAGATATCAACACGTTTTTCTGATTATGGACAAAATGAAAACTATGCATCAGATTTTGTAGCAAGGTCAATCCATCTATATCACTGCTGATTATACTAAAACCACAGCGGTTTGACGGTGTCAATTTTTGATACTCAGAGCCCATTTGAAAGCTATTGAAGCTGACCCAAAATTGCTGAAATCTTTTATAAGGGAGCAAGAAGAGCTAAACCAGATGACAACTACATTTGCTGGAACTTTCCATCTCTCATGATTCATGAAACACACGATTATGAGTTGTTATTAAAGTTTTGCAGGTGATTCTTGAACCATTATTTATGTTATCATGATAATAAAGTGCTGTAATGGATGAGCTGCTCCTGTAAAATCTTCTGAGTTTCTCTCCCCCCCCCCCCCCCTCGGGTAAGATATATCACTATTTTTTATCTTACCCTGATGAGAGCATTAGGGATAGCCACAAATTTTACGCGGCTCTTTGGAGGGCCGGGTGGGATTAAGGTTCTATTCATGTTACTTGGATGTTTAGTTTCCCCCCTACTTACTATGCCACGCTAGCGGCAAACATGCGTTAATGTTGACACTGAATAGGCTGTGTCAGCATTACCACACAGCAGCCGCTAGCACGGCTTAATGAACATGGGGGTTATTCTTTTCAATAGTAAGATGTTATATTCCTTTAAGCAAATTAGTGCTATTGGGCTACTATTAAGAGCACGAGTAAACATAGTTTGGATGTATTCCTTCATTGAAGATATATAGCTTTAAAAGTTTTTTGATAATATAATTATTTGTATTTTTTTCACATTCATGGCAAACTTTCTAATTATATAATTATAGATTATATAACAGGTTTGTATAAATTTGTATCTCTAAATACAAAAAGAATTAATAATCCAATTAAAAAACTATGGGGAAACTAGTTAATAATGCCTGCTTTTCTCTCCCCCCCCCCCCCCCCCCAATACTTTAGTTCCTACAGTGCCTGCTACAGGCTACCTGTTAATGCTGTGGTAGAAAGTTCAAGTTTTAAAACTAGAGGGAAAAGAGTAGGAAGATTAGTTAATAAAGTTTGCTTTTTTACTTTTTTATTCTGCCTACCACTAACCTACAATTCCTCCTTTAAACCCCAATCTTTAAGTTCCCAAAGCACAAAGCAAAATAATGTTCACTTACCAACATCCCTCCACATTTGACTTCACCTTTTATTCTAATACACATAATTCTCATATGAGATTAGATTATTTTTTAATACCTAATACTCTTTCTTCAACATTGAAGATGACTACAATAGAACCAATTCATGTATCAGATCATGCCTGCATCTCATTACTACTTGAATTGGATCTACAACAATAAAATCTGATATATGGAAACTTAATACTGCTTTATTACACTTTCGCACATTTCTATCTTCTGCTAAATTATGGATATCAGAATATTTTGAATATAATGAAACTCTAGATCTGAGATATTCTGTTATCTGGGATACCTTTGGGGGCATATATATGAGGAGACATCATTGCCTATACTGCTAAACAAAATAAAATGAGGAAAGAAAAACTACACCAGTTAGAATCTGAAGTTAAATCAGCTGAACAGAAATTTTCATTGTCTCCTACCTTGAAAACTAAAACTCAGTTTTTCTCTTTCCCCAGAAAGGCCAAGGGACTACAAGTCCCAGCAGCCCTTGGAAAGGTCACCTGATAGGCCAAAAGGCGTTCCCCGCACTACAATTCCCAGGATCCTAAGGGGGAAGAGGGGGAAGGACTAGGGAAGGCTAATTTTGAAGATATGAGGTAGCTGGAAGAGGGCCCCGAGGAGAAGCTGGTGGATTGGCAAAGTGAAGAGAAATGAGAGGAGTTGGGGGGGGGGGGGGAGAGAAGGCAGTGGAGGAGGAACCCATGGACGTCTCTTCCCTAGCCCTGATGAAAGATGAACAGTTGAAAGGGTTGCTGGTGGTCTGGTTCTTTACCTTGGTGCAAGGAAGGAGGAGGTTTCAACAAAATCAGAGCAATAGCAGATAATTAGTTCAATTCAGACCCATGTGGGAGGTTGCCAGGTGTTAGTGCTGGTAAGGAATGGGTGGGGGTCCCTTGAACCTCTGAGCAGATATTGTGAGGAGGGGGAAGGGAAAGGATTGAAGCCAAAGACATTATAAACTGCTTTGTGTATTTATGAACTATGCTTGGAAAAGGACAATGAGAGAACTGTGCTACACATATTTGTTATAAGAGGGTATCTTGATAGCAGCAAGAAGTAGAGGGCCTGCCAGAGTACCTGGAATTGCACTCCCCACTTTGGGGGGAGGTAAGGACAATTGCCCAGCTTTGACTCTGGGTTGTGACAATCCTGACTTTTACTGTGGACCGGGTGAAGGCAGGTGGTGGGCCCAAGCTTGGAGAGGCTGCTATAAACCCTGCATGTGGCCTGGTCTGATATGTAACTGAAGTGGAAAAGCCAGTGAAAGGACACTGTGTTGAACTATGGACCCCGGGCTGCTCTAGGTGAACACCTAGGGTAAAAATGAGAGCTGCGCTCAGGACTTGAATGTTTGATTTTTTTTGTAAAAAGATAGAAAGAAAGGAGAGAGGGAGGGAGTAAGTGAACCTTTCTGGAGAGAAAAGTTGAAACCAGAAATAACTAATCCTTCTCTTCCCCTGTGGGAGTATGACAGCAGAATCACAGAGCACAGAAATAAAGTTGGCAGATTACTAGCTAATTACCTAAAAAAAAAAAAAGCAATATGGTTAAAATGAAAGCAATTCAATCAAAAAATACATTATATTATAAAGCACATGATATAGTAACTATATTTAAAGAATACTATGAGCAATTCTTTACATCTGTTGCTCATCCTACTGATAATCACAATTCTGATTTTCATAACAAATTCTCACCACCAAAATTGACACAAAATCAACTTACAGCGCTTAAAGCTCCCTTTATCATTAATTAAAATACAGGCTGCAATTAAAAATCTTAACATTAATAAAGCCCCAGATAGTGATGGCATTGTATGAGTTTTATCGTACATTCCAACATTTAATAACACATAAATTAATGTGCTTATATCAGTCATTCCTTAATTGTAAAATATTTTCAAAACTCTTAGCTGATAGACTTGGAAAAATGATGCCAAAATGTATTCATCCCACTCAATGTAGTTTTGCTAAAGGTAGAATGACATCTTTCTGTTATATTCAAAATGGGTGAACAGTGGAGTGCCACAGGGATCAGTACTAGGACCAATACTATACAACATATTTATAAATGATATGGAAATCGGAACGATGAATGAAATGATCAGATTTGCAGATGATACAAAACTATTCAAGGTTGTTAGAACACATGAGGACTGTGAAATATTGCAGGAAGACCTTAGGAAATTGGAAGACTGGGCATCCAAATGGCAGATGAAATATAATGTAGACAAATGCAAGGAGATGCACATTGGACAGAATAATCCGAATTATAGTTACCTGATGCTAGATCTGGGTGTTGTTGTAGATAATACACTGAAATCTTCTGTTCAGTGTGCGGCGGGGGTCAAAAAAGCAAACAGGATGCTAGGAATTATTAGGAAAGGGATGGTGAATAAGACCGAAAATACTATAATGCCTTTGTATCGCTTCATGGTGCATCCCATCTTGAGTATTGAGTTCAGTTCTGGTTGCTGTATCTCAAAAAAGATATAGTGAAATTAGAAAAGTTTCAAAAAAGAGAAACTAAAATGTAAAGAGGATGGAACTCCTTCCATATGAGGAAAGGCTAAAAAGGTTAGGGCTCTTCAGCTTGGAAAAGAGACGGATGAGGGGAGATATGATTGAGGTCTACAAAATGCTGAGTGATGTAGAATGAGTAGAAGTAAATCGATGTTTTTACTCATTCCAAAAGTACAATCCTTCATTTGCTTCATAGGTCATTTACATATTCTAGTATATTGCTTCAGTGTCACATCTCTGCCACACCACCGACTCCTGCCTTGCTTCAGCTGACTCCCGCCATTCTGTTGTGCTCCGCTAACTTCTGGTGCACGCAGGCACAACCGTTCTGGCAGCAGGCTGACTTTGGTGGTCTGTTTTGGGGACCTGGCTGGGCTGAGGCCTCTAGGGTGTGCTCTCAGCAGGGCGTCTCAGGGTGGGTCATGGCGGTCAGGGGTGGAGCTCTGATGTCAGACACTTTCCCTTTATATTTCCTACCTCTCACCTTACTCAGATCCTCAGTATTCGTCTTCTGCTGTGAATTTGCCTTTCTGTTGTGAGTGTTGCTGCCTAACCTGACCTCTGCCTGGATACCGATGTCTCTCCTGCCTGCTACCTGACCTGACCTCTGCCTGGATATAGACGCTTCTCCTGATTGCTGCCTGACCTGACCTCTGCCTGGATATCGACACCTCTCCTGCTTGCTGCCTGACCTGACCTCTGCCTGGATGTCTCTACTGCTTGCTGCCTGACCTGACCGCTGACTGGACTCCGACCTTCGACTGAGACTTTGCAAGTACTGCAGGCTGCCTGCACCTAAGGGCTCAACCCAAGGGTAACAGCGGTCAGTCCAGATGAAGAACCAAAAGCTTGTCAGCTAGACCACCCTTTGGGTAGTCACTCAAGGGCTCACTTCCACTTCCCAGGGAAACAATGTGACATCTAGTAAGTATGTTGCCATATTGCCATACTGGGACAGACCGAAGGTCCATCAAGCCCAGCATCCTGTTTCCAACAGTGGCCATTCCAGGTACAATACATTTTATATTATTTATTCTAGAAATAAGCAGTGGATGTTCCCCAAGTCCATTTTAATAATGGTCTATGGACTTTTCCTTTAGGAAGCCATCCAAACATTTTAAACCCTGCTAAGCAAACCACTTTTACTACATTCTGTGGCAATGAATTCCAGAGTTTAATTAAATATTAAGTGAATAAATATCTTCTCTGATACATTTTAAATTTACTACTTTATAGCTTCATTGCGTGCCCCTTAGTCCTAGTATTTTTGAAAAGAGTAAACAAGCGATTCATGTCTACCCATTCCACTCCACTCATTATTTTATACACCTCTATCATATCTCCCCTTAACCATCTTTTCTCCAAGCTGAAGAACACAAAAATACATTGAAATCCTTTAAGGTTCTGATACCTCTTTGTGGACGCTTTATATATATATATATATATATATATATATATATATATATATATATATATATATATATATATATACACACTACAGTCTCAATTTTCTGATGTAAACGGGACCGATCAATTGTCAGACAATGTCACGTTTTCAAAGCTGGAAACTGGGTTTGTGAGCCCTTGGGCCACTGCTGAGGAGCGGCAGTGGCAGGCAAAACCACCCCACGCTAGAGACAGGGCAGATCTCTGACAAACAGTTAGGCTTCACCTGCACCTGGCCACTTTTCACCAAGAGTTCAGCTTCAGGTGACCGGCAGGACTTGCTAGGCAGCACAGGGACAGCAAGGCAGGGAAAGGATAGGCTAAAGGACAGGACTGAAAGCTGCGAGTAGCCACTGAAACAGGGAACAAACACAGCTAGACAGGAGACTGAACTGAAAGCTGCAAGCAGCCACTGAAGCAGGGAACAAACACAGATAAACCCAGAACTAGACAAAGACATACAACCAAGGCGCAAGACTGGGAAACAAGCAATACAGTAAACAAGCAATACCCTAAACTAAACATAGACTAACTAGAACAGGCAAGACTTCAGGCAAGAACAAGAGCAAGGAAACAAACTCAGGCTGAAGTGCAACAAGCTCCAACATACCAGGGCCTTAGACGCAATGCAAAGGCAAAGCAGAAAGGTTTCAAAATGGCTAATAAGCCCAGCAGCAACTGAGACTCAGAAGCAACAATCACCTGGCAACTAAGGGTGCTGTGCAGGTTCAAACAAAACAAGCAGGTCTGGCAGTCTGGAAGATCCGGACCGGACTGGGCTGAAATCTGGAACGGGTGACAGCACACAGACAATCTAATGCAGCCAGCACACAGAGACAGAGACAGAACTAACTCACAAAGAACAGACAGAAGCCAGCTCAGAAGCTGACCACAGGAAATAAGGTGAGTCTGAGAGGGGGCACGGCCACAGACATGACAGAT
This sequence comes from Microcaecilia unicolor, assembly GCF_901765095.1. Classification (NCBI taxonomy): domain Eukaryota; kingdom Metazoa; phylum Chordata; class Amphibia; order Gymnophiona; family Siphonopidae; genus Microcaecilia; species Microcaecilia unicolor. The sequence goes on along the minus strand of NC_044031.1, from coordinate 190,157,134 downwards.
AAGTACAAAGTCATTTAATACAGATAACTCTGCATAAATCCCTCAAACAATGGATAAACAAAGGCATAGAGTTCCCAATTTTCAAAAATTGTTCTAAAACAAAGATTTTTAATAGAAATAAATGTGATGACATCACCGGGGGTGGGCTGTCGGATATGCTAGATGGTCATATTAGCAAAACTCAGATAAGACTGTACTGTGTGTCTATCTATCTATCTATCTATCTATCTATCTATATACCTTTTTTGAAAACTGTTTATTAAACTTGACAGGCAAAGTACTGTACAAAAGAACAAAAAAAAAGAGGCATAGAGGGGCAAAATTGAAAGGGACGCCCAAGTTTTCCTGGGGATATCCTCGCGGGATGGCTCCAGCAAGGGGCGGGGAAACCCGTATTATTGAAACAAGATGGGCGTCCACCTTTCGTTTCAATAATACGGTCAGGGACACCCAAATCAGCAAATTTAGGTCGACCTTAGAGATGGTCGTTCCCAGCAGAGATGGTCATCCCCAGGACTTGGTCATTTCTGATTTTCAGCGATAATGGAAAGCAAGGACGCCCATCTCAGAAATGACCAAATCCAAGACATTTGGTAATGGAAGGAGCCAGCATTCATAGTGCACTGGTCCCACTGACATGCCAGGATACCAATCGGGCACCCTAGGGGGCACTGCAGTGGACTTCACAAATTGCTTCCAGGTACATAGCTCCCTTGCCTTCAGCCAGATGCACAAACTGAACGGAAAAAGCCCTTCCCTTACTGATCCCTTAGCAAAAGAATGGGCATACATGAAGAAAGCCACATGCAAATGAGCTGCTCGCTGTTAGCTCATTTGCACATGATTTCCTTCCTAAGGAGAGAAAGCCAGTGCAGAGCAGCCATGCATTATGAGTGGCTGCTCTGCCATAGGCGTAGTTTGACTGTTTCATTTGGGGGGGCAAAGAATGGGCGGAGCATATTAGCATATCATTTGCATATATACATATGCAAATGAATATGCTAATATGGATGACGGAATTGAAATTTACAGGCAAAATATCACAGATGCACATTTCAAAAAGCTGACACATTTCAATTAATAAATTATGAATAAAATACTTTTATCTACCTTTGTTGTCTGATCATTTAGTTTTTCTATTCGCTTTGGTCCCAGTGTCTTCTGTTTTATGCAGTGTCTTCTTTCCAGTAGGCTTCCCTCTGCTCCCCACCCTCCCAGTCCCATCCATCTCTTGCTCCTTCCCTCTGCTCCCCACCCCTCCCAGTCCCATCCATCTCTTGCTCCTTCCCTCTGCTCCCCACCCCTCCCAGTCCCAACCATCTCTTGCTCCTTCCCTCTGCTCCCCACCCCTCCCAGTCCCATCCATCTTCTGTTCCTTCCCTCTGCTCACCATCCCTCCGTCCCATCCATCTTCTGCTCCTTCCCTCTGCTGTGCCTGACCTCTCCCAATCCCATCCCATCCATCTCCTGGTCCATTCCTCTGCTCCCCACCCCTCCCAGTCCCATCCATCTCTTGCTCCTTCCCTCTGCTCCCCACCCCTCCCAGTTCCATCCATCTTCCTTCTACTGCCCCCCCCCCCCGCGAGGTCCAAGATGGTGACTCCGTTTACCCCCTCTCTTCCTCCCTCCCTCCGGCGCAGGCAACAGTCTTCAGCTTTTTCAGCGTTCCTGGCAGCGGTAGCGATGTACACGCTGCCTTCGGTCTGCCCCGGAAGCCTTCTCTTCAAGTTCCTGTTCCCACCTATGCGGGAACAGGAACTTGAAGAGAAGGCTTTGGGGCAGAGCCGAAGGCAGCGTGTACATCGCTACCGCTATCAGGAACGCTGAAAAAGACTGCTGCCTGCGCCGGAGGGAGGGAGGAAGAGAGAGGGGTAGATGGACACGCTCCTCTCCGTCCGCTTGGCTTCCCTGCCCTCTCTGTCTGCGTCCCGCCCGAAAGGAAATGACATCAGAGGAAGGCGGGACGCAGATAGAGAGGGCAGGGAAGCCAAGCGGATGGAGAGGAGCGCATGCCTGCATGTGTTTTTTTTTTTTTTAACTAATGGCGCGGCGGCGCCTCGTCGTCATTTGGGGGGGCATTGCCCCCCTCGCCCCCCCAGTCTACGCCTATGTGCTCTGCGCATGCCAAAGACGGCTTCATGCATGCAGACAAGCTGCGTGTATAATAACTGTCTACAACCTTAAATAAATTGCAATCTACAACCTTAGAAAAACAGAAGTCCAGGTTAAAATGTACAAGTGTTCGTCAGGCATGTCTTTTTTATTTTGGAGTATGGGTGAAGGACGTCCTTTGCTATGCCTCCGTAGTTGACGTCCAAAATGTGGATGTTTCTGTGAGAAGGATGTCCATGCCTTTGCTATGCCTCTGACATCCCCTTTATTTATTTGGATTATAAGTAGCAGCAGTGGGATTTGAACCAGCCACCTCTGCATTGCAAGACCAATGCTCTAACCACTAGGCTGCTCCTCCACTCCTTGCCACCCCCTTGAAATTTGGCTGTCCCTGTGGGGGGGGGGGGCAGTTCAGGACGTCCAAAATGTTTGAAAAAAGGATGTCCATGCCTTTGCTATGCCTCCGCTGACACACACATACCTCCCACCCCCCCACCCCCCCAGGGACCTGCATACTGCTGCGATGGACCTGAGTATGACATTTCAGGCTGGCAAAAAAAGTTTTTAAAGTTGTTTTTTTCAGGGTGTGAGGGGGTTAGTGACCACTGGGGGAGTCAGGGGAGGTCATCCCCGAATCCCTCTGGTGGTCAGCTGGTCATTTCGGGCACCTTTTTGAGGCTTGGTCATAAGAAAATATGGACCAAGTAAAGTCGCCCAATTGCTCCTCAGGGACGCCCTTCTTTTTTCTATTATCGCTTGATGACGCCCATCTGTTAAGCATGCCTTTGCTACACCTCTGACACGCCCTCGGGAACTTTGGTCATCCCCGCAATGGGAAGCAGTTGGGAACGTCCAAAAATCGGCTTTCGATTATGCCGATTTGGGTGACCCTGAGAGAAGGATGCCCATCTCCCAATTTGTGTCGGCATTGCTGCACGGCAGCTGCTAGTGCAGCTTTGTAAAAGGGGGCCATAGAAACCACTAGACACTGTGCTTTCTTTTTTCTATCTCCTCACATTTGGAACACTCTGCCCCGCTCTCTTCATGGTGATCCCTCGCTTAAATCTATTAAAGCCAATTTGAAGATATGACTTTTTAGGCAAGCTTTTGGAGACTAAATCCTGTCAGATTACCTAGTGTGAGATAGTTGGGAAAGCTGTATTTAATATTTGTTTAAATATTTGGCTACTCTGTTCTTATACTTTCTTTTGTTTGAATGCATGCCTTTCCTATTTTTAATGGCGTTCCTTTCCTTTCCGAAAATTTTAAACTGTACACCTCTCTGTTCTGCCATGGCAGCTAGAGCAGTATAGCAAGTTCTAATAAACCATAAACCATACCAGATCTAGGATCTTTCTTGAATTGCTTTATTACAACTTCTACTACAACTATTTAAAATTTCTGTAGTGCTAGTTGGTGGATGCTATCAGATAAAAAGAACCCTGACTATCTTGGAACCAAGGATTTATCTCACTTCAGGATGGAGCTCTATCTCTGAGCCACTGTGTAAATCTCCTGATCAGGCATTGGGCTTGCTTGTGGTCTCAAGCAAACAAATATGTCCCTATCCCTCATGATCCAGTCTGATCCTGTGGAGTTCAAAAGGGATTTATAGGATCATCAAAATGTTTCTGAGTTCTTGATGCCTAGATGGCTAAGTTGAATTGAACATCTGAAGAGACTTGTGACTTCTCATATATAAAGTATGTATCTATGTATCTGTTCCAGTATATAAAAAACCAACATGAAGTCCATCTAATTGTGTCAGGCATATAAAAGACTGATGTAACTGACCTACAATAGATTTTTCACTGTGCTTGCATTATTCCTATGCTGTGTAGCCTTAACCTGGAGAAATTTAAGTAAGGTTGCTGTTTCAGTTCTGTATGTATGCTTCCGGATAAATGCCTGCTTGTACTCTAAACTGGAACTGACACATACTCTGCAGGGAGCTCCTCAATCTGACATATGCAGTGCTGTACCAATACATAAAATGGAGACAGCTCCTGCTCCAAGACGCTTCAAATAGGGACTGGCATTCAGCAGTGAGAAATCTAGTTGAAGTTAACTGGATTACTTAGTTAACTTTAAAACTGATTTTCAGCAGACGCAGAGGGGCATAATCGAACGTCGCCGGCCAAATAGATTGCCGGCGATCTATGTTGGCAGCGGCGCTACAGCTGGTCGGAAACGTATTATCGAAAAAGATGGCCGGCCATCTCTTTTTTTTTGATAATACGGTTTAGCCCGGCCAAATGCCATGGAGTTCGCCGGGTTTGAGATGGCCGGGTTTGTTTTTCAGCGATAATGGAAAGTTATGTCGGCCATCTCAAACCCCGGCCAAATTCAAGGCATTTGGCAGTAGGAGGAGCCAGCATTTTTAGTGCACTGGCCCCCCTGACATGCCAGGACACCAACCAGCCACCCTAGGGGTCACTGCGCTGGACTTCAGAAAAGCTCCCACGTGCATAGCTCCCTTACTTTGGGAGCTGAGCCCCTCAACCCACTACCCACAAATGTACTGCACCCACTAAAATTGTTCTAGGGACCTGCATACAGCCTCTAGGACTTATTGCTGCTGTATAACTTTGGCATACCAGTTCACACCTGAAGACTAATCTCTCTGAAAAAGTCCTTTCTTGAAATAGGCACGTTTACTCACAGTTAACTGCAGATCAGATGTTGTGCCCCACTGGCAAAGAGTCCCCTGGTACTAAGATTAGCAGTAGGTCAGAGCTGGCACAAAGGTCTTTCAGCACCATGCAAGGTAAGAACTACATTCTCTAACGTGGGTAACACAGGAAAGGGAACTAAAACTGGCTTACAAAAATGGCCACTACCGCATGGACTACAACAGGAAACAAAACAGGGCACACTCTGACCCAGTTAGCAGGGGGGGGGGAAGCACCAGGGGAGTAGAGCCCAGTACCCTACACCCACCACAATGCATTGCTAATGTGACTCTGCAGAGCACCTAACAGAAAAGGTGTCACACTCACCCAAGAGCCACATCGCAACCAAGGAAAGGCTGTCGGAGGATACAACACATTCTGCTGTCATGGAGGTGGGTATGGCATTTGAGGCTGGCATATAGGCTGGCAAAAAAGGTTTTTAGTTTTATTTTTTTAGTTTGGAAGGGGATTGGTGACCACTGGGGGAGTATGGGGAGGTCATCCCCCATTCCCTCCAATGGTCATCTGGTCAGTTGGGGCACCTTTTAGAGGCTTGGTCGTGAAAATAAAAGGACCAAGTAAAGGTGGCGAAATACTGCTTAACGCCACTTTTTTTTTCCATTATCGGCGAAAGCCGGCCATCTGGTAGCCACGCCCATGCCCGCTCATGTCCCGCCTTCGCTTATCTACCGATGCGCCCCCTTGAACTTTTGCCGGCGAAGCGACGGGAAAGCGGCAATGCAGTAAAAAATGCCACTTTCGATTATACTGATTTCGCCGCTTTTAAAAAATCGCCGGCCATCTCCCGATTTGTGTCAGAAGATGGCCGGCGATCATTTTCGATTATAAACTGGTTAGCCATTTAAGCCTGAATGCTGAATACTAGAATAAGGTAAGCCATTTATACTGTCCTACTTAAAGGGATAAGCAACAAGATAGTGGGATATATGAACTTTTGTCTCCCGGCCCTCCTGTTATCTGGATGATTTTTCAACAGAAATTGAGATGTCTGGCAAAAGATATTAAGTGGGTGGCCCCATATTTTAAAAAAACATTTATATGACGAATTTCAAAGTTTTGAATATACACATCATCATTTCTAGTAATTTCTTAGTATTATAATATAATGGATTAAAATCAGGAAAAGTCTAGCTGCCCAATATTCAGCCCTTACTGGTAAGCGGTGTGTGAGCCACTCACAGACACAGGCTGAACTGACCCTGGATATTAAATGCTGGGGCCTGCGTACCTCCCAGCTTTGAATATCTGAGTCTCATCGGTCAGCTGGAAGTTAACAGGGCACCGGTCGATAATCAGACTGACACTTGTTAACAGCTTTTTTGCTGTCCTAACCTTATGCAGTTACTTAGTCCATTAGTAGACTGAAAATCACCACTAACTGACTAAGTAGGTGCTCTGCCTGGCCTGTCCAAACTTAAGTGCTTAGGAGATGGCTGGTTCACTGCGACATTCAATGGCACTAAGCAGTTAAGTGCAACTTAATATCATGTGCTGGGTCAGCACTTGAGGTTTAACTGGGCAGGAGCCTCTTATGCCTGGTTAAATCCTTTTGAATATCAGGCGGTAGGTTGTTGGATTGGTCCTTCACTGGTTCCAAGCTGTGATGCTTTTTCTTCTGGGGGGAAGTGATCCTCTGTAGATTTTGTTATTATTTATTGCAGTTTAATATGGTATTAAGTAATTTCCCCTATGCTGTGGTATATTGATGTCAGTGGAAATGTTTGTAATATTTTCTTTTATGATTGATTTCAGTTGACAATATGGAAAAATGTTATATATATATATATATATATATATATATATATATATATATATATATTTTTTTTTTTTTTTTTTTTTAAGAGAGTTCCTTTAACATGTGGGTAGGAGTGGAGAGAAACCTGAAACACAGTGCTGCAAACTTTACCACAACTAGCTAACACTGACATTAAGAAAACAGTAAAAACAGTACCGTGAGTGCATAGTTCAAAAAGTCAACATTTGGGAGTCCTTTTCTATACTTTTATCTCTTTCATATTTCCTGTTCAGGATATAGCACATCACAAGTGAACACCAGATTCCAAGGATAAGGGACCTTAAGGTACATCTTCTTGAGAGTCTGCTATAGCCAGCCTATGCCTACCTATGTCTCGTATTTCTGTTAATCTTAGTTCCTGTTTCCTGGTTGGCTCTTTGCTTTCAATAATCCTTGTATGCCCTTTTGTGCTGGATGCATTTCTTGAAGGTACAATGACATAAAGACGCAATCCTAAGTATTGTATTATTCTACCTACTAGGGACTCTGTGACAGAATGAACCAGCCAAAGTAAAGGTACTGAAAGATTGTCAGTCATCTAAATAAAAAAGCTGATAGAAACACTCAGTTAAATCTGAGTCTCACCAGAAAGGAAAGGGAAAAAAACTGAAATAGGTTTACTTCTAATGTCATTACATTTCAGCTTTCTTCAGTATTAATAGCTACCAGACACAAACTAATCTTCAACCTTTGACCCTTGAGCTAAGAATACATCTGTTTTCCAGTATGAGCTATTCCATTTTTTAAGAACCTGCTATTACCAGTCCATACCTAGCTGTTGAGAAAGTAGTCATACACTTGCGCTTCACCACTCAATAGAGCATACCTGATATGTATATGTTCCTTGTCTTCAACGTACATCAACCACCAGATACTGGGGCTGAATATCTCTTGAATTGCCGGTGATAGTTATCAGGTGGCAGCAGTGCTATGGTTTTCATTTTTAAACACATAAACCTGAACTTGGCCATACACGTGGAAGCAAGTGTGATGTCTTTAAACAGATCTATACAATTCTTTAGGGTTATCGCCCCCAACCCCTGGTATTTTTTCTTGTTCTACTTCCGTAACCCTCTCTGTCATTTTCATAATTGTTTTCTGTGTACAGGATACAAGACTGCTGTAAAATGTACACATACTGTCTGTAATAGTAGGCCAATTCTTTATGCAAATCAAACATCTTATGTCTGGTCTTACTATACCAGCACATGAAAGTCTCTTTCTCATCACACATCATGCTCTTAACACAGTAGTATTTTTCCTCAGGCATTTCCCCCACATAGCTTTGATTTTTCATGGTGTTAAAAAAATGATGAAAATACACTGCCTTGCCTTCAAAGCCCATGGCTTGCAAGAGCTTGCTAAGTTACATGGGGAGAAAATTTAGAGAATCTGTAATGTGAATGCCAAGCGTATCAACCCTAATTTCTAAAAGGGTACTGCCCTGTGCTAACAACCCTGTTTCCATTTTTTCATGCAACAGCTGATTGATGATGAAATAGCTGTCATACTGTTTTGAGTTGTGGGCTATGAAAGTCCTTGAACCATCTACTATAATAAAACTCACCCTCAACGTTCTGAGGACACTGACGTCAGTGAATCCAAGCCCTGACTTCCTTCAAAAAGGTTCGAAGGTTCGTGGTGGTGAAGCCACCAAAATCGCTCCGAGCCCCGCCCTCGAGGGCGGAGCTATGGCAGAACAACGAAGGGGTTGGCAGGGAGGGAGGTGGGGGGGGAAATCGCTCCGGGCCCCGCCCTCGCATCAAACGTCATGACTTTGGGGGCGGAGCAATGGCAGAACAACGAAGGGGTTGGCCAGGGAGGGAGGGTGTTGGCGACGAAAACCTTGCTAGCACCCGTTTCATTTGCTCAGAAACGGGCCTCTTTTACTAGTTTGTCAATAAAAGCCCCAATGAACTCAGAGACAGCTCAACCCTTCAATTCCCACTCATGCTCACAGTAAAGATGCATTGCAAAGATGTAATTGGACCTGTGTACTCCTGTCTCTTGCATACATTCACAATCAAAAATGATATACCTTTTGGATGTTTTAAGTCTAGCCATATCTTGAAAATTAATCCCAAAATAACCTCTGGTAACAATATACTAGAACCAACAACGAACCAGGGTATGGTAAGGAGAGAGCAAATGAGAGAACAAACAATCCAGTATCAGGTCAACTACTGTGAAAAGTTTTTATGAGAAAATGGAGAAATCTCAAGAGTGTAAACTCACCCAAACGGGACTACACGAAGTGATTTATGCCCCAGAGGGTGGACAAGCTTCTCGATCATAGAATGTCTCCACTATATTTTCTCTTTTTGTTTCTTGTGAGCAATAACCCTCATGTACTCTAAAATAGACAATGTGCCATGCTTAAAAGATCTGGATATGTTCTCTCATTCACTCTGTCTGGTGTTTTGCACCTAAACAAGCGCTACTTGTTTCGAGTGAGAGATATCGTTCTTACATTTGCTTCATACTTTATCTACTACTGTAATATACTATCAGTCACTGTAATATACTATATATCCATAGCGCTGTATAATGAGACAATAGGTTGTCTATATAATAAGACAATAAGTTGTAACTGCTACAATATGGGTACTTAGCTTGTGAGTCAATGGTCCGCCTCTGTTTCACCTCACAACTTGTAATGACTGCTTTTCGTGGTCTCCAATGTTGCAACATCGCTTGCTCCAATTCCTAAACAGCGACGTGCCCCCTCTGTAGACTTTCCAATGTTTGTAAGGCGTTCCCACACTCTGCTATATAGTAATTTTTTGCTGCTATCAACCTCCTCAAGTTCATGACAAGTCTAGCCATGTCATATAGCTTTTCACCCTTCAGTAAGGGATCATCACACTGTTGACATTTTTTGACTACATTAAGGCACGAGCATTTATACCAGTCATTTAGCTAGCATAAGTGCTCGCACCTAAAGTTAGATGAGTAAAATACAAACTTACACTAGTATTCTATAACTGCAGTTGCATGTTTAATTGCTGTTCTAGAATCCATGCTCATTCCACTGTATCTTGGCGCCTAACTTTGAATGACCTTTTGAGAATTACCCCTATAAATGGGTTGTAAAGTCATTTCTTACATATTAATATACAAGATTATGAGAATACATAAACTACATATCCTAAATTTGTTCAGTGAGTCTAAATTAAAACTGAATAAAATGTTTAGTAGAGAAAATCTTAACTTTATGGGGCCTATCCAGAAAACCAAATGTGTAGTTTAATGACTTTTTATGCAAGCTACAAACCATGAAATGTTACTATGTGCTCTTCAATAAGGCCTTATCTTAGAACCCAGTGTGAGTACATTCTTCTCTAACAGGTGCAAGGTAACTTTTATGGATGGTAGCTAAGACCTCGGTAGCAACTCATTTCACAAAGGGATCACAACCTCGCAGCTTGCACAGCTCATCATTGGTCCATAATCACTGCCAGCCTTGCTAATATTTAATTTTCTTTTTGAGTTTTTAATAAAATGACTTTTTTTTAAACTTTATTATAAAATTCCCAAATTCTCAAGTTATCTATCAAATATTACTATTTATTTCTCAATTGCACTTAGCTTAATAGCACTGTAACATATTCAGGACCTCAGCTGACATGGGCCACATTTCTATAGCTGCTTCAGAGCACGGTCCTGGCAATTGCCGTAGCTCATATCCAGTCTCCCTTCCTTCAATAGGGCTTAACATGCATGTTAAAACAGTCCTATAGAAAATTATTGTGCAAGTGATAAGTTTCTTGCTTAAACATAAACAAATGAAAAGTCAATCTAGAATCAAGGCCCTTTGCAAATATTTCAATGTTTTTCATCTCAAGAAATGAAAATCTTTAGTACCCATTTTGCATTTAGCTAGAAAAATTGCACATACTAATTGCTTTTGTCTCAGCATTATTCAGTTTCCTTTTAAAGATGTTTTTCAAATTCACAAACATTGCCACTCCCATCAGCTTAATGCCAATTGGTGTGTCAGCAGCAGGGTGAAGCTTTAACGCAGAGAGAAAGTTGAGTAGCAAAAAGGTTTTCTCAGTATGGGGGAGACATGTATACAGTCTGACTAAATCACTCCTGTTCCTTGGGAAGTGATGAGAAGTATCTCAGGAGCTATGCAGGAAGAATCAGAGAAAAGCCTGTCAAGAAAATCTATAAACCAGTAAATGGGAACTGAAGATTCAATTATAGGCTACAAAAGTTGTGACTACAGAGCTTGTGCAGGCAGAATTAAAATCACAGTGCAAGGTCATCCATATAAGGTTCTCTTGAATAGTTTCTCTTTAAGCATTTCTAGGTACCACAGATGAGAGATTTAAATTCCAGATTTATTTGTGAAGCATTCTGAATCAAACTGTGCAATCATAAAAGCCACATATGTAAGAGAAACATCAAAGTCTTGCCCTTATAAATATAAAGTCTAAACCTTAGTCAAACATACAATATTCAGACAGGGCCACTGAGAGACAAAGCCAGACCCCAGGCAAACAATGTTAAGAGGCCTGCCACTGCTACTGCCCCCTGCCCTTCCCCCACTCCGATCCACTACTTGCCTAGAGTCATTAAATGATAGGCAGCAGCGAATGAGAGAGACCACATGTCCTACTTCCTTCCAAATCTCACCTCCTGTGAAGTAACTTCTGTTTCTGAATAGGTGAGATGTGGCAGGAAGGACCAGTGACCGGCAGCAGGGCTGTCCCCCCCCCCCCCCCCCAATCACTACCACTGTTGCCTCCCTCGCCTGCTCTCAGGCTGCCGGTGCTGCAGTCTGCACCCGCCCACCCCCATCCCCGACGACAGTCCCCCTCCGTCCGCCACCGGGCCCCCTGCATTCAAATCGATACTGCCTCAAATCCGTGTGAAAGCAGATCACCTCCCTTCGGGCCCTCCCTCACTGTGCCCTGCCCTCACGGAAACAGGAAGTTACATCAGACGAGGGCAGGACACACTGATGGAAGGCCCGAAGGGAGGCAATCTGCCGCTTTCACACGGAGGTGAGGCGCTGCCGATTTGAATGCAGGTGGCCCGGTGGTGGACCGAGGGGGCTATCGACGGAGCTGAGGGCAGGCAGGTGAGACTAGGGACTGCAGCGCCGGCGGCCTTGGAGCAGGAGAAGGAGAGAGACCTCGGCGCCGGGCCCCCCTTGGAGGCCCAGGCCCAGGGAATTTTGTCCCCCCTGCCCCCCCCCCCCCCTTCTAGGCGGCCCTGGCCAGCAGAGCAGTGTCTCTTGATCACTGTCGTTTGCCATTCAATGACTCTAGGCAAGTAGTGAACTGGAGGGTTGGAAGGGGAGGGGAAGACGCTGGCTCTTACTTGGGCTGCTGGAGCCAGGTGTCCTTTGGAGGCTGGGCCTGGGGGACTCTTGCCCTCCCTGTCCTCCCTCCCTAGGCATCCCTGTATTCAAAAGCATTATGTAGTTGGTGATTGCTCTTGCCATGAAAATGTATTTTTTAGATATTCTCAGGGGTTGAACAGATAATTTTGGACTTATAAGTCATGTGGAGGACAATTCTTTAAAGGGGTACCTCTTTTTAGGTGCCACAAAGTTGCCTAGGGAGGCTATTCTATAAAGAAAAGCAATTACAATTACAAGCCTATTTAAGTGTTAGCTGTTACAACAGCCATACAGCAGATGTAAATGTTGTGACCTAGATTGCTTAAAAACATGCATAGTACTATAATTAATGCACATAATTGTACACCACCCATGCTCCATCCAGATTCCGCCCATGTACACCCTTCATCAAATGTAGGCACTGTGTTATAGCATAGCACGAAGCTGAAATATTGACATTTGCTCACACTGGTATTCTGGTCATTTAAGTAGACTCATGGTGACTACATTTTGGCATTCTCCTTATAGAATTACTCTCCACAAGACTCAATAATATAAGAACATAAGTATTGCCAAAGGGACAGACCAAAGGTTCATCAAGCCCAGCATCCTATTTCCAACAGTGGCTAATCCAGGTTACAAGTACCTGGTAAGATCCCAAAACAGTATGCCATTTCTAATGCTGTTTCTTATTATTTTTAGTTGGATCCTTCTTCCATTTTCTGAAGAATTTTCTTTTAGCTCCAATAGCTTTCTTTACCTCACTTTTTAACCATGTCGGCTGTTGTTTGGTCTTCCTTCCTCCTTTTTTAGTATATGGAACATATTTGGCTTGGGCTTCCAGGATGGTATTCTTGAACAACATCCACTCCTGATGTAAATTTTTGACCTTCGCAGCTGCTCCTCTAAGGTTCTTTTTTTCCACCCTTCTTCTATTTTATCATAGTCTCCTTTTTGAAAGTTAAATGCTAACAAATTGATTTTCCTGTGTGTACTTACTCCAAAGCTGATATCAAATCTGATCATATTATGATCACTGTTATCAAGGCACCAGATCCTGCACTCCACTAAGGACGAGGTCTCATAGGCGCCAAATTTTCAAAATGATTGGGGGTGCTGAAATGTGTTTTTTTTTTACAGGTGGTGCATTCTCCTCTCCCCTCCTCCCCTCTTCCCCTTTCCCCCTCTCTCCCCTTCCCCTCTCCCCCCTCCTCCGAGTTCCAGGCCCCCCTCCCTCTCCTCCGAGTTCCAGGCCCCCTCTCTCCTCTGAGTTCCAGGCCCCCCTCCTCCTCTCCTCTGAGTGCCAGTCCCAACCTCAGCCAGACCTCTTCTCCCACAACAGCTGTCCTCACCTTCCTGCCGCCCAGAATTTAAAACTCATCTTACCATGGGTCCCAGCAGCAGGGAAAGGCGAGCAGGCTCAGCGCTTCAGCCTTCCCTTCTCTCTCAGCTCTGGTCTGCAGCTGATGTGGAAGCCTAGGATTCTGTTTCTGTGCGAGTCGTCCTGACGTCCTGCATGTTCAATGTGCAGGACGTCAGGATGACTCACACAGAGGAAACAGAATCCTAGGCTTCCACATCAGCTGCACCAATGCGCTGGCCCGGAGACCGGCTGAGGAGGACTTTAGCTGGGGGGGGTTGGGGACCCCCGCCAGCACAGGTACCTGAATGCGGCAGCAGCGGGGGACTCGGGGGAGGGTTGATGGCGGGGGGGAAGGGGGGGGTCGAAAGGGGAGGGGCACCAGGGGGGTCAAAGGTGGTGGTGGGGGGTCTGTGGCATTGGGAGGTGGGCTAAAATGTGCCCCCTTACCTCGGGCTCTGGTCCCCCCTCCCGCCAAAGTCTGGCTACACCCCTGGTGTCACGGTGTCTTGGCTCTCTTCAAAACCAACACCCACTTAGGGAATTCACAAGAACAGGAAAGTGACAGTGCAAGATGTTTAGAATGTTTTATTGCACACTGCTATACAACAAGAATGCTACTTTCCCCTAACACTTCAATCAAGTGGAAAAAAAAACCTCACTTCAGATTTAATATCAGATAAGTTACTTCTATGTTTGTTTTCCTAAAGCTCCATTTATTTTATTAATCACTATACCATTCAAAGAATTTACTCTTTATGTTTTCTCTCTTTCAGTTGCCCCGAAGCAACTCCTCAGACCCAAACCAGGATTATGTCACTGGTAAGTAAGGGGGGTCTTTTACAAAGACGCAGTAGCATTTTTAGTGCACACTAAGGATTAGCGTGTGCTAAACGCTAGAGACACCCACTGTGGGTTTAGCACATGCTTATTTTTAGCACATGCTAAAAATGCTAATGTGCCTTTGTAAAAGGACCCCTAAGTCTCTTAAAAGTTGACTCCAAGAAATAAAGCAATGTCCCTTGTCTCTCTGGGTTTCCCTTGGAAGTGTTTGTTGTATAGTACCACTTATCTGTCTTGGTCCAGGCTTTGGCCTTGCTTTTGGAGGTGCCCATAACAGTCCAGCAGTCTAGCATTGACACTGCTACGCTCTGCAAGCTACTAGCATAACTCATAAAACAGAAAGGGAAACCCTACCTTCCTTACTACCTCTGCACAGCAGAGACTCTATCTGGCAATTTTAAAAATTATAACACTGTTGGACTATTTTATTATTTAAAAGTAAAAGATAATTCACTTCCCTTCTGAAATGCCTGTTCTGTGACTATTTCACTACTCTATAGTCTCTGTGTTGGTGCACTCAGATGCACTCAAGCCCACTTAACCACACTTAGCAGAAACTGTGCTTGGTTTCTGTAAAACAGGCCCTTATTGGTTAAGCTCATTTATGCCAAACCAATCTGCTCCCTAAGCCATGCCAGGCTAGGTAACTATTCACCAACTGCACCACCTCTGGTGTTTTAAGATTGAAACAAGCACTCCCCAGTCCTCCCAGAAAATCAGGCATACCAGCTTGTTAACACAGAACTAAAAAGCTAGTGATTCTTGGCACAGCAAATGCAAAACAGCCCATTCAATTTTAATGAGCTATCTCACATTTGCCACGTAGAAATCACTAGTGTGGTTTAGTAAAAAAAAAAGGCCCTTAGAACTTTAGGGCAATCTCCATTTTGGAAACTATTTTTCCCATTGAAATAAGTGGGAAAAATAAACTTCCTGGTGAAATACCAATATAATTATCATAACCTTTTTTAAAAAATCACTGCAAAATCCCATTTTACAGTGCCCCAACCACACTCTATTTTCTAAATTTAAAATAACCTAAAGTATAAGATACTATCAAATTTTCTTGCAAAAGTGTCCAAAAATTAAATAAAAATCCAAAGCGCCCATCTCAAAAATTAAAATATGACTTTGGCTTCTAGTATAAGTGAGTGGATCCAAAATGCATACTCAGAAGCCCACAAGCAGGCCACATGCAACATGGAAAGTGAAAATAATTAAAATTATTTAAAAACATTTCTTAGCTATCCAGTCCACCTCAGGGAGACTCCAAGACTCCCCATACACCAAAATTAAAATTTTATAAAATACCCCAGTAGCCTGAGCCCAGCAACTCTACAATTCACAATTTAAAACTAAAATAACCACCCAGGAGGCCCACAAGATTCTTACCTTGGTCCAAGGATGCTCTTCAGAAGGCCACCATCCTTGGATCTGGTCTGGATAGATCCACTGTATTGCCAGAGCCTGCCCACAATCTCCCATAGCAATCTGTTTGGCATCATATCAAATCAGATACTTAAAATTCAGGCCCTGGATTCTGTTTGGGCCTACCAAAGCTCCAATTTTTGTCACCCTTCTCTGTACCTAATTCTACTATATCTTTTTTTAAGATGTGGTGACCAGAATTGAACACAATATTTGAGCTACGGTCTCACCATGGAGCGAAACAACGGCATTATAACATCCACATTGTTGTTAGCAATTCCTTTACTAATAATAGCTAACATTCTGTTTGAATTCTTAGCTGCCACCGTACACTAAGCAGAGAGTTTCAATGTACCATAAATAATGATGCCTAGATCCCTTTCCTGGTAGGTGACTCCTAACATGGAACCTTGTATTGCATAACTATAATTTGGGTTCCTCTTTCCCACATGCATCACTTTACACTTCCTCACATTAAACGTCATCTGCCATTTAAATGCCCAGTCTCCCAGACTCGTAAGGTCCTCTTGTAATTTTTCATAATCCTTTTGTAATCTAACAACTTCGAATAACTTTGTCGCCAGGAAATGTAATTACCTCACTAGTGACTTCCATCTCTAGATTATTTATAAATATGTTAAAAAAGCAGTGGTCCCAGCACAGACCACTGGGGAAAACCACTATCTATCCTTCTCCATTGAGAATACTGACCATTTAACCCTACTCTGTTTTCTAACTTTTAACCAGTTTTTAATCCACAATAGTACACTACCTCCTATTCCATGACTCTCCAATTTCTTCTGGAGTCTTTCATGAGGTACTTTGTCAAATGCCTTTTGAAAATCCAGCTACACAATATTGACTGGCTCACCTTTATCCACATGTTTGGTCACCCCTTCAAAGAAATGTAATTGGTGAGGCAAGACTTCCCTTCATTAAATCCATGTTGGCTTTGTCTCATTAATCCATGCTTTTGAATACGCTCTATAACTTTGTTCTTTATAATAGTCTCTACCATTTTGCCTGGCACTGATGTCAGGCTCACCTGTCTATAATTTCCCAAATCTCCTCTGGAACCTTTTTTTAAAAATCAGCATTACATTGGCCACCCTCCAATCTTCCAGTACCATGCTTGGTTTTAAAGATGAATTACATATTACTAACAATAGGTCTGCAAGTTCATTTTTCAGTTCTATCAGTACTCTGGGATGAATACCATTAGGTCCAGGAGATTTGCTACTCTTCAGTTTCTGAAATTGTGCCATTACATCCTCCTGGTTTATAGACATTTCATTCAGTTTCTCTGACTTGTCAGCTTTGAATACCATTTCTGGCAGAGGTATCTCTCCCAAATCTTCTTTGGTGATGACTAAAGCAAAGAATTCATTTAATTTCTCCACTATGGCTTTGTCTTCACTGATTGCTCCTTTTACCCCTCATTCATGTAGCAGTCCAACCAATTTTTTTGCTGGCTTCTTGCTTTTAATATACCTAAAACAATTTTTGCTATGTGTTTTTGCCTCCAACGCAATCTTTTTTTCAAAGTCCTCCTTTGCCTTCCTTATCAGCGCTATGCATTTGACTTGCATTTCTTATGCTGTTTCTTATTATTTTCAGTCAGTTCTTTATTCAATTTTCTGAAGGATTTTCTTTTAGCTTTAATAATTTCCTTCACCTCACTTTTTAACCATGCCTGCTGTCATTTGGTTTTCCTTCCTCCTTTTTTAATACACAGAATATATTTAGACTGGACTTCCAGGATGGTCTTTGTACTTTATGTAAGAGTGAAAAATTGATTCACTTCTACCCATTCTACACCACTCAGGATTTTGTAGACCTTATCCTCCTCAGCCGTCTCTTTTCCAAGCTGAAGAGCCCTAACCTCTTTAGCCTTTCCTCTTATGGGAGCAGTTCAATCCCCTTCATCATTTTGGTCGCGCTTCTTTGAACCTTGTCTAATTCCATTATATGTTTTTTGAGATATGGTGACCAGAATTGAATATAGGAAAACTCTAACTAGTGTAGGAGAAAGCAAACCCAATATAATATATATAAGCCCAAATAGAGGAGTTTGACTCTTATATATCCTGATAGTGTGGAGGTGTTCCTTTAAATTGGTGAAAAACAGATAGATTCACCCTTAAAGCTATTAAATCTTAACAAAACGAACCTCAAATCTCCCAGCAAAGAACTCTGCAAAAATATTGTCAATCCCCTGCGTTAATGGGAGTGGAGTACTATCATAGGTTCTGTTCAAGAGAGAATAGAGAAAAAACCCCCAACGTAAAAACTCATCAGCTGGATGAGAAAACCGAAAGGGATAAAAAACTCTCTTATACTGGGTATACTGGTGTTCGTTTAAATATATTAGTTATATACAAAGCTCAAGAGAGAAAGAGAGTTTTTTATCCCTTTCGGTTTTCTCATCCAGCTGATGAGTTTTTACGTTGGGGGTTTTTTCTCTATTCTCTCTTGAACAGAACCTATGATAGTACTCCACTCCCATTAACGCAGGGGATTGACAATATTTTTGCAGAGTTCTTTGCTGGGAGATTTGAGGTTCGTTTTGTTAAGATTTAATAGCTTTAAGGGTGAATCTATCTGTTTTTCACCAATTTAAAGGAACACCTCCACACTATCAGGATATATAAGAGTCAAACTCCTCTAATTGGGACCAGAATTGAATGCAATACTCATGGTGAGGTTGCACCATGGAGCGATACAGAGGCAATATAATATTCTTGGTCTTATTTTGCATCCCTTTCCTAATAATTCTTAGCATCTTGTTTGCTTTTTTGGCTGCCACTGCACCCTGTGAAGAAAATTTCATTGTATTGTATACAATGATACCTAGACCTTTTTCAGGACTCCTGATTCCTAAGATGGATCCTAGCTTCAGGTAACTATAATTCGGATTATTCTTCCCAGAGGAGATCCGGGAAATTATAGACCGGTGAGTCTGACGTCGGTGCCGGGCAAGATGGTGGAGGCTATTATTAAGAATAAAATTGCAGAGCATATACAAAAACATGGACTGATGAGACAAAGTCAGCACGGATTTAGTGAAGGGAAGTCTTGCCTCACCAATCTAATGCATTTTTTTGAGGGGGTAAGCAAACATGTGGACAATGGGGAGCCGGTTGATATTGTATATCTGGATTTTCAGAAGGCGTTTGACAAAGTGCCGCACGAAAGACTCCTGAAGAAATTGCAGAGTCATGGAATCGGAGGTAGGGTATTATTATGGATTAAGAACTGGTTGAAAGATAGGAAGCAGAGAGTAGGTTTGCTTGGCCAGTATTCTCAGTGGAGGAGGGTAGTTAGTGGGGTCCCGCAGGGGTCTGTGCTGGGTCCGTTGCTTTTTAATGTATTTATAAATGACCTAGAGATGGGAATAACTAGTGAGGTAATTAAATTTGCCGATGACACAAAATTATTCAGGGTCGTCAAGTCGCAGGAGGAATGTGAACGATTACAGGAGGACCTTGCGAGACTGGGAGATTGGGCGTGCAAGTGGCAGATGAAGTTCAATGTTGACAAGTGCAAAGTGATGCATGTGGGTAAGAGGAACCCGAATTATAGCTACGTCTTGCAAGGTTCCGCGTTAGGAGTTACGGATCAAGAAAGGGATCTGGGTGTCGTCGTCGATGATACGCTGAAACCTTCTGCTCAGTGTGCTGCTGCGGCTAGGAAAGCGAATAGAATGTTGGGTGTTATTAGGAAGGGTATGGAGTCCAGGTGTGCGGATGTTATAATGCCGTTGTATCGCTCCATGGTGCGACCGCACCTGGAGTATTGTGTTCAGTACTGGTCTCCGTATCTCAAAACAGATATAGTAGAATTGGAAAAGGTACAGCGAAGGGCGACGAAAATGATAGTGGGGATGGGACGACCTTTCCTATGAAGAGAGGCTGAGAAGGCTAGGGCTTTTTAGCTTGGAGAAGAGACGGCTGAGGGGAGATATGATAGAAGTGTATAAAATAATGAGTGGAATGGATCGGGTGGATGTGAAGCGACTGTTCACGCTATCCAAAAATACTAGGACTAGAGGGCATGAGTTGAAGCTACAGTGTGGTAAATTTAAAACGAATCGGAGAAAATTTTTCTTCACCCAACGTGTAATTAGACTCTGGAATTCGTTGCCGGAGAACGTGGTACGGGCGGTTAGCTTGACGGAGTTTAAAAAGGGGTTAGATAGATTCCTAAAGGACAAGTCCATAGACCGCTATTAAATGGACTTGGAAAAATTCCGCATTTTTAGGTATAACTTGTCTGGAATGTTTTTACGTTTGGGGAGCGTGCCAGGTGCCCTTGACCTGGATTGGCCACTGTCGGTGACAGGATGCTGGGCTAGATGGACCTTTGGTCTTTCCCAGTATGGCACTACTTATGTACTTATGTACTTATGTGCATCACTTTACATTTGTCCATATTACATTTTTTTCTGCCATTTGGATGCCGAGTCTTCTAGTTTCCTAAGGTGTTCCAGCAATTTTTCATAATCAGCATATGTTTTGGCAACTTTGAATAGTTTTGTGTGACCTGTAAATTTAATCACCTCAGTCGTCGTTCAGTTTTCCAGACCATTTATAAATA
Organism: Microcaecilia unicolor; assembly: GCF_901765095.1. Classification (NCBI taxonomy): domain Eukaryota; kingdom Metazoa; phylum Chordata; class Amphibia; order Gymnophiona; family Siphonopidae; genus Microcaecilia; species Microcaecilia unicolor. The sequence goes on along the minus strand of NC_044031.1, from coordinate 190,136,954 downwards.
TGATAAATAGCACCGGTCCCAGTACAGATCCCTGCAGCACTCCACTATTCACCCTCGTCCAGTGAGAAAAATGGCCATTCAACCTTACCCTCTGCTTTCTGTCCAATATCCAATTGCTAGTGCAGAGAAGGACAATTGTCTCCTATGCCACGACCTTTTGATGTTCTCAGGAGTCTCTCTTGAGGGACTTTGTCAAAAGCTTTCTGAAAATCTAGATACACTATCTAGCTCATTTTCGAAAGTGATCGCCGGCCATCTTCCGACACAAATCGGGAGATGGCCGGCGATCTCCTGAACCTGGCCAAATCGGTATAATCGAAAGCCGATTTTGGCCGGGTTCAACTGCTTTCCGTCGTGAAGCCAGCGAAATATCAAGGCGGCGTGTTGGTAGGGTAGTGAAGGTGGGACGGGGCGGGACGGGGGCATGCTCACGAGATGGCCAGCTTTGCCCAATAATGAAAAAAAAAAGCCAGGCTTGTGGAGCATTGCGCCGGCTGTACTTGGTCGCTTTTTTTCATGACCAAGCTTCAAAAAGGAGCCCCAACTAATCAAATGACTACCGGAGGGAATTGGGGACGACCTCCCCTTACTCCCCCAGCGGTCACCAACCCACTCCCACCCAAACAAAATTAAAAACATTTTTTGCCAGCCTCTATGCCAGCTGAAATGTCATACCCAGCTCCATGACAGCAGTATGCAGGTCCCTGGAGCAGTTTTTAGTGGGTGCAGTGCACTTCAGACAGGTGGACCCAGGCCCATCCCCCTACCTGTTACACTAGTGGTGTTAAATGGGAACCCTCCAAAACCCACCCAAAACCCACTGTACCCATATGTAGGTGCCCCCCTTCACCCCTTAATGGTGTAGAGTTGTGGGGAGTGGGTTTTGGGGGGATTTAGGGGGCTCAGTACCCAAGGGAAGGGAGCTATGCACCTGGGAGCTATTTTGATTTTTTTTTTAATTTTTAGAAGTGCCCCCTAGGGTACCCAGTTGGTTTCCTGGCATGTGAGGGGGGCCAGTGCACTACAAATGCTGGCTCCTCCCATGCTCAAATGCCTTGGATTTCGCCGGGTTTGAGATCGCCGGCATTATTTTCCATTATGGCCGAAAACCGATGCCAGCCATCCCAAACCCTGCAAACTCTGACATTTGGCCGGGCTCAACCATATTAGTGAAGAAAAAGATGGCCGTCCATCTTTTTCAAAAATACGGTTGGCTCCGCCCACTTACGGCTCCAGCCCCGAAGATGGCCTGCTAGCTATTTGGCCGGCGCCGTTCGATTATGCCCCTCCATATCAAATGGCTCACCTTTATCACAAGTTTATTTATTCCTTCAAAGAAATGAAGCAAATTGGTGAGGCAAGACTTCCCTTGGCTGAGCCTATGCTGGCTCTATCCTATTAAACCATGTTTGTCTGTGTTCCGTAATTTTATTCTTTATAATAGTTTCCAGTATTTAGCACGGCACTGAAGTCAGGCTTACAGGCCTGTAATTTCCCTGATCCCTTTTTAAAAATTAGTGTTATACCAGCCACCCTCAATCTTCAGGTGCTATGGATTATTTTATCAACATATCAGCAATTTCTTGTTTGACTTCTTTCAGTACCCTGGGGTGTATGCCATCCATCTGATTTATCACTCTTTAACTTCTCAATTTGGCTCAGTGTGTCAGGTTCACCGAGATTTCTTTCAGTTCCTCCATATCATCACCCTTGAAAACCATTTCCAGTACAGGTGAATCTTTAACATCTTCTTCCATAAAGACTAAAGCAAAGAATTCATTTAATCTCACCACTATAGCATTGTCCTCCCTGAGTGCCCCTTTTTCTCATTCATGATCTAACACCCCTACGGATTCCCTCACAGTCTTTCTGCTTCTGATGTATCTGAAAAAGATGGTACGTGAGTTTTTGTCTCCACTGCCAGTTTTTATTCATATTCTCTTTTATCATTCTTTATCAGTGCTTTGCATCTAGCTTGACACTGCTTATATTGCTTTTTATTGTCTTCATTTGGATCCTTTTTCCATTCTTTGAATGATGCTTTTTTGGCTCTAATAGCCTCTTTCACTTCACCTTTTAACCACACTGGCAGTCATTTGCTCTTCTTCCTACTTTTGTTAATACATGGAATAAATCTGGTTTGGGCTTCCACGTGGTATTTTTAAATGACGTCCATGCCTAATTTAAAGTCTTGACATTTGCAGCCTTTCAGATGCTTTTTTAACAATTTTCCTCATTTTGTCATAGTCACCGTTTCGAAAATTTAATGCTGCTACAGTGGATTTCTTTAGTGACTTCACTCCAGATATCAGCTCAAATTTTATCATGCCTTGTATTCCACTAAGGAGTAGATCTAAAATAGTTCCCCTTCTTGGTTCTTGGACCAGTTGCTCAAAAAGGCAGCCATTTATTGCATCTAATAATTTTACCTGCCAAGCTTTCCCTGATTTAGCAAATATCCAGTCAATATTGGGGTAATTGAAATCACCCATTATTATAATGTTGCCCAATTTGCCAGCTTTCTAATTTCTGTAAACATTTCTTCATCTGTCTGTTCATTCTGTCCTGGTGGACGGTAGTACAGCCCTACCAGCATACTCTTTCCCTTCATACATGGATCTTCTATCTACAAGGATTCCACACTATTATCTGTTACTTGTAGAATATTTATTTTGTTTGACTCAATGACCTTTTTAAAATATAGCACAAACCCCCCCCCCATCCAATTTGATCCACTCTATCATTGATGTAATTTTTACCCTGATTCCAGAGTGTCCCATTGATTGTCCTCCTTCCACTAGGTCTCTGAGATGCCTATTTTATCTACCTCTTCATTTAGTGCTACATACTCCAACTCTTCCATCTTATTTTTTAGGCTTCTAGCATTTGTATATAGACACTTCAAGTTGTGTTTTTCCTAGCATCTACAAGCTGCTTTGAAGTTGACGGGGATAATTTACATCCTGGACTTCTTTCACCATTATTAAAAGCTTCTGTTGGGATTCCCTAAATGTCCTATTTCAATAGTATCCTTCAAAGGTACTCCACACGGAACCATGCACTCCAGGGTGACTATTGGCTTCCCTCCCATTTTAGTTTAAAAGCTGCTCTATCTCCTTTTTAAAAGTTAGCAACAACAGCCTGGTTCCATCCCGATTAAGGTGGAGTCCATTCTTTTAGAACAGTTTCCCCCTTCCCCAGAATGTTACACAGTTCCTAACAAATCAAAATCCCTCAATCCTGAACCATTGTCTGAACCATGCATTGAGACTGTGGAGCTCTGCCTGCCTCTTGGGTCCTGCGCGTGAAACAGGGTGCATTTCTGAAAATGCTATCCTGGAGGATCTGGATTTTATCTTTCTACCTAAGAGCCTCAATTTGGCTTCCAGAACATCCCTCCAACATTTTACTATGTCATTGGTACCCACCTATATCAAGACAGCACTGTCTAAAATCTTATGTAGGCGACGTATGCTCCCTGTTCTCAATGGAGAAGGGTAGACAGTAGGGTTCTGCAGGGGTCTGTGTTTGGACCACTGCTTTTAAACATATTTATAAATGGTCTAGATATGGGAATAACTAGTAAGGTAATTAAATTTGTTGATGACACAAAGTTATTCAAATTATTAAATTGCAAGAGGATTGTGAAAATTTGCAAGATGACCTTATGAGACTGGGAGACTGGGCGTTCAAATGAAAGATGATGTTTAATGTGAGCAAGTGCAAAGTGATGCATGTGGGAAAGTGGAACCCATACTATAGCTACATGATGCAACGTTCTGTGTTAGGAGTCACTGACCAGGAAAGTTGATGATACTTTGAAACCCCCTGCTCAGTGTGCTGTGGCAGCAAAGAAAGCAAATAGAACATTAGGTATTATTAGGAAAGGAATGGAAAGTAAAATTGAGGATTTTATAATGCCTTTGTATCACTCCATGGTGTGACCACACCATGAATACTGTGTGAAATTCTGGTCACTGGATTTCAAAAAAGATATAGTGGAATTAGAAAAGGTACAGAGGAGAGTGACAAAAATGCTAAAAGGGATAGAACGACTTCCCTATGAGGAAAGGCTGAAATGGCTAGGGCTCTTCAGCTTGGAGAAAAAGTGGTTGAGAGGAGATATGATAGAGGTATATAAAATAATGAGTGGAGTGGAACGGGTAGACGTGAATCATCTGTTTACTCTTTCCAAACATACTAGGACTAGGGGGAATGCAATTAAGCTACAAAGTAGTAAATTTAAAACAAATTGGAGAAAATATTTCTTCACTCAAAGTGTAATTAAACTCTGGAATTCGTTGCCAGAGAATGTGGTAAAGGTGGTTAGCTTAGTGGGATTTTTAAAAGGTTTGGATAGCTTCCTATAAGAAAAGTCCATAAGCCATTATTAAGATAGACTTGGGAAAATCCACTGCTTATTTCTAGGATAAGCAGCATAAAATGTATTTTACTGTTCTGGGATCTTGCCAGGTACTTGTGACCTGGATTGGCCACTGTTAGAAATAGGATGCTGGGCTGGATGAACGTTCGGTCTGTCCCAATATGGCAGCACTTATTTACTTATATATACTGCATGAGGGTCGCCATCTTTGCACCAGGTGGCAAGTGACCAGGGGATCCTCACACCCATCAGCCACCCAGCTATCAACATGCCTAATAATTAAATCACCAACTACAACAGCTGTCCTAACCGTTCCCTCCTTGGTAGAAGCTCCTGGAGACACATCCCTACTGTGAGAGGATATTGTATTCCCTAGTGGGCAGGTTCTGGGTAAAGTATTACTTCCTACTTCACCAAGGTGATGCTTTCCTTCTAGTAGACCTCCATCCTCCAAAACAGCACAGGGGCTGCCAGACTGGAAGTGGGACTTCTCTACAACATCTCTGTAGGCCTTGTCTACGTACCTTTTTATCTCCTTCAGCTCCTGAAAATAAAACAGGCAGCAGTATTTTGTAACACTCGCAAGCAGCATAACTGGAAGTGAGGAAGACCTTTATAAACTATATTACAGTTAAGTGTGAAATAATGAAGGCATGGATTAAAGTGTGACAAGATAAAAAGATCGATATACAGGGATACTGAATGAAGACGACACTACCAATAGAATCCTGTACCTATTGTCTGTGAGATTTGTTTGTCAAAAGAAAGGCTACTATCAATCATGATGCCCAAGTATCTGAATGAATCAACTGTCGGTATTGGGAGATCAAATAACACTGGTTAAGGATGGGCTCCTTAGCCATCTGAGAATGAGGAAAAAATAGTTACTGACCTCATTATCATCCATTTAAATACATCATAATGTAGTTTGTAGCCATCTTTGGTGCACATGTTAGCACCTGTGCTTCAGCTCTCTAAGCATTTGGCGCTGTTTAACATGTGCACAAATCTAGCGCTAACCTCCTTTTACTGCTAGCATCCATTTTGAGAATCAGCTTCCTAGTGGGCAATAATTAAAAGTTGAAATTTACTGCAAATTATAGCTCAAATAATGATCAATACTTATAAATCTATTGTCTAAATATTCTAGCCTCTTTATTCTTGGGCTCCCATGCAATTATTCAACAGTTCAGTCTATATGTCAGGCTCCAATTGCAGGCACTTAATGAATGTGTCTGCTGCCACAGGGACCATCACTCATTCAATTAAATATTGCCTGAGTGTCTGAACAAAAATGCTCAACTGTGAGATTTCCTTTATTCAGAGACTAACATAGGAAGATCCCTATGAGCAAAAGTGGACAACTGTTTATACAATACACAATTTTAAAAATGTTTTTTTCTTAAGGATTTTTCTTCTAACAGTAAATGTTGCGAATGATTATATTGACTTGACTGGATAAGAGCAAACTGAAGCCCTAGGGATGCAAAAGAGACATTTCCATGACAACTAGAGCTGAAAGCCTGTGACCACTCCTTATGTGCAACTCTAAGCTGTCACTTTCCAATGATACGTGATGATTCTCTGCAGAGTCAGATGCCCTTCTTTTCAGTTTGATGCATGCATGATCATTTTTTATGCTTTCCAGCATATGGAATATTGGAAAGAATTATAGAAAAAATTATCAAGGTAGGGCTAGTGTTAAATATTCTAGGGCCCAGGGCAGAAATTTAGGAGAGGTCCCCAAAGTCCATCAGCAAGCTGTATCTTCTTCAGTCCTATTTGCACCCCCTAAATCTGGCCCTGGATCAACGGTTGCCTGTGCCTGTTTCTGAGCAAAAGAACTGCAATAAAGGGACAAAACTCACAAATCTTCATGTAAATATTACTGAACAGTTGGAAACGCAGAACACCAGAACCACTTGATCAGTGTTAGAGAAGTGATCCCCCCCAAAAATTCCAAATTACTTATTTGGAAAACAAGTAGGGAAAGCATGCAGAATCACAACTGTGGGAATGCTTTCCAACATAGTGGGTCTTTTACTAAGCCGCTGTTACGTTTTCAGCTCGCGGTAGAAATCAGCTGGCATTTACCGACAGCTGATTTCTACAGCATGCTGAAAACACTACTGCAGCTTAGTAAAAGGCCTCCATAGATTTTTAGAAGATATTGTTGGGTTAGAGATGAGATTATGTTTAGAGTAGTAGTTCTCAGCCTTTCTTCTGTTGTGACACATCTGACAGACATTGTTCACCTGCGTGGCACACTTAACACTACAATTCACAGTTGATCAAAAATGTCAAACCCCTCCATGTATCATTTAGTTGTTGCTAGCAATAATACAAGGGAAATACAGAAGGAATGGTGGTGATTATGAGGAGGAGAGGAAGTAGTGGAGGCCTACAACAATTCCATTTGAGGCTGGTGGCAGAAAGATTAATTATAGAGATTTCAAGTACCTGACCTCTAGGTTACCAACTCTCCCCAACCTGTTATTCACATGGTTGTTAAGGAAAGCACAAGTCTGGTGTCAGCTTGTGACAAACTGGTTTAGAAGGAATGCAACAGTTGCTTTTCAGTACTGTTTAAGTGGGCAGGAGAGGCTCTTGCCCACCCAAATCACAGTGAGCGGACAACCGCCTATTTCAGGCAGTTTATATGGGGTGGGAGTGTAGAGATGTATATTTTGGTATGTCTAGGTATGTGTGTGAGGAGGAGTGTGTGTGTGTGTGTGTGAAATTTCCAGCTACCATCACTGAATATCTGGGTCTTGGATGGTCACCAAAAGTTATCGGGGTACCATCGATATTCAGCCAGTGTCCAGATAGCTATCTGAGCAAGTTAAACTATTAAGTTGGATAGTTATCCAGGCTCCGGCACTGAATGTCAGTGGTGTCCTGATAATTTCCAGTTACACCTATGTCCATCCCCAGACAGCTCTAGCACTAACTGGATAGTGCCACTGTAGTCAGGCATGATATTCTGTAGCATTATCTGGTTAGATACCACAGAACCATCATAACATGGCGAGATCTAGCCAGTGGGGGTTAACTAAATAGGAGCCATTTCTGACTGGTAACTCCCACTGAATATTATACCTGTATGTTTATATTGTAAGTCACCTGGAGCATTTTGGGCAGACATCTCATAAATGTAAATTAAAAAAATAAATAAACAAATAAAAATATTAAAACCACATGGAGGGGCATTTTTGAATGTCCAAGATGGAATTGGGATGTTTAGCTCATTATGTTAAAAAAAAAAAAGTTCATATTAGAGCCATTTTCGAACAGGAAAAACATCTGGGTTTCCCTTTTGAAAATGGCTCTAAGATAGACATTTTTGCACAGAAGACATCTATAAATGCTAGAAAACCAGACACATCATTTTGAGAGAAATGGACACACAAACATCCCTGCAAATCAGAGGGGCAACCTCTTCAGTAGATTTTAAACAATGGCACCCAGGTCCAATTCCCACCATAACTCCTTTATTTTGTAGTGTGAGTCCTCCAGGAACAGAATAAAACCTAATGTTCCTAACTGTACACCAGTACAATCACCTCCCACCCTGCAGGTGCCTCCTATATTTAGGTATAGTAGGTAATTTGGTGATTTGAAAGGCTCACGTTTTCCATCACAAATGTACTAGGTAGAGTGGGAATTGGACCTGGATCCCCTTGTTGACAGTCCACTGCACTAGGCTACTCCTGGGAGCTGCTTGTTGCAGTGTTGGGTATGTCCATAATACCTGATATTTGTCATACAGCCTGATATCCCTTTTCAGTTTCACTTATACATAAATACATAAGTATTGCCACACTGGGACAGACCAAAGGTCCAGCAAGCCCAGCATCCTGTTTCCAACAATGGCCAATCCAGGTCACAAATACCTGGCAAGATCCCAAAAACGTACTTCTTAAAGAGGGAGGAGGGGGTCAATCCCTCTGATGGTCAGCTGGTGAATGAGAACCCTTTTTTGTTACTGGAACATGATTGAAATAGGTCTAAATACAAATGTTCTTCTTTTAAGCCTTGGATGTGTTTTCCTGTTCTATTATCACAGAAAGATGTCCTAATTTTGAGCTTGCCCAAAACACACTCACACTCACCCCCCCCCCCCTGGCTATTTGGATGACCTCAGTGGAAAATGTCCAAATTCTGCCTTTTCAAAAATCGTGATGTGGACATTTTCGTCAGATGGACGTGTTTTGGGCCATTTTGAAATTTCTATCTGCTTCAAAAATTAACCCCATAGTCTATCTTGCTCCTAGAGGTTAAGAGGCGAGGCTGAGATGCTAAAATATAAAAAGAAGAGTATGCTTCTCCAGTCAGGTTAGAGGATACATGATGGAACCAGTTAGCTGTCAAAAGACCAGTCAGTTTAAAAGAAATGACAGTTTTATTTAACTCTCCTGGTGGATGATAAATATATTCAAATGTAATCAATGATTTTTTTTTAATTTTTGAAAATAAATCAACACGAATATAAAAACATAAAACATTCCTCTTTTCTTTTTTTACAGGTCCACCTTATTCAGCAAAAGAATGTTTCTTTGCAGGGAAAGAACTCTCTGTATTATTTTAGCCCCTTTCTCTATTTAAGTCTGAGTTATCTCATCGCGGGGTCCTTTTACTAAGCTGCGGTAGAAGGGGGATTACGCTAGCAGTAGCGAGCTTTTTTGATGCCCGCTGAGGTCCCCTTTTACAGCAGCGGGTACAACCCTGCATATTTGACGGATGTTCATACAGTTCTGAGCTACATATTAGGTATCCTGAGGTGACAGTGTCTTGGTCTCCCTCAGATTTATGCTGAATAAATTGATTGGTCCTAGACTATCAGCCCCCTCTCAGTTATGACACTAGCTGGGTGTCTTTTACTTAAGATTAGCTCGAGTTATCTGCAGCAGGGCCCATTTTATTGCTATGGGCCCTCCTGCAAATAACTCGAGGTAATATTTAGTAAAAGACCCCCTAAGACCTTTCCCAGTCAGACCTGTATTCCTTGTGCTTAAAGAACTCAAGACAAACAATTTCCTTTTCACAGGTTAGTCTTCTACATCTGGTGTATGTACTGATCAGCAATCAAGGTGCCCAATGACAAACTGAATATTTTTCTAAATTAAAAATTAAGTGTATGTTCCTACTGATAATGGAGCTGTGTCTGGGGAGGAGGGGGTAGAAGGGCCATCCCTTACCACCACTTGGTCACCAGGGATTTGCCCACTCAGAGGAAGGCAAGGGATTTGACTGGGGTCATGAAAATCTTTTCAACTGTTACTGACAATGTATATCCAAGCTCCGTGGTGTCGATATCTGCTTTTCAATAACGACCACAAAAAGCCGTTTTTCTTTCTGTTCCCGTTTTCACAAAAATTAACATTAATATTTTGCAGTTTCTCCTCCACCGCTAACTCCAGACTTTGTTCCTTTTATCTTGCGGCACCTTATGCCTGGAACCATCTTCCCGAACCCATACATCTAGCTCCATCTCTACCTGTTTTTAAATCTATGCTGAAAGCTCACCTTTTCATTACTGCCTTTGGCTCCTAACCGCTACTCATTTGCCCTCCTCCTCCCCTGTTCCTCTTTACCCTGTATTTCCCTTGCCCATAGTGTCTTGTCTGTCTGTTTTATCTAGATTGTAAGCTCTTTGAGCAGGGACTGTCTCTCTATGTCAGGTGTTCAGCGCTGCATGCATCTGGTAGCGCTATATAAATGCTATTAGTAGTAGTATTTAAATAAACATTTAGATATATTACACGACACATGACAATATATTACTAAAGTGGGTGATTTTATAACTGTTCTCTTAGGGGTTCTTTTACAAAAGTGCAGTAGCATTTTTATCGCACACTAATCATTAGCACACGCTAATTTCTAGAGACACCCATGGGAATATATGGGCATCTCTAGCTTTTAGCACACGCTTATTTTTAGCATGTGCTAAAAATGCTAGCACGCCTTTCTAAAAGGCCCACTTAGGTTGGGAGTACAAGTTTGTGCCTATTTAGCTGCTATTTTATAAAAACATACAGGCATCTGTGTGCATTTATAAAGTAACATCAGCAAAGCTGCTGAAATGTGGCTGAGTATATATGCATCCGCTCAGGAACTGGTGTAAAATGTATATGAGTGACGTACATGTGATGGTGCATATTTTATAACCTATCCTGTGGATTCTATATAAGGTGTGGCGAGTAGTGAATGGCCAATTTACATACACTACTCAGTTGAGTAATGAAGCAATCAGTGATGGTAATTGGCCGGTAACAACCAATTACCATCACTAATTTGCAATAATTGGAATTTATGCACGCTTTTTTTTTAGTATTCTAAAAAGAGGTGCATGTAAATTCTAACACACATAGCTGAAAAGGAGACACAGTCATGGGAGGAGTACGGGCGTGTCAGGGACATTACTCAAATTTATGTGCGTGGTTACTGAATTCAGGGGAATGCACCTACATTTAGGTGCTGGTATTTACACAAGGTTTTCAGTGGCGTATATGGCTGTGCCTAAATGTAGGCATGTTCCCTGATCCTATGCACTATTCTATACACAACACCTAACTTTAGGCATATTATATAAAAAAAAACACTAAGCGCTGTATTAAGACACGTCTAGATTTTAGATGCCATTTACAGAATCTGCCCTCTGTGTACTTCAAGACTGCCCACGCTCCACTCAAACTCCTTCCCCGAGTGTGCTTAGGGGATTTTGTAAAACAGCTCTAAAATTAAACTGGCATTTTTGCAATTTTGGGGGTGTTTTTTAACCCTAGAGAGGTAAGCACTAATTCTCCCTCAAGCTGTCCTCCCATGCACTCCCACAAATGAGTGGTTAGCCTACAACCATGCATGACTTGAAACAGAAGTAAATACCAAAAGAGGTGGAGGTAGGGGGATTTTCAAAACATTCACTGTACACCTAATATTCTGCTAGAAGTCTTCATCACCATAAACCCACTGCCAGCAGAGACAGAAGCAACTGGGGTTACTCCTTCCCAAACTCCCTGGACCACCAGGGATTAATATAGTTAGGGGAACCTATGAGGGGAGAGGGTGGGGAGTCTTCAAAGGGAGTCTGTTTGGGGGAAGGGGGACCCTGCTTCATTTGGAAAAGCCCCTGCCCCTTTAACCCCTCCCCTCAAAAGCACTGGGCCATGTGTTAGCTGAATAACACAGCTTGTGAGGTTGATCACAAGTTACACTCTTTATTTACCATAGAGTTGCTAACTTATGTGGCATTGACTTACCGCAGATTTGTGACTCTCATAGACTAAGCTGCTGTAAAATGCCATATTAGCAACTTCCTCCTTATGTATTCAGAATACTGCTGAATTGGACTTTTCTTCAGTAGCCAGACCTGGAGCCTGCACATTTTATGTTCTGCCTTTTAATAAATAAGCCATCAGGGGAAAAGCCCTGATTGCTCTATACTTTGTTTAGTTCAGAAAGACAGGTGCAGAACTGCCTGTAATTTTGAAACTGCTGAGTGGCTGCACTTTCTGCAGAGTAAGTAATGTCATGTTGTAAAACCTGTCAAAATGAGATCTCACCTTCTTACTTCTCATTTCTCTTTTTGCTTGCAAGAATAAAATATATATTTATAAATGAAATAAGGTAAATTTCCTGGTATTATACCAAGATGTCTTAACATGGGGTTAGCCACTTCTGCTTGTCCCCTTTTCAGCCCCCAGTCCCCACAGTTTCATCCCCTGCCCTTTTCAGCCCCCAGTTCCAGTACTAGCCCCCTTATCCCACCTACCCTTCTTTTCAGCTCCCAGTCCTCTTCATCCACTTGCCTTGCATTAGGGCCCCCTTTTTCAGCTCCAGCCCCATTCTCTCACCTGCCCTCCTTTTCAGCCTCAGATCCATTCTCCCACCTGGACCCCCATTCTCTCTCCTGTCCCTTTCTCAGACCCCAGTTCCAGCTCCAGTCCCCTTCTCCCATCTGAATCCCCTCCGACCCAATCCCCACCTGCCTTCCCTCAGCTCCATTAACAATCCTCTTCTCCCTGCCACCTGGCACCCTGCCTTTAAAAATAAATCTCTGAAGTGGTGGTGCAGTGCCTCACGTCTTCGTGTAAAAGAAGTGGACCGTGAGGCACTGCGCCACCGCTTCGGAGATTTATTTTTAAAGGCAGGGTGGCAGGGAGAAGAGGGCTGTCGATGGAGCTGAGGGTAGGCAAGTGGGGACTGGGGACTGTGGTGCCAGTGGCCTTTGGGTGGGAGCAGCGGGAGCGGAGCACCCCCCCTTGTGCTGACACCCAGGGCGAACCGCCCCCACCACCCCGCCCTTGGTACGACACTGATCTCGTCCTCGTCCTTAGAGATCCTATGTGCTTGGCCCATGCTTTCTTTTAATTCAGATAATTATTCAGGCTCCACCACTGAATATCAGTGGTGCCCAGACACCTTACAGCTCCACCTATGTCCCATCCCCAGACAGCCCTAGCACTAACCAGACAGTGCTGCTGATTATCATGTCTAACTGCCATGGCTTTGGTTAATGCTGGGGCTGTTTGGGGATGGGGCATAGATGGAGCTGGAAATTATCTGGGCACCACTGATATTCAGTGCCAAAGCCTGGATAGTTATCTGAATTTTTTTTTAAAACATGGTATCTACCACCTACACCATATTTCAAAATGGCAATATATGTGCACTGTACACCCCACACAACGTGGGTGCTGGAATCCAAGATATTTGATTGAGATAAAAGTGAACCTGTATTCCACTGGATCTATATTGTAATATGTAATATCAATAAAATTATCCTTGACTGCCCTTTTATTTATTTATTGGGATTTATTAACTGCCTTTATGAAGAGATTCACCCAAGGCGGTGTGTTGGCTTGACCCCTAGTGGTTGTATTGTGAGGCTTCTTCTAGGGATTACTAGTGTCATTTTGAACCAGGCACCATCAGGGGCAGGAGAGACTGAAATCACTCTTATTTTGGAATCCCTAGACCATCAGTGATAGAGGTAAGAACAAGGGTGGACCTATGGGGGTGGGGTGGAGTTCTTTTGGGGGTGGTCTCTTCAGGAGAGTAGAGATCATTGGCAGTATCTTCATGTTAGGGTTTTCAGGAGGAGGGGAGACAGGGAGCACTGTTAATTTGGAAATGCTCCAACCTTTTTAAGATGGAACATAGGTGCATTGGGCTGCATGTTAGTGACCCAGTGTTCCAGACCGTTAACAAAAATGCAGCTTTGAGAAAGGGACAGGAGGCTGTAGTACTATCTTGTTACCCCTTTAAAAGACGGTAGCCCTGGGCAGGGGTCTGCCAAACCACATTACCATGGTGGGAATGTACAAACCTTAGAGTCAGTGCTGCACTAGTAACTCTGTAGGATTTGTTAAACTTTAATACTCTTTGAGCTTTATTATTCTTTCCAAATCAACTGATGTTGGAAAGAGTTATAAATAAGGGGTTGAGATTGACTATATGACTGCCTGGGAGCCAAAATAACCGTCTAACACTTTTAACAGAACAGGATAAAATTTGGCCTGGTAGAAAAACTGGTTAAAATACAAGGGTTAAATGAAAAATAATGCCTCTACTTCCATAATTCATCAACAGATGGCAACACTGATGAACTAAATTTCCTTCACCTCAGTTGGTGAGATGTGTTTGTGTGAAGATGCTGTTTTGCTATTGGTTGTGAAAAAGAAGCATGCAGTGAGCACTCGTCAGTGTGATTTAAGCAACGTGCCATGATAATATTTCTAACTGTTGATGGAGTCCTTCCAATTGAAACTCACTGCCAAATGCAGGTTGTTTATGGTGATGACTGTGTTGTTGTGAGTACTGTGCATCACTAGGCCAAATAGTGTAATTGTGGACCGGGAAGAACAGATTTGTGTGATCAAAAATGAAGTGGATAATCTCATGACAGCAATGGACGAGTCTCACATGAGATAGACTGACGAACTAGTAAAGGACAATTAGAGAGTCACTCAAAGCATTACATGGAAGTAGAGGCTGGCTGAACTTTAATTTTAATTTTCAGCCAAGTTTTTGGTTTTCGCCGAAAATGACTGTTTTCGGTGGAAGCCAAGAATGTGTGCTTTATCCCATTTGTCTCCCTCCATCCCTCCTCCCTCTTGAACAGGAGCTTCCCCTCCTCCTCTTACAATCTCTGGTGGTCTAGGGGTGTAGTTTGGACAGGAGGGAACCCCAGTTGCTTCTGCCTATTCTATCTCTGTTCTCAAAATGGCTGCTATGACTGGGGCATCGCTCCTGCCCTGCCTCTGCCACTAGACCACCATAGACTTTAATGTAGCCCTGAGAGGGGGTATTCTTTCTTTTTTTTTTTTTGTGGTGCAATTGCAAGTAATGCAGTCATGATCTTATACAATAGTTTTTATGGTACATAGAGGGGAATAATCGAACGGCATCGGCGAAATTGCTGGCCGGCCATCTTCGGGCCCGGCACCTTAAGCAGGCGGAGTCAAGCGTATTTTCGAAATACGCTTGGCGCCGGCCAAATCGCTCGCCGGGTTTAGAATAGGATCGCCGGCGGATCACCGGGTTTAGATGAGATGGCTGGGTCCGATTTTCAGCCATAATGGAAACCGGACCCGGCCATCTCAAACCCGGCAAAATGCAAAGCATTTGGCTGTGGGAGGAGCCAGCATTTGTAGTGCACTGGCCCCCCTGACATGCCAGGACACCAACCGGGCACAATAGGGGGCACTTAAAACATCTTTTTAAAAAAACAAAATTGGCTTCCAGGTACATAGCACCCTTCCCTTGGGTGCTGAGCCCCCCAAATCCCCCCCCAAAACCCACTACCCACAAGTCTATACTATTACCATAGCCCTAAGGGGTGAAGGGGGGCACCTACATGTGGGTACAGTGGGTTTTGGGGTTTTTTGGAGGGCTCAACATTAACCACCACAAGTGTAACAGGTAGGGGGGATGGGCCTGGGTCCACCTGCCTGAAGTGCAGTGCACCCACTACAAACTGCTGCAGGGACCTGCATACTGCTGTCAGGGAGCTGGGTATGACATTTGAGGCTGGCATACAGGCTGGGAAAAAATGTTTTAAATTTTTTTTGTGTGTTTGTGAGGGGGTTGGTGACCACTTGGGGAGTAAGGGGAGGTGATCCCCACTTCCCTCCAGTGGTCATCTGGTCAGTTGGGGCTCTTTTTTGGGACTTGGTCCTAAAAATACATGGACCAAGTCTGCCTGGCGAAATACTCGTTTGAGTCGGCGTTTTTTTTTTTTCATAATAAGGTGAAGCCGGCCATCTCGTAACCCCGCCCCGCCCCCTTCCCGCCTTCGCTACCCTCCTGCCCCGCCCCCTTGAAGGTTGGCCAGCGCCGCAATGAAAAAGCAATTGGGGCCAGCCAAAATCGGCTTTTGATAATACCGATTTGGCCGGAATTGAGAGATCGCCGGCGATCTCCCGATTTGTGTCGGAAGATCACCGGCAATCCCTTTCGAAAATAAGCCTGATTGACTGCTCCAAATAAATGCTTTTGATATAAACTTTTACCTGCCAAACATTTAGCCCCCAATATTCAGTGCCAGTGCCTGAACATGGTCCAGCACTGAATACTGCTGTCTAATTCAGGTGGTAACAGTAAGAATTTTAAAAAACACTGACCACCGTTGGCTGAATATTGGCCGGATTACCTATAACTCTAGGTGGGGTACATCTTCACATACATAATAAAATCAAGAATCATCCCAGTTATCTTTATCAAAGTGCAATGCTTATAACAATCATAAAACAAGTTTTGAAACAGATAAGAATTGTTTTGAGAATTGTCACTGAAAAATTATAGTATAAAGGTAAATGATCAAATTGCAGATGGGATTTGCTAAATAATCAGGAACTTGCCTTCTCTTACCACTCTGGGAATTCCTCCAAAACTCGACATGACAGCATTGTTGACATAAGCATATACTTCTAGCTATGTATATGGAAAAGATTTTCATTATTGTCTACCTGACAGCAGTTTTCACACTCCTAAAAGAGCACTTAACTGGTTGTTTGCAGATGCCATATATCATTTTTCTAGATTTTTATCTTGCACAGACCAGAGCCACACTGTTTTGAAATGTGTCATCTCAGCCTAGAAAACTATGTGAATACTTGAGAAAAGTCAATGCCTGTATTAATATGGACAGAATACACACTTATAATTACTGCTCAGTTTCCAATCTCTTTGTACCCAGAAGCAGATATTATTATGTCAATTCTTTAGGATAGGAAATCCAAATCTTTTAACAGGACCTCTTTCTGCTTGCAAGGTTCGTGCTGCCAGAGGGGGATCCATTGTTCCTAGCTGCCTGGAAGTGGAAAAATATGGTAATTACCATCTCCTGGGAAGCACTGATTTGATGATACAACCATAGAACTTCATATCACCTGAAAGAGAAATAGCTGAAGAAAAGGGCTCAGGGGGCCCTTCCTCTGCTACAGAGCATGGCTGGGTGTTGCTTATAGGATGGGGCTTCCCATTTCTGGATCCAATTTATTAATGTGTCTATCTGTTCTCAACTTTGATCTGGAAAGGCCACCACTTCCAGGACATAGCTGTCAGATCAGTATATCTTCTAGTTTTACTGTGTTTTGTGAAATTGAAGCACTGATTTCAATACTTCCCACTAGCATCACGGAGCACAGATATAACAACGCATGGAGATAAAACTGACAAACTTGATCTGTGCAAGCAAATTCCTAGATATAGCAAGCTTCCCAGTTCACACTCTGTCCCCTGCTAAGCTCTTACAAGTTTCTTTCTGTCTCTCTGTCCTCACACACAATGACCATGTTCATGCAGACAAACCCTCATTATTGTGGGGGGAAGAAAGCATATGCCTTATCTTCCCTTGTTCTTCCTTCTTTCTGTAAACCCTGCCAGCACATTCTCCTTTCTCTAAGGTCCTGATATGTTCTGTCACTCCAACCTGCCTTTACAGGTCTTCCTTTTCCTTATCATGCTGCCACTACTTGTAATCTTTCACTGCATGGTTCTGAACAATAGCACAAATGCCTAATGTACCAACATCTCTCACTTAAGGACAGAATAATCATAATGTCACATTTGCAGATCCTGCAAATTCTGTTCTCATTATTGCGGTAATCACAGAAGAGATGTTGCCTGTAGGGAGATGCATACATGTTCACACAGAGATGGTCCACAGAAAGCATAGAAAAAAAATGATACTAGCAACATTTGTAGATTCTGTAAGAAAGAGCTCGAAATAGGTAGTCTTTTCATAGCTGGCTCTGAAGTGCTGATGACAGAAACTTTTTATATGAAAAGGCTCAACAAAGTGGCAATTCTCATTCATTGGAAACTCTTTAACATTATAACATCAATTGTGGAAAATGAAGAGATTATGATCACCTGGAACATCCTCATTCAGACAGAATCTAAACTAGATGCAAGAAAGCCAGACATAGTAGTAAAAAAGAAAAACTCCTGAGCAGCATTAATCAAAGAGATGCCAGTCCCAAGTAATTATCATGTTTAGAGAGAGAGAAAGAAGATCTTCAAGTACCAAGAAATGCAATCTGGACCAAGAAAATGTGGCAGAAAGATACTGAAATATTTCCCATCATTTTGGTGACACAGGCTTGATCAAAAAGAATTCTCAAACTCACCTGGATAAGTTGCCCATACATGATACATCTTATGAGCTCCAGGGGTAAGATCTCGTGGGCACAATGCAAGTTCTACTGCAAGTATTAGTAGTACATTTGAGAGACTGAGATTATACTCCACATGCCATGGCTTATGAGTGAGGTTCATTCCTGTCATGGTATATGCAAAACTAACCCATTTTGAGAAATTGCCAAGAGATCTTCTCTATATCTGAGGCACTACTACTACTACTTATCATTTCTATAGAGCTACCAGAAATATGCAGCACTGTACACTGGACATAAAGAGACAGTCCCTCCCTTGCTAACTTCTATAACCCCATCTGCTAACCCTGGAACATAACAGCATATTGTATCAGTGGCATACCAAGGGGGGGGGGGGCGGTGGGGGCGGTCCGCTCCAGGTGCACGCCGCTGGGGGGGTGCCGTGCGCCGGTCAGCGTCGTTGGTTTCCATGCTCCCTCTGCCCCGGAACAGGAAGTAATCTGTTCTGGGGCAGAGGGAGCATGGAAACCAATGACGCTGACCGGCACGCGGCACCCCCCCCCCCAGCGGCGTGCACCCGGGAGGGGGTCTTTTGCCGGGGTGGGGGTGTCCTTTTGCCGGGGGGGGGGAAGTCGCGCTGCACGGGGGGACGCTGCACCCGGGGGGTGGGGCGCGTCGGCGATCCGCCCAGGGTGTCAGCGCCCCTCGGAACGCCACTGTATTGTATCATAATACATCAACACCAAAATGATCCATCCAGTCAGTCAAGTTCACATTTCTCCACTTTTAACAGATTTGTACAGAAATTTCCATACTTTACCCCACACCAAGTCCCTTTCCTTTATGTCTTTTAAGCCTCAACTCTTTGCCTGCCACACTTAGGTCATTTCAGTTCTTGCCATCTTCAGTTTTGCTCCTTCCAACATCATGAAATATGTCATACTGGGACAGCCCAAAGGTCCATCAAGCCCAACATTCTGTTTCTAGCAGTGGCCAATCCAGATCACAAGTACCTAGCAAGATAACAAAACATTACAATACATTTTATGCTGCTTATCCTAGAAATATGTTACAATACAAACTCTAATTTGATCTGAGGGGGAAGAACAGGTCTCATATAATTTCCACGCGCTATCAAACAACTTTGTATACCCTGTATTGGGGTGTTTGCCCAGAGGTGTCCTTATGTAATCATCGACTGATCTCCCTCCTACCAAATTGAATATTTCTAATTTTTTAAGTGTTTTTTTAAATTTTTTTACTTATTTATTTGTCTTATTTCTTTGTCCAAAGAAGTGCTTAGTATGCACAATGCAATCTCTCCTAATGTACACAGATTCCTTTCTATGCAATTTGCTCAAAAAAGACAAGCCTTCGTCTGTATAATGCAACTTGTGATGGCAATTAAGTTGAATCACTCAAAAAAACCAGCCAGACTTACCTGGATTATCTCAGTCTATTGTCAGCCAACAGGACCCCGGTAGTTACCTGTTTCACGGAACGCTTTATCAAGGGGTCACAGCTGATCCTGTCTGATGCACTAGTGCTGTCTAGGTGCAATTCATCTCAGCATGCATGCCACTGGTTCCTTCTGTAGAGTTCAGCTATGAAACAACCTGAGGCTTGGTTCATGTTCGGATTCCTCCAGTGTATAACCATGCAAGTAGACTTCAGAGGGTTAGCAGGTTGGGCATTGGCAACTTCATTCTAAACAGACTACCATAAATTTGGCACATATCCAACACCTTCTAAAGCTGCCAATCCCTCACCTCATCAACTCCTTAGAATGCTCTTATGTTCCAGTTTTATGCCCTCTGTCTTTTTTCTTTGAAAAACTAAAGGTCAATATTCAGCAAGAGGTGAGCAACAAACTTTCTAGATTTACCTGGTATATGTGGTATATATCATTCAGTGTAAAAAAATGTAACGAAGGATGCTATATTGGAGAAACAGGCCAGATGCTTAAGACAAGATTCAATTTACATAGACATCACATGAACAATACTGGTGCCAGTAGGGTTCCCACCCCTGTTGGTCAGCATTTTACAGGACCAGGACACTGTACCAGTGACTTCACAGTGAGAATCCTGAAAGGTAACTTTAAAACCATACAAGAACGTAAAACCTTTGAAGTCAGAATGATTGAATATTTTAACACCCAACAGAAAGGACTTAACAAGGATCTGGGGTTCCTAGCCCATTATAAACCATAAAGCTGTATTTCTCTGTTGATCACCCCACCCCTCACCTTAGAATATCAATGATATGCTTTGATGTCCCCATGCATACCTCCTACCCACCCCCATCCTCCCTCCCTGTCAGACTGTCATAGTAATGCTTGAATGTTTTCACTTATATACACTGTCAGCTAGCACATTTGCTTATTTCCGATCTGACGAAGAAGGGCAACCTTCAAAAGCTAATCAAGAAATGTATTAAGTTATGTCCAATAAAAAAGGTATCATCTTATTTTCTTTTCCATGTTTTATTTTGCTTGATTTCTATTGATAGATTTACCTGGAAAACTATATGCAAGTTTGTTTTCAGTAGGACGTCTCTGGATATTAAAGGGTTTTTTTTGTTGTTGGTGGTGTTTTTTTTTTTCTGCTGCATTTACCCAGATAATGTTACCTGAATAAATTTAAGCCTGCAACAGAAGCATCCTCATGTAGCTATATAATTTTATCTGACACCACTGCCAGGCAAAATAATGGAAATTATTATAAACAATAAAATTACTGATCACATAGATAAGCATGGTTTATTGGGATACAGTCAACATGTATTCTGCTAAGGGAAATCTTGCCTTACCAATTTGCTTAATGTCTTTGAAGGGATGAATAAACATGTGGATAAAGGTGAGCCAGTGGTGTAGCGTATCCAAATTTTCAGAAAGATTTTGACAAAGTCCCTCATGAGAGATTCCTGAGAATATTAAAAAATCATGGAATACGAGACAATGTTCTGTGTGGATTAGGAATTGGTTAATGAACAGAAACCAGAGGGTAGAGTTAAATGGCCATTTCTTTCAGTGGAAGAATGTGAATAGTGGCATAGCCCAGGGTTCTGTACTGGGATCAGTGCTATTTAACTTATTTATAAATGATCTAGAAATAGGAATGATGAGTGAGGTGATTACATTTGCAGATGACACAAAACTATTCAAAGTTGTTAAAATATATGCAGACTGTGAAAAATTGCAGGAAGATCTTGGGAAACTGGAAGACTGGGTATCCAAATGGCAAACAAAATTGAATGTGGACAAGTGAAAAGTGATGCTCATTGGGGAAAATAATCCAAATCATAGTTACCCAATGTTAGGTTCCACCTTAGATGCCAGCACTCAAGAAAAACATCTAGGTGCCATTGTAGACAATATGATGAAATCTTCTACCCAGTGTGTGGCGGCAGCCAGAAAAAGCAAACAGAATGATAGGAATTATTAGAATAGGGATGGTAAATAAGACCAAGAAAACTATAATGCCTCTGTATTGCTCCACAGCAGAGGTGTCATCAGGTTTTGACATCAGGGGAAGCAGAGTTTTGTAAATTAGGTGCTGGTCAGTGTCGGACAAGCGGCAGTGCCAGTATTGCCGCTCAAGTGCAGTGACCGTGGCCAGCAATTATTAGAACAGGCTGCCTCTGCTGCATCCCACCTACAAGGAAACTGGAAGTTACATCAGGAGGCGGGAGGTAGCAGAAGTCCCAGGACCAGCCATAATAGGCAGCCTGTCTTAACTCCATGTAAAATTATTCAAATTGTGACCATCACCTCAGGAACAATCCTTCCACCAGTAGAAACTTTGTTTAAATCAGATAGGCTTTTGTTTGTGTGGTGACTCTACATGATGTGGAGCCCATTAGTCCTGAGCATTTTTATTTTTGGTGACAAGCACCACCAAAGGTAGCCCATGCCCCAGAGCTTACTTTCAAATAAAGCCAGCCAGTTTATGAAATAACACAAAACCCTGCAAGAAGACACTAAAACCTATACAGAAAACTTACCACACCATAGCAGTCCTAATCCACCTATGAAAAGCTAGTACTATAAATGTCACACTGGGCCCTAGAGCACCAATATACCTGCTACTGGGAATCTGTAACAAGCTGGACTGTTACAAATTCCTACACAGACACAACACACTAGCAGAATCCTTCACCTCAGCTGCACATGTAGAATATGGACAGACCCTCACCTGCTACAAAATAGGGGACCACAAAAAAAAAAACATTCTGACAAAAACTGAAATGGACATCCCCCCTCAAACTATAAGCAGGACAATATTGGTTAAAAAAACAAAGCAGAAATGTATTGTCCCCTGTACTTTGCAAAATAAAAATAGAAAAAAATGCATCTTCTATCTTTGTTGTCTGGGAATTTTATTTTTCTAATTAGGCTGGTCCCAGTCTCTTTTCCACTTTTCATGTGCCAGTCTTCTCCCAAATTCTTTTGCATGTTGGCCTTTCCATTTCTTTTCTCTCCTCGTCTTCTTCCTTTCATTCTTTACATCTGTCTGGCATTGATCTTTCATTTTATGTTTTCCCACCCCACACACACATGCACACTTTTCTGTCCTCTGCTTTTATATCCTGGTGTAAAGCTACAAAAGATTCAGAGAAATACTAGAAAGGTAGAATTCAGTGAAGCTTAATTCTCAGATCCCTTAAGGGATGTAGGAATTTGGTGAAAAGAATGCTACAGTATTATTTGGTAATTTAGAATTTCGGGAAGCTGCTAAGAGGACAATTTGTTTGTGATGCAAGCTCTTGAGTAGAAACCATAGTATGGTATCCACCTGGAGTTTAAAAAGCTAGGAATATCCACCTCTGGATAATCCTGTATTGATGAGGAGATATACAGTGGAAGAAGCAGCTACTGTCAATAAAGAGTGTCAGAGGGTTGTATGTGATTGTATTCTGGGGGATGTTACTTATCAGCAGTGGTGTGCTGGTAAATGTTTAACAACAGGCTCTCTCCCCGGTCCACCTCTGCGCCCCTCATCCACCTCTGCACCCCCCCCCCTCCAAATTGGGTAGAAAGCCTGGGGGGGGGGACAGTGCATTACTCCAGGAATAAAAAATTAAACGATCCCAGGTTCCAATCTAATTCATGTTTAATGTGGGATAAAATGCCATAAATAAGTAATTAAATATAAACTTTTAATGTTGAGCACCTGATTCTCAAAGTGGACATATTCCAAACACTATAATGAAAATAAAATGATTTTTTCTACCTTTGTTGTTTGGTGACTTTGTTTTTCTGATCATGATGGCCTAGTATCCGATTCTGCTGCTATCTGTCCTCTTAACTCCGTTTCCAGGGCTTCCTTTCCATTTATTTCTTTACTTTACTTTTCCAGGATCTCCCCTTCCACCTTCTTCTGTGGCCAGTATATCCTCCATCTACTTTTCCAGCATATCCAGTGACCCCCCTGATCTCCCCTTCCACTTGGCCTCCTCTCCAGCATCTTCTCTTGATGTCTCTTTTCACATGGCCAACGGCCTCCTCTCCAGCATCTTCTGCCAATCTCTCCTTCCATCCACCTCTCTCTAGCGTCTACCCGCCTCCTCTCCAGCATTTCTCCAATGTTTCCTTCCACCCGCTATCCCGTTTGTGCTAGAGACAAGCAAAAGTCCAAGGCAGAGTAAAGGATAAAAGCAGAAATTAACACCTTGAAATGTGCTGTACCACATCAAACCTAAACAAAACACCAAGTCCATGGCAAAGCTTGTACAGTATCATGTCAGCCATATGAATGCAAATGAAATGCTTCCTCCGGAGTCTCCATTCAAACACACAATTTCAATATAAAATAATAATAACAAAAAAAAGTGTCCCCTTAGGTTACCTCACAGTTCAATTCAACTTTCTACCCAGCGGGAACATCCGATTGCCGATTTTGGTGGTAAAAAAAATAGAGCAGCATCCCTTGACGATACCTGGGCGCATCACCGGTTAGTTTTGCAAATACTGTGCCGGGGGACTGGCACAGCACATGTTGCAGCCCACCCCGGGCGATCTGCCTTTTAGATGCCAAAGTTTGAAAAACTTACCAAGGAGGTAAACGTAAAGGCAGGATCGGTGCTAGTGGGGTACAAACCGGGCAACTGCTCTGGGACCCCCAAACCTACCTAAAGCTTAAGAAAACACAGCTTTCCAGTGGGCTGTAAAGGGATGGGGAGGGTCAGATTTCAGCTGTGGGCCCCAGCAGGTCTAACCCCGGCACTTCCCTTAATCTGCTACTGCCTTTCAGCAGTCCCCCAAAAAGTTAGGCACCAGCATGCAGCTGCGCTTTCCTTTTTTTTTTTTCACCAAACACGAGGCATGTGAAAGGAAAGCCAACCCTTCCCTTTTCCGAGCCGTCACCTCCTGTACAAGGGCAGCAGCAGGACACACGGAGGCGCAAAGATCACTTCTGACAGCAGGCAGCAACATCAACCCCCCCCCCCAGTCTGGACTTACTGATTGGAGAAGAACAGCCCTTTGGATCTGCCAGGTCGCTCGCATCACACACTTAGAGCAAGGGGGGAGGAGAAACGGAACGTACGACGTCGACGACTCAAGTTAGAAGAACCGCCCCTTTCTTGGCAGAAGGAAGTGCGTGGGAGCGGGAGGGTGCATCCGGCAGACAGATCTCCCCGCTGACAACACAGTACTAGGGAGAGTAACCATTACCGCCATGTTGCGCCGCCCCTGGGAGCCGGCTCGCCTGCAGGAACAACCGGCTCGCAAGAGCTTTAAAAATGTAACAACCGGCTCTTGCGAGCCGGCTCCAGCACACCACTGCTTATCAGGAGCCCAGGGAAAACAAAGTCCTGATTAAATTAACATTGAAGAATAATGTCTGTGAAGAGGCAAAGATAGACAAATCAGGAGCAGTAATAGTCATAACTGTAATTGGGTAAAAGTTGTGAAGTTTTCACTGAGATATGATTTTTAAGGGGTCCTTTTACTAAAGTGCGCCGAAAAGTGGCTTGCACTGGTGTAGAAGCATGTATTGGACGCACGCAGGTCCATTTTTCAGCGTACCTGCAAAAAAGGCCTTTTCTTTTTGGCCGAAAATAGATGTGCGGCAAAATGAAAATTGGCACATGTCCATTTTGGGTCTGAGACCTTACTGCCACTCATTCACTTAGCGGTAAGGTCTCGCACGTTAACCGGGTGGTAATAATCAGTGCATGTACAATGCTGATTACCGCCCGGTTAGCACCGCGTGCCGGAAAATAAAATATATTTTCCAGCGCATGTTGTGGATGCGCATAAAAGATGAAATTACCGCCCAGGCCATGTGGTAGCCAGGTGATAGTTCCGAATTGGTGCTCGGGCACGTGTAAGCACCTACGTGGCTTAGTAAAAGGGTCCTTAAAATCTTTCCCCTGATATTCAGCTGGCAGCAATCATTGTTTTTTTTTTAAACACTGATCGTCGCTGGTTAAATTATCCCCCGATATTCAGTGCTGGCTATATCCTGGCACAGGCACTGAATAGCGGGAGATAATTTTAGGCAGGCTGGGTGCTGGAACTTATGCAGGCCTGGCTGATATTCAACCAGAGCCCACGTAACTTTTTTTTGCTTAAAAAAAAAGAGCCCCTGAGCCCCCAACAATGCCACCTCTTTCCCTCCCCCTTCCCCCAGAAATAAGAAGCCACCACCCCGGAAGGTCCCCACCCCCCACTGTCAAGGTAGAGCCCCCCCCCCCCCGACCTATCTATAGCCCTGGTGGTCATCAGGGCAGGAGTGCAGCCCTCTCGCTCCTGCCCCTTGAATAAATTGGACCACATAAAAGTCAGTCCTATCTTTATGCAGTAACCTAGAGCCAGTTAAGTGCTGAATATCACACTTAACAACCTATGCATTAACCAGCTCCAGAAACCCAGAAATTCAATGTATGTGCCTGGACATGGCCTAGTATTAAAATTTTGGGTTTAACGCCAGTGGTGGAACGCCAGTGGTGGTCAGCAAAACGTTAATTGCCACTGGATAAATATCAGGCCCAGAGTTTTATAACTATTGAGTCTGAATTTACTGCCTGCCAGTGAGCTTGAAACTTCCTGGGGACAGATTAAGGTGCATAGTTTTTCTCACGTAGTCCTTTTTCAAAAGAAAAATAACATGGGCCACTCTCTCAAACTTCCAGATAGTTCTGCTCAACAGGGGCAATACACACTTAAACCCCACAAAAGAATTGTCTTAAGATGGAAATTATGCTGTTCACGCTGATTAAGGCCTACATTTTAAGGATTTGATCCAATTTATAGAAGTGCTTTCAGTTCCTAACTCTTAAATATATTCTAACCAGCAGCATGTGATCTGTAATGTCAAAATCAAACATGAGGTGAAATAAATCTGTCAGTGTCTTAAACCAATGTAAAAATCCCTGCAGAATCCAGCCTGGTATTGATCTACTCTCTTGAACTTCAATAAAATATGTGTAATGGACCTCTCAAATATGGTGCTGAGGGTTGACCACAGAGGTGGATATGTAAACAACTGTAAAAGAGTCTGTGATCAAAATACATCAAACTCCTCAAAATCATTCTCATAACACACAGAGTAGTCCAAGGGTCCCATGATAACTGAGTATTCATTTAGAACAAAGTCTCTGGCAGGCACAGTAATGGAACTTTGAAAGGAAAAGGAGGCTGCTGTACAGTGTGAATAAAAGCCTCATTTATTTAGTTCTTCTCAAGTGTCAAAATATATACAGTAACAATTATATGAAAATGATGAGTCAAACAGTCCATAAAAGTATTGAAGACATTCAAAATATTAGCAATTCTGTGTTCTTTCCTAAATTTTCCAACATCTCTTTCATTCCTTTTCTGCTAGATGAGTGTTGCACTCTTCTCTTTCATAAGAGCCTTCTTTCTCTAGCAAAGTGGTTAGCAGTCACTCTCCTTTTAACCAAACCCCCCTTTTAATACTCAGACTTTGGGGTGTACAGTAGCCCCTGGTTATCACCTCTCTTGATCTTGGCATATAGTACAATTGCTCTGTGCTCCAAACACACCTCTCTCTCTCTCTCTCTCTCTCTCTCTCTCTCTCTCCAATTTATGGCTCTGTGTTTGCCATTGCTTCCCTTTTCTTGAGTATACGCAGGTCAGGATTTACCCAGGACCTTAGGTTCAATTTCCTAGCTCACAGAAGAATCAAGCGCTCTCTAGCTTCCAATCCTTGTTTTCCCTGTCAGCACAGTGGGCTAGATGTTGTTTCACTCTGCACCTTTCTTTCTTTGATCTATTCTCCTTCCTCTTTAAGGCAATCTGTTTTTCAGGAGACAGCTGTGTGCTAAGCTGGCAACCCCTGATTTTTCTTGTTATTACAAGGGACGTCTGTGGAGCAGACTGGGAGCCCCAGTGCTTTCTCTTTCTTCCCTTTGCTCCTAGAACAGGGAGTCAAGGTTCAGAAAGGCCCCAAATTGGGAAATCCATCTTGTACAGTTCAACATCATTCCTGGCAGCACCCCCTCTAGAGGAAGAAGACCTTGCTTCTCACCCTAACCTGGATTTTTATATTTCTCTCTAATCAGGTTACTTTTCCTGAATAGACTACTCCTTTATTATCATTAACTGGCACTACTCTGGAGCAAAGACCCCCAAATGTTCCTCCTGCAACTATATAGGAAGGCACATTTGACATCCTAAGTACATAAGTATTGCCATACTGGGACAGAACGAAGATCCATCAACAATGGTCAATCCAGGTTACAAGTACCTGGAACGATCCCAAAACAGTACAATACTTTTTATTCTGCTTATCCTAGAAATAAGCAGTGGATTTTCCCCAAATCCATTGTAATAATGGCTTATGGACTTTTCTTTTAGGAAGCTATCCAAACCTTTTTAAACCCTACTAAGCTAAATGCTTTTACTATATTTTCTGGCAATGAATTCCATAGTTTAATTACAAGTTGAGTGAAGAAATATTTTCTCCAATTCATTTTAAATGTACTACTTTGTAGCTTCATTGCATGCCCCCTATTTTTGGAAAGAGTAAACAAGCGATTCACATCTACCCATTCCACTCCGCTCTTTATTTTATAGACCTCTATCATATCTCCCCTCAGCCGTCTCATCTCCAAGCTGAGAAAAGATGACTAAGGGGAGATATGATAGTTTCAAGTTGAATCAAGACTTTTCTTGTCAATTTATCCATAAAGGTCAGATTAGAATTGGAGTTGAAGTTGGAATGGAGTTCTGGGTCAAGTTCAGGGTTTTCTACACCAATCAAACAGAAAAATGCGTTGAACACCAAGGTAGAGCTCCTTCTTGAAAGGATGTATTTACTATATCACCTGGCTCATCATGCTTTTAATTCAGGACTTCCTTTGTATTTACATTTTCTTCTTTATCCTTATTGTCTGAGATGTGTTCTTAGGTCCTTTCAGACTGTTTTTTTTTTATTTTTATGTTTTAAAAAAATCTTTAACTTTGTATTGATTTTTACATAAAGCATACAGGAATAAATTGAATAGCACTAAGTTGTCCATTTGCAAAGTGGCACTACCGATTAGTATATGCTCAATACAAAGAAGCCATGGGAACTGAATGTGTTTCTTTGCATTCAGCGCACACTAATCAGTAGTTCTGCTTCGTAAAAGGAGCCCTAAGACTGTAATAATGCCACTGAAGTCTCCGGAATTAGAAGTTAATTCTCCAGAATTAGAAGTTAAGGTTTATTTGTAATCTTTCACAATATATACAATTAAAGAAATCTTTGAACATGAAAAGTAAACTAATTTCCTTATGCGACAGCCATCTTGGCCTTCATACTGGAACTCAGCTTTAGTGGTTTAGCTCCCTTATACTGGAACTCGTTCCCAGGACATTTAAAACCAGGGCTTTTTAGACAATTATTGTCAAATTTGTAATAAGGAAAATATGATTTTCAGGTACCTACTTCACATTATGGCCACATTTCTACATCCTCTATTGATAGACCAGGTGAGCAGTGTTTCCCTTGTTGTCTTACCTTTTTTCCCAAGTGTTTCCTTCATTTTCAGCTCAATTGCTTATTCATTGTCTATGAATATTTTGTTTTATGCATTTGCTCATTTTTTTTTTACTGATTATATATTGTTTAGTTTTTACAGTCATATTTTTTGGTTTTGTATAATGTGTTTTGAATAATGGTCTATCAAATATCAAATACATTGTGTAACTATTAACATATCTGGATTTTCAAAGGCATTAGAGACACCTTTGTAAATAAAGTTACAGGGCAGGAAACAATTCCCTGCTATGAATTATAGGGATGTGCATGACATAAAGCAAAAAAAAAAAATTGGTTCATTTTTGGAGTTTTCCCTAATTTGAGGGTGTTTTTTTTTTAATATATATTTCAAGCAGTTGTTTTAACAATAATTCTTTTAAACTGGAATTAAAACTTTTTATTACACACAAATCAATTCTTTGTGTGGTATGTAGGTTAACGAATGTTAAGACAATTTCCTGCATACTACTGTCTCGATATTCAATAAGGTCTAACCAAGCAGAAAAGGGTTCCTGCCTGCTTAAACCACACTAGGGGGTCCTTTTACTAAGCTGTGGTAAAAGGAGCCTGCGCTGTCATGAGTGTTTGATGTGCACTGAGGCCCCTTTTTATTGCAGCAGTTAAAAGACTGTTTCTTTTTTTTTTTTTTTTTTTTAAGAAATGGCTGTGCTGTAATGAACCACTTATCACATAGCCATTTCGGGAAGCACCACTTACCACCATCTATTGAGGTTGAAGTAAGGGCTCCTGCACTAACCTGGCAGTAACGGGGCAGTTATTACCACCAGGTAAACACCAATGCTACAAAAATAGAAAATATTTTTGTAGCATCGAAAATGGTGCGCGCTGGGGGGGGAGGTGTAGAAGTACTTAGGTTGGGAGAAAATCACTAAATAGCAATTACTCTGGACTTGTTTCTAGGAATATGACAGCACCTCTTATTTGGCCCTTAAGTACCTGTCATACTGCACCAATGAAAGCAATAATGGCAAAAACTGAAATATATTATTTATTATGGATTTAAAAATAACAATATGGCAAAATGCTAAGCTAGTTACAAATTTCTGCTCACTACCAAAGTATACTGATTATTCCAACTATGTATATATGGCAGGTACTTTCTCTGTTCCTAGAGGGCTACTGCTGTTATAATGAGTAAAAGGAGCCAACAGTTTTTGGGGAAAGTTACAGAGCTGCAGTGGAACTGACCTTGTCAGCTTTGATCACAAGGAATTCAGTTCACTGGTGTTTTGGGAAATCAGTCTCTCTAGAACCTCTGAGAGAGATTTCTCCACCAACAAATCTTTTCTTCTCACTTTCTTTCTTTCTCTTCTGTCCAACATTGGCATCCCTCTTGGACCAGGTGACACACATGGACCAATCACAAACTGTGCACTTCTGTCCAGCAGAATTAATGGTGATGACAATGAGAGGCCTTCAGATTGCAGCAAAGAAACTCTTATCAGTCACAAGTCTGATAGTATCAAACTCCCTCTTGGTTCACAAATACTCCTGGAGACTCTGTCTCTGTGAAAACTGCTCCTCCATGCCTCTCAGGAGATAAGGTAGATGGCTTGTGCATGTAAACACATGTCCTTGGACAAAGCCAGCACAGCTATGCCATGTAAAAATCTGGTTTCTAATAGTTACTGAGGTATTCATGCCACAGGCTGTAGAATACATATTAGAACAGGAAAGGATGTCCAGGCCTTTAACCAACAAAGGTGAGAAAGCAGGAAAATACCCCATCAGGTGGAAATTACCACCGGGCTCCTGCAGTAGTTTTGGATTGGCACACGGCAAGCCCATTGTCGTACGCCAACCCTTTAGTAAAAGGACCCTTAAGTGGGCTGGGAGGGGATATTCAGTGGCACTTAACCAGGCAGTGCTGGAGTAGCCCCAAAAGTTATGCAGGCACTGGTGAATTTCAGTGCCAGTGTCTACATAGCTACCTATGCAAGTAATACTGCTTAAATAGCAGTCCTAACTATGCTCAGATTAACTATGTGGGTATGCAAGGATTATTGCTTGCCCATATATTCAATGCTGATGCATGGACACGGCTCAGCATTAAATATCTAGGTCTAAACTTGGCAATGATGGTGAACATAAAAACAAAAAACACTCACCACTGCTGACTGAATATCGAACACCTTTTTTAAGGTGAGTAAACAAGTACACAGTCCTAGTAATTATGTTTGCATGAAAATCAGGCAGGGGGTCCATTCTGCTTCAGTTATCCTGGATTTTACTTGATAATCTTCTCTCAAACAATTATACTGAGCAGCAGACATACTAATACTAATACAAATACTGTAACTTATAGTCCACTCTTTACTTTGTCCATGCAAGGTGGATTACATGGTTCTACAGCCAAAATGCTTCAGGAATAAATTTAATGAAACTTTACTAATTATGGATCTCTGAGGACAAAAATATGCTACTGGGTTAGAATGTACAACCTTTGACATGTGAATGACAAAGGATTATTATTATTGTTGTTGTTGTTGTTGTTGTTATGACTTATAACCTGCACCTTCCAATGAACAAGACAGGTTTGTCAGGCACAGATGTTTGAACTCCTGGGAACCTTTAGGTAACAAATAAAGACTGTGTGTTTTCTTCAAGGTTTGCCTCTTTGGTTTATCTCACCTGTTATTTAAGTGGCCTATTTTGTTTGCTCAACATAGCTGGTTTGGTGTTGAATATCTGCGTCTAACCAGCTACATCACACAATATAGTCAGTTAGCATCTAGCCGCTACCCAGGATATTCAGTGGAAGGTAAGCACTGAATATCTGCATTTAGGTGCTTAAACGCTATTTTACCAGCCATGAACTGTTCCTGGCCAGTTAAGTAGTTTTGCATAGCGGGGTGGGGGGGGTGGGGGGGGAGATTTTTAAAAACATAATAGGAGCAATCCTCATGAAAGTATGTTATTTCTCCGTACCATTATATGCCTGTTGGGTGTGTAAATCCAGGATTAGAGCATTGCAGTTGATACAAACACTGCTGCAAGGTTGGTCACCAATGGTTCTACGGCAGTGGTGTGCTGGAGCCGGCTCGCACCGGCTCGCAAGAGCCAGTTGTTAAATTTTCTTCCGGCTTGCGAGCCGGTTGTTGAAAATAGCAAGCCGGCTCTGGCTCTCCTCCCTCCCTCCGGATCCGCCTCACCGCCTGCTTGTTTTTTGAATTCTTCGGGGCAGGCAGTCTTGCCTGCCCGCTTCCAGCACTGACTGTCCTCCCTTGCTGATTCGCGCTTTAAAAATGTCTGCCGAGACTTCCAGAGGCGGCCTTGCGAGACTTCGGCTGAAGTCTCGGTGGCCATTTTGAAGCGCGAATCGGCAAGGGAGGACAGTTGGAACTGGAAGCGGGCAGGCAAGACTGCCTGCCCCGAAGAATTCAAAAAACAAGCGGGCGGTGAGGGACCAGATCGGGAGAGAGGGAGGGAGGAGAAGAATTTGCAAAACAACTCGGGAGGGGGTGGCAGGGGGGGGGGGAAGGGAGTCGCTGCTGGGCATGGGTGAATGGAGGGGGTCACTGGGTATGGGTGCATGCAGGGCAGGGGAGAGGAGAGGAGGGTCACTGCTGGACATGGGTGCATGCAGGGGAGAGGAGGGTCACTGCTGGACATCTGGGTGCATGCAGGGCAGGAGAAAGGAGGGTCACTGCTGGACATGGGTGCATGCAGGGCAGGGGAGAGGAGGGGAGAGAGAAGAAATACTGGACATGGATGGAGGGGAGAGAAGAGTGAGGAAGGAGATGAGATGAGGGAAAAGGAAGAGAGGAGAAAAACTGCACATGGATGAAGAAAATAGGCAGAAGCTGAGGACCAGAAATGAAGAAGAAAGGAGAAAAGAAATAAATGGAAAGGAAGCCCTGGAAACGGAGTTAAGAGGACAGATAGCAGTAGAATCGGATACTGGGCCAGCATGATCAGAAAAACAGTCACCAGATAACAAAGGTAGAAAAAAAATCATTTTATTTTCATTATAATGTTAGGAATATGTTCACTTTGAGAATCAGGTGCTCAACATTAAACGTTTATATTTATTTACTTATTTATGGCATTTTATCCCACATTAAACATGAATTAGATTGGAACCGCGTTAGGAGTTACGGATCAAGAAAGGGATCTGGGTGTCGTCGTCGATGATACGCTGAAACCTTCTGCTCAGTGTGCTGCTGCGGCTAGGAAAGCGAATAGAATGTTGGGTGTTATTAAGAAGGGTATGGAGTCCAGGTGTGCGGATGTTATAATGCCGTTGTATCGCTCCATGGTGCGACCGCACCTGGAGTATTGTGTTCAGTACTGGTCTCCGTATCTCAAAAAAGATATAGTAGAATTGGAAAAGGTACAGCGAAGGGCGACGAAAATGATAGTGGGGATGGGACGACTTTCCTATGAAGAGAGGCTGAGAAGGCTAGGGCTTTTCAGCTTGGAGAAGAGACGGCTGAGGGGAGATATGATAGAAGTGTATAAAATAATGAGTGGAATGGATCGGGTGGATGTGAAGCGACTGTTCACGCTATCCAAAAATACTAGGACTAGAGGGCATGAGTTGAAGCTACAGTGTGGTAAATTTAAAACGAATCGGAGAAAATTTTTCTTCACCCAACGTGTAATTAGACTCTGGAATTCATTGCCGGAGAACGTGGTACGGGCGGTTAGCTTGACGGAGTTTAAAAAGGGGTTAGATAGATTCCTAAAGGACAAGTCCATAGACCGCTATTAAATGGACTGGAAAAATTCCTCATTTTTAGGTACAACTTGTCTGGAATGTTTTTACGTTTGGGGAGCGTGCCAGGTGCCCTTGACCTGGATTGGCCACTGTCGGTGACAGGATGCTGGGCTAGATGGACCTTTGGTCTTTCCCAGTATGGCACTACTTATGTACTTATGTACTTATGTACTTAACCTGGGATCATTTAATTTTTTTTCCTGGAGAGAGTAATGCATTGCCCCCCCCCCCCCCCCCCCCCGGCTATAGCCAGCTCTGCAATTTTGGGGGGCGCAGAGGTGGACCGGGGAGAGAGCCTGTTGTTAAAAATTTACCAGCATACCACTGTTCTACAGTAACCCATATTACATCTATCCTGAAACAGTTACATTGGTTACCTGTTCAGTTTCGGGTTCAGTTTAAAATTATATATTTATTTATTAATCAAGCTATATATTTGTCTGCTCCACAAAATTTGAAGGACTGTTTTTGTGTGTATCATCCAAGTAGAAGTTTGGGATCGGAGACAGCAATGTGTTTCTCTCTCGACCAAGCCGTTCATGTGAGATGTCAGGATACAAAGCTTTCAGCCTTTTCTGTAGCAGGGATTTCTTTATGGAATTCCTTGAAGAGGCAGTAATGTTTATGTCCAAAGGCCTTGCAATTTAAACAGCTTTTAAAGACCACCTTGTTTGTTGAGGCTTTTCTGCAAACAAGACTGAGATAATTGTGTACAGCTTTGAGACAGTATGTTGTAATGTTAGCAGATTTATATAGCACTTTATGTTAACTCCATTGTTTGTAGTGATGTTTTCTATGTTGTATTTTATGTATTTTATTTTGTTTGTTTTTTGGAAATTGCTTTGTTTTAAGCAGTGTAAGAAATTTGTAAAATAACAAAGTAGGTGTGTATATCACTAACAGATTAAGCTAGTTCAGCAAATGGAACTTGAAGGCTATTGCTCTCTAGCTTGATCTGCAGACTGGATACACAAAGTACTGCTGTTTTCTTGTGAATGGGATAGTTGTGCAAGAAATTCTCACTACATCAGGGGCAGTGTTGCCAGGTGGGCGGTTTTACCGCCCAATTGGGCGGTTTTCCGCGACCCGCCGCGGGAAATTTTTGCCCGCGGCGGGTTGCGGTTTTTTGGGCTGTTTTTGGGCTTCAGGGCGGTTTTTTCGGCCGCGGGGGGGCGGGGTTAGTGACGTTTTTTTGGGCGGGGTTAGTGACGTTTTGGGCGGGGTTAGTGACGTGGGAGGCGGGGCCGGTGACGTGGGAGGCGGGGCCGATGACGGGGAGGCGGGGCCGGTGACGTGGGAGGCGGGGCCGATGACGGGGAGGCGGGGCCGGTGACGTGGGAGGCGGGGCCGATGACGGGGAGGCGGGGCCGGTGACGGCGGGGGCTGGGTTGATGACGGCGGGGGGCGGGGGGTGATGACGCGGGGGTGGGGGTGTTAGGGGCGGGGTTTGTGTTTGGGCGGGTTTTGGGCTGGTTTTGGGGCTGGATTGGGCTGGCAAAAAATTTTCCACCTGGCAACTCTGATCAGGGGAGACTGACCACCCAGACAAGCATTGGAGCCTGAGAGGAAAAGTGTTCATCTCCCATCGCTTGTTGAATCAAAGAAGGTTTTGTTACTAAATTTACACATCAAGCTGGGTCTAATGAAGAACTTTGTCAAGACCACAGACAAGATAAAAGCAACTTTCAAGTAACTGTCTGGAAAAGTTCCAATTTAAGAGGTCTTTTTACAAAGTGGCGGTAAGCCTAATGCGGGCTTACTGCATGCTAATCTGGAGCTACCGTCAGCCCAACGCGGGCGCCAGAAGTAGTTCCAGTCCTGATGCACACCATTTCCTGTGCTATGGAAAATCAGTCTATATTTTTTAGCATAGTGCTAACCTGACGGTAATCGGGCAGAGAAGCGCACAACCTAGTTACCGCCACCTCAATGGGTGGCAGTAAGTGCTCTCCCCCACATGGCCACATGGTAAGAGCAGTAAAAAGGGCCTCAGTGTGCAACAAAAATGTCTCCCGCCACTTGATAAAAGGACACCTAAGTAAAGCTAAATTTTTTTTAAAGGGTACCTTTATGGGTCCCCAGATTCACCATCTTCTTCAAGATGATGCACTTGATCATGCTCTGTGTGGGAAGGAAAAGATTGCATCCAGTAAGTGACAAAAACCTTTTGTGGAAATAAGGCAGACAGCTATAAACAGTTGATAGAAAACCTCCTCAAGGAATATAAAAGCCTTGGCTTCAGCATGTCACTAAAAATATATATTTTTGCACTCTCATCTAGATCCCCCTCAGGTCAAATGGAGCTCATCAAAGCTTGCAGAATATTGTTGGATATTGATAAGAGATGCTCCATTTCAAGAATACAAAATACAAGCCAAGAAGCACTGAGTAGACACTGAAAAAGGACTAAATTATAATGCACATATGTATGGATAAAAGATTTTTGTCTTTTTTTTCATAATACTTTTTATTTATATAACTTTTTCTTGAGTTCTAAAAATTTACATAAAGAGGACAGGTGAAATATTATCATGTAAAGCAACCATAAAAATACCTACATTTACACATTTTAATTAAAACTGTGCTATCTAAAGAGTATGCAGTATATATACATAAAGCCCCAGATTCTATAAAGGTCACCCAAATTTGGGCATGGATCCCAGATCGACGCCCAAAATAATTAATGGGCTCCAGTAATTTAATTATTGGAATTAACTTATATATAATTGCACTAATTGTGATTTTAGCACCAATCAGGCTACACAGTATTCTGTATCAATGGGCACCTAAATTGGATCACACACAACTCAAAAGAAGGTTTGGCCATCGAAAGGCTGTGGGCAGGTCAGGGGGGGGGGTCACAAAAGATGTGCACAGTGTTACAGCTTATGTACCAGGATTCATACCAGGTTTCAGCTGGCTTAAGTCATCGTGCCCAAAATTAAGTGCAGAATTTGGTGTTCAATGCCATTCTATAAAGAGCACACATCCCAGTGTGTCCTTTATAGAACAGCATTGAGCGTCAAATTTTATTGGTTCTTAATTTTCAGCGCTATTTAAATATCTTGAAAACAGTAGCCATTCAGCTGTTTTAATTGTCATATTTGAATTTAGAACACCAAAATCCACAGTAAATAGCACATTTCAGGCACCATGACATAATAGCCCTAAAAAAACAGTCTGGTAACAAAATAGCCCTTGGCAAATCAGCCTGTAACAAAATAGCCCTTGACAAAATGGCCTCTCCCACAAAATAACACTTGACAAAATGGCCCCTCCCATAAAATAACCCTTGACAAAATAGCCCCTAGACAAAATAGCCCCCTAGAAAAAATGCAGTGCCATATTCTGGGCAGCCTGATCGGGCTCTTTTGTCAATGGGCTATATTGTGGGCAGGCCATTTTGACAGTGGCTTTTATGTCAGGGGCTATTATGTCAGGAGCTATTTTGTTTGGAGCTTTTTTGTCTGGGCTATTTTGTCGGGGCTATTTTGACTGGGTACCCACATTTCAGCTCCTGTTCTAGAAGCCGTAAATCTTTTCCTGAATTTGGCCTTGTGCTGAACTCAACACAAAGAGATACAGTTCACAGGTATTCTAGCAATGTAGACTTCTGCCTCAGAGAAATGCTTATACCATAGATCTTCTTCTCCTCTCTTCTGTCCCTTTCTTTCATTTCTCCAAGTCCAGCATTGGCACTGCCCTCCGGGTTCCCAGGTGACAATCAGGGACCAATCTAGAACCGTATACCTCTGTCCAGCAGGTTACATATGGAGGGGCATAATCGAACGTCGCCGGCCAAATAGATCGCCAGCGATCTATGTTGGCGGCAGCACTACAGCTGATTGGAACCGTATTATCGAAAAAGATGGCCTGCCATCTCTTTTTTTCAATAATACAGTTTAGTCCGGCCAAATGCCGTGGAGTTCGCCGGGTTTGAGATGGCCGGGTTTGTTTTTCAGCGATAATGGAAAGTTATGTCGGCCATCTCAAACCCCGGCCAAATTTAAGGCATTTGTCCATGGGAGGAGCCAGCAGTTTTAGTGCACTGGCCCCCCTGACATGCCAGGACACCAACCAGCCACCCTAGGGGTCACTGCGCTGGACTTCAGAAAAGCTCCCACGTGCATAGCTCCCTTACTTTGGGAGCTGAGCCCCCCAACCCCCCCCCCCAAACCCACTACCCACAAATGTACTGCACCCACTAAAATTGTTCCAGGGACCTGCATACAGCCTCTAGGACTTATTGCTGCTGTATAACTTTGGCACACCAGTTCACACCTGAAGACTAATCTCTCTGAAAAAAATCCTTTCTTGAAATAACCACGTTTACTCACAGTTAACTGCAGATCAGAGGTTGTGCCCCACTGGCAAAGAATCCCCTGGTACTAAGATTAGCAGTAGGTCAGAGCTGGCACAATGGTGTACAATGCCCTCTTTCAGCACCATGCAAGGTAAGAACTACATTCTCTAACGTGGGGAACACAGGAAAGGGAACTAAAACTGTCTTACAAAAATGGCCACTACCGCATGGACTACACAGGAAACAAAACAGGGCACACTCTGACCCAGTTAGCAGGGGGGAAAAGCACCATGGGAGTAGAGCCCAGTACCCTACACCCACCACAATGCATTGCTAATGTGACTCTGCAGGGCACCTAACAGAAAAGGTGTCACACTCACCCGAGAGCCACATCGCAACCAGAGAAAGGCTGTCGGAGGATAGCACACATTCTGCTATCATGGAGGTGGGTACGGCATTTGAGGCTGGCATACAGGCTGGCAAAAAAGGTTTTTAATTTTTTTAGTTTGGAAGGGGATTGGTGACCACTGGGGGAGTATGGGGAGGTCATCCCCCATTCCCTCCAGTGGTCATCTGGTCAGTTGGGGCACCTTTTTGAGGCTTGGTCGTGAAAATAAAAGGACCAAGTAAAGCCAGCAAAATACTGCTTAACGCCGCTTTTTTTTCCATTATTGGCAAAAGCTGGCCATCTGGTAGTCACGCCCATGCCCGCCCATGCCCCGCCTTCGCTAATATACCGACACGTCCCCTTGAACTTTCGCCGGCGAAGCGACAGGAAAGCGGCGATGCAGTCAAAAATGCTGCTTTCGATTATACCGATTTCGCCGCTTTTAAAAAATTGCCGGCCATCTCCCGATTTGTGTCGGAAGATGGCCGGCGATCACTTTCAATTATAAGCTGGATGGTCATCATAATGAGGGGCCTTGAGCTTAAACAGAAAGCATTACCTTATTCATTTCTTGCAGTGCATACCACTCCTTCACAATTTTACACATGATACGGAGGCCCTTTGTGCCTGAAAGCTCTTTCTCCTCTACAGCTTCCCAGGAGATAAACTGGAGGGCCAGAGCAATTAAACAGCATGTCCTTGAAGGATGTCAGCCAGCACAATGCTGCCAAGAAGAAATGCAGAATCCATGTTGTTTCAGAAAAGATGATTCATGGCCTAACCAGGTCTCAGGCTTAACAAAGGTGAGACACAGAGACCACCCCTACAGCCTCTCAACCTACAGCCCCTCTAGATTTTGCATACCATCTTCCCACTTTTATTTAGTCTCATACCGCATTGCACATCTAATACACCTCTAGTCATACTCTTCCCATTGTTCTCCTAATACCAGTCCTCACTCTGCCCTCACCTACTCCTTAAGTTTCCATATTCCCATGCTACTCATCTAAATCCTGAGTCCCCACATTCTATCCAAACCCAATCTCACACCCTGCTCTTCTGCTCTCCCACTCATTTTCTGTATACCTACCTAATTCTCTAGTCCCTGCTCTCCCATCACTCCATGTCAGTATCTGATCTTCTGTCTCCTGGCTCCTTTCCCCAGAACTCACCTATCTATCTCTTCCCCAGCATCCATTGTCCCTGCCACTTCCACTTTCTCAGCATTTGTCTATGCCTCTCCCTCTCCCATCTGCCTGTCTCCTTCAACATCGATTCCCTCTCCTGGCATCTGCCTTGCCTTCTTCCCCAGCACCCCTTCCCTCTTCACTTCTTTTCCAGCTTATATCCCTGCCCCTTCCTGCACCATCTGCCTCCTTCCTAAACATCCATTCCTTTGCCCCTTTTCTCAGCATCTGGACCTGATTCTCCAGTCAATCCACCTTTGCCCTTGTCTCTTCCTCGCCTGGAAGAACTAGAAGGAACAGCTGCCTATACTCACTGCCTATACTCCACAGCCTTTGTCCCATTAGTTTAAGCTGCAGCACTGCAAACATAAGCACTTTCAGTGGTAGTCGCAGGTGGGTCTGGAACTTCCAGTTATTGTAACAGGAAATTCCGGTCTCATCTGTGAGTACCACTGAAAGTGCTGTGCTCATAGTTATGGAGCTTAAAGAGACAGAACAAAGTGTGTGGAACAGAGAGAGTGATAGGTAGAGTAGGGCAGAAGCAGTAAGCCATTAAATCAGGCAGGGTATGGTTACCCTGGACCTGATCTGATGGCTTGAATAAAGGGTGGCAAGCCAGTTTTTTGGGGATGGCACTTGCTACCCAGTAATGATTGGTCCCTTTCAGAAGCAGCCTGGGGGCATTGGGCTGTAGCTTTGCAGCCCAATGTTCTCAAGATAGAAAAACTTTTTCAGGGAATAAAACTGCTTGCAGTGTCATTGAATTTTTAACTAGTTATGAGATGTTTTGCATATATTTACATGCTTTGCATCTTATTACTATATAACCCACAATAACAAATGTGTCATGGTAAATATAACCTATGATAGTGGTATTTCACACATTTCATTGACTTAAAGCACCTCGATAACGACGTCCCTAAATAGATTTGTAGAATAATTTTTTGCACTTAGAATTTGCATTTGAGTTGCCTTTTTTTTGTTGCCTTCAATATCATTTAGTGGTAGTATTTAATAAATGGACACTAATAAACTGTTTCATGCAACAACAAAAAATCTGACCCACTGTGATATAAAACTGACAATATTTTGTAGAATGAAGTTAAAGCCCTATAAATGAATTTAGGCACTTACAATTAATTTAGGATCAGAATGAAAAATATTTTAGAAACTAATATATCATCAGATCTTTGCTTTCTAAAGTATAGTCATTTCTAGATGTATGGTAACACTTCCAGTTATACAAGAGGCTGGGTCAGTAGTGCAAAATTTCCTAGAATTCCCTGTCATAATTCCTGGATATGCATATAGATATCAGTTTTCAACTGCATATCCTTCTCAAGTGTGAATGAATTAAATGATATTTTGAAAGATTTATTTTTGCCACCTGTCCTGAAGATTACAGTTGTAGAGTGTGAGGGGGGTTTATAGAACACTGCCCCTCACCCTTAAGAAAAGTCCCTCTCTAACTAGCCTGGGCCACTAATTGGGCTTCTGCCAAGTACTTGTGACCTGCATTGGCCACTGTTGGAAGCAGGATACTTGGTCTGACCTAGTATGGCTATTCTTACATTCTTATGTTCTTAATGGTAAAAGTGAATTGATTTTTCACTCTTTCAAAAAGTACAAAGACAAAGTGATACTCAATGAAATTACATGGAAATCCTTTTAAAACAAATAAGAAGTTAAGCTCAAGAACTCATTACTAGAGGATATAGTAACAGAAATTAGCGTATCTGGGTTTTAAAAAGGTTTGGAGAAGTTCCTGGAGTAAATGTCCATAGTCTGCTATTGAGATAGACCTGGGGAAGCCACTGCTTGCCCTGGGATTGGTAGCATAAAAGTACATAAGTATTGCCATACTGGGACAGACCAAAGGTCCATCAAGCCCAGCACCCTGTTTCCAACAGTGGCCAATCCAGGTCACAAATACCTGGCAAAATCCCAAAAAAGTATAAAACATTTTATACTGCTTATCCCAGAAATAGTGGATTTTCCCCAAGTCCATTTAATAATGGTCTATGGACTTTTCCTTTAGGAAGCAGTCCAAACCTTTTTTAAACTCCGCTAAGCTAACCACCTTTACCACATTCTCTGGCAACGAACTCCAGAGTTTAATTACATATTGAATGAAGAAAAGTTTTTTCCAATTCGTTTTGAATTTACTACATTGTAGCTTCATCGCATGCCCCTTAGTCCTAGTATTTTTGGAAAGCATAAACAGACGCTTCACATCTACCTGTTCAACTCCACTCATTATTTTATAGACCTCTTTCATAAGTCCCCTCAGCTGCATGGAATGTTGCTACTATTTAGGTTTCTGCCAGGTACTTGTTACCTGGATTGGCCACTGTTCAAAACAGGATACTGAGCTAGATGGACCATCGGTCTGATCCAGTATGACTTTTCTTATGTTCTTATGACTTAAATAATATTATATTAGGGCAAGACAACCTATGTTAGTGCCCTTTAAGTCACTTTAAGGAACAAATAAGACAGGT
The DNA here is from genome assembly GCF_901765095.1 of Microcaecilia unicolor. NCBI lineage: Eukaryota > Metazoa > Chordata > Amphibia > Gymnophiona > Siphonopidae > Microcaecilia > Microcaecilia unicolor. The sequence goes on along the minus strand of NC_044031.1, from coordinate 190,094,837 downwards.
TATTGCCTTAACGCCGTTCAATAACCCTCGATCCTTTATATGGATATATTTATTTCTAACAGTGTGCCTATTTTTACTTGCCAAGACTAACTGCCGCCATTGCTGAGTAGTTGAACAGGCAGTAACATAAGAGAAGGCACTGCAGTCCCGTGAGGAAGCTGTATGGTGAAACAGGTTCCTATTGGGATCAGGACTCTACTGCTCCAGACTACCATACAAGTTAAGTTCAACTTTTAGTTCCTTTTTCACTTGGTTATATGAAAATTAATTATGTCACTATACATTTTTGTTGATGGAAATTGTCTGCACCAACAATCATTTTTTTTCATTAAAAAATTGTCTCTTGGTTTGGTTGCGGGGTTTTGTGACCAATGATAGAAGCTGTGAACTGTGGGTTAGATGCTGTGATATTACATTATTTTGGCATCTGAAAGGATACCACAGTCATCTGAGGTCTTCCCCCCCACCATTCCTTTATGGTGTTAGATCACACAGAGGTTATTCCTCACTCTACACTTTGAATTGAGTTTCCTTTTGTCTTTTGTTACCCTATTCTATAAAGAAAACTACTTTATAGAATACTAGTGTAACAAGTAGCCATGCACCTCTATTTTAGGCACCAGAACTCCCACTGGCCATAGAGCCAGAGTAAATGTTCATGCCTACATTATGAAAGTATGAGTAAAGTTTATTGCATTTTATAATCTGTGCATGTAACTGTGTGAATATTGGCACGTACTTACGGAATAGTATATAACCGGAACCACTCATTTACGCACAGCGGCACAGATGACCAGAATACTGGCATTAATGCACACAAATCTAGTGGCTTCTTACAGAATTAGCCCCTTAGTGTTCCGCAGAATACTGTGGTCATTAATTTCCTTTCACAGCAATCATAACTACTCCTTCTATATTAACAGTACAGTGTTAGCAATGTACAAATTTATCACCACTTGAGTCCCAGTGACAGACATTTTTGTTTCTGACTGCATAACAGCATGAAGGGGCATTGCAAGTTAACAATGGCACCCCAGTGGAAGTCTCTCTTGACAGCCATTTGAAAGTCAAATGAGTTACTCCTGATTAAAGATAGTACAATGAATACCAACTGAATTAATTATAAACAGTCATTTAGACTGATGAGGCATATTTTGTACTTACTGCTTTTTGCACTGTTACAGTATGAACAAAATAATATCAGACCATACTTATTAATACAATTGACATGAAATCAAATCAATTCACAACACTTTCTTCTCAGTTCTAAACACCAAAAAATGCAATCGGTTTATTTGTTATTTTTATGAATGCCAATTGTCCAAGGCTTTTTTGTTGTTGAGGGGTACTTCGGGACACTCAGTACTGGCACCTTTTCCATTGTCTGCTAAAATTGACCTATGGACCCCAAGTTTTAATGAACGAGCTCAGGCTTGTTATAGATTCTGTGAATGGATGCAGGGGGGCTGGCTATTGTGGGGTGGGTCCCTCAGTGATCACCTCACCCATGAAAAGTAGCCTAGCATTTGAGTACCAGCACCTTTTTTGCTAGAAAAAACACACTGCTACTGCCTAAGTGGGGATATTCAGCGGCACTTAAACCAGAGAGTGCTGTTAAATATCCCAACAGACAACAAAAAGTGGGCAGGTTAGGGGTGGCGATGGGGGCGACACCAAAGAGGAGCCCGAGATTATGCGGATGTCAGCAATATTCAGTACTGGCACTCGCATAGCTAAATAGCCTGACTTAGGATAGCTAAAAAGCTGTCCTAAATAAGGTCGCTTAGCTATGTGAGTCCTGGCACTGAATATTGCTGTCACTCACATAACTTAAAAAAAACTGGAGCCCCCCCTGCCCCCCAACAATACCCCCTCCTTCCCTCCCTCTCCCCCCAACCCTCATCAATAAATGCCCCCTTCTGGAACATCCTCCACCCCCAGCCATCCAGGTAGGCCCACCTGGGCCTACCTGTATCCTTGGTGGTACAGTGGTGGTGGTTAGGGGAAGAAGCAACGTGCCCTCACTCCTGCCCCTTGTGGCAGACATTTTGGAGTGGCCCCTTGCCCTCAGTGACCACCACTGGACCACCAGAGATATAGGTAGGCCCGGGAGGCCTACCTAGATGGCTGGGGGGTTCTGGGATGTCTTTCTGTGGGCTTGGGGAGGAGAGAGGGAAGGATGGGGCACTGTTAGGGGTGGGAGGGGGCTTGGGGGAACTTTACTTTTTTTTTTTTTTTAATATTAAGCAGGTCATGGCCTGATATTCAACTGTGCTGCATAACTCTTATGTGGGATCCAGATGATTATCAGCCAGCCCTGCATAAGTTCTTGCGCCCAGCCTGCCCACATTTAGTCCCCAATATTTAGTGCTGATGCGGAACGTGGCCCGGCACTGAATATTGAGGGTTAATTTAGCTTGTGATGGTCAGCATGGATTAAAAAAAACTAACCTTCACCGGCTGGAATATCAGGGGGATTATAAATAAATACATAAATATTTTGCTATAGTATCTCTGTTTCTTTAGATGCTTGTTTCATAGGAAAGCTTAATAGGTCACACTAACAGGTGTGCTATCCTTAGATCCAATTCAGTGAGCACAATCTCTACTGCTTTCTACATCTGATAATGAAATATACTGCTTTAAAACTTAGCAAAATTACTCCGTTGTTCCTGGTAACTTAGTGTGATACCTGTAGCACATGAATTCATTCTGTGCAGATGAGAGCTGTCTGATACAACAGAATAACAACCATATTTGCCAATTAAGAACACAGGCCATCTGGCTCCAACACTTGCTCTGTTTCCACTTGGAATGATGCATTAAAGGCCATTGCATTTGTGCCAACTGAAGATAAATGCTCAGCCATTTCCTTAAAAATATCTGCTAAGATTTATTAAGCATGAACTCGGGGGAGAGGGGCGGGTCTTCTGTTCTTTTTTTCATCACGTTCTGCCTCTCCTATTAATTTTTTTATATTAATATTGTTACAGCTGCTGCTATTGTGCAGACTATATTCACACATCACAGTGCTTTTGCAACAGAGGTCAGTGAGAAAATTTCAGGGGATACCCACTTGCTTTTTAATGACCCAAACCAGTATATTTTTAGTGAGAGTTTGAGCCACAAGATGTTATTCACATTGGCACATATTGAACTCTTAATTGATGTTTGAATATATAGATTGTTGGTGTGATTCTATGTACAATCCAATTTAGCAAAAATGATTAGAGGGATACATGACAAGTGAGAGCTGGACATGCATAGGTGTTCTACTGGTTATTTAAGGTGAGATACATTTTTTATTGTCTAGCCTTTGCTTGTGCATGTACAATGAGGCATTATTTGCAGGCATAGTTGGCTGTGTAACACTATGTTGTTGTGCAAACAGGTAACAATACACATTTTGTCACATCACAACCAACTGTGAAATGCAAAAGCAGAAAGAACTTCAAACAAAAAGTCCCAACTAACCTTGTCAAAGGCCTTTTCTGCATCAAGGCTCACAGCCAAGGGCAGGATCTGCTGGGACTGACAGTAAGACATGAATGAGATAAATAGAAATTCACCAATTCCTACATGATCTATATGATATGATGGAGCCTCCAAGTCAGCCCAAACTATTGAGTGGTCTGACACCCCCACCAGGGTCCACAACAGCTGCTGCAACCTGTGAAAACATCGCACAGCAAACCAAAATATAATCCAATCGTGCAAGCGAGCCATGGGCCTCGGAGAGGTGCATGAAATCTTTGTTCACAGGTTATAACAGCTGCCAGGGGTCTATCAAATCCAAAGCAGTGGTGAATGCCCTGAGAACATTGTCCACGGTACCTCAATGACTCCCCTCCCTCCCCAATGTGAATCAGAGCAGTCCATCAGAACATCCAAGACCAGGTTTATGTCACCCAATACTATCAGCTCCGAGTCTGTGAAGGGTAAAAGAGTCTTTAACAATGGAAGATAAAAGGATTTCTCAAAGTAGGTGAGGGCCATAGATTACCAATAGAAGATAAGACCTACCCTGTACCCAACCTGGAGAAACAAACAGCGCCCCTTGTCATCTTTAAACATCAGCTTTGCCTGGTAACTGAGGGATTTAGCTAGCAACTCCACCATGCCTGCTCCTAGATGAGGAATAAAAGACATTCCCCACTCACAGGTGCTTTAGTTTTAAGTGTTCGGTGTCTGTTAAGCATGTCTCCTGTAAATGGGCAATGTCACTGCACTGACATCTCAGGGTGTTGAGGATTTTGTTGCACTTAATAGGAGATGTTATCCCATCTACATTCCGGGAAGCAAAGTGGTAAAAAAAAAAAAACTGTCATACAAAGCTAGCTATGGGGAGGATAACTTTAGCTAAGAATCTTGACAAGTGATACTCAGGATACCCAGCCCCCATTCTGAGAACATCCAAAAAAGTGTACAATTGAACACCCTGTGAGACACTTGGGTATAGTATGCAATCTAGTGAGAAAACAAGTATAGAACCATGATGTAGGAGTCCCCACAAAGTCCAAATCCCACACTGACCCCCTTTGCCCTCCCCCACCCAATTCCCAAACTCCTCCCCCAAACAAAACCAGCAAATAACATGTCAGCCTACAGACAGCGGCTAACATGTAGGAGTCACTTTAAAATGTAACAGGGACCCCCTCCTCTCAACAACTCACAGACACATGAATAGCAAGGGTCTATGGCACAGATAATGTAAACAGAAATTTTAGCACTGAAATACTAAAGAAATAACTTGAAAATAATAAATCTCAAACCCACCCAAGCGTAAATAGGCAAGTAATCCATATATAACACGTAAATAACCAAGAGCAATAGAGCAAACCAGTCAATAGAGTGGAGGAGTGGCTTAGTGGTTAGGGTGGTGGACTTTGGTCCTGAGGAACTAAGTTCAATTCCCAGCACAGGTAGCTCCTTGTGACTCTGGGCAAGTCACTTAACCCTCCATTGTCTGCCACATTGAGCCTGCCATGAGTGGGAAGGCATGGGGTACAAATGTAACAAAAAAAAATATCCTAAGGGACACTCACAACTAACAGTCTATACAGTCTCATTGCTGAAGAGACTGGGAGTCCTGGCAAAGTAAGGTGGTTCAAAAAGGCCAAGGCACTCTCCAGGGTGCACAAAGATTCCCATCACCTTGCATGATATATCTTTAGGGTGACCAGGTACACCAGCATGAAGCGCAGGTTTTTATCAATGGATGCGGAGCAGATCAGTGCAAAACTCTGAGAAACATCAGAGTTTTGCACTGATCTTGAAAGATACTAATGGGCACTCCATCGTACATCAAGGAATCTCATTTCACTCTATACTGCCTTAAGATTTCCACCCATTGCTGGTAGCTGTGAAATTTTGTGATGATCACACGCGGTCTCACATCCCTGACCTTGCAGTTGCCCAGATGCTGCACCCTATCTATTCTCACAAAGTCATGGCCATCACACAGCAAAAATGTAACATCTAACCAGTGTTCCAGAGTAGTTAAAATCTGTGAGGCAACCAACGATTCTGAAAACCAAAGAATCTTGTCTTGACAGGAGCAGTTTTCCAGTTCCTCCAAGCCATCGAAGTGCTGGTGAACCTGCATTTGCAATGCTGCCATCGCTGTTTTTAGAGCATGGGACTCATCCTCTGTCTGTGATATTTGGGTTACAACTCTGTTGTACAGCTGGTAATTTCTGTAAAAAATATCTCCAGGTGAGCCAGCTGGGTTGAGATTTGCATCAACCTTGGCTCCATCAGGTTTGTCACTGCAGCAATAAAGTTGGACAGCGCTGAGGACATAAATTGTGAGAACACGGCTCCTTGGTTATCCACCATCTTATCTTTAAACACTTTCAGGTGATCTTTTTGGCAGATTTAGTGACCATGGTCTCACCAGATTTATTGATATATTTGATATACTTCACATCAGAACCCCATTTATATGGTTTACTAATAAGTATTAAGGAAAGGAACTCCATTCATAAAAAAGACATAGTTGATAGTTCACTATATTGAGCACTTTGATCCAATAGCTGCACCTATTCCCAATTGCTTTTCAAAGTCTTTGAATTTCAAATGTTTCCCCCCCCCAAAAAAAAAAAAAAAAAGAGAGGTTTTCAGACTAGTTTTTAATTTTTGATATGAAGGCTGAAACCTCAAATAATGTGGATGGTCATTCCAAAATGTTGGTGCAATCACAATAAAGATAGAGGATCGAATATATGCAAACTCAATTTGATGGAAAGAGGGGATTACCAGCAAATTTTGCTGAATTAAGTGCTAGATACGAAGTGATGAACACTCTAAGGAATGAGTAAGAGGAATAAAAATAGAGGGAAGCCAGTATTCTGTATTTTGTGTATTAGTGATAAAATCTTGTGCGGTAATTTGTCAGGCAAAGTTCATGTTTAAGAGCATCTTATAAAGACTATGTATAAATCATGACTCCACCCAAAACACCTACTGCAGAGTCATATACAAGTACGCTTCTTCTTGTCATTACATGTACTTTATGCATGGAGGGTTATTTTAAAATAGGTTATTTTGTCTCTCAAAATTTGCTATATAAAGGGCCCTATTTACAAAGCCAAACAGCTCATTCACAGTGAATGGGCTGTGTCAGCATTACCGCATCAACAGTCTATAGCACAGCTTTGTAAACAGGAGGGAAAGATTGACAATAGACAGTGCCATAGTATAGTCCATAGCTGTGCCTCTTATTTGTTTGTAGAATGTTTTATCAAAACAGAAATAGTTTTCTTTTTATGCTATTTCAGCAAGGGATATAAAAAATAAGACAGGTATTCTCCTTGGATGTGTACACCTAAGTAATGCTTCTTGAATAACATTTAAAGCTTCATCTTGTGGGAGGTTAGTATACAATGATTCTACATCTAAGGTCACTACAACACAATTTTCATCAAAATTTATCTGATTCCAACAATTAATCATATCAGAGGAGTCCTTAACATACAGTATGATGGTATTAATGGTATGAATGGTCTCAAAAACTTGTCAATAAAATAGAGATTAGTTCAAAAACAGAACCATTTAGAGATACTATCAGTCTATTAGGTGTTTTTTTTTAAGATTTATGTATTTTAGGCAAAATGTATAGTACAGCAATACTCGGTGATTGAACTGTTAAAAATTCAAATTCCTTCTTAGTCACAGATAGTCACCTTCCAGCCCCTTTTTCAGGATGGGATCAATTTTCTTTAGATCTCCCAGGTAGGATCATGAGTTAATGTCATGTAAAATTTGTGATCCTGTAATTGTCGATCAATGTTTTAGACTATTGCTCTGTGTCCATAACAACCACCCCACTGCCCTTATCAGCAGGTTTTATATTAATACCAGGATCATTTTTCAATGATGCTATAGCAGCATTTTCATCTCTGCTCAAATTATATAACACTTTCTTACCTCTATTCTCAAGCTGAGTAATTTCCTTTAATATCATGTTTTCATAGGCTATAATCATGGAGTTATGGATGTCAAGAGGCATCCATTTACTATCATATTTCTCAATAGACATATCTGAAACACTAGTAGCTTGTTTTGAGAAATAATTTGAGACTGAATCTAAACAATTCTACTCTTGTATTGAATTCATTGTAATGAGGTGTTGGTGTAAATGGTAGACCTCTATTTAAAACCACAATCTTATCAGTATTCAATGTTCTACCTGAGAGATTATAGCCTCTACTTAATATTTTTCCTGTGTCGGTGGTCAAAACCATTTGAGGTAGCTGTCTATTGCTAACTCTTCTGCCCCTCCCTCTACCTCAGCTTTTTGGGCTATTTCTGATGTGGAATCATTTCTCCAAATCATTCCTAGTTGAAAAACCTGTTGGGCAATATTTTTCCTGGGTGAGGTTGTTTATAAATGGGGAGAGAGAAATGTCATATTTCAACACAGAAAAATAGACAGCCAATACAATCAGTTTCAACCACCGTGGATACATATTTTAATTTAGAATTTTGTATATTTGTGTTTTGTCAGACCCCTGAGACAGGCGCACGTTGTGCGGAAACACAGCCCATGTCAGGTCCCTTTCATTAAAGATTGTTCCAGCCTTGGAGGCCCTTTTGTGCTTTTTTTGTTGTCTTGATTTGTGTACTTTTGGACCCTCTCTTCTGTTACTTGTCTATGTGAACATGACCATCAGATGCATTCAACATTCAGCTACTGGTAAAGAATATATATTGAGACATTTTTCAAATTATAAAACAGAGAGAGGGGCATAATGGAAAGATCGTCCAAGTACGAATTAGGACGTTCTTACGAAAATGTCCAAAAATAGACCTGTATAATGGAAAAATAGTGTGGGCGTTTTTCGATAATCGATTATCCCTGTAAGAAAACAATCAAATGACGAGCGCATAAGCGTGACTAAATTGGGCGCCCTAAGATGGTCGATTATTGCAGGTGCAAACGACCAAATCACGTGGTGTGTAAAATAATGTACAAAGGTGTATCGCAAGTACAGTACATGTTGTTCAGGCCATCCAGGTATGGAAATATATGAGGAACGCATATATGTGTCAACTACAGACATATCATGCTGCTCCACCCATACTTTCATCATATGTGCCCATCTGAATGTCCGGATCTGCATGCACTGTACACCTACTGAACATGCAGTAAATGCATATTGTGTATATGTAAAAAGGGTCGGGTGGGGTGCGTCATACTCATCTATATAAGGCACGTTTCACACTCCTGCAGGCATGTGCACGTCAAAGACGTCTATGCTTACGAGGGCGTCCACGTGCTGATAGGGGCCATATATGGAATGGTCATCCATATATGGAGCTGTGCATGAAACGACGTCCCTCACGCAAGGTCGTCTATATAAGGCACTTCTTTTCCAACACGTGGAAAAATGGCACAATGCAGGGAGCCAAATTTTGGAGAGGAGGAGAGCCTGCTGCTGGTGCGGCTGTGCGTAAGGCACCGGCACAGGCTGTTTATCCAGCACCACCACCTGCCCCCCAGGCTGCAGGCCATGCGAGCCTGGTCCCGCATCCGGGAAAGGTTAGAAAGGTAAGGTTATGGCCCAACCCCCCTCCCCTCCTGTACCTACACATATAACAGCTCCGTCATCAATGTTACCAGCAGTAACTGGAGTGTCCATGCAAGGATCATGAGTAATATAGGAACATGCACAATCACTAATAATTTGTATGTTATTGAAACGACCACCATTCCCACATCCCTACAAGAATGTATTTCGTTAGGTTAGGTATGTGACTATGCTATTAGTGTTATGTGACAATTTCGTTAGTTATGTGAAGGCCACATTTTCCAACCCCTCTTTGCAGCCAGTGGGTTACAACGCCTCCGAATAGTGGAAGCATGAGACCAATGAAACCTATACCATACTTTATAACATGGTCATGATAACACATATAAAGTAGTTTAACAAGCATACATTATAATGTATACAAACGGTACTGTCTGGCCTCATGCCCACCTCTCTGGCATCATCTGCATAGGAACCAACTCGGTGGCTGCTGTGGGTGCTTCACCACCCCACCCCCAATATCAAATATGTATGGAGGGAGGGGTCATCTCCACTGGGGGTTCCACCCCCCAAAATGGTAAAAGGTGGCTCCTATGATTCACTACCAATGGAGGTGCCCCCCCCCCCCCCAACACTGTAGACCCTCTCTCTCTGGTATGTGAATAGCAAATGAATGTGTGCAGAGGACAAAAAGGACCAACACCCCTGACCCCTGCTCTACAAACTTATATCTTACAGACGCTTTGGAGTCCACCGGGACCTGGAGTCCCTGAGGTGGCGGTTCCGCCGGGTGAGGCGGGAGAGGCCCGACCTCATCCGGGCGGTGCGAAGGCACCTCAGGGCTCGCCGTAAGTATTCAAAAACAGGACACCTGTACAGATTACTACATACATTTCATGAATAAAGCAAATGTGTTGTACAATATCACTTCCCATGTGCCTAATAGCCACCTAGTAATACCATATCTGTCCCAGATCAAGGATGCAGGTTGCAGGGGTTCTCCCATGAGCGTGCCTGCAACGTCCGACCATCCCCCCAAGATGAATGAGATGATATGCCACACTTTACTATTCCCCTTATTGTGGTGGCTGATTACTGTGTCCTGGTACAGCTGCCTGAGGCCCTACTTTTACTGCATGTTATGGCCTAAATCACATAAAAGAATTGTGCTCAACACCCTTCCCACTGCCCCCACCCCCCCAATAACTCCTACAACAACTGCCCATCAACCCCTCGTTGCATCTCACAATGCAAACATGCTGGTCAGCAATGAATTTGGTATGGCAACATGTCCTGCGTGGTGTGTGTCAGAGGAGGGTCCAGGGTTCTGTTTCATGTCATCTGATGCAGCTCATTCCCCATGGGCATAGGCTACGCCTTACCACACCCTGCCCCATCCCCTGCCTCACGCCACCCAGCTACTGCACTATGCAAGCCATGGTGTATGCACTGATCTCAATCACACTCCTTTTACATACACAGGGCTCCACCAGCAGGAAGCTGAGCGCGAGGATGAGGAGGGCCACCACCTGCAGGAGGAGGAGGAGGAGGAGGAGGAGCAGGAGGAGGAGGAGGAGCAGGAGAAGGGGCACCTGGATGAGGAGGAGGAGGAGGAGCAGCAGCCAGGCCAGGAGGCGGCCCACCAGGAGGAGGAGGAGGACTTGGAGGAGGGAGTCCTCATCATAGATGAGGAGGATGAGGACATTCATGAGGACCCCTCCCCACCTGCAGCTCCGTATGAGGCCTCTCCCTCCCCTCAGGCAGCGCCATCGCCTGGCCCACCTCCATCCCCTGGGCCAGCTTCAGTGTCCCCTGGCCCACCTCCATCCCCTGGGCCAGCTTCAGTGTCCCCTGGCCCACCTCCATCCCCTGGGCCATCTTCCATGTCCCCTGGCCCACCTCCAGCCTTTGGCCCTGCTACTGTGGTGCGCCTCCTGCAGCAGCTGGTAGATGGCCAGCAGCAGCTTATAGTTGGCCAGCACCAGCTGCTGCAGGAGGTGAGAGCCCTACGGCAGGGCAATGAGCAGCTCCAGGGCCCACTAAGGGTACTGCTGGGGCTGCTCATTGCCCTGCTACAGAGGGCCTTGCTAAGAGGGCGTGGCCGCCCTTAATTTAAATAGGGGGGGCCTGTTGGGGGTGTGGGGAGTGGGTGGGGGAGGGAATTGTTGGGGTTGTGTGTGGGGGGGGAGGGAAATGTTTGGGTTGTGTGTGTGGGGGGAGGGAAATGTTGGGGGTTCTGTGGGGGGTGGGGGAGGGAATTGTTGGGGTTGTGTGTGTGGGGGGAGGGAAATGTTGGGGGTTCTGTGGGGGGTGGGGGAGGGAATTGTTGGGATTGTGTGTGTGGGGGGAGGGAAATGTTGGGGGTTCTGTGGGGGGTGGGGGAGGGAATTGTTGGGGTGTGTGGGGAGTTGTGGGGGGGAGGAGGGCATTGTTGGGGCTTATTTTGTAGGGGTGGGGGTGGGGGGGAAATAAATGTTTCTGTTACAATATAACTATCAGGGTGTGTGTGTGTGTTTGTCTCCCTTGTGCATTACATAACACCAAATGGTGCTGTTGAGTTGAGAGGAAGGAGGCAGCAATATGCATAGCATTAAATGTGCTGTGTGAATGAGAAGGTGATGTATGTCTGAGAATGTTGGCCATACAGAACGCCACCTGTTCATTCCAACCTGCATGGCCATATGTGCAGGGGGGTTGGGCCGGGGAGGCTGGATGGATATTTGTGTTCATGAATAAAAATGGCCAGCCAGCATCTCTCTCTCCCTTCCTCCCTCCCCTCCACCATACTGACCCACAATACAGAGTGCCATCAATAAGAGATTAATAGTGTACCACGTGTGATCTGCCAGGTACACACTTCCACATAACTCCAGGTACCACATACACAGTGTTTGCTGTCTGATGGACACATATCCTTACCCACATGCCACATTGGTGGGGGGGGGGGGGGGGGGCAAGAAGGACCTACAAACAGCTGGCTCATATTTTCACATTGAATACATCAGCTATGGTATATAATGCTGAGGAGCAAAAGGGAAACAATGGGAAACCCAATAGATGGATGGTTACTTCATCACAGTTGCAATGTAATACTTGTGTTAGGGAAGGGCACAAATAAAAATGGTGCTCATTACTTGCAGGTGTGATCACAGTACACTTTCTCCAGTAGTCGATCAAGGTGTGTTACATTCAAGTATTCTGGGTTTGTGTCAAACTTTGTCCCTGAAGTAACTTGCCTTAGGTGGGATTTGAACCAGCAACCTTATGATTATAAGGCTGGTGCTCTAACCACTAGGCCACAGCAGCCACCATGCTTTAGCCACCACCAGTTACTTTGGGTTGGTACCTGTACACACCCCCCTCTCCCTCACCACCACGTCATAGGCCTCAGTGGCACTACCTGTAGCCACCTCGATCATTTTGTCCAGGCTACCGATTAAAAACAATGTAATGTGCATGTTCCCTACCCTACTACCTATGGAGCAATTTAGGAAGGTGTTCCATAATGTGCTATACACATCCATTGCATTAATCATTCTCCCCTCCCCCGCCTATGGACCTTGAGAATGGGTGGCCACTTCATAAATGGGGACTGGGGTACACCACATAAACAAGGAAGATGGAAGCTACCGGGAACCAATACAGCACCTCCAACAGCTGGCCCACACCACTGAGGACCTGCCAACCCCACAGTACAGTGCACAGGAACCTGGTGAAAAGAGAGCTACCTAACATCTGACTCCAGACTACATACATACAGTGAATGCACACTCCTTGACTATGAGCACAAAGAGAAGAGGTGGCAGACAAATGAGAGCTTACCATGAACGTCTGTTTCAAGACTGTGTAGTGCGCCTTTTATCTTCTGGAACATTAGCTGCTCATCTCCCTGATTGAAATGACCCTTACCGAGGGGTGCTTGATTTGGGCCGACTGTACTAAATTCTTGGCCCCCACACACTGCCTGCTACAACCAGGCAGAGAGAATGGGAGAAAGGAAGGGAGCATCAGGGGATGTGGAAGATAGGAAACGGAAGGCGTGGTGGCTGAGGGCCAACAATAATTCCCCCCCCCCCCCTAAATACACAGGTGTACCCAAGCATACATTGCTAAACACATACCTTCATATAAGTGAGGGTAAAACCCTGTAAATGATTATTACGAACAACGGGCAAGGTCTAAGTGCAGGAAATGGCAGGTAAAATGGCAATGAAGAAAGGGAAGGCAGGTGGAAACGCCCATACTTATCTACTCATAATCGAAACCATGTGTTCCTAATCGCTATCTGAGCTGGGCACGCTTAGGAATTATGTGTATAATTGAAAAAGAAACGCCCATATCAGAAACGCCTATTCCCCCGTCTCAATGGGCGTTCTTGGCGCCTATATAAATGCCCACTCCGTATTTTCGAAAACCCCATTGGTACAATGCCACCACGCATGCCGCCGACCCGGAAGGGTAATTTTGTCGAAGCAGAGGTGGAGCTCCTGGTGCAAGAAATAGTACAGCGGCACCGGAGTCTGTTTGCTCCCACAGGGCAGAGGCTGGCAGCAACATTAAAGCAGCGCGAATGGGAGGCAGTACGGGACAGCCTGAATGCTGTCTTCCATGCTGGGAGAGACGTGGAGGATTGCAAGAGGAAGTGGCGGAAGCTGAGGAGGGATGTTCGGAGGAAGGCGGGGGCCAATCCCCCAGGCAATGACACTGCCAACCTTACGCCCATGGAGCTGATGGTGTACTCCCTCCTACCCCAGGAGGGCATCCACGGGATTGGCTCCCTGGACACCTCGGGCCAGGCTGAGGACTCAGGTAGGTGTTTCATTATGCAGTTGGGGTATCTGTTGTGCTGCAGTACACTTGTGTTATAGAAGTTGGGGTCAGGGGGAGGGAGGTGAGGAGTGGGGGGCAGGAGGAGGGAGGTAGGTGGGGGGGGGGAGTATCTCTGGCTGTCTTTATGTATATTAACAGGCCACCTTTATGATGCTGTTGTGACCTGGTAACCCCTACTCACTAGCTCTCTACCCTTACTCCCTATCCCTACCGTTGTCATTGGGTTTCCTCTTACTTGTCCTGTGTGCCCATATTTATAGAATTAATTGTAAGCTCTATTTGAGTAGTGGTAGTGGTCATGTGTGTTATAGGAGCAAGCAGACAGGGTGGGTGCTGTGTGTGTGTGTGAGCACCCCCAATATTGAGGAAAGATCATGTAGCTGTGCAGGGAGGAGTGTTGGTCACTGGGCTTAGCACCCCCAATACTACTTTCCAGTTGGCTCCTATGGGTGTGTGTAGGTTACTACTGTGGCAGAACTTTGGGGGCCGTCCTTCCCTACTACTCCCTCCTATTTTCCCATTACCAAACTGTGCCTAGTTCCTCCTGTGACCTCTGTGCTCTACTGAGTGTGGGCCACATGCATTCAACTGAAGGAGCCTGTAATGGGGGTCATAAAGCAGTTCTATGCAGTTTAGCAAGTCATTAGTAACACAACACATGCTGCAATGTTGTTCAATTTAACAATTATACAACTAACAGCTTGAGCACAACGTTGTGAGTGGTGTCCTTCTCTTGGCTGCTCATCCACCACCTCTACCCAGCTGCCTGCGGGGCTCTCTCTTTCGTACCCGTGTCAATTCCATTCCTCCTCACCATCTCTTTGCTGGGTCATCAGGTTGGGGGACATACCAATGTATATGAATGCTGAAAGACAAAAGTGGGTTATTTGCACCAACACTATTCCTCACTCTTGTGCTATACAGGTGATGACTCAGAGGAGGCTGGCCCTAGTGGCCTGCAAGGCCAATGCCCTACACCAGCAGTCCAGCCTCAACCTCCACAGCCTGCAGCACCAGCAGTCCAGCCTCCACCACCTGCACCAGCTGTGCATCCTCTGCGTCCACCACCACCTGCACCAGCTGTCCAGCCTCTACCACCACCAGCTGTCCAGCCTCTGCCACCACCACCACCACCTGCACCAGCTGTCCAGCCTCTGCCACCACCACCACCACCACCTGCACCAGCAGAGGCCGCACCTCCAGCACCGGAGGACTTTGTTGAGGAGGAGGAGGGCCCAGCTCCCCGCCAGAGGCCATCCGGCCAAAGGAGGCAACTCCTGCGGCTGGCCACGGAACTACTCCACCACAACGTGCGCTTGGAGGAGTACCGGCAGCAGAAACTGGAGCTGCAGCACCAAGCACTGGAGGCACAGCAGCGAGCACACCAGGAACTCCTCCAAGCGCAACGTGAAGGCCACCAGGAGGTGCTCCAGCAACTGAGACGGCTGGAGCAGAGCATCCAACACCTGCGCCCTCAGGGCACCGCGCCTACTCCAGCCCCCGTGCTGCTGGAGCAGCCCCTGCCATCAACATCCTCCTCCACTGACCACCAGCAACCACCAGCTAAGAGGTGGGCATTGCGATCCTCAGCCTCCGCACCCACTCCTGCAGCACCCACCAAATCTGCTCCCATTCTGGGTCCTGTGGCCAGACCACTAGAACGAAGAAGGTGGCCCGATTTCCACGGTGCAGCCGAAGCCGCAGGCTGCCGTGGGGATAGGGAGGAGGACACTGGGAGCAGCAGCTCAGAAGAGGGTGAAGAGACTTCCCATGCAGCACCAGCTGCAAAGGAAGGGCGTGGGAGGGGTAGGAGGGGAAGGGAAGGGGAAAATGATGGGACATGCTGTAGGGTGAGGGTTGGTGGGAGGGGGGTGGGTGTGGGAGGGGGGTGGTGGTGGTGGTGGTGGTGGTGGTGGTGGGGTTGAACACACACATATGCACTGAATGTAAAAAATAAAACTTGTTTCAATGAGTCTTTGTCTTGCTCTTACGCCAAGCTGGTAGGCATTGAGCTCTGCTCTGTGGGCTGGGGGTGGAGGGGGCTCCTCTTCCAGCTCATCTGGGGCCTCTTCTGGTGGTGGCTGTGGCTCCTCTGGGAGAGGCTGTCCTCTGCGCTGGGCCAAATTGTGTAACATGCAGCACGCCACAAAGATCTTGGCCACCTTTTCTGGACTGTAGAGCAGCTCTCCTCCAGACTGGTCCAGACAGCGGAAGCGGTTTTTCAATAAACCAAAGGTGCGCTCAATGATCCCCCGGGTGCTGCGATGTCTCCTGTTGTAGGTTTCTTCTGGCCCTGGTTGTGGGTGGATCAGGGGGGTCATGAGCCATGTCCTCTGCGGGTAGCCTCAGTCACCTTTGCAGAAAAGCAGAATGAGATAGATGAGTGTGTATCGCTTGGAGCAATACAGGGGGGGCGGGGGGATTTGGATAGTGGGTTGTGGTGGAGGAAGCCAGGGCGGAGGGTTGCCCAGTGGAGGAGGTCTAGTATGGGTGGTACATGCATGTTGCACTTACCTAGTAGCCATCCACCAATGAACTCCCCTCGCTGGAACCTGCGGAAGATGCCCGAGTGCTGTAGGATGTAGGCATCGTGGCTGGAGCCGGGGTATCTGGCACACACGTCTAATATCTCCCCCTGGGCATCACATACAACTTGCATGCTCATAGAATGAAATGCCTTCCTATTTCTGTAGGTGGCTTCGTGTGCCCGGGGGGGTCTGAGGGCTACGTGTGTGCAGTCTATCACACCGATGACCGAGGGGAATCTAGCAACAGCATAGAAGGCGGCCATGTTGTTGTGCAGGGCCTGGGGGGTGGTGGGGAAAGTGATGTAGTGTGAGGTGTCAGTTATGAAGGCATCTAGGAACTGGGTGAGACAGTGTGAAATAGAAGCCTGGGTGAGGCCTGTGTTAGCAGCTAAGGTAAAATTATGTATCATACCTGATAATTTTCTTTCCATTAATCATAGCTGATCAATCCATAGACTGGTGGGCTGTGTCCATCTACCAGCAGGTGGAGATAGAGAGCAATCCTTTTGCCTCCCTATATGTGGTCATGTGCTGCCGGAAACTCCTCAGTATGTCGATATCAAAGCTCCATCCGCAGGACTCAGCACTTAGAGAATTACACCCACAAAGGGACACTCTGCCCAGCTCACCACCGCCGAAACGGGGGAGGGGAATTAACCCAGCTCATCCCCACACAAGTGGGGGAGGGGAATCCGTCCAGCTCATCCCCGTGGAGCGGGGGAGGGACACCACACCCGCCGATGCGGGGGGATCTGGCTTATCCTGCAACCGCAACCGCGGGAGGAGCTGACTGACCCTAACACCGCCGAAGCGGGAGGGGTACAAAGCTGCCCTACAGCCGCACGAAGCGGGAGGGAGTGCCGGCAGAATTTATGTCTCAATCCAGCCCCGTAAAACGGAGGGGAGAGGAATGCAGCAGCTCACTGTTACACAAACTCGTCTCAACTCTTGTAGGATCCAAGTGAAAAAACTTGAACACGAAGTCCTCCTGAAGTAACTGAAGACTAAACTTGAACCTAAAATTCAACCAGAATATAAACAGCACAGATATCTGGGAGGGGCTATGGATTGATCAGCTATGATTAATGGAAAGAAAATTATCAGGTATGATACATAATTTTACCTTCCATATCATCAAGCTGATCAATCCATAGACTGGTGGGATGTACCGAAGCAGTACTCACCCAGGGCGGGACATTGAAATCCCTGACCGCAACACTGTGGCCCCAAACCGGGCCTCCGCCCGAGCAGCCACAGTCAAGCGGTAATGCTTGGAGAATGTATGGGCCGATGCCCAAGTTGCCGCCTTGCATATCTCTTCCAAGGAGACGGACCCGGCCTCTGCCATCGAGGCCGCCTGAGCTCTTGTGGAGTGAGCCTTCAGCTGGATGGGCGGCATCTTCCCCGCAGCCACATAAGCCGCTGCAATGGCTTCCTTGACCCATCTTGCCACTGTAGGCTTAGCAGCCTGCAGACCCTTACGAGGACCTGCAAACAGGACAAACAGATGATCCGATTTCCGGAAATCATTGGTCACTTCCAAGTATCTGATGATGACACGTCTCACATCCAGATATTTGAGAGCAGAGTACTCCTCTGGGTAGTCCTCCCTACGAAAGGAAGGGAGACAGAGCTGCTGATTCACATGGAAGCGAGAAACAAGCTTGGGCAGGAAGGAAGGCACTGTGCGAATAGACACTCCTGCCTCAGTGAACTGCAGAAAAGGCTCTCGACATGAGAGTGCCTGGAGCTCGGAAACTCTTCTGGCTGAAGTGATAGCCACCAAAAAGACTGCTTTCAACGTCAGGTCTTTCAGAGATGCCCTCGACAAGGGTTCAAAAGGCGGCTTCTGCAATGCTCTTAGCACCAGGTTGAGATTCCACGCAGGCACCACAGAGTGCAGAGGAGGGCGCAGGTGATTAACTCCTTTGAGAAAGCGCACCACATCTGGCTGAGAAGCCAGGGAAACACCCTTCAGGCGGCCCCTGAAGCAAGTCAGAGCCGCTACCTGGACTTTAAGGGAACTGAGCGACAGGCCTTTCTCCAGACCTTCTTGCAGGAACGCCAACACTGAAGAAATTGGAGCAGTGAAGGGAGAAAGTGAGCCTGCTTCACACCACGCTGCAAAGATACGCCAAACCCTGGCGTAAGCAGTAGAAGTAGAGCGCTTCCTCGCTCTCAGCATAGTGGCGATGACCTTGTCTGAGAAGCCCTTCTTTCTCAGACGCTGCCGCTCAATAGCCAGGCCGTAAGACCAAAGGGGGAGGGATCCTCCATCACCACGGGACCCTGATGTAACAGGCCCTGCTCCACTGGCAGTCGCAGAGGATCATCGACTGAAAGCCTGATCAAGTCCGCATACCAGGGACGTCTGGGCCAATCCGGACCCACCAGGATTATCCGGCCCGGATGCTTTGCCACCCGGTCTAGCACCCTGCCCAGCATGGGCCAGGGCGGGAACACATAGAGAAGCTCTTGTGTCGGCCACTGTTGGAGAAGAGCATCTACTCCCAGGGATCGAGGGTCCCATCCTCTGCTGAAAAAGCGCGGCACTTGGCAATTGGCCGATGACGCCATCAGATCTAGGCTCGGCTGGCCCCAGCGCTTCGTGATGTCCAAGAACGCCTGAGCCGATAGTTGCCACTCTCCGGGCTCCAAGGTATGGCGACTGAGAAAGTCCGCCTTGACATTCATGACTCCAGCAATGTGGGCCGCTGACAGCTGTTCCAGGTTCGCTTCCGCCCACTGGCATAGATTCATGGCCTCCTTGGCTAGAGGGGCGCTCTTGGTACCTCCCTGGCGGTTGACATAGGCCACAGCCATGGCATTGTCTGACAGGACCCGTACTGGCTTCAAGGCCAGTACCGGGATGAACTCCAAAAGCGCCAACCGAATGGCTCTGAGTTCCAGGAGGTTGATAGACCACTTTGCCTCTGCAGGAGACCAGAGCCCCTGCGCTGTCCTTCCCAAGCAGTGGGCTCCCCAGCCCGACAAAGAGGCGTCCGTCGTGACGACAATCCACTCTGGGGTCACCAGAGGCATTCCCGCAGACAACTTGTCTGTCTGCATCCACCAGCTCAGCGCCTTGCGCACTGCTGGGTCCAAGGGAAGGCGCACAGCATAATCCTCCGACATCGGAGTCCAGCGCTGCAGCAGAGAGTGTTGTAGTGGTCTCATATGAGCCCTGGCCCAGGGCACTACTTCCATCGTGGCCGTCATAGAGCCCAACAGCTGCACATAGTCCCAAGCCCGAAGAGGAGAGGCTACTAGGAACTGGTCCACCTGAGCCTGAAGTTTGACAATCCGATTGTCTGGCAGGAACACTCTGCCCACTTGGGTGCCGAATCGAACTCCCAGATACTCCAGGGACTGAGTCGGGCGCAGCTGGCTCTTCTTCCAGTTGATGATCCATCCCAGGGAGCTCAAAAGAGCAACTACCCGGTCCACAGCTTTGCCGCACTCTGCATAAGAGGGGGCTCGGATCAACCAGTCGTCCAGATAAGGATGGACTTGTACTCCTTCCTTTCGCAGGAAGGCCGCTATGACCACCATTACTTTGGAAAAGGTCCGCGGAGCAGTAGCCAACCCGAAAGGGAGGGCTCTGAACTGGAAGTGTCGTCCCAGGACTGCAAAACGCAGAAAGCGTTGGTGAGGAGGCCAGATGGGAATATGCAGGTACGCTTCCTTGATGTCCAAGGAAGCCAAGAACTCTCCTGCCTTCACTGCCGCTATAACAGAGCGGAGAGTCTCCATGCGAAAGTGCCGCACTTTCAAGGCCCGATTGACCCCTTTGAGGTCGAGGATAGGCCGGACAGAACCTCCTTTCTTTGGTACCACAAAGTAAATGGAGTAACGTCCCTTGCCAATCTGATTTTCTGGCACCGGAACGACCGCCCCCAGGCGGATCAGGTTGTCCAAGGTCTGCTGCACTGCCACAGCTTTGACCGGAGACTTGCAGGGAGAGAGTACAAACCCGTCTCTTAAGGGTCGGCAGAACTCTAGCTTGTAGCCGTCTCTGATGACTTCCAGCACCCAAGCGTCTGAAGTTATTGTGGTCCACTCGCCCAGAAACGAGGACAGCCGTCCTCCAATCTGCACTGGGGCGTGGACCAAGGCCCCGTCATTGGGTACGAGACCCTGGGGGAGGACCGGAGGGAGCACCTCCGGGACGGCGGTCTCTGCGAAAGGAATGCTGCTTGGGGGAGAAATTCCTCTTGAAGGAAGAGGGGGCAGAGGAGCCCGACCTGCCCGGGCGGTACCGACGGGCTTCCTGAAACCGTCCTCTGGAGATACCGGGGCGAGCACTGGCCCGAGCCCTAACCTCTGGTAACTTCTTGCCCTTAGATGTGCCGAGATCGGTCACGATTTTGTCCAGCTCGACCCCAAAGAGCAGCTTGCCTTTAAAAGGCAATCTAGCCAGGCGGGATTTAGAGGCGTGGTCAGCAGACCAATGCTTCAGCCAAAGCCACCGCCGCGCAGAGAAGGTCTGAGCCATGCCTTTAGCTGAGGCTCTCAAGACATCATACAGCAAGTCTGCCAAATAGGCTAAGCCCGATTCCAGGGCCGGCCAATCAGCCCTCAAGGAATGATCCGAGGGGGAAGCCCGCTGCACCATAGTCAGGCACGCCCTGGCCACATAGGAACCGCAAACTGAGGCCTGCAAACTTAAAGCAGTCGCCTCAAAGGACGACCTTAAGGCCGCCTCCAATCTTCTGTCTTGGGCGTCCTTTAGGGCCGTGCCACCTTCCACCGGCAACGCCGTTTTCTTAGTCACCGCAGTGATTAAAGAATCCACGGTAGGCCACAGATAGGCCTCACGTTCACTTTCAGGTAAAGGATAGAGGCGGGACATAGCCCTAGCCACTTTGAGGCTCGCTTCCGGGACATCCCATTGAGCCGAAATTAAGGTGTGCATGGCATCATGCACGTGGAAGGTTCTAGGCGGGCGCTTCGTCCCCAGCATAATGGCAGAGCCAACAGGGGCTGAGGGAGAGACGTCCTCCGGAGAGGAAATCTTCAAAATGCCCATGGCCTGCACTAACAGGTTGGGCAAATCCTCCGAGCTAAAAAGCCGCGCTGCAGAGGGGTCATCCGCTCCAACCGAGCGGGGATCTGTCTCCTCCAAGGAATCCGCAAAGGACCGTTGGGAGAACTCAGATACGCTGCCCTCATCTACATCGGAGGAGACAAGGTCCTCCAAGGCCTGGGAATCAACCCGAGGGCGTTTACCTCCGGGGACCTCAACCTCTTTACCAGACGAGGGAGCAGGGGCAGCGTTTTGCATAAGGAAGGCCTGATGCAGCAGCAAAACAAACTCAGGGGAGAAACCCCCCAGACTGTGCACTTCCGCAGCCTGGGCTACAGCCCTAGACGCACCCTCAACCGGCGCTCGCAAGAGCGGGGGAGAGACATGCTGCGCATCCAAGATGGCGTCCGGCGCGACACTCCGCGAAGGAGCCGCGCGGGAAGAACGGCGCTTAACTTTAGCCGTTTTGGTGCCGTCGCCCAAATTAAGGGCGTCCATGGCATTAATGTCTCCCTCAAGGGCGGCCCAAGAAGAAGCCGTCCGAGCCGCGTGGCCGGCCAAGATGGCGGAGGCGAGCAGCGGGGGATGGGCGTTTATGGCGGGAAAAACCGCCACGCCGGAGGAAGGACCGGGACACTCATCGGTCACGAAACTGTCACCCAACAAGGGCGAATCAGATTTTAAGACCCCCGCATCCCCTCTAGAAGCGCCGAAGCGATCCGGGGAGCGACCCTTTGCGCCCTCGCCCTCCGACGCCATATGCCACGTGGAGATCAATCGGGGAACCCCCTGCCCGCTATAAAAAGGTAAAAATTACCTGCTTTCCGCTCCGAGCTGTAACGACCTGGTGTCCCAGTGAGTATGCTGCAATAAACGTTTAAATAAACGTCGAAATAAACGCCTTTAAGGACGTTCAAAATTTTTTTTTTTTTTTTTTAACGGAGCCAGCGGGAGGGGGGAGAAAAGGAGGGACCTGGCGCCACCAGGTTTGCACTTGCTCAAGAAGAGCCCTCAACCCCAGGCACTCAACAAAACCTAAAATTAGGCTTGGAGGCCTAGCCAGAGCTGCTGCTGTGTGTGACCACCACCTGCTGAGATAGAGAACATACTGAGGAGTTTCCGGCAGCACATGACCACATATAGGGAGGCAAAAGGATTGCTCTCTATCTCCACCTGCTGGTAGATGGACACAACCCACCAGTCTATGGATTGATCAGCTTGATGATATGGAATACGGATTGAAAACTGCCAGTGGCCAGGACAGAGAGAGCGGAAGTGATTTTGAGGTGGGCAGGGATGGGGTTATTCCTACGTGTCTGGGGCTGAAGGAGGGGTGTCAGCTGCTCACACAGCTGACGAATAGTGGCCCTATCAAACCTGAACCTTGTTAGACACTGCTGGTCAGTGAGTTGTAGGAAGGTGGTGCGGGGCCTAAACACTCGGGGCCGTGAATACCTCCTGCGGTGGGAGGCCTCTTCGTGTAGCATGCATGCCACAAGTGCATTAAGTGCATCCATATCCCCACCACCAGTGCAAGTATTAGGACTAGTAGTCAAACAAACAGCAACACACACAGATCTTTCACTTCCAGCCACCACGCCCTCTGGCCACTCACTCGCCAAACAGTACAGGAACACAGAGACAAACGGAGGTCAGGGAATAGAGTATACACGTGGGAAGAGTGAATGGGGAGGGATAGGGGGAGGGGAAGGGGGCGATGGAGCAAAGGAGTACGAGTAAGGAACGGTCAAAGGGTAAGACACAAAAAGAGGCAGGGCACACAGACGACCGTCACAGGTACTCAACACGCTCGGCTTTCTCTCTGCAACCACCACTTCAGCTCTTCCACCAACAATATCGCCACTCTCCAACTACACACAATCGCTAATGGGTCTAAAGACGCTTTCCCCCTTGCTCTGGTCGCTTTTATTTCGGGTCCATCATATTACGCCCATCTTCCCGCTCAACCAGAGCCATTTCGCTATTCGTTATACGTTGTACCCGTCCACGTCGTATCACTGCCCCTAACACGCCCCCGACACGCCTCTTATTTGGATGTTTTTACGTTCACGTACGAGCGACACGGACGCACTGAAACATTGCTTTCGATTATATGGATTTACTCGTTTTTGTGAGATTAACGTCCATCTCCCGATTTAGGTCGGAACTTGGGCGTTTGTCTCGTTCGATTATAAGCAGGAGAGTCATTTATGCATGTTAATGTCCATGCAAATTAATATATATAGGAAAAACTAAGGGGCCCTTTTACTAAGCCATCTACTCATGCCCAATGTGCGCCAAAATGGAGTTACCGCCTGACTACTGTGTGGCTCTTGCGGTAATTTCATTTTTGGCGTTCGTCTGATATGTGCGTCTGAAAAATATTTTTTATTTTCGGGCACATGTAACGGACATGTGCCAAGTGGCATTTGGTAAGCGTAGGTCATTACTTTACTGCCCGGTTACCACATGAGTCTTTACTGCTAGGTCAATGGCTGGTGGTAAGGTCTCAGACCCAAAATGGATGCGCGGCAATTATCATTTTGCCGCACGTCCATTTTCA
Source organism: Microcaecilia unicolor (assembly GCF_901765095.1). NCBI lineage: Eukaryota > Metazoa > Chordata > Amphibia > Gymnophiona > Siphonopidae > Microcaecilia > Microcaecilia unicolor. The sequence goes on along the minus strand of NC_044031.1, from coordinate 190,070,858 downwards.
GCAAAAAAAAAAGACTTTTTACAGGCACACTAAAAAATGAATTGGCACGCACCCAAAACCCGCGCCTATACTACCGCAAGCCATTTTCAGCGTGCCTTTGTAAAAGGACCCCTAAGTGAGTGCTCAATAAAAGACTGATAGAACATTGCAGTGCTCTCAATAGGAAATTATTGGAAAAGCCTTTGGTTGAACATTGTTTGAAGAAGAACCATAAATATGAGGATTAGAGATTTCTTATACTGCAAAGACCATTAATAACAGAGAGGAGGTAAAATAGATAAAATGCTAATAAAAGTTAATCAGAAATTGATTTTTTAGTTTAAGACTGTAATTCCTCTAGGTCTGAATAAGGAGCTTGATTTCCCTGCCTGCCTTTGATATAATGCACATTAAATGATTGACTATTACCTTTGAATTATTACTGATTTATGACTTGTTTTGTTTCTGCTCTTAGATGTTTAGATTAGATTTAAGGGCTGGTTTCTATATATCACTCCAAAAAAAATCAACACTAGTTTGTATAGTACCATGAGCTGCCATGAGAGGTCATGGCAGCCATTTTTCAAGTGCAGCTGAAAGGAGCAGGAGCGAGGGAACCACTACTGCCCCCAATGACCCCCATTAAGACCACCAAGGAAACAGGTAGGCACAAGGGGGCCTACCTAGACCTAGGGAGGGGGGCTCATTTGGAAGGGGGAGGGGAGGGGCATTGATGCTCACTGGCTAGGGGTAGAGGGGATGATGGAGGGAGCTATTTCGGAGATTGGAGGGGATCAGGAGGGCGGGATTCATTCCTGATGCTTGTTCTAAAATTTTCAAAGGATACCCCTAGCAGCAAGTCTTACACAATTCTTTAGATTGCATCTTAAAGTCTGATCATGAAGAAAATATCCTTCTGTACCTCAAAAATTGAGATACTGGTAGACTTGTTTCAAATGTTCAGGATAAAAACTTGAAAAATGACCATCTGCTTCCAGAAAATTGTTGTTTCTAATTCAGTCTCTAACCGTTGAATGTTTATATTCAAAAAAGTAACTGTGTTTCACTACTGGTCATTGTAAATTTAATCATGCTATGATGTTCATCCTGCCATTGTACAAAATCATGCAGATCTCTTTAGGTCCAGTTCAAAAGGAAAAAAAAACATCATCTATAAATCTTAACCATAGTTTGATTCATAAAGCATATTGTGATATAGGAATCCATTTGTCTTCAAATGTAGACATAAACAAATTTGCCACCAATGGGGTCAAAATGTCCCCCAAGGCAACACCAGAGACTTGATGAAAATACTTGCCATTAAACTGAATTACCATTAAGTGATGTGGAGGTGTATGTTCAAAGCATTTAGCCTTACAAACCTATGGAACTTTCTAAGTCTAAGTGCTTTGAAAATGAGCCCCTAGTTTGAAGATACATAGGGAGAATTGAGTTGTTATATGATACTCTAAAATATCTACACTGCAAGCACCATTTGTTGATCCTTTATCCCTTACCCCACAGTCTTTGGTAGAGGTTCCTGCACTGTGTCTCTCCTCTTCACAGGTGAACCCTAATACATTCATAGGTTCCATTCCCTGGTCTTACTTTCAGACACAATCCCTGTGCACTTTCACTAAAGTTGTATCATACATAAAAAAAAAAAGACCACATGCATTTTGGATCCAGTCCCATCTACCTGGATTAGATTAGCCAACATAGGTTTGCTCTCCTTTGTTCTTTCCCAGATTAACCTCAGCCTTTCATCAGGACAAGTGCCTCCTCAAAAGAAAACGGGAGTTACAAGACCAATTCATTAAAAAAAAAAATCATTTGACCCCGATTTGGCTGCAGATTGTCATCCAATTTCTAATCTACTTTTTCTCTAAGATCATGGATAAGTGATATTTCTTCAACTTAATTTGCTTTAGGTCTCATTGTAGTACTGAGACAATATTATAAATCAGGTCCATTCACAACTGGACAAGGGCCAAATTGCTCTTGCAGTCTTTCTTAACCTCTCATTCATGTTTGACCTCATTGATTACTCCCCTTCTTTCCCCTGACTTTTCATCCTTAGGCCTGACAGTTACTATTCTGCGTTGGTAAGGAATTGAAGCTTAAAGTCACACAGAGCAGCTAGATACAAACAGAAAGGAACTGAAGCTTAAAGATACACAGAACAAGAACTAGCAGAGCTAGAACAGCAACAAGTACTCACAGATGAAGCACATCTGAAGACATCTGTTGCAAAGGCAAAGCCTGAAAGTTCCCAGGTGCTTAATAAAGGCAATTACAGATGAGGTCACAGGTGAGGCTTGGCAGCAGAATCCTCAGGGCAAGACTGGAGTGCTGGAATATCAGGACTGGAATGGAACCTGGAAGATGTCTGAGAAACAGGGAAAAAACAGTCCACAGCAACCACAAAGCTTGGTCACCTGGGGGCCAGGTGAGTGTCGGCGTGGAATAACTTCTGAAATCCTTTAAAAAATTGGTGTTACATTGGCCACTATCCAATCTTCTGGTCCATGCTTAATTTTAAAGGTAAATTATATATTATTAACAGTAGCTCTTCAAGTTCTATTTTTGAATTCTATCAGCACTCTGGGACGTATACCATCCAGACCAGGTGATTTGCTACTCTTTAATTTGTCACATTGCCCTATTACATTTTCCAGGTTTACAGACATTTGTTTTAGTTTCTCTAATTCATCTGCATTGAATACCACATTTTCCTTGGTGAAAACTGAAAGAAATAATTAATTTAATCTCTCCTCTATGGCCTTGTCTTCCCTTTGTGACCCTTTTACCCCTGAACATCTAGAGGTCCAATGATTCTTTTACCAGTTTCTTTCTTCTAATATTACTACTACTACTACTACTACTACTACTACTATTTAGCATTTCTATAGCGCTACAAGGCGTACGCAGTGCTGCACAAACATAGAAGAAAGACAGTCCCTGCTCAAAGAGCTTACTACTACTACTACTACTATTTAGCATTTCTATAGCGCTACAAGGCATACGCAGCGCTGTACAAACATAGAAGAAAGACAGTCCCTGCTCAAAGAGCTTACAATCTAATAGACAAAAAATAAATAAAGTAAGCAAATCAAATCAATTAATGTGAAGGGAAGGAAGAGAGGAGGGTAGGTGGAGGCGAGTGGTTACAAGTGGTTATGAGTCAAAAGCAATGTTAAAGAGGTGGGCTTTCAGTCTAGATTTAAAGGTGGCCAAGAATGGGGCAAGACGTAGGGGCTCAGGAAGTTTATTCCAGGCATAGGGTGCAGCGAGACAGAAGGCGCGAAGTCTGGAGTTGGCAGTAGTGGAGAAGGGAACAGATAAGAAGGATTTATCCATGGAGTGGAGTGCACGGGAAGGGTGTAGGGAAGGACGAGTGAGGAGAGATACTGGGGAACAGCAGAGTGAATACATTTATAGGTTAGTAGAAGAAGTTTGAACAGGATGCGAAAACGGATAGGGAGCCAGTGAAGCGACATGAGGAGAGGGGTAGTATGAGTAAAGTGACACTGGTGGAAGACGAGACGGGCAGCAGAGTTTTGAACCGATTGGAGAAGGGAGAGGTGACTAAGTGGGAGGCCAGCAAGAAGCAGATTGCAGTAGTCTAAACGAGAGGTGACAAGCGTGTGGACGAGGGTTTTGGTAGAGTGCTCGGAAAGAAAGGGGCGGATTTTACGGATGTTGTAAAGAAAGAAACGACAGGTCTTGGCGATCTGCTGGATATGAGCAGAGAAGGAGAGAGAAGAGTAAAAGATGACCCCAAGGTTTCGAGCTGAGGAGACAAGGAGAATGAGAGAGCCATCAACAGAAATAGAAAATGGGGGGAGTGGGGAGGTGGGTTTGGGGGGAAAAATGAGAAGCTCGGTTTTGGTCATGTTTAATTTCAGGTGGCGTTGAGACATCCAGACAGCAATGTCAGACAAGCATGCTGAAACTTTAGTTTGGATGCAAGGTGAGATATCAGGGGTAGAAAGGTAGATTTGGGAGTCATCAGCATAGAGATGGTAGGAAAAGCCATGGGATGAGATTAATGAACCAAGGGAAGAAGTGTAAATAGAAAAGAGGAGGGGACCAAGAACAGAACCCTGAGGTACGCCGATAGGCAGAGGGATAAAAGTAGAAGAGGATCCACCAGAGTGAACACTAAAGGTGCGGAGGGAGAAGTAGGAAGAGAACCAGGAAAGGACAGAGCCCTGGAATCCAAGTGAGGACAGGATATCGAGGAGTATGCTGTGATCGACAGTGTCAAAAGCAGCGGAAAGATCAAGAAGGATGAGGATGGAATAGAGACCTCTGGATTTAGCCAGTAATAGGTAATTGGAGACTTTAGTAAGTGCAGTTTCGGTTGAGTGGAGAGGGCGAAAACCAGATTGTAGTGGGTCAAGAATAGCATGTGAGGAGAGAAAATCAAGGCAGCGGTGGTGAACAGCACACTCAAGTAATTTGGAGAGAAAAGGGAGGAGGGAGATGGGTCGGTAATTAGAGGGACAAGTAGGGTCGAGTGAGGCTTCTTAAGGAGAGGTGTGACCACAGCATGTTTAAAGGCAGTAGGGACAGTTGCAGTGGAAAGTGAGAGGTTGAGAATGTGACAGATAAAAGGAATAAGAGCAGGTGAGATGGCATTAAGAAGGTGGGTGGGAATGGGATCAGAGGAACAGGTGGTACATTTTGAGGAAGAAAGGAGAAGTGTAGTTTCCTCTATAGTAACTTCAGGAAAGGAGGAAAAGGATTAAGGGGAAGGAGAGAGAGGGGAATGGACTAATGGAGGGAGAGGTGGTGAGGTAGAGAATTCAAGGTTTATCTTTTGAACCTTGTCATGAAAGAATTCAGCAAGGGTCTGAGGAGATAATGAAGGGGGAGTTGGGGGAGGGGGCACCTTGAGGAGAGAGTTCAATGTGGTGAAGAGAAGACGAGGGTTAGAGCCAAGAGAGTTGGTCAGTTGGATATAATAATCCTGTTTGGCGTGTAGAAGAGCAGATTGGAAGGAGGTCAGCATAAACTTAAAGTGTAAGAAATCAGCAAGGGCCCGAGATTTCCGCCAGAGGCGTTCGGTGATGCGAGTACAGGAACGTAGGTAGCGGATATTAGAAGTCAGCCAAGGTTGGGGTTTGTACGCCTTTTAGGGCGGGTCATCAAAGGTGCAAGAGTGTCTAAGGCAGAGGATAGAGTATTGTTGTAAGAAGAAACAGCCTCGTTGACAGACGTGGATGGTGCCACAGTAGAGAGGAGGTTTGAAACATGGGAGGATAGAGATGAAGGGTCAATATCGTGAAGATTCCTAGACAAATTAGATAAGATAGGATGGGACTGGGAGGGAGGAGATTTAAGTGTGAAAGTTATAAGATGGTGATCAGAGAGGGGAAGCTCAGAGGAAAGGAAACTAGAGGGTGAACAGTTGGAGGAGAAGATGAGATCAAGACAGTGACCATTTTGATGAGTGGGGGAGGTGGAGCATAGTTGGAGATTAAAGGAGGATGTTAAAGTGAGTAACTTGGAAATATAAGAGTTGGAAGGATCATTAGCAGGAATATTAAAGTCGCCAAGGATAAGAGAGGGGGAGGAAGGATCATGGAAGAAGGCAAGCCAGGCATCAAAGTCACTGAGAAAGGATGAAAGGGACTTATCAGGGGGACGATAAATGACCGCTATTCGAAGAGGCAGAGGAGAGAAAAGGCGGATACAGTGGACTTCAAAGGAGGAAAAACAGTGAGATTGAGGTGGAAGAAGGGGTTGAAATCTGGAGGAGGGAGAGAGAAGTAGTCCAACACCGCCCCCGCGACCAGCAGGGCGAGGAGTATGTGAAAAAAGATAACCACCATGGCAGAGGGCTGCGACTGAAGCAGAGTCATCAGGGCAGAGCCAGGTTTCTGTTATGGCGAGCAGATGGAGGTGACGCGAGATAAAGAGGTCCTGGATGTAGGGGAGTTTGTTACAGATAGAGCGGGGCATTCCATAGGGCGCAAAATCTCTCTTTGCTTTTCTTATCAGTGCTTTGCATTTGGCTTTCCATTCCTTATGCTCTTTCCTATTATTTTCAGTCAGTTCCTTCTTCCATTTAATGAAGGATTTTGTTTTAGGTCTAATAGCTTTTTCATCTCACTTTTTAACCGTTCCGGCTGTCGTTTGGCCTTCCTGCCTCCTTTTTTTAATGTATCTGGTCTGGGCTTCCAGGATGGTATTTTTGAACACCATCTATGCCTGATGTAAATTTTTGACCAGGAGCAGGTAGCACATGTACATCTGAATATTAACATACCACCTGCAATAAGAAATAGTAAGAACACCCCCAGTTGCTACTGTGTTAAATCAGCAGCACTACACAGTGTAATCCTGTTGCGCTGGTTGCAAATTTTATGGTAGTTTAGGTAAAGGAGTGGGGAGTGGCCTAGTGGTTAGAGTGGTGGACTTTGGTTCTGGGGAACTGGATTTGATTCCCACTGCAGGCACCGGCAGTTCCTTGTGACAGTGGGCAAGTCACTTAACTCTCCATTGCCCCAGGTACAAATAAGTACCTAAGCCGCATTGAGTCTGCCATGAGTGGGAAAGCGCGGGGTACAAATAAAAAAACAAACAAAAAAAAAGGGCCTCTAAGTCTGCTCAATACTTAGATAACACATCCTCTGATTCTGTGATCACATACAAAGGACTTAAGCCCCTCAGGCAAGAAGGCACTCATGGCTTCCTAAGAAAAATAATGGCCTTGTCTCTGGTCATTAGGATAAAATTAGACAGTGCTCTGGAGAGTTATAAGTACCTTCCCCCACTTGCTTCACCTGGCTAATTAAGCCTGTATCCCTCCGGTAATCTTTGTAACTTTAACTCAGTGAAGACTTTAATTTATAGATATTTTTTCATTCTTGAGAAGAATAAGAAATATATAGGAGATTACAAAAAGGAGAATCCAGATTTTACTAGATAAAAGACTGATGTCCCCTGTTCTCTTCCTTAAATACATGAATATTTAGGGGTTCATACTCTGCATTTTGCTGACCACTGCTTGTGTTGTGCCCAGAAATTCAACGCTGGGCCATGTTTGAGCCAGGTTTACAGTTAAGTGCAATATTCAGCACTTAACCGGCTTTGGGGCACCACATAAAGATAGGACTGACTTTTATGCGGTGACTTTGGCCAGGTAAGTACTATCTCTGCCCTCGGAATGCCCTAAAATAGTTGATTTGCATTAGGCGCTAACTGGTCATTTTCAGCGGCATTAAGTCTCGTTGAAAATGAGTACTTAGATGTGACTAAGCAATTTAACCATCCAGGAGCCATATCCTACCAGTTAAAATATTTTGAATATTGACCCCTTGGCTTCTGGAAGAGGAGCCTTGTAGATTTTTTTAAAAGTTGAGGAATTCATCTTATTTGATTCATGTTTTGACTGTCAGCATCCTTCCAAATGCCTCCCCTCACATTTCATTACCCACAAGTTAGAATTGTATCAAGGGGAGGTCTTAGTTTGAGCTAATTTCAACACTTCACAGGGTCAATGCATCAGGGGACTTGGAAAATAGATTCCAGCCTTGTGCTAGTTCCTTTGCAGAATCAATGAAACTGAAACTAATGTTATCTAAAGCTCCAGTAAAAACTACTAGGACAGTAGTTCAGAGAGACAATATACCATACATATGGCCAACATATTTAATTTCCCAAGCTTCCGTAACGCAGACTCAAAAATATCAATCTGTATCATTGCCATGTTTTATGCAATCAAGTGTGCAATCTTCCTCTCTGCAGTGTTTCCACAAATAGATATGACTGAAGGAATGCTGTGGGGCAGAAACCTTTTTCTCTGAGGGGGGGGCGTGTTTACAAAGCTGTACTACCGATTTCCAGTGTGGCAAATGAGAGGAAGCCTACCTGTGTGTTAGCCCTCCTGAACCTTTCTAAAAGGGCCCCTCAATGCATGGAAATGGAGTTTTCACCACATAGATATGCTAATATATCCTTATGTTAGTTGTTACAGTGTGCTAAACCACACAAATAACAGGAAATGTAGCTTAGTAAAGGGCCCTTAGTTAAGTGCCTAACCAGTTCATTTTCGAAAGTGATCGCCGGCCATCTTCCGACACAAATTGGGAGATGGCCGGCGATCTCCTGAACCCGGCCAAATCGGTATAATCGAAAGCCGATTTCGGCCGGTGCCAACTGCTTTCCGTCGTGGAGCCGGCGAAACATCAAGGGGGCATGTCGGTAGGGTAGTGAAGGCAGGATGGGGGCAGAGCGGGGGCGTGCTCACGAGATGGCCAGCTTCGCCTGATAATGAAAAAAAAAGCCAGGCTTGTAGAGCATTTCGCCGGCTTTACTTGGTCCCTTTTTTTTCATGACCAAGCTTCAAAAAGGAGCCCCAACTCACCAAATGACCACCGGAGGGAAATGGGGATGACCTCCCCTTACTCCCCCCAGTGGTCACCAACCCCCCCCCACCCCCAAAAAAAAAAAAAAAAAAAAAACTTTTTCCCAGCCTCTATGCCAGCCTCAAATGTCATACCCAGCTCACTGATAGCAGTATGCAAGTCCCTGGAGCAGTTTTAGTGGGTGCAGTGCACTTCAGACAGGTGGACCCAGGCCCACCCCCCCCCTACCTGTTACACTTGTGGTAAATGGGAGCCCTCCAACCCCCCCCCAAAAAGCCACTGTACCCACATGTAGGTGCCCCCTTTACCAACAAGGGCTACATGGTGTAGAGTTGTGGGGAGTGAGTTTTGTGGGGGGGATTTGGGGGCTCAGCACCCAAGGTAAGGGAGCTATGCACCTGGGAGCTATTTTTATTTATTTTTTTTTAATTTTTAGAAGTGCCCCTAGGGTGCCCGGTTGGTGTCCTGACATGTCAGGGGGACCAGTGCACTACAAATGCTGGCTCCTCCTACGACCAAATGCCTTGGATTTGGCCAGGTTTGAGATTGCCGGCATATTTTCCATTATAGCCGAAAACTGATGCGGCCATCTTAAACCCGGCAACTCTGACATTTGGCCGGGCCCAAACCGTATTAAGGCAAAATAAGATGGCCGGCCATCTTTTTTGAAAATACAGTTGGCTCCGCCCACTTCCAGCACCGGCCTCGAAGATGGTGGCCAGCTATTTGGCTGGCGCCATTCGATATGACCCTCCACGGGACCCTTTTACCATGCTGTGGGAAAAATGACCCTTCACTGGTGGCGGGGGGCGTTTTTCTCATGCACCAGAGCCATGCGACAAGGAGCACTAGCCGCCAACCATTGAGGTGGCGGTAAGGGCTCCTGTGCTAACCCGGCGGTAACTGGGTAGCGTGCGGCAATGCCCAATTTCCACGGGTTACTGCCAGACAAGCCATTTCTGGGGTAGTTCATTTTTCCCCTGGAAATGTTGCACACTCGGGGCGGGACTACTGTGACGGCCGCGTTGGGCTGGTGGCAGTCCCGAAAGAGCAAGCAGTAAGCCTGCGTTGGGCTTACCGCCGCTCTGTAAAAGGGCCCCAAACTTTGTATCCTAATTTAGTCAAACATAAGAGTGTACGTTTTTCCTTCTGAACATCACCTACATTAGGAGTTTATGAGTTATGCTCCTAAATTCGGTCTGCCATCCATTTGACTAGATTTATGAGCCTAGTTTAAGTGCCTGGTGCTGAAATTTTGTGCTGAATTTCTAATTTAACCCCTGCCCTGTTTAATGTTTTTTATTTATTTGCTTTTCTAATCCCATCCATCCATCCATCCATCCATCCTCCATCCATCCATCCATCATCCAGGGTTTGCCCTCCCTCTCGCTCCCCCTTCCATCCAGGGTCTGCCCTCCCTCTCACTCCCCCTTTCCATCCAGGATCTGTCCCCTCCTCTCTCTCACTGCCCCCTCTTTTTGACCCCAGTTCCAGCCCCATTAGCCCAACTGCCCCCCCCCCCTTTTCAGCCCCCAGTTTCAGCCCCATTATCCCACCAGTCCCCAGTTTCAGCCCCAGCCCTTTTCTCCCACCAGTCCCAAGCTTCAGCCCCCAGTCACTTCTCCCTGTCCCCTTTTCAGCCCCCAGTCCCCAGTTTCAACCCAGCCCTTTTCTCCCACCCAGTCCCGAGCTTCAGCCCAGCCACTTCTCCCTGTCCCCACAGTTTCAGCCCTTGCCCCTTTTCAGCCACCAGTTCCAGTCCCCTCTCATACTATCACCCCACCATCTGTCATATCCTCAACCTCTCTCTCTCAACTGCAACCGTCCCTGACACCTTCAAGCACGCCGTAGGTCACACCTCTCCTCAAAAAAACCATCACTTGACCCTACCAGTCCCTCCAACTACCGCTCCATCTCCCTCCTACCTTTCCTCTCCAAAATACTTGAGTGCGCCGTTCACAAGCCGCTGCCTTGATTTTCTCTCCTCTCAGGCATCCTCGACCCGCTTCAATCCGGTTTTCGCCCTCTACACTCGACAGAAACAGCACTCTCTAAAGTCTGTAATGACCTGTTCCTTGCCAATCCAGAGGCCACTACTCCATCCTCATCCTCCTCGATCTATCCGCAGCTTTTGACACTGTTAATCATGACTTACTGCTTGCAACACTATCCTCATTTGGGTTCCAGGGCTCTGTCCCTCCTGGTTCTCCTCCTATCTCTCCCACCGCACCTTCAGAGTACACTCCCATGGATCTTCCTCCTCCCCATCCCGCTCTCTGTTGGAGTTTCCCCAGGGATCTGTCCTTGGGCCCCTTCTTTTTTTGATCTACACCACTTCCCTGGGCTCACTGATCTCATCTCATGGTTTCCAGTATCATCTTTATGCTGATGACACCCAGCTGTATCTCTCCACACCAGACTCACCACGGAGACCAGGCCAAGGTATCGGCCTGCTTATCTGACATTGCTGCATGGGATGTCCAACCGCCACCTGAAACTGAACATGGCCAAGAACGAGCTTATCGTCTTTCCACCAAAACCCACTTCTCCTCTTCCTCCGCTCTTGATCTCAGTTGATAACACCCTCATCCTTCCCCGTCTCATCCGCCTGCAACCTCAGTGTCCATCTTGACTCCTCCCTCTCCTCTGCGCATATCCAGCAGACAGCCAAGACCTGTCGCTTATTCCTCTTTAACATCAGCAAAATTCGTCCTTTCCTCTCTGAGCACACCACCCGAACTCTCATCCATGCTCTCATTACTCTCGCCTTGACTACTGCAACCTACTCCTCACTGGCCTCCCACTTAACCATCTATCCCCCCTTCAATCCGTTCAGAACTCTGCTGCATGTCTTATATTCCGCCTGAACCGATATACTCATTCACCCTCTCCTCAGGTCACTTCACTGGCTTACAATCAGATAACGCATACAGTTCAAGCTTCTTCTTTTCAACTACAAATGCACTCAGTCTGCAGCCCTCACAAGACAAATCCCTCCTCTCAGTACCCTTCTTACCACCGCCAACTCCAGGCTCCGCCCATTCTGCCTCGCCTCAACCTATGCTTGGAATAAACTTCCTGAGCCCATACGCCAAGCCCCCTCCCTACCCATCTTCAAATCCCTGCTCAAAGCCCACCTTTTCAATGTTGTTTCGACACCTAACCCTTTTTACCTTTCAGGATATCTAGACTCCCCAATTCGACTGCCCCTTGACTGAATGTACATTTGTCCTTTAGATCGTAAGCTCTTTGAGCAGGGACTGTCCTTCTATGTTAAATTGTACAGCACTGCATACCCTAGTAGCGCTTTAGAAATGTTAAATAGTAGTAGTAGTAGTAGTAGTCCCCTTCATCCACATGCCCTGCATTAGGGCCTCCCATTTCAGCCCCAGACCCATTCTCCCACCTGCCACAGGCATGGCCCATTCTCCTCCTGCCCCTTTCAGACCCCAGTTCCAGCTCCAGGCCCTTTCCTATCTGAGACCTTCTCCCAGACCGTCCACTTCTCCTATCTGAGTCCCCACCCAGTCCCAGTCCCTTTTCCCATCTGAGCCCCCCCAGACCCAGTCCAGTCCCTTTCTTCTATCTGAGCCCCCCAGATTCAGTCCCTTCTCCCATCTGAGCCCTCCCTCCAGACCCAGTCCCCACCTGCCTACCAGCTCTGTCAACAACAACCCTCTTCTCCTGCACCTGGCCGGCACTCAGCCTTTTTAAAAAATCTGTGAAACACCTCTGTGCCTGCTCTGCTGTAAATGAAGCAAATCACCTTGTCGCGTCGACCCTTCCCTCACTGTGTCCCGACCTCAAGGAATAGGAAGTTACCATCAGAGGGCGAGACCAGTGAGGGAAGGGCCGACGTGACAAGGCATTTGCTTAATTACAGCAGAGCAGACGCGAGGCACTTCACAGATTTATTTTAAAGGCTGGGTGCCAGCCGGGTGGCAGGAGAAGAGGGTCGTCTGTTGACAGAGCTGGTGGTAGCAGTGGGGACTGTGGCACCAGCGAGTACCCCCCCACCTGCTGACACCCGGGGCGGACTGCCCTCACCGCCCGCCCTTGGTACACCAGTGCAAAGCCTAATATTTTATTTGAAATAACACTCTGGATTGAGACTTTCCTTTGAGTTTTTAAATGTGAGTGGATTAAGGTGCAGGGAATCCTAACTATCCATTTATTATCTGGGATAGCTAGCTTAAAATATATATATATATAAATAAATTATAAATTATAAATAGAGAATAGGTTTTGTTTTTTTCATTTAAATTGTTTAAGTTAGTGTAGAGGTATATCCAGGACCAGCTTCCAGTTCTTCCAGTATTTGAAAATGGTAACCCAACATGAAAGAAAGGAGAAGAGCCGAAGAAAGTCAAGAAAGCTTGAAAACCAGCTAACTTCAACAAGAATAAGGAAAAAGAACTGTGAAATTTAAAAGATAGAGTGCAGAAAGTAAATCAATACTTACCTCTGTAGTAGTGAAGACCTGAATAGAAAGAAACATACACCAAAGCATCATTTCTTTTAAAATGTTATTACTCTGGGTTAAACCTAAACATATTAATATGTTTCATACAAACTTGGTCATATATATAAAGAAAAATACTTATTGATAGAGATTGCCAGTAGAAATTTCTTGATTTGATTGAGTAGTGAACGTAAAACAAAATACAAAATCTTGGTTATTTTGTTCAGTAGTAAACATTATTATAATTAAATTTTAAAATACATTTTATTGATTTTCATTAATCTAACTAATTTGTGATCTGAGTTACTTATTCTTCTTAGATTCTATTTCCCCTTCTACTTTAGAAATAGAACGGCAGGGTTAGTTTAAATAATTGTACTTCACCTCCGTTTTAATGAAAGTTTGCCTGAGGTATTTATCAGGGTATGGTAAGTAAATTCTTGAAAGTGAGGTCACACAAATATTTACAGAATAAACTAAGGCAGAATATTGGCATATTAAAGTATGTGCATACTTATGGATGTCCAGTTTGTGTAATGAGCATATGTTAGCACCTATATTATAGAATTGTCCCCATAGTGCCTTTCAGTATCAGAAGATGGTGGAGTTACAGGTCTAGGTCTATTGGATTCTGTCCTGTAGCACTAGGGGGCCCTTTTACAAAGGTGTGCTGAAAAATGGCCTGTGGTAAGTGTCGACGTGCGTTTGGGCACACGCAGAATAATTTTCAGCTCACCTGTAAAAAATGTCTTTTTAACATTTTTTCGAATATGGACGTGCGGCAAAATGAACCGGGCGGTAATGACCTACCGCGCATCAAATGCCACTTGGCACGCGTCGATACGTGCGTCCAAAAATACAAATTATTTTTCAGATGCATGCCAAAAATGCAATTACCGCAAGAGCCAGGCAGAAGCCGGCAGAAACTCCATTTGGTGCACATTGGGCACGCATAAATGTTTACGCAGCTTAGTAAAAGAGCCCCTAGTAAGGGTAAGGGTAATGCATTTGGCATACCATCTTTCCTGTAGTACAACTAAAGTGGTTTACATATTATGTACAAGTACTTTTTCTGTCCCTGGTGGGCTCACAATCTGAGTTTTGTACCTGGGCTCTAACAATTATGCTACTCTTCCACTCTCAGTTTGGTGGTGTTAAAGTTTGTCTTGTCTTAACTTAGGTTAAAAGTCATATTTGAGCAGTGCCATATCAAATCACATATCAAGTTAACACAGCTTAGAAATATGTATAGCCTTGAGAAGAACTAGGGAAACTATCACAGAGGCACTGAATGGCCTCAGAAGTGTAATCAAGATGCAAACGTTTCTATTGAGAAAGAATGTTCTAGCTCAGAGGTCACAGAATGAGCCTTGGGGTTAGACTCAGGAGCAAGATTTAAAACAAAAACATTTTTTCAGGGAAAGAGAAATGGATGCAGGAATGGAAGTGAAAGAGACAATTATCATATCAGAATGCAAGCAAGTCTGAGATAAGCCAAGGATCCCAAATGTCAAAGAAATGAGTGAGTAGAGTCCCCCCAAATTTGTCAGGATCTATATCAACTGGGTTTATGGCACTGCATTATAAACTGCATATTGACAAACTAGATAGAAGTAGTGGTCCTCAGCTGCTGTTTTATTCTTTTTATGTTTTATGATTCAGTCTATTTGTACACTTTGTTCCATGCTCGTCTCACTTTAATAGACTTACAGTCTTTCACATGCAGCTGCCCATTTTTCTTTTTAGATAGCAGAGCTTTAAAACCTGTGTGACTTTATATATTGCTAGTACAATTTAGTATATTTTTGCTTCTATACCACAACCATTACAATTTAGGTTATAAGAACATAAGAAAAGTGAAGCTCCAGGCTGAATCAGACTAAGTCCAGTGAGCCCTGCGTTGTGTCTCCAATAGTGACCAATGCAAGTACCAGGAATCCCAAAAAAGTAGACAAATTTCTCATAGCTCAAAGATAGTGATGGCTTCCAAGCCTATCTTGCTAATAATTTAATACATTTCCTCCAGGAACAAACCTTGTTTGACCCTTTTATATTAGTCACCTTGGCCCATCCTACAGAAACATATTCACAGCTTATGACACACACATGTAAAAATATACTTCCTATGATTTGTTTTCTATCAGCTTGCTGTTAATTTCATTGTGTATAATCTTTTAATATTATTTAAAGGCTAAATGACCATCTTCTATTTATTCATTCCACCCCACTCATGATATAATCAACTTCTATCATATCCCCCATCTTCTTCTTTCCAAACTTAACAGCCCTAACTTTTGTGAAGATTAATCACATTCTTCTTGACTTCTCTATACCTTTTCCAGCTCCATTTCTTTCTTTCCGAGATAGGACAACCATATGTACCGTGATCTGTGTAGAGACATAACAATATTCTCAGTTTCTTCTCCAATCCTTTTCAAATAATCTCTAAAATTCTTTTACCTTTTTATTCTTTCCCACCCAAAAGAACTTGGAAAGAATTATACAAAAGGGGTTGTGTTAGTGCTAACCTTTGTGTGGCAGTGTTAGCATATATGTCATAAATGATTTTGGGTGAAGCTAGTTTGTGGTGAGGTAGGGAAATAACAGGGTATACTTTTGGAGTGTGTCAGTTGGGGGGCTGTAATTGCGAGGAGTTGTTTTTGGTAGTGGCCCAGATTGCAGGGACAGGTTTTGGAGATGGGGTAATAGCAGGGGTTTTTGTTTGGGGATAAGGCAATTAGGGAGGTGGTGGGGCAGTTGCAGGGGGTATTGTTTTGGGGATGGGGCAAGTTGTGGGGTAGTATGGGAGTTGTGGGGAGTAGTTATTAGGGATGGAGCAGTTGAGAGGGGGTAAAGTTTTGAAGACAGACGAAGCAGTTTAGGTGTTTGGAAAATAAGGAATTCCACCTTTTAAATTGCTGTGCCCTACCTAGGTTTCTATGCTACAGGAACTGGAATTTATTTCCCATAGAAATGAATTGGGCCATGTTTTAGGGAAGGGGGTTCATTTCTCTGGAACCCCTAGTCTGATGTGGCCTATTTTCAAATTCAGTATGTCTTTTTACTGATTTTTGCCACATGTCAAGTTTCACCCCATTCCGTTAATTTTTCTATGGATCATAAGCTGGGACTCCTCCCACAGAAATATAAATCTCTATCTATCTATCTATATTTCATGGGAGGGGGGCTTATTTCTGGAACTCCTAGTCTGATTTGGCTTGTTTTCCCTTCTTGCGAAATTTGATCTTATTCTGTTACATTTTCAGAGAGTTATTTTGCCCTCAGACAAACAGACTTTGTCCACCTCTTTTGTATAATTCTTTCTAGCTTCTGGTGGGTAGAAAGAATAAAAAATGTAACAGACTAGGATGAAATTTGGCACATGGGTAAATCTGGTAAAAATACATATTGAGTTGGAAATTGGACCACATTGAACCAGGGGTTCCAGAGAATTAAGCCCCCCAAAATGCATTTCTAAGGGAAGATTTCCAGCTTTATCCAAGTAGCATACAAACTTACATAGAATGAAATGTAGCAGTTAGAGAACAAGGTAAGGCAGTTTAAAAAGTGAAATTCCCTACACTGGCATGTATGGTCACCTATATGTGGTAGGCATAGGCACCAGCTCTGTGGGTGCCTGGGCACCCCAATATTTTCCCCTGGAAGTCTGTAGATTTCAGGCAGCAAGCTCCAGGTCGCAGAGCTACAGGAAAACACAGGAAGGAGGTGCTTCTGTATCCTAGCTACTGTTTCCACCTCTACCTGCAGCCAATAGACTGCAAGGGGAGAGTTGCTGTAAATAGGAGCTGCCAATGCGGAAGGAAAGTGCAGCAGACTGTTACTGAGAAAAGAAAAAGACACTTATTCCGATAACTTTATTGGCATGACAATTTACCTATGTTACCAAAGTAATACCTATAGCAGTTAAGGTAAAAAGACAGAGAAGCACTGGGAGATAAATAAAGGGGGTCAGAAAGGGGAAAAGGGAATTGAAAATGGTTACTGGTTGGGAGAGAGAATGCTTCTCTGAAATGCTGAAAGAGGCAGAAATGGAGCTCTAAAGGGCAGAGAAGCTGTGTGTTGGGGACATGGACTGATAATGAAGCTGTGGAATAGGAGTAGAAACAGGCAGTGAGGAGTGCATGGGTTTGCTGGGAAAAGAAGACATGATCTGGAAGAGAGGAAGAAGAGCAGGCAGTTGGGCCAGCAGTAGTTCCGGGTTGCCACGCGGCAACCCTTTAGTAAAAGTGCCCCTCAGTGAAGTAACATGAAAATACTTTTAAAACAAATAGGAGGAAATATTTTTTCACTCAAATAATAGTTAAGCTCTGGAATTCATTTCTGGAGGATACAGTAACAGCGGTAGGCATTTCTGGACTTAAAAAGATTTGGAGACGTTCCTGGAGGAAACGTCCATAGTCCTGTTATTGAGATGGACATGGGGGAAGCCACTGCTTTTCCTGGGATTGGTAGCATGGAATGTTGCTACTAATTGGGTTTCTGCCTAGTACTTGTGACCTGGATTGGCCACTGTTGGAAGCAGGATACTGGGCTTGATGGACCATTGATCTGACCCAGTTTGGCTATTCTTATGTTCTTGGGTGTCTCCATCCCCTGCTTTGGGAGGGAGGAACATGTAAAGGGCCTTGTTGTTTGATATCTCCTGGGTTCTTCCACAAGATTTGGACTAGCCACTGCTGAAGACAGGTGAGCTGGGTTTGGCCACCCTTAGTCTAACACAGCAGGGTACTTATGCTCATGTGTAATTAGAAATAAATAGTAATGGTAAGACCTATACAAATAGCTTGAAGCAAAATGATGGAAAGAAACGTGATATTATCATTTGTTGCATTACTTGGTAACGCTGTTACGTGTCATGTGGATTTCACCCCAGAGATAGAGTTTGTATTTTTACCTTATATCCAAGGTTTGTTTTTGTTTTTTTAATAGAGGAGAGAACTTGATATTTTCTATTCCCTAAAACATGATTGAACAATAAGTAGAGATTCCTATTTCTTGGCATTTTCCATTTAGACTTTACATTGTATGTTTACAAACTTTGGAAGATTTTAAATGGAAAGGAGTCGCTAAATTAAATTTTAAGAACATAAATCATAACTGCAAATAAAACCTCAAAAGGGAATAAAATAGGTAGGGAAAACCATGAAGGAACTTAGGGGACCTTTAACTAAGGTGCACTAAAAAATGGCCTGTGCTGGTGTAGGCATGTGTTTTGGATGCTCACAGTTCCATTTTTTTTAGTGGCCAAAAATGGACGTGTGGCAAAATTAAAACCAGCGCATCCATTTTCAACCTGAGACCTTACCGCCACCCACTGAGTTAGCGGTAAGGTCTTATGATGTTAACCAGGCGGTAATCGTCACTGCGCGTACACTGTCGATTACCGCCGGGTTAAGTGCCATTTTTACTTCTAATGTTATTATAAGGTTAGCATATAGGAAAACGAAGATAAGTGCTATATGTTAACCTTATAACAACATTAGAAGTAAAAAATTGATTTAAAAAAATTAAATAATAAAATGGAGGGTTTTGAGCCAATGAAGAATTTAATCCTTGAGAGTCACACTAAACATTGAATAGTGACCGGGGATAAACAGAAGCTTTCCTCCACCACTTAGACTAAACAGTGAGCACCACAGTATAACAACCACTGAGTAGATATTTGGAAGTTATACCAGGAAGGACAGGAGTGGCGTTATATGTTAAGAATAATATCCAAGTGACAGAACTGCAGGACATATAGGGTAAGGAAGAAGCACTATGGGTTAAACTAGTAAAAGGGAAAGGAAAATGTATTTACATTGCTGTAATATACAGGTCATCTTCACAGTCAGAAGAAATGGACAGAGACAATTGAAGATATCCATAAGATAGCTAGGAAAGGGGAAGTACTACTGATAGCTGATTTTAATATGCTGGACGTCGATTGAGGCGTCCCTACTGCACGGTTGACTAGAAGCAAAGAGATCTTGGATTCTCTACAGGAAGAATTGTTTCAGCAGTGGGTGACAGAACCAAAGCAGGATGGAGCTATTCTACACCTCATGCATAGAAACGAGGACATTATTTCTGATGTTACTGTGGGAGATCTTTTGGCATCTAGTGATCTCTGAATGGTATGGTTCAATATTAAGACAAAGGGGGAGAGGGCTTATTCAAGATTGAAGGTCCTAGATTTCAAGAGAACTAACTTTGCTGAGATGGGGGAATTTCTAAAGGAAGAGTTGGTTGGATGGGAACAGCTGAAGGAAGTAGAACAGCAGTAGGGTGAAACTAAAAGCTGTTTTAAAGGTGACTAACCTTTATGTTAGAAAATTACATAAGAGTAAGAGGAAAGAAGGCTGCTCTGGTTCTCAAACGCAGTAGCTGAAAAGGTAAGGGAAAGAAGATTAGCCTTCACAAGTTACAAGACAGGGCCAGCACCAACATTCGAGGGGCACCAGAAACTGCCATACTTACCCCGCGCTACACTACAGCCCTCCCATGAAGACCTACCTTGATTCTTGAAGGCCCCCCTGGTGGTGTAGTGGCCTTTGCAGCTGCGGGGACAGGAAAGAATCCCACTCTTTCCTGCCCTCTGCTGCTTCTCTGTCTCTCTTTGCTCTTCTATGCTGTGGGCATGCTGCCGTATTTCAAAAATGGGTCCTGAGCAGGTTACAAAAAGAGAAACAAGATCAAAGCTGGGAATTAATAGCTAATACTAATAAAAGTAATAATAATTAGTTGCTTTAAAAATCATCAATTACCCTACTACAGAGTTATCTATATTCTATAGTTACTAAGCTGCTTTTGATACTAACACATGCTCAATGCAGCAAAAATAGCTTAACATGTGACACATTAAGGGGTCCTTTTACCATGCTGCAGTAAAAGGTGGCCTGCGCTAGCATCAGCATGTGATTTTGATGCTGAGGCCCCCTTTTACTGCAGTGGGTAAAAGGTTGTTTTATTTGCTGGAAAATAAATGGGTATGCGGTAAGTGAACCACTTGCCACACGGTCATTTCGGGGGAGGAGCACTTTCTGCCACCCATTACAGTGACGGTAAGGGCTCCCACACTAACCCAGCGGTAACCGCTGGATAAGCACTGGTGCTACAAAAATAGAAAATATTTTTGTAGCACTGGAACTGGCACGTGCTGTAGGTGTTCAGGTGTCAGGTGTTCAGCGCTGCGTGCGTCTGGTAGCACTATACAAATGCTAATAATAATAATAATAATAATTACCACTAGGCTCCTGTGGTAGATAGGGACTGCCGCACTGCAAGCCTGTTTTATTTATTTTATTTATTAGGATTTATTTACCACCTTTTTGAAAAAAATTCACTCAAGGTGGTGTACAGTAAGAATAGATCAAATATGAGCAATAAGCAATTACAGCAGTAAAAATATTCAAGTAACAATACAAAATATGGCATGGTATACTACTTGCAATGACAACACAATACGTAATAGAACATTATAATTGGTAGTGAAGGGTAAGGCAAAGTTGTAGCATGTAGATGAGTAAGAAAGTAGGAAAAATTTGAAAGTAAGGTGACTGATTTGAAGAAAGTTGCACATGAGGTTGCCCCACACCAACCCTTTCGTAAAAGGGCCCCCAAATCATTCCATGTTAGTTTTCCCATGTGTGTGCTAACCACATGCTAAATATTTTTGAGGGAGTATATCAGGGAGGAGAATGAGCATCCCTGTGCTAACCAGATAACACATCTACGTTATCGTCCACTAACTGATTAGCACATGGATAACGCAGGAGCCCTTCCTTCTTATTTTCGAAGGAGAAGGGCGGCCATCTTCCGACACAAATCAGGAGATGGCCGGCATTCTCCTATTGCCGGCCAAATCGGTATAATCGAAAGCCGATTTTGCCCGGCTTCAACTGCTTTCCGTCGCAGGGCCAGCCAAAGTTAAAGGGGGCATTTTGGCAGGGTACGGAAGTCGGGATGAGGGCATGGTTACGAGATGGCTGGCTTCGGCCGATAATAGAAAAAACAAGGCCGGCTCTGACGAGCACTTGGCCGGCTCCACTTGTTCCATTTATTTTTAGGACCAAGCCTCCAAAAAGTGCCCCACCTGACCAGATGACCACCGGATGGAATCGGGGATCACCTCCCCCTACTCCCCCAGTGGTCACCAACCCCCTCCCACCCAAAAACAATTTTTTTCAACATTTTTATGCCAGCTTCTATGCCAGCCTCAAATGTCATACCCAGCTCCATCACTACACTATGCAGGTCCCTGGAGCAGTTTTTAGTGGTACTGCAGTGCACTTCAGGCAGGCAGACCCAGGACCCCCCCCCCCCCCATCTCTTACACTTGTGGTGGTAAATGGGAGCCCTCCAAAACCCACCCGAAACCCACTGTACCCACATCTAGGTGCCCCTCGTTACCCTTTAAGGGCTATGATAGTGTTGTACAGTTGTGGGTAGTGGGTTTTGAGGGGGGGTTGGGGGGCTCAGCACATATAGTAAAGGAGCTATGCACCTGGGATCAATTTGTGAAGTCCACTGCAGTGCCCCTTAGGGTGCCCGGTTGGTGTCCTGGCATGTGAGGAGGACCAGTGCACTACAAATGCTGGCTCCTCCCACGACCAAATGGCTTGGATTTGGCCGGTTTTGAGATGGCCGCCATTAGTTTCCATTATTGGCGAAAACCAATGGCGGCCATCTCTAATGCCGGTGATCTCTAAGGGCAGCCCAAATGTTGAGATTTGGCCGGCCCCCACCGTATTATCGAAACAAAAGATGGCCGGCCATCTTGTTTCAATAATACAGTCAGATACGCCACTTTACGAGGCCGTCATTAGAGATGGCCGCCCTTATAGATGGCCGGCCCCGTATCACCTACAAAATAAGTGCATAGCCGTTAATGAAAAGAATTGATAAAAATGCATTTTTCCGACTATGGTAAAATGGTCTTAGGGTGTGGGAAAGACCTGTGTAAGGGCACACTAAGGTATTTATTAAAAAAAAAAAAAAAAGGAGGTACTCCATTCTAAATTTGGGCTGTTTTGTTACTTTCCAAAATCCAACTTGGAGCAGAAGTTGGAGTTAACCAAGGTTTTGAGATATTTTTAGGTAAGCCATTTCTGGTTTTAATGTGAGTCATTTCAGATTCTATTGCAAACTGATTTAGATTTAGCCAGCTCAGCAGGTGGCATGTGGGCAGGAAGATTTCTCATGAATTAAGTAGTCCTCTCACATAATTTGTGATTTGGCAGAAGCCTGTATTGCAGCACTTGCAAATATCTGGTTTGTGCCCTGTGACTGGGATTTTTTTTTTTTGTTCTCATTGTGATAAAACAATATCCAGGCTAGCATGGGGACAACTGGCTCTGCCCTACATATATTAATTCTAGTGCACAGGCAAAACACCTTGGTCACAGGCAAAACACAGTGACAGACAGACCTTCATCAAATAGAGAACACAAATTAGAAACAGAAATATGAAAAAAAATTGAACTGACAACCCCAAGAAGTCAAAACTCAGCACTCAACACTGGAAATGTTTTTTCATTTACTCGTGTATTGAACACAGTACAAAGATATTCGCAATGCACATTTTCCCAAACATATTCCAGTTCATAAATTCAGAATAAAACACTTTTTTCCTACCTTTGTTTGAGCATTTTATTTTTCCAATCATGACAATCTGAGTGAGTTTCTCTCTTTTGCTTTCCAGTCTATCTTCTGCTAACTTTCTCTATTTTTCCTTTCTTCTCGCTCCTCCTTCTATTTATCTTTCCATTTTATCTCTTTCCTCTCTTTCTTTTCTGCCTTTCTGTCCATTCAAATTTCACTCTCTTTCTTACCCTCCAATTCTCCAACTCCTCCTTTTTAATTTTTGCATACTTATCAACTTTCCATGTCCTTCTCTCAGTACCTAGCTCTCCCATTTCTGATATCACTAATTCTCCATTCTCCTATTCCCTTCTGTCACCCCCCCCCCATTGCAACATTTTTACCCTCTGTATTCACCATTCTCCTCTCACTCATCTCCTTGACAACCCCTTATGGCCTCCCCCATATGTTGTTCAGTATTTCCCCACCCTCCACCTTTGCTACAAACTGAAGAGTAGCAAATCTCCTGGACCAGATGGTATTCATCCCAGAGTACTGATAGAACTGAAAAATGAGCTTGCGGAGCTATTGTTAGTAATATGTAATTTATCCTTAAAATCGAGCATGGTACCAGAAGATTGGAGGATGGCCAATGTAACGCCGATTTTTTAAAAAGGTTCCAGAGGAGATCCGGGAAATTATAGACCGGTGAGTCTAACATCAATGATGGGCAAAATGGTAGAGACTATTATTAAGAACAAAATTACAGAGCATATTCAAAAGCATGGATTAATGAGACAAAGTCAACAAGGATTTAGTGAAGGGAAAATGTGCCTCCCCAATCTACTACATTTCTTTGAAGGGGTGAACAAACAGGTGGATAAAGGTGAGCCGGTTGATATTGTGTATCTGGATTTTCAGAAGGCGTTTGACAAAGTACCTCATGAAAGACTCCAGAGGAAATTGGAGAGTCATGGGACAGGGGGTAGTGTTCTATTGTGGATTAAAAACGGGTTAAAAGATAGAAAACAGAGAGTAGGGTTAAATGGTCAGTATTCTCAATGGAGAAGGGTAGTTAGTGGGGTTCCCCAGGGGTCTGTGCTGGGACCGCTGCATTTTAACATATTTTTAAATGACCTAGAGATGGGAGCAACTAGTGAGGTAATTAAATTTGCTGATGACACAAAGTTATTCAAAGTCGTTAAATCGCGAGAGGATAGTGAAAAATTACAAGAGGACCTTACGAGACTGGGTACTGAAAATAATCAAACCATTCCTCCTCAAAAAAACTTTCCGTAATCTGGTACAATCCACAGTACTTACCCACGCCGAGTACTGCAACAGTATCTTCATTGGCTGCAAAGCCCATATCCTGAAAAAACTCCAAACCGCTCAAAACACAGCAGCCAGACTCATTTTTGGCAAATCACAATTTGAAAGCGCAACACCACTCCGTGTAAAACTCCACTGGCTCCTTATCAAAGAACGAATACATTTCAAAGTTCACACAATAATTCACAAGATCCTCCATGGAGAAGCTCCAAGTTACATGACAAATCTGATTGATCTCCCGGCCAGGAACAGGTCCAAATCTTCTCGAACATATCTCAATCTTCACCTCCCCAATTGCAAAGGTCTCAAATACAAAACCTACTATGCATCCAACTTCTCCGTCATAGGCAGCCAACTCTGGAACGCCATACCAAGACACATCCGAACAACCAAAGAACACCTACCCTTCCGAAAGCTGCTGAAAACCTACCTCTTCAAACAAGCCTATCCAAATGACCTAACTTAACCTCATGAACCTAATCCACACCACTAACAGTACCCTTACCTCAATCCCTCCCCCCACATCTCTTCCTCTTGTCCTACTCTATACAATTGTATTATCTCTGTGATACTTGGTACCATACATTGTAAGCCACACTGAACCTGCTATCGAGCGGGGTATAAATGCTACAAATAAATAAATGGCAGATGATGTTTAATGTGAGCAAGTGCAAAGTGATGCATGTGGGAAAGAAAAACCCGAATTATAGCTACATCATGCAAGGCTCCACGTTAGGAGTCATAGACCAAGAAAGGGATCTAGGTGTTGTCGTTGATGATACGTTGAAACCTTCTGTGCAGTGTGCTGCTGTGGCTAAGTAATCAAATAGAATGTTAAGCATAGGAAAGGAATGGAAAACAAAAATGAGGATGTTATAATGCCTTTGTATCGCTCCATGGTGCGACCGCACCTCGAATATTGTGTTCAATTCTGGTCGTTTTAAAAATGTTTGTATGGCTTCCTAAAGGAAAAGTCCATAGACCATTATTAAATGGACTTGGGAAAAATCCACTATTTCTGGGATAAGCAGTATAAAATGTTTTGCACTATTTTGGGATCTTGCCAGGTATTTGTGACCTGGATTGGCCACTGTTGGAAACAGGATGCTGGGCTTGATGGACCTTTGGTCTTTCCCAGTATGGCAATACTTATGTACTTCCTTTTCCACAAATTAAGACCATGACCTACGATGGCAAGCGATTCTTCAGCCTGCTTCAGGGTCTGGCAGTCAAAACGGATAATAGATCAGCTCATAGTTGGCAAAACAAAATGAAGCAAAAATACACTGTCAATCTATTAAACAATCTTTCGACTAATCCATGTGTATGGCACACTACCTCCGCGCTTATCTTAGCAGAGGAGGAAGATGGGAACTCAACAAAATGGCTCCTCTATATAAGTAATTACGTTAGGTGCTCTGTGAATACGGCAGTCAATCACAGGGATTTCTTAAAGGAATACACAGTATCCTCATTCATCAACACGTCATATGGAAAAAATATTTTTACTTCTTTCAAAAGAAATGGCATCACTCTACTTTCGCATTCAGACCCTCAGGAATCAAAGAGTTTAGTTGAAAAATCCAACGTTGCTCCCTATGAAGCAGCAGACATCTTCTGTCACCCCAAATACGGTTAGTTGATGTCAGTATGTGTTATAGGACGAAGCACTTAAACAGGGAGAATGGGTGCTGCATAACATCACAGTGACTTGCAAGAGGTGAAGTGGATTTCTTAGTCCTGATAGCACTCTTATGTTCTATCAGACGAGTATACAATGGGTGCATCGTCTGGCCCACATACAACTTGTTGCAGGGACACACAATACAATAAACTACATGATCTGACTTGCATGTCGTGTTCACTTTCAGATAGTAGACACGTGCTGTATGGGGATGTGTATATGTATCTATTTCTAGCATCATAGGACACATGCTGCAATCGTGACATCTCTTATGCCCATTAAACACCTGTATCTCTGGACATCTTGCTGGCAATAAAGAGGGGCTCAATTACTCCTTCAAATTCTTAGAGCGACTGTAGGCAAATCTAATTCTTACATCTGAAAAAATCGGGAGAGTTCTCAGAATACCCCAATGGTCTCTAATAATCCTAGAGACCCTATTAGCTTTTGTCGTATATCTCAAGACACAGGTGATGATATCATTCTCATCTTGTTCCATCCTCTCTCGAGGGCGAAGCAGGCGATCCCGATGGTTATACTTGGCGCAATGATAATCACCTGCGATCACCCTCTTTGGGTACCCTCTTGACAGAAGTCATTTGCCCAAATCTTTTGCTTGGCACCGAAAATCCCTTTCTTCTGAGCGCAGACGCCGATAGCGTAACATCTGAGAAAAAGGTAGGCTATCCTTCAGGGCTCCTGGGTGACAGCTTGAAAAGTCTAGGAGCATATTCACATCTGTCTCCTTCCAGTAGATCGTGGTCTTAAAAGAGGACAATTCCTTATACACCTTCACATCCAAATAGTTAATAGTACTGTCATTGCTCTGTTTAGTGATCTTTATCTTTGGATGACAGGAGTTCAAATATTGTACAAAGCGATCCAATATCTCAACATCAGCTTACCACAACAAAAATATGTCATCAATAAAGCGTATCCAGATTTTGATGTTCGTCTGAAAAGCACATTGATAGACATATCCTTCTTCAAAATCCAACATGAAGAGATTTGCCACAGAGGGCGCCATCGTAGCACCCATGGCGACACCAGAAACTTGCTGGAAGATCTTGCCATCAAATTGGAAATAATTCCTCTTCATCGCCAGTGAGGCTAAACTAACTACAAAAGAGGTGAGGCTACTGTCAAACAGATCTCTCAAGGATGACTCAATGACTACCAGAGCCTCCTCCTGAGGGATCATAGTAAACAGGGGTACCACATCTAGGGTTACAAGCACACTGTCCTCCAGAGGTCCACTCCAAAAGTCTCATGAAGTGAGTGGAATCCTTAATATACGATCTTCCAGAGAACACCAGTGGTCATAGAAAGGTGTCAACCTACATGGAGAGAGGCTCCAGTACCAAACCCTTCCCTGATACTATCAGTAGGAGGTTTTTTAAGCCAGTGTTGACGCAGTCCTGCTCCTACAGCTAGATGAAGCTGGGAGTTTCTTGAGGCTTTTTTTCCTCCTCACACTTCTTAATTATTCTGGAAGTTCAGACCCTGAGAAGAATATCTCTTGTATTATAGATTTGTGTAGATTGACTAATTTGACGGGATCTCCTCCTTGTGTTAAGATTTAGTACATACCCAATATTAGCGCATGACCATTAATACAGAAAATAGTAAAAAGCCATTTCTACGGCTGTGGTAAAAATGGCCTTAGAGTGGAAGAAAGACCAGTGTAAGGGTGCAATAAGGTCACTTTTTACTTTAGCTTAGTTAAATAAAGAAAACTAAACAGTAGTAATTCCTGTCCATTAACTTTAATCTCCCTATAATACATCACCAGCTTCTGGAACCTCGCAGAACATTCCCTCAGTTCTTCTCCTGTGAGAAGATTAGCTCTTGTAATTGCTTAGGATCTAGAAAATAATAATCTTTCTCCTGAAATTTCACCATACAGCTTCTGGGGAACTTCAAGAGAAGAGACATTCCCAGGGCCAAAGCCCTGGGTCTTGAAGCAAGAAATTCACCTAGAATCTATTGGGCTATTGGAGAAACATCAGTAAAAAAACATTTTTATAACATGACTAAGGCAGGAATCCAATCTTTTCTTGAAGAAATTAACCAATATCATAACTTTCTCAGAGCTGCTAGTCTAGGTTACCAAACCCATCGCCCTAAGAACAGACAATTATAGAATTTGTTATGTTTGCAGCCAAAGAGACACACTGACTCCCCCACAATTCAGTTGTTGTTTAAAAGAAATACCACAGAGTTTAAATATTACTCTTTTAGTTGATCAGGTTTGTAGAAAATATATCTGGGCCCTGTACTATCTAAAAAGAAACAGGGGGAAAGGAAGATAAATTGAGCTCCAGTAGAGAGCCTGTGTTCAGAAAGCTAGAAACAATTTCCATTCACACAACATCCTTAAGATACACCAGGGAAAATAAAGGTTTACAGTTCTAATTAAAGCACATCATGCTCTTACAGAAAAGCACAGAAACTCCCTACCCATCTCTCTTGTAGGAAAATGAGAACATTTACTTCTCCAGAGTAAAGGACTGCAACATAAAGGAGGAGATATTTTCAGATTCTAAAGAAATTGGCAACAATTGAGATACATCGGCTGTCCAAAGTCAATTTTCCAGCCTGCTGATCTTCCTCTGAGCTTAATCTAAATTTTTTTCTGTGGTAAATAGATTTTTTTCCCCAAGAGGATACATCTTAACTGAATGTTTCCAGCAAACATTTTCAGAAAACTTCAAGAGCAGAAATAATAGGATTCTGAAGAAAATGTAAAATTTTATCTTGTTTGGGAATTTTCCAAAACCTATAGATCATATTTTCTTTAATGTAATGTAATCACACCTTCATTGAGGGGAGTAGGGGGTGATAATTGTCCATTATTGGTGCTGGGGGATGGGCTCAAAGGGGGTTGGGAAGGGCCAGGTGATGTTCTTGGGGGGGGAGGATGCAAGTTTTGGTTAGGGGGATGAGTGTGATTTCTGCAAGCCTTCCCCTAAAAAGTTGCCAGTGCCATTTTGAACCTGGTGCTGACAACAACAGGAAAGACTGGGGATTGCTTTTTTCCCAGAACTCACTAGGGCCCCAGGTGAGACTTCAAGTTGGAAGCAGTAGTTCCAGGTGGGAGGGCTTGAATTTGGAGAGCATTTTCAGGAGAGAAAACTTCTGGTGAGTCTTGAACTGGGGAATCTTTCATTTGGGGGCCCTTAACATGGGTTGCACTTTGAAGTGGAGCCGACAGATGGGGTGGCCTTTGGAATGGTGTTTGTAATTAGGGAGGAGCTTGGGGGCATCTGTTTTCACTAAAGATCGGCACCAAAATTGGCACGCATTCTCTAACAAGTTTAACAAGCAAATGAGTGCTGATAACAGCACTTAACAAGCAATAATGAGCACCAATTGGCACTGATTCGAATTTTGACACACAGTTTGCTAAGCGTATTCTGTAATGATGTGTGCCGAACTTCTAACGCATAGGGAAAAATGGGCAGGAAAATGGGTTTTTTTTGGGTGTTCTGAACTTTATGCGCCTAGTTATAGAATATGATCCTATGATATAAATCTACATGCTGAGATTTATGCCATGTTTCATGGTGTAAATGAATGCGTGTAAATTTAGGTAACTGAAATATGAATTAGTGTATTCTATAATCGGCACTAAATCTAGGCACGGATTATAGAATACACTTAGTCGGTACTGATTTCAGAGTTGATTGTTTAGGTGCCATATACAGAATTTCCCCCCTTTACGATGTAACCCAGGAGTATTGTGCCCAGCTTATGCCCTGATGCTCCCAGAATGGTGGAATAACTCTGCTTACGAGTGGCTCATAAGCAGCATATAGTCAGCAACCTGTGGTACTAAGTTAACTACCTGTTGGTGGTTCCCATGGAAAATCAAAGTGCAGTAAAAGCCCAACTTAATAATTCCCCCCCCCCCAAACTGTTTTGTTTTGTGCAGCGTTCCACTGGAGGTATTAGAGGTGGTCACGCCCCTTAATCCTCCAGTGGTTTTTGTCCCCCTCCCTTGAAAGTGGCACCGGCAACTTTTATCATGTTTGTGACCAATACTGCTAATCACAAACTGCCTTTGAATATTAGCCTTTAATATATGATAAATCAATTTTATTTATATTGACTCACAAATTGACACACATGGGGGGGGGTGGTAATTCTATAATTGAGCACCTCCATTTAGTCATCCCAAGAGCATTCCAGTCTATAAAGGAAAGTAAATGCCTGGGTTCAATTACAGAATAATAGTGCAACCTGGTACTGATGCGCCAAACACCTAGAGACCCTGGACTTACACCAGCCATAGAGCTGGCACAAATGTGAGCCCCTACATGCAGCGCTATCCACATAACTTACAATATTCTGTAAGTTGTGTTGGTATAATTGGTCTAATGACAGTTCATCTAAGGATCCAATTTGTGGAAAGTCCAATTCGTCCAAAGAGACAATTCTGGTCACATTAGAAATGGGCTTTGTTCATGGAAAGTCACACGTTAGAATGCATTAAGCTCATTTCCTAGTGGTAACTATTATTACATTGGTAAAACAGCATGTGCCAAAAATGAGCATGGACTGAACATTGAAGTTGATGCAAGGTACTTACTGTGTTCTGTCATATGTGCGCTTAGCACAAGTGCACTTACCACCTCCTCAAGAGAAAGTGTTAGGTACAGGTTGTGAATACTGTAAGTATAGAAAATATTTTTTTGAATGGTAACTGCAGAGGACAAGCTTGATATACCCCCAACATGTACTGAGCCAAATTCACAAGTAAGAGTGATAAATCACCTGGACCAGATGGTCTACACTCCAGGGTACTGAAAGATCTCAAACATGAAATTGCTGATCTGCTGTTAGTGATTTGTAACCTGTCATTACAATGTCTGTAGTACCTGAAGATTGGAAGGTTACCAATGTAACTCCGATTTTAAAAAGTGTTCCAGGGGTGGTCCAGGAAATTACAGACCGGTAAGCCAGGCAAAATAGTGGAAACTATTATAAAGAATAAAATTATGGACACGTGGACAAACATGGTTTAATGGGCCTGAGTCAGCATGGTCAGTCAAGGGGCCACACCAATTTGCCTCATTTCTTTGAAGGTGTGATTAAACATGTGGATAAAGGTACGCTAGTTGATGTAGTGTATCTAGATTTTTAGAACGCTTTGAAAAAAACTCTTCATGAGAGACTCTCAATAAAATTAAGAGACATGGGATAGGAGGCAATATCTATTGCAGATTAGGAATTGGTTATTGGACAGAAAACAGAGGGTAGGGTTAAATGGCCATTTTTCTCAATGGATGAGGATGAATAGTAGAGTGCCACAGGGATCTGTATTGGGACTGGTGCTATCAACATATATTTATAAATAATCTGGAAATCAGAACGATGAGTGAGGTGATTAAATTTGACACAAAACTATTCAAAGTTGTCAAAACACACGCGGATTGTAAAAAGTTGCAGGAAGACCTTAGAACTGGAAGACTGGACATCAAACGGGAGATTAAATTTAGTGTGGAGAAATGCAAAGTGATCAGTCCTACTATAAGCGACTGTATTACCCTTTTATCACCATCCCTCCTTATTTTACTGTTGCTTTATACTTCGTTACCTTATGCTCCTACTTTATATTGTATGTTGTATTTGCGTAAGCCACATTGAGCTGCAACTATATGGGAAATTGTGGGGGTATAAACGTGTTAATAAATAAATAATCTGAATCAGAGTAACCTGATGCTAGGGTCCACCTTAGGTGTCAGCACTCAAGAAAAAGATCTTAGTGTCATTGTAGAAAATACACTGAATCTTCTGCTCTGTGTATGGCGGCAGCAAAAAAGCAAACTGGATGCTTGGAATTGTTAGAAAAGGGATGCAAAATAAGACAAGAATATTATAATGTCCTGTATCACTCCACGCTGTGACCTCACATTGAATACTGCATTCAGTTCTGGTCACTGTATTTCAAAAAAAGATATAGCAGAATAGAAAAGGTTCAAAGAAGAGCTACCAAAATGGTAAAGGGGATGAAACGCCTCCCATATGATGAAGGACTAAAGAGGTTAGAGCTCTTCAGTTTTGAAAAGAGATGGCTGAGGACTATAAAATCCTGAGTAGTGTAGAATGGGTAGAAGTGAATCAATGTTTCACTCTTTCAAATGGAGAAAGACCAGGGATACTCAATGAAATTACATGAAAATACTCTTAAAAACAAATAGGAGGAAATATTTTTTCACTCAAAGTATAATTAAGCTCTGAAATTTGCTGCCAGATGATGAGGTACCAGTGGTTAGAGCATCTGGTTTAAAAAAAAAAAACCGTTTGGACAAGTTCCTGGAGGAAAAGTCCACAGTCTGTTATTGAGATGGACATAGGTGAAGACACTACTTGACCAGGATTTTTAGCATGTTGCTACTAATTAGGTTTCTGCCAGGTACTTGTGACCTGGATTGGCCACTGTTGGAAGCAGGATACTTTGCTAGATGGACCATTGATCGACCCAGTTTGGCTATTCTTATGTTCTGAATTACTGTACAGCCTTTGCATTTACCATACATTAATTTTTCAGTTATAGCTTTTGCAGTTTACTAAACAGGCCCTTTTCAAATGGATAAGTTATTAATTTAAGACAAACCACTTATTTGGTGACTGTTCCTACATGGATAGGGCCTTGGGTATCAGGCAGAAAGGTGGATGATTTATCTTCATGTGGCAGCTGGCTGTCTAAATCTTGCCTCCATTGATTTTTAGAGAGACAAGTCAGTAGAAACAGTGTATAGACATAGAAAAAATGATTAAATTTAGAATCCTTTTCCATAAGAGCACAGAGATTTAAGATTTAATTAAAATCATAAGGCATGGTACACATTTATTAAATATTAATTGGTACATTTGATTAGCTACCGTTTCTTTCTAGAAGGAGATAGGAATTCAAGAGTCCATTTTGTTCTTGTTCTTGCTCTATTATTTCAATTGGAATGCAAACCAGGTTTTCAGAGATGAAGCCCTATTTTGAGCATTCCTAAGTGTATGTTATGGGACTGTGGAATAGGAATTACAGAATGATTAAACCTGGCCATATGTCCATTTAAACTTCGTAGTTGTTAATATGGCTTGCAGCTACTTGTACACACTATCATAGAGTCACTGATAATACTCTTAGTTGTGAAGTCAAGTGGATCACTTAATTAAGAACCTTGCTATTTAAAACGGGCCTTTCGCCATTCCACATCAAAGGGAAAGGGCTCTTAAAATACAAAAAGTCTTAAATACCTGGTTTACAAGTGTGTGCTTGCTGCATGGTTTAGTGTAAATCAGTTCAAAAGACTGAGGTATGAGGAATGTGTTCAATGTTAAAATAGTATGAGGATTGTAAATGGGCCCATGTATTATCTTTGGCTCTATGCAATGCGGTGCTTCAAACATAACCCTTTGAGTATTGTTTAACTGCTCCATGGGAAGGAACAAATTTAAATAAGGAGAAAATCCTTATTTCTTTGCCTTACTTGGTATTTTTGCAAATCCCACTAAGGAGTCTTTGAGTGTAGTGCTTAAACTGCCCTTATTTCAGCTGACAGCAGTAAAAATGACTGTACCCTTAACAAAAGGAAAGCTTTTCAAAGTCAATTATTTTGTTTAAATTTATGTTAACAGCATGGCCTCTTTTTATCCTATCTCACAATGGTTACATTTAAGGAAGATATGTGCATTTGTTTGAAAATTAAATGAAAAACACAATAAAAGGTTATTTTGTTTAATTTAGGTTTAAACAAAAATATATTAATGAAAGATTGTAAACTCTCCAAGAATGGGAAATATTTACTATATTTACTTACTGAATATAGATAATCTTGAGCTACTGTGGAAATCCAATTCAAGTCTATGGGCTATTACAGTTTGTGGGGAAACAGAATGGGAAAATGTGGGATACAAACGCAATAAATAATAAAAATAATGAAGAATTGCATGTTTACTTTTCAGCCCAGATGGTCTGGAGCCAGGAAGGGAAGGGGAAAGGAGCAGTCATGTTTGCATCAGAGCTTTCCTGAAACTGAAATTAAACAGAAGTTGCCATAGCCACCATCCTGCAGTTGGTCAATTGTATGAGAGCTTTCAGACAGAAAGAATCCAAGGAAAAGTTGCTGTTTCTCACTGTTTCAGTACACTCACCCTCAAATTCTATAAAGGGGCGTTAAAAATTGGGCATACAATTGGTCACTCAGCTGTCATTTATACACATAACTGAACTAGCTAATAGGCGCTAAAATTGGCAATGAGCAATAATTGCCACTATATGTAGTTATTTGTGCAAATTACTTAGGCTCCTTTTCTATAAACTTTGCAACTAATTTCAGTGGCACACGACTCTCTCTCTCTCTCCCTCTCTCTCTCTCTCTCGCTCTCTCTCTCTCTGACTTGTGTAGCATGCGCCTTAGAAAAAGGTGCACTAGCTGACAGAGATAATTTCTGTTTTCAATGTACACTGTACCAGGCCAGCTCTCTATTTCTCTGCCGTCTGTCTCGTTCTATTTCTTTGCTTGTCTGTCTGTCTCTCTCAGTAAAAGTGATAGTATGGTAGGTACACAGGAGCAGCACAGCATTAGATATTCAGGAGGTAATTCTATAAAAGAGCTGCCTAGATTTAAATTCTAATCGTTTATGTGTTTCTTTATATATATCACCAAAATTTGCCCTTTCTTTTCTGAGCACACTACCAGAAACCCTCATCCACACTCTTATCACCTCTTGCTTAGACGACTGCAACTTGCTTCTCACAGGTCTCCCACTTAGCCATCTCTCTCCTCTTCAAACCCGTCAAAATTCTGCTGCACGACTAATATTCCGCCAGTGTCGTTATGCTCATATTAGCCCTCTCCTTAAGTCACTTCACTGGCTTCTATCCATTTCCGCATATAGTTCAAACTCTTCTTATTGACTTATAAGTGGATTCACTCTGCAGCTCCTCAGTACCTCTCCACTCTCATCTCTCCCTACATTCCTCCCCGGGAACTCTGTTCACTGGGTAAATCTCTCTTATCTGCACCGTTCTCCTCCACCGCTAACTCCAGACTCCGTTCCTTTTATCTTGCTGCACCATATGCCTGGAATAGACTTCCTGAGCCGGTACGTCAAGCTCCATCTCTGGCCCATCTTCAAATCTAAGCTAAAAGCCCACCTTTTTGATGCTGCTTTTAACTCCTAACCCTTATTCACTTGTTCAGAACCCTTATTTTATCATCCCCACTTTAATATTCCCTTATCTCTTGTTTGTCCTGTTTGTCTGTCCTAATTAGATTATAAACTCTGTCGAGCAGGGACTGTCTCTTCATCTTCAAGTGTACAGCGCTGCGTACGTCTAGTAGCGCTATAGAAATAATATGTAGTAGTAGTAATATTTGACCTGTTATATTACAGGAGTAGCCTAATGGGTTGGGGCAGTGATCTAAGAGCCTGGGGAAATGAGTTCAATTCCCATTACAGCTCTTTGTGACCCTGGTAGGAGGACACCTAACCTTCCATTGCCCCAGGTATGAAAAATAACTTAGACTGTGAGCTCACAATGGACATAGGCAGTACCTGCATGCATGTGTACAGCGCTGGTATGTCTAGTAGTACTATAGAAATGATAAGTAGGGGGAGAGTAGGAAGACACTTAGAGGTGATGTTGGACACAGACAGGGGTAGGAAGACACCCCAGTGGGGTGATAATGGACATAGGGGGAGCAAGGAGATTGAAGAGACAGAGTGAGAGGGGGAGATACTAGATGGAAGGGGAGAAAGATACTGGATGGAAGGGGAAAGAAGAAAGAGAAGGAGTAAGATGTTAAATGGAAGGAGGGAAAAGAGGAGAAAGAGGAAAAAGATGTTGGATAGAAAGGGGGCAGAGAGAGAGAGAGATGGATGGAAGGGGAGAGAAAAAGATAGAAGATGTTGGATGAAATGGGATAATGGAGAAGAGATGCTGGATGGAAGGGGTTGAGAAAGTGAAGAGATGCTGGATGGAAGGGGGAAAAGAGAAAGGGAAGAGCTACTGAAAACTTAGGGGAAAAGAGATGCAAAGCAATGGTTTGACACACTAAAAAGAGGGAGATTGAAAGTCTGGATAGTAAGAATGAATGAAGTCTCAGTAGAAAGAGAAGCAGAAAATTAAATGGAATAAGATGAAAGGGGGGAAAATCAAGCTGAATATAATGGAGCAGGTGAAGAAAGGAGGAGAGAGAGAAAATGACAAATGGAGAATTTATTTATTATTTATTGTATTTGTACCCCACATTTTCTCACCTTTTTGCAGGCTCAATGTGGCTTACAGAGTATGGAAATGAAAATGTCGTTACATGATTTGAAGACAAAAAAAAAAAAAGACAGAGTTAAGAGAAAATAGAGTCCAATAAAAAAGGTATCATCTTATTTTCTTTTCCATGTTTTATTTTGTTTTATTTCTACTGATTACCTTTAAAAGTAGACTAACATGGCTACTACACCTCTCTACTCGAGAAAATAGAAGAAAGCAGAAACCAGGGACTGAGACCAACACAATTAGAAAAATTAAATGGCAAGACAACAAAAGGTAGAAAAAGAATTTGGGGGGGGGGGAAGATGGCGTTGTAGAGGAAAGACATACCTTCAGGAGCTCCATCCTCGTCAGCTTCACTAACCCCATCAGGTTCTGTGCCTGTGGTTGCAATGGGCAAGAGGAGAGGGAAAGTGAGAGAGATTCTCTCGACCCCCACCGCAGTTCCCCCAAAGAGGCAAACAATACTGTTCCAGTTTAGGGTTGCTGCTGGCGCGCTGACTTCCTCCCTTCTTTTGGTGCTGCCATGCCAGCACTGGCCAGCAGCTTAGACAGGGCTTGTTTGAGCCCTGTCAAGTGAGCAGAACCCCTGCAGCCTGGGAGTGAATTTGTTGTTGGTGAATATGCTCCCTACACCTCCACTGTGGTGAATGGAAGTGAACAGAGAGGGAATTCACCTTTGGCAGTGATTGCTTCAGACCCTGGAGGAGAGTTATTGCAGTTTGCTTCAAACCTTTTCCCTGTTGATACTATAAGTACGGTAGCTCAGGCTATAAGCAATCCTATTCCTGCTATTAAAATTCAGGATTTTGAAAAGCCATCCATTGTGACTTTAGAAGCACTGTGGGATACTGCATATGATATGCATTCTTCTATGTGACCCTTAATAGTGGAAAACTGCATGGATTTTAAGACTATTTCTGAAATGATACTGGTTCAAGCACAAATCACTGTTCAGCAATCCTCTAAGCAGAATATTATGGAATCAAAACTTCAGACTTTGGGGGGTTAAGTTCAGTCTCAGAGAAAGATAAGGCTTTCCTTCATCGTCACTTGGAATACCTGGAAAATCAGGTTGGAAGAACTAACCTGAGACTGCTCAATTTCTTCTAACTCACCTTTAGTTGCTCCTCTTGATATGGTAAATAAATATTTGGTGGAGGTTCTGGGTATGTCTAGTGATTATTACATGGGCACAGTACATCTTATCCCCAGGCAGATCTTTAAGAGTGCCAGTTAGTGCTCCGAGGGAGGATAATTTGAATCTGACTGTATTTCTGGAATCCTCACTGGAAGTGATTACTCAGAGGAGGATGATGGTGGTTACTTTTACTTTGGAGCCAAACCAGAATGCTATTTTACAAAGCCCTCCCCCCCATCTGGCTTTGTAAAAGACAATTTGTAGGATCAGGTGTGGCTGATAGCTCTGTTGAAGGAGATGCATTTTTTAACCCACAAGGTTAAAAAATGCCTAAAGGACACTCCTGCCTAAAGGACACTCACAGATAAGAATTGCTCTGGCTTTAATTTTGCATTTATATCTTTCCAAAAAACCCTGCTTTTATCTACTCTGCTAAAATTGTGATTTGCTTGTCCCAATCCTTAGAGCTGTGGACCTGGACATTTCTTCTGGTACATTTAAATGTAGCTCTACAGATAGGTTACAGCAAACACATTCCAAAGGTTTTAAGTTTAAGCCCACCCACCCCGACTGACACTTCCTAAATAGCTTTTCTAAATACACTATTTATCACAAATTAACTCCACCCTAATTACAACTGTCTCAGTTTGCTGAGGAGTAAAATTAATCTTGCACACTGTTAAACCCCATCATAGCGTACCTGTTCATACCCATTCCAACAAATCAGGATGACTTTTATTCTCTGTAATAATTGTGGTGCTTTAGTTTCAAAGCCAATCATCTGGAGCCTTAAGGCTTGTCCTATCTGTCATCAGCTCACTAGTTTAAAACAGGAGCTCAGTAAAGTAAAGCAGGAATTAGATGCACTTAAAGCAACTTCTAAGACTGCAGAACATCATAATGCACAGAATCAAGCCAAATTCACATCACTGCCTCAAAGGATAAAACCACCTAAGAATAGATGGTTCACTGTAGGCTCAGGCAGACTTCATTATGTGACACAGAGGCATCCACCCTCACAAGTGTTGCCCCTACAGAATTATTTTGCTCCATTACAGCACTGTGATGTTCCTCAAAATAGAACTGAGGCGGAAGAAAAAGCAATGGAGGTGGAACAAAAAGATATGAAGGTACCCAAAGACAACCCCCCCCCCCCCCCCAAATCACAAATGTTGAAACACATACCAGAAAATGTAGATGGAAAGCGATGATCACAAATGCTCGCAGTCTAAGCAATAAAGTTCATGACTTTCAAGCCCTGATGTTGGAGGCAGTGGCATAGCCAGAAGTCAATTTTTGGGTGGGCCAACAGGTTGGATGGGTGGGCACTAGACAGTGGTGTGCTGGTAAATGTTTAACAACAGGCTCTCTCCCGGTCCACCTCTGCACCCCCCCCCCCCCCCCCCCCCGTCCACCTGTGCACCTCCCCTCAAAATTGCAGAGCTGGCTATAGCCGGGGAGAGAGCCTGGGGGGGGGGGGGCAATGCATTACTCTCTCCAGGAAAAAAAAATTAAATGATCCCAGGTTCCAATTTAATTCATGTTTAATGTGGGATAAAATGCCATAAATAAGTAAATAAATATAAACTTTTAATGTTGAGCACCTGATTCTCAAAGTGGACATATTCCAAACACTATAATGAAATAAAATGATTTTTTTCTACCTTTGTTGTCTGGTGACTGTTTTTCTGATCATGCTGGCCCAGTATCTGATTCTGCTGCTATCTGTCCTCTTAACTCCGTTTCCAGGGCTTCCTTTCCATTTATTTCTTTACTTTCCTCCTTTCTTCTTCATTTCTTGCTCTATATCCATAAGTAAAAGCTGGGTCCTCCGCAGACTTGACTGTCCAGTGGATCCAGCTTCTGCCTATTTTCTTCATCCATGTGCAGTTTTTCTCCTCTCTTCCTTTTCCCTCATCTCCTTCCTCACTCTTCCATCCCCTCCATCCATGTCCAGCATTTCTTCTCTCTCCCTTCCCTCTCTTCCATCCATGTCCAGCAACCCTCCTCTCCCCTGTCCTTCCCTCCATCCATGTCCAGCAACCCTCCTCTCCCCTGCCCTCCCCTTCATACACCCATGTCCAGCAACCTTCCTATCTCCTCTTTCCTCCCCTCCATCCACGCATATCCAGCAACTCTCCTCTCCCCTCCAGCCATCCATACCTAGCAATTCTTTTCTCTCTCCCCTTGTCCCCTCCATCCATCCATCCATCCCCTGCAATTCTCTTCCCTCCCCTGCCCCCCCTCCATTCATCCATCCCCAGCAATTCTCTTCCCTCCCCTGCCCCCCCTCCATTCATCCATCCCAGCAAATTCTCTTCCCTCCCCCTGCCCCCCTCCCTTCCTCCATCCCCAGCAATTATATTCCCTCCCCTGCCCCCACCATTCATCCATCCCCAGCAATTCTCCTCTCTGCCCTGCCCCTATCCAGCCATACCCAGCAATTCTGTTCTTGCCCCTGCCCCCCTCTATCCATCTATACCAGCAATTCTCTTTTCTCCCCTGCCCCCCTCCCTCCAGCCATCAGCAATTCTCCTCTCGCCCCTCCCACTCCCATCCATGTCCTGCAATTCCACCTGCCCGCCTGGAGCCCTCTTCTTCCCCCCCCAAAAAAATTTACAGTGCAGGCTGAGCTCCATTCCCGCATCTGCCTCCCTCACTCTCACGGCAGCGCTTCCCAAATGCTGCCCACCGCCGCCACGATCGCGGGATTTACCTCCCTCCATCTCAGCACTCAGCAGCAGCGGTAGCGAATCATACAAGCTGCCTCCTTCTAACCCGGAAGCGTCTCCTCTGCCGCTTCTGGGTTAGAAGGAGGCAGCGTGTATGATTCGCTACCGCTGCTGCTGAGTGCTGAGAGGAGGGAGGTAAATCCCACGATCGTGGCGGTGGTGGGCAGCGTTTGGGAAGCGCTGCCGTGAGAGTGAGGGAGGCAGATGCGGGAACAGAGCTGCTCCCTCCGCTCCACTGCTGGGTGGGCCTGAACCAAAACTGGGTGGGCCTGGGCCCACCCAGGCCCACCCATGGCTACGCCCCTGGTTGGAGGCAGACTTAGACATTGTTGCAATCACGGAGACGTGGCTAAATAGTTCCCATGAATGGGATGCAAACATACCAGGCTATAATCTATTTAGTAAGGATAGAGAGGGTCGAAAAGGTGGAGGAGTAGCTCTGTATGTGAGAAATGACATCGAGGCAACTGAAATGTCAGGGACCTGGGGAAAGGAAGAAGCGATATGGATCACCTTAAAAAGAGATGATAAAACCTCTGTACACGTGGGTGTTGTCTACAGACCTCCGACACAATTGGATGATCTAGATAAAGATCTGGTCACAGATATCCATAAGTTGGGAAAGAAGAGAGAGGTGCTGTTGCTGGGAGATTTCAATCTGCCGGATGTAGATTGGAAAGTTCCATCTGCGGAATCGGAAAGAAGTAGAGAGATCGTGGATGCTTTTCAAAGTGCTCTGCTCAGACAAATGGTGATGGAACCCATGAGGGAGGGAGCGAAGCTGGATCTGGTGCTCACAAATGGGGATAGTGTGTCAAATGTCCGAGTGGGTGCCCACCTGGGCAGCAGTGACCATCAAACGGTTTGGTTTGATATGACGGCTAAAGTGGAGGGCGGCCACTCAAAAATCAAAGTCCTGGATTTCAAGCATGCTGACTTTAGTAAAATGGGGGAATACCTGAGGAAGGAGCTGATGGGATGGGAGGATGAACGAGAACTGGAAGGACAGTGGTCCAAGCTGAAAGAAGCTATAAATAGGGCCACAAACCTTTATGTAAGGAGAGTAAATAAAAG
This sequence comes from Microcaecilia unicolor, assembly GCF_901765095.1. Classification (NCBI taxonomy): domain Eukaryota; kingdom Metazoa; phylum Chordata; class Amphibia; order Gymnophiona; family Siphonopidae; genus Microcaecilia; species Microcaecilia unicolor. The sequence continues at coordinate 190,030,218 of NC_044031.1, read as the reverse complement.
CAAGAGAAAAAGGAAACCGATATGGTTCTCCAAACAAGTGCCTGAGAAAATAAAGGCTAAAGAGTTGGCGTTCCTGAAATACAGAAAAACTCACGAAGAGAAACACGGGGAGGAATACCGGATGAAACTGAAAGAAGCCAAGAGATAGATATGTCTGGTGAAAGCACATGCGGAAGAACAAATGGCTAGAAATGTAAGGAGGGGTGACAAAAATGTCTTCATGCATGTTAGTGAAAGAAGGAAGACTAAAAAGGGAATTGTGAGACTGAAAGATGCTGCGAACCACTGTGTAGGTAATGATGAAGAAAAAACAAATTTGCTAAATAGATACTTTTGTTCTGTTTTACAGAAGAAAATCTTGCAGCAGGACCGCGATGGACTGGCAAAAGTACATGTGAGAATGGAGTGGATATAGCACCGTTCACAGAAGAGAGTGTGTATGAACAACTTAAAAATCTAAAGGTGGACAAAGCAGTGGGACCGGGCGGGATCCACCGGAGGATATTGAGGGAGCTCAGAGAGGTTCTGGCGGGTCCTCTTAAAGATTTGTTTAATAAATCCTTGGAGACGGGACAGGTCCCATGGGATTAGAGAACGGCGGAGGTGGTCCCTCTTCACAAAAGTGGTGATAGGGAAGAAGCCGGAAACTACAAGCCGGTAAGCCTCACTTCGATTATTGGAAAATTAATGGAAGCGATGCTGAAGGAAAGGATAGTGAATTTCCTGGAAGTCAATAACTTGCAAGATCCGAGACAACATGGTTTCACCAAAGGGAAATCATGCCAAACGAATCTCATTGAATTTTTTGACTGGGTGACCGGAGAATTAAATCAAGGACGTGCTATGGACGTAATCTACTTAGATTTCAGCAAAGCTTTTGACACGGTTCCCCACAGGAGGCTCTTGAATAAACTAGACAGGCTAAAGATAGGACCTGAAGTGGTGAACTGGGTTAGGAACTGGTTAACGGGCAGACGCCAGAGGGTGGTGGTAAATGGAGTTCACTCAGAGGAGGGAAAGCTGAGTAGTGGAGTGCCTCAGGGATCGGTGCTGGGGCCGATTCTATTCAATATATTTGTGAGTGACATTGTCGAAGGGTTACAAGATAAAGTTTGCCTTTTTGCGGATGACAACAAGATTTGCAACAGAGTGGACACCCCAGAGGGAGTGGAAAACATGAAAAAAGATCTGCGGAAGCTAGAAGAATGGTCTAACGTTTGGCAATTAAAATTCAATGCGAAGAAATGCAAAGTGATGCATTTAGGGAGTAGAAATCCAAGGAAGACGTATGTGTTAGGCGGGGAGAGTCTGATAGATATGGATGGGGAGAGGGATCTTGGGGTGATAGTATCTGAGGACCTGAAGGCGACGAAACAGTGTGACAAAGCGGTGGCAGAAGCTAGAAAATTGCTAGGCTGTATAGAGAGAGGTGTGACCAGCAGAAGAAAAGAGGTTTTAATACCCCTGTATAAGACGTTGGTGAGGCCCCACCTGGAGTATTGTGTTCAGTTTTGGAGGCTGTATCTTGCGAAGGATGTTAAAAAAATGGAAGCGGTGCAAATAAAAGCTACGAGAATGGTATGGGATTTGCGTTACAAGACGTATGAGGAGAGACTTGTTGACCTGAACATGTATACCCTGGAGGAAAGGAGAAACAGGGGTACTTGATTTCTCTTTTTTTGTAATGTATTGTAGCATTAATATTATGAAAATTTCAATTAAAATAAATGTTTAAGATGGCTTTTTTTTCTGTCACTGCAACAGGCTGAAAGATCTCCTTGGGATAATTGACTATAATCTACTAGGAACTGAAGTAATTGTGAAGTTAAATGTGCTGAATATCCACGCCTAACTGGCTATGATGCACGAAATAGCCAGTTAGTGGCTAACTGCTAACCAGGATATTCAGCATGAGTTAACTGGTTATCTCAAACTGAATATCCATGGTTAGGTGCTTACACACTATTTAACCAGCCAGGAGCTGTTCCTGACTGGCTAAATAGTTTTGAATATTGGGAGGGTTTGTAATCTATCAAGAATTTCAAATTGTGTTTGTTTTGTCTGTATGTGTCTATATCAGTCTCTATCTCAGTTGATGACACCCTCATCCTCCCCGTCTCATCTGCCCGCAACCTCGGAGTCATCTTCAACTCCTCCCTCTCCTTCTCTGCGCATATCCAGCAGATATCCAAGACCTGTCGCTTCTTTCTCTATAACATCAGCAAAATTCGCTCTTTCCTCTCTGAGCACACCACCCGAACTCTCGTCCACTCTCTCATTACCTCTCGCCTTGACTATTGCAACCTACTCCTCACTGGCCTCCCACTTAGCCATCTATCCCCCCTTCAATCCATTCAGAACTCTGATGCACGTCTTATCTTCCGCCTAGACCAATATGCTCATATCGCCCCTCTCCTCAAGTCACTTCACTGACTTCCGATTAGGTACCGCATACAGTTCAAGCTTCTCCTACTAACCTACAAATGCACTCAATCTACAGCCCCTCACTACCTCTCTACCCTTATCTCCCTGTACGCTCCTACCCGAAACCGCCGCTCACAGGACAAATCCCTCCTCTCTGTTCCCTTTTCCACCATTGCCAACTCCAGGCTCTGCCCTTTCTGCCTTGTCTCTCCCTAAGCTTGGAACAAACTTCCTGAGCCCATACGCCAAGCCCCCTCCCTGCCTATCTTTAAATCCTTGCTCAAAGCCCATCTCTTCAATGTCACCTTCAGCACCTAACCATTTCACCTCTATCCAGGAAATCTAGACTGCCTCAATTTGACTGTCTGCACATGTTGTCCTTTAAATTGTAAGCTCCTTTGAGCAGGGACTGTCCTTCTTTGTTAAACTGTACAGCGCTGCGTAACCCTAGTAGTGCTTTAGAAATGTTAAGTAGTAGTAGTAGTAGTATGTGGAGGGTGACGTCATTACGTTGAAATAGAGTTTTCACTATTTTTGAAATTAGAGCTTTTGGTGTTTTCCTTTAGCTTACCAACTTTTTGCAAGCATACACATTTATATTCTTTCGACTGCTTTTGATCCCTTGAGGCAGATCATGTAGACCGAAATGCCTTTTCTATACAGAGGGCGTCGGGAGTTCTTTACTACCCGCTGTATACCAACTTGGGTGAATCTCTTCATAAAGGTGGTTAATAAATCCCAATAAATAAATAAATAAATAAATAAATAAATAAATAAATAAGTAAAATAAACTTGCAGTTCTGTATCCACAGGAGTTGTTTAAGTTAAGTGGTCATTTGTTTGCATATTTGAATATATATTTATATGCACTATGGAACATATTTGTGCATAATTGTTGATAGCTATTTTGTATTTTGTTTTTTCACAAGTTTTATATGCTGAGACAGTGACCATTCAGTTTAAAGCTCTGGAGTCAAATGATTGATGAAACTGAAGGAGCTTGGATTTGAAATAGCTTTGGGCTATAAGAGATCCAATAGCTCATTCATATGTTTGTCTTATGTCTCCGGCCTTTTTCCTCTCCTTTTAGAAGTTGTGATAGTAGAAGTTGCTTGTTTTTTGCTGCCAAAAAAGCTCTACTCCTTTTTCATATTTTTGACACGAATTTTAGATTGAGCAGAATAGAAATTTTTTTAAAAATAAGTAAGAGGCCCTTTTCTGCCTTTCTAAAGTTTAGCATGCACAAATGGATATTAGCAAGTGCTAAGTGCCACATGGCCAGAGGTATAAAATAGAATGCACAACATTTAGCATACACTGTTAGCATGTGCTAAGCTTTAGTAATAGTGCATAAATAAATGCATTTGGTGGTAATGAGTTATTTTATAAACTTCAGAAGTCTCAATTTTAGCATTTTGACTTGAGTTGGGCAGTCATAATTCCAAAGTGCTGGACAGACTTCTATGATCTGTGCCCCAGAATTGGTAGGGATAATAGAGATTAAGTACGCCAGTGTTTAATCGTGAAGTGGAACCTGTGCAAAGTGGCAGTTAGAACTCTGGTCACCTTGTTAGGCAGACTAGATGGACCGTGCAGGTCTTTATCTGCCAACATTTACAATGAGCCTAATATTCAAAACTATTAAAATAACATTTTAGTGCCTAATCACGGATATTCAGCAGTTAACTCCCACTGAATATTCGCAGTTAGCGGCTAGCTGCTAACCATCTATATCGTACAACATAGCCGATTAGGCATGGATATTCATCACCAAACTGGCTATGTTTAGTGGTTAAAATAGGCCGCATAAATAGCAGGCTTATCTTTAACCACTAAGCTTATAACAGGTTAGCACTGAATATTGGCTTAACCAGTTGAGTTGCCGCAGTCAAAAATGAAACCGGATATTCAATGCTGGTTGCCGGAAATGACCCAGCATTGAATATCCAGATTTAATGATGGCAATGGACAGCAAAAGTGCTACCCACCACCAGCTGAATGTTACTATGTAAAATATTCACCAGTTTCATCAATGAGCCATAATTTAAATTGCAATCGAAATAAAATTGAATCATAAAACATTAGAATTGGTGCCTGAGTTGCTAAACCATTCCCCCCCATTTTTCTATTTATTTATTTATTTATTTATTTGTTACATTTGTATCCCACATTTTCCCACCTATTTGCAGGCTCAATGTGGCTTACATAGTACCGTAAAGGCGTTCGCCAATTCCAGTATGAACAAATACAGTAATGTTGTGGTAGAATAAGGTTCATGTGTAACAGACACATTAGGGAATCATAGAGAGGAAGAGAATCGTAGAGTAGGAAGAGTTCTTATATGTCCATTACGAGCTTTGGTTTCGTTGTGTTGCAAGGTACAGGCATTTAAGTTGGGTTGGTGGGGTATGCCTTTTTTAACAGGTTGGTTTTTAATGATTTCCGGAAGTTTCGGTGATCATATGTTGTTTTCACGGCTTTTGATAATGTGTTCCATAGTTGTGTGCTTATGTAGGAAAAGCTGGATGCATAAGTTGATTTGTATTTGAGTCCTTTGCAGCTTGGGTAGTGGAGATGTAGGTATGTTCGTGTTGATTCTGTTGTGTATCTGTTGGTAGGTCTATGAGGTCTGTCATGTATCCCGGGGCTTCACCATAGATGAGTTTATGAACCAGGGTGCAGATTTTGAAAGCAATACGTTCTTTGATTGGAAGCCAGTGCAGTTTTTCACAGAAGGGTTTGGTGCTTTCAAATCTATGGCTCTGAAATTTTAAACCTCGTGTTTTGCCTGGGTAACTCCTGAAGTTACCTCTACAAATGTTTTGAATACTGCCCGAAAGGAAAAAAAAAAAACTTTGACGAATAAGGAACTTATAGATCTGCATAGAATACTCAGTAAGATCTGCAAGATGGTTTTGCTGTTTTCAGTTCTGAAACGCCAATAAGTATTCAGAATCTGTTGCTCCCTTGAGAATAATAGCTTTCAAATAAGTTTTCAAAAGGATATAAAATATAAATCTCAAACTTTTGAAATAGCTTTCAAGTCAAAGCTACATCTTGCCACAAGTACACAGCATACACAAATCACTGTTTCTTGTAAAGTGGTTCAGCTGAAATCAAGTAATAAATTGTGAAAACCCAAGAAGTCACACAGAAATAAACTTCTTCTTCTCCCACCATAAAGTCATGTGAAGGAGACAGGAGGAGTTAATTTATTACAGGGGAATAACAGAGTTTTTGTGCCCAAAAGTGAGTTTAGGCTTAAAAAACAAAATCATCACCCTTTTCGCTTAGGGGGGTAAATTTATTATTGCCTTCACTGCTGAAAATTATGCATATTCTTTTTACTCTTTATGTTTTCCAAGATTTTCAAAATGAAAGTATGCTTATGACCACTTTGAAAATTATCCTAGGAAAAATACCTACATACATTTACAGCTTCTGATTTGTGGAGATCCTTTTGAGTAAAAATATGTGCTTACTTTTGTAAATGCAAACATATGCATATATTTCCAAACCCCACTCCAACTCAGCCTAATGGAATCCTTCCCCCTACAGTGGATAAAAGAACAGGCAAAATGGCAGCATATGCTCACTTTCACCTACACATAGGCTGGCAATTTAGGGGTCCTTTAACTAAGGACTCTGTAAGCCACATTGAGCCTGCAAATAGGTGGGGAAATGTGGGGTACAAATGCAATAAATAAATAAAATAAATAAAGGTGTGCTGAAAAATGGCTTGTGGAAATATAGGTGTGGACTTTGGGTGCATGACGATCCATTTTTCAGCACGCCTGTGAAAAAGGTCTTTTAAAATTTTTGCCGAAAATGGACATACGGCAAAATTAAAATTGACACGCATCCATTTTGGGTCTGCCACCTTACGGCCAACCATTGACCTAGCAGTAAAGTCTCACACGGTAACCGGGCGGTAATGACTTAACCACGTCAAATGCCACTTGGCGCCCATCTGATACACATGTTCAAAGTTTTCAGATATGCGTATCGGATGTGCGCCAAAAATAAAATTACCACAAGAGCCACGAGGTAGCCGGGTGATAACTCCATTTTGGCACGCGTTGGGCGAGCATAGATGCTTAAGTGGCTTAGTAAAAGGGCCCCTTAATGATAATACTTTTCCCATGAAAATTACTTTCCCTTGACTTTTAATTTTAAAAAACAACTAGCTGATCTTCAGCATGATTTACGCTGTTAAATATGGGGCTAGCAAATGCAAACTTTTGGCCAGCTAGAACTATGTACAAGGCAACATTAAGAGGTATGGCTTTAAAATGAGCAGATAGCACTAAATATTGAGCACTAAAGATTGCGTTGGAGGCAAAAACACATAGTAAAAAATTTTTTAGGTATATTAAAAGCAGGAAGCCAACAAAAGAATCGGCTGGATTGCTAGATAACCAAGGAGTAAAAGGGGCGATCAGGGAAGACAAAGCCGTAGCGAAAAGATTAAATGAATTCTTTGCTTTGGTCTTCATCGAGGAAGGTTTGGGTGGGATACGGTGCCGGAAATGGTATTCGAAGCTGATGAGTCAGAGAAACTTAATGAATTCTCTGTAAACCTGGAGGATGTAATGGGGCAGTTCTACAAACTGAAGAGTAGCAAATCTCCTGGACCGGATGGTATTCATCCCAGAGTATTGATAGAAATGAAAAATGAGCTTGTGGAGCTATTGTTAGAAATATGTAATTTATCCTTAAAATCGAGCGTGGTACCGGAAGATTGGAGGGTGGCCAATGTAATGCCGATTTTTAAAAAAGGTTCCAGAGGAGATCCGGGAAATTATAGACTGGTGAGTCTGACGTCAGTGCCAGGCAAAATGGTAGAGACTATTTTAAGAACAAATTACAGAGCATATTCAAAAGCATGGATTAATGAGACAAAGTCAACATGGATTTAGTGAAGGAAAATCTTGCCTCACGAATCTACTACATTTCTTTGAAGGGGTGAACATGTGGATAAAGGTGAGCCGGTTGATATTGTGTATCTGGATTTTCAAAAGGCGTTTGACAAAGTACCTCATGAAAGACTCCAGAGGAAATTGGAGAGTCATGGGATAGGAGGTAGTGTTCTATTGTGGATTAAAAACTGGTTAAAAGATAGAAAACAGAGAGGAAAGGCTAAAGTGGCTAGGGTTCTTCAGCTTGGAGAAAAGGCTGCTGAGGGGCAATATGATAGAGGTCTATAAAATAATGAGGGGAGTTGAACATGTAGATGTGAAGCGTCTACTTACACTTTCCAAAAATACTAGGACTAGGGGGCATGCAATGAAGCTACAATGTAGTACATTTAAAACGAATCGGAGAAACGTTTTCTTCTCTCAACGTGTAATTAAGCTCTGGAATTCATTGCCAGAGAATGTGGTAAAGGCGGTTAGCTTAGCGGAGTTTAAAAAAGGTTTTGACAGCTTCCTAAAGGAAAAGTCCATAGACCGTTATTAAATGGACTTAGGGAAAATCCACTATTTCTGGGATAAGTAGTATAAAACGTTTTGCACTTTTTGGAAACTTGCCAGGTATTTGTGACCTGGATTGGCCACTGTTGGAAACAGGATGCTGGGCTTGATGGACCTTTGGTCTTTCCCAGTATGGCAATACTTATGTATGTATGTACTATGGATACAATTCTTTAAAGGGCACCCATCTGCATGGGGACGCAGGCAATTTGGTACATCCGAAAGTGATTATGATTCTATAACATAAATGCACACCCTTTATAGAATCGGCAAATATATTGGATTTGAGGTTCACACTTAAATGCAGAGGGGTGCCTAGCATTCTGAGTGCACTCTTGCACATGCACACTCACATTTGCATTACCTATGTGATGACATCACAGGTGCATCGAGAGCAACTAGAGACAGGCCACAGGAGGGACTACTTGAGAGTCAGATCATGGGAGAGAATGCACCATCGCTTCAACAGGCAGACAGAGATACATAGAAAGGTAAGTGCAATCAGAAGGTGTGGCAATGTGGCCCTGCAGCCAGGTTTGGAATGCTCAGGAACACAGTCACTCTCCAGGTAGTGCTATACCGGTCACTCCCTCACAGAAAGGTAGATCAGAGAGGAAGCTTCTAGTTGGGAGAAGGAAGGAAAATAGAAATGTGAGATCTTTACATCACATGAAATCTGCTGGCATGCACTACTGTGTTCTGTAGTAAATGGGCCATGGATATAGCTGCTACTCACAGGAACATTGCATTGAATTTTGGAGAGGGAAGAGGTTAGATTATGTACACAGGGTGCATGTGAGCATGTCATATCCTACAAAGGCACATCCCAGCTCAGCAGTTCTACCAGAAGCTAAGGAGAATCAGATCATATTTCTCGCCAGACATCTTTAGACTGCTAGTTTAATCCTTGGTTTTACCTCAGTTTGATTACTGCAATTCCATGTATGCTGGTGTCACAACTGTCAGGAATAGTGAGCCCTTGGACCAAAGCCGGAGCTTTGGCAGACAAATCACCAGGGCTGGCACAGGCAGGAATCAGAACAGACTGGACTAGGATTAACTAACAGACTCAACAAGGCAGGACAGAGGTGACTAAACACAATGGACAACACAAGAACCAGATCCAGATGAGGCAAGGAAAAGTAGGCAAGGGCCAGAACGTGAACCCAGACAGGACAAGGCAAGACTCGGAACTGGATTAAAACTGGGACTGGGACCCAGAAGTGCAAGACAAGGCAAAACACAGAAGTAGATTAAAACTGGGTCCAGAAAAGGGCAAGACAAGGACAAGGCAAGAACTGGATCTGGACAGGACTAGACTGAAAGAGACAAAACAAAGCACAACTAGATAGGCAAGACAGGGCAGGAGCTAGGCAACAGAATAACAGAAGCAAGACAATACACAAGGCAGGAACAGGATTCAGGATTCTCGAACAAGCTTGGCTGGAACAGGATTCAGGATTCTCAAACAGGCTTGGCTGGAACAGGATTTTCTCTCTACTCTATGGTTCCCATTCTGCCACCACTCCTCCTATATCCTTCCTTGTCTTACCTCTCTGACTTTTCCTTGAGCTCTGGCTGCTCTTTCCCACAGACTGCCTAACCATTTCACCTCTATCCAGGAAATCTAGACTGCCCCAATTTGACTGTCTGCACATGTTGTCCATTAGATTGTAAGCTGACTGCACATGTTGTCCTTTAGATTGTAAGCTCCTTTGAACAGGGACTGTCCTTCTTTGTTTAAACTGTACAGCGCTGTGTAACCCTAGTAGCACTTTAGAAATGTTAAGTAGTAGTAGTAGTAGACTGGGGAACTGGGAATGCAGAGAGAAAGAGGTAGGTAATAAGGTTGTGGAGGAGTGGGAAGAGATGAAATCAAGAGTATTACCTTTGGAATGAGTTGAATCATCACATGTTGAGTGAATCCCAGAGAGGAACAAACCATGCAAAAGTTTGTAGGGAGGAAAATTAAAATTGCCTAGGGCAAGCAACAGAGAGCAAGTCAACGATAGATCAGCTAAGGCATAAGAGAACTCATCTATGAAGATAGTAGAGAGAGGATGCAGATTATAGAGCAAAGCTATGAAGAAGAAAATAGAGGGCTTGAAATGTAGAACTGAAATATCAGAATGAGATATTAAATTAAAAGCCCAAGCGGTAGCATGAAGGTCTGATATGAAGCTAAAAGCATTTCACAGGATGGCAGCAATAAGAGTAAGTGTAATTTGAGGGGGTAGCCACAGTGAAGGATACAGTATCACCTGGTGGAGCCAGATCTCAGTGATACATAAGATGTGTATAGATTAAGTGAGGGCAAGGTCATTAATAAGTGGGTCCTTGTGCTGCAGCCTTCAAAGAGGACATCATGTGAAGGATTGGAAAGCGAATTTCAGGTAAGCATGATAACTATGAACAATCATGCTCACCTGACCTTGAGAGATAAGGCGACATCTTCAAAGAGAGGAATCTGAAAGAGGGCAAATGAGTTGCTTGAAGGGGTATCAGAGCAGAAGCACATTTAGGTGTAAGACAAATGCAGTCAAAACTGCTAAGAGAAGTAACATATACCTGAATAAGGTGCCCCAAACAGCACACAAGAAGCATGACGTAGTTCTTGGCCATTATTATACAGCACACGCCTATGGCACAAGCACTTTGAACTCACTGGGCTAAATAGCAATCCAGAAGTGAAGTTGGCGATTAGCAGTGAGGATCTGAGAACTGGGAGCAGTAAACTGGTACAGTGGTAAGCTGGGGGACAAGTATGGAATTTGGTCTTTTTTAGTTTGTCAAATCAGGTGGCAATGTCCACAGCGGTATCAATTAATACTTCAAACAATTATCAGTGATAGGTGGGTCTTCAATGTAATATCAATCACAACAACTTAAATAGAAATGGCAAAGGAGCAAAGAGCAGGAACATAAAGATTGTTGCAGGAGTATAGAAGTCATAATCAGTAAACAATAATTTGAGACCAAGATCCATCCTGAAAAAGTTGAAAACTGCAAACTTTCCCTTTCCCCCTTTCCCAGTCTCAGACATGTCTGAGTGGGGTACTCAGTGACAAGACATTGTAAACTGTGTGTGGAAAGGGTCGTAGGAACAGTATAGATGTGTGGAGGGATATTTCTCAAATCCTAGTTGGTATAGTGATAATGGGTCTGTACTTGGCCTCTGCCCCCATTCCAAATGCTTTAGGAAAATTGTTGGATTTTTAGTGAATGTCTTATAGCTGCATCAGATTTATAGTAATGGGAATTTTAATATTAATTTTAAAGGCCTGCTATCCCCAATTGAAAAGGGATTCCTATAATCTATGGCTGATAAGGGAAAGAATTGTTATATCAATCCGTACTGGAAGTCACACTATCAATTTGATTTTTTTCTACTGCACAGATAGTGGAGAGTCTAAGTGCTATTAGAGGAGAATTTATTCCCTGGTCAGATCACTTACTATTGACTGGACAGTTAATATGGAGGTATTCATCAAATTAAAGCTGCACAAAATGAATGGAGCAGAGACACAGGAAATGGTGACAGTGAATAAATTAAGAGCAGTGATCTAGTTGAAAGTAGAGGATATACAAGATATTAGTATTATAGAGTTGGTAGAGTCATGGAATTGTCAATTTACTATGGCAGTTGCTAAATTAGCCCATAAGAAGGTGATTAAAATTAATATGGGCCAATTTCAGCCAGCATGGTTTCATCCAGGTTTGTTAATATTAAGAGTCAAGGTAGGCAGTTAGAAAGGAAATGGAATAAAACATACATTTTGAAGACCCTGGGGACATTCAAAGACCATACAGAGATGAGTTCTGGGGAGAGTGATAGATCTAGACATTTGTTTAGTATTCTAAAGAAAAGTATAAACATTTCAGGAGCCAATTTATATAGGTGGCTTTGGTCTTATTGCTGACCAACTTTGTTCTATTGTTATGAAAGAAATTATTGATATTAGTGATCAAGTAACATTTTGTTATATAATACAGTATGCGCTGCTGCTACCCCAAGGCTTGCCTCTGTGCATTCCTGAGATGACAGCATGTTAGCAATTCTAGTAGATTTGCTCTCTGAAGGACAACAAAAGAAAGCAGAAATGAGCCTTCAAGGATGGAACAATGGATGGTCGTTTAATCCAACTGACCCAACATGGGTCGTGTTTCAGTGTGCACTGCACCTGCCTCAGGGGTCAAGCTAAAACTCTCAACAATGACAAAAAAAGGTATCCAAGTAGATTCTTCAAAACAGCACAAAATACAAACTCTGGATTCTTACATCATACACTTTCCAAGTGGTGGATTAAAGGACTCTCCATTGTTCCATTCTTGAAGGCTCATTTGTGTTTTCTTTTGTTCTGATTTGTGTACTTTTGGACCCTCTCTTTGCTGTTTGCTCTCTGCTGGGCCATGAGGACTTAGCTATATTGAATCATGCATATGTTAGTTTGAGATTAAATTATTGTACTACTCTTTATTTTTGGCCTCTCAAAATATCAACAGATAATATTACATTTAGTGCAGAATACTGCTGCCTGACTTGTGATTAATAGCAAACATTTTGATCATATTTTCCTAGTTTTGACAGAGATTACTTGGCAACCAGTTGAATTTCAGATGCATCTTAAGCTACACTGCATGGCCCTTTTTTGCTTTACATTTGGAGGGTGTTTAGATAGATATGAACCCCCAACGAGACTTGGTTCTTTGCAACAAGCATTACTTAAGATACTTGGCGCTGTTGAATTACAATCTACTTGCTCATGAGCATTATGGTAATAGGTTCAAGATTATGGGAACTAAGTTACTGGAATTGGTATTGTTTTATGAGAAGGCTTTTAATTTTGTAGGAATTTAATAAGGATGTCATTGATTTCTTAGATGTTGTCTAAATTCTTCATTAAGGGGGGCGTTATCAAAACGGGCTACTGTTGTCATGCTATTTTAGCAAAGGGTCCCATGTTATGTAATGAGAACCTGTGCTAAAATAGCACAAATTGTAGTAAATTAACTTATCTTTATGGTAGCCCACATTGATAACTTTCCCACTTAGTGAGTAAAGTGGGCAAATATAATTGGGTTGATATAGACAGGATAGAGGTTCTTGATTCAATTGTAAGATTATTTTATGTTTTTATTGTAACATACCTTGAGCACATATGAGAGCTTTTATAAAATTACCCCACAACTTTAATAGTATGCACAATGACTAGAATATAGTCAGAGGCGGGGTGGTTGGGAGGCGAGGTTAGTGCTGGGCAGACTTGTACAGTCTGTGCCCTGAAAAAGACAGATACAAATCAAGGGGCTGGTGGTTGGGAGGTGGGGCTAATGCTGGGCAGACTTGTACGGTCTGTGCCCTGAAAAAGACAGATACAAATCAAGGGGCTGGTGGTTGGGAGGCGGGGCTACTGCTGGGCAGACTTGTATGATCTGTGCCCTGAAAAAGACAGATACAAATCAAGGTAAGGTATACACAAAAAAGTAGCACATATGAGTTGTCTTGTTGGGCAGACTGGATGGACCGTGCAGATCTTTTTCTGCCGTCATCTACTATGTTACTATCCAGCTTATTTTTGAAAAGAGAAAAATGCCCATGTTCGGGAGATGGGCGTCCATTTCCTGTGGGCGACCAAATCGGTATATTCGAAAGCCGATTTTGGTCGTCTTCAACTGCACTCCGTTGTGGGAATGAATAAAGTTGACGGGGGCATGTCAGAGGCATGGTGAAGGCGGGACTGGGGTGTGGTTATCGGCTGAGCAGAGATGGGCGCGCTCGGCCGATAATGGAAAAAAGAAAGGTGTTTTTAGCGAGAATTTAGGACACTTTTTTTGGACCCTTTTTTCTCATGAACAGGTCCCAAAAAAGTGCCCTAAATGATCAGATGACCACTGGAGAGAATCGGGAATCACCGCCCCTGACTCCCCCAGTGGCCACTAACCCCCTCCCACCAAAAAAAACCCATTTGCAAAAATCTTATTTCCCAGCCTCTATGCCACTCTCAAATTCCGTACCCACCTCCATGACAGCAGAATGTGTTTGATCCTCTCACAGCCTTTCCCTGGGTCAGATGTGGCTCTCGGGTGCACTGCAGGGTCACATCAGCATTGCATTGTGGTGGGTGTAGGGTATTGGGCTCTGTGATTTCACTAGCTTGTGTTACAGTCTCACGGTGTTGGTAGTTGGTAGGCTCTTCTCCCATGGTGCTTTTCCCTCTGCTTACTGGGTCAGAGTGTGCCCTGTTTTGTTTCCGGTAGTCCACGAGGTAGTGGCCATTTTTATAAGTCCGTTTTAGATCCCTTTTGTGTGTTACAGAACTTAGTTCTTACCTTGAATGTTGCTGAAAGAGGGCATTGTACACCATTCTGCCAGCTCTGACCTACTGCTAATCTTAGTTCCAGGGAGACTCGTGCCAGTGGCACAACCTCTGATCTGCAGTTAACTGTGACTAAATGCGGTTATTGAAATAAAGGACGTTTTCAGCGAGATTAGTCCTACGGTGTGAACTGCTGTGGCAAGGTTATACAGCAGCAACAAGTCCTGTCCCTGGAGCAGTTTTAGTGGGTAATGCAGTGCACTTCAGGCAGGCAGACCCAGGCCCATCCCCCCCCTACCTGTTACACTTGTGGTGGTAAATGGGAGCCCTCTAACCCCCCCCCCCCAAACCCACTGTACCCACATGTAGGTGCCCCCTTCACCATTAAGTGCTATGGTAATGGTGTTGAGTTGTGGGGAGTGGGTTTTGGGGGGGATTTGGGGGTCTCAGCACCCAAAGTAAAGGAGCTATGCACCTGGGAGGTAATTTAATGTTTTTTCCAATTTTGTAAAAGTGCCCCCTAGGGTGCCCGGTTGGTGTCTTGGCATGTAAGGGGGACCAGTGCACTACGAATCCTGGCCCCTCCCACGACCCAAAGCCTTGGATTTGGTCGTTTTTGAGCTGGGACGCTTCGATTTCGATTATCGCTGAAAAACGAAAACGCCCAGCTCAAACAAACGCCCACATCTTAAAAACGCCCACATCCAATGCATTTGCCTGACACAAACCGTATTTTCGAAACTAAAGATAAACGTCCATCTTTTTCGAAAATACGATTCGGACCCGTTCTCAGAGATGGACGCTCTTACACACGGGCGTTTATGCTCCTCCACATCTACCGTATTTTTCGGACTATAAGACGCACTTTTTTCCCCAAACATTTGGGAGGGAAATGGGGGGTGCGTCTTATAGTCCGAAGGTAGATTTGGCTGGCTGGCTGGCAGGCCGCCCGCCCTCCGAGTTCGGGATCGCCCTCCCCCCGGACCTGTCACCACTTCTCCCTACTCACGTCACACGATCTTCCCTGGTGGTCTAGTGACGTCAGGGCAGGAAAGAGCTCCCTCTTTCCTGCCCAGTGCGCTGCTCTCCATCCTCCTGTATGCAGCCTGATGGTCTCAGCGAGATTCAAGATGAAGTCTCGACGGCCATTTTGAATCTCGCCGAGACCGTCAGGCTGCATACAGGAGGATGGAGAGCAGCGTGCTGGGCAGGAAAGAGGGGGCTCTTTCCTGCCCCGACGTCACTAGACCACCAGGGAAGATTGCGTGATGTGAGTAGGGAGAAGTGGTGACAGGGCCGGGGGGAGGGTGATCCCAAACTCGGAGGGAGGGATTCGGACAAAACGCACCGGAGCACCTAGGTTTTAGAGGAGGGAAAAAGGAAAAAAAATTTTCCTATTTCCCTCCTCTAAAACTAGGTGCGTCTTATGGTCCGGTGCGTCTTATAGTCCGAAAAAATACGGTACTTTTATGCAGCTGGTTGTATGCATGTTTTAGAGTAGAATTTGACCAGAGCACAGGAAGGTTCATGATTTACTATACACTTGCAGTTTCAAAAATATGTGCATACAATGCACTTTATGAATTAATATTTATGCCTGATTCTGAGCAGGTGTAAATGTACATAGCCTCAATCTAGCTGCAGTTTCTGACAATTTACCCCTAATAATACACATTGGTGGCCAACTTACTTTATACAATAGACTAAAAAATGGGCACTTCTTCTACCTTCAAAACTTGGTGACCTGTTATAAAATGATCCACTCACTGGGTAAAGAGCTGAAGATGGGACTGAAACAATACATATAGAGCTAGATTCTATATATGGCACCTAAAAAATTAGTGCCAATAAAGTGCTACTTCATAAGCTGCACTTAAAGTTAGGTGCGGTTTATACAACAGCTCTTATTCCCGGGATTTGCACCTAAACCTGGTGTAAATGTACACACCTAAATTAGGTGCATATCTCTCGTATTCTATATGCTAGGAACATCCATGTTCCACACATGACCCTCCCATTTCTAAGCCCCCCCCTTTTTTTACTCATGTTTAAAAATTTATATGTGGATTCCACATATAAATTTATGCACATAAGTTCTAATTAAATCTAATTAGTGCCAATAATTGCTTGTTAAAATACCAGTTATTGACAGTAATTAGCTTGTTGTTCAATTAAATTGTGAGTGTAATTTTTGACAACTTTTATAGAATTAGGGGGACAGTTTTACATGTCAAAACTATATAATGGCCTCTTTTACAAAGCCACACTACCGATTCTCAGTGCAACAAATGAGAGGAAGTCCATTCAATTCCTATGTGCTATCTTTCATTTGCTGCGCAGGAATCGCTAGTGCAGCATTGTAATAGAAGCCCTAAGTTATTTGATCAGAAAAAGTACCCATAGGAAAAGAAGATGTAAGTTTCCCTGGGTACTTTTTCTTTTGACAATTTTCATTACAAATCATACGTACTCTTTCACTTTGAAAACTGGTATCTAATCCACATGTAAAATTACTTGCAGATTTCAAAGGAATGTAGGCAATATTAAAATTGGTCTCGAAATGGATTAGTTCACTTTTATTTAAGTCATTTCAAAGATTGTTCGTTTAATTATTATAATATGTTTGTCATTCCCATTGATTTCTATAGCATTGCATAACCAAGAAAAGCGTGTGAAATTTTGATGAAGAGTGTTAGGCTGAGCAAAACAGCAAAAGTAGAGGCTGACAAATGTGCAAACCAATAGGGATATAATATCAAAAAACAGTTTATTCAGAATATTCATATCAAGGACCCGACACGGTCCGTGTTTCGGCGCCAAAGCGCCTGCCTCAGGGGTCACAAACAACTTTCTCTGAAAAGAAGCTGATTGGCTTGAATAATTCTTTTATGTATGCACGTGGTTATAAAAACAAGTTAATCCACAGAGAGAACAAAAGACCAGCTAACCGATCAGCAAACACCATGTGACAGGAGAAAAAAGTGTTAGGCTGAGCCATGACCACTACTCTTAGTCCAATGCCTTTGATCCATAATGATAACACAATCTGGTTATATACATTGTGATTCTTCTGCACTTATTCCAGATAAGCATTATATATAGCATAATCCCAAAGAATACATACTGGTAATGAACTGCATGATTACAAGTAGGGTTTGCCTATACATGGTCTGAGAAGGGCATATGGAAAACTTCCATGACATGCATTTCTTCTCAACTGTGCTTTGTTTTTTTGTGGGTTTTTTTGTTTTGTTTCATTTTGGGTTTTTTTTTTTAAACATGGAATACACATTTTTAATTCAGATTTTTTTTCCCAAAGTATTTTTTGTTGGAATGCTGGTTGAGTCCTTTTTCTTTTATCTTCTAGTATTATATTTCCCTTATTCCAGGCTACTATACAGCTGGAACTCTTTTTTGTAGCCTATTTAATGTCCTCTGTTTCAGTTAACACCTGATTGTTTATTTATGCTACAGTACATGCTCAATAGCACAGTCTGTCTTCTTGTATCTTTTCCATTCACCTGTTCATTTATTTTACCCACATTGCATAGCATCAGAGTGTGGTTAAGCTTGCACATGACTTTGCAATAAGTAACCGGGGAAATCTGCAGTATCATTAAAAAAATTCTCTTTACCCATCATCCAAGGAGAGATAATTATAATAAAAAACAAATAAACAATACATAAATCTACTGAAAAATATCAAACCTATGCTCTTCAATTGTCTTCTACAAAATGTGATTCCCGTCCTAGTCCACATCAATACAATGAAAGGTATCTTCACTCAAGGAGATGTATCAAATAAAACCATAGGGGCCTATATACTAAGTCCAGTTATCTGTCAATGTCACAGCATGTGCTAACCATTAATGTGGGCATCGTACTAACATTTACCTCTGGATTCTATATAGTGTGACCAAAATTGCACACGCAAATCCAGATGTATTCTGTATTTGCACGTGCAATTTAATTTCTTAACAATCCAATCAGCGCTAATAATTGTGACTTAACAGACAATTATTGGCACCAATTGACTTTACTTAGAATTTACGTACACAACTTGCTATGCATATTCTATAAAGTGGTGAGAGTAAATTCTAATGTGTGCCGCCAACAAGGGGATGTGGCCATGGATGTGGAATGGGCGGATTGTGGGCATTACAAAAAGTTAAGGAGGAGGCCAAACCAAATAGGGAGGCTGGACACAACTGGGCTGTAGGCCAGCGGCAAGGAAAGGGTTAAAGAATACAGGGGAGGGAGGGGGGGTCGAAGGGGGAAGGAAGGCATAAAAGAGGGATAGCAGGTAAGGAAAGGTCTTTCGGGCGGGCATCAGCAAACACGAAACGAGTGACAAGCTGTGTACCTGGGGGGTCTTCCTATGAGTTGTAATGCGATAGGAAGTCATGTAATTTACAACAGAAGTAAATGCGATTTATTGAGATATAATGCAAAGTGCTTGGCTGCGGCCATAATAAATTCCAAATTTTTCAAAGAAGCAGCTGGTCCTGTTTCTCCTTATTGGTGGTAAAAGAATGGATGATTGAGCAGTGCCGAATGCCCCAGTTGTGCACGTGGTTATAGAATACCTCTGCACTAGGCCTCTTTTACTAAGGCACGCTAACATTTTTAGCACACGCTAAACTTTACAGACATCTGTAGGAATATATGGATGTCTCTAACATTTAGCACACCCTAAAAATTAGTGCACGATAAAAATGCTAGTGAGCCTTAGTAAAAGACACCCACTGTGTCTAACTTAGGCGCCAGTATTTACATCAGGTTTTACTTGGCATAAATTCCCACGACTAGGTTTACATGCACGTAAGGGCTCTAGGTATACTCTATAAACCACACTTAGGCATGGTTTATAGAAAACGCCTAGATCAAAATTTTTTCGGTACCAATTTTTCAGGCTCATATATAGAATCTAGCCCTTAATGTGGTACCTTAATGTGCATGGTAAGTTTTTCATAAGCCAAAAGAGTGTATGAAGTAGACAACAAAATGTGAAATTGGAGAAGACTGCACATTTTGTTAATGTACAGGTTGTTACCTTGCATTAACTGTCAATACAGCAGAGTAATTAACTCTACCATTTGCATCACATGCATAAAAAGCTTGCAAAAATAGGACAGAAAACATATTCCAATCATACAGATAAAATTATATTCTAAATATTCAAGTACAGTATAAAGGATATTGTAAAAAGCAATGCGAAGAAACAAAAGTGAGGTGAATCTAAAGTACACCTAAAGTGATCCATTTAAAATGAACACATTGTGATATTTGTAATTAAAAATACAGTGGTGGAAATAAGTATTTGATCCCTTGCTGATTTTGTAAGTTTGCCCACTGACAAAGACATGAGCAGCCCATAATTGAAGGGTAGGTTATTGGTAACAGTGAGAGATAGCACATCACAAATTAAATCCGGAAAATCACATTGTGGAAAGTATATGAATTTATTTGCATTCTGCAGAGGGAAATAAGTATTTAATCCCTCTGGCAAACAAGACCTAATACTTGGTGGCAAAACCCTTGTTGGCAAGCACAGCGGTCAGACGTCTTCTGTAGTTGATGATGAGGTTTGCACACATGTCAGGAGGAATTTTGGTCCACTCTTCTTTGCAGATCATCTCTAAATCATTAAGAGTTCTGGCCTGTCGCTTGGCAACTTGCAGCTTCAGCTCCCTCCATAAGTTTTCAATGGGATTAAGGTCTGGTGACTGGCTAGGCCACTCCATGACCCTAATGTGCTTCTTCCTGAGCCACTCCTTTGTTGCCTTGGCTGTATGTTTTGGGTCATTGTCGTGCTGGAAGACCCAGCCACGACCCATTTTTAAGGCCCTGGCGGAGGGAAGGAGGTTGTCACTCAGAATTGTACGGTACATGGCCCCATCCATTCTCCCATTGATGCGGTGAAGTAGTCCTGTGCCCTTAGCAGAGAAACACCCCCAAAACATAACATTTCCACCTCCATGCTTGACAGTGGGGACGGTGTTCTTTGGGTCATAGGCAGCATTTCTCTTCCTCCAAACACGGCGAGTTGAGTTCATGCCAAAGAGCTCAATTTTTGTCTCATCTGACCACAGCACCTTCTCCCAATCACTCTCGGCATCATCCAGGTGTTCACTGGCAAACTTCAGACGGGCCGTCACATGTGCCTTCCGGAGCAGGGGGACCTTGCGGGCACTGCAGGATTGCAATCCGTTATGTCGTAATGTGTTACCAATGGTTTTCGTGGTGACAGTGGTCCCAGCTGCCTTGAGATCATTGACAAGTTCCCCCCTTGTAGTTGTAGGCTGATTTCTAACCTTCCTCATGATCAAGGATACCCCACGAGGTGAGATTTGCGTGGAGCCCCAGATCTTTGTCGATTGACAGTCATTTTGTACTTCTTCCATTTCCTTACTATGGCACCAACAGTTGTCTCCTTCTCGCCCAGCGTCTTACTGATGGTTTTGTAGCCCATTCCAGCCTTGTGCAGGTGTATGATCTTGTCCCTGACATCCTTAGACAGCTTCTTGCTCTTGGCCATTTTGTAGAGGTTAGAGTCTGACTGATTCACTGAGTCTGTGGACAGGTGTCTTTCATACAGGTGACCATTGCCGACAGCTGTCTGTCATGCAGGTAACGAGTTGATTTGGAGCATCTACCTGGTCTGTAGGGGCCAGATCTCTTACTGGTTGGTGGGGGATCAAATACTTATTTCCCTCTGCAGAATGCAAATAAATTCATATACTTTCCACAATGTGATTTTCCGGATTTAATTTGTGATGTGCTATCTCTCACTGTTACCAATAACCTACCCTTCAATTATGGGCTGCTCATGTCTTTGTCAGTGGGTAAACTTACAAAATCAGCAAGGGATCAAATACTTATTTCCACCACTGTATGTATCTCACACATACCTAAGGAGTCTTTTTACTAAGCCGCGTAAGCGTCTATGCGTGCCCAACATGCGCCAAAATGGAGTTACCACCCAACTACTGCATGGCTCTTGTGGTAATTTCATTTTTGACTTGTGTCCAATACACGTGGCTGAAAAATATTTTTCATTTTCAGGCGCGCGTAATGGAAACGCGCCAAGTGGAAATTGGCATGTGTAGGTCATTACCACCTGTTTACCATGTGGGTTTTTAACACTAGGTCAATGGCTAGCGGTAAGATCTCAGACCCAAAATGGACGGGCGGCAATTTTGATTTTGCCAAACATCCATTTTCAGCAAAAAAAAGGGCCTTTTTTATAGGCGTGCTTAAAAATGGATCAGCGAGTGCCCAAAACCCACGCCTACACTACCGCAAGCCATTTTTCAGTGCACCTTTGTAAAAGGACCCCTAAATGACTACAAAGAAAGGATTCTCATTATGGGGTCCTTTTACAAAGGCAGGTAAGGGCCTACCTGCATGCAGTGCATCAAATTGTCATTACCGCCCAGCTAGTGCGTGCACCTGGCAGTAATTCCAAGTTTGACATGTGCCAAAAACACGTGGTAGAAAATTTTCTATTTTCTACCACATGGACATTTCTGGCGGTAATCGGCAGTTGGCACGTGCTGGATGGTTACTGCTTGGGTGGCATTAAGAGCTCAGGCAATAAGTA
This sequence comes from Microcaecilia unicolor, assembly GCF_901765095.1. Lineage (NCBI taxonomy): Eukaryota > Metazoa > Chordata > Amphibia > Gymnophiona > Siphonopidae > Microcaecilia > Microcaecilia unicolor. Next base: position 190,008,400 of record NC_044031.1, on the reverse strand, counting down.
GATGTGCACTGGTTTTCATTTTACCACACGTCCGTTCCCCCCACCCCCCAAAAAACCTTTTTTTCCAGACTCGCTGGAGAAATGGCCTAGCACGCGTCCAATACACACACCCACGCTACCGAAGCCACCTTTTGGTGCACATTTGTAAAAGGACCTCTGTGTTTGCATATTACCTTTCTCTTTGCAGTTTCATTTGGTTAAACGAAGTATTCTAAGTTATTGCAATTGCACTCAGTTTTTTCTACACTTTCCCATTTTTGCATTTATTTCCCAGAACTTCCTATTTTTGTATTTAGGAGAAGTAACCGTATCCATGATTAAGATTTATGCTCTTTTTATCAATCTCTTTCTAGCAATCATGGTACAATAACCTCTAACACACAAGCACATTTTTGTTTGTTAGCATTGCTCAGTTTGTGAACAATTGTTTAATGGTTCTCTGTTACCTTGTCCAGCTGGGAAACATATGAAATTGGTTCATTGCTCAACTTGTCAAGCTAAGGAAATAGTAAATGTAATTTGGAGCCCTCCTAGAAAACTTTATTTTGGGTAGAGCACTCAGGCATTGCAAGCAAGGTTGACAGAACTTAGAAGTTGCTTGTGTGAGGAAAACTTGATACTCCATTAGTGTCTCATAGTTTGCAGTTATTATACACACTTGAAAATCTTTATTTTCTAGCCTAGTAGAGCCTATAAGACACCCTAAAGGTGGAAATTTCAATATGCATTTCCTAAAATGGATCAAAGATAGATTTTTAACTTTGCACATTTGTATTCCTAATTGGCTTAATAAACACATAGATTGCGCTGTTTTTTGTTTGTGTTAATAATTTTTAGTGGCAGAAGAATGTTCAGGAGTATGTTTATTGCAACTTCTGGATGGATAACCAAAGCTATTTTTGATTTGGTGAGGAATTAGATGTAAATGCTGATTGGCAGTAATAGGAAATTGGTTGAGAGTTTGCATCTTTTTGATGTACAAGACATGTGAAGGGCAAATCTAAAAACCAAGCACCGCATGTACATGCCCCTTGTGTGCATAAATGTATAGAATACGAGCCCTTATATGGAAGGATGACTTCTAGTGGTAGTACCGCAATACTACTGCTAGAGCTCATGTCTGCCATTATAAGGCATGCAGCCACTAGGGGCAGGAGCGAGTGGGGATCACTCCTGCCAGCAAAAACCCCCTCTGGACCACCAGGGATAATAGCTAGGCATTGAGGGAGAGAGCTGGTGTGGGGAAGGAAGGGGCACTGGTGTGGGAGAGGGGGCCATCTTGGAGACACCCTTTTTGGAGGCTGGTCCCAAGGAGGGCCATCTCAGAGAGGGGTCATCTTGAGGGGGAGGAAGAAGATCTTGATGAGGCCATCTTAGGGAAGCTCATCTTTGGGGAGGGCTCAACTTCAGAGGCACCGAAGGGGGAAGACAGATCTTGGGAAGGCTATCTCTGGGGTCTAATCTTGGAAAGGGTTTGGGATGTGGGTCACAATTGGCCAGGAGGAAGTGGGAGGAAGGGGATCACATGCAACAATGTTGGCTACTACCCAGAAGCTACGTGGATGCCAGTCAATATTCAATGTCAGCATCCACATAGCTAAGGGACCAAAGTTCAAACTGCTTTTCTTGCGGTCCTATTTGGTTACTTAACTATGCAGGCACCAGTACTGAACATTGCTGACACCTGCATAGCCACATGTCCTCCCTGCCTCCACCACTAGAATGCCCATCTCCTGCCCACTTAAGAAATGGCCAGATAGAGCCAATATTTATTTATTTATTTATTTATTTATTTATTTATAACGTTTGTATCCCACATTTTCCCACCTACTTGCAGGCTCAATGTGGCTTACATAGTTCCGTAAGTGGTGTTTACCAGTTCCGGATAGGAGAAATACATAGTTGAGGTAGAGGGGATAGAGTGGATTAGGTTACAGGAGGAAAGTTCGTCTTGTGATGAGAGCTGAAGGTATTAGGTTAAACTTCATTCATGACAAAATTAACTTGAACAATTAGGAACGTTAAACTACAAATCAAGAAGATTTAGCAAAACAGTTAAGACATATAGAATACACGTTGTATAGATATGTTTTGTTAATTGGCATTTAGGATGAGTTGTTACTGTATGCTTTCTTAAATAAATACGTTTTCAATAGTTTACGGAAGTTCACTATGTCGTGAGTTATTTTTATGGATTTTGGTAATTCATTCCAAATTGTGTGCATATGTAGGAGAAGCTGGATGCATATGTTAATTTATATTTCAGTCCCTTACAGTTTGGATAGTGGAGATTCAGGAATGTACATGAAGAGCTGGTAGAGTTCCTGATTGGTAGGTCAATAAGGTCTGACATATACCCTGGAGCTTCACCGTGTATGATCTTATGAACCAGGGTGCAAACCTTAAAAGCAATGTGTTCTTTTAAAGGGAGCCAGTGTTTTTCTCGTAAAGGACTGGCGTTTTCATATTTCATTTTGTCAAATATGAGTCTGGCTGCCGTGTTTTGTGCAGTTTGAAGTTTTTTGAAAATTTGTTCTTTGCACCCAGCATAGATGGCAAAACTGCCCAGTTAAGGGAACACTGAATTTCAGCATCCGACCAAGTGTAATTTAAATGGATAGTATCCTCTCTTACATGCTTCAGTCACTTTGAATATCGGGCAGAATGTGACAAAGGTCAGCTTACTGAAAAACTAAATGGCAAGTCTGTCTGTTGACAGCCTCTATGATTTTGGACGATAAGAAGAATTTATATTGAGTATCTTTGCAGTCTATTGTTTTGATATTGAAAAGAAGGGAAAACTTGTTTTCTGCAGTATACATATAGACTTATCCTCCCTCCCCCCCCCCCCCCATATATATATTGGTTGTGATATTCAATTGTGTTTGACATTTCACTATATAGTGCTAGCATCTTGGATTTGTGGTTGTGTGCATTTACTAACCAATTAAAATTGGGAAACAGCTTTTGTCATTCCATGCCACTTATTTTTAAATATTACCTGGAAGCATGGATTAATAATATGTGTTTACTGCAGTTCAGTTCATGTTTGAGGGGGTAATTTTAAAAAGCATTTTCTACATACAAAGTACCCTATATTTTCACAAGCAGAAAATGACTCATAAAACCTTGTGGCCAATTACAGGCATACAAGTATATACTGTATATGTATAATATGCACACCATGGGGAGGTATTTTCAGGGACATAGTTTAGGTAGAGTGAAGGCAGGGTCATGGTATACATGCATACATTATAAAATGTGTATATCCACAGCAGAATTCATCAGATCATAAATATATTTTCTAGAGATCCAGTTCTTAAAGATCATTTATTACACTCTCTGTCTAAGGCAAAATTCTCCATCTTGGGTTCAGAAAACAATCCATTCCACTGCTTTCCTTCTCTGCCTATCCTTGGAAATCATATCATCTGTTTAGCTGTCAACTGGTCAACAATCTATTTCTTCAGTCACGATTATTCACTTATTCAATTATTCAGTCTGCAGTTCATTATCTGAAGTAGTTATAGAAAAGTTCATAGTAATTCTCAATAGATCACCTGAATTAAGAACCAGGATGATGCGTTCTAAGTGCAGATTCTATAATGGCAGTTGTGTATCTGCCATTATAAAATATAATTGAAGTCCATAAATCCGGATGCCATACCCATGAATCTAGCCCCTTTACATTTTCGTGCCGACTGCCTGAGAAACCGGAAAACCACCTGAGAAACCAGAATCCCCTCTCCCTCCCCCCACACGGTTCAGCTTCTCTCCCAGCTCTGCATGCTCTCCTCCACTCCCGGTCCTTCACTCACTCTCCCAGGCCCCCTCCCCCATGGCTACGCCTCCTCGCATGATCCAGCATCTTTCCTCCCACATTGAACCCTGCCTGCTTGCTCCCTCTCTAACCCAAAGTCCTGAGGTATTTGCAGTACCAGCCAGTGGCATAGCTACGTGGGGCCGGGGGGGCCTGGATCCCCATAGATTTGGCCCTGGACCTCACTGCCGATGACCCTCTCGACCCCCCCTCCTGCTGCCAACCCGCTGTCGCCAACCCGCTGTCACCATCGCCTACCTTTGCTAGTGGGGGACCCCAGCCCCCACTAGCCGAGGTCCTCTTCTTCCGGCGCAAGGCTTCGTTCTGTTTCTGAGTCTGACGTCCTGCATGTATCATTCTGTTTCTGATTCTGACATCTTGCAGGACATGCACATGCAGGACGTCAGACTCAGAAACAGAACGAAGCCTTGCGCCGGAAGAAGAGGACCTCGGCTGGCGGGGGTTGGGGTCCTCCGCCAGCAAAGGTAGGCGACGGCGGGTTGGCGGTGGGAGGGGGGATCAAGAGGGTCATTGGCAGGGGGGGTTCAAAGTTGTTGTTGTTGGTGGTGGTGGTAGTGGCGTCAGGGGTGGGGGTTGGCAATGGTGGGGGGGGGGGGCTAAAATGTGCCCCCTCACCTTGGGCTCTGGACCCCCCTCCCGCCGAAGTCTGGCTATGCCCCTGGTACCAGCAGCAGCCTTACTCACTGGCTATCTCCGGCATGCACTGGGCCTTTCTTCTCTGACCTTTAGCACCCCTTCCAAAGACTTGAAGTTGCATCAAAAGGGGCAATACGGGTCAGACAGGTAAGGCCCGGTGCATGCCAGAGGCAGACAGTGAGTAAGGCTGCCGCTGGCACTGCGAAGACTTCAGGTTAGAGAAGGAGCAAGTGGGCAGGGCCGGGAGTGGGGGGAAAGATGCTAGGTCATGCAAGAGGGAAGGAAGGGGGAGGTATAACCACGGGGGGGGGGGGGGTGCTTGGGGCCTGGAAGAGTGATGTGACAGGGCTGCCTGAGAATCTGGAAAATCCAAAAATCCACACTAACCTAATTCCTGAGCAGTCTGGATTTTTGGACTTCTACTATATTACCGGAAATCCATATTACCTGCCTAACTTTAGATATGTATTATTGTGTAGGATCTATCAGGTGTCTCTGTCACCACCATTCAGGCTAATGTGAGCCAGGCACTTCTATGGTGGGCAGATATTCCTCATTTAATCCCAACTTTTTCATTATAATTTTAATCAAACTTTAATTTAAATTAAATGCTACTTAGCTTTAAAATTGTAGTATCACTATATTAATCTTTCTTCCTTGCTTCTAATACGGAGAAAAAAGCATGGAGTGGTTCTCCAGCTTGATTAAGGAGACATACCTTGAAGCACCACGTATTGCGAAACATGAGTTCATGTCGGACTGAATGTCTCCGTATTAGAAGCAAGGAAGAAAGATTAATATAGTGATACTACAATTTTAAAGCTAAGCAGCATTTAATTTAAATTAAAGTTTGATTAAAATTATAATGAAAAAGTTGGGATTAAATGAGGAATTTCTACCCACCATAGAAGTGCCTGGCTCACATTAGCCTGAATGGTGGTGACAGAGACACCTGATAGATCCTATACAATAATACCTATTTGAATGCTACGAAGAAGATGTTAAATAACGTGCAAGTTGGGTATTATATTGTAACTTTAGATATGAGCACTTACGCCAGCTAAATGATGTAAATACAGACACTCAACTGTTGGCAGTTAGGTGCAGAAATGTTAGTATTCTGTAACCTGCATGTGTAACTGCCTAGCATGACCTAGTCCCACCCATGTCCCTCCCAGGTCCACGCCTCCTTAGAGTTACACGCTCTGCAAATTCAGCACACAATTTATAGAATACTGACTACTACTATTACTACTTATCATTTCTTTAATGCTACTAGACGTACACAGCACTGTACACTGGACATAAAGAGACAGTCCCTGCTCAACAAAGCTTACAATCTAATTAGGACAGACAAACAGGACAAATAAAAGATAAATGAATTACTAAGGTGGGAATGATAAAACATGGATACTGAACAAGTGAGTATGGGTTAGGAGTTAAAAGCAGTATCAAAAAGGTGGGCTTTTAGCCTAGATTTGAAGACAGCCAGAGATGGAGCTTGACGGACCAGGTCAGGAAGTCTATTCCAGGCAGATAGGCACATAACTGCCAATTACTGTCAATTAGCACCAATTATAGTCAATAATTGGCAATTAGTAACAATTAACAGCTAATTATTATATTGTTATTGAACAACTGACATTATTCTATAACATGTCTGAGAAACATTGCATCCTAAATGTAAAACTGTAGGGCCAAATCTGATATTCAGACTGCAGGAATCAGCCGAGCTGATCCCACGCTTGGCGGTGAACCCATAGATTCAAAGCTGGGCTGTATCTGGCAACTGGCATTGAATTTACTGGGGAGGAGGGTGGGTTGGCCGCTATGCACATAGGAGGGTTAAGCTAATACTCATCGGCTGACCATCATATTTTGTGATGTTTTTATGAATGTTTTTTATGTAGTCAGCAAATTTAGTTACCCCACTAGTTACTCCCATTTCTAGATACAGGCTTTATTGCCAAGACTAGTCAAAACATATATCTGACAATACATCAAGCACTCCAAGAAATCTGGCCTATATGATAAGAAGGCAGGGCCAACATGAGTATCTGACAGCCTAGATCAGCCATTCCTAATGTTGATCTCGTATGGGTGAGGTTTTAAAGAGAGTGGTAAAATGATCTAATCACGGTGTAAGGGTTCCCACTCTAAACACTTACCACTCAGGAAATTTACAGGAACATTGAGGAAATTCTGTATTATGAATGATATATAATGTGAAATTTAAGATGGTCAAGAAATTTTCTTTGATGTTTCAAGTTTTAAAGAATGATGTTAATATTGCACACTTAAACATTAAATTAAAGTAATTTTTTTTACTTGTTCCTTGCACTTTTTCCCACTCATGGCAGGCTCAATGCGGCAGGCAATGGAGGGTTAAGTGACTTGCCCAAAGTCACAAGGAGCTGCCTGGGCCGGGAATTGAACTGAGTTCCTCAGTTCCCCAGGACCAAAGTCCACCACCCTAACTACCCTAACCACTAGGCCACTCCTCCACAAGGTCTTTTAAAAGTACAATAAATATTTCAATAAATATATTAAGATTGATTTTGTTAAAAAAAACAGCTGTATTAAAAATGTAACATATTGATGTTAAATTGCATTTAAAATATCAATTATAAAGTGCAGTTTTTATATTGCACTACAAGAATAAGTAACCTGCAACAATTCTACTTTCTTAAATTTCCAGACATTGTGTATACTTTTGATTAACAAGTTTTATCTATACGACAACTTCACACAGCAAAAATAATCAGATAAATATTTATATTTGCTAATTTCTCTTTTGCTCAAACTTTACTTTAACTATGAAAACTTTAATTAAGGAATTGATTCTTTGTGTCAACGTTTTGTTTTTCAGAAATCAAACCTTTCTTCTAATAGGACTGAGCCTAAACACCCAACTTCCAGGTAAGTATATATTTGTATGTAGAGTCTCTTTTAACGCTGTATGATTGATGCTTGTACACTTAGCTGCTTATGTTGACCTTTCTTGAATGAGGGAAAACTTTGGTCTTTCTTGAACGATGGTGCACTTGTTGTTCCAGCGTTGTCTATTTAACAGCTCCCATAACCTGTACTTTAATTAACTCAAAGAAAATAAAACCCTATTTCCCTATCCAATGGGAATTTTAATAGAGATTTTAATTTTAATACTGTGGCCAAATTATCTAAATCAAATCAATAAATAATTGAATTTCCCTATAGTGAGACCTATCTTATTACTTTGTTTTCCCTAGCTAATGAGGAACACTTTTCTCTATGACTTTGTCACACCTTATACTCAGTCATTCATCATGTACCACTGACATGAACAATCTAACAAGAGACGTCAGGTTTTAATGGACCCTCAGTGCAGTCAGGCTCTCACCACACACCATTGACACCAATGCCTTTATAAACAGCGATCCAGCAAAGGACAACAGTTTTATCTACGTTCAAATTAGAACAGGCTTTCACTGCAAGTTCACACCAGCATTTAAAATGGTGTTTTTATATTGAATTACAGCCTACTGAATAACCACTTGGCACACCAATACACATGCAAACACTCACAGAGACTCTGACTTGCAGGACTGCTTGCTCTGCGTCTCCAGCTTCTCTGATTCAGTCAAATTATACTTTATTCAGGCTCCCTTACCTATTCACAGCTCAATTTTCTTAGACACAAGCAAATCCCCTGCCACAGATGTCTACCCTCTTCTGTGTCTTCAGCTCCTCTGCCCACTGTAACCAGGTTCATTTCCCCTGGCAACAAAACTTCAGCTTGGTCATCTGACCTGTCACCACCAATCAGGCACTAGCATTCAGAATGTTAGCTAACTTTTACAGTTTGAAATTTATGGTCAGGCTCCACCTTGAAATCCATTTTTCCCATTAATGTCAATGAGGAAATGAATTTCAACACAAAATACAATGTAAATTACACAATATTTAAATAAAAATTGTGCCAACATTCAGGTCACATTATACTGAATCCAGACCATGTTTTATTTTTTTAAAAAAAACCTTTATAGGCACCATTTTACATTATTTTCACCTAAAAACACCACTAAAGTTCAACAGAATTTAAACAAATTTTCCACATATATGAAGTAACATGTACATTCACAAACGCCATCATTGGAATTCCAAAATATGTAACCAAAGCAGCGTAGGATGCTTTGCACCAAAAATACCCCCCAAAACTATTAAAAATTAACATTAAAATTTTTTAAGGACTCTGTCCACCTAAACAGACCCCCCAGATCCCCCAACCATAAAAATGAAAAATTTAAAATATTCAGGGAAGGCCCGACAAATAACATCACAAAAAGCTCAAAACTTAAACTAAATTAAATTAAAATAAGGCCCTAGGGCCTCTTACCTTAACCTGAGGCAGCTTGGACAGAGAAATCATATTAATTTGTTAATTCTGTTTAAGTTTGGTTCAGTCCTGCAAGTGATAAAATGCCATCTGGGTTTAATTACTCAAATGTCTAGCTTTTGCTAGACTAGAGGTTAGAAAGGTCAGAGAGAAATGAAACTTTCTTTGTCCCTTTTTGAGTGATGGATTGTTCAAAGGCATAATAAACCACATCTGGATGCCATTCTAAGTAAGGCATACTGGACAATCTTGAGGGGATCAGCAAGCAAGCAGTTTTAAAAGATTAGGCTGAATGCTGTTTAGAAGGAGATAGTTTAGATTTAAATAATTCTAGATAATTTAGATTTTGTCTTATAAGGAATTCTGATTTCTGCTTATTTTAAAATATGTTTTATTCTGTTTAATTAATAAGTTCTATTTCTCTATGTAAAATATCTTTTCAATTCAGTGTTACATCTTTGTCTGACTTTTCAAGTGAGATTTGTCTGCAGTTTAAGAGGTCATCATCTGGTTTGAATTATCCACAGTCCTAGCTAGGTGAAAGAGGTCAGGAAAAGTCAACTCTTCTCCTTGATGGATTATAGCTAAATGTAGGACTGGTCTCCTGAAAGTAATAACAAACCATGTCTGTGTGCCATTAAGTAAGATTGGCCCCTTAATGAACCTAGCTAGTTATGAAGTTAGCTGGGAATCTGAGAATTTAATAATAATAAAATGCAGGAGATAGGTGCCACATTGTCTAGTTTGAGAGGCCCCAGGTCATAGGTCAGTTTAGGAAATATCTCAAACCTATGTAACTGATATTTTTGAGTAAATGTGTAGAGATAATTAGTTCAAGACAGGGTAATCAATCTATTCTTTACCATCTGGTGAGAAAGGGGGGCTAGAGGGGTTTAAGACCCTATATAAATGAGAACAGAAGCAGCTTACGTTAGACGAGAAGGAACCAAGACAGGAGACACAAGACACAGAGAGCTGAAGAGAAGGAGAGAGCTAGCGCTGATGTCCTACTTTGTTTGCTGGCAAATAAAGAAGATTTCTCTCTCATTCTGGTGTGTGGTGTTTGACTCCTGAAGTACCACAGATTCTGCTAACAATAGTGGTAATTCCTGCAACAAACCCACTGACATGTACCCTGGGGTCCATTAACTTCTTTGGGGTCCCAGTAGCCCCCCCCGACGCTCCTCCCATTTTCAGCATGGAAAAGACGCAAAAAGCCCTGGAACTCCGGCTGGGCATCTCAAAAATTGAGGCCCAGGCTTCACTTTGTGGCCCACCGGAGCTCTGAACCTGATCCACGCATGCGCTGGATCCACCAGATCCAGCGCGCATGTGTGGACCAGGCCTAGAGCTTTCCTTCTCTCCCCTACTCCTCGCATTCGCGGCAGCACACCACTCGCACCAGCTGCGTTTTTGGATGCTCCTGCTCCCTTCAGCCCCAGGACTTGCTCCTGTGCCGAAACGGGACCCAAAAACGCCGGAGCAAGCCTGGGGCAGCCCAGAAACACTGACCACCAATGTACAAGCCCCCAAATGGGCTAGAAACAGCCCAAATACATTTGGACCCACAAAGGAGTCAAAGAAAAACAGCAGGGCACAACAACAAAATGCCCCAGAGAACCAATCGGACCCCAGAGCAAACTCAGGAACCCAGGTAAGCCCCTGTAAAGGGGAAACATTATTTAAAAAAAAACTTTTAATACCCCATTTACACTAACTCAGTCCTTGGGGCACACCTAGTCCCATTGGTTTTTCAGGATATCCACAATGAATATGTATGAGATTGATTTGCATGCACTGCCTCACTTACATGCAAATCTAAATCATGACTATTCATTTGTATATCCTGAAAACCCGATGGGACTAGGTATGCCCTGAGCAGTGGCTTAGCCAGACAGCCAATTTTGGGTGGGCCTCAGCCCAAAGTGGGTGGGTACAAAATTTTCTCTCTGCTCCGCCCCCTTTCTCCCCCTATTCTCCACCTCTCCCCCAGCACCTCCCAACTCAAAATAGAAACAGAAACACTTTAGCTCATGAGGAAAGTGACATCCGCTATGCACATTTCTCAAGCTATCATATTTCAGTTAAGATTCAAATAAAATAAAATGCCTTTTCTACCTTTGTTGTCTGGTCATTTTCTTTTTCCATCATGTTGATCAAGTTTCTCTTTTGAACTTTCCAATCTTTCTGCTATTTCTCCTTCAAGCAGCTGCTGTCCATTTGTCTTTTTCTCCTCTCTTGTTCCATTCCCTCACTTCACTTGCCTCTAACATATTGACCTTTCCATTTTAGCTCTTTCCTCTTTTTTTTTTTCTTTTCTTTTTTCTGTCCACCCAAATTTTATCCTAACCCCTTTTCCTTTGTTTTACTTTTCAGATATCTGTCAGATTTCCATTTCCTTTCCACACACTAGTTCTCCTATTCCCCATCTCTCTACTTCCCCAGCCATCCATTCCCTTCCATCTTCAATCTATTCCCCATTACCATATTCTTTCCCCTGTAATCACCATCTTCCTCGCATTATTTCCTTGCCACCCCTTGGCCTCATGGTTCCACCTTTCCCAGTGTCTCTCTCCCTCCACCCTTCTAACCCAGCATCTGCTCCCTCTCTTCTCCCCACCTTCACCCCCTCCCAGCATCTTCCTGTCACTTCTCTCTTTCGTCTTGCCCCCCTCTCCTGTGATTCAGTGTGGCCAGGATTTCCCCCACTCCTTCCCTGATGCCCAAACACACGTCCAGAACCTCTCCCTTCCCTTCAGCCCGCTCTCCTTTGCCTTCCTCACCCCCCACCCACACACGTCCAGAACCTCTCCTTGCCACCACACACATCCAGAACCTCTCCCTTCCCTTCAGCCCCCTCCCCTTGTAGGGCGAGCAGACCACTGTCTTCCTCACCCTTTCCCACCCCTGCCGCAGCGCTTGTATTCGACGCTATCGGCGCTGCCTCCTCCACCTCACAGTCTCCGGTCTCCCCCCCCCCCCCCCCGTGGCAGCGCTTACAACTTGCTACCGGCGCTGCCTGACATCACAGACGCAGAGCCGACGACCTGCTCCAGGACTTTCCCTCTGCCATGTGCGTTCTTCTGCCCTGCGTAAACAGGAAGTTGAATCAGCGCGGCAGAGGGAAGGCCCCGCCCCCGGAGCAGGATGTTGCGCCGCGTCTGTCAGCTGTCAGGCAGTGCCAGTAGCAAATCGCAAGCTGCCACGGGAGTGGGAGATGGACTCGGAGACTGTGAGGTGGAGGAGGCAGCGCTGATAGCGTAGAAGACAAGCACTACGGCGGGGTGGGAGAGGGTGAGGAGATACGGTGACATCTGGGTGGGCCTGATTAAAAACTGGGCGGGCCTGGGCCCATCCAGGCCCACCCGTAGCTACGCCCCTGGCCCTGAGGACTGGGTTGGGAATGGCTGCCCTAGATGAAACTTCAGATCCATGCCCTCCCCTCCACCCCACCCCATTCACATCTTGTATCTCCTCTTTCACTCAGTAATCCAGTATCTCCCATTCCTTACTCTCTGCCCCCTCCCCCATGGTGTCCAGCATCTTTCTCTTTCCATAATTTCTCCACTCCTTGGTGTCCAGTATCTTTCTCCTTCTTTATCTCCCCCTTGTTGCCAGTATATCCCTATCCTCTCACCAATGTATGCAGTGGTGTCCCTTCTCTTTCTTTCCCTTTCTGTGGCAGAATCAGCATATTAGCTTACCGATACAACACTTGTCATGCCTGGTGTAGGGCTTTGAGCTTCTGTGCATATGTGCCTGATGGGTCCTGCCCTTTTAGAAACAGAAAGCTTATATTGGCAAGATGATATGTTGGTGATACAGTGGAGGAGGTAAAGAAAGGATGGGAAGCCACTGAACACATTGGGGAGAAGATGCTGAACACAACCATGTTGATTACCACAACTGTGCTGCCCCTCAAATTGTGAAACCCTAGGTGGATACCTACTCTGCCTATTGGTCAAACCAGCCCTGTAAGAACAAAACAGTTACCTAATAAAGTACACCGTGAATTGCACTTAATTTATATACTGAAATTTTGTAGTTTAAGCAGCTATTGAAACTTTAATTATTTATAGAGGTATTTATGAAAAGCTAGTTGTTATACTGATGCAGTTATGATGTAGTGATGATATGTATTTTGTTGTTTTTGTTGTTGGTGATTTTATTTTGTATGTTTTTATTGTAAACCACTTTGATTCGAGTGGTCTATAAATCTGTAAAATGAAATGAAATAAATAAAATAATGAATCCCACCATGAATTCCTTTTAAAACACAGGCGCCATGTTGGATCTATGCATTTGAAGGAAGAAAGCACTGACCTCACAAAAAGGTAGGCAGAAAGCATGATTTCACTGTGCAAAAGGAATATTTCCATGGAACTCTTGACATATTTCTCTCTTTTCATTTATTCCAGGGCATTATTTTGATCTATTTTGATTGGTTTGGCTCCTGAAGAAGCTAATTGTGAAACAGAGGCTCTCTGTTGAGCGAACCAAGCTGTGCAAGCCATATTTGAGATAAGTGCCCTTGCATAAATCTAAGTAAAAATCAATTAAAAAATCATAATCAAATAAGAATTAAAATAGAATATAGTTAAAAATCCACACCGGAGGTTTTTTTGACTAATGAGGAAGCTCGCCCGGATTCCATCTTTAAAAAATTCAGTTTGTGAGAGCCAAGCATCTGAAGTCTTGTCAATCCAGAAATATATAAAATTTCAACATTTGATAATATAATATAGAGCAGAAATCATACTTGCTCAACTATAGATTAGAACTGATTCATAGGCAATTACCACAGAGTTGAATTAATTGATGACTTGTACTGTGCCAAACCGAAAACTCTTATCTCTATCTGGTTGTTAATAAAAATAATGCTATCCACCCTAAAAGAGTTGTTTGTGGCTGTACGTGAGGAATTGTGATATTGAATAAATAAGTATCCCTATTCATGCATCCAAAGTTTGTATAATCCTTTCAAGAAATCCAGTTAATCGTTTAACTTATTAGTGGAACATAACTAGGGTTACCATATGTCCAGATTTACCCGGACATGTCCTCTTTTTGAGGGCATGTCCGGGCAACTGGGCGGGTTTTGCCAATCTGCCAGTTTGTCCGGATTTCTGGACAAACGGGCAGGCTGGCGGGCGGGCTGTCCTATAGGATGGCCCAGGACGGCCCGCCCGCCAGCCTGCCCATTTGTCCAGAAATCCAGAGAAATGGGCAGATTGCTAGCCTCTCCTCCCCTTACTTACTAGTACCCTGGTGGTCTAGTGACCTCTTCTGCCTTCAGGGCAGGAAAGAGCCCCTTCTTTCCTGCCCGGAGTGCTGCCCTGCATGCATCCTTCCTGTTGCTGATCCTCAATGCCGATTCAAAATGGCTGCCGAGAATTGAAGTGACCTCGCGAGACTTCAACTCTCGGCTGCCATTTTGAATCGGTGCCAAGGATCAGCAACAGGAAGGATGCATGCAGGGCAGCGCTCTGGGCAGGAAAGAGGGGGCTCTTTCCTGCCCCGAAGAGGTCACTAGACCACCAGGGCAGTAGTAAGGTAAGGGGAGGGGGTGACGGGGGGGCAATGGGGTATGTGACAGGGGAGAGGGAAAATGTGACAGGAGGCAGAGTGAGGTTGTGACGGGGCGGAGCGAGGGTGTGAAGGGGTGGGGTGGGTGTGAAAGGGGGCGGGGCATGTGTCTTCCTTTTTGGGGGTCAAAATATGGTAACCCTAAACATAACCAAAGAGGCATGGTATGGTCACATTTTCAATATGGTAATACTAGGGTCCAGCTAAGGAACAGGTTATTTTGAGTTAGTCTTCACTGGACCAAACTTGCTTTCCTTGTGCCATCACCATCCAGCTGGATAGGCAGTGTCTTAAAAGGTGGAGGATAAAGGATTTTATTTTACATTTATATCACACATTATCCAAACAAAGTCGAATTCAATGTGGCTTACATTTGAAAATACGGTGAGACAGAATAATATAATTCAGTTATATCATGGGATCAAATAGGTGGATATGTCTGAAACATTTAACAAAGTTGAGATTAGCATATATACCCAACTGGGCATTTAAAGGTTTGTCCTTAATAATACCATGTGTTCAGAAATCATAGCCATAAGTATAGACAGTTATTCAAAGATTATCATATGCATATACCAGAACAGGCATCCATCACATTGCAAAAGTAAACAACAACTTCTACAGAGTACATCCAATATTTTATTATTCCTTATTTCCATCTTCCAGAATTCCAGACAGATGTACAGATCAGCAGGACCCATAGCAGTCCAAAACAAGTAAAGTCAGAAACAACACAGTTTATACCTAATTATTCAACCATCCTTAGGATTCACTTTGGGGTTTAAAAGCAAACCATGTGTATGTAAGGTCTGGATAACAAATTAAAACAATCAAAAACTGAAAGCAAATGCCCATATGTAATACATGGTGGCAATAATGAAACAATGATGGAATATTTATATTTTTATTTATTATCTCATTGTACCCCACAATTTCCCAACAGTGTCAGGCTCAATGTGGCTTACAGTGCACCACAGAGGCAGTTGCCAATGCAGTAAAATGAAGCGAATACAGCAGAAAAACCTACACAAGAGATGATGGGGAGGAAGAGGAAGGGACGGCAGCCTGAGCCAACAGATTTATTTTCCACTGAACATAATTAACTTTCTATGAACTTGGCAGCTAATAGTGTGCTGAACTGGACAATGTTGGCACATTTAGACTGACTCTGGACTTCTGCATGAAGGTAGCTCTGCCCTCATTATTCAATATCTGTCTTTTAAATAATAGTAATAAAATATCAAGTGCATTTTGATACTATATCTCTGCAATCCAGAACACAAAAGGAGCAAGTTCCCACATGCCATCTTTTTCTTTTCATGTAAGCACAGGAAAAAAAAGATTTAAAATGCCCCCAGGTTTCAACCTAATTCATGCTTAATGTGGAGTATAAATGTCATAAATAAATAAATAGAAACTCTGTTTGTTGAGCACCTGATTCTCATAACATGATGTCTGTTTTAGTGGCCATTTACCAGGATAAAAAAAAAATCTCTGTATGAATATAACACATGCTAAGAAGTCCCAATAACTAGCCCCTCCAAATAACACACTGGTTATGATTTATAACAAATTACTACTCTACCTATGAAAAGTTATTCCTTTATTATACTTCTTCTGTGTACCTCAGAATAGTGCACAAGTTGCCATGTTTGAAAATATAAGTGAGATTAAATACAAATGCTACCAACAATAAAGAGTGACAATGTGAATGCTGCAGCTCACAGGTTTGCTTGCTTTGTTTTGAGTGAATGACAATGACGGCTTTGCAGGGAAGGGGAAACTGAGACTGACCTAATTGGGTTCAACATTTTGACGTCACTTGGTCTCCTGTCTATTAAACCTCCTTGCTGCACTGGAAGTGGGAAATACTGAAGAGCTGTAGTGGGCTAAACTCTGAAAAATATCCACACACTTAGCCATCCTTCTGACTTTGAGACAGGTAATGTACAATTTTTTACAATCTTGAAAAAATCTAGACAGTTGGCAATCCTAGCCTGCTGAATCCTGAACACATCTGACAGGGCCCCCCTAAACGTTTGAGCTGAACACACATGCCTAGTTTGCTATGCCTTAATCTGGCTCTGTCCCCAACCCTTCAAGCCCTCCACCACTACCATCTAGGAAGGCCCCACTGGGCCTACCTGTAGCCCTGGGGTCCAGGGGGATGCATTGGGGCAGGAGCAAAGTCCACTTATTCCTGCCCCTTGTGGCTGCCTTCTGCAAATATACCTCAAGCAACCACAAGAGATTGTGGCAGCCATTTGCACAAGGCAGCCACAAGAGGCAGAAACTAGTGGGGGGTTGGGGAGATGTTTGGGGGGTTAAGAATGCTAGTGGCCTGTGGAAGAGGTGAGGGAAGGAGTTGGGGGGCTCAGGGAGGAATTTAAAAAATGTTATGCAGGTCCCAATCAATATTCAGTGCCGGGGCCTGCATAGTTAAGCGGGTGAAGTTTTGATAGATTTTGAGCTGTCCTGAATATTTCCTGCATCCATATAACCCCTGGCTCCTTCCCAGTGCCGCCCCTTGTACCTCCTCTGACCTGCTCACTTTTAACATGGGTGATCAGAGACAATATTCATTGGCAATGCCCAGTTTACTGCTGTTGAATATCTGCAGTTGGGTGGCTCACCCACTCTTAAGGTCCTTCACAATCCACTATTTCTTCCTCTCCTTTAGAGATCCTATGTGTTTGCCCCATGCTTCTTGAATTCAGATACAGACTTTGCTTCTACCCTGTATCCATCACCTTTTCCATAAAGAAATATTTCTGTAGAATACTTCTGTCTATATCCCCTTTCACCTTCATGCCATGCCCTTTCATTCTGAGCTTCTTTTCAGTTGAATGACTTACTTCTTGTGCAGCAGCATAGCAATATCCAATGAATAAAAGGAAGAGGATAAAAAAGATCACATGAGACTTTTTGTGGAAGGAGGGGGTAGAAGTTAGGATAGAAGTGGGAGATAACAAGAAAGGGCTAAAAGAAGGGGAAGGGAGAGAGGAAGGATTGTAGAGGGAAAAATAGGAAGGGGCTAGAAGAACAGGGATTTGGAGAAAGAATGACAAAGAGAATTAGAAGGAGATAAAAGATATTCATGGTTTTCTTCAGAGTCAGGTCAATACTGTATAAATAGAGTCAGCAACTAGATGCTCATTTTAAGTTTTCCGTGTGGGATAGTGATTAATGGTCCCATAATATAACAAAGGAAACTCCCAGACACAAAGGAGTCAGTAAAATGGCATTGAAGTGAGCAGAAATGATTGGAAAATATGAGTAGATGGAAATAATGCAGGTATGTTAGGAACAAAACAGGTTTCTCTCAAATTAATTATTGAAGAGTGCTATACCACTGGAGTGCTTAGCAGAACATGTGGATATGTTCATTTTCTGCTCAGCATTTTACGGTACATCTAGGTTTTGCCATTTGTTGGCAATATATCTGAAAATACAGTGTTCAAAAAATTCTCTTACTCTCTGCATCAGACTTGTGATTGTCAAATACAGTGAAAGCATTTTTTTCCTTCTTTGATAAATTAAGGTTTTATCCTGCCTACTAACTTTCCATAATAGTGTGATAGATGAACAGTAGTTAGAAGTTAATTTTTTCTACTTGGGAAACTTTATCTTGTTATTTGACCTTTGAATTGCTGTTTAGTGTCATGAGATGATAAGGGTCTGTATTCCAGATCTTCCTATAAAAGCCTGTAATGATGAGAAAACTGCTGTAGTACATTTGTGGTTGAACTTATAAGAGAATCAATATTGAATAGCTTCACATTATGAGATTTACTCTTCATAAAAACCCATGTGGACTCTTGGATTACTGTAACTGAGCATTACTAGTTAGGAGAGACTGGACACTCCGGAGTGGTTTCAAAAACTTCTTTCATAAGAGTACAAGGGTTCAGGGAAGACTGGATCGTAACTAGTAGAGGTGTGTTGACTTCATAAGATCATAAGAATAGTCCATACTGGGTCAGACCAATGATCCATCTAGACCAGTATCCTGCTTACAACAGTGGCCAATGCAGGTCACAAGTGCCTTGCAGAAACCCAATTAGTAGCAATATTCCATGCCACCAATCCCAGGGCAAGCAGCAGCATCCCCCATGTCCATCTCAATAACAGACTATGCACTTTTCCTCCAGGAACTTGTACAAACCTTTTTTAAACCAATACACTAAGTGCTGTTATCACATCCTCCACAGTGAGTTCCAGAGCTTAACTATTCTTTGAGTGTAAAAATATTTTTTCCTATTTGTTTTAAATGTATTTCCATGTAATTTCATTGAGTACCCCTAGTCTTTGTACTTTTTGAAAGAGAGAAAAATGAATTCACTTCAACCTATTTGGGAACTTAAAGATTGGGGTTTTGATAGTTAGAATTTTTTTAAAAAGCAGACTTTATTTACTAGTCTCCATACCCCTTTTGAACTTTGTACCACAGCATTAACAGATAGCCTCTAGCAGGCATAGCAAGGCCTAGTTCAGTCTCATTCCCACCCCCTCCCCATCTCCCACCCACCCCCTAGCACAACTCTTCATTTATAGTCAGTTATTCTAATTAGATAAGAATAGATTTTTTATTAGAGTTTTATTTACATTTAATTAGTTTCTGAGAAGCAAACACTAAATAAATTACACATTATCCTATATAGTAATTCTCACCTCCAACATTCTATGTGTCTGCCTGCCTGTGTCTGTAACTTTCTTCAAAGATGGGCCTCCGAAGCCTAGCTGATATCACTAGACCCATTATGATGCATCCTATATAATAATTCTCACCTCCAATGTTCTGACTTGCCTGGGACCGTGGCTCATTCCAAGTTGGTCTGCTAGGCTCCGTAGATCAGGCCGACATCACCTTAGCCATTATGATGTCAACTTCAGAACCCGGGGCGGGGGGGGGGGAACATGCCTCACAGCTGATCCATGTCCAGAGGAGGGTCGCTGGACATGGGTGGCTGGAGGGGGGGCAGGGGAGAGAGGAGGGTTGCTGGACATGGGTGGCTGCAGGGGGGCAGGGGGTCGCTGGACATGGGTGGCTGCGGGAGAGCAGGGGAAAGAGGAGGGTCACTGGACATGGGTGGCTGCAGGGGAGCCGAGGAAAACCTTGCTAGCGCCCATTTCATTTGTGTTAGAAACGGGCCTTTTTTACTAGTACTATATAATCTTAAGGGTCTTTATATTCATCTAATATCCCTAGTGCCTTAAGAAGTTTTAATTAAACAAATCTATAATACTAAGATGCAGACAGCAGTCTAGTAGCTTGAGGGGTGCTATCCAGTCTTTGCATTGAGTGTCACATGTATGATTATCTCCCAGTTGGTGAGAGGTTATATGTGTGCACTTGATGCAAGGAGTTCCTAGCCCTCAGATAATGATTCTGTTCTCTGAGGCTAGAGTAGCAGACTTGGAGGAACTGAGGGTGACAGAGAGGTATACATATGTTGTATCATCTCATATCTTTTTGTAATGAGTTTATCTACTCTGGCAGACTGGATGGACCATACAGGTTTTTAACTGCTGTCATCTATTATGTTACTAATTTTTCACAATCAGCATATGTTTTGGCAACTTTGAATAGTTTTTTGTCATCTGCAAATTTAATCACCTCACTCGTCGTTCCATTTTCCAGATAATTTATAAATATGTTAAATATCACCAGTCCATGTGGCACTCCACTCCAAGAAGGTCACTTCACAGCATAACTGCAAGAAACCCCAGAACAACCAAGTACATCAAATGCGAACACCTCACAGATGGTAATGAAATGATTCATCACACCTCAAGAGGTTTTGGGTCACATTTCAGGAGGATTTTCTTCCTTAATCATAAAATAACAAATTTTTTTTAAGTATATAATAATCTGCTGAATGCTGTAACTAAACCAGAACTCTGTTGATGAGTCAAACACCCTGGATTTTTCAGTCCCCTCCCACACTGGCAAAAAAACACTTTGTAACTTTTAAATTTAATTACAAAAAGAAAAGAAACATAACTGATTTTGTTTATTTTTATGTTTGTGTTCTTTTGTTTTGTTAGTGACATAATCACTTGGAGAATTAATATTGAAAAGTAACCTTTATATTCTGGCTTTGTAAGTCCTGTCTGTCAACACCATGTTTTTTTTTTTAATAATAGAACTCACCCAACCTTCCATTGTACCATACTTTCCATCTATGTGATATGTTATGTATTCTTTGGATTTATTCAAAGGGTGTTGCTTCTTGCAAATTATTTATATTGTTTTGTGAATGATATAACATGTGGCCACATTTGCAAAACAATTGCAATCTCTTTTCTAAGATTACAACAAGCTTCGTTTTTATTTATGCTCAACCTTTATTTTGACAGCTCAGCAAAGGACACGAAAGGTACTCAGTTTATTGTATTGGGTACCATTCCTGCCTGGCAATTTATTATATTGTTCCTGTATAGTAATGCCTACCTTGTAATCAAGGATCAAGACATTTATATAATGAATATGAAGAAAGATGTAAAAAGACCTAATGTGACCACAGGGCTCATTTTCAAGCACTTAGACTTACAAAGTTCCACAGGTTACTATGGTGCTCATTTTGAAAGAGAAAAATGTCAAAAGAGTGGCATAAAGCAGCATTTGGATGTTTGTGTTTTTTTTCAACTTGGTATCTTCAAAACCTATTTTAATACGTTTTTTCCATGCAGTTCATCTGCAGTGCATCCAAATCTCTAGGGAGCATGGTGGGGGCGGGGGCAGGATTTGGTGTTCCTAAGACTTGGACATTTTTCAGCCACAATGGAACAAAACAAACCCGTTCTGGACTAAAACTAAGACATTTTAAGCTAGACCTGTTTTTAGAACAAATAAGGCACAAAAAGGTGCCCTAAATGACCACTAAAGAGAATCAGGGAGGACCTCCTCTTATTCCCCCAGTGGTCACTGACCCCCTCCCCCCCCCCCCCCCCCCCCCCCCAAAATGTGATTAAAGGCATTACTTGCCAACCTCAGATGTTAAACTCAGGTCCATTATAGCAGAATGCCGTGCACTGCAGACAGGTGGACCCAGACACATACCTCCCTCTATTTGTTACACTTCTGGTAGAAACTGTGAGCCATCCCAAAACTCACCAGAAACCTACTGTACACACTATAGGTGTCCTCTTCACCCATAAGGGCTATTGTAGTGGTGTACATTTGGAGGTAGTGGGTTTTGCAGGGCTCAGCAGACAAGTTAAGGGAGCAATGGTGAGATACCTGGAGCATTTATTTGAAATCTACTGCAGTATCCCTAGGTTGCCCCACTGATCTCCTGGGTTGTCTGGGGGACCAGTCTACTAAAAGTGCCTGGCCCCCTCCTACATCCCAATGGCTTGATTTTCTACATTTTTCACTTGAACATTTGTTTTCCAAAAATGGTCAAAAAATGTACAAAGTACAAAATCTTGTTCGAAACTGTGAGCCCTCTTTCTTATTCAAACCTTGAAAATTTTGTATAAAATGTCCAAAGTCATATTTAACTAAACCAGAGACACGGTATTCTTGTATTGTTCCAAAGTCAAATTTAGACATCATATCGAAAATGCCCTTCCACAGGGCACATTTTCAAAAGAGGAAAAACGTCTAAAATGTGGCATAAAGCAGCATTTGGATGTTTTGGTGAGAAAAATATCCAAATCAGTATTTTCAAAACCCATTTTGCAGATGTTTATCTATGCAGATTGTCTGTAATGCATCCAATTCTCTAGGGAGTGTGTCTGGGATGTGTTAAGGTGGGATTAGGGAATTCCTAAGACTTGGATGTTTTCAGCCATAATGGAAAAAAACAAAAACATCCAGGACTAAAGCTAAAATATTTTAGTCTAGACCTGTTTTAATAACGACTAAGCCACAAAAAGTGCCCCAATGGACCAAATGACCACTGTAGGAATAAAGGAAAGATCCCCCTTACTACCTCAGTGGTTACTGACCCCCTCCCACACCCCAAATATGTGAAAGAAACAGTACTTACCATATAGCAGCCTCTTTGACAGCTTCAGATATTATAACCAGTCCTATTAGTAGCAGCAAGTAGGTCCCTGGATTTGCCTAGAGGTTGGTGCAATACACTCAGGAGAAGGGGATCTAGGCCAGTAACCCACTGTGTTACATTTGTGGTGGAAAGTGTCAGCCCCCCCAAACCCCCAAACTTTCTGTACTTACATATAGGTGACACCTGCAGCCTTAAGGGCTATTGTAGTGGTGTATAGTTGGGTACAGTAGGTTTTTGGTGGGATTCGGAGGGCTAACCATACAGTATAAAAGGGTAAGGGTCATAGAGGCTGGTATGTACAGTTTCTATCACATCTTTGAGGGTGGAGGTGTGGGAAGGGGGTCAGTGACCACTGGGAGAGTAAGGGGGTCATACCTTAATCCCTCCAGTGGTCATCTCGTCTTTTAGAGTACCTTTTTGTGACTTAGTCATGATTGAAACAGATCTAAACCAAAACGTTTAACTTTAGCCCTGGACATTTTTGCTTTGTTCCATTATGGCAGAAAAACATCCATGTTTTGGTAACACACAAATCCTGCCCTCAACATGCCCCCTTGTGATCTGCACGCAGTACAGAAAAAAAAGTCTCAAATCCGAGTTTTGAAAATCTTCAAAAAACATCCAAATGCCACTTAATGCTGTTTTTGAGGAATTTTTCTCTTGTGAAATGAGTCTAATTATGTACTAACTCTGGAGAATTGGATTTTGACCTCTCATCAATTGCAAAAAACATTTGCTGCCTATTATAATGACATATATTCCTCCCAACTCTCTACTGCACTGATGATAGCACAATCCAAGCTGGCTTCTCTTAAGCTGCCTCAATAATATTATGAAATGGAAACAGACCTGAATAAAGTTTTCACTTTATCCAAGGTTTATCATGTTATCAAGACTCTCAAGTCAACAAGTCTGCTGGGTAGATGTTATACCTGCTGAATTCTATAAAGCTTTGCATGAATCAGTTGCCCCCGGTTCTCTTGGAAGTACATATTCAGGTTATTCAATAGGGGCAGGCTTCTTCTATCTTATATGATGTAAGTTATGCTAGTACAAACATGCGTGGGATAAACATAAAGGAATCCTGTTCAGAAGGAATGGATCCTCAGGAGCTTAACCGAGATTGGGTGGCAGAGCCAGTGGTGGGAGGCGGGGCTGGTGGTTGGGAGGCGGGGATAGTGCTGGGCAGACTTATATGGTCTGTGCCGGGGCTGGTGGTTGGGAGGCAGGGATAATGCTGGGCAGACTTATAAGGTCTGTACCAGAGCTGGTGGTGGGAGGCGGGGCTGGTGGTTGGGAGGCGGGGATAGTGCTGGGCAGACTTATACGGTCTGTGCCTGAAGAACACAGGTACAAATCAAGGTAGGGTATACACAAAAAGTAGTACATATGAGTTTATCTTGTTGGGCAGACTGGATGGACCGTGCAGGTCTTTTTCTGCCGTCATCTACTATGTTACTATGTTATGTTACAATGGAGGTAAAGAACTCACTTTATGATCTAAATTACTGTCCTATATCACTGCTCAAT
The DNA here is from genome assembly GCF_901765095.1 of Microcaecilia unicolor. Classification (NCBI taxonomy): domain Eukaryota; kingdom Metazoa; phylum Chordata; class Amphibia; order Gymnophiona; family Siphonopidae; genus Microcaecilia; species Microcaecilia unicolor. The sequence goes on along the minus strand of NC_044031.1, from coordinate 189,984,414 downwards.
ACTGAATATAATTTTTTTACTAAGATCTTATATTTAAGGTTAGAAAATCTTATTTCATATTTAATCAACTCTGATCAACTTTATCCAGGGCCATTTGAGCTCCAACAATGTTTGTCAATTATTCAATATCCTGCATCAGTGGCAGCTCTATCATTAGGCCGAGGTGGGGGCATCTCCCCTTTCCTTCCTCAACCCCCTTCCCCGAGTTTACCTTCTTTTTCTGTTTTCCAAAAGCAGCGATGGCAGTGATTCCCACAAGCTGTCCTGCCACCAGCACCGGCCTCTTCTCTTTATTGTGGCCTACCTCTCTGATGTAACTTCCTGTTTCCTCAGAGGCAGGCGCAGTAGAGAAAAGGCCAGTTCTGGCAGCAGGGCAGCATATGGGAATCGCTGCCACCACTGCCTTTTGGAAAATAGAAAAAGAAGGTAAACTTGGGGAAGGGGGTGGAGGAAGGAAGGAGAGATGCCAGACCATGGCCCGAGGGGGCAATTCATCCCTGCCTCAGGCGATATTTTGCCTTGGGCCACCCCTGTCCTGCATATTATTAAATAAGGAGATATTGCTAGGGCTATCGTTCTCTATGGATAATGAAAAGGCCTCTGATACAGTCAAATGGGATTATCTCTTTCAGATTTTAGTCAGTTTTAATTTAGTACACATTTTCCTGGTTGAATAAAATCTCATTTATTCTCATTCCCTTGCTTTGGTACACGTTAATTGTGTTACTACTTCAGAATTTATCCTCTCTAAGGGGATATGTGACTGTCAGGGATGGTTCTTGTTTGCCCTGGCACCAGAGCCCTTAGCTATTTATTTTAGACAACTGGGCTCTCAATTTGATATCACTGTCAGAGATTAATGCCATATTGTCAGGTTGTATGCTGACAATACCCTTTTGTAATTATCTAATTTTCACCAGTCTTTCCATGACATTTTGAGGATTTTAATTCTCTTTGGTTCTTTGTCAGGGTTTGCAGTGAATTATTTGAAATCAATCGAATGCCATGTATTTCAAATCATCCTGTAGATTGTTCTCTTTTGCACAATCTACGGGTTTGAGTAATATTTAACTGTGGATATCTGTGAGTGGTGAAACCTAGAAATTTATTGAGATTATTCAGTTGAATTTCAAAGTAAACAATTAGGAATCTCCTTTCTTCATGGGCAGATGGCATGGGAAAATTAATGTTAAAGTTAATGTTAAAGACTTCACTTAATGCAATTTGCTACTTCAGGAAGCAGGTGAAAGCTTGGTTTTTCTTCCAAGCCTTTAATGGAAGAAGTAGCTAGCTAGCTAGCTACATATACAGAGACTAATTTCAGCTGTACATACTGTAGCAGGATTTGCTTTTCCATTCCTACTCCAGCTGAGATCATTTCCATGCATCTTTTCTGACTAAACTTTTTCTTAAGTTAATTGCTCTTATTTTCTCTCTTAACTCTTGTTATTCTATCGTATCTGTCTGTATCCTTAATGTGTACTGTTATTTGAATATTTTTACTGCTGTGTCTATTGCCCATGTTCAGCTTAATATTGCTGTTCACAGCCTAGATTCTTCCAAAGGCTGTAAATAAATCATAATAAATAAATAAAAATGTTTATTTTTTTTCCTCTGCTACTATTTCTGTTTAATCAACTGCACTCTTCTTTTTTTTTTTGTTGTCTTATGCACAAATGTATCAAATTTATATGGAGGAAGAAAAAGCCAACAATTAGCTTTGATGTGATAACCAGCTCTGTTCAGCAGGGTGGTTTAGGACTGCCAAACCTGCAATGGTATTTTTGGAGGTGCTATTTGAAATTTATCCAGTCATGGACATTTCCCAATGCTGATGAGAACTGGGTGCATCTAGAGCATATCATTGTGTATCCTCTCCCAATTTGTGCTTTCTAATTAACAGATAAGGACTGTCAGAAGAAAACATATGATTCTTATCCTTTTATGCCTGTGTTTCAAAAAAATTGGAGGATGGTATGCAAGTGAATCTTGTTTTTTTGTTAAGCAGTCTTCCTATCAAGCATTGCTTTTGTAAGGCAAATGGGCACTAATGTGTGTAGATTCATTTTAAAGAAAGAGGATCCTCTGACTTTTAAAATCTCATTACTAGGGAAGTTTTGCAAGCAATTGAATCCTTTTAAAAAAAATAAAACCTACCTCTGTCTTTGACCTTTTATCAATTAGTATCTTTCTCCTGTTCATCAGGGAATAGCTTTTTTTCTCTATTTCATGGAAGATTTGTTTTATTCCAGAAGCATGATTATAAGAAATGTATCTCCAAATTTTATAGATCAATCCTGGAGTACCCCATGCCAGTCAGGTTTTCAGGATATCCACAATGAATATGCATGAAATTGATTTGCATATACTACCTCCATTATATGCAAATCTCTTTCATGCATTTTCATCGTGGATATCCTGAAAACCTGACTGGCAAGGGGTACTCCAGGACTGGATTTGGGAAACACTGGTATAGATTACTTGCAGACTCTCTCCCACTTGGCCTACCAAAATGTACTCTAAGTAGAATGATCTTGAGAGTTTTCCTAGTTCTGGATTAGAATGGCAACAGATTTGCAACATACCTTTAAGTGCTCCGACCAAATTCTATAAATGGCGCAGAAAAATCAGCACCAAAAAATAAACGTTAAGCGTCATTCCATAAATGGTACTCTGAGTTGGGCACTGTTTATAGAATAGCGCCTAGTGCTGGGATCTGTGCCTAACTTTTAGGCATGCAGATTTACACCAACTGAAACCTGGTGTAAATCCCCAAGCCTAAATTAGGCACAGAGCAGGCATTTTCAATAATAGTCCGCACAAATTCTTAGAATGCCTATGACCCCCCATGCCCCTCTCATGACCACGCCCCTTTTCAGATCTGTGACCTAGAATTTACACGCACATCTTTATAGAATATACCTTGCAAGATGGGTGTGTAAATTCTAATGATTGCCAATTAGCACCCAATTATTGGCACTAATTGGTTTGTTATTCAGTTAAATTGCGTGCAACAATTGGACACATGTCCAATTTTCTACATGCAATATTGAACACCATATATAGAACCCAGGGATCTGTGGGTACTCTTTGCTCACAAATAAAGCTTTTGATGATTGTTTACATTACTGCTGTTCAACTTTGCAAATGGGACCCATCTAGATGACATGTGGATGTAATCAAGAAAATTATTATTTACAGATATAGTGGAAATGTTCATAGCTACAGCTTTTTTGGATGGGATGTTTTCCTGTTTACAATGTAATGAATTTTTGGCAGCACATTTCATCATCAACCTCAGATCTTCTTTTTGGGACTTAAAGCGCATATGTTTTTTTTCAGATCTAGGGCCCTGTTTACTAAGCTGAGGTAAGGGTGCGCTAGCATTTTTAGCGTGCACTAAACAGTATGCACTAAATGCTAAAGACACCCATATATTCCTATGAGTGTCTCTAGCATTTAGTGCGCGCTAATTTTAGCATGCGCTAAAAACGCTAGTACGCCTTAGTGAACAGGGCCTCTAGAGTTAAAATTGTTTATTCATCTTATTATAAAGATCAGTGGTTGCTAGACAGTGGCAAAGTTTAGATCCACTAAGCATTTTTTGAATAGTGCTGGTGGTTAGCATATAATTGATGCTATGGAAAAACTGTCTTTTAATCTGCAAAATAAGCCAAGCTTATTTTATGAAATTTGGTCTTCCTTTTTTAAATTTGATTTGATTCCTAATTTAATAAGTTCATATTCTTTGCTTGTTGTTGTTTTGACTTTGATTTTATATTTTGTTTCCTTTTCTTCTTCTTCTTCTATTCTAGTTTTAGTGTAATAGTCCATTTTCATTGTCTTTTCCCTTTTTATTTTGATTTGCTGTTTTTGAGTTTCTGGTTTTGTTTATCCTATTTTATTCTATGCTACTTAACTTCTTTTGTAATGAATTACTGTGTTTGAATGCCTGATTGGTTTTACCTAGCTTAGATCGTATCTCAGCCCTTATAAGTTGGCATTTATTTTATATGCTTCTTTCCGGGCTTATCAGAATAGTTTGTTTCTTTTGAATTTTTCAATTAATTGTTTTGGTTTAACACTATGATAGAATGTGATGTCCTCTATTCTATTGTGCATTAGTCAATTCTGTGAATATGCTGTTTAAAAGTTGTTGTTTACTTGGTTGTATGATAAAAAATTCAATAAAATAACACTGCTGGGGGGAGAACCAAGGGGCCCTTTTACTAAAGGGTTGTCACACGACAACAGGCTTGCTGTGCAGCAATCCTGATTTACCACCAGCCCATTGAAGGTGCCAGCAGTAGTTCCACCCCCCAGTGTGCAGCACTTCTGGTGCTAGAAGAAGTATTGGAAAAAAATATTTCCGCAGGGGGTTACTGCCAGGATAGCGCGGGAGCCCTTACTGCCACCTCAATGGGTGGTGGTAAGGGCTCCTTCCAAACTGGCTGTGCAGCAAGTGCAAACTTACTGCATGGCCATTTCTTTTTTGGGGCTTTTTACCTGCTGCAGTAAAAGGAGCCCTGGCATGTAGCAAAAATGGCAGGCAAAACACACAGTGGATCCAAAAAAGTCCTCTCACAATGAGTGTCTTCCTGAACATTTCTGCTACTGTTAATAAAGACCTTGTTCAGGAAGACACTCATTGTGAGAGGACTTTTTTGGATCCACTGTGTGTTTTGCCTTTCATTGGTTTTCCTGTGGAGAGTTCACCTTCTGTGGGTGTTTGCTATGTAGCAAAAATGGCCACCTCCACTAGCGTAGACCCCTTTTACTGCAGCTTAGTAAAAGGGACTCCAAGTGATTTACAAACTTGGACAGAGCAATGAAACTGTTTAAAAAAACTCTAACAGAAAGGCTGGAATAACAGTGAGTCTTCTGGCAATGCAACTGGAAGTAACACTACTTGGGAGCATCTTCAGTCCCCAAGTGGATTTGAATATTTTAATGATGAGCTGTTGCTGGTGGTGAGCTCCCTATGATGAGGAAATGGAAGGGTAAAGAAAAGACTTGTGGTTCAGAGATAGGTACTCCACTACAGAGACCTAAGTGTAGATTCTTTGTTCAGGGAACTGTAAGATCTGAGTCCTAAGAACCTCTGCTAACTATGGGGCTCTTTTACTAAGCCGCGTAAGCACCTATGCATGCCCAATGTGCTCCAATTCCGAGTTACCACCTGGCTACCGCGTGACTCTTTCGGTAATTTCATTTTTGACGCAAGTCCAAAAAATATTTTTTTTCTGGCATGCATCAGCTGTGTGCATCAAGTGGCATTTGACGTGCGTAGGTCATTACTGCCCGGCTACCGTGTAAGACTTTACCGCTAGGTGAATGGCTGGTGGTAAGGTCTCAGACCCATAATGGACGTGCGGCAATTTTCATTTTGCTGCACAGCCATTTTCATCAAAAATGTTAAAATGGCATTTTATACAAGTGCGCTAAAAAATGATTCTGCCCACACCCAAAACATACGTCTACACTACCGCGGGCCATTTTTCAGCACACCTTAGTAAAAGGACCTCTAAGGGACCCTTTTACTAAGCTTTGTTAGGCGCTAATGTGGACCTAATGCACCAAAAAAATGGAGTACCGCAGGACACGCTCAGGTGAAATATGAACATGCTAACTGCACACAAAAATTATTTTCTAATTCTTTAAAAAGGGTAACTTGTTAAGCTGGCTAATTGCTTTATTTTAGCCATTTGTTATCATTTATAAAACACAATAAAAATATTGGAACTAAAAAAAGGGTATGTCAAGGGCAAAGAGTGTGAATCCTGTGCTAACCAGTTAGCACATCAATATTACTGTGCACTAACTGGTTAGTGCATGGATAACAAAGGAGTCCTTATCGCCTACAAAATCGGTGGCAGTGAGTGCTCACACTGTAATTTAAAAAAAAATGGCACATGCTAAAGGCAACATTAGTGCATGACCATTAATGTAAAAAAATGTTAAAAGGCATTTTTATGGCTGTGGTGAAAATGGCCTAAGCGTGAGGAAAAGAACCACATAAGAGTGTGCTTAGACCTATTTTTACTTCAGCTAAGTAAAAGCACCCCTAAAAATATAGGGATCAACATTCAGCTGTCTGTGGTGAGCATTTTGCCACATTCAAAACTGGGACGTATCTGGGCCTCGGCTTTGAATATTTGGTTATTTTAAATCTGGCTAACACTTTACATCAGTTTTCATCATTTAAGCAGTCATGGGTTACCGCATAAAAATAGGACAGACTTTTATTTGGTCTCAATTATGCAGTAAACCTGGCCGCTTAATATCAGCCCTTAACCCCAGATTCTGTATATCTCACTTTGATTTCCATATGGAAATCGAGGCGTATTCTATAGCAATGTGAATAATGGTAACTAGCTAATCAATGCTATTAATTGGATGTTAACAAAGCAATATCAACACTAATTGGCATTAATTATGATTTACACGCAGAACTCGCCTAAGCGTGTGTGCTGTAACATGGTCTGCATAAATTCCAAATTACGCAGTTAAAGTGGGGCATGGTTATGGATGTGGAATGCGTGAGTTGTGGGTGTTTCGAAAATCTATGTGCGTTATTATAGAATAACCAGCTGCACCTAATTTAGGAGTTGGGATTTACACCAAGTAAAGCATGGCCCTAAGTGGACGTGACCAGATTTGGTTGCATGGAGAGGCGCTCGGCTTTATTCCATATACTGAGTAGAACTTTAAGCCTATTCTATAACATTTAGGCATACTTTAGGGAATACAACTAGGTGTATTTTTTCTCTGCAGAGACTTTTCAGGTGCCATATACAGAATCTAGTCCTAAGCGACCAAGTGCTGACTCCCAGTTAAGTGCCGCTGAATTTTAGCAGCTAGTCCCGACCAAGTGATTTAACTGGTCAGCAGCCTGATAAACGCTAGGAATATTGGGCCCATAGATAGTAAGGTAGCAGTGGAGCTCTAGGAATTTTCTTTGAGTCCAGTTCCTTACTCACCAAATATTATTCTCACTATAAGGTCTCCCATGATCTAAGAAGGAGCTGCTGTGAGTAAGATAGTTCTAATTGAGGACATTGTGGAGCCCTCACAAGGGATTAAAATGAGCTTTTTAAAAATACAAAAGATTCTTAGGGATCTGTTTACTAAGGTACACTAGCATTTTTAGCATACACTAAAAATTAGTGCACGCTAATGCTAGAGATACTCATATATTCCTATGGGTGTCTCTAGCATTAGTGTGCACTAAAAATGCTAGTGTGCCTATAGCGTGGCTTAGTAAACAGGGCCCCTAGTGTTTCTAACTGAAGGAGAAAGATACATTTTTCTGCATGTAAATTGATCATGCGATCCTTCATCTAGTTTAAAGTCATTGAGGTTTTTCAGGGGTGAGCTTGCTGGTATTGGAGAAGGGGGCGGGGATCTTTCCTGGTCTTGAGCTTGAAGTCATGCTGTCACTGGAAGAGAATGTTAGAATACCCCACCTAGAAGCAGAGAGCTCTCCTCGGGTCAATTATAAGAATATAAGAACGTAAGTGTTGCTATACTGGGACAAACCGAAGGTCCATCAAGCCCTTTATCCTGTCTCCAACAGTGGCCAGTCCAGGTCCCAAAACAGTAAATAGATTGTATGCTGCTAATTCTAGAAATAAGCAGTGGATTATCCCCAAATCCATCTTAATTATGGCTTATGGACTTTTCTTTTAGGAAGTTAGCCCAACTTTTTTAAAACCCTGCTAAGCTAGCTGCTCTTACATATTCTTTGGCAACAAATTCCAGAATTTAATTACACATTGAGTGAAGAAATATATTCTCTGATTTGTTTTAAATTTACAACTTAATTACGTGCACCCTAATCATAGTATTTTGAAAGAGTAAAAGCAACTTACATCCACTCATTCCATTCCACTCATTATTTTGAAAACTGGTATCTCCCCTCAACCATCTTTTCCAAGCTGAAGAGCCCTAGCTACTTTAGCATTTCCGCATAGGGAAGTCGTCCCATCCACGTTATTATTTTCATCGCCCTTCTCTGCATCTTTTCTAATTCCACAATATCTTTTATGAGATGCGGTGGCCAGAATTGTACACAGTATTTGAGGTGCAGTCACACCATGGAGCAATACAAAGGCATTATAACATTCTGATTTTTGCTTTCCATTCCTTTCCTAATTATACCTAACATTCTATTTGTTTTCTTAGTTGCCAGTGCACACTGAGCAGAGGGTTTCAATGTATCATCAATGATGACACCTAGATCTCTTTCCTGGTCAGTGACTTCTAATGTGAAACCATGCATCACATACGTATAGCTTGGGTTCCTCTTTGCCACATGCATCACTTTGCACTTGCTCACATTACACTTCATCTGCCATTTGGATGCCCAGTCTCATAAGGTCCTCTTGCAATTTTTCACAGTCCTCTTACAATTTAAAACTTTGAATAACTTTGTGGTATCAACAAATTTAATTACCTCACTAGTTATTACCATCTCTAGATCATTTATAAATATGTTAAAAAGCAGTGGTCCCAGCACAGACCCCTGTGGAACCCCACTATCTACCCTTCTCCATTGAGAATACTGATCATTTAACCTTACTTTCTGTTAGACCATTACCTCCTATCCCATGACTCTCTAATTTCCTCAGGAGTCTTTCATTCAGATACTTTGTCAAACACCTTTTGAAAATCCAGATACACAATACCGTTCACCTTTATCCTCATGTTGTTCACCCCATCAAGAAATGCAGTAGATTGGTAAGGCAAGATTTTCCTTCACTAAATCCATGTTGGCTTTGTCTCATTAATCCATGCTTAGTATATGCTCTGTAATTTTGTTCTTATAATAGTCTCTACCATTTTTGCCTGGCACTGATGTCAGGCTCTCCGGTCTATAATTTCCCTCACCTCTGGAACTCTTTTTAGAAATTAATGTTACATTGGCCTCCCTCCAATCTTCTGGTACCATGCTTGATTTTAAAGGTAAATTGCATATTACTAACAAACATTCTGCAAGTTAATTTTTCAATTTTATCAGTACTCAGGGATTGTAAACCATCTGGTTCTGGTGATTTGATACTTTTCAGTTTGTCAAATTGCCCCCATTATATCTTCCAGGTTTACAGAGATTTGATTCATTTTCTCTGACTCCTCTGCATTAAATACCATTTCTGGCATTAGTATCTCTTCCAGATCTTCCTCGATGAAGATCAAAGGAAAGAATGTATTTAATCTTTCCACTATGGCCTTCTCTTCCCTGATGCCCCTTTTACACCCTTTATCAATCTAGGGGTCCACCTGATTTTGTTTCTGGTTTCTTACTTCTAATATACCTAAGAAAGTTTTTACAATATGTTTTTGCCCTCCATCATAATCTTCTTTTCAAGTCTCTCTTTGCTTTCCTTATCAGCGCTTTGCAATTAACTTGCCATTCCTTATGCTGTTTCCTATTATTTTCAGATTGATCCTCTTCCATTTTCTGAAGAATTTCTTTTAGCTCTAATAGATTCCTTCACTTCACTTTTTAACCATGATGGCTGTCATTTGGCCTTCCTTCCTCTTTTAATATATGGAATATATGTGACCTGGGCTTCCAGGGTGGTATTTTTGAACAGTATACATACCTAATTTAAATTTTTGACCTTTGCAGATGCTATGAATCCACCAGCTTTGACAATCCACCTTCTATACTATCCTTCCTAAAACCTTCCTTATCTTTTCTCTTACTTAACCCTGACTTAACCTTTGTATATTACCATCTGTATCTAGTATCCTATAATGAATATGCCATAACAAAACTCTGTACACTACCAATGATATCTGATATCTTGTAATGACTATGACATAACAAAACTCTGTAAGCCACATTGAGCCTGCAAATAGGTGGGGAAATGTGGGATACAAATGCAATAAATAAATACAAATTTTATCAGTTTTTTTTTTTTAAGTTAAGTGCTAACATATTGGATTTCCTGTGTGTACTTACTCCAGAGCTTATAATCTGATCATGTTATGATTACTGTTATCAAGCGGCCCCAGCACCATTACTTCTTGCACTAGATCATGTGCTCCAATAAGGACTAGGTCTAGAATTGTGCCCCCTCTTGATGACTCCTGAACCAGCTGCCTTATAAAGCAGTCCTTGATTTCATGAAGGAATTTTACCTACTGTACATGCCCTAATGTTACATTTACACAGTCAATATTGGCTAATTGAAATCACCCATTATTATTGTATTCTCCAGTTTGTTAGTCTCTCTAATTTCTGATAACATTTTCTCCATCTGTCTCTTCATCCTGGCCAGGTGGACGGTAGTACACTCCTATCATAAGCCCCTTTTCCCCTTTACACATGAATTTTCAGTCCATAGGGATTCCAAGATTTGTGTTCTGCAGATTTTTCAATCTATTTGATTCAAGGCCCTCCTTAACATACAATGCTACCCCTCCACCAATTCAATCCTCCCTATCATTGCAATATAATTTGTACCCTGGTATGACAGTGTCCCAGTGGTTATCCTCCTTCCACCAGTTCTCAGAGATGCCTAACTTTTCATTAGTGCAATATATTCTAACTGGCTTATCTTAATTCTTAGGATTCTGGCATCTACATACTGTATAGATATTTCAAGCTATGTTATTGTTATCAATAACAATTGACAGTGATAATTTGCAATCTTGAAAACCTGTCTGCTTTTTATTTAAAGACACCTGGAGGGGCATAATCGAACGCGAACGCCCATGTGTAAAAACATCCATCTCCGGAGAAGGCTCGGGAAGAGGCGGAGCGAACCGTAAAATCGAAACGAGATGGCCGTCCATCTTCGGTTTCGATTATACGTTTCGGCCCGCTGAAATCCCATCATTTGTGTCGACTCTAGAGATAGACGACACAAATGATGAGATCACTGGACCTAGAGATGGCTGTCCGCGGTTTTCAGCGATAATCGAAACCGCTGCCGGCCATCTCAAAAACGGACCTAATCCAAGCCATTTGGTCGTGGGAGGGGCCAGCATTTGTAGTGCACTGGTCCCCCTGAGATGCCTCTATGCCAGCCCCAAATATCATACCTAGCTCCATGACAGCAGTATGCAGGTCCCGGAGCAATTTTAGTTTAGTTGGTGCTGCGTGGGACCCATGCAGAGAGCAAAAATCGGAAGAAAAAAAAACATGCAAGTGCAGTCAGGGACATCCAAATTAAAACAATAGTAATAGTAGGATTTGAACCAGCCACCTTCTGATTACAAGACCTGTGCTCTAACCACTGCACCATTTATTCAGCTGCCTAGCCCTCTTCCCTTTCCATTAAGTCCCTCCAAGTTTCTGTCAGCCAATCACGGCTCAGTTAGCTGACACCGTATGTCAGGTAAATGAGCTGTGATTGGCTGATAGAAACTTGGCGGGACCTTAATGGAAAGGGAAGGAATATCTAAGCAACTGAATAAGTGGTGCAGTGGTTAAAGCACAAGTCGTGTAACTAGAAGGTGGTTGGTTCAAATCCCCCTATTACTATTGTTTTAATTTGGACCTCCCTGACTGCACTTGCATGTTTTTTTTTTGGACGTCCCTGACTGCACTTGCATGTTTTTTTTTTCTTCCAATTTTTGCTCTCTGCATGGGTCCTTCGCAGAACCAATCTAAACTAAAATTGCTCGGGGGGACCTGCATACTGCTGTCATGGAGCTAGGTATGGTATTTGAGGCTGACATAGAGGCTGGAAAAAATATTTAAACAGTTTGTTTTTTAGGGTGGGAGGGGGTTAGTTACCACTGGGGGAGACAGGGGAGATCATCCCCAATTCCCTCCGGTGGTCATCTGGTCAGTTGGGCACTTTTTGGAAGCTTGGTCGTGAAAAAAAACAGGACCAACTTTGTGTGGACTAAATGCTCGTCGGGGATGTCTTGCTTCTTTCCATTATCAGGCGCGGAGGTCCATCTGTTAACCACGCCCTGGAACGCCCCCTGCCCCCGCCTTTGCTATCGTTCGGCCCACCGCCCCCAAGAATTTCGCCCGCACCCCATGACGGAAAGCAGTTGGGGCCGTCCAATTCAGCTTTCGATTATACCTGTTTTTGAGACGGAGTCCATCTCCCGATTTGTGTTGGTAGATGGGCGTCCGTCTCTTTCGAAAATAAGCTGGCTGGTCTGCTATGGTCTCTATTGCAACTTCGCTATCGGGATGCCCCTATCTCCCCTATTATAGTGATATCTTTTAAAGATACCTTGTTCGAACCATTCACTTTTTTGAGCGGCTGTCGGCCTTCCCCAGAAATAATGATCCATCAGCCCCTGTGTTTCATCTTGGAGAAATTCAGGACTCTGCTACACCACCAATGAGGATAAGTCCTGCAAATATAATGAAAGAGCTAGCTTAGCTAAGTGGGCATCCCACTGTTACTAAACGGCACAAATAACATCGGGTTCACTATAGACTGTGTTGATATCAGTGGAAGCTCTGTTTCAACTTTGGTGCAAGTTTGTTCAGGAACTTATACTGGTTTATAGTCTCAGGAAAAGGGTTTACAGGAATGTAAGCCACAAATATTGACGATGGAAAAAATTTGGAAAAGTGGCAAATGTACAGACTGGGAGAAATGTTCTGTGGGGGCCCTGGGGTGTGAATCAGTTGATGAACCACCCACAACCAGATGCCCATGTTATAATTATAATAAGATCCCACCTCTAGATAACCACTGGGAGTACTTTAGTTGAAAAGAACTGATTTTATTTCTCTTTGTTTGTTTAGATTCATTTATTTTTCTGCGAAAATTTGATCATGGGATCATTCTTTCTAGCCATCTCTTTTTGAAAATTAAAGCTTCATGGGGTAGTATTTGCATATATAGATTGACAAAGGGAACATGAACAATTTTTATTTTAGGAAAGTCAACTGGTACTTAATCCTGTGATAATGTGTTAACAGCTGGGCTCATATATCATTATGAAAAGTTATATTAGTACATAAGTACATAAGTACATAAGTAGTGCCATACTAGGAAAGACCAAAGGTCCATCTAGCCCAGCATCCTGTCACCGACAGTGGCCAATCCAGGTCAAGGGCACCTGGCACGCTCCCCAAACGTAAAAACATTCCAGACAAGTTATAACTAAAAATGCGGAATTTTTCCAAGTCCATTTAATAGCGGTCTATGGACTTGTCCTTTAGGAATCTATCTAACCCCTTTTTAAACTCCGTCAAGCTAACCGCCCCGTACCCACGTTCTCCGGCAACGAATTCCAGAGTCTAATTACACGTTGGGTGAAGAAAAATTTTCTCCGATTCGTTTTAAATTTACCACACTGTAGCTTCAACTCATGCCCTCTAGTCCTAGTATTTTTGGATAGCGTGAACAGTCGCTTCACATCCACCCGATCCATTCCACTCATTATTTTATAATACATACATAACTGCATTACCCTCAACATTGCCCTAATAATACAGTATATTAAATTTTCTTGTATGTCATTCAAACCTGTCATGACTGTGGTCGTGACCCCTCTTTGACTCACCTTATTTCCCGATGGTCAGCTTCTGAGCTGGCTCCTGTCTGTTCTTTTACCTTGCACTGTTGTTTCTTTCCTGTAGTGTTTCCACTTCCTGTGTGTTTCAAGGCTCACTTTGGTATTCAGTGTGTTTCCTGCCTCTGTCCTGTAGTAGTGACGGCCTTTATAAGGAAGTGGTGGACCTTTCATTCAGGGCCTTTGCAATGCCAAAGGTTCTCCAGGTTAGTCCACGTGCAGTGAAACATTTCTGCCTTGTTCTAGTCTGTGTGCCCATGGGCACTTCTGTCTTGATTTCTTGTTTAGGGTGCCTGTGTGCACTTCTACTTCTGTTTTTCTCTGTTTGTTTGTGTGCTAGGGTCAGCCTTCAGCCTTAGTTCTGTTGTCTGTGTGGATCAGCTTTGTGTTCTGCCTAGTCTGCCTTGCTTGCTCTAGTCCCCTCTACCTTCAGCTTCAGCTCCAGTCTTGTTGTTCCAGTCCTGTCTGTTCCAGCATTGCTTGCCTACAGCTTCAGCTCCAGTCTTGTTGTTCTAGTCCTGTCTGTTCCCAGCAATGCCTGCCTAAAGCTTCAGCTTCATTCTTGCTTGTTAGGCCAATCCTGGTTGGGGGGTTTTTGCCTCCTGCTGCCGCTCGACGACAGTAGGCAAGGCTCACGTTGTTCCAGAGTCCGTGACTGTTGTTTAGAGCCTGAGACCATGACAAAACCTTAGCTTATTTATCTCTTGTGCTGAACTTTTTGCATATAGCATTCAAACCAATATATAACAGTATCAAACTACCTACAAAAGCTTCCATCGCACAGGTTCCAAATCCTAATAAGTACATAAGTAATGCCCACACTTGGAAACACCAAGGGTCCTTCGAGCCCAGCATCCTGTCCACGACAGCGGCCAATCCAGGCCAAGGGCACCTGGCAAGCTTCCCAAACGTAATTTTTATATTACTTTCATTTCTTACTGTTTTTAAATGGCTAGCCAAGGGCTAATAGCAGTATTAGTTCCTATTTAAGAGGCTGTTCATCAGATTTAATATATTATTTTAAAGCCAGGATCCTGCCTTGAATTCAGTGTGTTTGATTAACAGTGGTGGCATGACTCTTACATACCACTTGAAAAATTATCAGTGAACAGACTTGCTACTGGGCATGTCAAAATATTAGCAATATTGCAAGGAGACAGCTTCAAAACGATTAGTGTACTTAAGCATTTAGATGTAACCCTTGAGCCATTGTTAAGTAAGTTAATTCTGGACTTCATAAAGATGTTTCAAATTCCAAACATTGTATGCCATGAAGTGCAACTGAATGTATTCCTGAGCAGGGAAAAGCATGTTTGTGCATTTGAAAATAAATATAATTATAAGAAAGTAATATCATTGGCATTAATAACCAAGATCAACATAGCTTTAAATTCAATTATTTAAATTTCATTTCATTTACATTTGGGGGGAATTCATCAAGCAGCGTTAAGGCCCAAATAACATGATTTAAGGCCCTAAATCAACTTAATCGCTGTGGTATTTTTGGTCAAGCAGCATCAAGGCCATTTTTTTAAAGTTCCCATAGGTTAGGTTGTAAAGAGATGCAAATATGAAAATGCATATTCTGCATCTTATCACTATGCAAATGCCCTAACACGATTTGAAGTGATATACTGCAAGTCATGGTAGGACCAAGAAATCACAGTAAGTAGCCCCAGCTTTTTGCTGGGGTTATTTTACCATCGGGGAGGTGCTGTCAGGCCACCAGATCAGGGTCTCCCCAGGTTTCTGTCCATCCCAATTTAATCCTCCTGCACAAGGCCTGCCAACCCCCAACAAGAATAAGCCTCCCATCTCCCCACCTCTTTGTAGCATTGATGGTCCGGGGGGCCAGGGGGGGTCTTATGGCATGAGTGACTGCCAGTCGCTTTTGCCCTGTCCTCGTGCCCTGCTTCAAAATGGTTGCCCCTAGCAATAGTCTCACATAATTACCACTAAGGTGCCATTTTGTAACCAGTAAAGGATTTGGCAGTAGCGACCTGGACATCACTCCTGCCAGAAGATCCCCTGGACCACCACTGCTACAAAGGATAGTGGGGGCATTTTTCTTGTGGATGGTTGGGCAGGCCTTGTGTGGGAGGGTGATTAATGTCAGGGGTGTCAGAAGCCTGGGGGGAATCTGATCTGGTGGCTGGGAGCACGGACCACAACTTTGCTAAACGATGCTGCTGAGCCGCAGGAATAATGCTGCGTGCAAGGTGGCTCACAAGCAGCATTATTTCTTGCCTCGAATTCAGCAACCTGCAGTACTGGGATCCTGCAGGCTGCTGAATAGAATAAAATTTCCAGGACTGAATATCAGATTTCTTCTCCCCAACTGCAGTCAAATCCTTAATGCATATAAACAGCAATCTAGAAATATACAAACTTCCATCAACGTCATGATGTTGGCAATGTCAAACAACTTTATTAAATAGTGACATTCCATTCAATACATTCATTCAGCTTCAGTCAGAATTACAGAATTTAACTCATATATCCAGTAAATATTCTCTCAAAGACAGGAAGGTCATCTGTCCCCCTGGAAACCCTGCAAAAATCTTTTCAATAATCAACCACTGCATTTGAGTGAATGTATGATCCAGTTCCAAACAATGGGCCACCAAATGGGCCGTGAGAATTACTGTGGTGTTCATCAAGACACTGTCTAATAGTCCTTGTAGTTCATCCTACATAAACTATCACACAAGAACATATTATAACATATATTACAAAGGCAGAAGAGCAGCTAGTATTGGCACATAATTTGTATTGTTTAGACATCTGAGGATGTTGCCAAACAATACATAGCAAAGGACATAGGACATGCTCTATAACTTCCACATGGACCATGTCCCATATTATCCGTGTTAACTGTAGATTGGGTTGAAAAATTAGAAGATACTAGATGATTGGCCATATAAAATATTATCATCAATTTCTTAATGCGAGAAGCTCTAATTATATTGTTTGGATGGGGGGCCATATTTTGGTCTGCCTCCCCACCTCCACCTCTCCATTTCCCCAGCTGCCTCGCTGCCCTGCCGCTCCCCACCCACCGCCGCAGCAAATACCTTGGTTGGTGGGGGTCCCCAACCCCCGCCACTTGAAGCCTTGTCCAGCGCCGGTCTCTGGCGCTGCCACATTGCCTGGCCTTCTCTCTCTTCCCCTCTCATCCTGCATTCTCCTTTTAGTGAAATTGAGCATGCTCAGTTTCACTAAAAGTGTGTGACAGTCATGAGGGGAAGACAGAGCAGGGTAGGCAATGCAGCGGCGCTGGAGACTGGCGCTGGACAAGCTTCAGCTGGCGGGGGTTGGAGACCCCTGCAGCAAAACCAGGGGAACAGAGGAAATTTGGGGGGAGGGCAGGCCCCCGTGGCCCCATGTAGCTATGCCACTGTTTTGAAGTGTTATAGAATGCTAGCATAAGCATTGGCGCACATCCATGTGCACCAACTGTAGACAGGTGTAAATGGGCATTGCCTATGTGTGCCATATAGAATTCTATTATTAATGTGTACTTTGGAAACACATCCATTGCCCTCTCCATGCTCTGCCGACATATACAACCATTTTCAGTTATGGCACTTATGCACTACCTTATAGAATAATGTATAGTGAACTTGAATAAGTGCAATAAGGCACCGCATGTACCTATTTATAGAATTGCCTGTTTGATTTTCTTGCCAGAGCTACTTGCTGTCATCTTGTGCTTTGCCCTCTTCCCCCTCCCCCGATTAATATTTTCTTATATAATATTTTCTTATAAATGCTTCTTGATCCTACTTCACTCCCTGCTGAATCTGAGTCTTGATGCTGCCCTGCTCTTGTCAGTGAAGGCCCAATGCACAAAACTTTGGCAAGGGAACAGCGGCGGAAAAACGCCAGCTCAACTGCAAATTGAAATTATCGACCGATGCTCTGCACTGACATACACATTGTTTTTTGAGCATTGGTTGGTAAAGGGGTTCGAACATTCCCTTAGTTCTTAGCCCTCCCAGTGCATCCGGGCAGGGCTGGGTGCTGTCATTTTGACAAGGGTGGGCCCAGGGCAGGAGGGAATAGGCATTGCTCCTCCCTCCTGCGTCTATGTGGATTAGTGGGGGGTTACTAGACCACCTTGGAGGTTTTTTTGTAGGGGGGGGGCTCAAGAGGGGGTCAATTGGAATACCAAGATTTTGTGGTTGTAGACCATCAGGGAGTTTTGCAAAGTTTTTTTTTTTTGGGGGGGGGGATTTGGGAAGGGGTCCGCTGGTCCACCAGGGTGTTTTGTATGTTTATTTTGGGGGAGAGGGTGGGATTTGGAATGGGTTTTGCTGAACCACCAGGGTACCTTAAAGATTTGGGGTTAGGGGGACTCAGGGTCCAGTCTGCTTGCACTGTGACCTTTGTGCATCAGGTCCTTAGTGCAGTGGCATAGCAAGGGGGGGGGGACGGGAGGGGAGATCCGCCCCGGGTGTCAGCTCGGGGGGGGTGCACCCTGCCAGCTCCCCTCCCCGGGTGCAGCATGATGCCACCCCACCCCGACCCAGTGCCTACCCTCCTCAGCTCCCTCCAACCAGCTGAGCACCCTACCTTTAAAGAAATTTCGGAAGCCGTGGAGAGGCGAGGCGCAGCGCCTCGTGCCTGCAAGTAAAAGAAGCATGTATCATCTTGGGCCTTCCCTCATGCTGTCTGTCCTGACCTCCGCTGACGCAACTTCCTATTTCTGCAAGGGTGGGACAGACAGTGGAAGGGAAAGCCCGATGATGATCCATGCTTCTTTTACTTGCAGGCGCGAGGCGCTGCACCTCACCTCTCCACGGCTTCCGAAATTTATTTAAAGGTAGGGCTGCTCAGCTGGTTGGAGGGAGCTGAGGAGGGTAGGCACTGGGTCAGGGGGGGTGTTGATGCGCTGAGGGGAGGTGTCATCGTGCTGCACCCGGGGGGGGGGGGGGGGTGCAACAGCGAACCGCCGCGGGTGGCAGCCCTCCTTGCTATGCCACTGCCTTAGTGCCCTGAATTTGTGTCTCCATTGAGGTTCCTCTGCTGTCTGATTCTCTCCTTGGGTTCTGGACTCAGACAGTGAAGACTAGGCAGCCACCAGCACTAGAGGGCTCAAGCTTTATCTTTCTGTGAATGTGATGGATCACACTCTGTGGGAATCTGTATGTGGACTTAGCTTACTCACCACTTCTGGGTCTCCATTACTGACAAAAATCGTCATAGTTACCCATTTACTAAATGGTGTCAGCTCATACTAACACTCTAGCATACTTTAGTAAATCTAGTTCTTATTTTCTGTCCACCTTAATGAACAAACACTTTAGAATACAGAGAATAAGAAAGAAATAAGCTTCATTTTAAAAAATTAATACACTTATTTGAGAGTGATGCTAGGGAAGAACAGGAACAAAAGGGAGAAATGAGAAAGTACCTGTCCTTAGCTCATGGACCACCCTGTAATGTTCAGGCAAATTTGAAATTTAGTTGCAACTGAGACTGCTGGCTAATTCTTGGAGAGAATGTGCCCAGAGAGAGAGAGAGAGAGAGTACCCTCAGCCTTTCGGATTAAATCCGGCCCCTGCCCACGTCCAGCTTGTGTGAGTGGAGCTGTAAGTGTGAGACAGAGAAGAAGAAGAAATTTATTTGTGACCCTTCCCCCCAGCCTCTGGAGAGCATGTGCGGATGAAAAAGACCACTCCAGAGATGAGGAGCTGAGCCAGAAGAGTTTGTCTTGGTGGTTTACACCTGCTTGTTCCAGAGCCTCATTTCAATTGAAAGAGGTCCACTGCCTCTACATGGGTAAATAGGTTGTCTGAAATCACCTACCCTGCACACAGGTAAATATACGCATGGACTTTATCCTGTGGGAAAAGTGGAAGAGGATGGATTAGATTCAAGGATGATAAAAACATAAAGTTTTACTTTTGCAAAAAAAATGCATGCATTGCTTTCAAGAACCATGTGCAGATCTCTGGGAGTATTTCAACACTAGGCAATTTTAATACTTTCCCTTAGAGAACTGATGTGAAATTTATGGGGTAAAGTTAACTACAGATTTTGCACATACTCTCAGAGTTTTGATCATTTCCCCCTTAATACTGAGAGCTCAGAGAACCTAGATACAGTTTTCTAGCTATTACCATTTGCACAGTTAAAGATGACATAATCAAAAGCAGTAGGGGAATTCTTTTTTTTTTTTTAAACGCAAATGAAGTGATTGCTGTATTGTCACATTTCAGCAGTGTTACTCTGTTACGCTTGCAGCCATTTAAAGTTTAGAGCATAGTGACACCTTAGCAGGATTCTAGGCGGCTTTCCAAGTCTTGATTTTTATTCTGCACCGACTGAGTGAATAGCAGTGAATTGTAAGCTGTACCAATTTAGTCTCAGATGATAGGTTAACGTTTTCTCCACCAGTGTTTGAATATAGCAGGTCAACGTAGAGCCCTTTAAGCCAGTTCCCCAATGAATAACTTTGTATTTTTTTTATTTTTATTTTTTGCTGATTTGAGTTATTGACTAAAGGCAGCAGAAGAGTTTAATACATTCAAATTTCAATTACATTTTGTTTTCAATCTACTCCACTGGCAATACTTTCAACATTTCTACTAAAATCTGTAATACAGCTGGGGGAAGGGGAATTCTAGGTGAATGCCAAGACTAGATATTTTAAGATAACTGTTCGTATAAATTAGCCCACATAATGATAAAGAAGACAAGGAGAGCCATTAGTAGGGACCTGGTAGAACCCCAATATACGAGTATAATAATTAATAAGGTATTGGCGGTTTTTTTACCAATAGCATTCTGGACAATTATATGAACACTTATTACGCTTTGGGCAATATACCTTGACCGTGCAGTTCTTTTCAACCTTGTGTCATTAAATTTATAAGAACCTTTGGTGCATGACCCCTGAGGCAGGCCATTTGTATGCTGAAACACGGCCCGTGTCGGGTCTCTTTTATAATTAAAAAGGACTACACTTATCTCAATCCTGAAGGTCCAGTTGCGCTTTTTTTACTATTATTATATATTATATATCATATAAATTAGCCTACATAAATGATAAGGAGACCATTAGAAGGGACCTGGTAGAACCCTAATATACGGTATAATAATTAAACAAGGCAGAATACAATTCTAAAGTAATGAAAATGTGTAAAATTATGTTATTACATAGTAACCATAGTAGATGACAGCAGAAAAAGACCTTTACGGTCCATCCAGTCTGCCCAACAAGATAATGTGCTACTTTTTATTTGTACCTGTCCTCTTCAGGCACAGACCGTATAAGTCGCCCCCCGCACTATCCCCGCCTCCCAACCACCAGCCCCACCTCCCACCAGTTGGCTCTGGCACAGACCGTATAAGTCTGCCCATCGCTATCCCCTCCTCTGAACCACCAGTCCCGCCTTTCACCAATGGCTCTGGCACAGACCGTATAAGTCTGCCCAGCACTAGCCCCACCTCCCCCCACCGGCTCTGCCACCCAATCTCGGCTAAGCTCCTGAGCATCTATTCTTTCTGAACAGGATTCCTTTATGTTTATCCCACGCATGTTTGAATTCTGTTACCGTTTTCATCTCCACCACCTCCCTCGGGAGGGCATTATGTTATTAAGGTAACTCCTTAACTATAAAAAGTCCACATAATCTCTTCACACTAAAGTCACCCATGCTAAAAACTATAGAATTTATGCACTGCCACTGTAAGTTTTTTTTTTTTAAACCTTACCTTTCATAGCGAAGCTTGTTACAATAATATGTTTTCAGTTTTTATTACATTCTTCTATCAGTTAGCATAACTCTTTGTGCCTGTTTAATAGGAGCATAGCCAGACAGCATATTTAGGGTGGGCCTGAGCCGAAAGACAGTGGGTGCAAAAACTCATCTCTTCCCTGCTCTCCTCCGGTGCTCTCCCAGCTTTCCTCAGCCACCTTTGGTACTCTTACACCCCCCCCCCCCCCAATCAAACCAAAAGAAATAACCTGAGCTGACAGCCGAAAGACCTCCTTTCAACAGAAAGAACATTTACACCTTACGCAACCAGTGGTAGTGTCCCAGAGCCACTGACATGGCCAGCCTCTGCACATGAGCACAAACAGAGCATGCGGGAGGGGCGGGGCAGCAGCACCTCAGCAATACTGCTGGCTACACAGGGTGTAAGTGTTCTTTCTGCTTGGAGGAGATCTTTGGCTAATGGGGATCGTGGATCCCCGCCAGCCACACTTACGGAGCACTGATTTTTGGTGGGCCTGACCCCAAAGTGGGTGGACCCCAGCTCACCCAGGCCCACCCGTGGCTACCCCCACTGCTGTTTAATATTTTAATTCCTTTCATATAAAGAACATAGACATATTGATACAAAGCAATATGACTACTGGAATATCAGCACTCAATTTTACATGAAAGTTTAAAAAGAAAAAAAAAGTGGATGAAGGCAGAGGCAAGAAGTTTTTAAGTACAGGCCAAGTAACATATAAGTTTGTAAGTTTAAATGGAAAAGGGGGATAGTGTAAGCAATAAACAGAGTTCTTTGCAAGGTTTGGAGAGAATGGCTAAGAAGCAGATATGAACATGATAAAACAGATTAGCAGAATCAGTGGGAGACAGCAGCAACTAGGAGGGAAAGGAACATACTCTCCAACAACTGAGGCTACAGGGGTTTTCAAGAGCTTGTCAGAAGGCAACTGGAGGTTACAAAAAGAAAGCAGTTTTGTCACAGCTGCAGTGCGAGATTTGCAACAACATAGATAATTGAATTATTGGTACAATATATAATTTAGATTGTGAGCCCATTAGAACTCCAGGGGTGGAGTGATACTGCCAAGGAAATGTGAGATGGAGGACTCCAGGGGTGGTATGATACCTCAAAGCCGAAATGGCTTCCTAAAGGGAGCTGTGAATGAAATGTCAGTAGGCCTAATGAATGTTTCTTGAAACCTTTTTCTACCTGTGCCTCAACATGAAGAAATGTAAAAGAGAATAGAGGTGTTTCCCTCGTGTTTGGGGACTCCTGTGTCTAGCCAAGACTGTCCCGTTCCGGGCCCTTACCTGGTGGTCCGCGGGCCGGAGCGGAGGGCTGGGTCGCCCGTGGGATGCGGGGCGACGGGGGAAGGATGCCACGGGGATCGCCGCAAGTTGCCCCGAGGCCGGCGATCCAGGAAGAACTAACGCCGGCCTCGGAGAAGGAGATCCGCCGGCCAAGATGGCGGCGCCGGCTGTCGGCGTCCTCCTCGCTGCAGCGGAGACCAGCGAGGAGGCTCCGCCCACTCGCACCGGATTGGCGCATCCGCGCAGGAAACTCCGCCCATCGGACGGGAGGACCAATCCGGCCCTCCGCTGCCGGCCTGGGCGGGAGAGGATTGGTTCCAGCTGTTCTCCAGCCAGGACGAGCGGGGGATTTAAACGGAGACACGGGGGGGATCCAGTGCTTCCGTTTTTGTTGTTTGAAGCCGTCCTGCTAGCTATTTCCAAGACTGTGTTTGTTTCTCAAGACAGCTAGCCGTCCTGCTAGCTATTTCCAAGACTGTGTTTGTTTCTCAAGACAGCTAGCCGCCCTGCTAGCTATTTCCAAGACTGTGTTTGTTCCTCAAGACAGCTAGCCGTCCTGCTAGCTATTTCCAAGACTGTGTTTTGTTCCTCAAGACAGCTAGCCGTCCTGCTAGTTATTTCCGAGGACTGTGTTTGTTTCTCAAGACAGCTAGCCGTCCTGCTAGCTATTTCCGAGACTGTGTTTGTTCCTCAAGACAGCTAGCCGTCCTGCTAGCTATTTCCGAGACTGTGTTTGTTCCTCAAGACAGCTAGCCGTCCTGCTAGCTATTTCCAAGACTGTGTTTGTTCCTCAAAACAGCTAGCCGTCCTGCTAGCTATTTCCAAGACTGTGTTTGTTCCTCAAGACAGCTAGCCGTCCTGCTAGCTATTTCCAAGACTGGTGTTGTTCCTGTCGGCAGCTAGCCGTCCTGCTAGCCACTTCCTCAGACTGGGTCCGTGCCCAGTGCTCAGTTAGCCGCCCGGCTAAGCTACGCTCACCAAGGACTCCGTACCCCATATCCAGCCAGGCCAGCCGTCACCCCGGGGTTCCAGCAGTCCTGCTGGCCGCCCGCAGCTGAGGGCTCAACCCTCGGTGAACGGCGGGTCGCCGCGGGTGAAGATTGGGGTGCTCGGCTATTTCCTGGGCCTAGTGGAGCTCGGGAAAACTCGAGAGCTCACCAACACCAGAGTGACATCAGAGCCATCGACAGAAAACGGAAGCCATGACTCGCCGACGCAACCTGATCTACGTACCTGGCCAAGGTTCTCCAGCAGCAACAGGAACAGCTTAATGCCCTGTCTCGGGCCGCTCCAGAATGTATGTTCTCAACTTTCCACGCTTCAGGTACAGAACCAGGCCGCTGCGGTCCAAGGGGCCGCAGCGACTTCCCCGTATGGGAGGGTTCCGCGTGGGACCCTCGGTTCCCTGAACCAGCCACGCTACGATGGTAACCCGGGTGGTTGTAGGGGGTTTCCTCAACCGTGCAATCTGCCTTCCGGATGCAACCGGAGGCCTTTGCTTCGGACCAAAGTAAGGTGGGCTACATTAATGGGCCTTTGTGGAGGAAGGCCCAGGACTGGGTGGCTCCCCTGAACGAACAAAATGATCCCATTTTGGAGGATTTAACGAATTCAGCGCCGTTCCGGATGGTGTTTGACCTTCCGGGAAGAACCCTCCTCCGTGGCATCGGAACTGCTCCGGATTCATCAGGGAGAAGGTACGGTGGCCGACTATGCCATCCGGTTTCGTACCTTAGCCACGGAGCTGCGTTGGAATCCGGAGTCCTTGATGGCCATTTTTATGGAGGGGTTACAAGAACGAATCAGGATGAATTGGCGGGACGGGATATTCCGGACAATTGGATGCCCTCATCTCACTCTGTATACGGGTGGACACCCGATTCCAGGATGCGAGCCAGAGGCCCGGGCGGAGCGGCAGAGAGTGGGCACGAGGGGCCCCCCGGACAAACAAAGGGCCGTCCTCTCGCCAGGTTGAACCGGGACACTACGGAGCCCGGGGAGGAGCCGATGGTGATGGGCCGCAACGGTTGACTCCTGCCGAAAGACAGCAACGACAGTCTAATGGACTGTCTTCTATTGTGGGAAGGCTGGGCATTTCCCTCCGGACTTGTTCCATCCGGCCGGGAAATGCGCTCCCCAAGGCACCCTGAGGGGAGGGTTCTGGGGCACTCCGCTCCCCTACAGGACACTTTGATCATCCTACCGGTGACCTTACGGGGCAGGAGGCCACGGTTCAGACCCAAGCCCTGGTGGACTCGGGGTCAGGGGGCAATTTTATTGGGCTCGAACTGCTGCAGCAAATGGGCTGGCCCACGCTCCCCCGGAGGCCCAATGCTGCGGATAACCTCCATCCAAGGAACTACCCTTCCCCAGCCGGTCACTGAGATTACTCCTATGTTGGGACTGCAATGTGGGAGAGGACCATCGGGAGGAAGCCGAATTCTAGTGTTATCCCGACCATCCACCCTGTGGTTCTGGGATTGCCGGGCTACGATGGTCACAACCCGGTTATCGACTGGACCGGGGAAATATTCAGCGTGGGTAATTCCTGTCAAGAGACTGTTGTAAGGGTCGGGCTGGCACCTGTCCAGCTTTAAATACGTCGCCAGGGGAAGGACCGGGTGAACTGGGCTCCCTGCCTATGGAGTATAGAGACTTTGCTGATGTGTTTAGTCCCAAGGAGGCGGAGGTACTACCGCCGCATAGGTCTTTTGACTGTGCTATTGATCTGAAGACGGATACGGTACCCCCACGGGGCCGACTGTACAAACTGTCCCGAGCAGAGTTCAAGGCAATGCGAGATTATATCCATGAGAACCTACGGAAAGGGTTCATTCAGCCGTCTACATCCCCAGCCGGGGCAGGGTTTTTCTTTGTTGCCAAGAAGGATGGGTCCCTGAGACCGTGTATTGACTATCGGGGATTAAATGCCATCACCGTGAAGGATCGGTTCCCGCTGCCGCTCATTCCCGAGCTCTTGGACAGACTGCAAGGAGCTCAGATCTTCACGAAGTTAGATCTGCGGGGGGCCTACAATCTAGTACGAATCCGGTCAGGGACGAATGGAAAACGGCTTTCAACACCCACGAGGGACATTTTGAATATCGGGTGATGCCGTTCGGTCTCTGCAATGCCCCTGCGGTGTTTCAACGTCTTATCAATTGTGTACTAGAAGAATTGCTAAATTCCACGGTGATTGTATATCTGGATGACATCCTAGTTTACTCTAAGGACCCCAGGGAGCATCCGGGTCATGTGCGTGCAGTGCTGCACCGCCTACGTCAAGCCCATCTATTTGCTAAGCTGAGTAAGTGTGCTTTCCATCAGCGATCCTTACCCTTTTTGGGGCATATCCTGCTTCCAGGGGGATTACAGATGGAGCCAGACAAGCTCCAAGCCATTCGAGAGTGGCCTCAACCGAAGGGCTTGAAGGCTTTGCAACGATTCCTGGGCTTCGCCAATTACTATCGCCAATTTATTCCCCAGTACTCCAGGTTGACCACCCCGTTGACGGCGCTCACCCACAAGAACGCGAGGGTCAGGGATTGGCCGCCAGAGGCGCAAGCGGCTTTTCGTCAGGTAAAAGAGGCTTTTGAGTCCGCGTCTATTCTGTTGACCCCCGACCCTGAGAAACCTTTCATTGTAGAGGTGGACGCGTCCGCCCTAGGGGCCGGGGCGGTCATTTCTCAAATCAACCCCGAAGGCCGGCGTCAACCGTGCTCCTTCTTTCACGTAAATTCTCTCCAGCCGAGCGGAACTATACGGTAGGGGATAGAGAACTCTTGGCTCTGAAACTAGCACTGCAAGAGTGGAGACACTTGTTGGAAGGAGCGGAACACCGGTTCACGGTCATCACTGATCATAAGAACCTCCTATACCTCCAAGAGGCCCAGCAGCTGAATCCCCGACAGGCCCGGTGGTCATTATTCTTTGCCAGGTTTCATTTTCAATTAGTGTTCCGGGCGGCCTCCCAGAATACCCCGGCAGACGCGCTCTCCGGGCTTTGAGGTACCAGAAGAGACTAAGGAGACTCATCCGATGTTAGACCCCGCTTGTGTCAGTGCAGCCACAGGAGAGGTTGCACAAATCCAGAAATTCGTGGCGGCCGCCGATCGGAGAAGGGTTCTGCAATGGGGGCACTCGTCTAGATGGGCCGGGCACTTCGGGTACCAAAAGACACTCCGATTCATCACGAGACATTATCGATGGCCACAGATGAGGCGAGATATCCTCCAGTTTGTTACCCTCGTGCCCGGTATGTGCCCGAACCAAGTCAGTAGGAGGACCCCCCGTGGGAGACCTACAACCACTGCCCGTACCGACCAGTCCCTGGTCGGAGATATCCATGGACTTTATCACTGATTTACCTCGTTCCCAGGGGCATACCGTGATCTGGGTTGTGATAGATCGGTTCTCTAAAATGGCTCACTTTGTTCCGTTCACGAACCTTCCGTCGGCCGCCTCTCTAGCCCAAGCGTTCATTCACCACATTTTTCGACTACATGGATTACCCACTCGGATCATCAGTGACCGAGGACCCCAATTTACCTCCCGCTTCTGGAGAACTTTGTGCACGGCCTTGGGGGTAGAGAACCACTTTTCATCCGCGTACCATCCTCAAACCAACGGCATGGTGGAGAGGATTAACCAAACCTTGAAAGGATTCTTACGAGCCTTTGTCAACCAACGACAAGATAACTGGGCTTCTCTACTTCCCTGGGCCGAGGTCGCCTATAACCAAAGTGACCACTCATCCTCAGGGCAGTCCCCGTTCTTCCTGGTATATGGGCGACATCCTCGGCTTCCAGGGCCGTTCCCGGCGACTGCCATGAACCCGGCGGGGGACCAAGTCGTAGCCGACCTACAAGAGGTCTGGAAGATGGCTAGGGAACAATTACAGAAGACCGCGATCAAGGACAAGCTCTTTGCTGACCGCCATCGGCGGCCTGCCCCCGTGCTCCAACCAGGACAGAAGGTATGGTTAAGCACGAAACATCTGAGACTTCGAGGGTCTTCTCGAAGACTGGGACCTCGATATGCGGGGCCATATGCAATCCAAGAACGAATTGGGCCAGTAACGTATCGATTGCGGTTACCCGGCACCCTACGAGTACATAACGCCTTCCATATCTCGCTATTGAAGAGGTTCCGGGAGTCCGGGTGGCACCCGCATCCAGCCCAAGAAGAAGATCTCCAGGTGGCCCGGACCCGGAGTACGAGGTAGGAGAAATTCTCGACTCAAAGTGGCGGCGGGGAAGACTGTATTATTTGTTATCATGGAAATCTTTTGGCCCCGAAGATAATTCCTGGGAACCCGTGGCTAATGTTCATGCTCCAGACTTGGTCAAAGCCTTCCACGCCCGATATCCGTCCAAACCCGGGCCCCGGAGGAAGGGGTCTTCCGGGGAGGATACTGTCCCGTTCCGGGCCCTTACCTGGCGGTCCGCGGGCCGGAGCGGAGGGCTGGGTCGCCCGTGGGATGCGGGGCGACGGGGGAAGGATGCCACGGGGATCGCCGCGGCCGCAAGTTGCCCCGAGGCCGGCGATCCAGAAGAACTAACGCCGGCCTCGGAGAAGGAGATCCGCCGGCCAAGATGGCGGCGCCGGCGTCGGCGTCCTCCTCGCTGCAGCGAGACCAGCGAGGAGGCTCCGCCCACTCGCACCGGATTGGCGCATCCGCGCAGGAACTCCGCCCATCGGACGGGAGGACCAATCCGGCCCTCCGCTGCCGGCCTGGGCGGAGAGGATTGGTTCCAGCTGTTCTCCAGCCAGGACGAGCGGGGGATTTAAACGGAGACACGGGGGGGATCCAGTGCTTCCGTTTTTGTTGTTTGAAGCCGTCCTGCTAGCTATTTCCAAGACTGTGTTTGTTCCTCAAGACAGCTAGCCGTCCTGCTAGCTATTTCCAAGACTGTGTTTGTTCCTCAAGACAGCTAGCCGTCCTGCTAGCTATTTCCGAGACTGTGTTTGTTCCTCAAGACAGCTAGCCGTCCTGCTAGCTATTTCCGAGACTGTGTTTGTTCCTCAAGACAGCTAGCCGTCCTGCTAGCTATTTCCGAGACTGTGTTTGTTCCTCAAGACAGCTAGCCGTCCTGCTAGCTATTTCCAAGACTGTGTTTGTTCCTGTCGGCAGCTAGCCGTCCTGCTAGCCACTTCCTCAGACTGGGTCCGTGCCCAGTGCTCAGTTAGCCGCCCGGCTAAGCTACGCTCACCAAGGACTCCGTACCCATATCCAGCCAGGCCAGCCGTCACCCCGGGGTTCCAGCAGTCCTGCTGGCCGCCCGCAGCTGAGGGCTCAACCCTCGGTGAACGGCGGTCGCCGCGGGTGAAGATTGGGGTGCTCGGCTATTTCCTGGGCCTAGTGGAGCTCGGGAAAACTCGAGAGCTCACCAACACCAGAGTGACATCAGAGCCGCGACAAAGACAATACATTTATTATTTGAAAATCTGCCTAAGGAGCTCTTTGGTACCACCATTAGGAATGGAGCTGAATCATCAGGAGATGGTTTTCTTCCCTTAATGAGAACATTCTGAATCCCAATAAAGGTATTGATCTGTTGTGGCATCTGTTCATATCATCACTTATAAACTTGCTCACAGGTGGTGCCACTGTAATGCATCATATGCTGGAGGACTGACATAGGGAATAGAAGTTGTACCTGTCTCAGTGATAAGGACTGGGATTTATGTAGGAAAGATGGACTTTCTCCCATGGCTACTTCCTGGGCATTAGAGTGATGGATGTAGGTGCTATGCCTAAGGCATTAGATTCATCAAAGGGCAAGTACAGGCAGGTAACAATATTGAGAATTCAGGAAAATACTTTCTACCTATTTACCTCTGGATTCTATAAACAGAGACCATGCTCAACTTAATTACTTAACAAGCTAATCAGTGCCAATAATTGGTCACTAACAAACAATTATCAGCACTAACTGGCACTAATTAAAATTTACGTGTGCAATTTTAAGTGTGTTCTGTAAAACGGTGCACATAAATTCTAATGCGTGGATCACAAAAGGAGGTGTGGCCATGGGAGGGGCATGGGCGTGTCATGGGCATTCCAAAAAATTATGAAAACTGTTATAGAATATGTCCGATCCTCGCCTAAGTCAGGTACAGGCCTTTACACCAGGTTTTAGTTGGGGTAAATGGTAGCGCCTACATTTTAAGTGAGGTTTATAGAATAGCACTATGCACTGGGGTTTTTTTGGTGCCATTTATAGAATTTGGTCCTTAAGGGGCAATTCTACAACCTAAGCCCCCACATTTGTTCAAGTTATGTGCTTAAATGTTTAGAATAATGGCATCTACTGTACACATGCATGTGTGCACATACTCATATAAATGCAAAATGTTTGCCTAAGTGCTATTTTGCAAACACCCATTTATTTATTTATTTATTGCATTTGTATCCCACATTTTCCCACCTATTTGCAGGCTCAATGTGGCTTACATAGTACCGTAAAGGTGTTCGCCAGTTCCGGAATGAACAAATACAGTAATGTTGTGGTAGAATTTATTTATTAGGATTTATTTACCGCTTTTTTGAAGGAATTCACTCAAGGCGGTATAGAGTAAGAACAGATCAAACATGAGAAATAGGCAATTACAGCAGTAAAAATAGTCAAATAACAATACAAAGTATAGCATAGTATACTACTTATGATGTCAAATAGAACATTTTAATTGATAATGAAGGGTAAAGCAAAGATGTAATATATAGATAGGTAAGAGAGTAAGATAAGTTAGAAAGTAAGGTGACTACTTTAAAGAGAGTTGCACATGAGGTCAGTCAGAGAGATGGTTAAATGTTATCTCAGCTAGGGTAGGAGTGGATAAACATGTCCTGATGCAGTATGTGCAGCCTGTGTCATTCCTTGTGTGTGCGAGTGAGACTAACAAGTTAGTTATTTCTTCCATTAAAGGCCTGGAGCCAAGCTTTCACCTGCTCCCTGAAGTAGAAATAGTCTTGTGTTAAGCGGAGCCTTTCGGCCAGTGCTTTCCAGAGTGTGGGGGCTACTCCGGAGAAGGCTCACTTGCAAGTATCACATTCAGGCTTATTTTCGAAAGAGAAGGGCACCCATCTTTCGACACAAATCGGGAGATGGGCGTCCTTCTCCCAGGGTCGCCCAAATCGGCATAATCAAAAGCCAATTTTGCGCGTCCTCAACTGCTTTCCGTCACGGGGATGACCAAAGTTCATGGGGGCATGCCGGAAGCATAGCGAAGGCAAGACGGGGGTGTGCTTAACACAAGGGCGTCCTCAGCCGATAATGGAAAAAAGAAGGGCATCCCTGACGAGCACTTGGCCGACTTTACTTGGTCCATTTTTTCTTGCAACCAAGCCTCAAAAAGGTGCCCGAACTAACCAGATGACCACCGAAAGGAATTGGGGATGACCTCCCCTTACTCCCCCAGTGGTCACTATATCCCTCCCACCCTCAAAGAAAAACTTAAAAAATATTTTTTGCCAGCCTCTATGCCAGCCTCAAATGTCATACCCAGCTCCCTGACAGCAGTATGCAGGTCCCTGGAGCAGTTTTAGTGGGTGCAGTGCACTTCAGGCAGGTGGACCCAGGCCCATCCCCCCTACCTATTACACTTGTGATGGTAAATGTGAGCCCTTCAAAACGCACCAGAAACCCACTGTACCCACATGTAGGTGCCCCCCTTCACCCCTTAGGGCTATGGTAGTGTTGTACAGTTGTGGGGAGTGGGGAGTGGGTTTTGGGTGGCGGGTTGGGGGGCTCAGCATCCAAGGTAAGGGAGTTATGCACCTGGGAGCAATCTCTGAAATCCACTGCAGTGCCCCCTAGGGTGTCCCGTTGGTGTCCTGGCATGTGAGGGGGACCAGTGCACTATGAATGCTGGCTCCTCCCATGACCAAATGGCTTGCATTTAGTCATTTCTGAGATGGGCGTCCTCGGATTCTATTATCGCCGAAAACATCTCTAAGGACAACCATCTCTAAGGTCGATCTAAATGTTGAGATGTGGGCGTCTCCGACCTTATTATCGAAATGAAAGATGGCCGCCCATCTTGTTTCAATAATATGGGTTTCCCCGCCCCTTCGCTGGGACATCCTGTGAGGATGTCCTCTGGAAAACCTGGGCGCCCCGTTCGATTATGCCCCTCATTGTGTAACTTACATAGTGCATATTTGCAAGGGAGGCATACATAAGGGTGGACCACAGACACAACATCAGCAGGGTTCCCACTTACTTACAGAATTTACATAATACTGTATGTTACATGTAGCCCTGCTGCACTTAAGTGCTCGCATTTAGCCAGCTTTATGGCTGGTGCAAGTGCAGGAGCCTAGATGTTAGGCAAGTCAACACTGGGTTATGCTTGTAATCTATAAAGGACTAAGACATCTAGTTTCCTTTATAAATTAAGATCTGTGTGCTCTTTCAGGTGCCTCAATGGTGGAGTCACATTATAGAATTGCCACCTTAAAGTTTTGAGAATAGTAGATATGCTTGAATGATATGTTTGAAATTTCATTAAAAAATAAAAAATGTCTTGACCATAGTGACAGCTTAGTAGGATTCTAGGTGGCTTTCCAAGACTTGATTTTCAGTTTGCACCTATTGAGTGAAAAGCAGTGAGTCTGTAAGTTTTATGAATTTAGCAGGGCTGGCTCAAGGCATGGACCAGGTAAGAAACTGGCTCAGGGCGCTGAAAGTATCAAAAAGGTGGGCTTTTAGCCTAGATTTGAAGACAGCCAGAGATGGAGCTTAACATACCAGCTCAGGAAGTCTGTTCTAGGCATATGGAGCTGCAAGATAAAAGGAATGGAGTCTGGAGTTAGCAGTGGAGATGAAGGGTGCAGATAAGAGAGATTTACTCCATGAACAGAGTTCCCAGGGAGGAGTGTAGGGAGAGATAAGAGTGGAGAGGTACTGAGGAGCAGCAGAGTGAATGCATTTGTAAGTCATTAAGAGGAGGTTGAACTGTATGCAGAAACGGAGGAGTGGCCCTAGTGGTTAGGGTGGTGGACTTTGGTACTGAGGAACTGAGGTTATAATTCCCACTTCAAGCACAGGCAGCTCCTTGAGACTCTCGGCAAAGTCACTTAACCCTCCATTGCCCCATGTAAGTTGCATTGAGCCCTGCCAGGAGTGGGAAAGCACGGTGTACAAATGAAATAAAAAAAATAAAATAGGGAGCCAAAGAAGTAACTTGAGGAGAGGGCTAATATGAGCATAGGCAACACTGGAAGAAAATAAGTCATGCAGCAGAATTTTGAACAGATTGAAGAGGAGAGAGATGATTTAGTGGGAAACCTGTGAGAAGCAAGTTGTAATAGTCTAAGCAAAAAGTGATAATAGCGTGGATAGGGTTCTGGTAGTGGGGCTCAGTAAGGAAAGAACACATTTGGTGATATTATAGAGAAAAAAACGACAGGTTTAGCAGTCTGTTGAATATGTGCAGAGAAGGAGAGAGAGGAGGTCAAATATGACCTCAAGGTTACAAGCTGATGAGACAGGGAGGATGAAAGTATTATCCACAGAGAGATAAAATGGGGGAAGAGGAGAGGTTGGTTTAGGGGGGAAAGATAAGACGCTCAGTCTTGTCATGTTGTAGTTTCAGATGGCAGGAGACATCCAGGCAGCAATGTCAGACAGGCAGGTTGATACTTTGGCCTGGATTCCTGCTGAAATTTCCTTTATAGACTATGCACCAATCAGGTGCTTTCTGAGTGTCCATATAGCCATAGTGTTATAGAATTACACTTCTATGGTGTAACACAGTGGTAAATATCCTTTTCTCCATTCAGACTCAAATGGGTCTCTTTGGGGATAATCTGGGGGAAACACTTAGAACTTAGAGCAGTTGGAGAAAGGGGTGTAGGGAATGTTGATAGAAGTAAGGAAAATATTTCTATGGGAAGAGTGTAGTGTGACAGTGTGTTTTGGAGGGTGGGTTATGCAGTTATTTTTGTAGTTCAAGAAGGTTTAGGGATAGAGGGAACATCTGTATGTTGAAAGGAAGTGTGGTGAGAGATGAGCAGAGGAGATGTTTTGGGGTTACGGAGGAAGGGAATGGTTAGAAAGGGAATGATGGGCAGGAAATATGTGGTGGACAGGATGTAAGTAGAGGGGAGTAAAGTGGTAGGGGGTGTGGAGAGTATGAGGTTTGATAGAAGGGAGTGAGGTGGTATGGAGGGATAAATGGGCAGGGGAGTTGTGGGAAGGCAGAAAGAGCAAGAGCAGAGGGTAGAGGTGGAGTATGGGTGGAAGTTTTCTTTTTTTCCCCCCTTTCTCTCACTTTCCCTCCTCCTCCACTCCCTTGATTGTCTCCCCTTCCCCCTTCCACTTTCTCCTTCCCTATCTCCCTATGCTTTAAAAAAAAATCTCTCAAAGCTACTACATAGACACTACCTACTCTCTTATTACACTTTAGACATTTCATATAACCCCCTTCCCCACCTGCTCTGATGTTGCCAGTCTGCATCTTCTAGTGTGTGGTTGGCCTTCTTATTACTATGCGGATCTCTTTACCAGTCAGACTGGATTTCCTCCATCATCCTGTGGCAAAATCCAGGTTCTCTACCATTGTGCCCTCTTCTATGGCCCAGTTTCTGTATTGTCTTACCTTCTCCCTCTCTCCACCGCCCCCCCCCCCCCCCCCCCCACAAACACACACATCTTTTTTTTTGCATATGGGCTCAGAAATGGTTATGTATGGATGGATAGACAGACAGACTGACAGAAAGATAGACCCTCCATTGTGGACACTCATGATTTTATATGAAATACACTTAAATAAAAATCCCTCAGGGCCCGTAATGGGAGGCAGCTGTGACATTGGCAGCCTGAAGAGAGCCATTGAGGGGTGGCTGTGGTCATGGCAGCGGAAGAATGAAAGCAGCAGGAACAGGATTGTTGCAGTATTCCTCATCCTATGAGCCTACACTTCTGGAAGCTGTTGGGAGGAGCATTGAGAACTGGGAGGCGGGTTGAGAACAATTGGGGAGACAGCCATTATTACTTCTGAGCCTGCAATAGGTATGACTCAGAACTGTGGAAAAAAAAGACATATGTAGGGACAGCAAGCAGCTGAAGGGGACCTCCAGTGAGTCTGAAAAGGGAAGAATTATGGCTGAGAGATGGAATCTCCCTACCTCCTCTCAGGCACAAGAACTAGAAAGAAATATTCTTGCCTCATAGCCCATGAAAAGGGCTAAAGATAGGTTCCTTTGGAGAGAGAAAAGGAACTGAATACTTCAAGCAGGAAGAATAAAAATGGCATAAGCACATAGAGCCCTCATGTTGAGAAAGAAAACCATAAGGAACCAACATACGGATAATAATAGAGTAACAGGAGCTTGACACCGAGGGCATAAGACAAAGCTTGAAGGCTGGGGAGTATCATTTACCCAGGACTTATGGGAGAGCTGTGGAGGAAGTGATCCAGCACAGAGAAGCTGAGCAGATGATCAAAGCCCAGCAACAGCATCAGCAGGTGAAAAGTGCCATCTGAAAAAGACCATCAGAGCAGAGAGTCACCAAGAGGAGATTGAGCAGAGTAGATGAAGAATACTGTAACCCTGAGAGAACTGCAGAGGGATCAGCACCCAGCTGAAATGGGGAGGGCAAGCAGAGAAGATTTGAATGAGCCTGATAATTGTGAGATTCACAGGAAGCCAGGGTCTGGAAGGAGTGTAGCCAAGAGAGGGGAAAACTGCCTACAGAACTGAAGGAGGCCAGAGTTTTCTTGAGGAATAAGCCTATACAGAAAATGTTTCCATGATCCATTAACTCCACCTGGGTTTGGTTTTCAAAGCAAAAGTCATTAGTTCCCATCTATCTTTCTTCCCTTATTAACATGCTGTTTCCTTTGAACCTCACTTTTCTGGTTGTCGTTTGATACTCGTGAAGATCTTCTTCTCCTTCCTTTGTGTGGCTCACATAGAGGTATGTTCATGGGTCCTAGTTTAAATGGATTTTATGTGCTAAGATCTTTGCAGAAATTGTGAAGGTCAAGGACAAAATGGCTTCCTAAAGGGAGTTGAGAATGATATGTCAGTGGACCAATGAAAGTTTCTTGGCAAACCTTTGTCCTACCTGTGCCTTAACAAGAGGAAATGTAAAAGGAGACCACAAGTGTTTCCCTTGTGTTTGGGGACTCTTGTGTCTAGCTAAATCAATTAAATTATGCAAATATCAGCCTAAGGAACTCCTTGGTAACACCTTTGGGAATGGAGCCTTCCAATGTTTGTTAAAGAGCATTCTCAGTGAAGCAGATATGCCCTGCATTGATGTCAAATGTTATTACTGAAGTGATAATAGGTAGTGCTCTTTTGCTGACATCCTTTTCCCCCATTTGACAAGCTAATGAAGTTTCAACAGTCATGCAAATTATGGCACACATGTATACATACCAAATGTACTCTTCAAAGGGTGGGGTTTACAGGGAATCTCACTATAATATTCCTATACTAACAAAATTAAGACTTGTTTTTTAAGTGTTGTTTTCAGACTGTCTTCACTCACATATTTAGAATGAAAACACTGTGCTTTCCTTACCAGTGACAAGCCCATATGTCTGCTTCTGTGTGGGAGGATAAAACTGCTTCCTTGGGTTCTCGGTTACATAATGCGGCAGCGACGTGAAACTGAAAATGAGGTGATAAATATTCAGACATCTATAAATTGCAGCAATCGTCTTCCACAAACTGCTGGTCAATTCTTCTGTATAATATGGATGTTCACATTGATAATCAAGAAATCATCACTTATTGTGTCTTCCAAGACAAAAAACGATCTCTGAAGGGGACTATAGCTGAAATAATTATTTCTTATATAATTAGTTTCTAGCATCTAGTTAGAAATTGATGCTACAGGGGTGTAATTAAACTGATTGGCTTTTGTAACTCTATAATTAATCCTACATATAGCTATACTCAAGGAGAATTGCATAGTTCTATTCAAGTAATTCTCCATCATTTGGAGATATATATATATATATACTCTTTTAATTTGATTGTTCTTTTTATTTTTATTTTTCATATGCATCCATTGCCTGATAAAATAGAAATGTTCTGCAAAATAATTGGAGACGGGTGAGCCAGTATGGATTAGACCTGATGGGACAATACTTACCCAAGTGGACTTGGTTTTGCGGTTGTTGGCCTTCAGCTATGAATAAGTTTTAGTGCTATGACTTTCTCCATCACAGTATCACTGCCATCAAAGTTTGCCAAAACATTTATCAGACACCGTTCCCCTGTAGTGAGGCCAAAGTAGGACACTGCCTCTCAATCATTGTGGAATGGGACAATATAGCAAGAGAGAGAAAGAGGTTAGCACATAGAGATTAACCAGGTATTAAATAATCAAGGCTAAAATCTTAATGAAAGCTAAAATTTTATAACTAAGGGGCCCCATTTAATAAAATACATTAAGCAGTTAAGGCTAGATTCAGTAAATGGTGCTCAAAAGTCAGTGCTGAGAAAAAGGCACTCAATGCTACTATAATGGAATTCAAAGATGAGCACCAATTATAGATAGGCATTGCGTACCAATTTCGAATAGCATTGCGTACCAATTTCAGCATCCACATTTGGGTGCCGGGGCTACACCTGCTGGAAACAGGTATGATTCTCAGGGCCCAATTTGGGTGTAAATCCCCAGTATCCTATAACACTGTGCACAAATTTTTGGAATGCCTCTGACAACCTCCCATGCACAAATTTTAGGAATCCCTCTGACATTCTCCATAGTCATTCCCCTTTTTGAGTTGCACACTATTGGATTTGTATACACATTGTTTATAGAATAGTGCGTAGCAAGATGTGCATTCAAATTTTAATTGGTGCCAGTTAGCGCCTGTTGGCACTAATGAGCTCATTAGCCATTTAGTTGGGTGCACATCTTGGAATCAGCGTCCACATATTGGTGCCCAGTTGTGGGCACCACATATAGAATACAGGGGTTGGCATACAAATTAGTGCAAATTAACTTTTAGTTCTTAGTTCAGCAACTGGTTACCATGTTAGCCTGACAGTTCATGCTAATTCACACATTAACTTCATGCCATGTTAGGGGCAGGCACTGTGAGAACAGCATTGGACTGCACATTGTAGTCTGTGCATGGTACTTACCATGTGTTGTCAGATGTGAAGTTAGTGCACACCAGGGGTATACTTAGCACTAATTCTGTTGTGGCAGATAAGCACACCTAAGCCATTGTAGAATACTGCTTCAAAGCCACACCAAAATGTAAGTGTGCCCACTTATTCAGCTTAATTCATTCATTCAAGTATTTATATACTGCTTAGACCTAATCGGTTTACAGTTTCATTTACAGGTACTGGGTCTGTCCCCTAGTGAGATCACAGTCTAAGTAGTACATTATACTACTGCTGTACC
Organism: Microcaecilia unicolor; assembly: GCF_901765095.1. Taxonomy (NCBI): domain Eukaryota; kingdom Metazoa; phylum Chordata; class Amphibia; order Gymnophiona; family Siphonopidae; genus Microcaecilia; species Microcaecilia unicolor. Next base: position 189,946,490 of record NC_044031.1, on the reverse strand, counting down.
TGGGGCAATGGAGGTTTTAAATGACTTGATCAGGGTCACTTGGAGCTGCAGAGGGAATTGAACCTGGTTCCCCAGATCTTGACCCACTGCTATCAGGCACAACAGGAATTGAACCCAGTTCCCCAGGTCCACAACCTGTTTACACCAACCATCAGAGGCCAAAAGATGATGAAAAACAACCAACGGACTTTAAGAGTTCACATCAGAAGTTTATTCCAGTGCTTATTGTGGAATAAACTTCTGATGTGAACTCTTAGAGTCCGTTGGTTTGTTTTCATCATCTTTGGTGTCTCCGATGTTTTGCCTGCTTGGTGTGACCTGCACGAGGGTTTGGTTTCTTCTGTGCTTGTTGATTTGACACCAACCATTAGACCACTTCTCCACAATTGCTGGTGTAAGTTGGTGTGCCTAAGTGCACCATGCAATGTATACAACTGATAGTATTCTATAAATTGCACGTCACTTCTTAACATGCCTATGCCCGACCATGATCCACCCATGTGTTTGCCCCCTCACAGTTGCACCACAAAGGGCTGGGTACAATTAACGGCGCTCAAAGTTTGGCACTGGAAAAAAATCAGTGTTAAGCTGATTCTGTAAAAGATGTACACCCTTCATAGAATCACATTTAGCGCCTAACTTTCGGTGCTAGGCTTATGCCTGCTGAAACCTGGTATAAATGCTGGCGCCCAAGTTAGGCATGCTGAGGCTGTATTCTGTGCATACCTTTTTGGAATGTCCCCTGACATGCCCATAGCCACAACCTCCTTTTGTGTTACATACTAGTAGAATTAGGTGCAATATCCTGTAGAATAGAACACAGCCAGGTGTGGGTGAAAATTTTAATGAATGCTGATTAATGTCAATAATTGGTTGTCAGCACCCCCTTATTGATGTAACTGACTCATTGAGCAATTAAATTGTACATGTATCTTGGGCAGGTGCACAAATTTGGGCACATAATTCTGGGCAACATACTTAGAAGCTAGGGTAAGTGACTTTGATGTATACTTTTTAGAAAAGCACCTAGAACTTACACATTCAAACGTTAATTAATTGGTGCCTCTGAAGTGTAGAAATGATACTATTCTATAAACTATGTGCGCACCTGGCCCCTAATAGGTGCCAAGTTATAGAATGAGGAGGGTTATTGCTGTCTCAAGAGCAACCAGTAAGTGCATGTGCATTAAATTGTTAATAATCATAATTCATGGATGTACTGCACATTAATATTTCCTTTTAAAGTGCAGTAAGTGCAAAGACCTGCCACATTTTAGTAAAAGGGCCTCTTAGTTGGCACAAAGGAGAAATTATACTCGTAAAAGCAGCACAAATAATTACAACCACACATTCTACATATTTGCAGAGGTGGAAAGAGAGAAAATGACAGCCAGCATGGTTAGAAGGTGAAGTAAAAGAAGTTATTACAGCCAAAAGATTGTACTTCATAGAATGGAAATAGGATCCAATGAAGAAATTAAGAAGTAACATAAGCACTGGCAAGTCAGATGCAAAGCATTAATAAAGAAGGCTAAAAGAGAATATGAAGAGAAACTGCCGCAGAGGCTAAAACTCACAGTAACAACTTTTTCAGGTACATCAGAAGCAAAAAGCCTGCAAGAGAATCCGTGGGGCCGTTAGATCAAGAAGGGAGTAAAAGGGGCGCTCAGGAAGAACAAGGCCATAGCTGAGAAACTGAATGAATTCTTTGTTTCTGTCTTTATGGAAGAAGATATGAAAGATCTGCCGGAATGGTTTTCAAGGATAATGTGGAGGATTGAAAGAAATCTCAGTGAACCTGGAAGATGTACTGAGCCAAACTGACAAATTAGAGAGTAGTAAATCACCTGAACCGGATGGCATACATCCAGGTGCACTCAAAGAACTCAAGCATGAAATTGCTGATCTGTTTGTTAGTAATATGTAACCTGTCATTAAAATTGACCATAGTGCCTGAAGATTGGAGGGTGGCCAGTGTGATGCTGATTTTATAAAGGGTTCTAGGGGTGTCAAAGCCTCTGAATAGCTCCACTCCAGCCCATCCAAATCTACTCATCCTCTATCAGGGCACAGACCGTAGAGTCTACCAGCACATGCTTTCTTAGTACATAAGTACATAAGTACATAAGTACATAAGTAGTGCCATACTGGGAAGACCAAAGGTCCATCTAGCCCAGCATCCTGTCACCGACAGTGGCCAATCCAGGTCAAGGGCACCTGGCACGCTCCCCAAATGTAAAAACATTCCAGACAAGTTATACCTAAAAATGCGGAATTTTCCAAGTCCATTTATAGCGGTCTATGGACTTGTCCTTTAGGAATCTATCTAACCCCTTTTTAAACTCCGTCAAGCTAACCGCCCGTACCACGTTCTCCGGCAACGAATTCCAGAGTCTAATTACACGTTGGGTGAAGAAAAATTTTCTCCGATTCGTTTTAAATTTACCACACTGTAGCTTCAACTCATGCCCTCTAGTCCTAGTATTTTTGGATAGCGTGAACAGTCGCTTCACATCCACCCGATCCATTCCACTCATTATTTATACACTTCTATCATATCTCCCCTCAGCCGTCTCTTCTCCAAGCTGAAAAGCCCTAGCCTTCTCAGCCTCTCTTCATAGGAAAGTCGTCCCATCCCCACTATCATTTTCGTCACCCTTCGCTGTACCTTTCCATTCTACTATATCTTTTTTGAGATACGGAGACCAGTACTGAACACAATACTCCAGGTGCGGTCGCACCATGGAGCGATACAACGGCATTATAACATCCGCACACCTGGACTCCATACCCTTCCTAATAACACCCAACATTCTATTCGCTTTCCTAGCCGCAGCAGCACACTGAGCAGAAGGTTTCAGCGTATCATCGACGACGACACCCAGATCCCTTCTTGATCCGTAACTCCTAACGCGGAACCTTGCAAGACGTAGCTATAATTCGGGTTCCTCTTACCCACATGCATCACTTTGCACTTGTCAACATTGAACTTCATCTGCCACTTGCACGCCCATTCTCCCAGTCTCGCAAGGTCCTCCTGTAATCGTTCACATTCCTCCTGCGACTTGACGACCCTGAATAATTTTGTGTCATCGGCGAATTTAATTACCTCACTAGTTATTCCCATCTCTAGGTCATTTATAAATACATTAAAAAGCAACGGACCCAGCACAGATCCCTGCGGGACCCCACTAACTACCCTCCTCCACTGAGAATACTGGCCACGCAATCCTACTCTCTGCTTCCTATCTTTCAACCAGTTCTTAATCCATAATAATACCCTACCTCCGATTCCATGACTCTGCAATTTCTTCAGGAGTCTTTCGTGCGGCACTTTGTCAAACGCCTTCTGAAAATCCAGATATACATATATTACTTAATCTCTGCTAAGCTTCTTTTACTCTTTTACCCGGGCCTATTACTCTCAAAGTAGCATGCTATTCAGAGCTGTGGCGAGTTTTAGAAAAATCATTTATTGGGGCTTTACAGATCTTTTCCATGATATACAGGACCACAGAGTCTTCTTTTCATTTTTAAGATGTGACTATTTTTATGTAGTAAAATCAAGGGTCAGATTTTCTGCCAAAAATATATTTCTGTTCTGAATTTGGGTGAATCAAACCTCGCATTTGCTGTTCTCATTTGCTTTTACTGAAAACCATCCTTTCATGTTTAAAAAAAAAAGGTAACAGTTCTGCTTGAAACTATTTCCTAAGGTCTATGTTAGATTCAAACATTTAATATAATGACTACAAGGGTAGATTAAATCAATAGAATCTTTTGACATCTTAGAACTCTTTCAATGGTGCTATACATTCCCTTCTAGCAGCCTTTCACCCATTGTTTTCCCTGGGCTATGATCTACTTAATGGTTATAAATCATCACAGGCTAGATCGCTTACATATTCCTTTTCCTCCAAAAGAAGTTCTCAGCTGAAACCATTTCAAAGTGATTTTTAGATTCCTTTGATTCTGCAGGTACTTTCCCCTAGCACCTTAGGCAATTATTTTTTCAAAGTCGGTGAGTAAGAATAAAAGAAAATTGTGTGGAGATTTTGCTAACATTCAGGGATACGACATTTTCATACATAATCTCTTTCTTGTGCCTATATTACATTCTATATCTTACCTAAAAAACAATGCCTGAATATCTTATAATTATTAAATCAGAAATGCTTCCCATATATTCAACAAAATCCAGGTAGACTCTTTAGGGTCTTGTTATTGAAGTGCATGACCATGATAACCATTACTGTGCTGGTATGACAATTATTGCATACTAGCTGAATCATTTGTTATGGAGCAGGAAATGGAGGGGGGGGGGGGGGTTATGGATGTGGTTGTGAACATGGGCTGTCATGAACCACATGCTGTTATGGGTGTTTTAATGTGGATGCACTTGTCACCTCCTAACCCTCAACAGTTAGTGCAAAAGCCTTTGCACATTAAAGAGTCAATTCTATAAAAGAACATCTAGATTTAGGCATCTGAATTTGCCATGTACATTTTTTAAAATTAGAATTCTCCCATTGTGTGTTAATTTGTGCATCTACACATGGTAAGTGCAAAATGTTGCCACGCTTTGGTAAAAGACAGTTTTGAGTCTTATTCATGGTCTCCTTTCTTTAGTCCATTATAGTTTTTTGTATGTTTGAAATTTTTAAAATTAATCTTTTATCACAACTGAACTCCAGTTTCCACAGATTTCTTGCCTGAATCCTTTCTTCGGTCAGTCATGCTGCTTTAATATTTTAAGGAGGCAATTTGCAAAGGGATTTCCACAAAAAAATCCTTTCGTAAATTTTTGTCTGTGGAGAACATATGCATGCTATTACAGCAGATATATTTCATGAGAAATGAGGAGACTCAGGACAGGGCCAAGGGCAGGCCTGGAAAACCAGCTGTTTTTCACTGATGAATCTCACATACTTCCCAGATATTCCCCATATAAGGACCTGTCTATGGATTTTCAAAGGGAAACCACCCTCATATGAGGAAAACACGTCCTTCACTCAAAAAAAAAAAAAGATGTCCCTGAGGAGCAGGGAATTTGTCGGCAACCTGACAGGGCATGAATTGAGATTGAAGGGGGGCAGACTCAAGAAGAATGTCAGGAAGTATTTTTTCACGGAGATGGTGGTGGATGCTTGGAATGCCCTCCCGCGGGAGGTGGTGGAGATGAAAACAGTAACGGAATTCAAACATGCATGGGATAAACATAAAGGAATCCTGTGCAGAAGGAAGAGATCCTCAGGAGCTTAGCCTAGAATGGGTAGCAGAGCTGGTGGTAGGGAGGCGGGGCTAGTGCTGGGTAGACTTATACGGTCTGTGCCGGGCTGGTGGTTGGGCGGCGGGGATACTGCTGGGCAGACTTATACGGTCTGTGCCAGAGCTGGTGGTGTGAGGCGGTACTGGTAGTTGGGAGGCGAGGATAGTGCTGGGCAGACTTATACAGTCTGTGCCAGAGCTGGTGGTGGGAGGCGGGATGGGGGGTTGGGAGGCGGGGATAGGGCTGGCCAGACTTATACGGTCTGTGCCCTGAAGAGGACAGTACAAATAAAAAAGTAGCACATATGAATTTATCTTCTTGGGCAGACTGGATGGACCGTGCAAGTCTTTTTCTGCCGTCATCTACTATGTTACTATGAAACCTCAGAAGAGAAAGAGTACTGAAAAGAGCCCCAGTTAATTTAAGTGCTGCTGCTCTTCGCTTGTGTAACATTTCCATTGTTTACTGCTTTGCATGTTAGAGGCAGGCTTACATCAGGCAACTAGGAAGGACTCTCTGAACAAAAAAAAAAACACAGTTCTCTCAACAGTCCCCTCCAAGGTTGTTTTCAGCTTGCGCCCCCCCCCCCCCCCACAGGATTGGGACATGCAAGGACGTCCAAATCAAAACTTTTTGGACGTCCCTCCCTCCAGGTCTCTCTCAGCCAATCACGGCATGTTTAGCTGTTACCAGTATCAGCTAAATGTGCTGTGATTGGCTGAGAGAGACCTGGAGGGAGAGATGTCCAAAAAGTTTTGATTTGGACGTTCTCGCACGTCCTGATCCTGTGGGGGGGGGGGGGGGGGGGTGCAAGCTGAAAACAACCTTGGAGGGGATTATTGAGAGGACTGTGGTTGTGGTCAGTTCAGGCAGGTAAGAAAAACATGTCCAAGAAGGACAGCTATCACAAAAGCTGAAGGAAGACGTCCAGCTCGTGTTAGGCACTTGGATGTCCCTGATGAGCACTTGGATGTTTTTCTTTCCCTTCCGATTCCCTCGCAGCAGCCCCAATGAGAGGATATTTTGTAGGGATGAGTTGCCCAGTTTAATTTCTCAGGTTTTGTCAGTTTTAAAAATTTCAGAGGATTGTGTTCTTAAAACGTTTTCTGATGAAGATCCTATTATAGAAGGGTTCAAGAGCCTTCAAAAACCTTTCCCATGCATACATCAGTTAAGGAGATGATTGCTGCTGAGTGGGAAACTCCGGACTTAAGGTGAGAATGTACTACTACTACTACTAACTAACATTTCTAAAGCGCTACTAGGGTTATGCAGCGCTGTACAATTTAAACATAGAAGGACAGTCCCTGCTCAAAGAGCTTACAATCTCAAAGACAAGAGAACAATCTAAAGACAAGTGAACAATCTAGAGGACGAGTGAACAGTTAATCTGATAGGGTGGATAGATTGGGGCATTCTATATTTCTCGAGCGGTTAGGCGCCGAAGGCAGCATTGAAGAGGTGAGTTTTAAGCAGAGATTAGAAGATGGGTAGGGAGGGGGCATGGCGTATGGGTAAAGGAAGATTGTTCCAGGCATAGGGTGAGGCAAGGCAGAATGAGCGGAGCCTGGAGTTGGCAGTGGTGGAGAAGGGTACTGAGAGAAGGGCTTTGTCCTGTGAGCAGAGGTTACGGGCGGAAACATAGGGGGAGATGAGGGTGGAGAGGTAGTGAGGAGCCACAGACTGAGTGCATTTGTAGGTAAGGAGGAGGAGCTTGAATTGTATGCGATATCTGATCGGAAGCCAATGAAGTGATTTGAGGAGAGGGGTGATATGAGTATATCGGTTTTGGCGGAATATAAGACGTGCAGCAGCGTTCTGAACGGATTGAAGGGGGGATAGATGGCTGAGTGGGAGGCCGGTGAGGAGTAAGTTGCAGTAATCAAGGCGAGAGGTAATGAGAGCGTGGACGAGAGTTCTGGTGGTGTGCTCAGAGAGGAAAGGGCTAATTTTGCTGATGTTGAAGAGGAACAAGCGACAGGTCTTGGCAGTCTGTTGGATATGCACAGAGAAGGAGAGGGAGGTGTCGAAGATGACTCCGAGATTGCGGGCAGATGGGACGGGGAGGATGAGGGTGTTATCAACTGAGATAGAGAGTGGAGGAAGAGGAGAAGTGGGTTTAGGAGGAAAGACGAGGAGCTCGGTCTTGGACATGTTCAGCTTCAGGTGGCGGTTGGACATCCATGCCGCAATGTCAGATAAACAGGCCGATACCTTGGCCTGGGTCTCTGCGGTGATGTCAGGTGTGGAGAGGTATAGCTAGGTGTCATCAGCATAAAGATGATACTGAAAACCATGAGACGAGATCAGCGAGCCCAGGGAAGAGGTGTAGATTGAGAAGAGAAGGGGTCCAAGGACAGATCCCTGGGGAACTCCAACAGATAGTGGGATGGGAGTGGAGGAAGATCCATGGGAGTGTACCCTGAAGGTGCGGTGGGAGAGATAAGAGGAGAACCAGGAGAGGACAGGGCCTTGGAACCCAAAAGAGGACAGCGTGGCAAGAAGTAAATCATGAGTGACAGTGTCAAACGCGGCGGAAAGATTGAGGAGGTTGAGGATGGAGTAGTGACCTCTGGATTTGGCCAGGAGCAGGTCATTGCAAACTTTAGAGAGTGCCGTTTCAGTCGAGTGCAGATTGCATCCTGTTCCTGTAGAGGAAAAAGAGGCTTTACGCTATCCCAAGGTAGATGCCCTAGTGACAGCTGTTGCAAAAAAGACTACAATCCCAGTTGAAGGTGAGGCTTCACTTAAAGAAGCACAGAATCACTGTCTAGAGTCTGCCTTGAGACAGGCTTTTCAAGTGTTGGCTTTGGTTTTGCAGGTTTCAGTAGATATGCAGGCAGGGCCTGTTTTTGCTGGGCTGAACAGTTTGTAGATAATTCCTTGTCAGATATTGTTGGGAGTTACTCTCAGTTGATTTTCTTGAAAATGGGCACAGCCTTCCTGTCCAACACCTTGCATGATCTCATTAGAGCTTCAGCTAAAGGCTTGGCATTATTTGTTTCAGCTAGTCAATTACTCTGGTTGAAAAACTGGGCAGTGGTTGTTGCATTTAATCTAGGCTGAACAAGATGCCCATTAGGATTAAGTTGTTGTTTGAGGAGAATTTAGAAAAGTTGGTGAAGCGTTTTAATTAATCTAAAATTCCCAGACTTCCAGAGGATAGGTCTAAGCCTGCTGGTAGAAGTGTGCCCTCTAGATCATTGTTTGGGGATGCAAGGTGGTATATGCCTGAGAGAGTAAGTGTTTCTCAGAGTGCTATTTTCCTTTCTATAGTCAGCCTTTTCATGCAGGCCATAGAGGAGGTTGAGATTCCAGCATAGGAGCCCTTAATGTCACCATGTCTAAACAATGATTTCTCCTGTGAACATCCAAGCAGTCAGATCTACCTTGACCAGCTTTATTAGTTCCTAAAAAGGAGGGTTCCTTTCACCCTATTTTAGATCTCAAGAACATGAACAGGACTCTTCCGGTGCCACATTTTATAATGGAGACCTTGAAATCAGTCATTGTGGCAATAAAACAGGGTAGATATCTCACCTCATTAGTGGCCACAGAGGCATACTTCCTCATTTCTATTTGAGTAGAGCACCAGAAATTTCTCAGATTTGAAGTCTTCGGGAAACATTTTCAGTTTTGAACCCTTCATTTTGGGTTGGCCACAGCATCACAAACTTTCTCCAAGGTAATGTGGTAGTAGCAATGGCCTTAAGGAAAAGAGGAGTGCTAGTTTACCCTTATTTGGACAATTGGTTTATTTGGGCAAAATTTTACTAGGAAATCAAGTACTTCTACTTCTTTGAGAGCTCAGATGGGTGGTGAACCTGTCCAAAAGCAGCCTGACTCCATCACAATCTCTAGAGTATTTGGGAGCTCTTTTTGGCACTCATCAAAGCAAGGTGTTTCTGACCTATCAAAGGACTCAGAAATTGTAGGATGAGATACAGTGCCTCCTGGAGTCAGTTCAAATAGCCTGGGATCTTTAAATTTTGGGATCCATGGTGGCAACCTTGGAATTAGTTCCCTGGAACAGGGATCACATGCAGAGTTATTTCCTTTCTTGGTGGTCATCCCAACCTCAGGACCACACTGCACCATTGAATCTAGCATGGGAAGCAAAATTTAGTCTTTGCTGGTGATTGAGCATAAGAAATCTCAGTCGGGAGATGAAATTAGAGTCTTTGGATTATAGTAACAACAAATGTCAAAGTTCAAGGTTGGGGAGTCCACTGTCAGGGGGAGCTGGCTCATGGGCTTTAGTTGGACCACAAAACCTCTCTTTCACTCTTCTATAAACCAAAGCCATTCATCTTGCTCTGCAGGCGTTTCTACCCTTTATTCAGAGCAAGGAGGTACAAGAGATATCATACCATGCTACAGCAGTGGTTTACATAATTCAAGGAGGTACCAAAAGTTGCCTAGTGGAGCTAGAAGTCAGTTGTCTCATGAATTGAGTGGAGTGCTAGCTTCTTCAATTCTCAGCTGCTTAGGTGGAAGGAGCTGTAGATATTCAGACAGACTTTCTCTGCAGAAATTCTCAATTCAGGAGAGTGGAGTCTTTTGACTCAAGCTTTCCAATGCATAGTTTAAAGCTGGGGGTCTCTAATTATGAATATTATGATGACAGCAAGGAATGCCAAAGTTACAGATTTTTCAGTCACTGGAAAGAACCTTCTGGTCACTATTAGCCAGAGTTATTCAGAGGACAGAAATGCATTCTGGTTCCATGGTCCTGATAGCTCCAGATTGGCCAAGGAGACACAGGTACACAGATCTAGTCCATCTGTTAAATATCTCTCATGAATTGTAGAGCCTGTTCAAGTTTCTCTTATTAATATAGGGCATGGCTGCATTCTAACTCATGGCCTGGCTATTAAAAGGGTGCAATTTTTGAAGAAAGGATATTCTTCTCATGTGATGGATACCTTGTTGCATTCCAGGAAAAATCAATTTCTTTAGCTGGTCGATATTGTGTATCTGGATTTCCAGAGGAAATTGGAGAGTCATGGGATAGGAGGTAGTGTCCTAATGTGGATTAAAAACTGGTTAAAAAATAGAAAATAGAGAGTAGGGATAAATGGTCAGTATTCTCAATAGAGAAGAGTAGATAGTGGGGTTCCCCAGAGGTCTGTGCTGGGACCGCTGCTTTTTAACATATTTATAAATGATCTAGAGATGGTTGTAACTGGTGAGGTAATTAAATTTGCTGACAACACAAAATAATTCAAAGTTGTTAAATCATAAGAGGATTGTGAAAAATTACAAGAAGACCTTATGAGTCTGGGAGCCTGGGTATCTAAATGACAGATGATGTTTAATGTGAGCAAGTGCAAAGTGATGCATGTTGGAAAGAGGAACCCAAATTATAGCTACGTAATGCAAGGTTCTATGTTAGGCATCACCGACCAGGAAAGGGATGTAGGCATCGTCGTTGATGATATGTTGAAACCCTCTCCTCATTGTGCTGTGGCGGCTATGAAAGCAATTAGAATGTTAGGTATTATTAGTAAAGGAATGGAAAACAAAAATGAGGACATTATAAAGCTTTTGTATCACTCCACTGTGCGACCGACTGCACCTCGAATATTGTGTTCAAAAATGATAAAGGGGATGGGACAACTTCCCTATGAGGAAAGGCTGAAGTGGCTAGTGTTCTTCAGCTTGGAGGAAAGACAGCTGAGGGGAGATATGATAGAGGTCTATAAAATAATGAGTGGAGTGGAACAGGTAGACATGAATCACTTGTTTACTCTTTCCAAAAATACTGGGACTTGGGAGCATGCAATGAAGCTACAAAGTAGTAAATTTAAAATGAATCAGAGAAAATGTTTTTTTCACTCAACTTGTAATTAAACTCTGGAATTTGTTGCCAGCGAATGTAGTAAAGGTGGTTAGCTTAGGGGGGGGGGGGGGTTAAAAAGGTTTGGATGGCTTCCTAAAGGAAAAGTCCATAGACCATTATTAAAATGGACTTAGGGTAAAATCCACTGCTTATTTCTAGGATAAGCAGCACAAAATGTACTTTTTTGGGATCTTTCCAGGTACTTGTGACCTGGATTGGCCACTGTTGGAAACAGGATGCTGGGCTTGATGGGCCTTCGGTCTGTCCCAGTATGGCAATACTTATGTACTTATGTAAGCTATGTTAGACATGCATTAGCACCTAATGCATCTTAGTAAAAAGACTCTAACTTATTTACCTGATATTCTTTTGTAATACTAGGTGTGCAAAATCATAATTTACTGGATATGTGAACTGCTAAGTTTTCTGACTACATAATAAACAAGATAGTACTTTATCCCTAACTATATCCCCTTTTACTATTGATTCAAACTGTGTGACTCAACTTGTCAAACACTTTTTGTAGGCACATGGATTTATTCATTATCATTTTTAAATGACTATTTACAACTTTCTGTTTAGCTTCCGACCCTGTTCCAGAGATGCTGAAATATCATCATTAAGCCAGGATTTAATTATAGAGTATGACATACCATTTCTTTCTATTAACTTAAAGGTTTTAACTCCTTTCTTTTTTGGAGTATAGTTTGGTTCTGTCAGCCTTGTGCTCACCATTGACAATCTGCTGATCAGCGTTCCATGCATAAGCATCCTGACATCAACACTCACGTGGCATACTCACTAGGCATTACCAAGCACCCCCAAGCTGTGTTATAAAGACAAAGCAAACTCCATTCCAATATGGCAGAACATTGGTCGCAGCTTTATTAACAGCAAACTATACAACATACAAACATTCTTAGCCATTCTCTCTAGGTGCTAGTCGGTATTGAACTAGCTTCCTTGTCTAGAAACATAGCATATCACAACTGATAGAAGCATGGCCCACAGTGCCAGAGAGCTTTGCCTTAACCATAAAACAACAGAGATAATTATCATAGCCTTTGCTATCACCTAGCCACATCCCAACTTATGGCAGTGTGCCAGAAGTTGGGATGCCCCCAGAACTCACACCCATAACCTGAACTCCATAAGGTCCCCATACCACTCACAAGTACCATCCTCTGAAATCATTCTTCACCCCCATATTTCATGCAAGTTGCCATGCTGCACCCAACTGGTGAAATCTTTAATAGAGGTTTGAGTTATTATTATTTATCGGTTCAAATTTCCCAAACATTCCATACTTTTCCCCCTCACATATGACAACTCCTAGAATAGATGCTGTGCTCATATTAATTTAAAATTATCTTACACTTTACTTTCTAAAAGCGTACTTCACCTACTGCAAAATCATCCACACCACAATCACACTTTATACCATTTTAACACAGGTTTCAGAACCTTGGACAGTTCCCTAAACATTGAACAAAACCATATTTTCTCTTTTTGGTGTTTCTCCATAAAAAAAAAAAAAATCTGCAAGGGCTATAGTTCGCTAGTTGTTTCTGCCCTCAACCTTCAACCAGCCAAACTGGCTATGACAATAGTGATCTATCCTTGAGTGCACCCTCCCCCTTCCAATGCTCATTGCTCACATAAACAGGAGATTCTTTCAGTGTGGGATCTGTTTCCCTACAGTCTCTTTTTCAGGCACTCTTCCTATCTATTTTTTATTTTATTTTTGTTACATTTGTACCCCACACTTTCCCACTCATAGCAGGTTCAATGTGGCTTACATATTTAATACAGGTACTTATTTGTACCTGGGGCAATGGAGGGTTAAGTGACTTGCCCAGAGTCACAAGGAGCTGCCCGTGCCTGCAGTGGGAATCGAACCCAGTTCCCCAGGACCAAAGTCCACCACGCTAACCACTAGGCCACTCCTCCAGCTGTCCACTACTAAATGGGGTCCTTAATGCTTTTCTTCCTCCTCTAGCACCCTTCTCTAAGCTCCTAAAGCCCATAGGTATAAAATGAGCAAACGTCATAAAAAAGCTCCATAAGTAACTCTCAATAAGAATCCAATAAATATGAGCACTTATCTCATAAATTAGGAAGTCTTGATGGGGGTGGGGAGGCCTCCATTTCATCCATCAGGCTTCATCAGGGGATTTCTTTGTGTTCAAGACTGGAGCACAGACAAAAAGGGGCCGTAACTCTCCCATAGTGCATCATACATGTATAAGTTTGCCATTGATATCTAAACACATCTAGAGTATATAAAAAATCAACTGATGAAGCCTTATAGGTCAAACGGAGGCTCCCTTTGGGACATTTTTTTCATTTATGAGACAAGTGCTCATTTTTTTTTTATCCTAATTGACAGTTCTCAGTATGATATGTGATACAAACACTCATTCACCCTGACCAATTTAAGTGGGCAGGAGCTGTTAAAATACACAGCTTTTCGTACAAGCTTTTTTCTGATGAGCAATGCAGGTTTGGAGAGTTTGTGATGGCAGTTCTTCATGTCATGTATGTTAATGAAAATGTACTTTGTTATTTTTATTTTTTGTACTTTAGTATGCATGTTTTTATAGGAACTGCTTAGTTTATAAGTGGGTTGAAAATGGTTAAAATCTTTGACTATCTGTCCAAAGAATAATTAGGAAATAAATTGAGGGGGGGGGGGGGGGACAGAGAATGTAAAACACCTCTCTATCACTCTATGGTGTGACTATATCCCAAATACTATCCAGCTTATTTTCGAAAGTGATCGCCGGCCATCTTCCGACATAAATCGGGAGATGACCGGCGATCTCTCAAAAGCAGCCAAATCGGAATAATCGAAAGCTGCTTTTTTGACACCATCGCCGCTTTCCCATCATCGAGCCAGCGAAAGTTCAAGGGGGCATGTCGGTGGCGTAGCAAAGGTGGAACATGGGCGGACATGGGCGTGGCTACCAGATGGCCGGCTTCGCCTGATAATGGAAAAAAGAATGCCGGCCGTAACGAGAATTTGGTCCACTTTATTTGGTCCCTTTTTTTCAGGTCCAAGTCCCAAAACAGTGCCCAAACTGACCAGATGACCACTGAAGGGAATCGGGGATCACCTCCCCTGACTCCCCCAGTGGTCACTAACCCCCTCCCACCCTCAAAAATACAACTTTAAAAACTTTTTTTTGCCAGCCTCTATGCCAGCCTCAAATGTCATACTCAGGTACATCGCATCAGTATGTAGGTCCCTGGAGCAGTTTAGTGGGTGCAGTGGACTTTAGGCAGGCGGACCCAGGCCCATCCCCCCCTACCTGTTACATTTGTGGTGGAAAATGGGAGCTCTCCAAAACCCACCCGAAATGGATTTCTTTCTATAAATTGGATTCTGGTGAAAAAGGTATTGAATCAAGAGCCTGCTGAGCTTGAAAGAAGCTAAATTAAATATTTGGCCTGCACAAAATGGAGGAAATTAACTGAAACATGGAAATGACTGGAGGTATGAGCAACTTAAGCTGGCAAGGTAAGAATAGCAGAAAGGAAAAAAACTGCAGTGCCTTGAAAAAGTCTTCACAACTTTGTACATTTCATGTTCTATTATCTAAAACTGTTTAGAAGTATAAGTTTGTTTCATGTATCTATTCAACATGCTCTATACAAGCTGTTTACATGTACTGTATGCAGGTACTTTTTCTGTCCTTAGTGGGCTCACAATCCAAGTTTGTACCTGGAACGATGGTTAGGTGATTTGTTTAGGATCACAAGGATCTGCAGTGGGAATTGAACCCAGTTCCCCGCAGTTCCCCTACTGTACTATTAGGCCTAGTCCTCCACTTGGGAGGTGGCAGCTGTGCATCATCAACCTACACCCACTTTGTAAAATGAGTCTTGTCACACTGATGCTGGGTAGGCCCACACCACACCGCTTTTACTCCTTCCTTTTTGTGCACATAACTTTACACAACAGCCTGCATATACACAACATTAATTCAACATACAGATTAGCAATTAGCTCCCTTCTGTTTTTGGGGTGCATTGAAGTGCCGGATGCATACTCATTTTCTGCACCCAATCTTCCTAGAATGAATGGGGCCAGTAGATAGAGAAGTGGGTTGAGAACACAGGAAGTGAGGGTTGAAATCCCATTGCGGTTCATTTTGCCCCTTGGAAAAATTTTTATTTTTGTTACATTTGTACCCCACACTTTCCCCACTCATGAGAGGCTCAATGTGGCAGGCAATGGAGGGTTAAGTGACTTGCCCAGAGTCACAAGGAGCTGCCCGTGCCTGCAGTGGGAATCGAACCCAGTTCCCCAGGACCAAAGTCCACCACGCTAACCACTAGGCCACTCCTCCAGCTGTCCACTACTAAATGGGGTCCTTAATGCTTTTCTTCCTCCTCTAGCACCCTTCTCTAAGCTCCTAAAGCCCATAGGTATAAAATGAGCAAACGTCATAAAAAAGCTCCATAAGTAACTCTCAATAAGAATCCAATAAATATGAGCACTTATCTCATAAATTAGGAAGTCTTGATGGGGGTGGGGAGGCCTCCATTTCATCCATCAGGCTTCATCAGGGGATTTCTTTGTGTTCAAGACTGGAGCACAGACAAAAAGGGGCCGTAACTCTCCCATAGTGCATCATACATGTATAAGTTTGCCATTGATATCTAAACACATCTAGAGTATATAAAAAATCAACTGATGAAGCCTTATAGGTCAAACGGAGGCTCCCTTTGGGACATTTTTTTCATTTATGAGACAAGTGCTCATTTTTTTTTTATCCTAATTGACAGTTCTCAGTATGATATGTGATACAAACACTCATTCACCCTGACCAATTTAAGTGGGCAGGAGCTGTTAAAATACACAGCTTTTCGTACAAGCTTTTTTCTGATGAGCAATGCAGGTTTGGAGAGTTTGTGATGGCAGTTCTTCATGTCATGTATGTTAATGAAAATGTACTTTGTTATTTTTATTTTTTGTACTTTAGTATGCATGTTTTTATAGGAACTGCTTAGTTTATAAGTGGGTTGAAAATGGTTAAAATCTTTGACTATCTGTCCAAAGAATAATTAGGAAATAAATTGAGGGGGGGGGGGGGGGACAGAGAATGTAAAACACCTCTCTATCACTCTATGGTGTGACTATATCCCAAATACTATCCAGCTTATTTTCGAAAGTGATCGCCGGCCATCTTCCGACATAAATCGGGAGATGACCGGCGATCTCTCAAAAGCAGCCAAATCGGAATAATCGAAAGCTGCTTTTTTGACACCATCGCCGCTTTCCCATCATCGAGCCAGCGAAAGTTCAAGGGGGCATGTCGGTGGCGTAGCAAAGGTGGAACATGGGCGGACATGGGCGTGGCTACCAGATGGCCGGCTTCGCCTGATAATGGAAAAAAGAATGCCGGCCGTAACGAGAATTTGGTCCACTTTATTTGGTCCCTTTTTTTCAGGTCCAAGTCCCAAAACAGTGCCCAAACTGACCAGATGACCACTGAAGGGAATCGGGGATCACCTCCCCTGACTCCCCCAGTGGTCACTAACCCCCTCCCACCCTCAAAAATACAACTTTAAAAACTTTTTTTTGCCAGCCTCTATGCCAGCCTCAAATGTCATACTCAGGTACATCGCATCAGTATGTAGGTCCCTGGAGCAGTTTTAGTGGGTGCAGTGGACTTTAGGCAGGCGGACCCAGGCCCATCCCCCCCTACCTGTTACATTTGTGGTGGAAAATGGGAGCTCTCCAAAACCCACCCGAAATGGATTTCTTTCTATAAATTGGATTCTGGTGAAAAAGGTATTGAATCAAGAGCCTGCTGAGCTTGAAAGAAGCTAAATTAAATATTTGGCCTGCACAAAATGGAGGAAATTAACTGAAACATGGAAATGACTGGAGGTATGAGCAACTTAAGCTGGCAAGGTAAGAATAGCAGAAAGGAAAAAAACTGCAGTGCCTTGAAAAAGTCTTCACAACTTTGTACATTTTCATGTTCTATTATCTAAAACTGTTTAGAAGTATAAGTTTGTTTCATGTATCTATTCAACATGCTCTATACAAGCTGTTTACATGTACTGTATGCAGGTACTTTTTCTGTCCTTAGTGGGCTCACAATCCAAGTTTGTACCTGGAACGATGGTTAGGTGATTTGTTTAGGATCACAAGGATCTGCAGTGGGAATTGAACCCAGTTCCCCGCAGTTCCCCTACTGTACTATTAGGCCTAGTCCTCCACTTGGGAGGTGGCAGCTGTGCATCATCAACCTACACCCACTTTGTAAAATGAGTCTTGTCACACTGATGCTGGGTAGGCCCACACCACACCGCTTTTACTCCTTCCTTTTTGTGCACATAACTTTACACAACAGCCTGCATATACACAACATTAATTCAACATACAGATTAGCAATTAGCTCCCTTCTGTTTTTGGGGTGCATTGAAGTGCCGGATGCATACTCATTTTCTGCACCCAATCTTCCTAGAATGAATGGGGCCAGTAGATAGAGAAGTGGGTTGAGAACACAGGAAGTGAGGGTTGAAATCCCATTGCGGTTCATTTTGCCCCTTGGAAAAATTTTTATTTTTGTTACATTTGTACCCCACACTTTCCCCACTCATGAGAGGCTCAATGTGGCAGGCAATGGAGGGTTAAGTGACTTGCCCAGAGTCACAAGGAGCTGCCTGTGCCAGGAATCAAGCTCAGTTCCTCAGGACCAAAGTCCACCACCCTAACCACTAGGCCACTCCTCCACAAAAATCATTTAATCCTCCATTGTTTCAGGTACAAACTTACACTGCAAGCCTTCTGGAGAGAGGAAAATACTTAGGCATACCTGAATGCAACTTGCCTTGAGTTATTATTGAAAATGTCTGACTAAAGTCTCTAGAAAACAAAAAATGAAGTCTTCATGAATTCTGTTAGTGCAAATAATTAGTGTAATACAACAGTTCAAGCCCCATTCTTTGATGTGAAGTTCAAATATAAAATGTTTTATTTTATTTATTTAAGTATTTATATACCGCCTAGACCTAAGTGGTTTAAAATTTCATTACAGATACTGGCACTTTCCCTAATGGGCCCACAATCTCAGGGGTCCTTTTAAAAAGGCACACTAGCAGTTTTAGGGCACGCTAATCATTAGCGCATGCTAAATGCTAGTGACACCCATAGAAATATATGGGCAACTCAAATGTTTAGTGCGTGCTTATTTTTAGTGCATGCTAAAAATGCTAGCATGCCTTTGTAAAAGGAGTATATTGTACTTGGGGCAATGGAGGGCTTGGTGACTTGCCCAGGGTCATACAGAGAGAATTAAACCCTGTCACCCAGGGTCTCAACCCACTGCTGACCATCAGGCAGCAACAGGAATCAAACCCAGTTCCCCAGGTCTGCCACCCACTGCACTAACCATTATGCCACTCTACTTACAAAAAAAAAATCAGTCATTCTCGATATTTTGGATCTACTATTTCAGTCACTTTTTACCAGAGGCAGTCACATATATTCCTCTCCATGTGCATGTAGAAATTGTTTCCACTGATGCAAAATCCCAGCTTTTCCCTTACTGAAGCTGATAATGGAGGAGGAGAGATTCTTCCTTTTTTTAAGAATGCAGCACAGGCAAAGAAGAATGAATGTGGCATGGAAGAGAGTTGTCAAGTTTTTTACCAGCTCATGGTCTGCCCCAGAGGGAAAAGATCCTGAAAGAGCTTTTATTCAGCAACTGATGGGTAGATTTTGAAAACTGGAGAAGGGAGGGTACAGCAGGAGGAATGAGAATTTTTATCTGCTTGTCTGAAAATAAATCCTGTACACCACCTTCAAAAAGGTGGTAAATAAATCCTAATAAATAAATAACCCCAACATTTAAGAATGCAATCCCAAAATATCCATTCATTATTATTTTAAAATAAGGCAGTAGAGCCCATCAGAAGTTCCAGATGGAGAAGAATGCATGGATTTTCCTAAATATGTGCCGATTAGTTTAATTAACACACTGCATCTCTTTCAAATCCTAGTTAACTAGATGACATCTTTGCCAGTAATCATCTATGCAGTCAGAATGCATAATTAGTACCCTATGAATTTCATTCCACCATCATTTCCTGCTGAAAAATCATGTTTAAGAAATAATTGAAATGTCATATATTTGAAGAGGTGATCTTCTTGCATTATAATATATATGATATGATGCCATGGCAGTTTGTCTAGTTCAGCACTAATAGGATCAATCATTGATAAACACCACTATCTGAACTCTTGACTTTAATAAACAGAACAATCTTATTATGTACTTGAATTGTCAGGCTGCAATGATATTATTTCCCTGCTACATTAGACCAGTGTGTTTTTTCTAGCAAAAAAGGTGCCAGTACAAATGCCAGGCTACTCTTCAGGAGTGGGGTGATCACTGAGGGACCCACCCCCACAATAGCCAGGCCTCATGCAACCAGTCACAGAATCTATGACAGGGCAGAATTGGTGTGTAGAGTCTGAGACCTTTCATTAAAACTTGGGGTCAATTTTAGCAGACAATGGAAAAGGTGCCAGTACTCAGTACCCCCTCAAAAAAGCCCTGCATTAGACTCAACACAGGTGGTCAATCTAGTGCAAGTATCCCCTCCCCACCAAAGCATCCACAACCCATGCTGCATGTCCTCCTAAAGGCAGATATCCATAAATATTATACAGAAGTGAAAGGCTACAGCACTCTTCACAATATGCAATGAAATTGAACTACATGTGCCATTGAGTATTCATGTATTATGGGAAAAATTCTGTATATGGTGCCAAACATTAGACACTACTTCTGTGCCAAATTTTTGGAATGGAAAAGTGTTCTAGTGAGCGCAATACACACATGGCAATACTTTTGAAACAAATAGGAGGAAATATTTTTTTCACTCAATGAATAATTAAGCTCTAGAACTCTTTGCCAGAGGAAGTGGTAACAGCGGTTAGCATATCTTGGTTTAATAAAAGGTTTGGACAAGTTCCTGGAGGAAAAGTCCATAGTCTACTATGGAGACAGACATGAGGCAGCAACTGCTATGTTGCCACCATTTGGGTTTCTGCCAGGTACTTGTGACCTGGCTTGGCCACTGTTGGAAACAGGATACTGGACTAGATAGACCATTGATCTGACCCAGTTTGGCCACTCTTATGTTCTCATGTAAATGGTATATCCACATGAAAACACACTTATACACTCATTTATAAAAAAAAATGCCTAAGTGTTTCCTTGCAGATCTGCAAATGGAGCATGGCCATGGGAGAAACATGGGTGGGTCAGGAGCATTCCCTTAAAATGTCATAGAATTTGGGAGATCTGTACCCAACTTGCACACTGGGATTTACACCTGATTTCAGCTGGTGTAACTCTTCATGCCCAAAGTTGCGCATGGATCCCAGCGCTATGCACTTTTCTATAAAGGGTGCCAATCCCTGAACACCTATTATAAAATACCATTCGGTGCTGGGGGGTTTATTTGCACCAAATTCTGAGCACCATTTAAAGAATTTTCCCCTCTTATGGATCTATATGTGCCCTGTGAGCCTAAAGAGAAAATGCTCTGTCTGGTGTAGTGCATCTATTTGCAAAAAGGTTTGTAAAAGAAATAGACCAGACCTCTGGAGAAAAGTGTATTGCCTCTGAGAAAGACAAAGGAGCAGAGGAGTGACCTGTTTTGTCCTTTAATGAGAAAAGCTATCTGGAAATAAAAGGAAGTGAAGGATAAAGGCTCTTCTGAAGTTCCCTGGAGCACTGTAGCTGAGAAAAAAATATGTTCTAAGTAAATTTAACAATGAGGGGTGCTGTTCAGCAGACCCTTTGCGACTGTATCTATGAGAAAGCTAGAAAAGCATAAATTTTGTAGTGGAGGTTTGATAGTATAAGCTGATTCTTTGATGGCTCACCTAGTGAATTTACATTCCTCAGTCAGCCAAGGTTAGGGCAAGTAATACCTAAAATGTTTTCCTGGTAATACCTCTCTTATCCTCTATTCAAGGTCAATATTCAAACTGAAATCAAGCAACAAAAAAAATGAGTGACTAAAACTCCAACAATCTGCACATTTTGTAATAAATTGTTCAACAATCAGTATCAACCCAATCAGGTGGTAAAAATCAAAAATACTTTCCAAAGACTTTTTTTTTTGCAGCATATGATGTGTATCGCTCTACATATTTTATATTGAAGGACCAGTTCTTTGGAAAGCACTATCTGAAGTTTTGCAAAAAAGTTGCTCTATTGCACAGTTTAGAAAGTGCTTTAATGCTCAGATGTTTGCACAAGCTTTTGCTAAGGACTGAAGGGTATTTATTTATTTATTTTTTTCTTTCTTTCTCAGTATTTTATGTTTTGTCTTGTTTAAAATGTTTGAAGAGTATCATGTTATTTGTAAAGATGTTTTATTGTGTATGTAATTTGGAACTGCCTAGAATTGTAAGATAGTGTGATCTATAAATGTTTTAAATAATAAACATTCTTAGTAGACTGGTCACATAGACATTCCAATAAAGCAGTGGGGCACCCTAGGGGACCCTACAATGCACTTCACATGAAAGGTTCAAGGTATACATCTCACTGTCACCCCCTTGTATTATATGGGGAGCCCTCCAAAACCCACTGTACCCAACTGTACACCACTACAATAGCCCTTATATCTGCAAGTGTCACCTATAAATAAATAAGTAGGTACAGTAGGTTTTTGGTGGGCTTTAGAGGCTCACATTTTCTACCACAAGTGTAACAGAGAAGGGGAACACTCTAACAGAGTGGGATATAGGCCTGGGTCTCCTTCTCTAGAGTGCACTGAACCAACCATTAGGCTACTCCAGGGACCTGCTTGCTGCTCTTGTAGGACTGGCCATAACATCTGAAGCTGTCATAGAGGCTGGTATGTACTGTTTCTTTTACATCTTTGGGGAGGGGAGGGGGTCAGTGACCACTGGAAAAGTAAGGGTGGTCATGTCTTAATCCCTCCAGTGGTCATTTGGTGCACCTTTTTGTGACTTGGTCATTATTAAAACAGATTTAACTTAAAACATCTAGGTTTTAGACCTGGGCGTTTTTGTTTTGGTCCGTTACGACAGAAAAACATTCAAATTTTTCAATACCTACATTCCACCTCCAACATGCCCCATTTTGATTTGGATGCACTTTAGAACAACTGTATAGAAAAAAATGTCTTAAAATAGGTTTCAAATATAACAATTTGGATGTTTTGGGGAAAAAATACCCAAATTCCTCTTTGTGCCACTTTTTGGATGTTATTCTGTTTCGAAAGTGGGTCCCAAAGACACCTTATCCCATTATATTGTAAAGAATACCATTCTAAATACACACTTGAAAAAAAGGGGAAGGAAAAAGAGGTGGAGGCTCAAAGGTTTCCAGAACTTTCAGTTACCACAGGAGCCCTAGCTTAGGTAAAAAATTGCATCACCATAGCTCTCCAACTGAAAAAAAGCCTCTCTGGCAATATGTTAAATATTATCAGCAAACATAACCATCTACTTACCTTAAATATCAATGTTCAGCAGTAAAAATCTTTGGGGTCTTTTTACCAAGCTGCTGGAATCATTAGCAGGTGCTTACCGCAGCACAAAATGGCTTATTGTGGAGTGTGCTCAGGCATCCTGCGGTAAGTTGAAGGTTAGCATGCACACACCAAACACTAAAAAATTATTTTTATGTTTACCATGGAGGTAGCATGTCTGGGTATGGAGAATAGGCATTTCTGCAATAATCAATTAACACTGCTCTATTGCCACATGCTAACTGATTAGCACGTGGTTAGCGTGTGTGTCCTTCCTGCTTACAAATAGTGGCATAAGGGCATACATGCTAATCTTTTTAAACAGTCACACATTAATAGAAACATTAGCACATGGCTATTAATATGCAAATTTAAAAATCAGCCATTTTACTACTGTGTTAAAAATGGCCTTAGCATGTGGGAAAGACCCACATAAGGGCGCACTAAAGCAACTTCTTAACGCTGATTTGTAAAAGGACCCCTTTGTGTGCTAATGTCGTGAAATTCCAATGTCTCCCCAAAAATAAGACTTGCAGAAATCAGACCCAGAAGTTGTATTTCAAACAAATCTGACCTGTTCGGTGGTTTCACTCTACATAGGGCTTCATCAGAGAATAGTACACATTGTCATGCATGAAAACTTTCACAGTGCATTTAACTGAGTTAAAAAGAGGTGACCGAAATGCAGCAGCTCTACTGGCAGTTCAATAGTACAGTCATTGCTGTAGCTTTAGTGGTGTTAGGTCAACCCTCTCCTGACCCCTGCCAACACATCTCCTCCATATGATTCCCCTGAACATCCAATCCTTCCCCTAACATACTCCCACTGAATATTCAATTCCCCTCAAACATTTGATGCCCCTCAATAGAACCCTCCTCCCTATCAGAAACCCCAAAGCACACATCCTCCCAACATCATACCTCACCCCTCAGAGTAGACCCTAATTCTGGAGCAGACCTTCCTTCACCCCCTACCCGGTAGTCTAGTGGCACAGGGCAGGAGTGGCTTCCATCTACTCCTTCCCCCTATGGTTCCAGGTTTCAAAATGGCACCAATGATCCCTAGCGGTAATACCACTAGAGGTCATTCTTCCATATAAGGAGAAACTGCTCCTTATATTTAAAGGATGCTGAAAGGGTAGTGCCATGAGACTACCTGGAGCCAGATGGGTGGGGGGGGGGAGAAGAGGGGTACCACTCCCATCCCATGCCACTAGACTACCAAGGAACCCTTGGGTGAGGCCCGGATGGAACTTGGGGGAGGGGAGGGTCAGGATCTACTCTTGGTATGGGGTATGGTTTTGGAGAAAGGGCTGTTTGGGGGGAAGTAGGTTGATTTTGAGTAGGTTCTGCTCTAAGGCCAGTAGGTTTGACCGAGGTTCACCACTCCTTATTCAATTTCATTGGCTACCTATCACTTCATATATTCATTTAAAGATTCTCACTCTTACACATAAACTTCTTTACTCTGATACCCCTTCCTATTTGTCTTTGCTGATACAGTGCTACTCCCCCTTTAGAACTTTACATTCTCTTGATGATCTCTGTCTCCAAATTCCTTTAACTCACCAGGTTCATTACCAACTCACAAGACGCAGAGCGTTTTTTAATGCTTCACCTTCCCTATGGAATTCCCTTACCCGGTATCTTTACCTTGAACCTTCTTATTTGAGATTTTGATCCCTAATAAAAACCTATCTATTTGAAAATGTGTTTAATGCTCAACTGGACATGGCTTCTCCTCCTGTGATCCATTCACTCTTGCAAGTCTCTGTCTTTTGTTTGTGCTCTGTGTTGTCAGTACTAAAGTTTTATACCTGCTATCTATGGCCTAAGCCCTTTACTATGGATAATGGCGTTCTTTTCTAGTTGAAATTGTTATTTCAAATTGTAAACTGTTCTGTTATCTTGGAGGAAGAGTGGTATATAAAATGAATAAACCACAAATCATCGGAAATGCAGGGGGATCAGATAGGGGATAGTGGTTGGGAGATCAAGAGAGGATTGACCTGACTTCATTGGCTTGATATTATTTTAGAAACTTGGGCAGCACTGGGGCCTTTATTACATGTTCTGGCAGATTCAAATTAATTGTAAAAGCATGCAGAATTATGGGAATGATTAAATTTGAATGTGGAGGAATGTATGATTTATAATTTCCTGAGACTTTAAACAGAAATTCCTGTGAGAATTCAGTTTACTATAAATTCAGTAATCTAATTTATCCCACAAAGATGGGAGAAATTTGTCCTAGTTAAGGAGAATTTTTTTCCAAGATAATTAGATGAAGTTCTGAAAGAAAGAAAAATGGAATCTACTCAACAATTCTAGATAGCAGCCTGTCATTTTGTGAAGGAAGGGATCACACTGAAATATTTCTGTCAGAATAACTTGGCAACCAGCAGATGCATATTTTAAACCTAGTAGAAAGCTTGTTGTTTCTTTCAGAATACTGAAATGATATATATATATTAAAAAAAAACCCAGATCCAGTTCTGGTATCTGAAAAAAAATAGTCTAATTGTTTATGCATTTAAGTTATGAGCATTGATATGAAATACGCTTCAATTTCTGCACTGAAATCAAGGTACGATATATAGAATCCCGGGATATATATGTGCATAAACCATTAGAATGCCAGCATATAATCACATATCTGTGCACATATCTGCATAACTGCCAAATAGGCGCCCACATATCTTTGATAGGCAGAGTCTGAACAGAGCATGTGTATCTCAGAAACATAGATGCATATATGCCAAACCTATGGCTGACACAAGTGCTCACACCTAAGTGATAAATGCATATTTCATAGTAACATAGTAAATGACGGCAGATAGAGACCTGTACGGTCCATCCAGTCTGGCCAACAAGTTAAACTCATTTTACATGGTATGTGATACTTTATATGTATACCCGAGTTTGATTTGTCCTTGCCTTTCTCAGAGCACAGACCTTAGAAGTCTGCCCAGTACTGTTCTTAAACTAAGTTCTGAAGCTAACATCGAAGTCCCTTAAATTTACACTTCAGCCCATCCCTTATCTATTCAGTCATGGATCGGTATGTAGTGTTCACCTTATTTTGTCTTAGTCACCCAAAATGAGTACTGATTTAAAGGTCTTATCTTTTAATGTAAAATGGCTTAATGTGCCCCAAAAAAGGCAAAAACTCTTTAAGGAGTTTCAGCAGCTGAAACCTCACATAGTAATGTTGCAGGAGACGCACCTTCGCCGACGGCATGAGAGACTTCTCTCCCATCCTAACTACCCCAGGTGGGCGTTTTTTGTTTTTACATATCATTATAGATCAAGTGAACATAACTATAGCTTCTATATATGCACCAAATGACCACCAGGGGGCTTTTTACACCAAGGTAAAGAACCTCTTAGCTACATTTGCCCAGGGAGCTATCATCTTGGGGGGAGATTTCAATGGGGTCATGGATCCGAAACTAGATAGGTCTGGATCTGCTCAGCAAGTAGGGAACAGGGATTCTCTGGCTTTAGGTTCTCTGGCTCACTTCTTGGGGACCCTCGATGTTTGGAGACTGAGTCATGCGCATGTGAGAGACTATACATTCTTCTCTGCAGTGCATGCCTCATACTCACGAATCGATTATATTTTTCTTGATGTAGCCCTCGCAGAAAGAGGGCCGAGTGCAGGCATTGGCAGTGTGACATTATCGGACCATGCACCGGTCTGGGTTACACTGCCTACTATTAAGGCAGAGCATAAAGATAAGAGATGGACGCTCAATGTGAGTGTGCTACAAGAAGGGGAGGTAGTGGAGGGATGTAGGAAAGTGTTAAAGGAGTACTTGGAGTTGAATATGGAGTTGTGCCCTCCCCTTAGTATAGCTTGGAGCGCTATGAAGGCCCTGTCTAGAGGCTACTTTCTGCAACTAGCCAGTCAGCGAGCCAGGGTCCGTAGGAATCAACTGGCTCAATGTTTGGACAAGATTCGGAGCCTAGAGGAGCGGCACAAGGCGTGTGGCTCTCAGGAAGTCCTGGAGGAGCTGCGCAGCCAGCAAATTCAACTGGACTCCATCTATTCAGAACATGTATGCCAGCTCCAATCAAGAACGAAAGTTCGTTCCTATGAATTCACTAATAAGGCAGGCTGTCTTTTGGCCCTACGGCTGCATAAACAGAAGGTGGAGAGGGCGGTAACTCAGGTCCGGGGGGTGGGAGGGACAGGAGATATATGCTTAATACCTCGGAGGCTATATGAAGGCGTTTTAATGAATTTTATCAGGAGTTATATGACCAGGAGATCAATCCCTCCGCAGACTCCATTGCAGACTACTTAGCGCAGAGTGAGCTAGCTTCCTTGACAAACCAACAGCGAGCAACTCTGGATGCACCAGTTACCCCAATTGAAATCCAAAAAGCTATCCAACATTTACCATCTTGTAAGTCCCCAGGGTTGGACGGGCTCCCTAACGAAATTTATAAGAAATGTATCCCGGAATTAGCTCCACTTTTGGCTGACTTGTTCAATCAAATTGGGAAGGGGGAGTCCTTACCTTCTTCTATGCTGGAGGCCTGGATAGCTGTGCTACCAAAACCAAATAAAGAGCCCTTGGAATGTGGCTCTTATCATCCCATATCGGTATTAAACGCGGACGTTAAAATATTAGCTAAGGTTCTGGCCAACAGACTGGCCCCTCTGCTTCCAATGATCATTCATCCTGATCAAGTGGGCTTTGTTCCACACAGAATGGCAATGGATAACATGAGGCGAGTAGTAGACATCATATATCTGGCTAAAAGATTCAGAAGGCCTCTGTGTTTCCTTAGTCTAGACACCGAAAAGGCCTTCGATAGGGTGCATTGGCCATTTATGTATAAAGTTCTGGAGATATTTGGGATTGGGCCACAGTTCCGAGGGTGGATTCAAGCATTTTATTACTCACCCAAAGCGTGTATCAGAGTGAACGGGGGGAATTCTGACCTGTTTACTTTACACAGAGGCACTAGGCAGGGGTGCCCTCTCTCTCCGCTGTTGTTTGCTATGGTGATGGAACCATTTGCTTCTAGGGTCAGATCAAACCCGGGGATTACTGGCATTACGATAGTGGGGAGGGAGCACAAACTGTCTTTATTTGCCGATGATGTGCTGCTCTTTGTCCCTCGGCCTTTGACCACATTTCCTGTGCTCTTGCGAGACATTGAGGAGTACTCGGCAGTATCAGGGTTTAGAGTGAATATGTCGAAATCTGAAGCCTTAAAAGTGTCACTCCCCGCAGAAACGGTGGAAGAACTAAAGTCCATGTATGCTTTTCAGTGGGCTAATAAGAGCCTTCGATATTTGGGGGTGAACATAACGGCCAAGCTCTCAGAGCTCTTTACAGCTAATTATAAGGAAATGGCCCGGGCACTTACTGAGGACATGGACAGGTGAGGAGACTTTGAACTTTTCTGGTTCGTTCATATAGCTGCAGTTAAGATGAATGTCTTGCCGCGCCTGCTGTACTTATTTCAGGCCCTCCTGATTGAGATGCCCCGCAAGTTCTTAGCTGCACTACAAGATCGTATTGTGCGCTTTATATGGGCAGGCAAGCAACCGAGATTAGCATGGGCCTTCCTATATCAGTCCAGGAATAGGGAAGGGCTTGGTACCTAACCTGACTTGGTACTATCGGGCAGTACAGGCGCGTGCGGCTGTGGACTGGTTTCAGGGTTACCGCGATAGGCATTGGGTGCATATAGAGCAATTTACTGTGGGTGTTAGGCCCCTAGGGGTGATTATGTGGCTTCCGAGCTCCCTTAGGTCACTGGGGGAGGGCCTGTGTCCTTCTATATATACTACTCTAGCCAACTGGGATAGTTTTTTCCACATCGTCGGTGCACACTGTCTCGTCTGTCCCCTATTGCGCACAATCCATTGTTTTACCTGGGAACAGAGCGAGGAACGTTTACTAGGTGGTATCAGGGAGGGTTGCAAACGTGGGGTCAACTGTTTGAAAGGGAATCTCTTATGTCCTATCCAGAAGCCCGAAAGAAATTCCCGGTAGTGGAGACTGATGAATATGCTTACCTTCAATTACATCATTTCTTTAAAACACAGGCAGTCCGGGAAGTGATGCTTAGGGAACAATCAGCCCTAGAGCACCTTTGTGAGCAGGGCCGGTCTTTGGGCGAGGCGACCGAGGCGGCCGCATAGGGCCCCGCGCTCAAGGGGGCCCTTCGCGGCACGCCTGGGGTCGCCCCGCCTGCTGCTCCCACCCCCGACGATCGATCGCTGTAATGTAATAAAATTGAGAAGCGCCGAGTAGCAGGCAGTGCCTCGCGTCTGCCCTGCTAAAAATCTCCTGCACGTCGTCAGGCCGGCCTTCCCGCATTAAGTCCCGCCCTCCTTTGAGGTAATAGGCTCTTCCCGCATTAAGTCCCGCCCTCCTCTGAGGTAATAGCCTATTACCTCAGAGGAGGGCGGGACTTAATGCGGGAAGAGCCTATTACCTCAGAGGAGGGCGGAACTTAATGCAGGAAGGTCGGCCCGACGACGTGCAGGAGATTTTTACTAGCAGGGCAGACGCGAGGCTCTACCTGCTACTCGGCGCTTCTCAAGTTTTTTTTTAAGTTAGTGGGTGCAGCAGGAGAAAAGAGTTGGTAGGTGGGTCGGGTCGGGTCGGGGGGGGACTCAGATGTGAGAAGGGTGTGGGATGGGGGTTCTCAGTTGGGGGGAGGGGGTAAGGGGGACTCAGATGTGAGAAGGGTGTGGGATGGGGGTTCTCAGTTGGGGGAAGGGGGTAAGGGGGACTGAGATGGGAGAAGGGTGTGGGATGGGGGTTCTCAGATGGGAGAAGGGGGCTAGAACTGGGGTTTGAGAAGGGGCCATATGGGAAATGGGGGCCATGCATGGGGCTGGTGGGAAAATGGTTCTGGGGCTGAAAAAGGGGGGGGGGCTCTAATACAAGACATGTGGATGAAGGGGGCTGGAACTGGGGGCTGAAAAGGAGGGTAGGTGGGATAAGGGGTCTAGTACTGGGACTGGATGCTGAAAGGGGGCAGGGGCTGAAACTGTGGGTACTGGGGGCTGAAAAGGAGATAGGGAGAAGTGGCTGGGGCTGAAGCTTGGACTGGTGAGAGAAAAGGGCTGGGGACGGGTTGAAACTGGGGGCTGAAAAGGGGACAGGGTGGAGTGGCTGGGGCTGAAGCTCGGGACTGGTGGGAGAAAAGGGCTGGGGCTGAAACGGGGGACTGGTGGGATAGTGGGGCTGGAACTGGGGGCTGAAAAAAAGGGGCAGAGAGAGGGGCAGATCCTGGATGAAAGGGGGAGCGAGAGGGAGGGCAGACCCGGATGGATGGGAGAGGGAGGGTAAATGGTGGATTGAAGGGGCAGAGAGAAAGGGCAGACAGTGGATGGAAGGGATAGAAAGGGCAGACAGTGAATGGAAGGGGCAGAGATAGATGTGCACGGAAGGGGCAGGGAGAGAGGGCAGACATTGGATGAAGGGGACAGCAGAGAGGGCAGACACTGGATGGCAGAGAGAGAGCGAAGACAGATGCTGGATGGAAGGAAGACAGTGAAAAGAAGATGAGGAAAGCAGAAACCAGAGACGACAAACTGTAAATAAAATATATTTTTTTATTTTTTTGCTTTAGGATATAGTATTGTAGCTGTGCTAATAAATGTTTATAATAGAACATGTAAATAAGGTAATCTTTTTATTGGACTAATTTTAATACATTTTGACAAACTTTCAGAGAACAAAGCCCCCTTCCTCAGGTCAGGATAGGATACTGTAACAGCTCTATACTGTATTGACCTGAGGACGGAGGTTTTGGCCTCTGAAAGCTAAATGTATTAGTCCAATAAAATGCTATTATTTTATTTTCTATATTTGTTTTATTTCTATTTGTTAATTTGTAAAGTGGTGATTGGTATTTGTTAGTTTTTTTTTCAAATTTACATCTGTTGTCTTTATATTTTGCACAGTACTAGGGCACATTTTCTGTTTCTGTGGTGTTGTATTGTATGCAGAGTCTGGCATCTTGGGGGTTCAGTTTAATTTTTGTCTAAATAGAAAGTTTAAATATTACTACTTATTCTATAGTGGATTAGGGTGTATCTGTGTTTGTGAAAAAGACATGGTTTTCAGTTGGCATTGACTGTGTAGGATCGACAAGCCCTGGAGCTGGGGGCCTTGGAGCTCAGAGGGAGGGGTGGCCGGCTCTGGAGCTAGGGTGGGGGTGGAGCTAGGGTGGGGCGAAGTTAGGGTGGGGCAGGGCTAGGGTGGGGCCCTGTCAAATTGGTCTGCATAGGGCCCCGCACTTGCTAAGACCGGCCCTGTTTGTGAGGGAACGGATATGACCAGTGGACTGATATCACACCTACATAATGTTATCACACAGCAAGCACCTCGATACACTCTTCATAGCAGGAGTTGGCAGGGGGAGTTGGGTGTGGCAGTGGAGGAGGCGGTATGGGAGAGGATGGAGCGGGACACGGCGAAGGTGTCGCCTCATGTTCCCTTTAAGGAGAACGCCATTAAAGTCCTATTTAGGTGGTATATGTCACTTGATCGCCTCCAGCGCATTTACCCTGCGTTGTCGGGGTTGTGCTGGAGGGGCTGTGGGGTTAAGGGTTCTATGGGACACGTTTGGTGGATCTGTAGGAAGATCAGGGCTTTCTGGAAAGCGGTCTGCAGCAGATTGCAGGTGTGGCTGGGAAGTCCAGTTCCATAGCACCCCACAATCTTTCTCTTCTCAGCAAAAGTGGGGGGACTCTCCTCCGTTCAACAACACCTTCTATGTTATGCCACATGTGCGGCTAGAATTGTCATAGCGGCTTACTGGAAACTCTCCGCAGTCCTGCCACTAGCTAGGTGGCTTAAGAAGCTGGGGTATGTTTGTGAGATGGAAAAGTTAATAGCTGAGAGGTGTAACCAACTCAATAGGTGGCACTCAGCCTGGGATCCTTTTATCGTAAACATAAAACCTTGAGGATGTTATGAGTACTAGCTGTGCAAGTTCTAATAGGGAGGGAAGGGGAGGGGTATGGGGGGAGGGGTGGGTAAGGGGGTTGAGAGCTGTTCTATAATGTAAAAGTTCTATAAAGATTGATGTTTTGAAGGTTCTGTTTGTTCATGCATAGTGGCAAACCAGTATACGGGTCTGGGCTTATTGGGCTGGCAATGCGGGGTTTGTGTGCTTTGTGCTGACCAGCATGTTGCTCATGCTATGTAGTATGACATTTTATGTAAGAATATGAGGTCCATTCCTGCTTTGTTCTGTTGAACAATTGTATTTTCTTTCAATAAAGACTTCATATAAATAAAAAAAACGATTCCACGGAACCATTCCTTCTCAACAGGATTCCATTGTGTTTATCCCACGCATTTTTGAAATCCATTACCATTTTCATCTCCACCACCTCCCGTGGGAGGGCATTCCACATATCCACCACCCTCACCATGAAAAAATACTTCCTGACATTAGTCCTGAGTCTGCTCCCCTTCAACCTCAATTCATGTCTTACCGCCTTCCCGTCTCTGGAAAAGGTTCGTTTGCGGATAAATACCTTTCAAATATTTGAACGTCTGTATCATATCACCCCTGTTTCTCCTTTCCTCCAAGGTATACATGTTCAGGTCAGCAAGTTTCTCCTCGTACAGTTTGCAATGCAAATCCCATACCATTTTTGTAGCTTTTCTTTCCACCGCTTTCAGTCTTTTTACAACTTTAGCAAGATAACGGCCTCCAAAACTGAACACGATACTCCAAGTGGGGCCTCACCAACGACTTGTAGAGGGGCATCAACACCTCCTTTCTTTTGCTGGTTATGCCCCTCTCTACGCAGCCTAGCATCCTTCTGGCCTCGGCCGTTGCCTTGTCGCATTGTTTCTTCACCTTCAGATCCTCCGACACCTACACCCCAAGGTCTCTCTCTTGAGTCGAGCTTACTAATCTCTCCCCTCCTATCCGGTATCTCTCTTTCGGGTTTCTGCACTCCAAGTGCATCACTCTACACTTCTTGGCATTAAATTTTGGGGCAGCGCTCCATAACTCATGCCTGGAATTAAGTCTCAATGATTCATGGTTCCTCCTGATGAAGGAAGAGTGAAATGCAGTCTAGCATTGAGGAACAGAGGACAATACTGAGTGTGGGAAAGATAATCAGCTGAATTGATTTACTGTGCATATACTGCTTCCATGGACAGAAAAGGGCTTCACACTTGGGAAAGCGTTGTGCGTTTTGATGCATTTTTATGCAATCTGGATTATGAAAAACAGAGGCTTTTCAATGAGGCACTACTGAACAAGGTTTGCTGCATTACGTGAAGAGACATTCCACGTGTATACTGGACTATTATGATCATATAACGTTTTCCTGTTCAGATTGATGATAATCTAATTGTTATTGTAAATGTTTGATAGAAATACACCAGGTATGAATGCTGTTGTGTGAGTGGATGTGAGTTTCGAAGTATTAGTCTAGTTTAGTTATGGACACATGATGTTTAATAAATTACATTTATACAGTCATGAACTTGGAGTACTTTGAGTGATTTAGTATTTTGTCTGTACTCTGATTATAAATCATTACCCCAATTAGGAGAGTTTGTATTAAATTTTAACTGCCAGACCCTCAGACATTCTTCTAACGTTCGGAGACACCCTCCAGTGTATCCACTCTATTGGCTATTTCGTGTCATCCACAAAAAGGCACACCTTTCCTTCCAACCCTTCAGCAATATCTCCCACAAATATATTAAACAGGCCACAGCACAGACCCCTGAGGAACTCCACTGCTCACCTTTCTTTCCTGCGAGCGGATTCCATTTACCACCACCCTCTGCCACCTGTTGATCAACCAGTTTCTTATCCAGTTCACCACTTTCGGTCCTAAGTTCAACCCTATCAGTTTATTCACGAGTCTTCTGTGGGAGACCGTATCAAAGGCTTTGCTGAAGTCTAAGTAGATTACATCTAGCACACGTCCCTCATCCAGTTCTTTGGTCACCCAGTCAAAAAAGTCAATAAGATTTGTTTGGCAGGAATTTCCTTTGGTAAAGCCATATTGTCTCGGGTCCTGTAACCAGTAGGCTTCTAGAAAGTTAATTATCCTTTCTTTCAGCAGCGACTCCATTATTTTTCCTATCACCAACGTGAGACTTACCGTTCTGTAGTTTCCCACTTCTTCTCTGTCTTCACTTTTGTGAAGAGGGACCACATCCGCTCGTCTCCAAACTTGCGGAACCTCTCCCGTCTCTAAAGATCTATTAAATAAATCTTTAAGACGTCCCGCCAGGACCTCTCTGAGATCCTTCAGTATCCTGGGATGTATCCCATCCGGCCCCATAGCTTTGTCCACCTTCAGATTCTCCAGCTGTTTATAAACTCTTTCTTCCGTAAATGGTGCAGTATCCACTCCATTCCCAGATGTTCCCTCGACAGCCAACCGCTGTCCTTCTCCAGGATTTTCCTCCATGAACACCGAAGAGAAATAATTGTTTAGCTCGTTCGCTTTATCTTCATCACTCTTCACATAGCCATTCTCATTATCTTTCACTCTTGCAATTCCATTCCTATCTCTTCTCCTTTCTCCAATATATCTGAAAAAAGTCTTGTCACCTCTCTTTACATCTTTAGCCATTTTTTTCTTTCACTCACGCTTTCGCTAGCCGTATTTCCCTCTTCGCTTCTTTGAGTTTAATCCGATAATCTTATCTGTGATCCTCTCATTGTGTTCTTTTGTTTTTCTTGAACAAAGCCTCTTTTGCTCTTATTTTTTCAGCTACATTTTTGGAGAACCATATAGGCTTCCTGCTTCTCTTGTTTTTGTTTACTTTCCTCACAAAAATATCAGTCGCCATAATTATAGCAGCCTTTAGCTTGGACCACTGTTTTTCCACTTCTCCTATGCCTTCCATGGCAACAGCTCCTTCTTCAGGTATTCCCCCATTTTATCAAAATCAGTACGTCTGAAATCCAGTTCTTTGAGTTTTGTGCTTCAGCACTCCGCCTCCGCCCTTATATCAATGATGATCACTGTTACATAGGTGGGCACCCACCCAGATATCGGAAACACTACCTCCATTCATGAGCACTAGATCCAGCATCGACCCTTCCCGCATGGGTTCCGTCACCATTTATCTGAGCAAGGCACTTTGACAGGCATCCGCAATCTCCCTACTTCTTACCGATTCCGCAAACGGGATGTTCCAATCCATGTCAGACAAATTGAAATCTCCTAATAGTAGCACCTGCCCTTTCATACCAATCTTTTGAATATCTTCTATCAGATCGTTGTCTAACTTCTCCGTTTGTGCAGGAGGTCTGTAGATATCTCCCGTGTGGATACAGGTTCCGTCTTCTCTTTCCAGGACGATCCATAAAGCTTCTTCTTTTCCCCAGGTTCCCCGCATTTCAGCCGCTCTGATATTCTCTCTCACATACGGAGCCACTCCTCCACCTCTTCGGCCCTCTCTATCCTTCCTAAAAAGATTATAGCCCGGTACGGTCACATCCCATTCATGAGAATCGTTGAACCACATCTCTGCAATAGAAACAATAACCAAGTTTTCTTCAAACATCAGGGCTTGCAAGTCTTCAACCTTTTTACTTAGACTAGGAGCATTTGTGCACATAGCTTTCCATGTGCTTAGTGAGTGTGGGTGTTTTTTTATATTTACATGACCTTTCTCTCTGCCATCATGTTTATTCTGGGGTTGACTTTCCGAAATCCCCTGTTTCCTTTTGTCACCCCCAAGTGTTATTTCAAATGTCATTTCAAATGTTATTTCAAATGATATTTAAAATGTTCAATTTCAGCTGATGAGGAGGTTGATGATCCATGAATCTGTGTGCTTATGTGAAAAGAGTCACCACTGAGGCTGTTTGAATGTGCTTTGTTACTTTAAAGTTCAGTTAAGCACTGGGCTGTTTTTTGGACATCCAAGTCTTGGCATTTGGTTATGAGAATGACAGTATTCTACAATTTCCTGTTCAAATTTTGGAATGCCCACTTTTGAGTTGGATGCTAGGAGATAAGGGCACATGGAGTTATAGAATGGCATGCAGGAAGATGCACACACAAGTCTAATTACTGCCAATTAACTGCAATAACTGATTGTTGACATCATTAATTTGTGTGTGATACTCGGTTTGTGAAGAGTCCACCCTCTTTCTCAATAGTTGTATACATGCACTATTCATACATGTGCAATAGTTTGTGCATGTGTGCATTGTCAAGAAAGAGTACGCCCCCTTTGCAAATAGTGACCACTCTTCACTAATAGTGAACTTTGAAAAAAAAGTGGGCTCTCTTTCAGCAGAGTGCAAACTATGAATGACACACACACAAAAAATCAACATTTCAGAAAATAATGACGCAAAATGATATGGGAAATGTTATCAAGATTTCCCATGTCATTTCAAATGAATGTACATGGATAGTTAATAAAAGGCTAGATTCTATATATGGTGCCTAAAAAAATCAGTGCTGAAAACCCCTCACGTAAACTGTATTCTAAATTTGGCACGGTATATAGAATTAACACTTAAGTGGATTGGTCATGCATAAATTTAGGTACGGCCATTTGCACCAGTGAAAACATGGTGCAAATTCTAGCACCTAAATTTACACACAGAACACCATTATTCTACAGTTATGCACATAACTCAAAACCACACCCCTGATCCGTCCCAAAATGCCCATGACCCTCCCAATTCTGCACCACCATTTTTTGGACCACGTGTAAAGTTTAGATGCGGATCCTGTGCTTAACCTTACGTGGATAAGTCCCAATTACACCTAATTAGTGTCAATAATTGCTTGTTAGAAAGCCAAGTATTGGCACTAATTGGCTCATTATTCTATTAAATTGTACTTGCAAAAGGGGACCGCACCTAAGTTTGAGTGTGCAACTTTTAGTGACCTTTATAGAATCAGGTGGAATGTGCATTAATTTGTGTTAACATATTCTACCACAGTAACACACCAGTATATTTTTCATGTTTTTAAAATGTTCATATTTCAGAATGTATCTCTTGAATATATTTCTAAACATAAACTAGGATTGCACTATTATGTGTTAGTGTGTATTTCCATTTAACTAATATCTGAGACTTCTGGAAGATACAGTATCTGCTTGAGCTTTATGCAAATGAGTAATTGTTATAGTTGATTATTCTACTCTGATTAATTTGTGAGTTTGTTTACCAACTGAGGTACCAATTTTTCTTCAAAAAATATTGAAAAATGCACTTTTCTAGAATTATGGAGAGTGATGATTATAACAACATTTGGGTATTATTATTATAACAGCTTAAATATATATAAATGCCCTCTGTACATAAATTGTAATCATTTGATCATTTCCCCTCCTATTTGCATTTTGATTGGTATATTATCTTTGAGGTTAAAACATTAGAAAAGCCTTTGTAATTAACACATCTAACATACTGAATCAGAATATGGTGTTTGCTTTTCCTTTTTGCATCCTGAACAAGACATATATTAGACTGCAACAAGAACAAAGTAAGGATATGAATGAAAAGAAAATTAATCCAGATGCTGGTAAAATTATGAAGGAACCTTAAAGGGTTCTACTAGTTGCTGAAGATTTCTACTTTTCCCCAAAACTCTCATTTCCTGTTCTCCCACATGGGTCAATGTCAACAGTTCTTATATAGAGGAAGAGAAATCACCCTGGAAAACCCATGAGACACTAGAATAAATCCTAAAGCCTAAATCAGAGGTCCTCAAATCCAGTCCTCGAGGTACACAACCCAGATTGGTTTTCAGGATTTCTACAATGAATATGTATGAACTCTATTTACATTTACTGCTTCCACTGCATGCAAATGGATCTCTTATATATTCATTGTAGAAAGGCTGGGTTATGCAGGGGTTATTATTGGTTTTTTTTTTTTTTGTTCAGCAGTACTAATCTACTAGCGGATAGTTTACATTTTTGGATCCAGTTTTGAGGCATCTGTACAAAAGATGTCAAATTGCAAAGCTATATTTTAACTGTCAGTAAACACGTAAGTCTGGCATCCATGAATTTTCAGCCACTATGGAGGTAATTCTATAAGGAGGGTATCAACATTTAGGCATCAAGATGCATGTGACCAGAATACTAGAATACATGCATAAATACCAATATTTTGGCTACACACTCATCTATGATGGTATGCAATGGTTTGCAGTTTGAAGGTGGCTAAACAGATCAAGGACAGGGTGCACAGGTTCTTAAATGCTATAATTTACACCCATGTTTGAGCATTCTAGATATGTGCATTTACTCTAGCTCTATAGATGGTATAAGTGGTTGCACCAAAAATATAGGCACTAATTTGACCTATTATACTAATATTCTATAAAAGAAAGTAGGCACCTATGTTTCTTTATAGATTCAGCTCTAAATAGGCCCCTTTTAGAAATAGGTGCCCATTTGCAGAATTGCCTAGCTAATGAGTGTTTTCATGCACCCTATTATAGGCATATTTTCTAAAATCAAATACCTTATATAAAAAAAATTGCTAAGGGAACATATAGCATCGCGGTAGAGTATCCCTTGGCAAACAGGTCAGAATGACATAGCGTTAAATCTGAAAAGTCCAGCAAGGGTGGCCAAATGCCAAAATCCCATGAAGAAAATAACAGCACAAAGACAGTGGGAAGTGAGCCAATGACTCAGCGATAAAGCTGCCATGAGGAAGAGGAGGCTGATGGGTTTACTATGAAGCATAGGGTTTTTTTCTTAAGGCGGTCAGCCATTTTGTGTTGCATTTTAGCAAGCAGCCATTTTCCTCACGAGCCTTAAACTGCACTGAGGATCATGGGAACTGACTCATAAGATACACTACTGGAAGCATGCATTGCGAGGAGGAGGGGACAAGCATACAGGTTTACAAAAAATGTATATATATATATATATATATAGAGAGAGAGAGAGAGAGAGAGAGAGAGAGATAATTGTTTTGAATTGCAGACAATATTATAGCGCTGTTAAAATAGTCAATTCACACTGAGCAACAATTTAAAAGGCCATTAGAGGGCAGTGATGCACTTTCCATCACAGCTACAATGGGAACACCTTTATGTAACAGACATATCCTTTTTCCAATAACAAAGACCAAATAATAATAATACAAAGGGGGGAGAGGCCATTGAACCAGGCAAAATTATACCATTCAGATACTCGTTGTTTTAACTATGTTTATATATATATAGTGTTTCCCAGCATAGGAAATGCCTCCACAGCGTACCAAGCACAAAACACGAAAGATGGCGAGAACTACCTACAAGAATATGAATGCAGGCGACGGTAGCTGGGCAACATCAGAGCGACAAAAGAGAGTGACAAGGCCGAAGATGAGGACCCAGGACCAAACGCAACAGACAGACATGGAACTCCTGATGGCAGAATTGAAAAAACAGATCAAGCACCACAGCATGGCCACAATAGCCCAGCAATTGTGCACGATGGACATCAACCCCTCCGCTGATTCCCCTTCAGAAGCACAGTCAAGTGCTTCAACGGTGTCCAACGCAACCATAGGGAGGCAAAATGGGGGTAAATCATCTTCTAATGATGTGGCCTTACCATCACCTGCGGAAAGGCCTCCAGACACTGACTCATGTCATTAGCAGATGTAATTCGCAATGCTATACATCAGTATATAGCAAAGCAAGGGTATACTGATAACAATGTGCATAACCAGCCAGGCAAGGTTTCCCAGCTGCCAGCAATGAGGAACCCAAACTTTAGCTATGTGATGCAAGGTTCCATGTTAGGAGTCACTGACCAGAAAAAGGATCTAGGTATCATTGTTGATGACATGTTGAAACCCTCTGCTCAGTGTGCAGCAGTGATAAAGAAAGCAATAGAATGTTTGGTCTTATTAGGAAAGGAATGGAAAACAAACACGAGGACATTATAATGCCCTTGTATTTCTCTACGGTGGGACCGCATCTCGAATACTGTGCAATTCTGGTCACCGCATCTCAAAAAAGATATATTGGAATTAGAAAAGGTACAGAGAAGGGCGACAAAAATGATAAAGGGGATGGGGCAACTTCCCTATGAGGAAAGGCTAAAGTGGCTAGGGCTTTTTAGTTTGGAGAAAAGATGGCTGAGGAGAGATATGATAGAGGTCTATAAAATAATGAGTGGAGTAGAACGGGTAGACCTGAATCAATTGTTTACTCTTTTAAAAATACTAGAACTAGGGAGCAAACAATGAAGCTACAAAGTAGTAAATTTAAAACAAACTGAAGAAAATATTTATTTATTTATTTATTTAACGTGTAATAAAACTCTGAATTTGTTGCCAGATAATGTGGTAAAAGCAGTTAGCTTAAGGGGATTTAAAAAGGCATGGATAATTTCCTAAAATAAAAGTCGATAAGCCATTATTAAGATGGAATTGGGAAAACCCACTGCTTATTTCTAGGATAAGCAGCATAAAATTTATTGTACTTTTTTGGAATCTTGCCAGGTGCTTGTGACCTGGATTAGCCACTATTGGAAACAGGATACAGGGCTTGATGTACCTTTGGAGTGTCCCAGTATGGCTCTACTTATGTTCTTATGTTCTCCTGTGGGAGCAGGAATATGACAGAAAAATGTCAGGGATATGTTAGTTTTCACCTTTGAGAGGGAGAGGAAACCATGAATATTTTAATGCATGACTAATTGGATTTCAGCATTCTACATATTTATGACTGTTATTGTAAAAAAAGAACCAGAAATGATCCATACCTTATTCATTACATGGACATTATTATTATTATTAGAGCACATAAGAGATACAGGGTCTGGGCATGGTTAAATTATGATATCAAATTTAGGAAAATATGTCTGAAGGTCTGAAGATACATCCATATCCTGGAAACACCACGTGGTGGACCTATTTCAGCCTGACAGAGCATTTAATCAGCTCGAACCAGCAACATTTTACTCAGCTCATACGGACAATATGTTTAGCCCGCCTCAGGCAGGGGGATTCAGGCCGTTCAGTCCAATGGCTGGAAAAAGATCTGTAGAGAGTTCAGCAGTGGCCATTGTACATGGAACCTGTGTAAATACAGACATATCTGTACTACATGTGGCGCTATGCACCCAGCTAGCCAATGTAGAGCACCAAGGGATAGGAAAACTCAGGGATACCAACCTAATCATCCCAGAGGGCAATAGCACCATCACTCATCAACCTTGAGGCTATCAGGCCTTGGCTAAAGCATTAGCATGACTAACCAGCAGCGGCAGCACTTTTGTGAGGTTTCACTGAAGGTTACTGCATCCCCTATACAGGTCCACAGCACCAGACAACAACACAGTCTATGGACACACCCTCAGTTAAAAAGCACCTCACAATAGTGTTAGACAAGATTGGCAAAAAGACTACCTTGGGTAGGGGGTAGCAGGCTCATTTGATATGCCACCACTAGGCAACATGATCATCTCACCAATTGGAATTATACCAAAAAAGAAACCAAGATAATTTTGTCTTATTCACAATCTATCCTATCCCATTGGCAAATCAGTAAATTACTTCATAGACCCCCAGCTTTGTGCTGTGCAGTATATGTCTTTGGACCAGGCCATCCAGGAAATAAAAATGCACAGGGCTCAGGCAAAATTAGAAAAGGCAGACATTCATCTCCTTCCAGTCCACCCACAATCCTTTCGATTGTTAGGTTTCTCATGTAATGGAAAATATTACTTTGACAAATGCATACCAATGGGCTGCTCAATATCCTGCACATACTTTGCTCATTCATCCACTGGGTAGTAGAACAGCTAATGACAGTGGGAGCAATAGTACACTACCTGGATGACTTTCTGTTCATCAGCAGAAATATATGTGACTGCTCTGCATTATTGCAAACTTTCTTACAGGTAGCAAAGGCATTCGGTATCCTTTTGGCACAAGACAAGACGGTAGGTTTTGATGTTTCTAGGTATAGAGCTTAACATTGTTAGACAAATGTCCAGACTTCCTCAAGATAAGATTGCCAGAATGAAGCAAGCAGTAGAAGGCTTGCTAATGGCCAAAAAAGCTACTTTGAAGCAATTTCAGGAGCCGCTAAGTTTGCTGTGTTTTGCGATCTCCGTCATTCCACTGGGTCCCATACTTGTCAGGAGATTAGCCTTGGCAACTGGGTCCACCACCATATAAAAGTAACCAAACCCATGGTGTGGTGTGGAGTAAATTCCTTGGCACATTCAATGGGGGTGTACCTTCTGGCAGGACCCCATCCCCACCCCCACCCCGTGCAAACTGAGGCCATCGAGCTATACACCAATACTGCAGGAGGAGAGGGATTTGGAATCTACTTTCAAGGTGCATGATGTACAGCTCACTGGCCACAAACATGGGTACAAGCAGGTACCACAAAATATATTACCTGTTAGAACTCTTCCCGATAATGGTGGCACTACGTACTTGGGCACAACATCTTGCTAACAGGGCCATTATCTTCAATTCAGATAACATAGCTGTGGTGGAGACCCTTAAGAGGTTATCCTCCAATACAGGACCCATAATCAACCTAATGAGAGACATTGCAATGCCTTAGACATAATGTTAGAGTAATTCCCAAAATTTTGTAATATATAGAGTAATTCCCAAAATTTTAGGAATTACTCTATATATATATATATGGAAGGATGGTGATAAAAATTAACTGGATACAATGATGTTTCAATGATTTTGATATTGGATCCAGTAAGGATTTTGGACATAATTGTTGCCTGATTTTAGACATAATGTTAGCATCAGGGAAAAACATATACCCAGCAGTGATAATAAAATTGCTGATGCTCTTTCTCGTTTCAAGATGGCAGAGTCCAGATCTTTCTCCCCAACCAAAGACAGGATAGCAAGACAGTGAAGCGAGGGGAGCGCTAGAGGCCAGCCGCCGACCACCTCGGTTCAAAGAGGAGGAAAAGAGGAGCACCGTGCTCACGGTTGTGCTCCGGAGGCCGCCCGAGCCGACGTATACTCCTACACGCTGACCCTGGCACAAGGCGAAAGAGCCTGGACATAACCACTACGGGAATACTGAGGCATAGAGGTAGAGGCATCATAGCCTAGCAGCGTGGCCCAGGTGAGAAGGAACCCAACGAGCGCGATCAACGAGACCAGGGGAGACCGCGGAGGGAAATCAACGAGACCAACGTGCTCTACCTGCAGCGGAAAGCAGCGGGAGACCGACCGATCCGGCCGTACCACCACACGGCCTCGGAAGTATCAACGGTAGCACGCAGCGGCTGATCATCCTGATCACCCCGGTACCTGGTGGCCGACGCAGCGTGGGAGATAGAGAAGCAACACACGAGTGAGGCTGCAAAACGCCTCATCAACGACCCTGAGTGACAAACCCCGGAGGACCTCGCGCCCTCGCTATCGCAAACACGGACACTCAGGAGCAAAGAGGTAAGTTTTAGTTATCGATGCATGAGACCCTCTCTGGCTTTCCGAATGATCTAAGCCCAAAAGTGATTTTAATGAACTTGATCTCTAGCTGTCTACCACATAGAACCTTAGCTCTCTGTGTCGTAGAACTTTAGTTTTCTGCTTGGAGGATGCCTTCCACACAGCTCATTGCAGTCTAGCTGCTTTTCATTCAGCATGCACCTGATATATCACACCGAACTGTAGTAAGTCTCACTGTTGTGCATGTTCTTACTAGGCCTACTCTGTAAGTATCACTGTTGTGCATATTCTTACTATGCTTACTCTGTAGGTGATAGCAAATCACTGCCATGTAACAGAACCTACCATCACTGTTCTGCTCGTTCTTCCTATGCTCACTCTGTAGCTTATAGCAAATCACTGTTATGTAACAGAACCTACCATCTTTCTTTATGCCTTATGCATTAGTTTCAATGCTTATTCATGCTTAATGTTCATATACGTTAACACATAATATGCTTATGCTATTTATGCTAATATTGAAAATACTGACATCATATCAAAAAGGCTCAAGAACTGCTCATAAATGTTCACATATGATGATTGCCGATACCGATTGATGACCACAC
The DNA here is from genome assembly GCF_901765095.1 of Microcaecilia unicolor. NCBI lineage: Eukaryota > Metazoa > Chordata > Amphibia > Gymnophiona > Siphonopidae > Microcaecilia > Microcaecilia unicolor. The sequence continues at coordinate 189,902,833 of NC_044031.1, read as the reverse complement.
AAAACCTTATAACAAAACCAAATAACATCTACCAGACATACCAAACATTATCAAATACAGCCAATATGAACACCAACAAACTACTCATGCTAATTTACTTCCTTCCCTTAATTCACTACGTATGGACCACTCCCAACATAAACAACAATCTTCCCACAATACACAACCATAAACAACCCAATAATAACATAACAAACCAAAAGAATAACAACCAACTAAAATTAAAAACAAATACGTACGGAAACAACCAACAGAAAGAGAAGAAAGGTCACAACAAAACCAAATACCAAGAAACCAGACAAATAATAAGAATCAACACAACCAAATCCCAAACGGAACCCTACAGGCAAATCCAAATGGGGTACATAAACGCCAGATCAGTGGTAACTAAAACATGGAATATAATAGACTGGATTACCACAGACAATCTAGACCTCCTATTCATCACTGAAACCTGGATTCATGACCTTAAAGACCCTATAATCTTAGATCTATGTCCACCGGGATACAAAATTACCCACTGGACAAGAAATGGAAAAAGAGGAGGAGGAATAGCAATTATATACAAATCCGAGTTCATCATCACAACAATAACCGAATCCATTCTACCTCAACTTGAAATCGCTTCGGTAAGAATTAATCACTCAAACCTGCAAGAACACCTTACCGCAGTCTTGCTCTATAGACCACCAGGTAACTGGCAAGAATCCCAAACATACCTAATGGACTTTATCTTGAACACTTGTGTCTCCAGCTCAAACCTCATCATATTAGGAGATATAAATCTACAACTTGAAGACCTCAATTCAACCAGTACCTGAGAATGTGAAGAATTCCTACAATTATGGGACCTTCATAGGACACACACACAACCTACCCACAGAAAAGGACACACTCTAGACATCATCACACACAACTTTGACCCCAATGCAAACCTTATACTAACAGACACTAAATGGACACCCGTACTATGGTCGGACCACTATAAAGCAAATATCTCCCTCCAATGGCGAACAAAAGGACCACCGAAAAAACAAGAACAGAAAACCTACATAATGAGAGGAAAAATAGATCCGGTAATATTCTGGCAACAAATTTACCATAACGAATGGACAATAAAAACAGATACAAGTCATTTCCTCTTGGAATGGGACGACAGATGCAGATCTATACTAGACAACATTGCTCCAACCCAAACAAGAATCTCACACAGAAAGAACTCAACACCATGGTTCAACGAAGAGTTGAAAAAACTCAAAACACAAGTCAGAAGGTTAGATCGTGCTTGGAATAAAAAGAAAGATGACACCACACTTAACGCCTGGAAACAACTTCAAAGAAAATACAAATACACCATAAGACAAACCAAAAGACTACATTACAAAACTATAATTGGACCAAATTACAAGGACACACATAAACTTTTCCAACTCGTGAATAAACTATTAGATATCACACCAATCACAACCAACAGCAAAGACACGCCTGATGCAGACAATCTCGCTAGATACTTCAACGAAAAAATAGTACAACTGCGACTTAAAATACCTACCAGTACCATTGATTACGCTGAACTCCTCAACTGCCTAGACCCAGTCCCTGGTATTCACCCAGCGGATAGAACCTGGACTAACTTTGAGATACTATCGGAGAACATCATCTCCCAAATGCTCAAAAGATTTGCCAAATCACACTGCAAACTAGATATACTGTATGCCCAAACAGCCTGATGACATCTGCACCTCAACAATTCATAAACAACATAACGAAACACTTGAACTACATGCTACAAAATGGACTCTTCCCAAAGAAAAAGGAAATATCTTACTCACCCCCATACCCAAAGACGCAAAGAAAAATGCTAGTGAACTAACTAATTACAGACCAGTAGCATCTATTCCCTTAATAACCAAACTAATGGAAGGGTTGGTGACCAAGCAACTTACAAACTATCTAGATAAATTTTCAATACTTCACGATTCCCAATCAGGATTTCGGTCTAACCACAGTACCGAAACAGTATTAGTAACTCTCATGGCTAAATTCAAACAAACGATAGCATCTGGTAAGAACATACTACTTCTACAATTCGACATGTCAAGCACTTTTGACATGGTTGACCACGGAATTTTATTACACATCCTTGAATACTTTGGAATCGGAGGCAACGTCCTCAATTGGTTCAAGGGATTCCTAACCACAAGATCATACCAAGTAACATCTAACTCGACTATTTCAGCCGCATGGGTACCTGAATGCGGAGTACCACAAGGATCCCCCTCTCGCCGACCCTATTCAATTTAATGATGATACCCCTGGCAAAATTACTATCAAATCAAAACCTTAATCCATACATGTATGCGGATGACGTAACGATCTACATCCCATTCAAACAAGACCTAAAAGAAATTTCCAATGACATCAACCAAAGTCTCAATATCATGCATTCCTGGGCGGACGCATTTCGGTTAAAATTCAATGCAGAAAAAAAACAATGCCTAATACTCACCTCCCAACATAACAAGAAAGAATTCACCACCATTAATACACCAACCCTAAACCTTCCTGTCTCAGAAACCCTAAAAATTCTTGGAGTGACCATTGATCGACACCTAACACTAGAGAACCACGCGAAAAACACAACCAAGATGTTCCACTCAATGTGGAAATTAAAAAGAATACGACCTTTCTTCCCAAGGAATGTTTTCTGCAACCTGGTACAATCAATGGTGCTCAGTCATCTAAACTATTGCAACGCACTATATGCCAGGTGCAAAGAACAAATAATCAAGAAACTCCAAACAGCCCAGAACACTGCAGCTAGACTTATATTCGGCAAACCAAAATTTGAAAGTGCCAAACCCTTACGAGAAAAACTACACTGGCTCCCACTTAAGGAACATATCGCTTTCAAGGTATGCTCATTAGTTCATAAAATTATCCATGGAAACACACCAGCTTACATTTCAGACCGGATTGACTTACCACCTAGGACCAAAAGATCATCCCGCACATTCCTTGATCTGCACTTCCCCAGCTGCAAAGGAATGAAATACAAACTTCACCTACCTGAGCACGCAGTTATGGAATGCACTACCATGCAGCTTGAATTCGGTTTATGAAAGAACAAACTTCCGCTCATTACTGAAGACCCACCTCTTTAATAAAGCCTACCACAAAGATCAACCAATGTGAATATGTACAAATCGCCCATCTATATTTAGAATTGTCTCTTAATATCTGCTTGTACACTATTACTTTGTCTTATTTTCATCATGCTGACCAAAACCCTGCAATACTAAATGTTTATTAACTTTGAGCCTGCAAAGAGGTGGGATAAGGTGGGATACAAATGCAACAAATAATAATAATAATAATAACGATACTAGACAGAGTATGGGACTTTGACCCCACAAAGTTTGGGAATTGATGCTGCAATCCCTCTCTGATGCCACAAGAAAGAAATATACAAACGCATTTGCGTCATTCAGAAATAGCTGTGAGGAACAGGGATATGAGGACATTTTTAGCATGGATACGGTGGTAAATTCTATATTAATGTCCAAAGCCAAAGGGTGTAGCAAAGCTATGGTATCAAACACTTTAGGCAGTATCAGCTTCTTCTCTAAAGCATTAGGAAAGAACAACCCTGTAAAGATGTTCCTTATTCAAAGAATGATGAGAGGATGGGAGCAGGGGACAGCAGACAAAGTAGACAAGCGGCTTTCAATTACTCATGAATGCTTGTTATGTCTGTTCCACTACATACCAGAAATCTGTTTCAATGACTACGAAATCCGGCTGTTTAGATGTGCCTTTGTCTTGGCTTTCCATGGTGCCCCGCGCATAGGCAAATTGATCCCCAATTCCAAGCAAGACATGTACAATAAAGGCATTTTGATGCAAGGTGTCATTCTCAAAGGGAATGCATTGGAACTCTTTATACAAAAATCAAAAACTGACCAACTGGGAAAGGGAGCTGGTATATTTTTAAACCAAATGACACACGACCAGGCCTGCCCCATAAAAAATTTGAAAGCCTTCCTAGCACACAGATCACAGGGTCCAGAGGGGTTATTCCTACATGAGGATAAGAACCCACTTACCCAATTCCAATTCTCCAAAGTATTAAGCGACTAGGCTTGCAAACTCAGAAATATAGCAGCCAGTCCTTCAGAATCGGGGCGGACATGTCTGCAGCCATGCAGGGCCTCTCGAGGGAACATATCATGATAATAGGTAGATGGGTCACAAACTGGGTGAGGCAAATGCCAGTCGTGTGCTTTCAGTATAGCTGTGTCAGAGAAAATTGTCATAACTGTATACCTTATAGGTGGTCAAGCGGAGGCAATACGTATCTGGATATGCAGACATTCATACATATATTGGGCACAGAATGTAGCGCAATCAAGATCGACCAGTGAGAATCTGGGGTTCCCTCAAAATAAAGTAATGATATACTAGATGGGACTGTGGGGGATTGAGATGAGACCAGCTGATGCCAACTGTGCTATGGGCTTTGAGAAACAACCCTTCCCCCAGGTGCTGAAAGTGCACTTAGGGGGCATTGCCCTGGCTGTGATCCGCGCCTAAATTTTATGTACATCCCAAAAAAGCGGGCACATAAATGGGAGAGTCATGGGTGTTTTAGGGCAGATTATGGGTGTGGTTTTTGGTTATGTGTGTAATTATAGAATCAGGGGTCTCTGTGCCTATGGACTTTGAGAAATAACCCTTCCCCCCAGGTTCTGATAATGCACATAGGGGGCAATGATTTGGCCGTGATCCACACCTAAATTTTACATGCTTTCCAAAAAAAGGGGGCACATAAATGGGAGAGTCATGGGTGCTTTGGGTCGGATCATGGGTGTGGTTTTTGGTTACATGCCTAAATTTAGGCATGGGCATGTGTACCACATTTTTGCTGGTGCAAATGGATACACCTAAATATAAGCATGACCCCCCTCCCCCCCCCCCCAGGATTTAAGTGCTATTCTATAAACCACACATAACTATAGATGCAGTTTATAGAATAGTGCTCAGCAGGTTTTTTTTTGGCACTATTTATAGAATCTAGCCCTAAATGCATTTGTATCATGGGCACAGAATAGGTGTGGAAGGTGCTTTGTGGTTAATGTGCTTCAAATACCGCATGTACTCGACCAATGCAGAGTTAACTGAGGACCACTTAGCACCTCCTAAATAGAGGCACTGTGCTTCTAAGTCCAGAGTACTACATCTAAAGGATCCTTTATTAGAAATGAATCCTTCCAATTGAGAGAGTTCAAAGAATACAAAGTGCTTAGCAGCATATGAGCCAAACATTTACAGGGAAATCTAAGATAAAAAGTGCCTCCCACTGATAACAGCTGGGGCTTCAAAGACAAAAAGGCCTTTTGCTTCAGCTGAGTGAAAAAAGCCACATCGGAGAATATTTGGATGCTTCTTTATATTGAAAATATGTTTTCGTAACCAAATTAGATGAGACCAGAAGTGTCGCTCTGCTAGGAAACAAATTTTGAGAAGCTTCTAAAAAAGCAGTAAGATTAAAACTCTGGAGCAGTGGTGTTCCTAGGGGGGCGGATACCTGGGGCGGTGCCCCGCCCCCTGGGTACAGTGCCCCCCCCGATGCAGCGTGGACCCCCCCCCCCCCGTGAAAGACCCCCCCACCCCGGGTGCATGCCGCTGGGGGGGGGGGGTGCCGCAGCGCGCGCCTGCTGCGAGTTTACTAACTTTGCTCGTTCGCTACAGCTCCCTCTGCCCCGGAACAGGAAGTAACCTGTTCTGGGGCAGAGGGAGCTGCAGCGAACGAGAGAAGTTAGCGAACTCTCGCAGCAGGCGCACGCTGCGGCACCCCCCCAGCGGCGTGCACCCGGGGCGGACTGCCCCCCACCGCCCCCCCCTTGGTACGCCACTGCTCTGGAGTTACCAAGAGTATCACTGCCCCTTCATTTTCAGCTGTCTGAATCAATAAAATGATCTTGAGATACTTGATTATTGTAATTCCCAATACCTGGGCTTGCTAGAAACAAAAATGCAAGCACTGCAAGTTGTTCAAAATGTTGCTGCCCATCTTATTTCAAGGACGTGCTCACTTTCAACACATTACACCAATATTACAAGCCTTACATTGGCTATGAGTAGAGGAGAGAATTACTTTCAAAGTTTTACTTTTGATTCATAAGGCTTTAAAACAGGAATCTGCTTATTATTTCACTTTAAGGTGAAAAAGTTCATGTGCCAAATAGATCTCCTAGGTCAGAGAGGTCTTTTCACTCACCTGTTCCAGCACTGTACAAGCTTCATTTAAAAAAAAAAAAAACCCGGGATGAGTGCCTTCTCTGTAGCAGGTCCATTGATGTGCAACTTGTTGCCTTTGTGTATTAGAACTATGGATACATAGCATTTTAAGTAAGTTTTTAAAACTTCATATGTTTTCTGAAGCTTATCAACTGATATAAATTTCTATGTAGTGGGTGGCAGTGGAGTTTGGTATCTGGTTTTCAGGCAGGTAATAGTGGAAATTATAGAAATTATTAAGGTGGAGGGGGAAGAGTCTGATGTGTAAATACAGGGAGTTTTGTTTGTTTTTGTTATAGTTTTGATGTTTTGTTTATGGACAGTTTGATATGATTTTGTATGTTTTTGTTTGTTTGTTTTTTTTTGTCTCTGCTTAGGTTTAAGTGAAATATAAGCAAATAAACTAACAGATTACTTATATCCCTAATGCAACTTTTAATTTAGGACTTGTAAAGAAAAATGCTGGGAATGTCTCCATTGGTTTCTGAGTTATATTTGCAGCCATGGTAACAGCAAATTGTAGCATAATTTAGTAAAAACTCTCCTAAGATTCCTAGAATGGTACAACTTTAGTATGGAAATGGATGGTAGTACTCCTTGCTAGATGGATGCTATTAACCTTTCCTTAAAATACTCTTTTGATAGAGCATATTCACCCTGCCATCTTGTGGTATAAACTGTGAGGAGCAGGCCATCTTTTGTAGAATTTATAGATAAAATAGTTGATATAGGAGGATCCAAGATGGCGCTGGCTTGAATTGCTATGCCAGACGTGTTCCCGCGACTTACCTTAGTTGGAGCTGAGTAAGGTAGCTGATCTCCCTTGGATATGGGGAAACGGCGAGGCAAGGTGAGGGAGGCTCCTGTTACCCCCGCTAGTGCCGCCTTATCGAGGCAAATGACTTTGGAAAGTTGCGGTATATCGCTGGGCCCTAGGGCTACATCTTCTCCTGCTACCCGACCGGGTCTTAATAACTCGGCCAGCAGTGTAGACGGGGCTTCCTTGAGCCCTGACCTCCGCACAGCTCCACCACAACCAGGAAGTGCCCGAGAGGCTAGAGATTCGCGAGCCCCGGAGCCTGAAATGGAAGGGACTACCGAAGAAAGGAGCCCAGCCGAACGTGGAGAGAGTGAAAGAAATCTGGTAGGACAGGAGTTTACAAATTTCTCCTTAACAATGAAAGAAAGTTTACAACGGATTTCCGACACCCCCCTTCCTGAGATTAATATCATAGCGGTGAAACCAGCTGTAGTGACTGTTGAATCACTATGGGATCTGACTTTTTCAATGCATTCCTCGCTTCAGACAGTTTTGAAAAATAATGCAGCAGAGATTAAGGTATTGTCTGAAGCCCTGTTAACTCAGGAGCAAATTAATGCCCAGCAGTTGTCCGAAATTAAAACATTTCACAGTAAAATTACAAAACTGGAGAATTTGAATAAAGCCACAGTTAAGGATAGCAATTTCATTAAAAAGAAGTTGGAATATCTTGAAAATCAACAGAGGAAACTTAATTTGAGACTTGTCAACTTCCCCAGATCTCCTGTTATATCAGCGGTTGAAATGGTTAAAAGATATCTGAGAGAGGTTCTGGGGATGCCGGGCGAAGCCCTGCCACCTATTACAAGAGTGATATACCTCCAGCAAATAATACCACCTAAAATTGGAGGAGAACAGGAGGTTGTAGATGGAGGACTAAACCTAACATCCTTTTTGGAGTCCTCTCTAGAAATTGTTACGCAAAGGACAACAGCGGTAGTGACTTTTGCACTTGAGATTGATAGGGAGATGGTGTTAAAATTATTCTTTAAACATATGGACTCGATGTTTTTTGGTGCAAAAATTAGGATTTTTCCAGATTTAGCTAAAGAAACTCAGGTTAGACGCAGAGCTTTTTTGGCTCTGCGCCAAAGAGTATTAAATTTAGGGGCAACATTTACTCTTAAATTTCCTTGTATTTGTCGTTTTATTTATTTACAAAATAATTATCAATTTTCTGATCCAAAACAACTTGAGGATTTTATTAATGCTAGAGAAGCTGAGAATGTTATTGTAAAAATTTAAATTCCATGCGGACACTGTATGGTAGATTGAGAATGTACCTAGTGCAAGTAACAATTTATTATTGTTTTCCTTTAAGTATATAATTATATCTTGGATCCATTTAAGTATTTCCAATTTTTGTGGTCGATGTTAAAGCAAAATTATTACTGTTATTGTGACAAATGGTTGTCCCAACAATGTGATTATTTTTCTTGTTTTTTTTTATTGTTTCCTTATACTTCTTTGAAAAGATGTGTAATTTTGAAATTATAAATAAATAAATTAAAAATAAAAAAAAAATAGTTGATATAATCAAAGTGCAAAAGTCTGTTGGTTCTTGAGTCAAAGTGTTATATATGCTTTCCAGTTCTTTTTTCACCTATGTGAAAGTTTCTTTGCTGTTCTTTTTTTTTTTTAATTATCATTACTAGCATGTCAGATTACTGTACAGAAAAAGGGGGAAACCCAGAAACAGTTACATCCAATGAATAAAATCATGAAAATAATTATAATAAAACTCTCCTACAAGTCCACCATAAGAAAGGTCCCCAACACACTAATCAAGAAAGGATATAAACAATATAGGGAGGAAGACATCCTTCCATCTTGGAACTGCTGTCCCACAGGTTACCCCTTTAGGTCAGCATCAGGCTCCTGTGTGATTGAACTCAGTGTTTCAGCAGCATTATTGCCAAGGAACATAGGGGTCCTTTTACTAAGCCGCGGTAGAAAGTGGTCTCAGCGTACCCATAAGTGGGTTTTTCCCATGTGCTAAGGCCATTGATACTGCAACAGTAAAATGGCCAATTTTATATATTTTTTAATTAATGGCCACACGCTGATGTTGCTGTTAGCGTGCGACCTTTAAAAACAATTACTGCAGGAGCACTTACTGCCCCCATTTTGTAGATGGTAAGCATGGGCATAGTTTGGGGATGATGGAGGGCATTGCCCCTCCCCCCAAACAAAGGGACACAGGCAACCAGACACTATCTTCCTCCTCTACTGCGACAGCCTGGAGTAGCTGAGATCTGCCCTGCCTCACCCTGCTTTTTTCTTGCTCTCTTTCCTCTCACCTCCAGCTGTAAAATAAAATGAAACTGCATATGGGACCATAGCCCTGTGTGCACTGCTGCCGGCTACCCTCCTCCTCCCTCTCCTCATGATGTAACTTCCTGTTTTGGGGTGGGAGGGAGGAGGAGAAAAGCCAACAGTGGTGCACAGAGGGCTACAGCCCTGTGTGCAGTTTCATTTTGTTTTACAGCTGGGGAAGGAGTTATAGGGTTACCATATGGCTCCAGAAAAAGGAGGACAGATTGAGCCAGTTTGGGTTTTACTTCCATTGCTTTCAATGGAAGCAAAACCCGGGTTGGATCAATGTGTCCTCCTTTTTCTGGAGCCATATGGTAACCCCAGGAGGAGAGGAAGAAAAGCGAGTGAAAAGCAGGACGATGTAGGGCAGCTTGCATTTCTTCCTGGCTGCCACAGTAGTGGCCTAGGAGGAATTTAGTATCTAAGTACTTGTGTCCTTTTCCCCTGCCCAGGTTGGGGCAGCTCAGTTTATTTTGTTTTGCTGTAGCAGCAGGCGGCAGGCAGTGGTGGGGAGAGGGAGGAGAATGTGAGAAAAGCAGGGTAAGGAAAGTCACAGTTCCTCCAGGTGGTTGTGACCTCAAGAAGTAAGCGACCTGGGAAGGTTTTAAAGAGCCACGTAGAAGGAAAAAAGAGACAGGAGTATTGGGGAGAGACAGGCAATGCTGAATGGAGGGAGAGGAGAGAGAGTAATGCTGAATGCTAGGGGATGATAGCCAGAAAGGCAATGTTTGATGGAGGGAAAGAGAGGAGGTGGTGGTGTGTGGTGATGGAGGTGGTGGTGTGGGATGGGGTGGAGAAGAGAAGCAGAGGGGTGATGTTGGATGGTGAGGGCATAAGAAAGAGAGACAGAGGAGATTCTGGATGCCCAGGGCAGGCAGGGAGAGAGGGAGACAGAGATAGGAGATCCTGGATGGTTGTAGCAGAGAAGGAGTAGTAAGAGAGGAGATTCTGTATGGAAGGGTTGAGACACTAGATGGAAGGGGGAAAAGGAGAGACACTGAATGGAAGAGTAGAGGAGAGACAGTGGATGGAAGGGGGAGACAATGAAAGGGGAAAAAAGGAGAAGATGCTGGATAGAAAGGGGAAAGGAGAGATACTGAATAGAAGAGAAGAGAGAGGGAGACAGTGGATTGAAGGGGGGAGAGGGGAAGGAAGGAGACATGGGATGCAAGAAGGAGAGGACAATTAGTGAAAGTTTGGGGAATATGAGGAAGGGGAATGGGAGGGCCAGGGTGAGGGAAAGAGATGGAAGCCTATAGGTAGATGCAATAAAAAGAAGGAAATTAAAGACTGGTTAGTAATAATGAAACCTGGACAGAAAGGCAGAAAAATAAATACAAGAAAATGAAAGGAAAAGATCAATGCCGGATGTAATGAAGATGAGAAAGTTAAGAGAAGCGAGAGGAAAGCAGAACCCAAATATTGGAATCAACATGATTAGAAAACTTAAATGATCAGACCACAAAGGTAGGAAAAAATGTATCCTATCCATGTACCCTACTCTAAAGGTTAATATATAAAAATAAAACAAATATCTAGACAAAAATTAAACTGAACCCTTAAGAAGTTCGGCACACAATGCAACACAATAGAAAGAGAAACAGTGTGCTGAGCACTTCTGTTCGCATGGCCAACAGGGAGACACTGGACTGAGGAGCTAGAACTGACTGCTAGCCAAGTGTTAAAAGTACCTGTATATATTACCAGAATACTGCAAATTCTATGTAATATGGTATATTATTTTGAAGTACATTATTTAGATTTTTTTTTTGCACATAATTCCCTGGAGTGTGTGTTCAGGGTGTATATTAACATCAGTAAGAGAGATGATAATTGGGTGGCTGCTGGTAGCTCTGCACCAGAGACACCTTAAAAGGGGTCCTTCCCTGCTGTGTTCAAAAATGGCCCTACTGTACCTTTAGTGTTGATGTGGGTGTTGCTACCTCCCCACCATAAGGATTTTAACTTGCTCCATCATACCCCATTCCACCTCCACCTTAGTCCCACCCATCTGAGTATCCCCAAATAGTTCAGTCACTGACTGCCTATGATGGATTGGCGGGCAAAAGTGGAGGTCAGCGTGAGGAGCAAGAAGGTGGGTAAACTGTTGTACAAAATCTTCAGGGAGAAAAGATGATTTGGAATAGAGTTGCATAGGGACAGAAATCTTATCCATCCCCACCCGTCCCTGCTGGAATCGTACCTGTCCCCACCCTTCCCCACTGGATTCTTACCCATCCCCACTCATCTCTGCAAGAATTTAACTCATCCCTACCCATACCCACCCATCCCCGCAATAATTTAATCCACCCCCACCAATCCATGCAAGAATTTAATGGTGCATAAAAGAAAATTCCAGTCAGCTCTCTCAGTCTCTCTCTGGATTTGAGCCACAGCCCTGCAGGCAAGGAAGGAATGGAAGTTGGAATTTGGAACACTCTGGTGCGGACATACTGTAGATAATAAACACAGTTATGCACTCTGGAGTAGAGTCAAAGGGCAAAGGCCATAAATCGTGAGGCCCAGGAACTTATAATCTGATATGATATCCTTACGGGCAAACAGGCCTGGGAAAGGAGGAAGCATAAACAAACATGGGAATGTGGTTTAGCAGGTGAGAGAAACCAGATGACTTTGAAAGAAGGCAGGATGATCCTGGGTAAGATAACTTGTTGAGGCACTGTAAATCATTGTTAAACACAAGTGTACAAAAATAGCTGTTTCAGTCCAGTATGTTGGAGCGATAGAAACAGCCAGCATATTTATGCAGTAGTTCTATTCTCCCATGAGAAAAATATTAATTGTATCAATACTTGGTCTTTTATCTCTGCAAATCGTGGGTAACTGATATATGAAGATTTTGTAGAGGTGGTAAAAAGACCTAAACATTTACATGGGTTTAATTCAATGTAAGATTTGTCTCTGATTCACTGGCACTGTGTGCTGAGACGTCGCCACATGCACATGCCAGTAGGTCAGGTGGCATCTGTTGCTCATGCCTGTGTCAGAACTGAGGTCTGCGCACCAGCCTGGGAGCAAAGAGGATTAATAGTAACATAGTAAGTGATGGCAAATAAAGACCTGAGTGGTCCATCCAGTCTGCCCAATAGCCACACTCATTATCAATTCATGATTAAATCAACAAGTGTGATGATATATACTTGATTATGGTCTTCCTTTGATGTTTCTGGGATGTAGACCATAGAAGTCTATCCGGCCCTATCCTTATGTTCCAACTGTTGGAGTTGCCATCGAAGTCCACTCCAATCTATTCATCTTCTCATTTGTGAGACACAGACCGTAAAAGTCTGTCTCGCACTGTCCTCATGTTCCAACCACTGTAGTTGTTGTCTAAGCCCTTTCCAGCCCATCCTAAACCAGATTGCCATATATGAGACACAGACTATACAAGTCTGTCCGGTATCGGCCCTAGTTCATCACTGCCAAGAGTCACCATCTAAGCGTCACAACTTCCATTTTTCTAATTAGGCATCCTCTGTGTTCATCCCATGCCTTTTTGAATTCCATCATTATTTGTGTCTCTACCACCTCCTTAATGGAAGACTTTTGTCATTTGTGTGTTAAAGCAAGGAGGAAGAGGAGAAGAAGACAGCACTTAAAGAACTTGGTAATCGGTAGATGAGAGGCTGTCACAGGTGCAGCCTACACTTCCATGGGAAACCCGCAGGAATTGTTTCCATCCCCATGGGAATCCCACAGGAACTGCTTCTGTCCCCACGGCAACCCCGCAGAATGGCTTCCATCCCCGCGGGAACCCTGTAGAACTGCTTCCATCCCTGCGGGAATCCCGCAGGTTCCATGGGATTCCCGCAAACCCCATTCCTGTGCAGATCTCTAATTTGGAAGGGATATTCTAAGGGCAGTTCTATAGTAGGCACATATATTTAGGCACCTGATAGAAGCCTATTCTGTGAAGAAATGTAGGTGCCTACTTTCCATTATAGAATAAGCTCCTATCGGGTGCCTAAATATAGGAGCTCTGTTAAAGAATTGCTCTTCATATGTGTTTCTGTGTGTGTATGTCTGTGTGTGTGGGGCAGGGGGGGAGGTGAGGGACCTGTAAAAGTGGTGGGATCCCCAAGCTCTTTTTGTGCTGTTGTGGGAAGATGAAAGATCAGGTGGTGGGATTGCCGAGCCCCTTTTGTGGTGTGGAGTTTTGATAGGGTATGTTTTAGAGGCTGCTGACTGCTACCTTTCTCCAAATGTTAAAGGTATTGAGCCTCCATCTCTTCCCCAGGATCTCTAGGCTCAGACATCTTTTCTTTTCACTCGCTATCTTAGTTATTTGGTGTAGCTTTTCCCTAAGACCCTCCAGACAGGATAGGATGCTCTGACTATTTTCTCTTTTACAATGTCTAGTTTGCCTCTAGGAACCCTTCCATACAACAGCTCAAAAGGGGAGACCCCTAAATGCGCCTGTCTCTGCTCCCTTGCAGTGTACAATACAAATGGTAAGAGTTGATCCCAATTATTTCCTTGACCTCCAAAGCCTCAGCATAACATATCATTTAAGATTTTATTAAATCATTCAACTAATCTGTTGGTCTGGGAGTGATAGGCTAAGGTTTTTACATTTTTAATCCCAAAGGCATGCCATACTTGTTTCATGGTATTGAACATAAAATTACTCCCTTGGTCAGTAATCATCTCCTGGGGAAATCCTGCTTGGCAAAACACTTTTACAAGCTTCCAACCAATATTCCTAGCTGTAATGGTATGCAAGGGAATGGACCAATGGCAAATGAGTGGAATAATCCACCATCACCATGATGTATTGAAATTCTCTCTTACTCTTATTTAAAGGACCTACAATGTCAACTCCAACTCAACTAATGGGCTCTTCAACTACAGGTAGTGGGATTAAAGGAGCTTTAATCAGTATACTGTGGGATACCCGTTGACATTGGGGACAGGAGGAACAAAATTGTTGCATATCCCTATAGAATCCTGGCCAGTAAAACTGATTTTGTAGCTGAGAAACTGTATTATTTAGGCCCTTATCTCCTGCTAAAGGATGGTCATGGGCTAATTCCAGTAAAGTACATCTGAAACCCTTAGAGACTACTAATTGAGATATCAATACTCCCCTGTCCTTTTCCCCAGATTCCCTAAAAAGCAACCCCTTTTGTTCTTTAAATTGGGGAAACCCTTCTCCTTGGCCTTTCACTAGTCTCTCGAAGGCTTATTTGAAGGTAGGATCTTAGGTTTGCTCCACTTCAAATGTAGGGAACTTCCCCTTCACCTCCTCTGATATCCAGGACATTTCTTTAGTGCATTGGAGGTCTTTTAAGGCCTCCACTCTTTCTTTCTGTCCTTAGTTTACGGCTGGTCTTAGGTTCTTCTATAACCCCGGGCTCTTCAAAAGGGAATATTTCACTGAGGTTCTCCTCTAACAGCGGAAGGTCACCCTCTCCTTTAACCTTGACCCTTATATTTACTAAAATTACCATGGGTCCCAAGGTTTGACTTAATCCCTTCCAGTCTCGGTACAAAACTACTTTATAAGGGGATCTTCCTATTACCGCCACTTCTTTGTAAAGGTGGCCTCTCCATTTCAAGCTAACATTTTGTAAGGGATACGAGGTAGCTGCCCTGTGGACACACTTCACTACCAATCCTTCCCGATATCAGCTTTCCCCATCTTTTAAGCTCTCTTTTATTCTACTCCATAGCTTCTTAGTTATCAGGGATGGATTAGTTTCTGCATCTAATAAAGCTTTACAGGGGTAGCCTTCTATGTGCAGTTCTTCTAGATAAGGCCCATAACCTCCCTTCATTCCTCCCCACTCTCCTAGAAGGCAATCTTTCTGGAGGCAGTTCCTTTGAATATAGCCCTTTTTCCCACATTTAAAACAGGCCCAATCCCTGTTCCTTCCTGCCAGGTTTCTAGGTATAATGGGGCTTCTATCCATCTTTACCTTCCTCTGTGCTCCTTTTTCTTGTTCACCCAACTTAAGTGCTCTGTGGGCCAAGGAGGTTTCCTTGGGTGTCTTATCCAGCCTACTTTTCATAAGAGAAAGCCATATTCGGCTGTCCTCTGATTGCAACTTCATCAGCTGCCCAAGAAGGACCTTTTACCACATCATCCTCCTGTAGACGACTCCTGGCAACTTCCTCAGTTCTCTGCAAAATCTTTTTTCCTTTTCCAACTTTTTCCCCTTATACATTACCCTTACTTTTTTCCCCCAACCCCCGTCCTTTTATCTTGTCAGTTAACTGCTTTTCCTTTACTATTTCCAGTGCTTTTACCCTTCCCACCACCTTCAGTTCCTACTACTTTCTTTGGAGCCATTCCTTATCTTCAGAATTAAACCATCACCTCACAAACATCACCAATATAAAGCCCAACCACCAGTACACATTAAACATACTGTCCCTTTAAGTAAAGTGAACACCACACCAACCCTAATTACTTCTATAATTTCAGCACCTGAACAACTTAAAAGTACTACCCACACTTCCTCTGCCTCCCACTCCTATTGCAGCAAACCTGACCAAGACGCGTTTCCCCAGTAACAAGTTATTGTAGTTTTTATTAAGTCATTTTGCCAAACTGCACTCTTCAATTAGTAATATTTTACTATATATGTCTTCCAGCACACACCTCTCAGCGCACCCCCCCCCAGCGTTCCCCATCAACAACGTTGTGTGTGTGTGTGGGGGGGGGGGGGTGACTTCTTCCATTTCCAGCAATCTCAGCAAATGCTCTGATATATTATACTTCCTGGCCAAAATTAGGTATCCATCGGCCCACACACCTCTTCCAGCCACTGGCCTTGCTTCTGTTTATAGCCCCAAAAAGACAAAAAATTACCAGAGAAAAAAGAAAGGGGTGGAAGCTGTGAGTGAACACCAATAAGATTCATCTTATGTCTACCATCTTGCCCCCCACCCCCGCTCCCGCTCCTTTGCAGTTCTTGTGCTTGAGGTCTGTGATATGAAAATCTAATTTTGTAGAAGGTGCTTAAGTATTGCTAAGAATAAACCATTTGACAGCATTTGGTCTTTTTTGTGTGAAAAAAAAAGAAAGCAGAGTATTACCTGTTTATTTTTCATTTATCAGATTCAGATATATGATAAAATAATATATACTTACAATAAATACCAACATTTTACATTTCTTAATAGGTAAATGACATAATTAAAGGGTAAAATCTTTATTTCATTTCAACCTGTGTACATATAAGGGAAAACACTATTATTTTCAAGTAATAAGAAGCAGAGATTTGGAAACAAGCACATTTCTCCATGGTTTGTATACAAATCCTTAGCATTCCTGCTACTCGAGCACCATCTTGTGACAATGGGCTAGAAGTGCATTACAGAAACAGTTGAAACTGAGGTCAACTGGATTTTAATTTCTTTTTTAGAGCTATAGCACAGACACTATAATGGGATATTGTTTTTCCTGGGACATGGTCAAATGCCTTTGAAAGTAAATTAAAGGGCAAATTCAGAGCTGAAAAATATTATTTCATTAAAATTCCAATAAGCAACTGATAGCAAAGCTCCACAAATTAAGTATACCCTTTGCTTTAAGTTGTCCAACTTCCCACATTCCTTCCCTTATAAGTCTGTTATCCGGGATGAAAACTTTCAATTTTTCTCAAGAGGAAAAATGTTCATCTGCCCGCAACCTCGGAGTCATCTTTGACTCCTCTCTCTCCTTCTCTGCGCATATCCAGCAAATAGCCAAGACCTGTCGCTTCTTCCTCTTTAACATCAGCAAAATTCGCCCTTTCCTCTCTGAACACACCACCCGAACTCTCGTCCACGCTCTCATTACCTCTCGCCTGGACTACTGCAACTTACTCCTCACCGGCCTCCCACTTAGCCATCTATCCCCCCTTCAGTCTGTTCAGAACTCTGCTGCACGTCTCATATTCCGCCAGAACCGATATACTCATATCACCCCTCTCCTCAGGTCACTTCACTGGCTTCCGATCAGATACCGCATTCAATTCAAGCTTCTCCTTCTTACCTACAAATGCACTCAGTCTGCTGCCCCTCACTATCTTTCTACCCTCATCTCCCCTTATGTTCCCGCCCGTAACCTCCGTTCACAGGATAAATCCCTCCTCTCAGTACCCTTCTCCACCACCGCCAACTCCAGGCTCCGCTCATTCTGCCTCGCCTCACCCTATGCTTGGAACAACCTTCCTGAACCCTTACGCCAAGCCCCCTCCCTGCCCGTCTTCAAGTCTTTGCTTAAAGCCCACCTCTTCAATGCTGCGTTCGGCACCTAACCCTTACCGTTCAGTGAATCCAGACTGCCCCAATTTGACTGCCCCTATCGGACCGACTGTTCACTTGTCTATTAGATTGTAAGCTCTTTGAGCAGGGACTGTCTCTCTTTGTTAAATTGTACAGCGCTGCGTAACCCTAGTAGCGCTCTAGAAATGTTAAGTAGTAGTAGTACTATGTTTACCTTTTCTCCACCCATTTTCCTTTATTCATTTACATAGGGTCATTTTGGGGTCCTTTTACTAAGCTGTGATAAGTACTAACATGTGTGTACTGCAGCAAAAAATGACACCATAGGATATACTGAGGCATCCTGCAATAATTTTTGTGCTATCCACATGCTAAAAACTAAAATGTATCTTTTTAGCTCTGGGGGCAGAGAGTGGATAAATTCTGCGCTCATGTATAATGTATATTCAGCTATATTGCTGTGTACCAATTAGTGCATGCTTAGTGCATGAGCCTTTACTGCCTACATAATGGGTGGCCATTTACAGTGGGGGAAATAAGTATTTGATCCCTTGCTGATTTTGTAAGTTTGCCCACTGACAAAGACATGAGCAGCCCATAATTGAAGGGTAGGTTATTGGTAACAGTGAGAGATAGCACATCACAAATTAAATCCGGAAAATCACATTGTGGAAAGTATATGAATTTATTTGCATTCTGCAGAGGGAAATAAGTATTTAATCCCTCTGGCAAACAAGACCTAATACTTGGTGGCAAAACCCTTGTTGGCAAGCACAGCGGTCAGACGTCTTCTGTAGTTGATGATGAGGTTTGCACACATGTCAGGAGGAATTTTGGTCCACTCCTCTTTGCAGATCATCTCTAAATCATTAAGAGTTCTGGGCTGTCGCTTGGCAACTCGCAGCTTCAGCTCCCTCCATAAGTTTTCAATGGGATTAAGGTCTGGTGACTGGCTAGGCCACTCCATGACCCTAATGTGCTTCTTCCTGAGCCACTCCTTTGTTGCCTTGGCTGTATGTTTTGGGTCATTGTCGTGCTGGAAGACCCAGCCACGACCCATTTTTAAGGCCCTGGCGGAGGGAAGGAGGTTGTCACTCAGAATTGTACGGTACATGGCCCCATCCATTCTCCCATTGATGCGGTGAAGTAGTCCTGTGCCCTTAGCAGAGAAACACCCCCAAAACATAACATTTCCACCTCCATGCTTGACAGTGGGGACGGTGTTCTTTGGGTCATAGGCAGCATTTCTCTTCCTCCAAACACGGCGAGTTGAGTTCATGCCAAAGAGCTCAATTTTTGTCTCATCTGACCACAGCACCTTCTCCCAATCACTCTCGGCATCATCCAGGTGTTCACTGGCAAACTTCAGACGGGCCGTCACATGTGCCTTCCGGAGCAGGGGGACCTTGCGGGCACTGCAGGATTGCAATCCGTTATGTCGTAATGTGTTACCAATGGTTTTCGTGGTGACAGTGGTCCCAGCTGCCTTGAGATCATTGACAAGTTCCCCCCTTGTAGTTGTAGGCTGATTTCTAACCTTCTTCATGATCAAGGATACCCCACGAGGTGAGATTTTGCGTGGAGCCCCAGATCTTTGTCGATTGACAGTCATTTTGTACTTCTTCCATTTTCTTACTATGGCACCAACAGTTGTCTCCTTCTCGCCCAGCGTCTTACTGATGGTTTTGTAGCCCATTCCAGCCTTGTGCAGGTGTATGATCTTGTCCCTGACATCCTTAGACAGCTCCTTGCTCTTGGCCATTTTGTAGAGGTTAGAGTCTGACTGATTCACTGAGTCTGTGGACAGGTGTCTTTCATACAGGTGACCATTGCCGACAGCTGTCTGTCATGCAGGTAACGAGTTGATTTGGAGCATCTACCTGGTCTGTAGGGGCCAGATCTCTTACTGGTTGGTGGGGGATCAAATACTTATTTCCCTCTGCAGAATGCAAATAAATTCATATACTTTCCACAATGTGATTTTCCGGATTTAATTTGTGATGTGCTATCTCTCACTGTTACCAATAACCTACCCTTCAATTATGGGCTGCTCATGTCTTTGTCAGTGGGCAAACTTACAAAATCAGCAAGGGATCAAATACTTATTTCCCCCACTGTACATGTTCAGGTTCTCAAGTCTCTCCTCATACATCTTACAATGCAAACCCCAAACCTTTTTTGTCATTTTTCTCTGAACCCCCTTCAAGTCTTTTTACATCTTATCAAGATACGGCCTCCAAAACTGAACAGAATACTCCAAGTGGGGCCTCACCAAGAACCTGTACAGGGGCATCAACACCTCCTTTCTTCTGCTGTTTATACTCATCTCTATGCAGCCTAGCATCCTTCTGGCCATGGCCACCACATTGTCACATTGTTTTGTCACCTTGAGGTCCTTAGACACCATCACCAGAGTGAGAAACCATCTGGAATAGGAAAATAGACAAGTTCTCAAAGGTTACTAGGAACATTTACACCTGCTTGTTGCAATTATTTTTTGAGAAATATAGAATGTTGTCCACCCCAGTTGTATTCTGATGCCATCTGTAAAGGCTGAAACTTATGGAGTATTTATTAGGTGTGATGCAAAGTTTCTGAAAAGTTCCATTATTTGTTTACTTGTTAAATGTAAAAGAGGCCTTTTTACCAAACTGTGGTAAAAAGTGGTCTTAGCATATCCTTATATAGGTAGTTCCAATGCGATAAGGCCATTTTTCTGCCGTACAATTCGGAGTGACAACCTCCTTCCCTCCGCCAGGGCCTTAAAAATGGGTCGTGGCTGGGTCTTCCAGCACGACAATGACCCAAAACATACAGCCAAGGCAACAAAGGAGTGGCTCAGGAAGAAGCACATTAGGGTCATGGAGTGGCCTAGCCAGTCACCAGACCTTAATCCCATTGAAAACTTATGGAGGGAGCTGAAGCTGCGAGTTGCCAAGCGACAGGCCAGAACTCTTAATGATTTAGAGATGATCTGCAAAGAGGAGTGGACCAAAATTCCTCCTGACATGTGTGCAAACCTCATCATCAACTACAGAAGACGTCTGACCGCTGTGCTTGCCAACAAGGGTTTTGCCACCAAGTATTAGGTCTTGTTTGCCAGAGGGATTAAATACTTATTTCCCTCTGCAGAATGCAAATAAATTCATATACTTTCCACAATGTGATTTTCCGGATTTAATTTGTGATGTGCTATCTCTCACTGTTACCAATAACCTACCCTTCAATTATGGGCTGCTCATGTCTTTGTCAGTGGGCAAACTTACAAAATCAGCAAGGGATCAAATACTTATTTCCCCGACTGTATACCCTGGAGGAAAGGAGAGACAGGGGTGATAAGATACAGACATTCAAATAGTTGAAAGGTATTAATTTACAAACAAACCTTTTCCAGAGACAGGAAGGTGATAGAACTAGAGGACATGAATTGGGGTTGCAGGGGGGCTGACTGACCCAGGAATAATATCAGAAAATATCAGGGAAAGGGTAGTGGATACCTGGAATGCCCTCCCACAGGGGGTGGTGGAGATGAAACAGGTAACAGAATTAAAAAATGCATGTCATAAACACATACTGTAGGAATCATATATAGAAGGCATAGAACCAAACTTAGCGGTAATTAGATGGCAACATCAGTAATTGGGAAGCAAAGCCAGCACTGGGCAGACTTCTACGGTCTGCGCCCTGAAAATGGCATGGACAAATCAAGATCAAGTATACATATCTACAGTAGTATCACATCATACCTTATACTATTAGTTTATTTTGTTGGGCAGACTGGATGGCTGTACAGGCCTTTATCTGCTGACATCTACTATATTACTACTGGGCTCATTTTCGAAAGAGAAAAATGACCAAAGAGTGTCATAAGGCACCATTTGAATGGATTTCTTCTCAAAATGTCCAAATCAGTATTTTCAAAACCTGTTTTGCAGACATCTATCTATGCATTTCATCTCCAGGGCATCCAAATTGCAAGAAAGAGAGAGTGACAGGGGTGTTTCAAAGGTGGGATTAGTGTGCCTAATACTTGGACATTTTGCAGCCATAATGGAACAAAACTTCAACTTCAACTTTTTGGTCTAGACCTGTTTATCTAATGAATAAGATACAAAAAGTTGCCCTGAATGACCAGATGAGCACTGGAAGGATTCAAGAATGACCCCCCTTACTACCCCAGTGATCACTGACCCCCCTCCCACACACTCCCTAAAAATGTGACTAAAAATAGTACTTACCAACCTCTATGACAGCCTCAGATGTTATAACCAGGTCCATTACAGCAACAAGCAGGTCCCCGGAATAGTGTAGTGATGGGTGCAGTGCACTTGTAGACTGGTGGACCCAGGCACATACCTCCTCCTACCTATTACACTTGTGGTGGAAACTATGAGCCCTCCAAAACTCACCAGAAATCCACTGTACATACATATAGGTGCCCCTTCCATCCATAAGGACTATTGTAGTGGTGTACAGTTAGGGGTAGTGGGTTGTGTGTGGATTTTGGAGGACTCAGCTGATAAAGTATGGGAGAAACGGTGAGATGTGTACCTGAGAGTAT
Source organism: Microcaecilia unicolor (assembly GCF_901765095.1). NCBI lineage: Eukaryota > Metazoa > Chordata > Amphibia > Gymnophiona > Siphonopidae > Microcaecilia > Microcaecilia unicolor. Next base: position 189,880,601 of record NC_044031.1, on the reverse strand, counting down.
TTATATGCCCCATTGCTCTCCTGGGATGTCTGGGGACCAGTCTCCTAAAAATGCTGGCCCCTCCTTCATGCCATTAACTTGATTTTATGTGTTTTTAACTTGTGCATTTTGAGGGGATTTTTTAAATGGCCTAAATAGATAAATACACAAAGCTCAAAACCTTGTTCAAAATGATATTCTTTTCAAATATGGGTATACTTCCAATTCGGATTTGGTACGTTTAGCGCAAAACATCCAAAGTCAAACTTAGATGCACAATTGAAAATGCCCCTCCATGTTATTCAAATTACTACCTTGTATTCCATAGAATAATTAATAAAATTAGTAATGTTTGAACAGGAAGTGTTGTAATTAGGGATGTGTGTATTTGTTAGTCTGCAGTCAGTTTATTGGCATGCCTATAAAATTTAGGGACATTTTTACTAAACGTTTATGTGCTAACGTATGTCTATTGCAAGAGGATGTGCTCAGGTGTCCTGCAGTAAGTTCCAAATGTGTGTTTGAGGGCAGAGAGTGGGCATTCCTGCTCTAATCAATTAGGGGTTTTTTTTTTTTTACTAAGCCGCGGTAGTGTTTTTAGCTCATGGTAGAAATCAGCTGGCAGTAAATGCTGAGACGCTGGTGCGCCACAAATGGCACGCAATGGAACTACCGTCAGTAGTTCCAGGATAGCATGCAGTAAGCCCGCGTTGGGCTTTTCACAGCTTTGTAAAAGGGCCCCTGTGTTTTTAGAGAGTATTGCCCAATATTTTTTCTTGCCAATAATAAGTTCCCTCTTCCTCTCAGCTAATAGGGATGTGTATTCATTGGGTCAGTGTGTGCACATCAGTGCTAGCTAATTTCTTAATCCTGCATTATATTAACTTAAAGTGCATATTAAACAATGTGCTGTTTTTCTAACTGAACACGAAGCACCAAATGAATTCCTCTATACAGTTTATATGTTTTGCAGCTATATGTTTATTTCCTCAAAATAATCAATTCTGCTGGAGCCAATCTCTGCTTTCAACACCACTTCCTTTATTCCAGGCTCAGGGTTGAAGTCTCAGGCTGTCTTAAAATTGTTGTCTGACACCCATCACGATGTACAGGGAGAGAAATCATCTCTCAAATTCTTGGGCCATAAGAAATGTTTTTGGTGTTAGCTCAGCTTGTAACCACACCGGGAGAATTTATTTTCTTACCATGCAGATGACAGACTTCTGTTTTGAAAAGAAGAAAATATGATGAATCTGCGAGTGGACTGATTGCACCATGCTTGGCACTAGAGAGAAAGACAACTGAAGTGCATGTGAATATCCTGGAATTTTTATCTGTAAATTAATTTTATGCATTTATCATAGTTATCCTTAGTTGCACTAGTGAGCTAGTCATCATTGCGAAATATATTAAATGAATATTTAAAAAATGATAGCAATAAAATATTATTCAGCCATTTCTTCAGCTATCTGTCTCACTTATCCAGTGATTTTAAGTCATTTAATAAAATTGGAAAAAACCTGATAGTGAGTAAAGCTGTGCCTGTTCTATATTTCCTTTTTTTTTTTTTTTTTGCAACAAATCAACCCATTGGTAAATCATGTATTTATTTATTTTGATATTTAGACCATTCTTCAAATAACACCAAGAATGAGTTACAAAATCACATACATAATGAAATCAACACACCAATGGCAGCATAACTTGTCACTGCATAGGGTAAGGCACTATAATGACATGGCAGGCTGTGTATAAAATGTCATAATTTTTTTAGTTATTTATAATAGTGATGATGACAACCTACAGCAGTTACTTTTTATTATTTCTTGCTTTTATTAAATACACTATAGGGCTCAGTTTCCAATAACTTAGGGCCTTGTTTATTAAGATGCGCTAGGGTTTTTATTGCACGCTAAAATTAGTGTATGCTAAATGCTAGAGTCACCCATATATTTTTATGAGTGACTTTAGCGTTTAGAGCATGCTAATCATTAGCACTGCTTAGTAAACAGGGCCCTTAGACTTACAAAGTTCCTTAGGCTACTATCAGGCATATTTTCAAAAGAGAAAAATGCCCAAAATGTGGCATAAAGTGGCAGCTGGATTTTTTTTTTTTTTAAGCAAAAACGTTCAAATCACTATTTTTGAAACACATTTTTAGACGTTTTCTATGCAATTCATCTGCAGTACATCCAAATCAAAAGGGAGTGTGTTGGGAGCATGTTGGGGGTGGGATTTGGGCTTTTCCACAACTTGGACACTTTTCTGCCATAATGGAACAAACCAAAAATGTCCAGGACTAAAAGTCTGTTGTTTTGGTCTGGATCTGTTTCAATACAACTAAGTCATAGAAAGGTGCCCTAAATGACCAGATGACCACTGGAGGAATTAAGACATGACTCCTCCTTGCTCCCCCAGTGGTCAATGACCCAACCCCACTTGCAAAGATGTGAAAGAAACAGTACATTTCAGCCTCTATGGCAGCATCAGATGTTGTGGCCATTCCTATTAGAAAAGCAAGCAGGTCCCTGGAGTAGCCTAGTGGTTGGTGCACTGTAGAGAGGTGGATCCAGGCTCATATTCTACTCTAACTGGTACATTTATGGTAGTGTGAATCCTGCAAAACCCACCAAAAACCTACTCTACCAACATATAGATGACACCTGCAGGCATAAGAGGAAAGGGAATGTGACTTGATATACTGCCTTTTCTGGTTTTTGCAACTACATTTGAAATGGTTTACATGTTATATACAGGTACTTATTGGTACCTGGGGCAATGGATGGTTAGTGACTTGCCCAGAGTCACAAGGATATGGAGTGGGAGTCAAACCCAGTTCCCTAGGATCAAACTCCACTGCACTAACCACTAGGCCACTCCTCCTCTAAGGGGCTATTATAGTGGGTACAGTAGGTTTTGGAGGGTTCACCATACAATATAAAGGGGTAAGGATGAGATGTGTACTACTACTACTACTTAACATTTCTAAAGCGCTACTAGGGTTACGCAGTGCTGTACAATTTGACAAAGAAGGACAGTCCCTGCTCGTAGGAGCTTACAATCTAAAGGACAAAATGTGCAGTCAATCAAGTTGGTGTACCTGGAACCTTTTATGTGAAGTGCATCACAGTACCCCCTATGGTGCCCAATTGCTCTGCTGGGATGTCTGTATGGCCAATCTACAAAGAATGCTGGCTCCTCCTACATCCCAATGGCTTGGTTTTGTGTGTTTTTTCTTTGGACATCTTTTTTAATGGTCACAAAGGGAAAACGCACTAGGCATAAAACATCTAAAAACATTTCAGGAAATAGCCATTTTTGAAACAAATAGTCTTTTTTTGTAGGGGGGGGGGGGGTAGAAAATGGCCATGTTTGCCACTTGAGTTTTGGATATTTTCAGCAAAACTTCCAAAATTGGATTTAGATGTTATATCAAAAATGCCACTCTATGTAACTTTGTAAGTCTAAGTGCTTTGAAAATACACTTTCATATATTCTGCTGTAGTTTTATTAGTCAAGCATGAGAAGTAGAATAAGAAGCTTATATTTATGGAAGGACACAATAACTTGAAGTTAAAAAAAAAACCCTGAAAATCAAATTTCTTATCTATTTTTATGGCAGGATTGATTTACTTATTTATTTATTTGCATTTATAGACTTCCTTTCCTGGCTAAAGCCCTCATAACATTGTTGTCATATACCATGGCAATAATAAAATAATAATAATTTGTAAAATATAATATTTAAAACAGAGAAACATAATAATATATTCATAGGGACATTAATGAGGTAATTTTATAAATTCATTTCCATATATATATATATATATATATATATATATATATATATATATATATATCCACCAGTGTGAAAATACATGCCATTTGACAATTGACATGAAGCATGTACTTTGCTGGTAGGCTTATACAGGGGCAGAATTTGAGTGGAAAGTGGATGGAATTCGAAAGTACACACTTACTCATAAATTATAAAATATATAATTTATTTATATACATGATTAATCTAGGATATTTATACCTGCTTGAGAGAAAAATTAAGTCAATGCTTGCAAGGTAAATGCAATTTCTGCCACTAGTAGTAATATTAGTAGCTTAGAAAGACACAAAGAGGGCCTTTTAATAAGCTGTGTAAGGCTCTGCGTGCACCCAACATGTGACAAAATGGAGTTACCGCCAGGCTACCACGTGGGTTTTGTTGTAATTTCATTTTTGGTGCGTGGCCGATACGCGCCGCCAAAAATAATTTTTATCTTCTGACATGCAATGCGCCAAGTGGCATTTGGCATGCATAGGTCATTACCGCCCAGTTACATTCTGAGACTTTACCGCTAGGGTCAATGGATGGCAGTAAGGTCGCAGACCCAAAATGGACGAGTGGCAATTTTGATTTTGCCTCACATCCATTTTCAAGAAAAATATAAAAAAGGCATTTTTACAGGTGCACTGAAAAATGATTCGGAGCATGCACAAAACATGCGTCTACACTACTGTAGGCCATTTTTCAGCGCACTTTTGTAAAAGGGACCCAAAGGTGCCTATCAGGCTCATTTTCGAAAGAGATGGACGTCCAAAAAGTGACATAAATCGGCATTTGGACATCTATCTCACAGAAATGTCCAAATTGGTATAATCAAAACTGCATGTTGGACATCTTTCTCAGAAGTCCATCAGAAGGACGTCCAAATCTCAAGGGGGTGTATCTGGGGCATGGTCAAGGCGGGAATTGTGCATTCCTAAGACTTGGATGTCTTTGAGCCATAATGGAGCAAAGCAAAAACGTCCAGCACTAAAACTTGGACGTTTTGCGCTAGACCTGTTTTTCTTACAAATAAGGCACAAAAAAGTGCCCCAAATGACCAGATGACCACTGGAGGGATTGAGGGATGACCGCCCCTTACTCCCCCAGTGGTCAATAACTTCCTCCCACCCCCAAAAGGTGTGTTGAAGAACATTACTTGACAGCCTGTATGCTAGCCTCAGATGTCATACTCAGGTCCATGACAGCAGCATGCAGGTCCCTGGAGTAGTTTAGTGCTCTTCAGACAGGTGGACCCAGGCCCATCCCCCTACTACCTGTTATACTTGTGCAGGAAACTGTGAGCCCTCCAAAACCCACCAGAAACCCACTGTACCCACATATAGCTGCCCCCTTCACCCGTAAGGGCTATGGTAGTGGTGTACAGTTGGGGGTAGTGGGTTTTGGGGGACTCAGCACACAAGGTAAGGGAGCTGTGTACCTGGGAGCATTTTACAAAGTCCACTGCAATGCCCCCTAGGGTGCCTGATTGCTATCCTGGCATGTCAGGGGGACCAGTCTACTAAAAATGCTGGCTCCTCCCACATCCCAATGACTTGCCCTTGGACGTTTTAGACTTGGACGTCTTTTTTTCGAAATGGCCGAAAATCAAAGACGTCCAAATCGCAGGACATCCATGGTATTTTCAAACACAAAAGATGGACGTCCATCTTTTTTGAAAATGACCTACTTCCCAGTTCGGAATTTGGACGTCTTTGTAAAACTTCCAAATTCTGATTTAGACGTTTCTTCTGAAAATGCCCATCCACGTGTTTTTATAACCTACTTGCTTTCTTAAGCCAGGTAAAAGCAAGCAGACCAGAGGGAACCAGCAACACAGAAGGTCGAGCAGCAGTAAATGGAAAGGCTCACCCTTAAAGGGGAGCCGATTACAACCGGGCTGAAGGCTCAGGAAGAATCTGGGGTGGGGAGGAGAGGGAGGGATGAGTGGGAGGGGATAGGGAGATTAAGAGATTGAAGGGTGATGGGAAAAGGGGCGGGTAGGGAGGAGGGGTGAAGAAGGGCTGTGAAGGGAAACACAGCGCCATTTGGATTGCAGCAAGCAGAGGGAGCAGTGTTGAAATTGGTGTGGTATCAGCAAGCTATTACCCATTATCTGTTTGTGGCTTTGGGACAGTGAGGATAGCGCTTTCTGTATTTGTGCTGTGTGAAGCTGTCAGGTATAATGTGGGCAGCAAGTTTAAATTAAAGGGGAGAAGGAAAGGGGAAAAAAAAAAAAAAAAACCTATTCATTGTATCTGAGGGAATATATAGAGGGTAGGAAAGGGTTATAGGGGGGGCATGCGAGTGCTGGGAGTAGTGCTTGGGGGTTTTGGGAGCGGTTTCAGTGATTGGGGTTGTGCTATGGGGAGTTTGGGAGCGTTTTATATAATTCGCGTTGCTGCTGCTGTGCTTTGAAGGGAAAATCTTACCGGAGTTGCTCAGGTCTCTGGTGCCATTTCAGGAGCCAGTTGTGTACTTCCTGGGGGCGCGGATCAGGACTTTGGGAGCGCCGTGGATCGTTTCGCGCCCTTTCTCCCGTGGTTGGCTGAGTTCTTTGTTGCGGCGGCCATTTTGTGTGTGTCTCGTCGGCCATTCGGGGGGCGCAGATCACGATTTTTCGCGCCTCTTTCAGTGGGCAAAGCGGAGCATGGGGGCTGCACCTTTGCACATGTTTCACGGGGGACTTCAGCTCTTTCCATCGCTGGCTGCGGATCCTTTTTTTTTTTTTTTTTTTTTTTTTTTTTTCCGGCCGAATTCGCAGTTGTGTGGTTTTTAAAAGCATTCCGGTTACTTTCGTTTTGTTTTCCCGGCCTGATTTGCTGTACAATACGTTGCAATAGCAATGCTGCCACCTAGTGGCGATATTTAATTACGCAGTTTCCCTAAACGATGGTGCGTTGCTGCCATCTACTGGACGTTTATTGCTTAGCAGTAAGGCTAGCATTCATTTTAATTATGATACGTGGGTGACATCTACTGGTGGTTCATATATTGCCATCTACTGGTGGTTCATATATTGGCAGCATATGTTCAATAGGGATTTCTTTTAGTTATTGGACTATCAATAGAAATCAAACAAAATAAAACATGGAAAAGAAAATAAGATGATACCTTTTTATTGGGCATATTGGCATCTCAAAGGCAATTTTAGTTATTGGACAATGGTTAATAATGGATGTTCAGGAATGTTAATAATGGATGTTCGGGAATGTTAAGGGGTATATTTTCAGGATTGGTTACAGTTAGTGATGCTGGCGGTGGGAAATAGTGGGATGCGATTTTCGGTCTCAGGGATAATTTTGTTTAGGTTATTTTATGTATTTATTTGTTGCATTTGAATCCCGCATGGTATTGATGGGGGTACTCTATGCTAATTCATGGGATTTGGTCGCTATTAGGTTTCGATATATGTGACGGCATAGTGATTCAAGATGTTATAGGCTGGGGGTAGAGAGCAGGTGTTAAAGCAGGGGTACAAATTTATTTACATTTTGTCATATTAGTTCTGTGTTGCAGAGATGCCATCTCAGCGTAAATCCAGATCTGCAGCGCCAAAAAAGGCCACAGTTCCAGTGCCCACGAAGGCTGTGGCTAAGAGAGGCACGGCTGTGTCTGGAAGGAGCAAGCAGGCTGCGGGAAGCTCCGGAAAGGAAAAAGAAGGTTTGGATGCATTGATGACGGAGCTCCGGAAGCAAATGGAACAGTATGGAATGTCATCTGTTACACAGAGATTACAAACTATGGGTGATCCGGTGCACCCATCTGACTCATTGGCCGATGACTTTGCGGAGGCGGGGCCGTCGTCCAGGCCGGATGGTGCGGCTCCGCTGCCGTCGGCTGATGGTGCGGCTCCGCTGCCGTCGGCTGATGAGTCTGGGTGCGGCGGTGTTTTGCCTATGGGTCAAAGTGGTGTTTTGCCTACGGGTCAAAGTAGTGCGACTGTTGCCACCCAGGCGAATGTTATGAATAATGATTTATCCTTAGCACAAGGCATTCGCAATGCATTGTTGGATTATGAAAGGGGTAGGTCCTTAGGAATGCCGGGAGGGCATGTGGGGGGGCCAGGGGTAGGTTTAGGGGTTCCGGCAGGGGGGTCAGGTGAGACGGGAGTACTGCTGGGTCTAAGTCAAGAGACGACAAAAAGTGTCATAGATCCAAAAAGTGGTGTGCTATGTGGGGTGTATACTTTGTCTTCTTGTATTTCCAAGAATCTGAAAGAAAAGATTTGGAAACGAGAGGAAGGGGTAGGGTACTTAGGAATGCCGGGAGGGCATGTGGGGGGGCCAGGCACCCCTGTAAATTCAGGCATGTCTGTGCAGTGTGGGGGGGGGGGACATTCAGCAGGGCAATGTCGGCAGCAGCCAGGGTACTCGACTATGCCGTCGGGATACACTGGTCAGTAGTTGGGGTCAGCTGGCGCCTTCGCCAATTAAGTTAGAGCGTATGCAGGTATGGCTGGCACGTTACTATGATAGGGTAAGTGCGGAGGCCATCACATCCGGTTTCACTTTAGGTTATGTTATTCCTTATCAGGGCCCTTTATTGCATTCTACATATTACCCCAGAAATGCTGTCTCAATACATGCTCATCATCAGATTGCAGCAGAGAAAATTCAGAAGGAGTTGCTTAAGGGTAGAATAGCAGGGCCGTTTCGTGAGCCACCTTTTGCAGCCATGATAGTTTCGCCAATCGGGATTGTTCCAAACAAGGAGCCCGGGAAGTTTCGATTAATACATAATCTTTCTTATCCCGTGGGGCAGTCGGTTAATGATTTTATCGATCCTATAACTTGTTCTTGTTAGTGGGTAAGGATGGGGGAGACTGCGCGGTTTTGTTGAGCACTTTCAAGCGAGTGGCGGCTCATTTTGGGATACCGTTGGCTAAGGATAAGACTGTTGGGCCTGTGAATGTGATAACGTTCCTGTGAATGTGATAACGTTCCTAGGTATAGAGTTTGATTGCACAGCGTGCTATAACTTTGATTTACAGAATTTTATTGAAGCCATTACGCTGGTGGTAGGTCGCAGCCAGGGTTTGGGGGGAGCCCGCGGCGAACGAGGAGTCGTTGCCGTGGGCTGTGGCATAAGCTATGGAACTTAGGTAACATTAGCGACGAGTACACAGCACCTCAGCGGATAATATGGCAAACTGAGTTACTATGTATATGTTAATGACCTGTTGCAAGTTACAATACTCAGCAAAATGTTATGCCTGCATGCGGGCAGGATTACAGAACAAGATGGATACGGCTAGTCTCCTGGCTTGGACGGCCAGGGGGCCAATAGCTTTGGTTAAAGTGGTAAATGCATCCTTGTACGGGATGCATTTGATTGGACAGCGTGCTATAGCAGACAGCACTGAGGAGGAACAGGGTGCTTGGACGGCACAGCCTGTAGTAATATAAGCAAGAAGGGCTGTGTACTCAGAGGGAGATGTTTATCAAGGATGTTTACCAATGATTGTTTATGTGAAGGTTTACAATAAATACATTTTGCGGACCTGGCTGCGGCCTAAATAAATCCACATTTGTTAAAGAAATTGGCTTCTGGTGTGGTGTTTGGATAGATAGGGGGTGACTGAGTGAATGCCGAATGCCCGTGTTGATGGAAAGGCTCACCCTTAAAGGGGAGCCGATTACAACCGGGCTGAAGGCTCAGGAAGAATCTGGGGTGGGGAGGAGAGGGAGGGATGAGTGGGAGGGGATAGGGAGATTAAGAGATTGAAGGGTGATGGGAAAAGGGGCGGGTAGGGAGGAGGGGTGAAGAAGGGCTGTGAAGGGAAACACAGCGCCATTTGGATTGCAGCAAGCAGAGGGAGCAGTGTTGACCCGCCCTCCCGCCCATGAGGTACAGGGAAAGGGTCGCTGTCGCAGCAAGGCATAAGCTATGGAACTTAGGTAACATTAGCGACGAGTACACAGCACCTCAGCGGATAATATGGCAAACTGAGTTACTATGTATATGTTAATGACCTGTTGCAAGTTACAATACTCAGCAAAATGTTATGCCTGCATGCGGGCAGGATTACAGAACAAGATGGATACGGCTAGTCTCCTGGCTTGGACGGCCAGGGGGCCAATAGCTTTGGTTAAAGTGGTAAATGCATCCTTGTACGGGATGCATTTGATTGGACAGCGTGCTATAGCAGACAGCACTGAGGAGGAACAGGGTGCTTGGACGGCACAGCCTGTAGTAATATAAGCAAGAAGGGCTGTGTACTCAGAGGGAGATGTTTATCAAGGATGTTTACCAGTGATTGTTTATGTGAAGGTTTACAATAAATACATTTTGCGGACCTGGCTGCGGCCTAAATAAATCCACATTTGTTAAAGAAATTGGCTTCTGGTGTGGTGTTTGGATAGATAGGGGGTGACTGAGTGAATGCCGAATGCCCGTGTTGTAGTGTAGAGTGCCACAGATGGAACAACAAAGCAAAGCCAAACTTCAAAGGAAGCAAACTGTATTGACGGACCTGGCACAGAATGTGTGTTAGCTAATGCCTGCATCAGGGGTCTGTACATATCAAAATACATAAGACACATACATAGAAAATCACATATCAAATACAAAATACATGAGGATAAAATCATGCAGAGAAATTTACAGAAGAATAAAATGCCAAAAATATATAAATTTAAGCTGTATTACATTTAAATGTAGTTAAGTTCTAACCTTTTTGCTTCAAAAACAGGAGGGGAAAAGACTTTAGATGCTCAGCTGTATGCCCTATCTAACGATAGGGACTTGTTAAGAAAGCTTCCTCACTAGTCTTAAAAACAAAACCTCCATTTATTTTCTTTATTTCTTTTCTCTGTTGTTTTTGTTTTTAAATCTTTTAATCAAATTTATTTTAGCTTGATAATTACTGTGCTACTTTTACACAAAATCAGGACTTATCTGAAGCTGAGAGTTTGTGCTGGTTTGCTCAACAAAGTGCCCCTGTTTCACATAAAGCTTCTTCAGAAGCATAACCAGACTCTGATTAAACCAGCACATATTACAACAGCATGAAAATGTCCTATAACAAAAACTTAGCACTGATGTCCCATGGATCATATCAGCTATGTAATTTCACTTACAAGGACGTTTGTGCAAAAGAAGAAAACCTACTTAATACAGTTCCCATATATGTTTCTTTCTGACTACCAGCAATTTTTTAAATTCCAAAATAGTGTTGAACTTATACGTCAGATGCCAAGCAGAAACAGCCAATCAGAGTTTTGTAATATTTAAGATGAAATCAATATCAGATTAATTTTAAGGTCAAATAAGAGCTTCCGCCCTCACTGATGAATACACCCCGTGTATGATAATCATTTGCTGTACATTTTAAAACACTTTCATAATCATTTATGAATATATTGAAAAAACATTCTTGATCCATAATGAATGTATCCAAATAATGCTTTCCATTCAATTCTATTATTCAATCCTGTCTGCCTTTATGTATTAAATTGTGAATCCATTGTTGTGCTATCTGTAAAAGCCTTCAACCTTTATCTCTACCTCATATAGAGTCCTTTTACATGATCCATACACAACACTTTAATTCTTCAAAATTATGAGATTTCTGTATGCAATGCTCAACTCATGGTGCGTCAACATTTTTCATTTGAAATATTAAATCTATGCTCATTGAGTCACACCTTTAAACTTTGTGTGGTCTTCCCAACGTACATTTTTTGAACACGGGCATATCAAGATATAACCACATGTGAGCTATTACAGTCTGTTCAAAATTTTAATAGATAATGTTTTAAATCATTGGGATTGATGACAACTGAAACCTGTAGCATGATAGAATAGGATTTACAATTGCCACATATATAATGCCCAAAGACATCAGAACCATCCATCATTGATGACCGATTTATTTTGTTCTGCATAAGCTCTTTTAAATTTCTTCCTCTTGATTATGCAATTCTGAGCTTCTAATCTTAAAATGGTGGATGAACTTGTATTATCCGCCAATGTTTTTTGATAATTTTAGGTGCTAACGAAGACCCCTATGTAAATTGCATCACTAAAGTTTGTATTTCTGAATCTGTGCAAATATGTTTTTTTTTTTCTTGTGACAGCAATAGTTGCCTGTGATTATATTTAGCTCTAGTGTAAGCGTTTTTCAAAACTCTTTTGGGATACCCTCTATTTAACAATTTTGTAGTAAGTTTTTTTTGGATTGATGTTTAAATGTTTTTATGTCATGCAGATCCTGCGATATCTTAAATACTGAGTGAATTTGGTAAACTCTTTTTCAGTGGTACTGAACAATTACTAGAAAAATGTAACAAAGAATGTATTTTATATATACTTCCGTTCCCAAGTGTTGTCAGATTGAGTTACAAGTACATCCAAAAAAATTATTTTTCTATCTGAAGATTGTAATGTGAATTTTATGTTTGTATCTCATTGATTCAACCAAACATAAAACTCTTGAAGTTGCTACCCATGCTTACACATCTGCACATTTGCTCCCATGGTGCCAGATCCACTTTTTTTCTGTTACTGCACTTATGAATCGGAATTTAAATCCTCGTAATCTTCGTGTTGAACAGTTGATTAAAACCTTCAAGGCTACTGTTAAAACATATTTCATCACTAAGGCATATGGCACTGCCAACTGATAATTTCCTGTCCCTGTGTGGAGTGGTAGTATAACCCTACTATTTTACTGAGCAGACTAGATGGGTCATTTTGATATTTATCTGCAATCATCTACTCTGTCACTATACAGTAACTCGTCACATATTCTACTAGCCACTTTTCATTCACCTATTATATATATGGTCATGCAATTTAATTTAGGACAGCTTTTTCTCTGATGTAAAATGAATTGGAAAGTGGCTGAATATTGCTGCTATACATATAGCAGGGCGTTCCACTTCACTCCGCCCTAATTCTATCCAGGCATTTTCCGTGTCATGCCATGGCAGTCTAAACTGAAAATAAGAGAAGAATGCTAAGAACCCAATATTTAAAATGGATTTATTTAACTTTAATACCACAACCTCCCTAGATGATCTGATTCCGTCATCTTTTTTGAAATGTTCTCTGGAATCATTACTCCCGTTCATCCTCTCTATGATCTCTTTTTGTCTCACTTTAGGCTTTGTACCAGACTACTGAAAAACTGCTAATTTATGGCCTAGAATTAAAGATCCAATGGTCTCGAGTACAGACTCGAACTATTATCGTCCTGTTGCAAATCTGCCATTTACTGCTAAAATCTTGGAATCTGTAGTTCACACACAATTAATCAACCTCATTATTGAGACACAATTCTTACACCCTAATCAAACCATATTTCAACAACATCACAGTACTGAAACCACATTGATAGGTATTACATCCGTCATTTACTTCTATCTAGATCAGGCTAAGGAGGTTGTTTACATAAGTACATATATAAGTACATAAGTATTGCCATACTGGGAAAGACCAAAGATCCATCGAGCCCAACATCCTGTTTCCAACAGTGGCCAATCCAGGTCACAAATACCCGGCAAGATCCCAAAAATGTACAAAACATTTTATACTGCTTATCCCAGAAATACTAAAGCTTAGCTTGAGTTATCTGCAGCAGGGCCCATAGGAATAAAATGGGCCGTGCTACAGATATCTCGAGCTATGTTTTAGTAAACAACCCCCTAAGTCTGTACTCCTACTTTCCCTAGATTTATCTGCTGCTTTTGTTCTGGTCAACCATCATATACTTCTGCATCGCCTTCAGTCTATTGGCATTTTAGGAACAGTATTAACATGGTTCACTTCGTATCTAAATAATTGCCACTAAATTTTATCAAGGCAATTCTCTTTTCACACCTTATAGTCTAGAATCCGACGCCCTACAGGGATCAATCTTATTACCAACGCTATTTAACATATTTCTGGCCCCTCTGATGGTTTTAGTGCAATCCCTGGGTTTCGCATCATGTGTGTATGCTTATGACATTCAAGTACTTGTTCCATTAGACACATGTACCCCCTCTGAAATCTCAGTAGTTAATAAAAACTTTCTCAACTTTCTGATTGGCTTAAGGAAAATAAATTAGTCTTAAATCTCACCAACTCAGAAACTATACTTTTCAGATATAGAATGAGTCCTTCCTTGCCTTCTCCAGTTCTTCTGGCTAATACACCTGTTCCCCAAGTAGAGATTGTTTGTATTCTTGGAGTACTGTTAGATTCCAACCTCTCTTTCCTATCACAAATTTCCCAGGTAGTCAAATGTCCTTTTTACAGATTGCATCTGATCCATTTAGTCCATTCACTACTTCTTCCAGCTGCACTTCATATATTAGTTCACTCATTGGTTATCTCACTGTTGGATTAATGCAACTCTATGTATAAGGGGCTGTGAGTTAAAGATATAAAGAGGGGCATTTTCGATATGATGTCTACGTCCAACTGTGGACATTTTGCAAAAAACAGCCAAAATCTGAATAGGAAAGGTCATTTTCAAAAAAGAAAAATGTCTATCTTTTTTTCCCTAAAATAGTGTTTTGAATAAGGTTTTGTGATTTGGATGTTTTGTTTTTTGGCCCATTTAAAAAAAAACATCAAGTGCAAAGTGCACAAAATCAAGCCATTTGAATGTAGGAGGAGCCAGCATTTTTAGTAGACTGGTCCCCCAGACATCCCAGGAAAACAATAGGGCACTCTAGGGGGCACTGCAGTGGACTTCATAAAATGTTCTCAGGTACATATCCCACCATTGCTACCTTATCTTGTCTGCTGAGCTCCCCAAAACCTACTACCCACAACTGTACACCACTACCCTAGCCCTTACAGGTGAAGGGGGCACCTATATGTGGGTACACTGGGTTTCTGGTGAGTTTTGGAGGGCTCATAGTTTCCTCCACAAGTGTAACAGGTAGGGGGGGAGGTATGGGCCTGTGTCCACCTGTCTACAGTTCACTGCACCCACCACTAAACTACTCCAGGGACCTACATGCTGCTCTACTGGACCTGAGTATAATATCTGAGGCTTGCATAGAGGCTGGAAAGTAATGTTTGAAATCCAATTATTAGGCAGTGGGAGAGGGTTAGTGACCACTAGGGGAGTAAGGAGAAGTCATCCCTCATTCCCTCCAGTTGTCATCTGGTCATTTAGGGAACCTTTTTATGCCTTATTCATTATAAAAACAGGTCTAGCTCAAAATGTCTTAGTTTTAGTCATGGACAGTTTTGTTTTTTTTCCGTTATGGATGAAAAACATCCAAGTGTTATGAACACCCAAATCCTGCCCTTAACATGCCCCTGACACACACCCTAGTGATTTGAACGCACTTCTGACAGACGTCATATAAAAACATCTAAAAATTCATTCTGAAAATACTAATTTGGACATTTTTGTGAGAAAAACATCCAAATGCAGATTTATACCACTTATTGGATGTTTTTCTCTTTTGAAAATGAGCTCCATAGTGTCTTTAGATTATTCAAAATACTGCTATTCATCTTATCACCAATTCAAATAAATATGATAAATGTTATACCTTTCCTTAAGGATGCTAACTTACTCCCCATTACATATCGTATTACCTATAAATTGAAATTACTTGTTTTCAAGACTTTGCAAGATGAACAACCTCTTTATTTTTTCTGTTACCATATCCCTTATAGTCCTGCATGTGTGCTCAGATCTGCTCAGCAAAATCAATTAGTAATACCAAGCTACCATGAAATACCTCATGAACATACAAGATAAGCTATATTTAATATACAAGTCCCATATCTTTGGAACTCATTGCCTGTTAGTATCCGATAACAGACATCATTAGATCAGTTTAAAACTGATCTAAAAACACATGTGTGCAAAGATGCATATAAATAAATCAACATTGAACTGGAACAACCTTGGAGGATACTGGTAGCCTCCCTTTTGGTCTTTCCTTCCCCTTTCTATCCTTTCATTTAATGTAATTCTCCCCCCTACCCTAACAAGCATAAGTATTGCCTTATTGGGACAGACCCAAGGCCCATCAAGCCCAGCATCCTGTTTCTAACAGTGGCCAATCCAGGTCACAAGAACCTGGCAAGATTCCCAAAAAGGTACAATACATTTTATGCTGCATATCCTAGAAATAAGCAGTGGATTTTCCCTAAGTCCATTTTAATAATGGTCTATGGACTTTTCCTTTAGGAAGCCATACAACCCTTTTTTAAACCCCACTAAGCTAACTGCTTTTACTACATTCTCTGGCAATGAATTCCAGATTTTAATTACACATTCAGTGAAGAAAGATTTTCTCCTGTTCGTTTTAAATTTACTGCTTTGTAGCTTCATCGCATTCCCCCTAGTCCTAGTATTTTTGGAAAGAGTAAACAAGCGATTCATGTCTACCCGTTCCATTCCACTCATTATTTTATAGACCTCTATCTTATCTCCCCACAGCTGTCTTTTCTCCAGGTTGAAGAGCCCTAGCCACCTTAGCCTTTCCTCATAGGGAAGTCTTCCCATCCCCTTTATCATTTTTGTTACCCTTCTCTGTACCTTTTCTAATTCCACTATACATCTTTTTTGAGATGCGGCGGCCACAATTGCACACAATATTCGAGATGCGGTTGCACCATGGAGCAATACAAATGCATTATAACATCCTCATGTCTGACATTTTCATTGTTGTTTACCTATGTGTTTATTTTCGCTTGTACTTTAGATTGTAAGTTGCCCTGAAGGTACTCCAAAGGACAGGATAGTAAGCCTATAATAAATTTGAAACTTGATATTCAGCAGTGTTGATTATACGATCTGACTGTTTTGGCACTGTTTGGTTGGTGCTAGGTGGTCTAGTATTTTTATTTTTATTTATTTATTGCATTTGTACCCCACATTTTCCCACCTATTTGCAGGCTCAATGTGGCTTACAAGCACTTGTTATGGCATCGCCATTCCAGGAGATAGATACAATAGGTGTTACAAAAAGATTCTGGATGAGGAAAGAACAAAAAGTCTAAGCAAAGTTATAGAAAGATAAGTATCGGAATAGGGTGAAGTGGTGAGGTGTTGTAATTAGCTATGGATTCCCATTGTAGGCCTTATTGAAGAACTAGGTTTTCAGAGATTTACGAAAGTTCGTTATATCGTTAATCGTTTTCAAGTCAGTTGGTAGTGCATTCTATAGCTGTGTACTCATGTAGGAGAAGCTGGTCGCGTGTGATAGCTTGTATTTTAGTCCTTTGCAGTTGGGGAAGTGCAGGTTAAGGAATTTGCGGGCTGATCTTTTAGCATTTCTGGGAGGCGGGTCTACGAGGTTTAGCATGTAGCTCGGGGCTTCTCCGTGGATGATATTATGAACAATCGTGCAGATCTTGAATGCGATATGTTCTTTGAGTGGGAGCCAATGAAGTTTTTCTCATAGAGGTTTCGCACTTTCATATTTTGCTTTGCAGAATATGAGTCTGACTGCGGTATTCTGGGCTGTTTGAAATTTCTTGATAGTCTGTTCTTTGCAGCCAACGTATAGTGCGTTGCAGTAGTCCAGGTGACTTAGCACCATTGACTGTACCAGGGTACAGAAGATGGATCTTGGAAAGAAAGGTTTTACTCTTTTGAGTTTCCACATGAAGTGGAATATCTTTTTCGTTGTGTTCTTCTCGTGGGTGTCGAGTGTGAGATTTCGATCTATGGTCACTCCCAGAATTTTCAGGTTGTTTGAGATTGGAAGAGATAGGTTAGGTGTGGATATGGTGGTGAGGTTACTTGTGTTGTGTTGTGAGGTGAGTATAAGGCATTGTGTTTTTTCTGCGTTGAGTTTTAATTGGAATGCATCAGCCCAGGAGTGCATGATTTGGAGGCTTTGATTAATCTCATTGGTGATTTCCTTTAAATCATGTTTGAACGGGATGTAAATCGTGACATTGTCTGCGATTATGTAGGGTATGTGATATAGTATGGTAAACAACAAGACTGATCTAGTGAAACTTGAAAAATGATATCGAATTTGGAGGCTAAATTTAATGCAAACATATGGAGTTATGCATGGAGTGGAGAAGTTGCCTACTTTGATCCTGGTGAACTGGGTTCAATTCCCACTACAGCTCCATGTGACTCTGGGCAAGTCACTTAACCCTCCATTGCCACAGGTACAAAATAAGTACACTAGCTAATAAAATGGTTAATAGTCTTCATCATAAGCATATAGGGATTGGCTTAAAGTTGTAAATAGGTACCCCCTGGAGAAAAGATAGGAAATGAAGATATGACAAAGACATTTAAAAACCTTCAAGATAGCAGTACAGAAGATGAAGTGCTTCTCTCAATGGAAAGGAGGCTCTAGAATGTCAACTCATGGTATGAGGATGAAGAAGGATAAGCAGAAGTGATCTTAAACCAGGACTTCTAAACCTAGTCCTCAGGGCACACCCAGCCAGTTAGGTTTTCAAAATATGCACAATGAATATGAATGAGAGAAATTTACATGCTCTGCCTCTTCGAAATTCAGGAATGCAAATCTATCTCATGCATATGCATTGTGGATATCCTGAAAACCTAGCTGGCTGGGTATGCCCTGAGGATTGGGTTGATGATCACTGATCTACTGTTAGATGCATTAAACATTCTCTTTGTGAAGCAGTGGAGTAACCAGACAGCCAATTTGGAGTGGGCCTGAGCTCAAAGTGGGTGGGCACAAACATTTCTCTGCCCCACCCTTTCCCCACCTCAAAATGTAACCCAGAACTCCCTTTTACCAAGCTTGGCAGGCAGCAGCAATGTCCCTAAGCCACTGATGCCAGCACCTCATGCATGTTTAGTTGTTGGTGGTTCAAGGATGCTGTTACTGACTGCAGAGCTTTGTAGAAGGGAGTTCTGGCCATCTTTAGAGGAGTTCCTTAGCTGGGGATGGTTGGGGATCCCCACCAGTTATACAGCAAGGGTCAAGACTGATGTTAGCCAAGCTACAGCCCAGGCTAGAAAATAAAGGAGGGCCTCCGATATCCCCACCTGCCATTATTATCATACCAACAGACTGTCAAATACAGAACAAGGGATCACAAATTAGAAATAAAAATATTTAGACAAAATTGAACTGCGGACCCCAAGCAGTTAAAATTAGCATGTACTGTAACACTGGAGGAAGGAAAACAGAAATGCATTTCCTTTCCTACTGAACACGATACAAAGATATTGACTATGCACATCTCCCAAAACTAACATGTCCCATTTAAAGCATTCACAATAAAATTCTGGTTTCTACATTTGTGGTCTGAACGTTTTATTTTTCCATCATGTTGGTTCCGGTTTCTTTTTTCTTCTTTCCTGTCTGTCATCTGCTAATTCTACTTCAAGTGGCTGCTGCTCATTTGTTTTTTTTTTACTCTCTCTAGTCTGTTCCTTCACTACACCTGTCTGTGACATGTAGTGATCATTCCTTTTTAGCTCTTTCCTCTTTTTTTCATTTCTGCCCTCTGTCATCTCAAGTTTCACCTTCTCTCACCCTTCTCCCTTTTACTTTTCAGCCACCTATCAAATTTCAATCTTTTCTCACCCACTAGCTCTCCCATTACCCATCTCAAACCTTCCCCTCATGGTCCAGCATTTCTCGCTCTCTTCCCTCACTCCCATTGTCCAGCATCTCTCCTTCAATCCCTTTTGCTCCTGAATCCAACATCTCTCTCTCTCTCAACCTTCTTTCTACCTCCTGCGTATCTCTCCCTCCCTCCCTTTCATCTACCCACATGTCCTACATCTTTCCCTCTCTCCTATTGTCCACTATCTTTCTCTCTCCCTCCCTTGGGCCCTGGAACCAAAATCTCTCTTCCTCGTCCCTCATGCAGCATTCTCTCCCTTCTTCACTTTCCACCCCATGTCCAGCAATTGTCCCTCTCTCATCCTTGTCCCCCATCCCCATATGCAAGATTTTTCCCTTTCTTGCCACTCTCCACCCCTTTGCTGCATCTCTTCCTTCCTCCCCCTCCAAACCATGTCCAACTATTCTCCCTCTCTCTTGCCTCCTCCCCTCCACATCCAACAATTCTCCCTCTCTCTCTCTCTCTCTCTCTCTCTCTCTCCCCTCCCCTACACATCCAACAATTCTCCCTCTCTCTCTCTCTCTCTCTCCCCTCCCCTGCACATTCAACAATTCTCTGTCTCTCTAACCCCCCCCCCCCCATGTAGCATCTCTCCTTTCCTACCCCAACACAACACAACCCACAACTCTCATTCTCTCATGAATGGGTCCCCAGAAGTGGCAGTGTGGAGGGGAGCAGGCTGGGCTCCCAAGGTCCTGCATCTCCCTCCCATAAAGGTCACTCTTATTTGAAAAGGACCCCAGTAGTGGCAGTGATTCCCACACACAGCCAGCTGCTAATCCGGAAGCCTCCTTTCTGCCTTGTCCCACCAACGCATAAATAGAAAGTTGTGACAGAGGAGGTGAGACATGGCATAATCGAGGCTTCTGGCAGGTTAGCAGCAGGCAGCATGTGGGAAAACCCTTGGAAATGGCTTGTGCGGTGATAACCCGGCAGTAATCGGGCATTGCCATGCACATCCTGGTTACCACCGGGTTAGTTTGGAAGCTCTTATCTTCACCTCAGTGGGTGACAATAAGGGCTCCATGCCACATGCCACGCAATAAGAGTTATCTCACCGCATGGCCATTTTTGAGGGGAGTCTTTTACCGGCTGCAAAAAGAACTACCCTGGCGCACGGGAATAACGACCCCTGCCGCTAGTGCAGGACCCTTTTTCCTGCAGCTTGATAAAAGGACCACTCATTTGCAAATACCAACATTTACATGTGTGTATCAGATACACATATAAAACCTGATTTCAGAAATTGGTATTCACATGTGTAAATCTGCAGTACATGTAGGTTGTAAGGGGGTGTGGTTTGGCCATGATGTGGATGGGGCTTGGGCAGAACTAAAACCTACACATGTATTCCATACTTAACAAATAGAATGCACATGTATATGGGAAAATTCACACATTTGGGATATTCATCTGCTTCTTTGCACATAGAAGTTTTTTAAAACTGCTCAATTTGGCCAGATATCCTCCTTAATTATTATTGTTAAGTTTCTCCAATTAAAAAAATGACAATTGCAGCATCTGTATGAGTAGTGTGTAGATTTTGAAAATGGCTGACTTGCATGTTAACTACCTGCACTTAGGCAGGATTTTACAACATTCATTAAGCCACTGATGTTGTCCACATTTAGGCGTTTAAAATGGATGATCCTGCTGCACGGAGACAGTTCATTCTGCAGGCATTTTAGAAAAGGCTCTATGCCTGAAGATCCTTTTCTAAAATACCATCAGAACTGAGCACTTCCCAACAATTTACAATTTATTTCATTTACTATACTGCTATGCTTAAAAACATAAGATCACAGCAGTTTATAATCTGAAGTCTGTGTTCTATCTAAAATGCAGGTTCACATACACAGGACGCAGAACAAATTCTCACTGACTATGAAAGCAAAAGTGATATCTCTGAGGTGATTCCTCAGATCATCTTCATATGGTCATTATGGATTACCACATTATCAATAGAAATACTTCTTCCCTTCCTAGTATAAAGAATGTAATTTCAGTGGTAGGCCCAACCCAGCCTACCCCAATTAGCAGTACTCTTAAGCCTAATTGTACCACACTGCAACACAGGGTGCTATGGACTGAGTCACTAGTCTACTCCATGTAGTTTGATTTTAACAAGGGTAGGACTGCTAGTTTATAATACATTCACGCTAGTTTATAATACATTCACTGGAAACCATTTGCTTCCAAATGAATTAGCCTAAAGCCTTGGTAGCCTCAAATACTATCTTATGGCTCAAATTTTCCATGTGAAAGATTACTGCTTAAATCAACGTTTTGAATTTCATAGGTGCTTCTTAATCACAGAAAACCAAAAGGTATTAAAATCAAGCAGAAAAAAAATGTTATGACTTTTTTTCCCTAGACATCTTATGCTAGATATCTCTTTATATGACACTAATGCTTAGCAATAGCTATATCTGAAGTCTAGTTGGATAAATCCAGAGGCCAAATGTCTGATAACAGTGCATGGTTACCAAATGTCGCGCTGTATGAAACAGCAAATATTTTTGTACAACCTTCTGCTAAAAGATTAAAAGATTTGTCAGTTGTCTAACTTGCTAAAACACTGAATTGGAAACATTACTCTTTCCTCTCAAAATTTCATTATGTGTGAAAAATTACACACAAGCCCATGATATTCAGCCAGTGGCAGTCAGCATTTTTCTCCTATCCCGTTGCTTTTCAATTTCCTAGAGTCTGTCATAAGGGACATGGTCAAAAGCTTTTTGTAAATCTAGATACACTATGGTGCTCATTTTCAATAAATACAGACCTTCTCAAAATACACCCAAAAAAGTCTATCTTGCAAAAATGTCCAAATTGTAATTTTGGCAAGGCATAAAAAAAAGTACAAACATTACAGTTAATCGAAATAGCAGGGGGTTGTGTTGGGAACGGGTACGAGGCATGTTTTGGAAGGGACTAGGGACAGCCCCAAAACAGGCCATCCAACAGTGATAGTCACAGGGAGAAACATCCAAGTCTTAAATTTAGGATGTCCCAACTTAGACCTATTTCAATTATGTCCAAGGTAGGAAAAGAAAAAAAGGTTCTCTGAGTGAGCAGCTGACCACAGCAGAGATTAAGGCATGACCCCTCCGTAATTTCCCCAGTGGTTACTGTTCCTCTTCCTCGCTCCTGAAAGTGAAACTTATTTTATTTATTTATTTATTTATTTGTAGCATTTGTATCCCACATTTTCCCACCTATTTGCAGGCTCAATGTGGCTTACATTTGCCGTTATGGCGTTTGCCATTTCCGGTCTTCAAATATTTCCAGTGAATGTATTATAAACTAGCAGCCCTACCCTTGTTAAAATCAAACTGGAAAAGAAAACCAGGCTGTATGACAGCCTCAAATATTATAGGAATTATTATTATTAGCATTTGTATAGCACTACCAGACGTACGCAGAGCTGAACACCTGATACAAAGAGACAGTCCCTGCTCAAAAGAGCTTACAATCTAAGTAATACAGACAAACAAGACAGTTACGGGTGAGGGAAGTAATGGGTGAGAAGGGAGGAAGGGACAAGGGGAGGGCAATTGTGGCTAGGAGCTAAAAGAAGCAGTGAAAAAGTGGGTTTTCAGCATAGATTTGAAAACAGGTAGAGATGGAGCTAGACGTATAGGTCCAGGAAGTCTATTCTGACCAAAGCAGGAAGAAAGTGTGAGGAATTGCCTAGTAGTTAGTGCAGTGGACTTTAAACCAAGGGATCCTAGTTCAAATTATAAATTAACTCATTTTTTTTTTTAATTGTGAGCCCTCTAGAACCAGAAATATGCCTACTGTGCCTAAATATATAAGCCAGCTGCAAACCTGAAAGCTATTGAAGAGGTTTATATTCAGATACAGAAAGTATTTTTCTTTTCCTGGAGGACTCATAATTACAAAATATAGGAAGTGGGATTTGAGCCAGGGTTTCTTGTTTAAAATCCACTGCACTAATCATTAGTCTACCCCACTCTGCATGGATAAATGTTACATCATGGAGCACTAGGGACATAAAATTATTAGATGTCACAAATGACTGCTTCTTGGAGCAACTGGTCCAAGAATCAACAAGAGGCAGAGCTATTAGAGCTATTTTAGATCTAGTCCTTAGTGGAATGCAGGGCATGGTACGAGAGGTAACGGTGTTGGAGCCACTTGGAAATAGTGATCGTAACATGATCAAATCTGAGGTGATATCTAGAGTGAAGTCACCAAGGAAATCTACTGTTGCAGCATTTAATTTTAAAAAGGCCAACTATGACAAAATGAGGAAAATGGTTATAAAGAAGCAAAATGGATCAGCTGCAAAGGTTAGTACTTTAAATCAGACATTTAAAAATACCGTCATAGAAGCCCAGACCATATGTATTCCACATATTAACAAAGGTGGAAAGTAGAAAAAACAACAGCCAGCATGGTTAAAAGGTGAAGTGAAAGAGGCTATTAGGGGTCCTTTTTCAAAGGCCCGCTGAAAAAAGGTTTGCGGTAGTGTAGGCATTGGGTTTGGGGCGTATGCCGATCCATTTTTCAGCGCGCCTATAAAAAATGCCTTCTTAAATTTTTTGCTGAAAATGGATGTGCGGCAAAATGAAAATTGCTGCGCATCCATTTTGGGTCTGAGACCTTACCACCAGCCATTGACCTAGCGGTAACTGGGCACTAATGACCTATGCACACCAAATGCCACTTTGTGCATGTCTATTACTTGCGCCTAAAAATAAAAAATATTTTTCGGATGCACGTATTGAACGTGCGGCAAAAATGAAATTACCTCAAGAGCCACCTGGTAGTCGGGTGGTAACTCCATTTTGGCACGTGTTGGGCATGTGTAGATGCTTACGCAGCTTAGTGAAAGGGTCCCTTACAGCCAAAAGAACATCATAAGTACATAAATAATGCTATACTGGGAAAAGACCAAGGGTCCATTGAGCCCAGCATCCTGTCCACCACAGCGGCCAATCCAGGCCAAGGGCACCTGGCAAGCTTCCCAAACGTACAAACATTCTATACATGTTATTCCTGGAATTGTGGATTTTTCCCAAGTCCATTTAGTAGCGGTTTATGGACTTGTCCTTTAGGAAACCGTCCAACCCCTTTTTAAACTCTGCTAAGCTAACCGCTGCACCACTTTCTCTGGGAACGAATTCCAGAGTTTAACTATACATTGGGTGAAGAAAGATTTTCTCCGATTTGTTTTAAATTTAATACACTGTAGTTTCATCGCATGCCCCCTAGTCCTAGTATTTTTGGAAAGCGTGAACAGATGCTTCACATCCACCTGTTCCACTCCACTCATTATTTTATATACCTCTATCATGTCTCCCCTCAGCCTTCTCGTCTCCAAGCTGAATAACCCTAGCCTCCTTAATCTTTCTTCATAGGGAAGTCGTCCCATCCCCGCTATCATTTTAGTCGCCCTTCTCTGCACCTTTTCCAATTCTACTATATCTTTCTTGAGATGCGGCGACCAGAATTGAACACAGTACTCAAGGTGCGGTCGCACCATGGAGCGATACAATGGCATTATAACATCCTCACACCTGTTTTCCATACCTTTCCTAATAATACCCAACATTCTATTCGCTTTCCTAGCAGCAGCAGCACACTGAGCAGAAGGTTTCAGTGTATTATCGACGATGACACCCAGATCCCTTTCTTGGTCCGTAACTCCTAACGTGGAACCTTGCATGACGTAGCTATAATTCGGGTTCTTTTTTCCCACATGCATCACCTTGCACTTGCTCACATTAAATGTCATCTGCCATTTAGCCGCCCAGTCTCCCAGTCGCGATTTAACAACTTTGAATAACTTTGTGTCATCAGCAAATTTAATTACCTCACTAGTTACTCCCATCTCTAAATCATTTATAAATATATTAAAAAGCAGCGGTCCTAGCACAGACCCCTGAGGAACCCCAC
Organism: Microcaecilia unicolor; assembly: GCF_901765095.1. Classification (NCBI taxonomy): domain Eukaryota; kingdom Metazoa; phylum Chordata; class Amphibia; order Gymnophiona; family Siphonopidae; genus Microcaecilia; species Microcaecilia unicolor. The sequence continues at coordinate 189,855,343 of NC_044031.1, read as the reverse complement.
TAACTACCCTTCACCATTGTGAATACTGCCCATTTAACCCCACTCTCTGTTTCCTAACCTTCAACCAGTTTTTAATCCACAATAGGACATTTCCTCCTAACCCATGACCCTCCAATTTCCTCTGTAGCCTTTCATGAGGTACCTTGTCAAACGCCTTTTGGAAATCCAGATACACAATATTAACCGGTTCCCCTTTGTCCACATGTTTGTTTACTCCTTCAAAGAATTGAAGTAAATTGGTCAGGCAAGATTTCCCCACACAAAAGCCGTGGTGACTCGGTCTCAGTAATCCATGTCCTCGGATGTGCTCTGTAATTTTGTTTTTAATAATAGCCTCTACCATTTTCCCCGGCACTGACGTCAGACTCACCGGTCAATAATTTCCCAGATCTCCCCTGGAGCCTTTTTTAAAAATCGGTGTTACATTGGCCACCCTCCAATCTTCCGGTACCACGCTCGATTTTAAGAATAAGTTGCATATCACTAGCAGTAGCTCCGCAAGCTCATTTTTCAGTTCTATCAGTACTCTAGGATGAATACCATCTGGTCCAGGAGATTTGCTACTCTTTAGTCTGCTGAACTGCCCCATTATGTCCTCCAGGTTTACCGTGAAGTCAGTAAGTTTCTCCGACTTGTCCGCTTGAAATACCATTTCCGACACCGGTATCCCACCCAAATCTTCCTCAGTGAAGACTGAAGCAAAGAATTCATTCAGTCTCTCCACTACGTCTTTGTCTTCCTTGATCGCCCTTTTTACCACTCGGTCATCCAGCGGCCCAACCGATTCTTTTGCCGGCTTCCTGCTTTTAATATACCGAAAAAAAATTTTACTATGTTTTTTTGCCTCTAATGCTATCTTTTTTTCCATTCTTTTTCAAAGAATGGAAAAAAGATCCAAATGAAGAAAATAAGAAGCTATATAAGCACTGTCAAGCTAGATTCAAAACATTGATAATGAAGGCTAAAAGAGAATATGAAGAAAAGCTTGCTGCAGAGATAAAAACTAATAACACCATTTTCAGGTACATCAGAAGAATAAAGCCTATGAGGAAAGGGGCAACTCAAGGAGGACAAGGTCATAGCAGAGAGATTGAATGAATTCTTTGCTTTGGTTGTTATGGAACATATAAGAGATCTGCCTGTACTAGAAATGGTTTTCAAGAGTGAAGATGCGGAGGGACTGAAAGAAATTTTGGTGAGCTTAGAAGATGTACTGAACCAAATTGACAATTTAAAGAATGATAAATCACCTGGATTGGATGGTATACACCTCATGGTATGAAATAATTCAAACATGAAATTGCTGTTAGTGATCTGTAACCTGTTGTTAAAATCATCTGTAATACCTGAAAATTGTAGGGTGGCCAATGTAACGCCAATTTTTTAAAAAGGGTTCAAGGGATGATGTGCAAAATTACAAACTGCTAAGCCTAATTTCAGTGCTGGGCAAAATGGTGGAAATTATTACAAAGAATAAAATTACGGAACACGTGGAGGGGCATAATTGAACAAAAACGTCTATCTCCATGGGCGTTTATCTCCGAGAACGGGTCCGTGAAGGGGCGGACTGAACCGTATTTTTGAAAAAAAAGACGTCCATGTTTTATTCGACAATTTGTGAGCTGGGCGTTTTTGTTTTTCAGTGATAATGGAAAATGAAAGCGCCCAGCTCAAAAACGAATAAATCCAAGGCATTTGTTCGTGGGAGGGGCCAGGAGTCGTAGTGCACTGGTCCCCCTCACATGCCAGGACACCAACCGGGCACCCTAGGGGGCACTTTTACAAAAACAAAAAAAAAGGTAAAAGCTCCCAGGTGCATAGCACCCTTCCCTTGGGTGTTGAGCCCCCCAAATCCCCCTCAAAACCCACCGCCCACAAGTCTACACCATTACTATAGCCCTAAGGGGTGAAGGGGGGCACCTACATGTGGGTACAGTGGGTTTGGGGGGCGGTTTGGAGGGCTCCCATTTACCAGCACAAGTGTAACATGTGGGGGGGGGGGTGGGCCTGGGTCCACCTGCCTGAAGTCCACTGCACCCCCTAATAACTGCTCCAGTTACCTGTATACTGCTGCCAGGGAGGTGGGTATGACATTTGAGGGTGAAAATAAAAAGTTGTGAAATGGCATATTTTGTGGTGGGAGGGGGTTTGTGACCACTGGGGGAGTCAGGGGAGGTCATCCCCGATTCCCTCCAGTGGTCATCTGGTCATTTAGGGCACTTTTTGGGGCCTTATTCATGGAAAAACAGGGTCCAGGAAAAGTGCCCTAAATTCTCGCTAAAAATGCATATTTTTCTTCCATTATCGGCGAAAGGCGCCCATCTCTGATCGCCCGATAACCACGCCCCAGTTCTGCCTTCACCACGCCTTCGACACGACCCCATCAACTTTGTCCGTATCCGCGACGGAGTGCAGTTGAAAACGTCCAAATTCGGCTTTCGATTATACCACTTTATTCGTTTTTGTGAGATAAACGTCTATCTCCCAATTTGGGTCGCAATATAGACGTTTTTCTTTTTCAATTATAAGCTGGATAGACAAATATGGCTTAATGGGATCTGAAATATGAAACAAAAAAGTGAGGAAAACGAATGAGGATGCCAAAAAATGCTTTATTATATAAGGAAAAACGACCCGACATGGCCGTGTTTCGGCCCAAAGGCCTGCCTCAGGGGTCTTGAAGAACCTAAACAGGACATTAAAAATAAAACAAAAAATTAAAACAGAAAATTAAAATTGATTCAGAAACATCAATGGTTAGTAATTTTGCATAAGTAAATATGAAACTGAATAAAAATAAGAACCTGACTCCAATGAGTTAAATATTGAACATTATTAGAAAACAATTATTGAAAATTAAATGTTAAAATGCATGGAATATAGAATGCATAAATTTGTCTTAGGGGACAATAAATATTGTCTATGCGTTTAAGTTATGATCAAAAACAAAAAGATAGTTATAAAATACATAAACCATCCATATGAAAGGCTATATAAAAAAGTGAGACAAAAATGAAATGATTAAGAGCTATACAAATGAAAAACCAGAAACATATCATTATTTACATTTATCTCTAAAAAAGGCTTAATTAATTATGTTACTGATACCACATCCATTAAGTGACAAAACCATACGAAATAAAAAATGAAGAATATAAAATAACAAATAATAAATAAAACGTTATACATGACACAATTTATGGGTAAAAAATAAAAAATACCTTTGATGATATGGTGTGAAATGTGCACTGTTGAAAATGTGCTGCAACAAAAGCTTCTTTGGTCTATGTGTATGGGTATAGAATTAGACACACAGAAAAAAGAAAAAAGAAAAAGAACAATAAATGTATGCAATGCCAAAATGGGATCTAGCATGGGTTCAGCCAAGGGAAGTCTTGCCTCACCAATTTGTTTCATTTCTTTAATGTTGTCAAAACACATGTGGATTGTGAAAAATTACAGGAAGACCTTAGGAAACTGGAAGACTGGGCAACCAAATGCACATAAAATTTAATGTGGACAAATGGAAATTGATGTACATTGTGAAGAATAATTTGAATCATAGTTACCTGATGCTAGGTTCCATCTTAGGAGTCAGCACTGAAGAAAATGATCTAGATGTCATTGTAAACAATATGCTGAAATCATCTGCCCAGTGCGTGGCAGCAGTCAAAAAAGCCAACAATATGCTAGTAATTATTAGGAAAGGGGCACAACATAAGACAAAGAATATTATAATGCCTCTGTATCACTCCATGGTGCGACCTCACCTTGAGTATTGCTTTCAATTCTGGTTGCCGTATCTCACAAGAAATAACGGAATTAGAAAAGTTTTTTTTTTAATTTAACAAAATGATAAAGGGGATGGAACTCCTCCCATATGAGGAAAGGCTAAAGAGGTTAGGGCTCTTCAGGTTGGAAGCGAGATGGATGAGGGGGGATATGATTGCGGTCTATAAAACCCTGAGTGGTGTAGAATGGGCAAAAGTGAATCAATTTTTCAAGCTTTCAAAAAAAACAAAGACCAGAGGACTGCCAATGAAATGACATGGGAATATTTTTTAAAATAAATAGGAGGAAATGTTTCTTCACTCAAAGAATAGTTAAGTTCTGGAACTCATTGCACTTACTGAATTTAAAAAAAAAACTTGAAAATATATAGATATTCAGTAATGAGGAGAAAGCTCCTTTTTTCTATGGTCTGTGCCATTAACAAAACCTATTTACTAATGTGTAAAACATTCTTTTTCATAAAAACTAAATACGAATGCTAGAAAAAAAACTATTTTAAAAAACGCTGCAAAAATTGTTGGAAAAACAGAATTTTATTTTAAAATGTCACGTGTTCCAGTGGCCATCTTGGTTTTGCATGTCAGAGATGCAATCACTCTGAAAATCACTTGGAAGTACTGCAGATCATTGTGCTTTGTTAAAAAAAATGTTAGAATTAACTTTGAAACTTCAAAATATATAATTAGATAAAAGAAAAGAGCACCAATTATAAAACATGAAATGAAACATTAACACAATACTAAAACTAGAACAAGAGGAGAAACATGGGAAATATTAAATCTAATAGATCAATGGTCAGTAAATTTATTGTGCCTTGCTGCCATTTACCACCTCATCTCCAAAGGCCTTCTGGAACAGATACTTTTTAAGAGCAGTACAAAATTCAGGATATGACAATTCCAGATGAACTTGGGGTGGAAGGGCATTCAATAAGGATGAGACAGTGCAGCAGAATGCACTTTTTCTAGCTGATTCACGCATGGTATTTCTTGGGGATAGGATGTGCAAACAATGATCATTTAGCAAATGAAAAAGCCTAGGAGTGGAGTACAGGACACAATTTCAGCAAGATAGGAAGGGGCACCATGGTGAAGAGCCTTGAAGGTGAGGATGAGAATATTGAACTGTATACGATAGGCAGAAGAAATCCAAAGAGTTGTATTTCACAATGCTTGAAGATAGCACAAGAAAAATAAGGGTACCCTGAGTATACAGTGTTACAGTAAGCTAAGCAGGAGATTTTAAAAGCATATAAGTACATAAGTATTGCCATACTGGGAATGACCAAAGGTCCATCAAGCCCAGCATCCTGTTTCCAACAGTAGCCAATCCAGGTCACAAATCCCTCAAGACATATTTCTTCAACAAAGTTTACAATGAAAACCCAGAACTGTACTAATCCACCTCTGAAAACCTATCATCTAAGAAAACCCATAGTTTAATATTCCTACTAAATTCCTTCCTTCTTCTCTCTACTTCTTCCCCTAATTAATCTCTGCACAACAATAATTGTACCTGACATCCAGGATTAACTGTGTATAACAAAACTATGTAAGCCACTTTGAGCCTGCAAATAGATGGGATAAGGTGGGATACAAATGCAATAAATAAATAAATATCTGGCAAGATCCCAAAAAAGTACAAAACATTCTATACTGCATATCCCAGAAATAGTGGATTTTCCCCAAGCCCATTTAATAATGGTCTATGGACTTTTCCTTTAGGAAGCTGTCCAAACCTTTTTTTAAACTCCGCTAAGCTAACTGCCTTTACCACATTCTCTGGCAACGAATTCCAGTTTAATTACATGTTGAATGAAGAAATATTTTCTCCAATTCGTTTTAAATTTACTACATTGTAGCTTCATCGCATACCCCCTAGTCCTGGTATTTTTGGAAAGCGTAAACAAACGCTTCACATCTACCCGTTCAACTCCACTCATTAATTTATAGACCTCTATCATATCTCCCCTCAGCCGCCTTTTCTCCAAGCTGAAGAGTCCTAGCCACTTTAGCCTTTAATCATAGGGAAGTTGTCCCATCCCCTTTATCATTTTTGTCGCCCTTCTCTGTACCTTTTCTAATTTCACTATATCTTTTCTTAGATGTGGCGACCAGAATTGAACACAATATTCAAGGTGCAGTCGAACCATGGAGCGATACAAAGACATTATAAGACATCCTCATTTTTGTTTTCCATTTCTTTCCTAATAATACCGGTGTGTAATTTCCTGGATCACCCCTGGAACCCTTTTTAAAAATTGGCAGTATATTGGCCACCCTCCAATCTTTATGTACCATGGATGATTTTTACGACAAGTTACAGATCACTAGCAGCAGATCAGCAATTTCATGATTGAGTTCTTTCAGTACCCTAGGTTGCATGCCATCTGGTCCAGGTGATTTACTACTCTTTAATTTGTCTATTTGGTTCAGTACATTGTGCAGGTTCATCGAGATTTCATGTGTTCCTCCGCATCATCACCCTTGAAAACCATTATTGGTACAGGTAGATCTCTTACATCTTCTTCCTTAAAGACTGCAGCAAGGCATTCATTCAGGACCTCCACTATGGTCTTGTCCTTCCTGAGTGCCAATTTTGATCCTTCACAATATAACGGTCCCACAGATTCCCTCACAGGCTTTCTGCTTCTGATGTACCTGAAAAAGTTATTACTGTGATTTTTTGCTTCTGCAGCAAGTTTATATTCATATTGGCTTTTAGGCTTCTTTATCAATGCTTTGTCAGTGCTTATGTTGCTTCTTATTTTCTTCATTCAGGTCCTTTTTCCATTCTTTCAGTGATGTACGTTTGGCTCTTATAGCCTCTTTCATTTCTATTTTTAACTATGCTGACTGTCACTGTCATTTGCTCTTCTTTCCACCTTATTAGATACATTAAATACATCTGATCTGGGCATCCAAGATGTTTTTTCTTAAGTAACGCCCATGCCTGGTTTAAAGTCCTAACTTTTACAGCCAATCCTTTTAACTTCTTTTTAACCATTTTCCTCATTTTATCATAGTCACCCTTTTGAAAACTGAATGCTGTTACAATAGATTTTCTTAGTGACTTCACTCCAGATATTAGCTCAGATTTGATCATTTTATGATCACTGTTTCCCAGCAGACCCAACAATGTTACCTCTCATACTATGCCCCGTATTCCACTACAGAGTGGATCTAAAATAGTTCCTACTCTTGTCAGTTCCCATACCAGTTGCTCCAAGAAGCAAGATATTTGAGAGAAGAGACCAGCTTGATTACCTGACCATCAATCAGTTGAGCAGGAGAAGGAGCAGCAAGCTTATCTATAATCCAGGTAACAACTGTTTTATGTGAATTGAAAATAAGGTGATTTTCTTCTAACTAAGAGGAAATCAACGTCAGAACAGAATTTAGTTTCTTGAGATTAACAGGTATGGAAAACTATCTTGGTGTAATCTGCATAGTAAAATGCATGTAGACCAAGATTCTGTATAAATGTAGCAAGAGGGCTAAGAAATAGATTAAAAAGCAAAGGGGCCAACACCAAACCCTGAGGAGCTCCACATGGAATAGAAAACCTTTCAGAAGTAGAATCTAAGAATAAAACAGAGAAAGTGCATGTCAACAGAAAAGAAGAAAACCAGTGGTGCACTATTCCAGCAACTATTCCAGCAACGCCCATGTGTGATAGTCTGGAAAGAAGAGGACTGTGATCGATAGTGTCGAATGCCACTGTGAGGTTCAAAAAAAAAAAAAACAAGAATAGAAATATCACCATGGTCAATTGTGGAATGAAAATTACTCAGTAAGGCAGTGAGGATAGTCTTTCAACTGTGACCATTGTGAAACCCAGATTGACAAGGATGTAATAAGTTATGTTTATCTGCAAAATCTGGAAGTTGTTGAAACACTAATCTTTCAGTGATTTTAGAAACGTAACAAAGGTTTGAAATTGGACAATAATTAGATCACAGGGAGGCATCTAAAGACATTTGTGGAGAATTGGACATATGATTGAATGTTTCCAATAGAAGGTACAATACTTGTCTGGAGACTGTTGTTAATTATGGCTATTGCTAGAGAAAGAAGACCATGGTGTGGGAGGGAAAGACACCATGATGGGATCTAGGGGGCAAGTAGTTGGATGTGTGGCTTGTCACAATCTTAGAAAAAACGGTCAGGCTAGGTAGTGTGAAAGAATCCCAGTATTGTGTGACAGTAGGATCATCAGCAGGAAACACCTGGGCTTCAAAGTTGGATGCATGAGAGAGTTCACTAGAGACTAGATTTGAGAAATCTGACAAGGCAACAAAGCTAGTTTGATAGAGCATTACTTTGTTATAAAAGAACTGCATCAGATCATCAGCAGTCGGTCGATTTACGTGCAAAGACAAAGTGCTTGGTCTAGTAATTTCATTTAAAACTGAGAAAAGCTTCTGAAATTTATTGTTCAAAGAAAACATCAGTGCAGAACAATACTTCATTTTGGCTTCTTTCACTTTACTATGGTAGAAATTATAGCATTGCTTATAATAAGCAAGTCTTGCAGGTGACTTACATTTCTTTCATTGTGTCTCTGCATGACGTGTTTGTTATTTGAGATGGTACGCAACCACCGATTTTGAGCTGGGTGGTTTCATGTAGAAGCTTGAGTAACTAGGGTTGTTTAAAATAAATTCTCAGATTGAGGCCTGCTCACTAACACCCCTGTTTACTAAGCCATGCTAGCAGCTGCTGCTTGGCAATGCCAACACATCCCATTCAAAGTAGACCATTAGTGCATGGCAGCCACTAGCGCAGCTTGGTAAACAGGGGGTGAGGGGTAAATGACAAATTATCTTAGCTTGGAGGAAAGGGTGAAACAAAGGATGGAGAGAGAGGAGATCAATCTTTTTAAAGGTAGCATTTGACTGATAGAGATCAATGGAAGATCTTGGATAAGAAAATAGGTAAACGAGATTAAAAAGGGATCAGTCTATGGGATAGAAAAACTAGTGAAGTTAGATAACTTGATCAGACCTTGCATAGAACTTAAGAGGACGAGGTCTAAAATGTGCCCTGCCACATTGTGGAAAAAGGGACATGTTGGGTGAGACTTAAATCCTTGAGACAGAAAAAGTTAATCATAGGATATTTTTGAATCATTGACATGAAATTTTAAGTCTCCTACAATTAGCAGGTTAGTATAACCAATCACTGCTTTAAAAAGAGTCTGATTTAATAAAATACCCCTAAAATATTGTAGAAAATAGATTGAATATGGGTAATGGATTTTAAAAGATAATCATACCAACAAGTTTTCTGGGTATGAGAAATGCCTAATTCCAGAAAAACACAGAAAAACCAAGTGGGAGATTTTGATATAATCATTCTTCCTCGCCCAACCTTTGCCAAGTTTCAGTTAGGTAGATTAATCTGGAGTTTGACAAGAGCAAAGCAGTAGTTTTTACATCTTAAAGAACAGGAGCTGAGAAGGGAAATTGAAAAAGAAAGAAACAAAAGATCAGAAGTAGGCTGATGGGAAGAAGAAAGAGGCGTCAGAACTTTTGGTCACTCAGAAGCCCTTTTACAAAGGTGCAGGAGGGCCTACGCATATACAGCGCGCGCCAAATCAGCACTATTGCCCAGCTAGTGCATGAGTGAATTGTCCTTCCCCTGTTTTAAAACTGCTATTAAGACCTGGCTATTTCAGCAGGCCTTTGATGCATATCTGTAGTATTTGTTCCTAATTGCTTTCCTCGATCCCATGCCTCCCTCCCTCCCCTGCTGCTTTTCCTTCGCTGTTATCCCCTGACTCCCCCACCCCCTTCTCAATATCTATAACTTTCTTATTGTGTGAGTTCTTTTCTGTAAATGATTGTAGTTCCTTTCTAACCTATTTGTACACTGCTTGGTTCTGCTTATCAATTATTGCGGTATAGCAAAACCCTAATAAAATAAATAACAAATCACGGACCCATTTCTGCAAGAGTGCACAACTATATCACGCATATGCACACAAAATAATGTAATATAAAGCCAAAAATAGAGGAGATAGTTGAGGCAAATGCCACTGCCAACTTGAATAAATATAGATTTATAGTGGTTTATTTTGATAACCTAGTTGGGGCAGGAACAGGCATCTGGTAATGAAGCAGTAACAAATCACGGACCTGTTTTGGGTCACTTTTGATGACATCACAGTCGGGGCAGGAACAGGCATCCAGCAGCATAGCAATAACAAATCATGTCCTGTGGTAAGCCATTTTAAGCTCTTAGTAAAAGGACCCCTTAGGAGCAAACAGAGACTGCAGCACTTGAGATTAGAAAAATCAAAGAAAATAGTAATAACAAAAAGGACATGATATTAAACTAAATCTATCTGCTCAAACTAACTCCAAAACCATAGAAAAAAAACCAGTCCAAGTAGCATTATCTTGAGGAACAGGTTTCCCAAAAGAAAAGTATCTAGATGGGTAGGATCTGAGGAAACCATGTTGATTATTTCCATACGTGATCAGACACTTACAAGGAAATCTGAAGAAAAGTGTCTCCTACTGCTAAAACTCTGGGTTTCAGCTGTAGAAATTGCTTCCTATGAAGCTGTGTTTGTCTGGCCATGTCAGGAAAAGTGGTAATCTGTTGGCCATGGACCAACACTAGTATTCTATAAAGACAATTACACATGCAGTTGCCAATATAGAATTTGCACTTAACGTTCATCATTCCCAGTGCCTAACTTTAGCTGATCTATATGATTACTGTTGCTGAAAATTCTTCTCACTTCATCAGCACTATCGGTATAGTACTGAGTTGGAGTCAGAGAATTTTGCCTAGTTATCCAGACACTAGTGATGAACATGGAAGGCTATTTAAATGTCGTGGCTAGTGTTTTAAACAAACGCTCATTGTAATGTTCAAATATTGGCCTCAAAGTTTAAAAACAATTTTTTTTTAACTTTGCCACTATTACTTTTACAGTAAATAAAACATGGTTTTGATGTCCCCTTTATGTCAAATGATTCCACTAGACCAGGAGTAGGCAACTCCAGTCCTCGAGAGCCACAGGCAGGTCAGGTTTTCAGGATATCCACAATGAATATGCATGAATTTGATTTGCATACACTGCCTCCATGGTATGCAAATCTATCTCCTGCATATTCATTGTAGATATCCTAAAACCCTGACCTGCCTATGGCTTTCGAGGACCGGAGTTGCCTACCCCTGCACTAGACTAATACTGTAATTGCCTGTCCTTGTCTACCAGTTCTGGTGCTTGGGTCGGATTATTATTTGGTCCTGCAAAATACTAGGGTGTAAAATAGGTATTTACCATTGTTAAGTGGAGATACTGCCAGTTGTTCTTTCTCCAATAAGTAAACAATACTGACTATCACCTATTGTATATAAATTCAAAACCCTGCTGCATCTTGCAACTCCTCTGTGTGCATTATCTTCTGATGCTTCAGGTGTCCAATCAAGATAATAGAAAGTGAACATTTGCCAATATACTAATGAACTGGATGAGAAGGAACAAGACATTGTTACCACCATGTAAGTAGCATGTACCAGCTGCAAGACCATCAGGGCTGAGGGGTTAAATATTCAACTCTAAGAAAACTACAAAAATGAAACAATCAAGACTTTCTTTTTCAGCTGCAATAGTTTTTATTTTCTAATCCTTTTTTTTTGCCAGGGTGTAATTCAAATCCACAACATAAACTTCTTCTTTAAAGTTTAAATTAACTGCCCAAAATACCTTCTATATAATCTGTAGAGCTTCTAGTGTCCTTTTCCACTCAGAAAGAGGAACAAACAGAGGCAGGTTGGTATTGATCAGCATATATATAAATTAGCATATTCAAAGTAGTTTAACTGGGTAGGAGAGGTTCTTGCCTGGTTAAATCATGTGTGATCTTCTAAATCATTCATGCAGACGCCCCAATATACATGTCTAACCTCGTGGACCTACCTCCCAGAAATGCCTCAAGATCATCCTGCAAATTTCTCAACCTACAGTTCCCCAGCTGTAAAGGACTAAAATACAAGCTGATGCATACCACTTCCTTCTCTTACATGAGCACGCAGTTATGGAATGCACTACCTACAGACCTGAAAACAATCAACGATATAACTATCTTTCGCAAAGCTCTGAAGACATACTTTTTCAACAAAGCCTACAATGAGAACCGATAACTGACAACTCATCAATTCAACTCACCAACCCAATCAGTTATGAAAATCCAACTACATAACTCCCGATCACTCTCTCCCTTCCTCTCTCTTCCCTACTCAATCTCTGCACAATACTAACTGTATCTAATATCTTGTAATGACATTGTTAACAACATTATGTAAGCCACTTTGAGCCTGCAAATAGGTGGGAAAATGTGGGATACAAATGCAATAAATAATAATAATAATAAATGTTGATATTCAGTGGCAATTAATCAGACTGTACCACTAAATATTACAACAGATCAACCCTGCACTGTGGTTTGTGACAAGGCGGAGTTTGGGCAGAGTCGAGAATTAAGCTGTTAGCAGCCATGCTCATACTGCAAACCATATAAATAAGCAGCTAAAGTCGGGACAGCAAAAAGGCTGTCCTAACTTTAGTCACAAAGCTAACCAGGCATCGGTTTGAATATTGGCTTGTGCCTAGTTAACTTCTGGGTTGTAACATCCGCTTTCCTGGTGCCCTCACCCTCCCCTGTGATAACAATTTCCCTCACTTTCACCTCTGATTTCAAGAAGGGCAGACTGAGCGCTAGTCACCCATCCCATCCCCTCCTATGCCTTAGACTCCTTAGGCCTAGCTTATTGAGTCCTGGTGGTCTAGTGGGGGTAAGGGCAGAAACAATGTCTACTTTCTCTTGCTCATCATGGCTCCTTTAACAAAATAGCTGCTGCTAGAGGTCACAGCAGCCATTTTGTAAAGGGAGCCATGATAATCAGGATTAAGTAGGTATCACTTCTTTATTTTTTTGTTACATTTGTACCCCGCGCTTTCCCACTCATGGCAGGCTCAATGCGGCTTACATGGGGCAATGAAGGGTTAAGTGACTTGCCCAGAGTCACAAGGAGCTGCCTGTGCCTGAAGTGGGAATCGAACTCAGTTCCTCAGTTCCCCAGGACCAAAGTCCACCACCACTTCTGCCCTTAAGACCCCATTGACCGCCAAGATTTGACAAGGTAGGCTTAGCAACCTACAGGATAGGAGGTGTGGGTGGGGGAGAGGGTAGCTCGCTTGGGCCTCTTTGACATTGGGACTGGAAGGAAAGGGGGGATCAGAAGAGCAGAGGACACCTGAATCCCTTATGCAGATCCCAGTGGATATTAAAACAGGGTCTGCATAAGTGTCTTATGTGCATCCCAGCTGAATATCGACATTCCTGCGCCTTCATTTATCTCAGGGAGGTTTATATAGGACCATGGGGAACCAACACCTCCCCTGCCCCTGCTTTTTGATTGAATACCTTTCCATCAGTGGTGCAGTACCTGAGGAGTCTACCTAGTAGAAGTATGGGAGTCTGTTAGAAGGTCCCCCCCCCCCTTATTGAGTTTTTGCCTATCATCCTGCTTATCCAATTCTCATTAATAAGGACCAGAAGAATGTCCCCTCCCAGGCTGTAGCACTTCTTATATCTTGCCTTCTCCAGATACACTCTTACTTACCCTCCCCTCTGAGCTTCAGGGTTCTATGTCTTCACCTCATATGGGATTTTTTTGGTTTGTTTCTTCCCTCTTTCTTAAAGGCAAATCATCCTTTTCTGCTTTATTTCTCATAAACTAAGAAGCCAGGATCCTGTAGCTTAACTCTATTTCACCCTCAGGATCAGGTAATGACCATGTCCCATTACAATGTGTACATATTCAAACCAGAGTATCTCTGGGCCCCCTATTCAGTGTGGTTGACCTTGTTAATTTAAACATAGCTACATGTGTGAAGCAACATTTTAGACAGGGCGTACAGATCAGAACTGAGAAATCCAGATTGGGATGTCTCAAGTTCAGCTTCTACTTTAGAATAGGATCTACTGCCATACAACCTGTTCTAAAATGCATTGAAGAGCGGATATATATGACCTGGTTAAATGCAGCAGTAGCAGCATCCATCTTAGAAACATAAACATCTAAATTATGAGGAAACAGAGCTGTGCAAATGTGTAGGTGTCAGCACATACACATGTATGTTCTAAAATACTGATATACATGTATAAAGGCCATAATACACACATTTATGCCCGCCTTTTTAGATACATACAAGTGTATTTTTTCCAAGACTGTTGCAGAGTTTGATATCCCTTGCCAATTTTGCATTTTTTTTTGTGAGTGAAGGGGGAATAAAACACTTGTAAATTAAGAGGGAGACCACCCCTCCAGTGGAGCGCTGAACTAACCAAGCAACTTTCTAACTCCTTGACATCTTGGGTAGCAGGTGTAAGTCCTGACATGAATCTGTTTAGACATAGATGTGCATTCCCCTTCTATAATGGGGGAATGCACATCTATTTTTTTAGACCTATCCAAGTCCTGTGCAAAACATACTCAGGCTATGTCTCCTTGCCATGCGTATATTGTTGAGTCTTTTACATATAATTCCTGATTTTCTAAAATTGGGATTTAAATGTGTATGCAGTATACTTGCCAAATGTTGGTTTATGCAATTCTAAAACATGAAGAATGCTTCTAAAATAAGTGCATGTCTTCCACTGGTATCCATTGAGTTTAGGCCTGCTCTTGAGCAGACCTAAATTAAATCTATAGCTTACCCAGATAACAACCAAATATTACTACTACTACTACTTATCATTTCTAATATTACTGTTATCTGGATTAGTTTTCATGGCTTTTGCTCCCTTCATCCACCCTTGCTGTTTCACTGTATGAATAATATCAGGCCATTTAGACAGATTTCCAGCCTGATACTATTTATATAATGCCTGAAAGTCTCTGGACAGCAGTGTTTGTTATATGTTCACTGCCTGCTGGTGAATGTATAACTTGTTTGAATATCAGCTCCAATATATATCTACAGTGTATGTCTATAGCCATGGTTGTCTGTCTGTCTGTCTGGACCTATGCTTACAACCATGTATGTATGCATACCCCACTAACATGTGTACCTCTATGTGCACATTCATCAATGAGCATGCATCTGCCTATATCTGATACCTACCTGTATGTGCACCTCATAGACATACTTGGACTCTTACAACTACATCACAAGTAATATCTACACAACCTTCAATATCTGAGATACGCCATTAAAATTTCTATGGGTTTCAGATAGTACACACTAACCCATGGATTCTATATATGGTGACTAAAATTGTGCATGCAAATCAGCATGCATAGCTGATTTGTGCATACAACCTAATTGATTAATAAGCCAATCAGTGCCAATAATTGGCTGCTTACAACCAGTTATTGGCATTAATTGGTCTTAATTGGGAGTTATGCACACATCTTGTTTTATAATAATGTACATGTTACTCCTATAGCATGTAATTTGAAGGAGGCATGTTTAGGGAGGCATTTCAGGGGCTTTTCTATGAGTTAAGCAGATTGTTATAGAATATGCCTGATCCACACCTAATTTAGGTGCAGGCATTTACTCCTAGTTTCAGTAGGTGTAAATGCAGGCACCATAGGTTAGGCATGGATTGGGCACTTAAGCCCTGTTCTATAAAGTGCAAATACCTTTTTTAGAATAGCACTCGACACATAATTTTTGTCCACAATGATTTTTCAATGTGATTTACTTAATCTAGTCCTAAGAGAGCAATTCTATAACAGACACTAGAAATTAGGCACCCAAATCTGTGCACCAAGATAGTATTCTGTAATGGCATCTGGGTGCCCAGATTCCATTATAGAATAAAGACTAAGACAGCATTTGTGTGCCAAAATTTAGGTGCTATCACTTACAACATATAAAATGCAGGAGTAAGTGTGGGTGCCTAAATGTTGGCATTTAGGTTTGCAAGTTGCAGTACTCTAAAAGTCTGGTGCCTAAGTGTGTGAACAGCCATGCCCCATCCATACACCATGCACTGCCCCTTTGCACTTAAGCACTGAAGCACTTAGGTGCTAACTTAAAGAACAGTGCCTAAGTTCAGTTAGGCATCTAACTTCTGTTTACCCCTATTTGGGTACCTAACACTAATTTGTGAGCCTAAAGTTAAGCACTTAGCTTGTGGAACACCACATAGAATTAGGAGGTAAAAATAAACAATATGCTGAAATCTTCTGCTCAGTGTGGAGCGGTTGCCAAAAAAGCAACAGGATACTATGAATCACACATGCATCTTATTATACCATAATATCACTCTGTATTTGTCATACCTCACAGTACTATGTAAGCCACATTGAGCCTGCAAATAGGTAGGAAAATGTGGGATACAAATGCAACAAATAAATAAATAAAAATTAGGAAAGGGATGCAAAATAAGACCAAAAATATTATAATGCCTTTGTATCACTCTATGGTGCAACCTCACATTGAGTATTGTGTTCAATTCTAGATGCAGTATCTCAAAAAAGACATAGCGGAACTAGAAAAGGTTCAATGAAGAGCAACCAATATGATAAAGGGGTTGGAACTCCTCTCATATGAGGAAAGGCTAAAGAGGTTAGGGCTCTTCAGCTTGGAAAAGAAATGGCTGAGGGGAGATAAGATTGATGTCTACAAAATCCTGAGTGGTGTGAAATCGATAAAAGTGAATCCATTTTTTAACTCTTAAAAAGTACAAAGAACGGGGGACACTCAATTAAAATTACATGGAAATACTTTTAAATTAGATTAGATTAGATTAGGTTTATTAATTTTTTAGTCCACCCTTACCCAGAGCAGATTATAATAAAAACATTCATAAAATATACAATACATGAAAATACAAAATCAGGAAAAACAAGATGTATTAAACATACATCACTTAAACAAGACAATAAAAATCCTTAAGCAAAGGAAGTCTTTTGAGCTCTTCCGAAATGCTGGCTCCTAGGTCTCACATTTGAGCCACAATGGCAGACTGTTCCATTGTTTTAGAACAAATAGGAGGAAGTATTTTTTTTTCACTCAAACAACTAGTTCAGCTCATGAACGTGTTGCCAGAGGAAGTGGTAACAGTGGTTAGTGTACAAATTCCTGGAGGCAAAGTCCATAGTCTGATATTGAGACAGACATGGGCGGAAACTACTGCTTGCCTAGGATTGGTAGTATGGAATGTTTCTACTAATTGGGTTTCTGCCAGGTACTTGTGACCTGGATTGGTCACTAATGGAAGCAGGATACTGGGCAAGATGGATTATTGATCTGACCCAGTATGGCAGTTCTTATGTTCTTCTATAAAGAGTGCAGGATCAATGTTGTTTTTCAAATATGGTTGTTTATTCCATTTTAAATTGGATGTATTCTGGAGCAAAGTGTGTATCTTTTAGTGTAGAGCATATGCATTCAGTAATCAAATTTATGTTCCCAGTAGCATGGAGGTTTAACACTCTGTTCTGCCTCAGGCTAAGGAAGGTAATAGACCTTTTCAGCACCTCAGAGCACTGCATGGGTTTGTAATCCTTCAGCAACCCTGGCTATCAGCACACAGCAGCAGTGAGATCACCTTTCAGTTTCTAGTTTGTTATTGTAACAAGTCTTGGCGTCTGAGTGTTGATAACAACATGCCAATACCACTATTGACTTCTTTGGACCTTACTCATTTTGACATTCAAAGCAAACATGGTCTCAGCTACTCTGGTGACTAACATTATTTGATATACACTTAAAATAATTATCTCAAAAAAGTCTTAGGGGAAAACATACATGTCTGAAAAAGAATTTTTAATGTGAGGCAATAAAGCTGAAAGGACACTTTTTAAAATCTTCTCTTCTCCACTTTGGCTCTTATTCAAAACCAAGTAACTGCTGAGCCAATTTAAAAAAAACAACAACCCTTTTTGCTCTCAGTATTGCTACAATATGGCACTGAAGATATTGACCCTATAGCATCTCTAAACCTTATAAATGGTTTTAGTTACTTTATGCTTTCAGTGCACCTGCTGCCTACTCAACTACATTCAAATTCCACCTAAAAATCCACCTTTTATAAACTGCTTTCAGTTTTAAACCAGCCTCTCCTTATCGCCCAAAATCCCATGTCATTCTGACAGGGAGTGGGTTTGGGCTTCACAGGCTGCAAGGTGCCTTGGCAGTGTCTGTCCACAGTGATAATAACAATCACTGCTTCAAAAAATGAAGATTATACGGCATAATGAGGGACACAAACTAATTAATGTGTAAAAGAAGCAATCATATATGTGCATTGCTGTGTGTATAAGAAAAATCATCTGATCAGATCAGCAAAAGTGAAACAATAGCTCCACACAAGTGTATATAAGAATGTAAATAGGCTATTTCATCATTATTTGACATATTTAACAATAACTGAAGCTCTCCACCATAATTAGTTTTTCATATGTCCATTCCTGAGGTCTCTTCTGCCTCATTTTTTATACTTGGTATTCAAAACCTAATCATAATGCATATATAGTCATCTTTTTATTTTATTTTTTATTAGAGCAAAGTTATACACAATCCAAAAAAGAAGAATTCAAAGAGTCTGAACTAGAGACATCTTCATATACACACGTTAAGTAATTGTTTTTATGAAACAACAATGCAAGGAAAGTGCAACCTACTACTACTACTACTTAACATTTCTATAGCGCTACTAGACGTCCGCAGCGCTGTACACTTGAACATGAAGAGACAGTCCCTGCTTGACAGAGCTTACAATCTAATTAGGACAGACAAACAGGACAAATAAGAGATAAGGGAATTACTAAGGTGGAGATGATAAAATAAGGATACTGAAAGTGAGTAAGGGTTAGGAGTTAAAAGCAGCATCAAAAAGGTGGGCTTTTAGCTTAGATTTGAAGACTGCCAGAGATGGAGCTTGACATACCGGCTCAGAAAGTTTATTCCAGGCATATGGTGCAGCAAGATAAAAGGAACGGAGTCTGGAGTTAGCAGTGGAGGAGAAGGGTGCAGATAAGAGAGATTTACCCAGTGAATGGAGTTCCCAGGGAGGAGTGCAGGGAGAGATGAGAGCGGAGAGGTACTGAGGAACTGCAGAGTCTAAGTAAAAAGGTTCAAGACTTGCAAGCCCTGATGTTTGAAGAAAACTTGGATATTGTTGCTATTATGGAGACGTGGTTCAACGATTCTCATGAATGGGATGTGACCATACCGGGCTATAATCTTTTTAGGAAGGATAGAAAGGGCTGAAGAGGTGGAGGAGTGGCTCTGTATGTGACAGAGAATATCAGAGCGGCTGAAATGCGGGGAACCTGGGGAAAAGAAGAAGCTTTATGGATTGCCCTGGAACGAGAAGACAGAACCTGTATCCACACGGAGGTTATCTACAGACCTCCTGTGCAAACAGAGAACTTAGACAAGGATCTGATAGAAGATATTCAAAAGATTGGTATGAAAGGGGAGGTGCTACTGTTGGGAGATTTCAATTTGTCTGACGTGGATTGGAATGTCCCATCTGCGGAATCGGAAAGAAGTAGGGAGATTGTGAACGTCTGTCAAAGTGCCTTGCTCAGACAAATGGTGACGGAACCCACGAGGGAAGGGTCGACGCTAGATCTAGTGCTAACAAATGGAGGTAGTGTTTCTGATATCCGGGTGGGTGCCCACCTATGTAATAGTGATCATCACACCGTATGGTTTGATATAAGGGCGAAGGCAGAGTGCGGATGCACAAAACTCAAAGTACTGGATTTCAGACATACTGATTTTGATAAAACGGGGGAATACCTGAAGAAGGAGCTGTTGGCATGGGAAGGCATAGGAGAAGTGGAAAAACACTGGTCCAAGCTAAAGGCTGCTATAAATATGGCGACTGATCTTTTTGTGAGGAAAGCAGTGTGTTTTTTCTAACAAAAAAGATGCCGGTACTCAAATGCCAGGCCACCCTATGGGGTGGGGTGATCACTGAGGGACCCACCCCACAATAGCTAGGCCCCCTGTAACCAGCCACAGAATCTATGACAAGGCAGAATTGATGTGTAGAGCCTGAGCTTTTTCATTAAACCTTGGGGACCATGGGTCAATTTTAGCAGACAATGGAAAAGGTGCCAGTATTCAGTACCCCCAAGTACCCCCTCAACAAAAGCCCTGGAGGAAAGTAAACAAAAACAAAAGAAGCAGGAAGCCTATATGGTTCTCCAAACAAGTAGCTGAAAAAATAAGAGCAAAAGAGGCTTTGTTCAAGAAATAAAAAAGAATGCAACGAGAGGATCACGGAAAAGATTATCGGATTAAACTCAAAGAAGCAAAGAGGGAAATATGGCTAGCGAAAGCGCGAGCGGAAGAAAAAATGGCTAAAGATGTAAAGAGAGGTGACAAGACTTTTTCAGAAATTTTGGAGAAAGCAGAAGAGATAGGAATGGAATTGGGAGACTGAAAGATAATGAGAATGGTTATGTGGAGAGTGATGAAGATAAAGCGAACGTGCTAAACAATTATTTCTCTTCGGTGTTCACGGAGGAAAATCCTGGAGAAGGAACGCGGTTGGTTGCCGAGGGAACATATGGGAATGGAGTGGATACTGTGCCATTTATGTAAGAAAGAGTTTATAAACAGCTGGAGAATCTGATGGTGGACAAAGTTATGGGGCCGGATGAGATACATCCCAGGATACTGAAGGAGTTCAGAGAGGTCCTGGCGGGACCTCTTAAAGATTTATTCAATAGATCTTTAGAGACGGGAGAGGATCCACGAGATTGGAGACGAGTGGATGTGGTCCCTCTTCACAAAAGTGGAGACAGGGAAGAAGTGGGAAACTACAGAACGGTAAGTCTCACATCGGTGGTAGGAAAAATAATGGAGTCCCTGCTGAAAGAAAGGATAAATAACTTTCTAGAAGCCGACGGGTTACAGGACCCGAGGCAATATGGCTTTACCAAAGGAAAATCCTGCCAAATTAATCTTACTGACTTTTTTGACTGGGTGACCAAAGAACTGGATGAGGGACGTGCGCTAGATGTAATCTACTTGGACTTCAGTAAAGCCTTTGATACAGTCCCCCACAGAAGACTTGTGAATAAGCTGAAAGGGTTGAACTTAGGATCGAAAGTGGTGAACTGGATAAGAAACTGGTTGACCGACAGGTGGCAGAGGGTAGTGGTAAATGGAATCCGCTCGGAGGAAAGGAAGGTGAGCAGTGGAGTTCATCAGGGGTCGGTGCTGGGGCCTATTCTGTTTAATATATTTGTGGGAGATATTGCTGAAGGGTTGGAAGGAAAGGTGTGCCTTTTTGCGGATGACACAAAAATAGCCAATAGAGTGGATACCCTGGAGGGAGTAGAAATGATGAGAAGGGATCTCCGAATGTTAGAAGAATGGTCCAGGGTCTGGCAGTTAAAATTTAATTGAAACTCAAAAACACAGCTTCACACTCACTGTCTAACACAATGGATACAAGAAAGAGCTCTTTTTCAATACACGTCAGTAAGTGTTGATTTAAGTGGAGGAAAAAAAGCTTCAGTATCGCCACCCAACCAGCCCGAGATTATCAGACTGTAAGGCGTGGGCCCGGCGCAACATCATCTAGCCAAAAAAAACTCCACACTAATAAATGTCTTCAAAGCAGTGGCGTAGCTAGGGTAGTTAACACCCGGGGCCATTCATTTTTTAACACCCCCCCCCCTCCAAAATCTAGTACTAGGCATGCCGAGAATACAAAACACTCAGGACCTAAAGAGCAATTCTACCATACCATAAGCAGTCATTTCTACGAATCACACAAGGAAAAGGAAAGCATCTTAAACACTACAGTGAGCACCAGAACATCAATTCACCTATTGTAAAACAAAACCAGACAGAATAGTACAGATCCTCGATCCTGCACAGTCAGTGCCAACTGAAAGCCATGTCTTTTTCACAAACACAGATACACCCTAATCCACTGTAGAATAAGTAGTAATATTTAAACTTTCTATTTAGACAAAAATTAAACTGAACCCCCAAGATGCCAGACTCTGCATACAATGCAACACCACAGAAACAGAAAATGACCCCTAATACTGTGCAAATTAAAAAGAAGCAGATGTAAATTTGAAAAAAACTAACAAGAACCAATCACCACTTTACAAATTAACAAATAGAAATAAAATAAATATAGAAAATAAAATAATACCATTTTATTGGACTAATACATTTAGCTTTCAGAGGCCAAAATATCCTTCCTCAGGTCAATACAGTATAGTGCTGTTACAGTATCCTATCCTGACCTGAGAAAGGGGGTTTTGTTCTCCGAAAGTTAGCCAAAATGTATTAAAATTAGTCCAATAAAAAGATTACCTTGTTTACATGTTCTATTATAAACATTTATTAACACAGCTACAATACTACTTTATCCTAAAGCAAAAAAATAAAAAAATATATTTTATTTACAGTTTGTTGTCTCTGGTTTCTGCTTTCCTCATCTTCTTTTCACTGTCTTCCATCCAGCATCTGTCTTTGTTTTCTCTCTGCCATCCAGTGTCTGCCCTCTCTGCTTTTCCCTCCATCCAATGTCTGCCCTCTCTCCCTGCCCCTTCCATCTATATCTGCCCTCTATCTCTGCTTCTTCCATTCACCATCTGCCCTCTCTCTCCCCCTTCCATTCACTGTCTGCCCTTTGTATCCCTTCCATCCACTGTCTGCCCTTTCTATCCCTTCCATCCACTGTCTGCCCTTTCTCTCTGCCCCTTCAATCCACCATTTGCCCTCCCTCTCCCATCCATCCAGGGTCTGCCCTCCCTCTCACTCCCCCTTCCATCCAGGATCTGTCCCCTCTCTCTGCCCCTTTTTTCAGCCCCCAGTTCCAGCCCCACTATCCCACCAGTCCCCAGTTTCAGCCCTGGCCCTTTTCTCCCATCAGTCCCAAGCTTCAGCCCCAGCCACTTCTCCCTGTCTCCTTTTCAGCCCCCAGTCCCCACAGTTTCAGCCCCTGCCCCTTTTCAGCCCCCAGTCCCAGTACTAGCCCCCTTATCCCACCTACCCTCCTTTTCATCCCCCAGTTCCAGCCCCCTTCATCCACATGCCTTGCATTAAGGCCCCCCTTTTCAGCCCCAGACCCATTCTCCCACCTGACCCAGGCATGCCCCATTTTCCCACCAGCCCCAGGCATGGCCCTTTCTCAGACCCGAACCCCTTCTCCCATCTCCCTCTCCCATCTGGGCACCCCACCCCATCCCCATCTCGGCTCCCCATCCCCATCTCCCATCTGGGCACTCCACCCCATCCCCTTCTCCCATCTGGGCTCCCCTTCTCTCATCCCCTTCTCGCATCTGGGCACCCCATCCCCTTCACCCATCTGGGCATCCCATCCCCTTCTCGCATCTGGGCCCCCCGACCCGCTTTGCCTCGCCTACCAGCTATGTCAAAATGACAGCCCTCTTCTCCTGCCACCACCCTGCCTTTTAAAAAAAACAGTGAAGCGGTGTGGCAGGCAGCACCTCGTGTCTGCCCTGCTTATATATTTATTTTCTGATACGCGTGCAGTAATCGGGCGGTAATCGGCATTTTACACGTAGACCATTACTACCCAGTTATCACATGAGACCTTACTGCTAGGTCAATGGCTGGCAGTAAGGACTCAGACCTAATATGGACGCACGGCAATTTTCATTTTGCCACACGTCCATTTTCGGCAAAAATTTTAAAAAAGGCATTTTTTATAGGTGCGCTGAAAAATGATTCTTCATGCACCCAAAACAAGTGTCTAAACTACCACAGGCCATTTTTCAGCACGCCTTTGTAAAAGGATCCCTTAACACCTTCAAAGAAATGAAGCAAGTTGGTGAGGCAAGACTTCCCTTGGCTGAACACATGATGACTCTGTCCCATTAAACCATATTTATTTATGTATTCGGTAATTTTATTCTTTATAATAGTTTCCACTTTTTTACCCAGCACTGATGTCAGGCTTACCGGTATGTAATTTCCCAGATCACCCCTGGAACCCTTTTTAAAAATTCTTCACGTACTATGGATGATTTTAATGACAGGTCACATATTACTAACAGCAGATCAGCAATTTCATACTTGAGTTCTTTCAGTACCTTTGGATGTATGCCATCCGGTCCAGGTGATTTACTACTCTTTAACTGGCAGATTTGGCTTAGTACATCTTCCAGGTTCACTGAGATTTCTTTCAGTTCCTTCGCATCATCACCCATGAAAACCATTTCCGGTACAGGTAAATCTCTTATAGCTTCTTCTTTAAAGATCAAAGCAAAGAATTCATTCAGTTTCTCTGTATTGGCCTTGTCCTCCCTGAGCACCCCTTTTGCACCTTTATGATCTAATGGTCCCATGGATTCCCTCACAGGCTTTCTGCTTCTGATGTACCTGAAAAAGTTGTTACTGTGAGTTTTAGCCTCTGCAGCAAGGTTCTCTTACATATTCTCTTTTAGCCTTCTTTATCAATGCTTTGCATCTGTTTTGCCAGTGTTTATGTTGCTTTTTACTTTCTTCATTTGGGTTCTTTTTCCATTCTTTGAAGGACATTCTTTTGGCTGTAACAGCCTCTTTCCCTTCACCTTTTAACTATGCTAGTTGTCGTTTTCTCTTCTTTCCACCTTTGGAAATACATGGAATACATCTAGTCTGGACTTTCAAAATGGAATTTTTAAACAATGTCCATGCCTGATGTGGAGGGGCATTTTCTGTTATGATCAGAATTTAGACGTTTTACAAAAATGTCCAAATTCTGAACAGGAAAGAAGGTTATTTTCAAAAAAGATAGATGTCTATCTTTTATTTTCGAAAATTCTGTGGACGTCTTTTTTTGGGGTCCAGTTTTGATCAAAAAACGTCCAAATGCAAAAAGTCCAAAACAGAGGAGGAGTGGCTTTGATCCTAGCAACATGGGTTCAGTTTCTAGTGCTGCTCCTTCTGACTTTCAGCAAGTCAAATGCACAAGGGGCATTTATGGATATGACATGCAAGTCTGAATTTGGACATTTTTTGTAAAACGTCCAAAATCAGAACAGGAAAGGTCATTTTCTACAAAAAAAAAGTCTTTCTTTTCCTTTTGAAAATGCTGTTTGGAAAAATGTTTTCTGATTTGTATGTTTTATTTTTTTGATCCATTTACAAACAAAAAAACATCCAAATGCAAAATGTACAAAATACACAAGAAAATCCACAATAGAGTGAAACCATTCACATGTTCTAAGTGTGGTAAAAGTTTGAGTTGCAATCTAAATCTCAAAGTGCATCAGAAAGTCCACATGGGAGAGAAACCATTTGTATGTATAGAGTCTGGTAAGAGCTTTGGTCAGAAGGTAAAACTCACAATGCACCAGAGAATACACACAGCAGTGAAACCATTTACATGTCCTGAGTGTGGTAAAAGCTTTGGTTGGAAAGAAAGTCTCACAAGGCATTAGAGAATCCACACAGGGATGAAACCATTTACATGCACTGAGGAGGTAAAAGATTCAGTTGTATTGGGACAGGTAATTAGGGAATGTACATTCTTGCTATGAAGTATGGAGAATAGCACTCTGGTATTTAGATATATGTAATGAGACTTGCTTTTCATCAATAAATCTGAATTCAAAGCCCACATCTAATGATAAACAATATACACAAGGCTCAGATGTTACAGAAAGTTTGGCATCAGGTGGAATAGTGGAAAAGTGACATCCTAGGAAAGCAACAAAGCATCCTTGGGGGCATTGCAGTGGACTTTATAAAATGCTCCCAGGTACACATCTCACCATTGCTCCCTTACCTTGTCTGCTGAGCCCCCCAAAACCCACTACACCCAACTGTACAGCACTATCATAGCCCTTAGAAGTGAAGGAAGCACCAATATGTGGATACAGTGGGTTCCTGGTGGGTTTAGGAGGGCTCACAGTTTCCTCCTCAAGTGTAACAAGTAGGGGGAGGCAGAAGCCCTGGTCCACCTGTCTGCAGTGCACTGCACCACTACTAGACTACTCCATGGACCTGCATGCTATTCTAATTGACCTGAGTATAACATCTGAGGCTGGCAAGTAATATTTTTAATCACATTTTTTGGGGGTGGGAGGGGGATAGTGATCACTGGGGGACTAAAGGGAGGTGATTCTAGATTCCCTCCAGTTGTCATCTGGTCCTTTGGGACAGCTCTTGTGTGGAGTAGAGGAGTAGCGTAGTGATTAGTGCAGTAGACCTTGCTCCTAGGGAAGTGGGTTCAGTTCCCACTACAGCTATTTGTTATAAAAATAGGTCTAGCTCAAAACATCTAAGTTTTAGTCTTGGATGTTTTTGTTTTGTTCCATTATGGCTGAAAGATGTCCAAGTCTTAGGAATGCCCAAGTCCCACCTTGAATATGCCCCTGACACACCCCCTTGCAATTTAGACGTCCTTCTGACGGACTTCAGAGAAAAACGTCTAAAAAGAGGTTTTGAAAATACTGATTTGGACGTTTTTGTGAAATAAACATCCAAATGCAGTCTTATATCACCATTTGGATGTTTTTCTCTCTTAAAAATGAGCCCGATAGTGTCCTAACCTTTGCAATCAATTTTTTTAGCTTCTTTTTAACCATTTCTATAACACCCCAACTAGAAATTGCTTTATTCAGAATCCATAACAAATCCCTGATCGATCATCTGAACTGCGTCCTGTTTTACAGACCGCCCGGTAACTGGAATGAAAACCAGGCTATCTTCACGGACTTCATCTCAAACACTTGTATAAACAACTCCAATACATTAATACTAGGTGACATAAATCTTCACCTAGAAGACCCCAACTCCACCAATGCACATGAATGCAAAGACTTCCTACAGTCCTGGGATCTCAAATGGCCTCACATGCAAGCTACCCACACCAAGGGACACACACTGGATCTCTTATCACACAAATTGTCCACAAATCATAACCTATTAATAACCGACATCAAATGGACAGAAACACCTTGGACCTACCACTACAAACTGAACCTATCCCTAGACTGGCAGAAGAAGGGATTAAACCGTACACCAGAACATACAACTTACACAACGAGAGGGCAAATAGACCCACACGTATTCTTGCAACTGATATATAACAACGAATGGACATCACGAACGGATTCCATACATTATCTCAATCACTGGGAGGAAAGATGCAGAAGCGTACTAAACGAAATAGCACCCTTAAATACAAGAATAGCAAGAAGACAAAACTCAATACCATGGTTCAATGACGAATTAAAAAACTCAAAATACAATCCAGGAAACTTGAACGAGCATGGAAAAAAATAAAAGATGAACACACACTCAATGCATGGAAACAAATACAAAGAAAATACAAATATGCAATAAGACAAACCAAAAGGTCCTACTACAAAACTAAAATAGGACCAGATTACAAAGATCTGGAGAAACTATTCCAACTCATAAATAAGTTACTTAACACCACCCCTAACACCACCCCTATCACCACAACCAACACAGATATCCCACTTGCAAACTTACTATTTACTTTAACGAAAAAATAACAAAATTACGCAGCACACTTCCTCAGCATAACACCGACATTAAAAACTTCATTAATGACCTGGACCTAATCCCTGGTGGATACCCAGCTGACCTTATCTGGTCAATATTTACCCTCCTCACCACTGAATCAGTTACACAAGCAACCGATAGATTCGCCAACACCCACTGCAAACTTGATACATGTTCCAATCATCTACTTAAATCCGCCCCCGGCCACTTCATAGCAGACCTCACATCCCACCTAAACTTCATGCTACAACAAGGTCTCTTCCCCAAGGAATATGGTAACATCCTACTCACCCCAATACCAAAAGACACCAAGAAAAACACAAACAACCTCACCAATTACCGCCCAGTTGTATCTATCCCACTAGTAGTCAAACTGATGGAATGTTTGGTGACCAAACAGATTACGGAATACATGGATAAGTTCTCAATACTACATGACTCACAATCAGGATTCCACCCCACCATAGTATTGAAACTGTCCTAGTCACTCTCCTGGTGAAATTCAAACAAGAAATAGCCACAGGTAAAAGCATACTTCTCCAATTCGATATGTCGAGCGCATTCGATATGGTAAACCACAGTATACTACTAAGACTCCTTGACCACTTTGGGATTGTTGGAAATGTACTTAATTGGATCAAGGGTTTTCTAACCACCAGAACATACCAAGTAAAATCAAACTCAAACATATCACCGCCATGGAAAGCAGCCTGCGGAGTACCTCAAGGATCACCATTATCACCAATACTCTTCAACATTTCAACATAATGATGATCCCACTGGCAAAATCCCTATCCAATCAAGGCCTCAACCTGTTCATCTGTGCAGATGATGTTACAATCTACATTCCCTTCAGACATGACTTAACAGAAATAACCAATGAAATCAATGACGGCCTGAACATCATGGACTCTTGGGCAAATTCATTCCAACTGAAACTGAACACTGAAAAAACACAGTGCTTCATCCTCTCATCTCAACGTAAGTACAAACCCACAACTATAAACACCCCAGGACACACCCTCCCTACCTCAGATAGCCTAAAAATACTCTGAGTCACAATCGACCGCAACCTTACCCTTGAGAGCCAAGTAAACTCAATAATAAAGAAAATGTTCTATTCAATGTGGAAACTTAAACGATTAAAACCTTACTTCCTGAGATAAGGTTTTAGAAACCTAATACAATCAATGGTCCTAAGCCATGCAGATTACTGCAATGGAATCTACGCGGGATGCAAAGAACAACTCACAAAAAAACTCCAGACCACCCAAAACACAGCAGCCAGGCTGATATTTGGTAAAACACGATTCAAAAGTGCTAAACTCCTCCGAGAAAAGCTGCACTGGCTCCCAATCAAAGAAAGGATCATCTTCAAAATCTGCACTTTGGTCCACAAAATTATCTACGGCGTAGTTCCAGGATACATGATAGACCTCATAGATCTACCAACCATAAACAGTATGGGATCATCACGATCATACCTAAACCTACACTACCCAAATTGCAAAGGATTTAAATACAAAACAACTTACGCATTCTGCTTCTCCTACATAAGCGCACAACTATGGAATGGACTCCCAAAAGCCGTGAAAACAATCTATGACCATCTAAACTTCAGGAAATCACTAAAAACCAACCTCTTCAAAAAGGTCCACCCCACTGATCCACCGTAAACCCCACACCTAGCAACACAGCATTACCAATGATCATACTGGACAATATACAATCTTCATTCCCTTCGACCCTCATGTTGCCTGATACACACCTGCCTCATTCGACCACAATACTACATTGTATTTGCCATCAACCGACTTGATGAACGCCATTACGGCACTATGTAAGCCACATCGAGCCTGCAAATAGGTGGGAAAATGTGGGGTACAAGTGTAACATATAAATAAATAAATTCCTCATTTTTTTATAGTCGCTTTTTTGAAAATTAAATGGTGCTACAGTAGATTTCCTTTGTGGCTTCATTTCAGCAAAGATAGGCAACTGCGGCGGCGGGGGAGGAAGGATTGGTGGTGGGAGGGGGTCGAGAGTGTCGGCGGCGGGGGAGGGGGGGTCAAAGTTGTTGTTGTTGGTGGTGGTGGTGGCGACGGTGGCGGGGGGGCAGCGGCGCCGGGGGGGGCTAAAATGTGCCCCCTCACCTTGGGCTCTGGACCCCCCTCCCGCCGAAGTCTGGCTACACCCCTGCTGTCATCCTCTAATACACTCAGAGCAAAACAAGGAAACACAAATACATCCAGAAGATAGACACCAGACAACTGAAAGCAAAGGAAGGGAAAACAAGGAACACTCAGGATTGCCACAATCAGTAATTGAATGAAAAATTAACTTCCTGTTCTGTCCAGCAAAATCCTCCTCCAGAGCTCACCACCTGCCTCTTACCACTGACAAGAGAGGCAGCATGAGGGATCCTTTTCACCATTTCATTAAAGGGTTGGAGAGGAACCCTGGGGAGCACGTATGCATTAAAAGAGCACATACATACATTATTTCCTTAACATGCATACATATTAATCCACATGTATTAAGCTATGCATCTTAATGAATAAATGCCAAATTTCTTATTTGGCATTCATGCATGTATTTACTTTACACATGTAGCTCTAGCTCTGTTGTTAATGCATGCATAAATTAAACATATTAGCATGCACTAAGTACTGACTTCAATACATATTAGTAAACAGACCCCTTTGTTTTATTTTAATTTTATTTACAAGTGCTTGATATACCAGTTTTGAAGCTCAGGCATAGCAGAAAGGGATAGAAAGAATGATACAAAGAGGAGACGAAGTACTCAGATGATGGAAACAGGAGAGGGATATTGTTAAGTTTCAGATAATCATTCCTATAGGTATCATTTTCTATTCTGAGAAATTCTCTATTGCCATGGCAGTTTATTCTTTTCTGCCTCTGGGTTATGCAACAGAAGAGCACTATATAATTAAGCCTTCTGGTTGATTTAAACCAGCAAATCCCAATAGAACAAAAACAAGTGTAAATTATATTTATGAGTAAATCAATAAACATAGAAATTATACTTTCCCCACTGGTGTCTCTCCGATGCCAATGGAAAGTCAAGTGCGGGTGGAGTCCTACAGCTTCTGGGAGGCCAATAGGGAGACTGAGTGATGATACAGCCCCACTAGGAGACAAAAAAGGTCCTTATACTAAGGTGTGCTAAAAAGTGGCCTGTGCTACTTTTAGCATGTGGGTTTTCCAAGCACTGTAGATACTTTTTGCACACCAGTAAAATGTCCATACTTTTTTTTTTGTAATGGCTATTCGCTAATTTCCCAATTAGCGCATGGCCATTATCGTGGGAGCCCTTACCACACCTATTTAGAAGGCGGTAAGGGATCCTGTGCTAACCATGGGCTAATCTGTCAGCGTACAATATTGTGCCCACGGTACCTGATTAATGCAGACATGCCTACTCTCATGCCTCCCACGCTGAAAAATAAACAATATTTTTCAGCACAGGATTAGCATACACAAAGAAGCAAACTAGCACAGGAAGCCTCAGCACATCCTGCAGTAGTGGTGTTTTAGCGCACAGTAGGCACACGCTAGGCCTATTGTGCTTCGGTAAAAGGGCCCCAAAGTGCCTTATGAGTCCAAATGCTGGTGCAGTCTGTGATATCTCCCCTTGGGGTGCCCCCTTCTGGTCCTAGGTATAAGGCTTTTACCCTCTTCTTTGGGACTCCCCCCTTCCCCACCTTTTTGGGCCACCCACAATTAGACACAAACTAAAGACCATTCAGTAAGATGCAGGTTCTTTAATATGTCCAAACTAAACAGCATACAACAGAAACTGGGTCATCGAAATACATTCCACATATTCCTGCAATCTCTTACTTAAAGCTCCTGCCTGACCTTGCTCACTTCACACAATCCAGGCCAGGTTTTCTTACTGGTTTTATACAGCATAGCTCTAGGCATGACTCAATTTATAATCAATCAAGGGACCTTTTCTACATATCATTTACAATAAGGATTCAATCACATTAATTTCCAACCATTCAAGTAGCTATGGGGTATTTCTTAGTAACTGATTCTTGCCCACTAAGCCACCTTAAAAACTCAGGGTTAAACACCATTTCTTTTCACTCTTTAAATTAGCTACAGGTTTTAGCTTTTCCTCTAGCCCTTCCCCCACAATGATACCACATAACCAGAACAAACACCAATCTTTCATCACTTGAAATAGCTATGGGGTTATATAGAGGGGTGTAATCGAATGGGGCCGGCTATCTCTAATGATGGCTCCATCAAGCGGCATACCCCACTGTATTATCGAAACAAGATGACTGGCCATTTTTCGGTTTTTTGTTTTTTTGTTACATTTGTACCCCGCGCTTTCCCACTCATGGCAGGCTCAATGCGGCTTACATGGGGCAATGGAGGGTTAAGTGACTTGCCCAGAGTCACAAGGAGCTGCCTGTGCCTGAAGTGGGAATGGAACTCAGTTCCTCAGTTCCCCAGGACCAAAGTCCACCACCCTAACCACTAGACCACTCCTTCACTCCACTTGTTTCAATAATACGGTCGGGGCTGAACAAATCTTAACATTTGGGCCGCCCTTAGAGCTCGCCGGCGTTTGAGATGGCCGCCATTGGTTTTTGCTGATAATGGAAACTAATGGTGGCCATCTCAAACCCAGCCAAATCCAAGCCCTTTGGTCATGGGAGGAGCCAGCATTTGTAGTGCACTGGTCCCCCTCACATGCCAGGACACCAACCGGGCACACTAGGGGGCACTGCAGTGGACTTCACAAATTGATCCCAGGTGCATAGCTCCCTTACCTTGGGTGCTGAGCCCCCCAAAACCACCCCAAAACCCACTCCCCACAACTGTACAACATTGCCATAGACCTTAAAGGGTAATGGGGGGGCACCTACATGTGGGTACAGTGGGTTTTGAGTGGGTTTTGGAGGGCTCCCATTTACCACCACAAGTGTAACAGGTAGGGGGGTGGACCTGGGTCCGCCTGCCTGAAGTGCACTGCACCCACTAAAAACTGCTCCAGGGACCTGCATAGTGCTGTGAAGGAGCTAGGTATGACATTTGAGGCTAGCATAAAGGATGGGAAAAAAATGTTTTTTTTAAATATTTTTTGGGTGTGAGGGGGTTGGTGACCACTGGGTGAGAAAGGGGAGGTGATCCCTGATTCCCTCTGGAGGTCATCTGGTCAGTTTGGGCACCTTTTCAGGGCTTGGTCGTGAACAAAGAGGGACCAAGTAAAGTCGGCCAAATGCTCATCAGGGCCAGCCTTCTTTTTTCCATTATCAGCTGAGGCCGACCATCTCTTAACCACGCCCCCATCCCGCCTTCAGTATACTACTACTACTTAACATTTCTAGAGCGCTACTAGGGTTACGCAGCGCTGTATAGATTAACAAAAAAGGACAGTCCCTGCTCCAAGGAGCTTACAATCTAATAGGCGAAATGTCAAGTAGGGGCAGTCCAGATTTCCTGAATAGAGGTATGATGGTTAGGTGCCGAAGGCGACATTGAAGAGGTGGGCTTTGAGCAAGGCTTTGAAGATGGGCAGGGAGGGGGCCTGGCGTATGGGCTCAGGGAGTTTATTCCAGGCATGGGGTGAGGCAAGGCAGAAAGGGCGGAGCCTGGAGTTGGCGGTGGTGGAGTAGGGTACTGACAGGAGGGATTTGTCTTGAGAACGGAGGTTATGGGTAGGAATGTAAGGGGAGATGATGGTAGAGAGGTAGGGAGGGGCTGTAGATCGAGTGCATTTGTAGGTTAAAAGGAGAAGCTTAAACTGTATGCGGTACCTGATCGGAAGCCAGTGAAGTGACTTGAGGAGAGGGGTGATATGAGTGTACCGGTTCAGGCGGAAGATAAGACGTGCAGCAGAGTTTTGAACGGACTGAAGGGGGGATAGATGGCAAAGTGGGAGGCCAGTGAGGAGTAGGTTGCAGTAGTCAAGGCGAGAGGTAATGAGAGAATGGATGAGAGTTCGGGTGGTGTGCTCAGACAAGAAGGGGCAAATTTTGCTGATGTTATAGAGGAAGAAGCGACAGGTCTTGGCTATCTGCTGGATATGCGCAGAGAAGGAGAGGGAGGAGTCAAAGATGACCCCGAGGTTGCGGGCAGATGAGACGGGGACAATGAGGGTGTTATCAACAGAGATAGAGAGTGGAGGGAGAGGAGAAGTGGGTTTGGGAGGGAAGACAATAAGCTCGGTCTTGGCCATGTTCAGTTTCAAGTGGCGGTTGGACATCCAGGTCGCAATGTCGGCTAAGCAGGCCGATAGTTTAGCCTGGGTTTCTGCAGTGATGTGTGGTGTGGAGAGATAAAGCTGGGTGTCATCAGCATAAAGATGATATTGGAACCCATGGGAGGAAATTAGGGAACCCAGGGAGGAGGTGTAGATTGAGAAAAGAAGGGGTCCAAGGACAGATCTCTGAGGAACTCCAACAGAGAGCAGGATGGGGGTGGAGGAAGAACCCTGAGAATGTACTCTGAAGGTATGGTGGGAGAGATAAGAGGAGAACCAGGAGAGGACAGAGCCCTGAACCCAAGTGAGGACAGTGTGGCGAGAAGTAAGTTATGATTGACAGTGTCAAAAGCGGCGGATAGGTCGAGGAGGATAAGGATGGAGTAGTGACCTTTGAATTTGGCAAGGAACAGGTCATTGCAGACTTTAGATAGTGCCGTTTCCGTCGAGTGTAGGGGGCGAAAGCCGGATTGAAGTGGATCGAGGATGGCGTGAGAGGATAGAAAATCAAGGCAACGGCTGTGAACGCCGCGTTCAAGTATCTTGGAGAGGAAGGGTAGGAGGGAAATGGGGCGGTAGTTGGAGGGACAGGTAGGGTCAAGTGATGGTTTTTTTGAGGAGTGGTGTGACCACAGCATGCTTGAAGGTGTCAGGGACAGTTGCAGTGGAGAGAGAGAGGTTGAGGATATGACAGATGGGGGGGTGACAGTAGGAGTGATGGTGTTAAGTAAGTTGGTGGGGATGGGGTCTGAGGAACAGGTGGTGCATTTCGAAGAGGAGAGAAGATAGGTGGTTTCCTCTTCAGTGATATCAGGAAAAGAGGAGAAGGAGGCCTGGGTTGGTTGGTTGAGGGAGTGTGTTATAGGGTGAGGAGGAGGAGAAGATGGTTTGGAGGTGAATTCGAGGTTGATTTTCTGTACCTTGTCGCGAAAGTAGTCCGCCAGTGATTGAGGAGAGAGTGAGGGGGGTGGGTGGGAGTGGAGGGCACTTTGAGGAGGGAGTTAAGGGTGGCGAAGAGACGACGGGGGTTAGAACTGAGGGAGTTAGTCAATTGGGTGTAGTAGTCCTGTTTGGCGAGGAATAGGGAGGACTGGAAGGAGGATAACATGAATTTATAATGAATGAAATTGGTATGGGTGCGAGGTTTCCTCCAGAGGCGTTCAGCTGATCGGGCGCAGGAGCGAAGGTATCGGGTGCAAGGGGTCAGCCAGGGCTGGGGATTAGTACACCTTATGGGACGGGAGATGGACAGTGCAAGGGCATCGAGAGCAGAGGAGAGGGTGGGATTGTATGTGGAGACAGCCTTGTCGACAGTCTCGGAGGACATGATGGAAGGGAGGAGATCAGAGATAGTAGAGGATAAGGTGGGAGGGTCGACCACCTGGAGATTCCTAGAAGTAGTGGTTAGTATTGGGCGGGACTGAGGGGAAGGGTGATGAAGTGTGAAGGTGATCAGGTGATGGTCAGAGAGAGGAAGAGCTGAGGCGCAGAAATTGGAGGGTGAGCAGGTAGAACAGAGGACGAGGTCAAGACAGTAGCCAGATCGGAGAGTAGGGGTGGTGGAGCTCAGTTGGAGGTATACTGCCAACATGCCCCCTTGAACTTTGGTCGGCCGTGCAATGGAAAGCAGTTGAAGCCGGCCAAAATTGGCTTTCGATTATACCGATTTGGCCGGCATTAGGAGAACGCCAGCCATCTCCCGATTTGTGTCGGAAGATGGTCGCCCTTCTTCTTCAAAAATAAGCAGGATAATAACATAGTAGATGACGGCAGATAAAGACCTGTATGGTCCATCCAGTCTGCCCAAGATAAACTCATTACATATGTGATGCTTTACATGTATACCTTGTCTTGGTTTGTCTTTGCCATTTTCAGGGCATAGACCATAGAAGTCTGCCCAGCACTGTCCTTGTTCTAAAATTTCTGAAGTTAACGTCAAAGTCCCTGAAAAGCTCCACTCCACCCCATCCAAATCTATTCAGCCGTAGAAGTTTGCCCAGCACTGTCCTTGTTCTCCAACTTCTGAAGCTGGAGCTGGATCTGTCCAGCCACAACCAGAGCACTGACTGCAAATATTTGCCCATTACTGGCTTTGCTTCCCAATTACCAACACTGCTTTCAAATCTCCACTAAGCTTAGTTGGATCCATTCTTTCTAAATAGGATTCCTTTGTGTTTATCCCATGCATTTTTTAATTCTGTTACCGTTTTCATCTCCACCACCTCCCGCGGGAGGGCATTCCAGGTATCTACCACCCTCTCTATGAAAAAATACTTCCTGACATTATTCCTCAGTCTGCCCCCTTTGCCACACTGAACTCTCTCCTCAAAGTGCCCTCACCTTCAACTCCCCCTTCACTTTCTCCCCAGACTCTGGCTGAGTACTTTCATATAAGGTTCACAAGATTAAACGAATTCTCAACCAAGTCACCTTCACCTCTCCTTCCCTTATTCCATTCTCTCAACCCTCCTTCAACTCATGCCTCCTTTTCTTTCTTTTCTGAAATCACTGAAGAGGAAACTGCACATTTTCTTTCCTCCTCAAAACTAACTACCTGTTCCTCTGCTCTTATTCCCACCCATCTGCTTAGCACTCCTACTGTCATCCCTTTTATCTGTCAAATCCTCAATCTTTCACTTTCCACTGCAACTGTTCCTGATGCCTTCAAACATGCTGTAGTCACACCACTCCTCAAAAAAAAATTATTGGACCCCACCTGTCCTTCCAACTATCGCCCCATCTCCCTCTTCCATTTCCTATCCAAGCTACTTGAACATGCTGTTCACCGTCATTGTCCTGACTTTCTTTCATCTCGGTCTAATCTGGCTTTCGCCTTCTTCATTCAACTGAAACAGTGCTTGCTAAAGTCTCCAATGACCTGTTCCTGGCCAGATCCAAAGGTCTCTATTCTATCCTCATCCTTCTCAATCTATCTGCTGCTTTTAACACTGTTGATCACCGCCTACTCCTTGATACGCTGTCCTCACTTGGATTTTGTGGCTCTGTTCTTTCCTGGTTTTCTTCTTATCTTTCCCATCGTACTTTTAGTGTATACTGTGGTGGAGCCTCCTCCACTTCTATCCCACTATCAGTTGGTGTACCTCAGGGATATGTCCTAGGATCTCTTCTATTCTCCATCTATACTTCTTCCCTTGGCACTCATCTCATGGTTTTCAGTATCACCTTTATGTTGATGACTCCCTGATCTACCTTTCCACACCAGAAATTTCAGCAGGAATCCAGGCCAAAGTATCAGCCTGCCTGTCTGACATTGCTGCCTGGAAGTCTCATCGCCATCTGAAACTAAACATGACCAAGACTGAGCTTGTATCTTTTCCCCTAAACCAACTTCCCCCTTTCTCTATCTCTGTGGATAACACTCTCATCCTCCCTGTCTCATCAGCTTGTAACCTTGGAGTCATCTTTGACTCCTATCTCTCCTTCTCTGCACATATTCAACAGGCTGCTAAAACCTGCCATTTCTTTCTCTATAATATGACCAAAATTTGTCCTTTCCTTTCTGAGCTTCTATGTGTCTATTTGCAGGGTTTTGTGTTACTTCACACAGTATCTGGCAGTGGAGAAAGGATGGAAGAGTGTTGTGGAAGGGGAAGAGAGAGGGCGCATAGGCAGTGGAATAGGGCAGGTCACAGGGACCATTGCCCTACCAATTCTTTGCTCCACATAGGATCAGCAATATAGAGAGGAGAGGCATGGACAGAGCTTGGTTTGTTTGGTCTTCCCAAGTAAAAATATGTTCTGATGTCCCCGAGGAAGAAGGCCGGGGTAGGGGGAAGGAAAGAGAGAGTTTGGAAGAGTGTGTGCCAAAGGGGTTGGAGGATGAGAGAGTATGTGCTGGAGAGGTGGAAGATGAAAGATGGGAGAGATAGGAAGTGGTTTCTGAGGAGTGAGAAGGGAAGAAGTACAGTAATTGGTGAAAAGAAAAGATGGAAGAATCAAGTGAGGAAGGGTTAGGATGGGGGAAGGAGAGAGGTGAGAGGGGATGAAGAATTACTGAGCAAGAGGTGAGGAGGAAAGATGAGTGGGAAGAGCCAGAGGTAGATAGAAGGAAAGAGGAAGAGGGTGATGTGGAGGAGAAATGCAAGGAGGGAAGAGGTGGAGAAAGAGATAAAGGATGAGGGAATTATGAAGAGTTGGGAAGGAAAAATGTTTGTGGAAAGGTAAGGAGCGAGTACAGGAGAAGGAGAGGCACATTGAAAAGTATAGATGGGATAAAAAGAAACATAAGTTAAAAACAAAAGAAATGGAGGGGAAGGAGAAAGCAAATCAATGCCCATCTGAGCGTAGGGGTAGAAAATTCTCCCTTCACCACTAATCTGAACTCCTTATCCCTTGCCCCCTCAAAAGAAGTAGACAAGCTACACCTATGTAGAAAGCAATGGCAAAAGCCTAAGGATGATTGGGTGCATAGTGAGAGGAATGGGCAGTAGGAAAAAGGAGCTGATAATGCCTCTGTGTAACTTTTTGATGAGACCTCATTTGGGACCCTGTTTACTAGGCTGAGTTATAGGCGCGTTAGTGTTTTTAATGCACATTAACTGTGTAAGCGTCTACAATATCCCTATAGATGCCTACACGAATATTGTGTGCAATTCTGATCACCGCATCTCAAAAAAGATATGGTGAAATTAGAAAAGGTACAGAGAAGGGCAATGAAAATGATAAAGGGGATGGGATGACTTCCCTAAGAGGAAAGGCTAAAGTGGCTAGGGCTCTTCAGCTTGGAGAAGAGATGGCTGAGGGGAGATATGATAGAGGTCTATAAAATTATGAGTGGAATGGAATGGGTAAACGTGAATTGATTGTTTACTCTTTACAAAAATACTAGGACTAGGGGGCATGCAATGAAGCTACAAAATAGTAAATTTAAAACAAATCAGAGAAAATATTTCTTAACTCAACATGTAATTAAACTCTGGAATGCGTTGACAGAGAAGTTAGTAAAAGAAGTTAGCTTAGCGAGGTTTAAAAAAGGTTTGATAGCTTCCTAAAAGAAAAGTTCATAAGCCATTATTAAAATGGACTTGGGGAAAATCCACTGCTTATTTCTACGATAACATACATAACATACATAGTAAGTGATGACCTGTAAGCAGCATAAAATGTATTGTACTGTTTTGGGATCTTGCTAGGTATTTGTGACCTGGATTGGCTACTGTTGGAAACAGGATGATGGGCTTGATGTCTGTACTAGTATGGCAATACTTATGTACTTAACAAGCTAATCAGCCTTAATAAGAGCACTTAACAAGCAATAATAAGCACTAATTGGCAATAATTAGAATTTACGTGCACAACCCTCTAAGCGTATTCTGTAATGAACTGAACCTAAATTCTAATGTGTCAGTTCAAAAGGGACATGGCTATGGGCGGGGAAATGGGCATTTTGTGGGCATTCCAAAATTCATGCAAATAGTTATAGAATATGGCTCAGTGTGCATAAATCTATGCGCAGGGATTTATGCCAAATTTTCACTGGTGTAAATGAGACGCATAGTTTTAGGCACTGGGATATCAACTAAGCACATTCTATATACTGCACCTGAATCTAGGCACCGCTTATAGAATACACTTAGGCAGAAAAGTTTACTGTGTGGATTTTTTAGGTGCCTTATTTAGAATCTAGCCCATGGTGCCTAAAGTTAGGCACTAATTCCACGCTCAAATTTTGGTGTGGAAAAGCAAAGCATGAAAATGGGCTGAAACAGCAAATCAGTATGGAAATATTAACGTACCCAGTTATAGGATAGTGCCTAAGTATATCCATGTGAAACTGGAAACGGGGCATTCCCGCAGGTGGAGCATGGGCGGATCAGGGACATTCTAGAAAATTACACGCAGTATTATAGAATACTGCTGATGCACACCCAGCTTGTGAGACAAGATTTATATCTGGTTTCAGTCAGTGTAAGTTCTTGCACTCGATGTTGGGCACAGAATTCATCACCCAATGCTGTTCTATAAAGACTGCTCATCCCAGAGTGCCTTGTATAGAATAGTGCTGGGTACTGATTTATTTTGGTGCCCAAATTTACTGAATCTACATAAGAACATAACATAAGAACATAAGAATAGCTATACTGGGTAAGACTAATAGTCCATCTATCCCAGTATCCTTTTTCCAACAGTGGCCAAGCCAGGTCACAAGTACCTGGCAGAAACCCAAACAGTAGCAAAATTCCATGCTACCAATCCTGGTGCAAACAGTGCCTTCCACATGTCTGTCTCAATACCAGATTATGGACTTTCCTTCCAGAAACGTACACAAACCTTTTTAAAACCCAGATATGCTAACAGCTGTTATTACATCCTCTGGTAAAGAGTTCCAGAACTTCACTATTCGTTGAGTGAAAAAATATTTCCTCCTATTTGTTTTAAAAGTATTTCCATCTAACTTCCTTGAGTGTGTCCTAGTCTTTGTACTTTTGGAATGAGTAAAAAGTTGATTCATGTCTACTCGTTCTCACCACTCAGGATTTTGTAGACCTCAATCATATCCCTCCTCAGCTGTCTCTTTTCCAAGCTGAGGAGCCCTAACCTCTTTAACCTTTCCTCATATGAGAGGAGGTCCACCCTCTTTATCATTTTAGTTGCTCTTCTTCAAACCTTTTCTAATTTCACTATATTCCACCCTATGTGTCCATTGGCCAGCTGCATGCCCCCTCCCCCAGATGTGTAGCATGCCATGATATGGAATAAGTCAAGGAAAGTGATATTCTTATTTGTCCTTGTCTCAAACCAACTGGCCATGGTTCAGAGATCCAGGCACCATTGACGTATATACCAAAACCTTCCCCCTAGATGCATTGGTAAACAAAATTCAACTCAGCGACTCTGATGGGGAACGCCTGCCAAAATGCTAACCCATTAAACAGCTGTAAAAAATGGAGTCCTCCTGAATGTTTTTGTTCACCCTAATGTAATTGTGGTTCCTATGTACCCTGACTGTGGTTAAAGCTAAACGCCTTGAAAAGATGTGTCCCATAGGTATGGCTCGAGAAGCAAAACAAAGAAGACCCAGCACAGTATTAAATTGTTTCAAGTTCACATTCTTAGCTTAACATAACTCCCTAATGGCACTCTTAATTTTTGTTAGTTCGTCCTACGGCACTCGCAAGACCTGCACCATTATGTCTAGCTCGATACCTAAGAATGATAGTAATGGAGTAGACCAATTGTTCTCTCGTGTGCCAACATGATTCCAAAATGCTTAGCAACTCTTAGAAAAATGTCACAAATCTTCTGACACTGACCTGTGCTAGCAACTATGAATAGAATTTTGTCAAGGTAATGAATCACGGTCTCTGGTCCAGTGATTTGCTCTGTCACCCAGTGTTTGAAGGAGCTATATTGTTCGAAGTACATGCACGATAGTGAACATGCATTTGTCAAAAAAATAGCAGCCATTAAAGGAAAATCAAACAAGTACCGAGGTGTACAGGAAAGAGAGGACAGGTTGACTTGGTGTTGGCTTTAGCCAGCTGCATGTATCTGTCTGATTAATTATATGTCCTGATCAAAAAAGCCTCTTTCTCACCGTCACCTCAAGTTTAAAATTCAAGTTTATTTCAGTCTTGATATACTCAAAAGAGAGAGCCTGTCAAAGTGGTTTACACCTAGAAAAAGTGTTCATGTGGTTCATGTTAATTGTACAGCATAATTTGTACGTACCATAAAATACTAATGTGGATGCTAACACATGTAACCCTGAGAAATTAGACATACGCAGGTGGCATGACAAATCCATATTGCAATTAAGCATTTTCATTCCCTCTGTCTAATGGCTTTTTTTTTTCAATTTCTGTGTGTGTCCTTCTGTTTGTTTAAATCTTGGTTTTTAAACCAATCTGATATTAGTGTTAAGAGCAGTATAACAAGTTCTTGTAAATAATATATATTGTAAGGAGTATGTAGAAAGGGCTAGGGAAGAAAAAGGAAAAAGGAGCGGAAGGAACTACAACACCCAACATGCCCAAAGGAACCCGGGGATAGGCAAGAGTACCCCCGTTACAGGCAGGCATTTCCCAAGAAAGACCTCGAAAAGAGAAACTACGACTCCCAGCAAACCCCAAAGGAACCCAGGGATAGAAGAGAGTATGGGCCTCCCTGGGAGTCATCAGAAGAGGGCCGCAGGGGAGTGAGTAAACACAATTCTCCAACCTGGAGGGGGAGAGGGTGGAGCAAGTGGGTGGAGAAAGAAAAGACACCAAAGACTCTTAATGAAGGAAAGGGGCGGCAGCTGGAAGGAGGGCGGGGTGCAGAGAATATGGATTGGGCTCCTGAGGAGGAGGAGGAGAACAAGGAGGGGCCTTGCCCGATGGAGGTGACTGAGCCTGAGAGCACCTTGGAAGAGCCGATGGACTGGGCAGCTCTGGCTCAACGAAGGCCTTAGCAACCGCAGGGCTTAACTGGGTCCGCGGGAGGAGGTCAGATGGGAGTGTGACTGACCAAGAGGGTGGGACCCTAGGCTTTGAGCCCGCGCAGAGCCATTGAGAGAGGTGAGAGAGAGAGAGAGAAAAGACTGCTGCTTAAATATACAAGCTAAGGAAAGACTGAGTGGTGGACAGTGATACTGTGTTTTTTTTTTTGGTGTTTTTTTTTTGTGCACCAACTACTGGGACGGAGAGGAGCCCAGGGGAGTTTCCCTAGCTCGCCGGGAGTCACGGGCAGGGAAC
This sequence comes from Microcaecilia unicolor, assembly GCF_901765095.1. Lineage (NCBI taxonomy): Eukaryota > Metazoa > Chordata > Amphibia > Gymnophiona > Siphonopidae > Microcaecilia > Microcaecilia unicolor. The sequence goes on along the minus strand of NC_044031.1, from coordinate 189,813,100 downwards.
TAACCTGGGAGCCAGGAGCAGGACATGAGGCTCATTGTTTTTTTTTGTATGGGTTATAACCTTGGACTTTTCGGGTGAAGAGGGAGAGGGGAAGTAGCTGCTGAAGCCTGGACTGTGTAACTAACTGGCTTGAAGAGATTGGACGGCTGGTATGCCGGTAGATGAATAAAGGGAAAGAAGGAGGATCTAACCTCCTCTGCAATAAACAGCTGTCTGGGTGTTTTTTGGGTTTTTGTTTTTTGTTTTGGAGCTGCACCGGGCGAGCGAAGGAGGAGCAAACTTACAATTGGTGTCAGAAGTGGGATGTACAGCGGACGTCCACGCAGAAGGCAGACAGACCGAGTCGGAGGAGTCCCAGAGTCCGGAGACCAGACGAGTGGCCAGAGTGGGAAGGTGGTGTCCAGGAGGTTCCTGAAGCCCGTCGAGGGGGCCAACGCTGACAAAAGCGCAGACCCGTCTTGGGTTCTGGTAAGCAGGGCCAAGATTGGGGGGGGAGTGGAGGGAAAACCTAAGTGGTGAAATCGCACTTGGAGTTTTTGTCTTCTGCTTTCATTTCCTCAGGAGTAGCTGTTCCGGCGCAAGTATGGATGACTATGCAGTTCCAGAAACAGCAAGAACTGGCGGCAAAGATGGTGGAGGAGTCCTTGACTGCCGCCCGAGATCAACAACAACCGGTGTTGAATCTGCTACAGGACTTTTTTCAGAGGGGGAGCAGTAACCCTAGAGAGTTTGGAACCGGAGCGGCCGGACAGGGGACCGGAGGAAACGGTGCGGTAGGACCTATATCCATGAATTCACTTACCTGGGGGAAGTTATCTGAGCAGGACAATGTGGATGATTTCCTTACCGCATTTGAGAGGGTGGCGGCGGCCGCAGGATGGCCACAGGAGCAGTGGGCCATGCGATTAGTGCCTTCACTATCAGGGGAGGCTCTGGCCGCCTTTAGAGACTTGCCTACTGGGGACGCGGCCAACTATGGGAGGTTAAGAGAGGCCATCAAGGACCGCTATGGACTAAGTACCCAGGCGTATAGGCGGAAGTTTCGGGCCACGAAGTGGGAAAAGGGGGAGACCCCTAAAGCGGTGGCCAATAGACTGATGGACTTAGTAAAAAAATGGTTGGAACCCGATCACCATACCACTGCCGAGATTCTGCAGGAACTGGTAGTGGAGCAATTCCTGCAGGGCCTTCCCAGGGAGATTAGGGCTGGGCTGGTCCAAAGGGGCTGTAGGACGGTAGAGGGCGTGGTAGCGGGGTTGGAATGGTACCTGGAAGCCCAACATTGGGGGGGACACGACCTGGAGGGCGGAAAGTCCCGACCTCAGGAAGCTGGGGGCCCAAAGTTTCCTGCCGCAAGAATGATCCCCAGGGAGGGCAGGCCGGTTCAAGTGGGGGGGGGGGGGGTAAAAAGCCCGTAGGGGCCGAAGGCCAGGGTAAGAAGGCCCCCTCTTATGAGGGAAGACTATGTTATCAGTGTGGGAAACCAGGGCACTTCAAGAGGGATTGCCTAGGTCGGGAGGGGTGGATCTCTCAAGTTGCCCAGGGGTGCAGGCCACGTTATACGGCCAAGGTGGAGGGGTTGCCTATTCTAGCCCTGTTAGACTCGGGGGCTGACCAGTCCATGATCTCTAGACGATTATGGGAGCAACTAAGAACGAGGAGGACCCGGGGTAAGGATACCTATGAGGGAGCAGTGGCCATTCAGTGTATACACGGGGCCGGTACGCGGTATACCCTCCATAGGGTTAACGTGAAGGGGCCCACAGGAGAGATAGAGATAGCCATGGCTGTTCTACCCAGGTTACCCCAGGAGATGATTTTAGGAAGGGATTGGCCGCCGTTTACTGACTGTATTAGTGAAAAAAAAGTGTTGGTAACTACCCGAGCCCAGGCACGACAGGACCGGGAGGCGGAGGAAGAGGGAATAGGAGGTATTTTCCCTTTTCAGGGAGAGGTCTTAGGGAAGCCTGGAAAAGGGAGAAAGGGTAAAGCTTTGAGGAGAAAGGAGCAGAGGGGTAGACGGGTGGCCTTGGAGCAGGTACAAAAAGAAAGTTACCTGCCGGTAGCCCCGAGGGAATTGAAGGAACAGTTTCCCCAGTTTCATAGGGAGCAGGCCGCGGACCCCACGTTAGAATATGCCTGGGAGAGGGCCCGCCAGGGGGAGGGCATTGAGGCTCCGGGGTTCATGGTAGAAGGGGACATATTGTATCGTAGGGTGCCAAACTGGGAGGACGCTGAAGGAGGGAGACAGCTAGTAGTGCCTCAAGCTTTTCGTCCCCTGGTGATAAGGCTGGCTCATGATCATCCCTTGGGTGGGCATAAGGGTTCTCAGGCGACCCTAACTCAGATATTGGCGCGGTTCTATTGGCCAGGAGTTTATGGGGAGGTGGAGAAGTATTGCAAGTCTTGCCCAAATTGTCAGAAGGTGGCAGACCATCTCCCCCCGAGGGCACCTCTAAGGCCACTCCCTAGGGTGGAACAACCGGGGAGGAGAATAGCCATGGATATTATTGGCCCAGTAACAAAATCTCCGAGAGGCTTCCTCTATGTTTTAGTGGTAATGGATATGGCCCCCAGGTACCCCTGGGCCATTCCTTTAAGGAGCCTATCCGCGAGGGGCATTGCCCGGGAACTAATAAAAATTTTTTGTGAGGTGGGGTTCCCCCAAGAGGTTTTGACAGATAGGGGAACCAACTTCATGTCAAGCACCTTAAGGCAAGTGTGGGAGGCTTTTGGGGTACAGCATATCCGTACCGCGGCCTACCATCCGCAAACTAATGGGATGGTGGAACGTTTTAATAGAACCTTAAAGGGGATGTTAAAAAAAGCGCTAGGCGCGGATAGGACGGGTTGGGACCAACTGTTACCCTTCGTGCTATATGCATATAGGGAGAAGGTGCAGGACTCATTAGGAGTTTCCCCGTTCGAGCTGATGTTTGGCCGGAGGCCCAGGGGAATTTTGGATATAATCCAGGAACACTGGGTACCCCCGGAAACGTCCGACCAGCCAGTGGTAGAATATCTACAGGATCTGAGAGCCTGATTGGATAAGTTACAGGAATATTCCCAGGACAGGCTGGAATGGAGCCAGTATCATCAAAAGGAATATTATGATAAAGGAACGCGGGAACGGGAGTTTATAGCAGGCGATAGGGTCCTTATCCTGGTCTCTGAGGATCCTCATAAGTTTGCTTCTGGGTGGAGGGGTCCCTGGGTTGTGAAGAGGAGACTAGGGCCGCTCACGTATGAAGTGGCGAACGAGAAGGGTCGGGTCCAAACCTTCCATGTGAACCTTATGAAACCCTGGGTAGCAAGGGTAGACTTTCAGACCCGGATGGACGAAAAGGAGGGAGAGGAGTTAGGGCCACAAATAAGAGATATTTTCAAGCCTGGGGAACCAGGGATTAATCCCCGGTTGCCCCAGGCACAAAAAAAGGAGATAGGAAGGCTCCTCAAAGGGTTTGACGATGTGTTGACGGCATGTCCGGGGAATACTCACCTGGTGGAGCATGACATTAGAACAGAAAGGGGGAAGGTAGTCCGGCAAAGGCCCTATCGGCTGTCCCCCATGAAAAAGAGGGAGGTTATTAAACAGGTGCAGGAAATGTTAGATTTCGGGGTGATTGAGGAGTCGAATAGCCCCTGGTCAAGCCCCGTGGTATTAGTGCCAAAGCCCGATGGGGAGTGGAGATTCTGCATAGACTTCCGCCAGCTTAATACCATTTCCCAAGCGGATGCCTATCCTATGCCCTATATTGAGGAGCTGGTGGATAGGCTAGGATCCGCCCAATATCTCACTACCCTGGACTTGACAAAAGGGTACTGGCAGATTCCGCTTACGCCAGGGGCTCAAGCTAAGACGGCTTTTAGTACGCCCATGGGCCTATACCAGTTCAGAAGATTACCCTTCGGCCTTAATTCAGCGGCTGCGAGCTGTCAGAGGTTGCTGGACAGGGTTCTCCGACCTCATCAGACATACGCAGCCGCCTATATGGATGATGTAGTAATACATAGTGTGGACTGGAATACCCATTTAAAACAGGTCGAGGCGGTTCTGCAGGCTTTTAGGGAGGCCGGACTTACCTTGAACCCCAAAGAGTGTTATTTTGCTCAGTACCGGGTGAAGTATTTGGGATATAATGTGGGCCGGGGAGAGGTGAGACCATTATTAAATAAGGTCAAGAGCATCCAAGAGTTTCCCCGACCGAACACAAAGAAACAATTACGTAGATTCCTGGGTATGGTAGGGTATTACCGCAGGTTCATCCCGCATTTTTCCTCAATGGCCACTGCCCTTACTGACATGCTGAGAGGGAAGAATCCGAACCAATTGAGGTGGGGAGGGGAGGAGTTGAGGGCATTTGAACGAATGCAGAGGGCCCTGTGCCAAGAACCTGTGTTGAAGGCGGTAGATTTCGAGAAACCCTTTGTCCTTCAAACAGATGCTTCGGGGAGGGGGGGAGGGGCAGTTCTGTCCCAGGAGCATGAAGGAGAAGAACATCCGGTGCTCTATTTAAGCCGGAAGCTCCTTCCTCATGAGGAGCATTACTCCACCATAGAGAAGGAGTGTTTAGCCATACGATGGGCGGTACAAGAGTGTAGTGTCTATTTAGAAGGGAGGAAATTTAAGCTGGTTACTGATCATGCTCCATTGAAATGGCTGAATATGATGAAGAATAATAATGGGAGATTAATGCGATGGTACTTAGCTTTGCAGCCGTTCCAATATTCTGTGGAGCATCGCCCGGGTAGGTGCTTAGAAAATGTGGATGCCCTGTCCCGGGTGGAGGAGGAGGAGGGGGAGAAGGAGGAAGAATGGGGAGACGGAGGCTTAAGGGGGGGGGGGGGGGTATGTAAGGAGTATGTAGAAAGGGCTAGGGAAGAAAAAGGAAAAAGGAGCGGAAGGAACTACAACACCCAACATGCCCCAAAGGAACCCGGGGATAGGCAAGAGTACCCCCGTTACAGGCAGGCATTTCCCAAGAAAGACCTCGAAAAGAGAAACTACGACTCCCAGCAAACCCCAAAGGAACCCAGGGATAGAAGAGAGTATGGGCCTCCCTGGGAGTCATCAGAAGAGGGCCGCAGGGGAGTGAGTAAACACAATTCTCCAACCTGGAGGGGGAGAGGGTGGAGCAAGTGGGTGGAGAAAGAAAAGACACCAAAGACTCTTAATGAAGGAAAGGGGCGGCAGCTGGAAGGAGGGCGGGGTGCAGAGAATATGGATTGGGCTCCTGAGGAGGAGGAGGAGAACAAGGAGGGGCCTTGCCCGATGGAGGTGACTGAGCCTGAGAGCACCTTGGAAGAGCCGATGGACTGGGCAGCTCTGGCTCAACGAAGGCCTTAGCAACCGCAGGGCTTAACTGGGTCCGCGGGAGGAGGTCAGATGGGAGTGTGACTGACCAAGAGGGTGGGACCCTAGGCTTTGAGCCCGCGCAGAGCCATTGAGAGAGGTGAGAGAGAGAGAGAGAAAAGACTGCTGCTTAAATATACAAGCTAAGGAAAGACTGAGTGGTGGACAGTGATACTGTGTTTTTTTTTGGTGTTTTTTTTTTGTGTACCAACTACTGGGACGGAGAGGAGCCCAGGGGAGTTTCCCTAGCTCGCCGGGAGTCACGGGCAGGGAACTAACCTGGGAGCTGGGAGCAGGACATGAGGCTCATTGTTATTTTTTGTATGTGTTATAACCTTGGACTTTTCGGGTGAAGAGGGAGAGGGGAAGTAGCTGCTGAAGCCTGGACTGTGTAACTAACTGGCTTGAAGAGATTGGACGGCTGGTATGCCGGTAGATGAATAAAGGGAAAGAAGGAGGATCTAACCTCCTCTGCAATAAACAGCTGTCTGGGTGTTTTTTTGGGTTTTTGTTTTTTGTTTTGGAGCTGCACCGGGCGAGCGAAGGAGGAGCAAACTTACAATATATATATATATATATCAGGTTTTAATTAAAAGAAAGTGTAACGTTTGTCACAGGGAACATGTGGATTTGCAATCAGCTCCCAGGTAGCCAGGTACTTGGCCAACTGGTCTCTCTTCTTCACATATTCTGCATTTACTAAGGGGCCCTTTTACAAAGCGGCGGTAAGCCTAATGAGGGCTTACCGCTTGCTCTTCTGGGACTACTGCCTGCCCAACGTGGCCCTCAGTAGTCCCGCCCTGACAGCGCGTCATTTCCAGGAGAAAACGAAAACCCCCAGAAATGGCTTACGTAGCGGTAACCCGATGGTAATTGGGCATCACCGTGTGATGTCCGATTACCGCTGGGTTAGTGCGGGAGCCCTTATCGCCACGTCAGTGGGTGGTAGTAAGGGCTTCCCGTCGCATGGCCGTGTGGTAAGATTTCTCTTACCGCATGGCCTTGTGTGCCTGGGGTCTTTTTACCCACTGCAGTAAAAAGGGCCCTGGTGCATGGGAAAAATGGTTCCCGCCGCTAGCACAGGGCCCCTTTTCCCACAGCTTTGTAAAATGACCCATAAATGTAGTAAGGCCCTGATATGTTAATTCTCCTCCTCAGGACCATAAAAAGCAAAAAAAAAAAAAAAAAAAAACGAAAACAGTTCCTCTGTCTCTTAAAATCTAGTTTAAGCAGATGTTCATAGGTTTTCCCCCTTTGTATAGTTCAAGCAGTCCGACTTCAGCTCCTTGGCCCAGGGATAAACCTGAACTGAGTATTTATAAAGAGTCCTAGAACTCTCTGACTTTATAGTTGGTTATTGCAGTATCCTTTTCCCCAGAGTCCTGGGGTGAGTAGACTCCCCTCCGGAGCCATGTACTGATTGCTGAGGGCACGTCTTCAAACTCGAATGTAAGTTTTTCTCACCAGTGCAGTAAGCTCATCATATCTAAATTCAAAACCTGCAGAACTTGTTTGTTAATCACATGCATACAAGTTGCTGCACTTAGTATTGTGTGCATGTGCACACAAAATGAAAATGTTGCACACATCTGTGCATGTGCTGCAACATTATTCTGTGGATAAATATCAGCATCAAAACATTTCTTGCAGAAAATATTTTGGTAATGCCAACATTTCTGTGCAGAACAACATTCCAGTAGATACCTTTTTTTTTCTGCTCAGAACTGTGTGCAGAGCTGTCACCTCCCATTCTGTCTTAAAATTTGTGGGTACTCTGATGCTCCTCATAAAAAGAAGAAACTGGCCTTAAAACTTCACAGAATCTTCTGCAGAAGAATGAACTAACCTTTCTGTGTTTTCTCAGCCCTGGCATTCAAGCTCTTGCATTGTGCTCACCTTAAAATCTTCTGCATGCGTCTCTGCACTGGGGCTGGGAAAGCTATATTGAAATGCCTTATGTATATAAACCTTGTTTTAAAGTGAACTGTTTAACATAAACTTAATCACACAACATCACTAGGAAAACAGCTTTGAATTTTAATCTCTGACTCTCCATGTTGGCTGTTTGCTATGCGGCCAGCATTCACTCAACATAATGGTCTCTACCTGCCAATGTGCTTTGAGGGATATTGTTAGCATTAAATTTGCCATTTACATTTTCATGTTTGACATAATTGAGGAATGGATGCTCTTATGAAAATTAAACTTGTGGTCCTGCTGGGCTACTGTAACCCTGTTAAAATGTAATGCGATTCTTGATGCGTCTTCTTTAGGTTTTTATTAAATAGAATATCAGTATGACTAATTCCCCTGGCCTAAATGCTGGCTGGGAAGGAGCATTATTGATAGGCCTGAACACAAATGGCCCTCGATACTCAGCCTCTAATGGACTAATAATGCATTATACTTGAATCAGAAATACTTTGAGTTGTAGTGCTTATTGCCATTATTGAAAACACCTGGAAGCTCCATTCATCAAGGTTACATCGAAATGCTCCCATTTGTTTACTAGTCTGTCAGTAAACATCTTTATTTACTTTTTTGTTCTACCACTTTGGCTGTGTTAGAATAGAATAGGGCCTTGTGGTAAACTTTCTATGGTTTCAAAAGACAAGATTATTTTTTTTCAGTCACAGAAATTCACCAGAAATAATTTTCTTGAAAAAAGAAGTAGAAGAATAGAAAGAAATAGAAAAAAAATAAGGTGCCATGTACAGGTCAGAAGCGACATCCATCTTACAGTCGGACTGCAATGAGAAAAAAGAAATAAGTTTAACAGGGTTCTTGTGGGTGATAAAAAAATTTCAGGTTGGGAATATGACATGATTTAACAGAGTATCAAATATATAAGGGTATCAACCAACGACCTATTACCTCTCACATTATACACTAAACATTATATAAATAGTATAATAACAATCTTGTAATCATATACTGCTACTCTCTTATACATTCACACGCATCCAAAGTTAATAAATAAATACTGTTTTTTAGAAGTTATGTTGGAATTATTGGTTGGAATTATTTAAAAAGAATACACTTTAAAAGGGTGCTATCTTTCATACATCGGTCAAATAAGGTTATTACGACTGGCTGAGTCAAGAACCATCATCTCACCGCTCAGGTTCCTTTCATCCTGCATACAGACCATTAAATATGTCTGTACATAGCAGTGTTAAACCCCTGCATAACCAGATACCTTCACATTGCTATTAATTAACTATAGTTGCATATACATGTTCAAAGCACAGGAAAGTTTTCACATGCTCATGCCAACCCAAAATGTTGTATTGTAATATTTATTTATTATTTATTGTAATATATCTTTTAAAGCAAGTCACTATACTTATCTTAAAACAACCTCCAACTGAGGTAATGTGATGATGTTAACCGGCTACTGGTATGTAAAAGACATGATGCAGAGCGATCAAAAAATCACTCAGTCCAGTTCCATCACCACGTGTCAATATTACTGCTTCTTTATAAATGTCACATAAACTGGTTCCTCAAATATCACACATTCTGTTTCCTCAGTGCTGACTTTCATAAAACTTTCTCAGGAGAAAACAAGTACAAAAAAGAAACATCCGTGACTTGTTGGCTCCCCCCATCCCAAAACAAAAGTCCTCATATCTTCCCAAGTATATAAAATTCAAACCCCATGTTACTAAACCAAAACAAGTATATCAAACAACTTATCAAAAAATGAAATATACTAAGGGCCTTATTTACTAAGGTATGCTAGCATTTACTGCACGCTAAAAATTAGTACGCGCTAATGCTAGACTCACCCATAGAAATATATGGGTATCTCTATCATTAGCGCACACCTACAGTAAACAGTGCCTGAAATGATATTAATATGCAGCTGCTTACCGTAGGAAACTCCAGTCACAAACAAATTATCAAAATGACACTAACCATTAAAAAAAACTCCAGGTTTAAATACCTGATGTCTGACACAATGATGTGACCGGGCGGCACAATATAAAATACACGCAGCAGATATGTACCAAAGGTTCCTTTGTAGGGGATAGCCGTCATCAGTGGTGAAACCAGCGTATAAGTGAGCACTGAGTGTTAACAGGGACTGGTTATTTTCAAAACATTCTGAACAAGAGTCTGCACCCCTGGTTTGTGTACTACCGTATTCATCCTGAACATGTGTTGAAGGTTCATTCTCAATTGCAAGAAATGCCTAAGGGGCCCTTTTACAAAGACATGTAGGCGCCTATTTGCATACAATGCATGTCAAATTGGCACTACCACCTGGCTACCGCGTGCCCCGTGCGGTAATTCCATTTTTGGCGTGCGCCCAAAACACGCGGTAGAAAATATTTTCTATTTTTTACCACGTGGTGCTTATATGGCAGCAATCGGCAGTTGACGTGCGTTGAATGCTTACCGCCCAGTTAGCACATGAGACCTTACTGCTAAGTCAATGGGTAGTGGTAAGGTCTCAGGCCGAAAATGGACATGCACTGGTTTTAATTTTGCCGCATGTCCATTTTTGGGCACAAAAAAAAGCCTTATTTCCATGCACACTGAAGAAATGGACCAGCACATGTCCAAAACACACGCCTAAACCAGCGCAGGCCACTTTTAGGTGAGCCTTAGTAAAAGGAACTTTAGTTTGCATTTAAGTGAAGTCACAATATGGGTGAAATTTTGACAACAGTGCGATCAGGTGGTCCATTTGCCCATTTTAAGAGTGGCAGATGTAAATATTGCCAATACGCCTTAGAGGTCGACCACATCAATATCCCAGATTCAAATTGGATTTTTGTATATGCACCAACGAACGGATTGTACAAGTGAACGTGTTGTCTATTGTATAATTTGCCCTTGTGGACTTTATTACATTGGACAACAAGAAGAAGCATTAAGATTTGTATTAATGAACATTTAAGCAACTTAGGGACCCTTTTACAAAGACATAGTAGGTGCTATGCGTGTGCAACATGCTCCAAAATGAGACTACCACCAGGCTAGTCTGCCCCTCTGGCAGTAATTTCAGATTTGGCGCACGTCCATACCGCCGGGACAAATACTTTTTTATTTCCTACCACACGTTGCATTTCAGACATTAATCAGCAGTTGCGCATGCCGACCGTTCACCACATATGTAGCACAGGAGCCCTTACCGCTAGATCAATGGGTGGGGTTAAGGGCTCAGGCTGTAAATAGGCACGCACTGGTTTCAATTTTAATGCAGGCCCTTTTCCCAGCCCATTGAAAAAAATGCCCTTTTCCCCAGATGCGGTAAAAACTGGCCCCGTGCGTGCTAAAAACAGGCGCCCACAGTACCGCAGTCCACTTTTTGCTGTAGCTTAGTAAAAGGACCCCTTAAAGTGCAATAGAGTGGAAGCGCCATTGGTAACGTACTGGCAGCAACAACGTCATTCAATAGGTGAAGTACGTTATGTGGTTTTGCTGCAAGTTTCTTTGGCAAAGGGCGGCAATGTTTCAGAATCGCTTTTGCATAAAGAACAGCAATTGATTTTTTTATTGGAAGACTGCAAATCCCAATGATTTAAACAGGGAAGTTGAATGGCTATGGCTGACGGTTTGGGATGTCCCGCCGCCAGGTCACACCATAGCATCAGACGTCGTGTATTTAAACCTGGAGTATTTTGACAATCTCATTTTGATAATGTGTTTGTGAGTGGCGTTCCCTTCGGCAAGCAACCACATAGTTAGTATACTTCATTTTTTTATGTTTGATATACTTGTTTTGGTTTAATAACATGGAGTTTGAATTTTATATACTTGGGAAGATATGAGGACTTTTTTATTGGGGGGGGGGGGGGGGGCAGCCAACAAGTCATGGATGTTTCTTTTTTGTAGTTTTCTCCTGAGGACGTTTTACAAAAGTCAGCAGTGAGAAGAAGAAGCAGAATGTGTGATATTTGAAGAAACAGTTTATGTGTGTTGGTAATGGATCTGGACTGACGGATTTTTTGATCGCTTCGCATCATGTTTTTTTACATACTTAGAGCCGGTTAACATCACTGCATTACCTCAGTTGGAAGTTGTTTTAAGATAAGTACAGTGACTTGCTTTAAAAGATATATTACAATATAACATTTTGGGTTGGCATGAACGTATGAAGCATTTCCTGTGCTTTGAACATGTATATGTAACTATAGTTAATTAATAGCAATGTGAAGGCTCCTGGTTATGCAGGGGTTTAACATTACTATGTGCAGACATATTTGATGATCTGCATGCAGGATTAAAAGACCATGAGCTGTGCAATGATGGTTCTTGACTCAGCCAGTCGTAATAACATTATTTGACTGATGTGTGAACTGAGCACCCTTTAAAAATATTTCGTATAAATAATTCCAACATAATTTCTGTAAAGCAATATTTACTTGTCTTAGTCTATGTTTCATCGTGGGCAATCCAAAAGGTGTGAGAAGCTTCCCAGAGCAGAGGGTGAAACCCTTGTACCTAGGGCCAGAGGGGAACGCCCCAGTGGCATCCTGCTGGAGATACATCAATTTCTGTTTCCCTGCAATTTTGGAGTTTGGTCTGGATTTCGCCGCCTCTTGTTACCGAGTCTCCTGGAGCTACATTCCTCTTCCACTCCTGATGTACTCTTGAACTTTTTATGGAAGGCTTTTGCCCTGCTCTTTCAGGTATCACAATACCCAATTAGTCTGCTACTTTACAAGGAAAAGAGGTGCCTACTTTCCTTCAAAGAATAGGTTCTAATTAGGCACCCTCTACATGTAATATATTTTTCTTCAATGTCAGCACTTATATAAATAATGTCTCTTAAAGTCCTTATAACTTTAAAAATATGGGGGGGACAATATTTAAAGTGATTTAAAAGGCCAGGAGATACTCCAAACTGTTTAAATCACTTGTCCAGGGCTAACTGGGTATATTCAGCAGCTCTTTACCAGACTAAGCCAAAACCAGCTATTTTGTGAGCGGTTTGGAGCAGAGTTGGCACTTATCTAGTTAAGTGCCAATATTAAGCACTTAACCAGACAGGTTAAATGTATAAATAAGACCAGATAAAACACGATCCTATCTTTATACAGTTCACCTTATGTGGTGAAGTGATGAATTTTTCCCTTAACCTCATATTTTTTAGCCTGCTGAGTATACCTGGATATTCAATGCCAGTACCTGGACATGGTCAGGCATCGAATATCCAAGGATAATGCAAGGAGAGGCTAAAAAAGGGAATGGGAATGGGACTTGATATACCACCTTTCTGTGGTTACAATGAAAGCAGTTTACAGACTTTATATAGGTACTCATTTTGTACCTGGGATAATGGAGGGTTAAGGGGCCTTTTTACTAAGGCGCGCCGAAAAATGGTCTGCGCTGGTGTAAACGCATGTATTGGACGTGCATAGATCCATTTTTCAGCGCACATGCAAAAAAAGGCTTTTTTGCCAAAAATGGACGTGCAGCAAAATAAAACTCAGTGCGCATCCATTCTGGGCCTGAGACCTTACCGCCACCCATTGACTTAGTGGTAAGGTCTCACGTGTTAACCGGGTGGTAATTGTCAGCATGCATACATTGCTGATTACTGCCCAGTTAGCGCCATGTGGTAGAAAACAGAAATTATTTTCTGCTGCACATCAAAATTAGAATTACCGCACGGGGCACGCGGTAGCTGGGCGGTAGTTCTATTTGCAATTTGACACATCTTATTAAAAGGGGCCCTAAGTGACTTGTGCAGAGTCACAAGAAGCTGCAGTGGGAATTAAATCCAGTTCTCAAGGATCAAAATCCACTGCACTAGCCACTAGGCTACTCTTCCACTCCTGACCACTGTCAACTGAATAGCTACCTCATAGCGTTCAGTATTCATCCAGTACAGTTACTGTAATGATAATGATGCTTATAGTTCACCAACTCCCAAATATAGGTTCAAAGCGGGTAATATCAATATTGAATTATACAATGATAACAGATGAAAAGAGAAGCAGTGTCAATAAAACAACCATCCTAATAAAATAATTTATTAAACAGATATATCTTCAATTGCTTCCAAAAAAGCAAATAAGAGGGAATCTTTTTAAGAACAGCAGGTAAAGAGCATTATGCAGAAGCTGCTTGATAAGGGAATGAAGTTGATATATACTTTTTAAGCTTAAATTTTACAAAAGATGGAAATAAAGAAGACAAGAATCAGTACCTTGAGATGAAGGTGTCAATGGAAATGAAAATAAAGAAAATAAATATTCTGGACATGTACCATTTAAAAGCTTAAATACCCAACATAATAATTTTAAAATGATACATGCTTTAATAGGTAACCAATGTTATTTCATCAAAATAGGCATAACATGATCTGACCTCTTCTGTCCTACAAACGTCTCAGCTGCAGCATGCTGTATCATTTGCAATTTAGAAATCAGATTGACCCAAAGAAGATAGTAGAGACCATGACAATAGTCTAGTTTTGATAAAATCACCACCTGAACCAAAAGTAGAAAATGTTTTTCCTTAAAAAAGCATGAATTTTTCTAAGACAATACAATTTATAAAATGTGGCTTTAATAACTATATCAATGTGAATTTTCAAAGACAAAGATTTATCCAAATCAATATCCAGTGTCTTTGAAACATTATCAACCTTCAATGTAAACCCATCGGGGAATAATAGTTCTTCAGGTATATTTTGACCTACACGATCTAACCATGAGCTGAACTCAACACTTGTAACTTCCTTATACAAAGTGAAATCTGCAATAAAAGCACCTGTAGTATAGACCCATGTTTTGGGCGTGCACAGAATTATTTTTCAGCACACCTACAAAAAATACCTCTTTTTCTTTTGCCGAAAACGGAAGTGCAGGCAAAATCTAAATTGCTGTGCGTCCATTTTGGGTCTGAGACCTTACCACCATCCATTGACCTAGCAGTAAACAATCCGGGTGGTAATGACCTACACACGTCAAATGCCACTTGGTGCGTGTCCCTTACGTGTGCCTGAAAATAAAAAATATTTTTCAGACGCTTGTATCGGATACGCACCAAAAATGAAATTACTGCAAGAGCCACACGTACTTGGGCGGTAACTCTATTTTGGCACGCGTTGAGCACACGTAGACGATTACACGGCTTAGTAAATGGGGCCCCTAAAAGAGTGAAATTCTCTAATCCAGGACAGACCCTTACCTGAAATACCTAATGTACTTAGGAGCCCTTTTACAAACAAGTTGCTGTGCAGCAACATGGAACTACTGCCAGCCCAACGCTGCCGCTGGTGGTAGTTCCACCTTAAGCGTGCGCCATTTCCAGTGCTATGGAAATTTTTTCCAAAATTATTAGTACGGCTTTAACCCGGTGATAATTGACACTGCCCAGTTACCACTAGGTTACCGCAGGAACCCTTACCGCCACCTCAAAGTGTGGCAGTAAGTGCCCCCCCCCCCCAAAGTGGCCATGCAGTAAATGCAATTTTACTGCATTGCTATGTTGATTTTCGGTCTTTTTTACCCACTGTAGTAAAAAGGGCCCTGGCACGCAGCAATAGCGGCCACTGCCACTAGTGCAGGGCCTTTTTTACCGCAGCTTGATGAAAGGACCCCTCAATTTGTATAATGATATGTCATAATCAACAGTGTCAAATGCAGCAGTAAGATTAAACTGCAAAAGAATGCCAGATTTACCATAAGCAAACAATGTTTTTATCTCAGCGATAATAGCTAATAAAACTGATTCTGCAGAGTGATACACATCTAAAACCAAATTATAACGGATGTAAACAATCAAATTTCATCAAATGTTCCGATAGTAACTCTACCACTTAAGCCTTTCCCAGTTTACCAATTAATGGAATACTTGCCACTGGTCTATAGTTCATTGGGAGGCTTGCAATTAAAGAAACATTTTTAATAAGAGGAGTCAAAATATTTCCTCCCAACATAGATGGAAAATGCCCATCTTGGAGATAAACATTCTGCATCCTCATAAGCCAGTCAGCTATCAAAGGTGATGGATCTCCCATTAAACAAGAAGATTTAAACAATTTTTTAATAAAGATTTAATCTTAGTAACACTTATAGGTGGAAAAAATGGCCACAGTCTATCTGCTTCACACCTCAGAAATATGCCCCGAAATTCTATATATCGCGCCTTAATTTCCATGCAGAATCAAAGTGTATTCTATAACAATGTGCATAACTTAATTGATTAACTAGCCAATCAGTGCTGTCAATTGGATGTTAAGCAATTATCAGCACTAATTGGCATTACTTATGATTTACACACACTACTCTCTAAGGGATCCTTTTACAAAGGCGCGCTAAAAAATGGCTTGCGGTAGTGTAGGCACAGGCTTTGTGTGTGCGCCGATCCATTTTTTAGTGAGCCTGTAAAAAAAGGCCTCTTTTTTTGCCAAAAATGGACGTGCGGCAAAATGACAATTGGCGCACGTCCATTTTGGGTCTGATACCTTACCGCCAGCTATTGACCTAGCAGTAAAGACTCATGCAGTAACTGGGCGGTAATGACCTATGTGCGTGTCTGTTACGCACACCCGAAAATAAAAAATAATTTTCAAATGCGTGTATCGGACACACGCCAAAAATGAAATTACTGCAAGAGGCACACCGTAGTCAGGCGGTAACTCGATTTGGGCAGATATTGGTCAAGCGTAGATGCTTAAGCAGCTTAGTAAAAGTGTATTCTGTAACATGGTGCACGTAAATTCCAAGTCGCATAGTTGAAAATGGGGCATGGTTATGAGCATGGAATGGGTGTTTCTAAAATCTATGTGCATTATTATAGAATATTCCCGCTCTGCACCTAATATAGGTGTCAGGATTTACACCAAGTAAAATATGGCCTAAATGGACATGACCAAATTTGGTTGCATGGAGATGTGCTTGTCATATTCTATATGCAGTGTGGAAATTTAAGCCTATTCTATAAAATCTAGGTGTAGTTCAGAGAATACACCTAGGTATATTTTTTTCTGCTAGATTTTTCAGGCACCATATATAGAATCTAGCCCTTGATGTTCAGAAATGTTAACTACCTCCTCTAACTTAGGGGGAATAGTTGATCTAATTTTCATATTTTCATCTGAAAAGTATTGAGCTAAAACTTCAGCAGAAGGATATGAACCCTCAATACTGTTTTGTTTAGAAGTTGTGGCTCTCAATGAATAAAAAAGCTTAAACAATTTCCTTTGATCTAGATAATTACTTTCAATTTGTAAAGAACAAAATTGTACTAACTTAAGGGCTCTTAGTGCTCTAAATTCATACTTATAATCAGTACTGCTGTCCATATCGATAACAGTTCACCGGCACTATCCATTTCATTTAGACCTATTATTTGGCAGGCCTAAACTAAATATATATATACTGTGATATTCCCCCCTTTTTTTTAACAGGGAATGATGTCCTGAGTTTCTCTTGAGACTTCTACCCTACTGTGGTAAGGGCAAGACTACTCTAAGCTCCACCTCCTTTCAAACAGAAAGTAAGCTAGTAATAACCACTTCTAATAGGGGATGCTATGGAGCCAGAACATCTCCTCAGGTAATAAGTCCATAAAAAAGGTTGTTTTTTTTTTTTTTTTTTCAAATGCTTTCTATCCCTTTCCAAGTCAATCTTAAAGGCTCCCTTTTAACTCAGGGTAAACAATCAGAAGACAGCCTTCCCTTTCCCTCCCGAACAAATCTGATTCCTTAGGTTAGAGACAAGATGCCTCATTATCTCAGTCCATTGCTCCTTGATAAGAAAAACAAAAGAAAAATGTTCAATAAGTTCATCAAAGCCTTCAGGAAGCTTTATGCAAATCAGTTCAGCAATGCCTGTGAGAAGTTTTATGCAGATCAGTTCATTCAGTTTCTAACCACTAATTTAACAAAAACAGTCTTGTTTCCTTTCTTTGTTTCCGTTGATCTAAACACAGCCTTTTTAATACCATCTTTTTAACACAGTCTTTCGGAGTTGGAGAGTTCTCAGCTGCTCTAGTTTTGAATAAGCAGTGCACTGAATGTGAAGAAGTCCATGGGAATTGAATAGGGTTTTTTTTGCATTCAGCACACCATTAATCGGTAGTGCCACTTTGTAAAAGGAGCCCAGTCTCCTAGAATACAAAATCAAGGGGGGGAAATAACATGTTAGTTAAAACGGTTATTTCAACAACATTTTACAAGTTTGTGAAAAATAAATTATGAAGGAGCATTATGAAGCATATTTTCAAAGCACTTAGACTTACAAAGTTACATGAGTAGCTTATGGAACTTTGTAAGTCTACGTGCTTTCAATGACCCCCAAAGAGTACCAAAATAAAGGTCCAGCATATAAAACACTCTTTTCCTTGTTGCTGAAAGCCTAATCACGTTAAGACCTAGGAGCTGATAAATAGGGTTTTTTTTTAGATGAGTGTAATGCTCACTGAGGAATGTATCTTGCTAGCTTGTTTGAAAGCTAAACAGGGAGTCCCAGATGGAATGATTCGTACACTACATTGGAAGTCAATATAATTAATGTAAAACAAGTGTAATGTGATCATACTTCCTGTTAAATAATCTGCCTAAGGGCAACTGCAAGGTAGCACTGAGAGGTAATTTGTCTGGACAGTACTCTTTCCCTAATATTTCTTCTGGGTTATCTTCTTGTGTGTTGTCTGATGGTGAAGAGAAAAGGTAAGATGCACACCTACCCTTCAGTGGCATCTGTTCCTTTGACTGCCAGACCAATCAACTGTTTTGATACTGATTATGGTCTGGAGTCCTGGGCTAGTTCCTCACTGTGGGGAAATTTAGGGGAAGGAGAGCTGACTCCCCTACCTGTGGTTGGCATCTCTTTGAGCCACAGAGCTGGTATAAATGATCATACCTAAAGTAGATAAACTAATGGCCAGATTCTATAAATGATGCTCAAAAATGGGCACAGGAAAAGATCGGCACTAATTGCTTTGTATAAAGGATGTATGTCCTTTATAGAACAGCGCTTAGCACCAATTCCCATGTCATCACTTTGGGTGCCAGACTTAATAAGCCTGCTGAAACCTGGCACCCAAGTTGGGTGTGCGGACCAACTGTTCTATAAAACTGCACTCAACATTTAGGAACGCCCGTGATCCACCTATACCCCTATGTCCATTCCCCTTTTTGAGATACACACTGTGGGAGTTGGGCACTCAGTGTTATAGAACAATCACAGTCAGATGCATGCGCAAATCGTAGTTGGTGCAAAGTAACATCAGTAATTGGCTGATAGCGTCCAATTATTAATGTTGATTGGCTCATTATCTAATTAAGTTGTGTGTGCATCTCGGGAGCGTACCCAATTCTGGGCACCATATATAATATAGAATCTTGGGGTAAATGTGAACACTGCCATGCTTTACTCAAACTCTGTATAAGAAACATAAAAACAGAGGGGCAAATCTATCAAAATATCAAAGATTATAAAAAGGTTTGCAACAATTGAGGAATAGTGCAAGGATCACTCCCATATAAATTGTAATTAAAATTAGAACCCTCAAAGCTCCCAGAGGTATTTTCACCACAACAGTATTAATTTATTTTATAGAGTCACCAGTATTATCACAGGTTTAAACTAACCTAAGGAGAAAAAAAGAACAGCAGAAAAACTCCAAGTATATCTCTTCCATCTGGAGAAAACTGACTGTAGAAAAAAAATTGTTACTACGGGATAGCAAGCTAGTACATTTTTACTCTTCGAAGGAAAAGACCTCAGAAGCTCAACCAATGGAGTTTATTTTCTACCACAGTAGCTGGGTGAACCTCCTCATTGGTCTAATAACCTTCTTTACATCTTACTTTTATATATATATATATATATATATATATATATATATATATATATATATATATATATATTTAAAGTTTTTTTGTATATATTTTGAGAATTTTTCTCCTTCCAACTTTCACTAATTTTTATGTTAGTGTTGTCATATGATTTAAACAGGTACATATCTGAATGCGTTTTTCTACTTGTACAGTGAGCTTGACAGAGCGTTTCCGTTTCACTTTTCTGCTTCGTCGGGAGCTACACCTGCGATATTTTAGTTTCAGAGGAACCTGAATCAAGAGAAAAGTTTCTTAAGTAAAAGTTTTTATGAGTAAAGCTTTCATGGAACTCATACTGTGCCTATGGTAAAGTCTTTATCTTTGTTTGAGAGCCCTCTTTCTCCTTCTGCCATAATGACAGCCCATTACAAAATGGTGTCTATCCTCTTTTATAAGGACGCCCATTTGTGTGAACCAATCATCTGTTCCCTCTATCTTTTGAGTTTTAAAGGGAACACGTCTAGTTGACCGGTATTCTATCTTGTACTGCCTCCATCTTATAGGGACATTTTCCACTCTATTCTGTTATTTAGACCTTGGGGGTGAGCAAGTGTAATCTGTAAATCCATCGTTGCTCTAATTGAAGTAACTTACGATTTAAATCACCACCTCTGATGGTGGGTCTTATCTGATCAATCACTAATAATAATAATTTTATATGAGGGTGCCTGGTTTAAAGGAGCAAGTACATATTTAGGGGCCCTTTTACTAGGCTGCAGTAAAAGGGGGTCTGCACTAGTATAAGCATATTTTTGACACGTGCTGAGGCTCCCTTTTACTGCAGCAGGTAAAAGATTGTCTCTTTTAAAAAAGAGAGAAATGGCCGTGCAATAGGTGAACCTCTTAGTGCGCAGCCATTTCAGAGGGGAGTACTTACTGCCACCCATTGAGGTGGCGATGAGGGCTATTTTGCTAACCCAGTTGTAACCGGGCAGTGTGCAGTACTACCCGATTACCCCCAGGTAATCACTGGTACTACAAAAATAGAAAACATTTTTGTAGAGCTGGAAATGGCATCCACTGGGGGTGGGAACTACTGCTGGGCTGCTGCGGTAGCCCAGCGGTTGTTCCTGTTTGGCATGCGGTAAACCTGCGTTGGGCTTACTGCTACTTAGTAAAAGGGCCCCTTACTTAGGTGCTATTTTATAAAGACATATAGGTGCCCATGTATCTTTATATTATCCTAGTATAGGTGACAGGTGTCAGTGTCTATGCCTAGGTTAATCATATACATGTGTAGATTACCATACCTTATAATCTACTAGTAAAAAAGGCCCGTTTCTGACACAAATGAAATGGGCGCTAGCAAGGTTTTCCTCGGAGTGTGTATGTTTGAGAGAGTGTATGTGCGAGTGTATGTGAGAGAGAGAGTGAGTCTGGGTGTAAGTGTGTCTGTGAGAGAGAGTGTGTGTGTGAGAATGAGAGTGTGTGCAAGTGCGTATGTGAGTCACAGTGTGTGAGAGAGAGAGTGTGTGTTTCACACAGATACAATGTGTGCGAGAAAGAGTGTGTGAGACACAGACTCTCTGTGAGACTGAGTGTATGAGGCCCAGAGAGTGTGTGAG
Source organism: Microcaecilia unicolor (assembly GCF_901765095.1). Classification (NCBI taxonomy): domain Eukaryota; kingdom Metazoa; phylum Chordata; class Amphibia; order Gymnophiona; family Siphonopidae; genus Microcaecilia; species Microcaecilia unicolor. The sequence goes on along the minus strand of NC_044031.1, from coordinate 189,792,369 downwards.
TGACTACTAGAGGCATATTTTCAAAGCACTTTGGGAGGCTAAGTTCCATAGGTTTCTATGGAACTTTGGGAGGCTAAGTGCTTTGAAAATGAGCCTCTGTGTGACACAAAGAGAGTGAATGTGATAGTGTGAGACATATAGTGTGTGAGAGACAGTGTGTGAGAGTGAGAGAGAGAAAGACATTGACTGTGAGAGAGAGTGTATGTGACAGAGATACCTCCCCCCCTCTCTGGTGTCAGGCCCCCCTCCCTCCCTCCCTCTCTCTGGTGTCAGGCTCCCCCCCTCTCTCTCTCTGGTGTCTGAGCATTACTGTGCAGGATGCTGCGCTCTGGCTGTGCTTCAAGGAACTGACCAAACCGATTTAATAGAATGCACCTCCAACATTCTGAAGCCGAGAAACCTCATGTGGTTGGTCACTTCTGCTTGTGACGAACCCGGAAGTACTCGAGGGAGGAGCTTACAGAGATGGAGCCTGAGCTTCAGAAGCTTCAAACCCTTCACTGAAGCCATGGAGTCAGCTTCAGAACGTTGAGGTTGGTTTTTATTATATAGGATGTTCATACTTGCAAATTCTGCCCATGATCCACCCAAACTACACCCCTGAGCATCCCTACTGGCAAAGTACATGCCATCAGCTCATGGCACTCACTTTTTACACTACTCTGTATTTTCTAAGAGGCCACTATGAAAATGACTTTAAACGTCACCCCCAGAGGGTTAGTTTATAACAGGATGTTCAGGTTTAGTAGGAAAGAAGGGGCCTGTTTTGTCCCTACTTTATAGAGATACATAGAGGGACATAATCGAAAGGGGTGCCCAAGTTTTTCTGAGGACATCCTTGCAGGACGTCCCGGTGAATGGGTGGGGAAACCCATATTATCGAAACAAGATGGGCATCCATCATTCGTTTCGATAATACAGTCGAGGATGTCCAAATCGCAAAATTTAGGTCGACCTTAGAGATGGTCGTCCCCGATTTTCGCCGATAATGGAAACCGAGAACACCCATCTCAGAAACGACCAAATCCAAGCCATTTGGTCGTGGGAGGAGCCAGCATTCGTAATGCACTGGTCCCCCTGACATGCCAGGACACCAACCGGGCACCCTAGGGGGCACTGCAGTGGACTTCAGTAATTGATCCCCTGTGCATAGCTCCCTTACCTTGTGTGCTGAGCCCCCCCAAACTGCCCCCCAAAAAACCCACTCCCCACAATTGTATACCACTTCCATAGCCCTAAGGGGTGAAGGGGGCACCTATATGTGTGTACAGTGGGTTTGTGGTGGGTTTTGGAGTGCTCGCTGTTTCCTCCAAAAATGTAACAAGCGGGGAGGATGAGCCTGTGTCCACCTGCCTGAAGTGCATTGCACCCACTAAAACTGCTCCAAGGACCTGCATACTGCTGTGATGGAGCTGGGTATGACATTTGAAGCTGGCATAGAGGCTCGCAAACAATATTTTAAAAGTTTTTTTAGGGTGGGAGGGGGTTGGTGACCACTGGGGGAGTAAAGGGAACTCATCCCCAATTCCCTCCAGTGGTCATCTGGTCAGTTTGGGCACCTTTTTGAGGCTTGGTCGTAATAAAAAATGGACCAAGTAAAGTCGCCCAAGTGCTCGTCAAGGATGCCCTTCTTTTTCCATTATCAGTCGAGAACCATGTGTTAGCACGCCCCAGTCCCATCTTCGCTACGCTTCCGACACCCCCCCGTGACGGAAAGCAATTGAGGACGCCAAAAATCGGCTTTCGATTATGCCGATTTGGGCGACCCTGGGAGAAGGATGCCCATCTCCCGATTTGTGTCAAAAGATGGGCGCCCTTCTCTTTCGAAAATAAGCCTGATAGACACCTATATATCTTTATAAAATACCAGTGTAAATCTAGCAGTAATAGCACCTATGCTAAAAGTGCGGATATTATTCGTACTCAGGAGCAGGTGTAAATATTTCTGTGCAGAGTGCACAAGTATGTGTGTAGATGAACATATTTTATAATCAATGCACATATTTCATTAATTCTCTCACACTATGCCCAGGCTGCACATTCATGCCAACGCTTGTGTTATTCCATCTGGCCTCGTATTATAAAAGCCGTTTACCCATGTATATTCCTGAGTGGCTAAATTTTGCTGCAGAATGTAAGTCTTTTCCCTGCATTTTATAAGCCCCAAAAAGACATCTTTTCTTAAAATGAATAACTTTGAGCATACAAACTGTGAAATGATCAAAGTTTTATGTTTCACTGGTACAATTTTTTATTAAAGGCACTTCTGCAGCTGGCGCTAACCCTAATGACAGACACACATTTGAATATTACTCTTGATTTGTTGAACTGAAAAAATGATGGAACATTATCTGAATTGCCAGTATGCTCTTGAATAATGTTGAATTTGCATTTTTAGTGTATGCATTTAGGGCCCCTTTTACTAAGCCGCATAGGTGCTTACGCATGCCCAACGCACGCCAAAATGGAGTTACCACCTGACTACTGTGTGGCTCTTGCAGTAATTTCATTTATGGTGCGTGTCCGCCACCCGCATCTGAAAAATATTTTTTATTTTCTGGCACACGTCCGCATCTGATGCGTGTAGGTCATTCCCGCCCAAGTTCTTTACCGCTAGGTCTGTGGCTGGCGGCAAGGTCTCAGACCCAAAATGGACATGCAGCAATTTTGATTTTGCCGCACGTCCATTTTCATAAAAAAAAAAAGGTTTTTTTTACAGGTGTGCTAAAAAATAATTCTGCGCGCGCCCAAAACCGACACCTAAACTACAACAGCCATTTTTCAGCGCGCCTTTATAAAATGACCCCTTATGTTGTAATCTGCTTCAGAATATGAGGATTATTCAGGGAATTATGCATAAATAAAAATACTGTCTAACGTGTTCTCAGTTTCATCCTCATAGGCAATGAAAAGAAGATAAATTCTATAGATGAGCTAATTCACTATTAACAATTTGAACCTCTTTGCCAAGTATGTGTAGTAATGAGTGGATGGAGAAGGAAGTAAAAGGTAATTCTTATCAGTTTTAAATATCCCAATTTAATTGATAAATACTTTTTATATTCAGCTTCACTGATGGTTCCACCTCCTTGTCAACATTTTTCAGGTCTATCATGCTCAGTTGGGTCCACCTCTCTCCTACCTAGAAATAAATACATTTCTCCATATGGAAGGCCCGGCAAGGAACCACAGACTAGAACTTACTTTCTGAAGACCTTGTAAGAACTGACAAAAAAGGCATTCATCTATCAGAAACCGGCCAATAATCAAGGTGATTTAACCAGCCAGAAACGGCCACCAACTGGGTAAATCGCTTGTTTGTGGTTATCCAGTCATTTTCAGCGGCACTTAACCAGTTATCTTCACTGAAAATGACCAGTTAGTGCTGAATTCAAAAGCGGCTAACTCATGGGCATTCTAGGGACGGAGTCGAGTTAAGTGCCAATATTCAGCCCTTACCGCATAAGTAAACCATTTAAATTGGGCAACATAAATAGCAGTTCTATCTTTAAGTGGTTTGGCTTATGTGGGCCAGGGCTGAATATTGACTTACCTGGCTATATTTTACCAGGCTCCAAAAAAAAAAACATATTCAGTGCTGAAGCCCAGACAGGCCCCAAGATTGAATATCCAGGAACAATGCCGACAGCAGGCAGCAAAACATTCACCATCACCAGCTGAATATTTTGGGAAAAGCATTTGGTCAGGAAATAATACATTTTATCTATTTATCTGATGCTAATAAGCACCTTTATCTTAGTTAAGCTTATCTGTTTAGCAGCTGATAAAATATGTATTATGATATAGTCTTATGTTGAAATTGAGTTTGGAGTGTCTATAACCATATTAATAATTTTATCTTTAACAAAGAAATATAAAAAGAGTCTGCACACAAGATGGCTGCACGCTAACGCGACAAGCTGCTGCATTACCGTATAGCACTGATGCAAAAGCGTCGTGGAAAGGCATCTGCCCGAGTTCCCCAGACCCCTTCCCATATTCCTGGACAGATGTATCGGTTCCTAATGCAGCGGGGGGCTGGTGTGGAAGCCGGGACCATTGCGAGGCAAGACATTGGCGGGAATGAGGAATTTACAGCGTCTCTCGCACTTGAAACATCTTTGAGTCCCGAGCAAAGAGTCCCACCCCCGCAACCAATGGCGGCGAGTTCCCCGCTTCCCGGTTCGTCTGCATCTGCCGAGAGAGGTGAGGTAGCGACGGCGAAGGAGACTCAGATACAAACTTTGATAGCGGGAGAAGGGAGGTTAACACCTCCAGTAGTGACTCACCAGCCTACAGAATCGCCGGAGGATTTACAAGCGGTTGGGGAGAGGAGAGCTGAGTCAGAATTTGTATTTCCTGCTGAACTTGCAATCAAGCCAAAGGAGGTAACACTGGACTCATTGTGGGACCTTATGTCCCGATTGGGACAAATGTTTCTAACTGCTACAACTAAACATTCCGTTTTAATAAACGAGCTGGAGCAAAAGATTGAAATACAAAAAACTGAGGTTGAAAAAATTATCCCTAGATTGGATACAGTTGAACAATCTGTAAAGAAACTGGAGAATATTCAATTCTTCCTTATAAAAGATGTATCCAGCCTAAGAATTAAATCTGAAAATTTAGAAAACTACACCAGGAATCAAAATTTACGTTTCATTAACTTTCCTTATATTGCTATGATAAAACCTGGTGATATGCTGAAGAGAGATTTAGTGGAGAATTTATGTATACCGGAGAATAATTTACCACCATTTTCAAAGGTTTTTTTTATCTTCCTCAAAAAATTCCAGAAAAAAATTTGCAACAGACTCTGGACATTTCAGCCTTTCTTGAGACTTCGGACTCTCAACAGGCCACACCAGCAACTTTGGTTGCAGCGGTGGCCCTAATTCCTGATAAGCAATGGCTTTTCCAGATGTTTTTTAAGCATTGGGAGAAGCCATTTCTTGGCTTGCGGATTTCCTTGTTCCCAGACTTCTCAAGAGAGACACAGAAGAAAAGGAAACAATTTCTCATAATGAAACCGGCTGTTGTTCAGGCAGGGGGAACCTTTTTTTTTTTTAGGTACCCCTGCAAGTGTATTGTTAGACTTGATAATGTTAAATCTTCCTTTACTGATCCATCTCAGCTTTCCAAACTAATTGCTTCTAAGTCAACAACTGGACCAACATAATATTTTTCACCAGAAACCTTCGCGAATAGCAATTTACCTTTAAAATTATTCGTTAATTAGATTCCTCTAATTTAAGTTTTGGAATCCTTTTGAGGACTTAAGTGAATTCTTTATTTTGATGATATAATCAGGATATGTATGATTTTTTTTCCTTTTTTTCTTGAATATATGTATATCACTTTCTTTCAAGATTGTATGCTTGAAAAGTTAATGTAAAATATATATAAATAAAAAAAAAGAGTGTGCACAAAGGTAAGAGAATCAACAAGTTTCCACTTATGAAATATGGCTTCAGAGATCAGACAACTTCTACAAGTAATGATGTCAAAGTGGGAGAAGAAAAGATTACAATCCTCTCGATGGATAGATGCCAATGTTTTAAAATGATTTCTATTAAAACTGTAATGATGAGTTCCAGTGTTCTCTTTCTTTTCTACCTTTCCTATTTCATGCTGGGTCTCAAAGGGTACAACCAGGCATCAGGAGCTGAGTCCCTGGGATCCGAGAAAACCCAGGGAGAGAAAGAAAGAAAGAAAGAAAGAAAGAAAGAAAGAAAGAAAGAAAGAAAGAAAGATTAAATTGTAAAATCATTTTACAATAATTCTCTAGAAGAAGGAGAAACAGTTAAATTACACAGAAGAAAGAGTTGGGTAAGGACTAGTGGGTGCCACTAAAGCAGAAGCTTCAGGTAAGAGTGAATTTCAGACACACATCTAAACATGACGGAAAGAATCTGAGATCTGACTGCATGTAGCAATGAAGTTCAATTAGATACTGGAATGTGTAAGTTCCTCTTTTCTTTGAGATGGCTACTTTGAATAGAAGAATAATCACTGGTGTTTTTCTTTTTCACTGCTCTTGCACTGAAATTCGAAAGTTGCTCAAATAAAGCATTTTTTGTTTGAAGAATCAAACCAGAATAAAAATGAGCTTTTTTTTCTTTTGACTTCATGATTCTGACTTACATATCAGGACTAGATATGTACCATAAATTTTGGACCCTGGAAGAGTGCTTCCCCTGCCCAGCCATGGTCCCAGGGTATGGGGTGTAATATGCCCATACAAGTCAAAGGACTGAAGACTATCTCAGTAGAATATACTCACACTATTACAATAATATGCTGCTTATTGGTTTTTAGAGTTGGTAAGTAATAATTAAACCACTGATAATCACAAAAACTAAGGGAGTGACCTCGGTACCAAACGCCCCTAACAGAAAATATACTTCAAACAAGGGCCTATAGTTAACTAATCATAGGTACACAACCCTCATAAATGAATGGAGAAAAAAATACTTGGCTGAAAAAAACTCCATTCAAGGTTAATCAGCATAAAGAAAACATCCACAATGAGCAATAAGACCACTAGGTTGAAACAGTTCAGTTCAGTTCAATACTTCTCTTCCATAGAATCTGCACAAGCCAGGCACTTATACTGTTGCAGACCAAATATGTCACTTAGCTGTTGCATCAGAGGAGCAATCACCAACTCTTGATTCTCAACTCTCGATAGCTGGTGATTACTCCTCTGATATCCCTAATGTAGCTTTGGTGAAATAAGCAGCCCTTGTTGGGTTTTATCGATGCACTGCACTTTTCTTCAGTCAACGATAAATTACAGCAGCTAAGTTACATATTTAGTTTCCACCTTACCTGTTCTGCAGTTAGCATGCAGTAGCAAAACTTGCTCTGTATTAACTGCATTGCAGCCCTCCCACAAATTCTGGGAATGTCATAAATAGTTACTAGAGAAGTTTGACAGCTAATTTACCTTAACCTTTGCAGTTAACATGCAATATCTTAGTTTGCCTTGGTAAAAAGGCCCCATAATTTAATCAAAAATTAATGTCACACCTCTTTACAATATTAGACCTGGCAGGAATGTTGTCTACACCTGTGAACGTACAATAAGGAGTTACTTTCATAGGCTGAATTAGTGCTCTTTTTTTTTTTAATTCTTTATTTATCATTTTCATTAATTTACAAGAATATATCTTGAACAAGTAAAGCAGTTTAACAGGTTACAGGCAATTTTCTCTAAAGAAAAAATTAAGTAAGAAAAATATAGTTTATCAACTTGTATTAGACCCCAAATTAAAGGGGCTGGAACTTAATACTACTCAGGAGATTAGTTTCAAATATCTTCCAAAAATAAAAGGTAAAGGCTTAACAGTATATACCGCGCATTTTTAACTTTTTCATTAGTCTCTTTTCCAAGGCTAATCAGACCTACTAAACTCCAACTTGAATTATAAAACCTTTTTCTGTATAATAAACTGTTTCAGATGCTCAGAAACAAAAAATACATATTTAACCCCTAAATATTTCACATTGCATTTACATGGGTAATTGAGATTAAAAGAGGCTCCCAAAGCTAATGTTGCAGATCTTAATGCCAAAAACTCTTTCCTTCTGGTCTGAGTCTGTTTAGTGACATCTGGAAAGACTAGTACTTTTTTTCCCATAAAATGGGGTTTGTAAGTGTTTTAATGCAGTTTTTCTAACCAGTTCCAGGTCCTGTTGAAAAATAAAAGATACCAAAAGAGTTTGTCTTTCAGTTATTTCAGTCAAGGAAGATTCTAATAATTCCGAAAAATTTAAATCAGGTTCTATTTGTGGCTGTTCTTGGGGGCCATCTTTCAATTTTCTTGCTGGCAGATAATATACTTCATTGAGTGGAGGTATTTTATCTTCTGTAAATTTCAAAATTTCCATCAAATATCGTTTGAAAATTTCCAAAGGGGAATAAATTAAAGTTCTTGGAAAATTCAACAAACGCAAATTAAGCCTCCTGTTGTAATTTTCAAAATATTCCAGTCTGCTATGAATCAATGTATTGTCTTGTATAAGCTTTGCTGAAATTTCTTTCATTTTTACATTTTCATCAGATAAGTTATTCATTCTTTCTGAGACTTCATTTTTCATTGCTGTAAGGTCTTTAGACAAAGTCTGAACGTTACTCACAAGAGAGTTGATCTTGCTAGTTGAGGTTAAGACCGTCTGAAGTATCTCCCATATAGCCTCGAGTGAAACCGGCACTTTCTGGGCCTTAGATGAAACACAGGCTTCGACTGGGGAAATCGCTATGGGGCCCAGTTGACTCGCCGCTTCGCCGTCGTCGCGGTTTAGCGGGTCGCCTCCATAATCGGCCCCAGTCGGTTGTGGCAGTTGAGATCGCGTTGGAGGGGACAATGAAATATCCTGTCCCAAGAGGTCAGCCTCTCCTGGCGCTGTAAACTCAGCGGGACCTCCAAACGCCGTCGTCGCGGTTCTCGCGAGAAAACTATTGAGCGTCTGCTGGGTAGGTGTAGAAGTTAGAGCTGCCTGGGCCGCGGCTCTAACAAACGCCTTTCTCTTTGTATGCGGCATATTTCCTTACAGGTAAAACAATTTTTTTAAGGTAATAGAGAAAGAGTTTGTGCTCCTGCTGACTCCTCGATGTTACTCGCGAGGTGATGTTACTGCCGCCATCTTGCTCCGCCCCCGAATTAGTGCTCTTAAGTGAATTTCTGGCCACCAAAAACTACATGCATCAGTATGTATAAATTTGACTGCCTAGACAGGTATTCTGGAGGATGTTTGAACGGCATGTTATGAACCTACAAATGACTAGCATATTGGAAATGCAGACAACTTTCCATCATTGTTGTTTTCAACTGGTTGAAGTTATCATGCAGCCACTCATTTTATAGTAGTATGCTGTGGTTGGCATTTGGGTTAACGTTTTCATATTTTCTGTGAAAAACTTTGTAGATAGGTGAACAGTTGAAAACGTACCCTTTAATGTTTATTAATATAATATAATTATTAATATAAATAAACAATAGATAATAGTATTTGACAATAGATAATAGTATTTGACTTCTTAAGAAGTGTTTTCTTCTCAAGATGTGTTATGAACTATTTTGCCCATGATAGATGTTGGAAGTGGTATAGAAATATTTTTTTTAAATCTTAAATAGAAGCTATCTAGAGAGAGGAATATACATTCACTAACAGAAACACTAGGTGGTGCTAATGCCTAAATGAATATTGACTGGGTGCTAGTGCTCTGAATCCTCAGTATAGTCAAAGAAAATTCTATAAATTTTGTTTCAAATGATGAATAGGTTTGCTAGGAAAGCCACATTTACATGTATGCAAGAGGCTTACAAATGCTGGAATTTATAATTACAATATTTACTTTTTAGAAACAAATATTAAATAGACCAAAATATAGCACGCAAAGCATAAATTGTAATGAAATTGCAGTGAACACAAATATAAGTGAGTGTGTGAACAACTTCAAATTGCATGATCATTTGAGCGACGACATCAATGAAGAAATTCAATCAAGGATATCAGTAATTTCAGACCTCTCAAATGTTACACAGCTTGTACACCGTCATAGAGAACTAACCCATTTGGGACTGAAATTTTTGATAAATGAGCACAGAACAATTACAGAATAATATGCAGCTAATATTTTTTGGCTAATGAAAAAAAGAGACTTGGTTATTCTGTGGGTCTCCTGCTGAGATACTATGAATTTATTTAAGTAGAAAGCATGTTGTAGTTCTGTGATGTCATCTCATATCAGATAAGTATTTGGTGAAATTACTAGTGAACAGCCTTAACAAGAAAATAATGTAATATCAAATTGGTTCAATACTAACATCCATAGACTAAACATAAATCCTAACAGAGATGGAGGCTAGTTATTGAAATGAAACAAATTTGGGGAGCTGGCATATAAAATTGGTAATATTTGTATGTTGGACTTTGTCAACATTTTTGTCTTATAGTTTATGATTTATTGTATTTACTGTATCACCTTTCTTAATGTATATTAAACTCAGCTTTGGGGTTATTATTTGTATCTGTTAGTAATTTGTTGTGCTCATGGGTTTGAGTAGTATTCTAATGTATTAATGTCTGTCTTAATGTATGTCTTTGGAAGTAGACACTGTGGTTAATCAGAGAAACTTATGCTACCTTCTTCCAATATTTTAGCACAGTTTTTTTTAAGGAGAAAGTTTTATTACTGAGATCACAATTGTCGTATTCAGATATTTCAGATTTCAATCAAGAGACAGAGATTCTAGAGGATAGAGTTAGGATACTTTTAGAAGTATATGTAGTAATATAGACAATCATATGTTAATTTGATATGCTAAGTCCACTTGATGTTTGGATATTTGTTCTGGTTTGATGAAAATGGCTTCCCCTAGTTCTTATGTTGTATTGTCAGAGTGGATAAACTATTGTATAACTAAGGGGTAGTTTCTAGAAAGTGGAGTTGATATCATGCTTACCCCTATTCCAAAAGATGTGAAGGGGAATTTACAGAAAGTAGTTAATTTTAGACCAGTGGCATCAATCCCACTGTTTACTAAGAATATGGAGGGTTGGGTTATGGAACAATTGGAAGATTATTTGACTAAATTTAATATATTGCATTATTCACAATCATGGTTTCAAAAAACTTATAATACTGAAACCATTTGGGGGCCACTGATAGCACAAGGTAGACAATTGTTGAGTCAAGGGCAAAATTCTATAATAATCCAATTTGATTTATCAAGCGCTTTTGATTTGGTGAACCATATGACTTTATTGTATTTGTTGGACAGTATTGAACTTACAGGTGTAGTATTTAACTGGTTTAAGGTTTTTTTTAAGTAATAGGACCTATAGAGTTAAGATGCAGGACATTTTATCAGATGTTTGGGTGCCTGAATGTGGGGTATCGCAGGGAACTCACCTGTCGCTGTTGTTGTTTAATGTTTTCTTACAACCTTTAGGGAGTGTTTTTTTAAATATTTATGCAGATGATATTACAATCTTGTTGCCAGCTTCTGTAGATCACAAGGATACCTTAGATAGGATTCAAGAAAGTTTTTATGCCACTGAGAGTTGGGCAAAGGACTCATGATTAATACCAAATTTAAAAAAAGCTAAATTTTTATGGTTGGGATCCCCTAGAGATGTGCAGGGAACGGGAACATTTCTCTATTGCCAATATGCAGTTTAAATTTGACTTTGTTACATGGGTTTTAGGAGTAGAGGTGGGCAGTCAATTGACTGTGGCTAATCAGGCAAATAAGATGGTGAAACATTATTTTTTTATTATTGAGAAAGTTAAGATCTGTATGGAAGTTCTTCAAACTTGTTCGATTAATAGTGCAGTCATTGTTTCTTTCAAAGATGGATTATTGCAACATTGTTTATGAAGGCTACACTAAATTGCTAAGGAGAAGGTTGCAAACAATACAAATTTTGGCAATTAGGATTATTTTCTCCTTGAAAAGGGAGGAATCTGTTATACCTTATTTCTATAAATTGCTTTGGCTACCAGTTATTGCAAGATCTAATTTTAAGTTATGTAGATTAGTCTTTAGGTCTTTGCAGGGAAATCTGTCATTTTATTTGGTGGGTTTCTTTCCTCTATTGGGTCAACAGTTGCTGCTTCGATTTCTTATCAAACTGCCTCTTTGTGGAATTTTCTCCCAGTGACTATTTGCTCAATTTCTAATTATTTGATGTTTCATAAGCAACTTAAAGCAGGGTTATTTGAGCAAAATGTTGGTTAATTATAGGTTTTATCCTCTTATATTGTATATTTCTCAGTTAAATGTGTTGGCTCTCTTATCTTTTAATCCACACGGAATTATAAAGGATGTTGCGTAATTTAAGACTAATGGAATGGAATATAATGTTGTATTATCATCAATATATTATTTTAATTATGGATATGTTTGTTGTTAACTTCCTAGTACCTGGGAAAAAGCAGTCTATAAACTGTATAAATAAATAAATAAATATAAACTGTATAAATACATGAATTTTAGCTTATACAGTATTTGCTATGTGTAACAAATATGTGTAAATTTTAACCTGCACATTGCCTTGCTGCATGCTAGTTTGAGAAAGGGATTAAGCAAACTTTTTAATAAACTAACTTAAGGACCTAAAGTCCCACCAAGTCAGCCTGATTGTTCCTATCCACTGTTCTAGCTAAGAGTATATGTGACTGTAAATTGTATATGCATGACTGCCTTACAGCTATTCTTCCTTATCCAACTCATTTTTGTTGTCTTCTGTCTTTAGCTCTCTACCATTCTGACCAGATGAATGTGCAAGTTTCCATATTTTAAGCAAAATGCTGGCATCCAATCACTTAGGGGTCCTTTTACTAAGCTGCAGTATAAAAAAGTTTGTTCTTACATGGCTCTTTCCCCCATATTAAGGCAATTTTCCCTGCAGCTGAAAAATGGCTGATTTCCCATTTTCCGAATTAATGGACATGTGCTAATACCCCATTCACTGATACGTCTATTGTCAAGAAAATAGTACTTGGAATTCCCCAGGTAACACTAACCCACTATTTTATGCATTTGAGAAATTGGTTTTGAAAGAAATAGAGAAGTTTGAAAAGAAAAAAAAAAAGGCACCCCTTCTTTCATCTTACTAAAGAAGAAGAGAAAGCTACTGATTCTTTGAAAAATGATCCCAGCATTGTTATCAAATAGGCCAATAAAGGAGGGTCAGTTGTTATTTTGAATAAGGATTACATTGGGGAGATCAACAGATACATTTGGGATGTTCATTTTTATAAATTACTACAGAAAGATTCAACTGATTCTTTTGGAAAAAGAAAAATCTATCTTAGAGATTGATAAACAAGCAGGTTATTTGACAGAGAAGGAATTTAACTATTTAGAAGTTCCCTTTCTAAGAATTCCTATCATCAGCTTTCTACCTAATGTCCATATATCATAAATCAATCCACCAGGCAAACCAATCATCTCTGTGATTGGCTCATTGTTAGAAGCTTTGACCACATTTGTAGATACATTTTTAAAGACCACTGATTCCTTTCATCTCTTCCTATACACGTGACTCCACACATATCATCAGTATTTTAAATGACACTGTAGTGACAGAAGGACTCAATCCAGAAGAGGTGCAGTGAGAACAGTTCCAGAGAAGGCAAGATCTTGATTGGTAAGAATTTACTGAGAAATTGTTTTTAAACTTGGAGAAAGGTAGACTTAGAATTAAATAGGTAACCTGAAGGAACTTATTTTTGAGTTACTCTGCTTACTTGGTAAAGGAGTTTAAGGAATAGTTTTTCTTAGCATATAAACTCTCTGTTACAGTTCCATAGGCTAGCATTTAAGGGGCTTTTTTTTGTTGTTGTTACAGTTTCTATAGAATCAGTATAAAACACAGCTAATAGGCAAAGGAAACTTCAGTTTAAACTTTAATTCTCACCTACCATCCCTGGTCTGACCTCTGATTTATTGGCCCATGAACCAATCAGGAGGCTACAAATTTAATTAGGGCATCTCTATCAGCCAGTAATTAGCTCTTAGAAATACAGTCTACTTAGATCCATAGAGGGGGACCTACTAATGAAATTAAAACAATAATAATTATAAAAACTAAATATTGGCATAGCATATAAATAGAAATCTTAGGAGACTTTAGTTTGTACTGAGTGTCATATGTTTGATTTTCTCCCATTTGGTGAGAATTCATATATGTGTACTCAGTGGAAAGAGCTCCTAGCACTCAGGGAATGGGTATGATCTCTGGAGGCTAGAATAGCAGATCTGGAACAGCTGAGGCAAACAGAGAGGTTTATATAGGAGGCCTACAAGGACATAGTAGAGAAGTCCCGCCTCCACTCTGGCAACCTCCACTCTGGAGGGGAAACATCATTGTGAAAAGGCAGGAAGTGATCCTGTAGCCAGGACCTGTCTTCCGGGGATGCAACATCCAAGGATGTAACTCTAGAAGCTTCTGCCCAGGAGGGAAGGGTTTGGACTTTCACTATAGTTCAAGATTCGATCATTAGGCATGTAGATAGCAGAGTGGCTGGTAGCCATAAGAATAGCTTGGTCACTTGCCTGCCTGGTGTGAAGGTGGAAGACCTCATGCAACACCTAGATAAGATTTTAGACAGTGCTGGGGAGACTCCTGCTATCCAGGTTCACGTGGGTACCAATGACATAGGAAAATGTGGGAGGGATGTTCTCAAAGCCAAATTTAGGCTTTTAGGTAGAAAACTCAAATCCAGATCCTCCAGGGTAGCATTTTCAAAAGTAATCCCCATTCCACGTGCAGGGCCCAAGAGACAGGCAGAGCTCCGGACTCTCAATGCATGGATGAGGTGATGGTGAAAGGAGGAGGGTTTTAGATTTGTTAGGAACTGGGCAATATTCTGGGGAAGAGGGAGCTTTATCTGGAATGATGGGCTCCACCTTAACCAAAGTGGAACCAGTCTGCTGGCAAGAGCATTTAAAAAGGAGATAGAGCAGCTTTTAAACTAGAAACTGGGGGAATGCTGACAGCGGAGCACAGCGAGAACACAGATAAGTGGTTTTGATTGTCTTATTGCTTTGCTCAAAGAAAGTAACGAGAGTTTTTTTTTTTTGCCAATGATTACTTTTTCACTGTGAGCTAATAGCTTTTCTTAGCTGTTCTTCCGGTCAAGGTAACCGAGTTTAGCCACAGTAGTATGAGGTTTTTTCCTCTCATTTTCAATATGTGCGTATAGACGCAGTGGTTTGTAAGTGTGAACTATATTTCTGCTACAAATATATCTAAGTCAAGAATTTGCTTGCACTGAGTCACAGTATTTTAAATTGCTTTTACTCATTCACACCCATAGTTGGCTAGTGCTGGTAGTTCTGTACGGTCAGAGCTCACGTCTACTTAGACAGCAGGGACATCCAGCCCATTGTTCAAAGGCTGTGTGGAACTAGGGTCCACACATTCTAGATTTCAGATGAAGTTGAGTTCCGTGGCTTCTCACCAAGGACTGCCACTGCAACGACCACAGTAGGAAAGGTTTTAAAGCAAAAGGAACTACTGCACAAGTGGTTATTAATGACGGCCCATAGCATCATTGCCTGATAGAAGTATGGTCTAATCAATATGGATGCCCAAAGAAGCTAGAGAGTGCAGCCAGGTCAGAAATACAATTTTTTAAAAACATATTAATTGTGGTTATAAATACAAGTGCCTAAGATTAAACAAATGTATTATATGTCACTACATTCTGCAGAACTAAAACTTGAACAGCTGTTTTTCAGATGTACCTACGGCATTGCGTTACCAATTTTAAGTACCTAGAGCTCTGAACTAAGCTAATAAACATAATTATGTTTAAAATGCAGCATTTGACCTGGTGCCAAAATATTTTCAGTGGTAGGAATCAACATATAGATAGATACGTACAGTATATGAATTTCTGCAGTATCCATCCTGTAAGTTTCATGTATATGCTTGAAGGAATTACAAATGCATATATTCACTCTCCAATGCAATTTCAGGAAGACTCAAATGAAATTCAAAAATAATAATAATTAAATGTGACCATACTGTATATTGCATTTTTTGAATTAGTGAGTAAATCTAATCTTTTGTTAGGTAATTTTCATGAAACCATCAATAATCTTAAGTTATTGTTCCATTATTTTGTGAATTTTGTGCCATAGAATGCAATTGTTTAGATTCTGAATTCAATTGGTGGAAGGCAACTGCAATAGAAAACATTTGTAAGTTTACAAGTGGAGGAGAAGCCTAGTGGTTAGTGCAGCAGACTTTGATCCTGGGGAACTGGGTTCAATTCCCACTGCAGCTCCTTGTGACTGTGGGCAAGTCACCTAACCCTCCATTGCCCCAGGTACAAAATGTAAACTGCTTTGAATGTAGTTGCAAAATACTACAGAAAGGCAGTATATCAAGTCCCATTTCCCTTTCCCTATATCTATCTAGGTGTATAAATATTGGTAGGAAAATGTGATCTTTAATAATTAACAACACTGCAATACACAAAAGTCTGTCTTTATCTTTCCATGAAATGTTTGAAGCAGAAGCATAGCTAGGTTTTAATATCAGGGAGACCAGACCTTTTGTTAAATAGGTGCGAGGCTGCAGGCCCAATTTGCATAGGCACCATTTCATTCAAAATCTGTTTGGGGGAGCGGCTGCTTCCTTTGCACCCACCTAGCTACGCCTCTGGTTTGAACCCCATTCCATTTGTTTCAAACACAACCGAGTGCATACGTTTGAAATACCCTGGACCCTCCCCTACCCTACTGCTGACATCATGTTAGGATGTCCAGGAAGTCTACCACAACAGAGGGAATTACTACAGACACCTGGAGGGAAATTTTGCCACCTAGCTTCCCCATTTGTGAAAGAACCACCATAGTGGGGAAAAAAAGGAAACACATCTTACTATAAATTCATATCAACAAGTACTCTTCATTCCAGCTTATTAAAACAGTCCATAAGCCCTAATGCCAATTTCTTTCTTGTTTTCTCAGGATTAAAGCAGTTAAACAAAGGGGCCCTTTTACTAAGCTTTGTTAAAAGGTGGCCTGCACTATGACTAGCGTGTGGGTTTCCCTGCGTGCTGAGGTCACTTTTAGCGCAGCTGTAAAATGGCCGATTTTTCATTTCCTCAATGAATAGCCACATGCTAGGAGGAAAAGACTCCCATGCTAACCATGCGCTAATCGATAGGCATGCGGCAACGTGGCTACACTAACCAATTAGCACTGGGTATGCTTACTCTCTTCCCCCCAAACTTGCCCGCCCCCCAGTGCTAAAAAATACAAAAGTATTTTTTAGCATGTGGGATGTATGCACAGGTACCAACACTACTGCATGACTCCTGAGCACACCCTGCGGTAATGCATTTTTCTGCACGATAAGTACGTATTAGTGCTTATTGCCACCTTTATAATTCCCTTATCCTCTTATTTGTCCTGTATGTCTGTCCTAATTAGATTGTAAGCTCTGTCGAGCAGGGACTGTCTCTTCATGTTCAAGTGCACAGCGCTGCGTACGTCTAGTAGCGCTATAGAAATGATAAGTAGTAGTAGTAGGAGTATTGCCACTTAGTAAAAGGACCCTTGAATCACATAATTAAAACCATCCCAAGACAAGAACATAATTAAATAGCTGAGTAAAGCCATGAAGAAATGGTGGATTACAGCCATCTAGTATTAGGCTGGCAAATATTTTC
Organism: Microcaecilia unicolor; assembly: GCF_901765095.1. Classification (NCBI taxonomy): domain Eukaryota; kingdom Metazoa; phylum Chordata; class Amphibia; order Gymnophiona; family Siphonopidae; genus Microcaecilia; species Microcaecilia unicolor. The sequence continues at coordinate 189,775,166 of NC_044031.1, read as the reverse complement.
TTTAGAGCTCATTTTACAAGGTGTAAACATGATGAGGTTAATTGTGAATAATTGTGAGGATGGAGCTCTCACCTCAGGCTCCCAGGTCCCTCTTTCACTCAGGGTGAGCTGGTTCTTAGTATCCAGATTTTATGCAAATTCAGATCCTACCCCTTCTTACTCGGGGTGACCTGGTTCTCAAAAAAAGCAAACAGAGTCAGGTCTTATCAACAGGATTTCTGCCATACAAATCTTTATTCCAGCCCATGGGCACACCTCTGTTAGCTTAAAACACTTCCACAAGCTCAACAGTTCTTCCAGCTTAACCATTTCATTTCTTCCTCTCAGTGCAATCTTCCAGTTTAAACATTTCTTCTTGCACAGTCCAATGTCCCTTTATTTCTTCCCCCTGAGCCCTTTCCCACTGGCATTTGGGCTCAGTACTAGCTCAGTCCAGGACACCCAGTCCCTCCTTGTAGCACACCGCTTTACACACCCAGTCTCTTCTCAATATTAACTCTGGGACACACAGTACCTCTTCACTGTTCTAAACACAGCCTTGGCATCTGGGACACACAGTAGCTCTCTGAACACATAGTTCTTATCCTGGCACTCTAGGGCCTTCTTACCCCAGTCAGCTTCCCTGCCTTGCACCCAGTTCACCACAAGTCAAAAGGGCTCAGCCAGTACTTCACATGGGGATCTCCAGCTCCCAGCTCCCAGCTCCCAGCTCCAGCTCCAGCTCCAGCCACCAGCCACCAGCCACCAGCCACCAGCTCCCAGCTCCCAGCACTCTTCTTTAGCTGCTAGCTCTCCCTTTCTCCTCCCTCAGGTGGGGTATTAAGGATTTAATGGCTATCAGGACCCAGCCCATAACCGGCTGCACCTGTTTCCACCTCCAGGACTCTCCCCGGTCCTAGCGAGCTCCAGCTATACCTCCCCTTTCTGGCTCCCTTTTGACTCACCTAGCCCTACTCCCTGGACATTTTAGGGGGATCAGCGCCCTCTAGGGGCCTAACCAGGGTAGGACAGCCTCTTCCTTATCACAAAGGATTATGCAATACTTAAAAGTGTAAAAAGCTAGTTTATACGTGTAAATGGGCATGCAGGTGGAAATGTCAATTTTAGAAAAATCAAACCACTTTGTACCATAGAAAGGTGGATATTAAATACATGGCCCAGACTCATACCCACATCCACTCTTACATGTGTATATTCACAACATGCACAGATTTCAAGGGGTCAGGTTCTAGGCACAGTGTGAGTGGCCTTCTAAAATACGTATGCCTCCCATTTACAAAGAGATTACATGTATATTTACAATAATTTCCATGTCATAAATGTGAGCTATTTGGACCTGGATTTTGAGAGTAAGTGAACATCCTATATAATAAAACTCACCCTCAACGTTCTGAGGACACTGACGTCACTGTCAGGTCCTCCGGGCACTTCCTTCCGGTTCGAAGCCTTCGTGGTGGTGAAGCCACCGAAAACACTATGTTGGGGCCCCACCCTCGCGTCAAACGTGATGACGTCGAGGGCGAAGCAATGGCATCAGTGGCTTCACAACCAACGACTCAGATTGAAGGTGGCATGCCGAGGTCCGCAACAATGGCGGTCAGTGCCTTCAGAATGCCGAAGGGGTGAGTAGGGAGGGGGGAGGTTCGCAAGGAAACCATGCTAGCGCCCGTTTCATTTGCGCAAGAAACGGGCATGTTTTACTAGTGCAATAATATTTATCTCCCTGGCCTTAAAAAAAATCCCATTAAAAGACCAAAGGAAAGGCTTCAAGTTCAATCAAAAAGTAGAAGTCTAACATTTTTATTCTTGACTGTACTACACATATGCAATTGTTCAATATAGACAGTCAGATCAGACAACAGCATCAACCTACCTGAAAGAAAAGAAGGAAAAAAGGCTTCATTTTCAGAGACTCTTTGGTAAAATACCAAAGACATTTTGAAAGTCCCAATTTGGAGTCTCATTTCTGGGGTTCAGTGCTTGAGCAGAGGTAGCACAGGGAACTGATTAATGTCATTTTAGATGACAACAAGCTTGTAATCAGACATTTGAAGCAGGCTGGCTCTGAGCTATAGAATATATTATCAGATTTATTACAGTATTCCCTTCACTCTATATAGTGTGCCACAAGTTACATACCAAACCTTGGGTAAAGGTAGCACCTAAGTGATTTAGCATATAACTGCAAGGGGGGGCATGCATGTGGGAAGGGTATGGGCAAGCCATGGGTGGGTCAAATACTTAGGGGCCCTTTTACAAAGGCACGTAAGGGCCTATGCACATCCAGCATACACCAAATCAGTATTACCACCTGGCTGCCACATGCCCCAGGTGGTAATTCTGAATTTAGTGCATGCCAAAAACACGTGGTCGAAGATATTTTCTATTTTCTACCACGGGGCACCTAGCTAGTGGTAAGCAACAGTTGGCATGTGCTGCACGCTTACTGCTAGGTCAATGGGTGGCGGTAAGGTCTCAGGCTGAAAATGGATGTGCGATGGTTTCAATTTTAGCGCATGTCCATTTTTTTGTCCCCTTAAAAAAGGCCCTTTTTCCTAGACGCGGTAAAACATGGCATAGCATGCACCAAAAGATGTGCTCGCACTACTGCAGGCCACGTTTTGCCATGGCTTAGTAAAATGACCTCCAAATGCACAAAATTTATAGAAGATTGTAAGGTGTGCCTTAATGTCCCTTTAGCTTAACCCATGACTCAGCCTTTGTAATAGCGAAATATGGCCATATTGGGGTGCTTGTTTGTAATAAATTGCACACTTCTACACCTGCTGGTCTGCTTTGTGTTGTTTTGCTGTTGAGATTGTTTGCAGATCATTACCTCTCTATGCATCTCTAATTGCTGTAATACTTCAATGGGAATGCCCTCTATGCCTGATGCTGCTCTTTGATAAAGCTTTCAATACTGCTTTGACTTCTTTAATTGATGATGATTCCTGATTGTAAGATGCAAGTTGAAAAAGCTGTTGATCCATTTGATCTTTATGGAGTAATGTCTCAATGTATTCTTTCCACTTTTTCTTGATTTTCTTAGTGTTGTTCAGCATGAATCCTTAAGTGTCTTTGAGCATTCCAATTTCAGGCTGGAATTTTCTCTTTAACTCTTATAGCTTTAGGAAAACCGATATTGTTCTTCCTCTAATATTTTCTGGTTCTATTTCACTTGCATGCATTGTTGAAGTATATCTTTTTATCTCATTTTGTGGCACACTGGAAATTTCAGCTAAGTTCTGTGACTGCATCTCTTTCTCCTCTGGCATTAACTTCTCTGTGTTTCTAAGGAACTTTGAGAGTTTCTTTAGTCATCCTGTTGGTCATTTTTGCTTTTTCACCTTTTGCATGGAGTTTTCACTTCCTTCTAGTACAACTTATTTGGTGTCTTTCCCTAAGTTCTGGTACTCTGTCATAATGAATAGTAAAATAGGAAAGAAATAAAGAAATAAAACAAGCAAACAAGATTAATTATACCAATCGCTAACTGGCTATAAGTACACCTGGTCAAAAGAACAAACAAACTTGGGACAGAAGCACTGAATTAAAATTGAAAAACAAATAAGTTTTGAGCAACATATTAAACCTAATAAATGATTGATTCCCATGAATAGAGGGTGGAAGATCATCCCAAAGTTTAGGTGCTAATAAAAAGAAAGCTGTTCATATGCTAAGATTCAAAATGCACCTGTTTAGGGCTTGGGAGAATCAAACGATGAGAGTCTAATGATTGAAGGATCCAGGTAGGGATGTAGAGAACTGTCAGAGAATAAATAAAATGGTATCCCTTGATAGTAGGCTTATGTGTCAGAGAAAATATTTTGGACAGAATGCAAAATTTAACAGGGAGCAATAGAGAAAAATAAAAGGAAGGATTTTATGTTCATGTTTGTGAGCATAACAAAGTAACCTAATAACCAAATTATATAGGGTTTGGAGACATTTAAGTTGAGTAATAGAAATGCCTGCATAAGTCAAATTACAATGGGATGGGATGTCAAAAAGGCATGAAAAAGTGTATGAAAGGACTAAACATTAAGAAAGTCACATAGGGGCCCTTTTACTAAGCCATGTAGGCGTCTACGCACATCCTATGAATATCAATTTTGAACTACCGCCCAGCTACCGCATGGCCCAGGTGATAATTTCATTTTTTATACATGACCACTAAGTGCACTGGAAATTTTCCGGCACATGGTGCTAACCGGGTGGTAATCAAATCCAAATCCAAATAAGTAAAATCAGCATTGTATCTGCATAGACCATTACCACCCTGTTAATGCATGAGACCTTACCGCTAGGTCAATGGGTGATGGTAAGGTCTCAGGCCCAATTTTTATTTTGCCATGTGTACATTTTCAGCCAAAAAAAGGCCTTTTTTGCAGGTGCTCTGAAAAAATGGACATGTGCACGTCCAATACATACGTCTACATCAGCGCAGTCCATTTTTCGGCGCACCTTAGTAAAAGGACCCCAAAGAAAGCAAAATTTCTGCAAATGTTTTAAAACATATATTAGCACCTCCGAGATTTGTTTTTCATAAGAAAGTTATGAGTCTAAAATAATTTCCAAACACCAGAAGCAGAAAACTGGTGGAATAGCCAGATCAAACAGAACAGGAACTAAATTTGGTTAAGATAATGATCCAGTGATTCAGCAGGTCACAGTTGTGTGGAGTTTAGTACTTATCTACAGGTGATAAGCCAGGATGCAAGTGAACTTAAACATGCTTGGGGTGGATGCAAGTCCTGATTAAGTAGGGGAGATGAGCAAAATATCATCAGTATATAAAAAAGCCTTGATAGTAAATGTTTGAATAAGGGTAGCAGGAGGACTTAGATATTGAAAAGCAAAGGACAAAGAATGGTTCCCCATAGGTAAGAGAATAGCAGAAAGAAGGACCAGTAGTAGAGTGAACAGAAAAAAAATGATTTTGAAGAAATGATGAAAACTATTTAAAAACTGTTCCCAATAGGCAAGTGTCAGACAATCAGACAAACAGAAGTGAATGGTCTACTAAATAAAAAGTGGCTGAAAGATTACTAGTACTACTTATTTCTATAGCAGTGTCACCCTTGCTGAGAACAGAGTGAACCTCACTAAGAAGGGAAGTAATGATAGTCTCCATACTGTAGTATCAAGTGGAGGAGTGGCCTAGTGGTTAGGGTGGAGGACTTTGGTCCTGGGGAACTGAGGCACTGAGTTTGATTCCAGGCACAGGCAGCTCCTTGTGACTCTGGGCAAGTCACTTAACCCACCATTGCCTGCCATGAGTGGTAAAGTGCAGGGTACAAATGTAACAAAAAAAAAAATCAGCCTGGCAGAACTGTAGAAAGTTCTATAAGTGTAAGAAGTTGTGTATAAACCATCTTTTCTGCAAATTTCACTAGGAAACAGAGGTTTGAGACCGGGTGATTATTAGCCGGGATAGCAGGGTCAAGATTTGATTTTTTTTGAAGTATAGAATGTACCAAGGAATTGATTTCACAGGTGTTCTTTAAATTCTAGTGGTATAGTTTCAATAATGCTATGTTCATGACTGACTTGCTCTTTTTCAACTTTAGCTTGAGTTTACATACTAGTAGCTGGTGATATGTACTATAGTCAGCTCCAGGTTTTCTCTTTGTTGAATTTAATCAGCTTTTCCTTTACTGACTTCCACAGATGTAGTCAATTTGATTTTTGTACAATCCATTGGGTGAAGTCCTTGTACACAGTCGCTGCTTGTGTTGCTGGAAGAAGGTGTTTGAAATGAATCAATGGTTGGTCTTGCCTACCTCTCAACATCATTGATGCATGCAACAGGTATGGCACACATCCATATAACAGGGGATTTTGTAAGTACTGTCTATGTTTGAATATTGATCCTTTTAGGAATTAAGTTAGATGATTAATAATATTAACAGCATTAGTGGACATTCAAATGTATCTAAGGGGTTTCTCTGATTACCTTCTTGGGAATGAAAAGGAACTGTTTACCTGGGAACAAAATGGACATGCGATCCAAATGTGTTTTTGCATTCATCTGAATTCGGGCAAACAAAGAGTTGCCAAAAGAAAAACAAAAGGCAGCTCATTCAGCTGTAATACTGTACTACTTATGACTCTGGTAAAGAAAGCATTATAAGGGTACTAATAATGTAACATCCTGCTAGTCTATACTGACTCAAGTCAATCACTATAACATCTTGAAAAATAACCTTTTAAAATCCCGATCCACATTTTTTGCAATTGAAGAAAAAGCAAGATTTGTTCTGAAAAATCCCTAATTGATTTCCATATAAATGATGGACATGATACTTAAAAGTTTCCTTTAATATCTAGATAGACTCGTAAATGTTTGTGTGTGCCTGCTTATTCAATCATACTGCATTTTTTTCTGTGTTATTATTGTGAATTCATCTAGACTTAAGCTTTTTGTGTTATTAGAAAAAAAAATGTCTTCCCTTTGACTGAATTTAATAATAATTTTAATTTGATTAAATATAATTCAATTATATTAAATGCATCCTACAATTTTATATATACTGACTTAGACATAGAGTAAGCCTTTGAAGTAATCATCGTAACAGTATACTGTAGCTTTTTACTTATTTGTATGTCCTGTATCACTGATGTCAACCTTAAGCAGAACCACGGGTAATGTATCACTGTATGTTAGGAATGTGAATGGCCAAAAAACTTTTTGACTGTTTTTGGGAATTTCAGATTTGTTCTCAATTCCAACATTTTTTGGTATGTTTCACATATTCAAAATAAACAAAATGAACATGCATTATAAATTTAAAATACTTTCACACACACTAGTTGCTGGATATAGCACGCCTAGAGATCCACACCAAAAATTGAGGCATATTCTACCAAAACTGAGGCATATTCTATAGCAATGCATGTAACAATTGGGTTGGGGGTCCTTTTACTAAACTGTGGGAAAAAGGACCCTGCATTTGCACTGGGAGCCATTTTTTCTGGACGTCAGGGTCCTTTTTACCTCAGCAGATAAAATGCCCCCCAAAAATGGCCACACAGTAAGATAACCCTTCCCGCTTGGCCATGTGGCGGGGAGCCCTTACCACCACTTACTGAGGTGGCAGTAAGGGCTCCCACAGTAACCCAGCAGTAACTGGGTAGCACACGGTGATGCCCGATTACTGCTGGGTTAGTGTCGCGCTGCAGGAAAATAATTCTGGAGCACCGGAAATGGCACGTGCTCCAGCCAGAACTACCACCAGCAGCTGTTTTGGGCCTGCGGTAGTTCCGGATTAGCGAGCCGTAAACCTGCATTGGGCTTACTGCCACTTTGTAAAAGACCCCTCTAATGAGCTGTTCAACATTGATAACAGCACTTAAAAATCAATAATGTGCACTAATTACAATAATTAGAATTTACGTGCGCAAATCGCTAAGCGTATTCTGTATTTGAACTGCGCCTAAAATATAATGTGTGCAGTTCAAAAGGGACATGGCTATGGGCAGGGAAATGGGCATTTTGTGGGCATTCCAAAATTTACGGGCATATTTACAGAATATGGCCCACTGCGCATAGATCTACGCTCAGGGATTTACACCACATTTTCATTAGAGGCGTGTAGTTTTAGGTGCTGGGATATCAACTAAGCAAATTCTATATACCGTGCCTAAATCTAGGCACCACTTATAGAATTTGCTTAGGTGTAAATGTTTACTGTGCAAATTGTTTCTGTGCCTTACATAGAATCTGGACCTATGGAGCTTTTATACTACTATTTAAGCATGTTTTTGTCATCTGAAACTAGGTGGCTCCTTATAGAATTATACCTATTTGGGGGGGTCAGTCTTTTTTATATTATTTTTGGATGTACATGCCAATATACATGCTTATAAGGCCTCTAATATACTAGGCTACAAACTGTGGCAGCAAATATCACAGGACTGCATAGTTACTCACATAAGAAAAGCATTGAACTTAAGGGGATCCTACTCATGCTCCTTCTCAAATATAGTACATATCTACTACTACTACTACTACTACTACTACTACTACTACTTAACATTTCTAAAGCGCTACTAGGGTTACGCAGCGCTGTACAATTTAACACAGAGGGACAGTCCCTGCTCAAAGAGCTTACAATCTAAAAGACAAGTGAACGATCAGTCCGATAGGGGCAGTTCAATGCAGAAATGCGAAGACAGGTTCTTTACTGGGAAAAGGGACAGATGCTAAAGAATCAACACACACAGGCACCACATTAAACAACACAAAGCTAACCAACTAATGTGCATAAATGACCCTTTTTAGAATACCATCTAGTGCCAATGTCTTGATGGTAGATACTTTGCTGGTGGGCATGTGCATGAGCATAGTTTGGGTGCAGCATGGACATAGTGCACAAGTACATGCATAAGCTATAGAACACTATAGTTTACACATGTTCTTGTATACACCTGGCATTTAAATCAACTGTAGGGCTGGCATACATGGTTGGACCTAAATGTACACACATATATATTGGCCACTTACACTTGTATTCTATCAAGAAAAGTATGCTTGATATATTTATTTATTTTATTTATTTAGTTGCATTTGTATCCCACATTTTCCCACCTATTTGCAGGCTCAGTGTGGCTTACAATACATTGTAAATAATGGAAATACAGTTTGTTACATTACGATTATGGTTACATTGTGAATAGTTAAGGAAGACAGCTTTCCTAGCTCCTAAATCTATGCACTCATTTATAGAATGACCAGTGCACTATGAATCCTGGCCCCTCCCACGACCCAAAGCCTTTGATTTGGTCGTTTTTGAGCTGGGACGCTTCGGTTTCAATTATCGCTGAAAAACGAAAACGCCCACATCTCAAAAAACGCCCACATCCAATGCATTTGCCTGGCACAAACCGTATTTGTGAAACTAAAGATAAACGTCCATCTTTTTCGAAAATACGATTCGGCCCACCCCTTCACGGACCCGTTCTCGGAGATGGACGGTCTTACACATGGGCGTTTGCGTTCGATTATGCCCCTCCACGTAACTGTTTATACCGAAACTGGCATACGCCGTTACGGTACTATATAAGCCACATTGAGCCTGCAAATAGGTGGGAAAATGTGGGATACAAATGTAACAAATAAATAAATAAAATAAAGTGTCTAATATTAAACTTTATAGAGATGTTTATTTCTTCTCTTAAATCCAAAAAGCATATTAGTGCTTGATGAAATGTGGGAAAAAGGATATGGCTAATTATTCAACCAGACCCTGGCAAATTTCCTCTGAGTGGATCTAGCAACTTAGCAGTCATGCTGTGATAACCTGCATTGAGCCTAACTGGATAGGCAGGAAATTAAATTGAAGTAAATAAAGACAGCATGCTTGCAGATGCTGTTGAACAGCTAATGGCTTGAGGCTGTTGAGATACCATTTGGATTAGGTTTGTTTCATTTAAACTCTACTTATAGTTTATTGGCTTTATCTGTGTGATGGTTACTAGTTATACAAATTAAAACAGTAATATATTTCAGCCTAAGAGGTATACACAAAGAAAAACAAGGCCTGGAAATATTTGAATAGCACTATCATCATGTTGGGAAGGAGAAAATGGTGATAAAGTTGAGCCTTTGGTTGATAGAAATCATTCTTAAATAGAATAGAATAGAATAGAAGCTACTCAAACTGAAGCTCCCTCACCCTCCCATAGTCCTTCTTAGGCCTACCTTGCTCTTTTCCTGCATCTAGTGGGGTTAGGGAGGCAGCAATCACCAGTTGCTCCTGCCTTTGCTAGTACAAGGTTCAAAGTGGTGCCGGCAACGCCTAGCAGTAGTCTCCCAGTACTACTACTACTACTAATACTACTACTATTTAGCATTTTTATAGCGCTACAAGGCTTACGCAGCGCTGCACAAACATAGAAGAAAGACAGTCCCTGCTCAAAGAGCTTACAAGTACTAGAGCTAGGGATCGAGTAGCCTTATAACTGAAATATATTCTCTCAGCCAACTGATTAACTCAGATGGGAAGGGCCCAGTGCTGTCATGTGGTTCAGTTCCTGAGTTGAGTTACCTGGAGCTGAGAATGTTGCAGAGACAGCATTCACAGTTCTTGGGGTGGAGGGGAAGGGAGGGAGGACAGGAAATAGTTATGGTCAGTGCTTAAAGGTCACATAACCTGTTCCTCTAAGCTGAGCAGCAGTCCTCTATCTACAGTCCTGCCAGTGGATGGTGCTCTTTCGCTATCACATTTTCAATAGTGAGGGACAGATAAACCCTGCTGGACTCACATTAAGAGTCATCTGCCATTTAGACACCCAGTCACCCAGTCTCCCAGTCTCGTCAGGTCCTCTTGTAATTTTTCACAATCTTCTCACGATTTAACAACTTTGAATAACTTTGTGTCATCAGCAAATTTAATTACCTCAATAGTTACTCCCATCTCTAGATCATTTATAATTATGTTAAAAAGCAGCAGTCCCAGCACAGACCCCTGTGGAACCCTACTATCTACCCTTCTCCACTGAAAATACTGACCATTTAACACTACTCTCTGTTTTCTATCTTTTAGCCAGTTTTTAATTCACAATAGGACACTACCTCCTATTCCATGACTTTCCAATTTCCTCTGGAGTCTTTCATGAGGTACTTTGTCAAATACCTTTTGAAAATCCAGAAACACAATATCGACTGGCTCACCGTTATCCACATGTTTGTTCACCCCTTCAAAGATTGGTGAAGCAAGATTTCCCTTCACAAAATCCATGTTGATTTTATCTCATTAATCCATGCTTTTGAATATGCTCAGTAATTTTGTTCTTTATAATAATCTCTACCATTTTGCCCGACACCGATGTCAGACTCACCAGTCTATAATTTCCCAGATTTCCTCTAGAATCTTTTTAAAAAATTGGTGTTACATTGGCCACCTTCCAATCTTCCAGTACAACGCTCTATTTTAAAGATAAATTACATATTACCAACAATAGTTCCACAAGTTCATTTTTCAATTCTATCAGTACTCTGGGATACCATCTAGTCCAGCAGATTTGCTACTCTTCAATTTGTCAAATTGCCCCATTACACCCTCCATGTTTATAGAGATTTCATTCAGTTTCTCCGACTCATCAGCTTTGAATACCATTTCTGGCACTGTTATCTCTCCCAAATCTTCCTTAGTGAAGACTGAAGCAAAGAATTAATTTAACCTCTCCCTTATAGCTTTGTCTTCCCTGATTGCCCCTTTTACCCCTCGGTTATCTAGCAGTCCAACTGATTCTTTTGCCGACTTCTTGCTTTTAATATACCTTAAAAAATCATTTTACTATATGTTTTTGCCTCCAACACAATCTTTTTTTCAAAGTCCCTCTTTGCTTTCTTTATCAGCTCTTTGCATTTTACTTGACATTTCTTATGCTGTTTCTTATTATTTTCAGTCAGTTCCTTCTTCCGTTTTCCGAAGGATTTTCTTTTCGCTCTAATAATTTCCTTCACCTCACTTTTTAACCATGCTGATTGTAATTTGGTTTTCATTCCTCCTTTTTTAATACATTGAATATATTTGGCCTGGGCTTCCAGGATGGTATTTTTGAACAGTATCCATGTCTGATATAAATTTTTGACCTTTACAGCTGCTTCTCTATGTTTTTTTTTCTCATCATTCTTCTCATTTTATCATAGTCTCCATTTTGAAAATTATACACTAACATATTGGATTTCCTGTGTATACTTACTCCAAAGCCAATATCAAATCTGATCATATTATGATCACTGTTATCAAGCAGCCCCAGCACCATTACCTTCTGCACTAGATCATGCACTCTACTAAGGACTAGGTCTAGAATTTTTCCTTTTCTTGTTGGATCCTGTACCAGCTGCTCCATAAAGTAGTCCTTGATTTTGTCAAGGAATTTTACCTCCCTAGCATACCCTGATGTTTCATTTACCCAATCAATATTGGGGTAATTGAAATCACCCATTATTATTGCGTTGCCTAGTTTGTTAACCTCCCTAATTTCCAATAACATTTCTACATCCGTCTGTTCATCCTGGCCAGGTGGACTCCTACCACTATCATTTTCCCCTTTACACATGGAATTTGAATCAATAGTGATTCCAAGAAGTGTTTTGTTTCCTGCAGAATTTTCAATCTATTTGATTCAAGGCTCTCATTAATATACAATGCTACTCCTCCACCAATTCGATCCACCCTATCACTACAATATCATTTGTACCCTGGTATGACAGTGTCCTACTGGCTATCCTCCTTCCACCAGGTCTCAGAGATGCCTATTATATCTAATTTTTCATTTAGTGCTATATATTCTAACTCTCCCATCTTATTTTTTAGGCTTCTGGCATTTGCATATAGACATTTCAAACTGTGTTTTTTGTTCCTATTTATATCTTGCTCAGTAGTTGACAGTGTTAATTTGCAATCTTTTGTCTGATTTTTATTTAAGGACACCTGATCTACTATGGTCTATTTTGCAACATCATTATTGGGATACCCTATCTTCCCTCTTTTGGTAATATCTTGTTCTGAACTAAGTGTTTTTGAATGACTGTTGGCCTTCCCCCAGGGTCTAGTTTAAAAGCTGCTCTATCTCCTTTTTAAATGCTGATGCCAACAGCCTGGTCCCACCCTTGTTAAGGTGGAGCCCATCCTTCCAGAATAGACTCCCCCTTCCCCAGAATGTTGCCCATTTCCTAACAAATCTAAACCCCTCCTCCCTGCTCCATCGCCTCATCCACGCATTGAGACTCCAGAGCTCTGCCTGTTTCTTGGGCCCTATGCATGGAATGGGTAGCATTTCAGAAAATACTACTCTAGAGTTTCTGGATTTGAGCTTTCCACCTAAGAGCCTAAATTTGGCTTCCAGAACCTCTCTCCCACATTTTCCTATGTCATTTGTATTCACATGTACCAAGACAGCTGACTCCTCCCCAGCACTATCTAAAATCCTATCTAGGTGACGCCTGAGGTCCGCCACTTTCACACCAGGCAGGCAACTCACCAGCCACCCAGCTATCTACATGCCTATCGAATCACCAACTACAATAGATGTCCTAACCCTTCCCACCTGAGCAGTAGCTCCTGGAGACACATCCTCGGTGTGAGTGGATATTGCATTCCTTGGTGTGCTGGTCTTGTCTACAGGATTACTTCCAGCTGCACTAGGGTGATGCTTTCCTTTTAGAAGGCCTCCCTCCTCAAAGGCAGCATAGGGGCTGCCAGATTGGAAGTGGGACTTCTCTACAACGTCCCTGTAGGCCTCCTCTATGTACCTCTCTGTCAACCTCACCTCCTCCAAGTCTGCTACTCTAGCCTCAAGAGAATGCTGAGAGGTAGGAGCACTTTGCATCGAGCACACACATGTGACATCTCACCAAATGGGAGATAAACATACACGTGACAGTCAATGCGATCTTACAGATACCTTTGGAAAGTTAATAACCCATAAGTTCAGTGCCTTGGCCTGATTTTCCAACATTTCAATCTTAAACCTTAAGTTAGAATTATCTTTTATCAATACACTAGTAAAAAAGGCCCGTTTCTGACACAAATGAAACGGGCGCTAGCAAGGTTTTCCTCGGAGTGTGTATGTTTGGGAGAGTGTATGTGAGAGTGAGTGTTTGAGAGTCAGAGTGAAAGTGTGAGTCCAATCCATGCTCCTCTGTCACCTGGCCCCTCCATTCATCCCTATCCAGCAATTCCGCTGTCTCCCTGAGGCCTGCCCTGCAATCCATATGCATCCATGGCCATCTGTCCCCTCCATTCATCCCTATCCAGCAATTCCCCTCTCCCTGAGTCCTGCCCTTCCAATCCATGCCCATCCATGCTCCTTTGTCACCTGGCCCCTCCATTTTTCCCTATCCAGCATTTCCCCTCTCTGCCTGAGGCCTGCCCTGCAATCCATATCCATCCATGGCCATCTGTCCCCTCCATTCATCCCTATCCAGCAATTCCCCTCTCCCTGAGTCCTGCCCTTCCAATCCATGCTCCTCTGTCACCTGGCCCCTCCATTCATCCCTATCCAGCAATTCCCCTCTCTGCCTGAGGCCTGCCCTGCAATCCATATGCATCCATGCCCATCTGTGCCCTCCATTCTTCCCTATCCAGCAATTCCCCTCTCCCTGAGTCCTGCCCTTCCAATCCATGCCCATCAATGCTCCTTTGTCACCTGGCCCCTCCATTTTTCCCTATCCAGCATTTCCCCTCTCTGCCTGAGGCCTGCCCTGCAATCCATATCCATCCATGGCCATCTGTCCCCTCCATTCATCCCTATCCAGCAATTCCCCTCTCCTTGAGTCCTGCCCTTCCAATCCATGCTCCTCTGTCACCTGGCCCCTCCATTCATCCCTATCCAGCAATTCCCCTCTCTGCCTGAGGCCTGCCCTGCAATCCATATGCATCCATGCCCATCTGTGCCCTCCATTCATCCCTATCCAGCAATTCCCCTCTCCCTGAGTCCTGCCCTTCCAATCCATGCCCATCCATGCTCATCTGTCACCTGGCCCCTCCATTTTCCCTATCCAGCAATTGCCCTCTCTCCCTGAGGCCTGCCCTGCAATCCATATCCATCCATGCCCATCTGTCCCCTCTATTCATCCCTATCCAGCAATTTCCCTCTCTCCCTGAGTCCTGCCCTCCCAATCCATGCCCATCCATGCTCCTCTGTCCCCTGCCCCCTCCATTCATCCCTTTCCAGCAATTGCCCTCTCTCCCTGAGCCCTGCCCTCCCAATCCATGCCCATCCATGCTCCTCTGTCCCCTGCCGCCTCCATTCATCCTTTTCCAGCAAGTCCCCTGTCTCCCTTCCATGACCCCCCCCTTGCATCCATGCTCCTCTCTCTCCCATGTCCCAGCCTGGCCTGCCCTCTTCTCCCCCCCCCCCCTTCGCATCCATGCTGTCGTTTCTCCCCTGCCCTCCCGCTCCCATTGTTGTACTTTAGTGGCCACCCTCTTCTCTCCCCCCAACATGGGTTTTTTTTGTTTTGTTTTGTTTTTAAATTTACCTCCGTGGCGGTTCCGGCAGCGAAACGTCAGGGAAGTAGGCGGTGCTCCCGACGTCTAGGTTTCCCTTCGCTGTGTTCTGCCTTCTTTTGACGTCATCCTTGACGTCAGAAGAAGGCGGAACACAGCGAAGGGAAGGCTAGACGTCAAGAGCGCCGCCTCCTTCCCTGACGCTTCGCTGCCGAGCGTTGCGATTGGTTGAGTGTCATTGCTCCGCCCTCGACGTCATCACGTTTGACGCGTGGGCGGGGCAGACACAATGCGATCTCACCCCCTTCACTTAGAATGTTGGCTAACTAACAGAGGCTTCATTAGAACGTTGGAGGTGCGTTTTATATAGAGAGATTCTGTACCTCTTTCATAGAGAATATCTGTATCTTAGAACTGTTAAAATCTACCTGTAAGGCTGTAACTTTCCCTTCCAGTTTTAGAAAGTTTTCTTCTTGCGCTTGAAACTTAGCTCCAAACGTATTCAATGATGATGTTAAAGCTAGACCCAGTTGCAAAATCGCTTTTGAAATTGTCCTGAAGGAGAATTGTTCTAGTCGCTGAGGGCAAAATTCAAATCGGGAGAAATTTGCCGATTGTCCCAGTTCTGCACCCAAACCAGGGCCCGAGAGAGGTCTCGAATTGGAGAAGAAGCTGAAATGGGAACTCCCAGTGTTGCATCCGCCAATGAGGGTATGAGCAGTATGTTCTCCTGTACTGCAAGACTCAAAGAAGCCTTTCCTCCTCAGTCCCGAGCAAAAGACAGCTCTTCAGAACATGATTGAGTGGGTCTCATGCCTTCATTGGGAGAGGAAGCCGGCTGCAACAGCGGCATTCGCTCAAGAGGGCTGAGAGAGGTTTCTTCAGCCAAGGCATGAGCAGGGGTCACCTCCTCCATAGCTGCGCCAAGCAGCTGCATTTCCTCAGCTCCTTGTAGTTGGAGTAGTCCATGCATCACAAATTGGTCCAGTGGGTCCAAAGGTAAGAGGGGAGGTTATGAGGGTTCCGAGGGGAACACCCTCATCTTCCTGTTTCTCTTACCCATGAATATCCAAATGTTGTAAAGAAAACAAGACGGAAAGCTGCACTCATGCTACCACCATCTTGGCCACATTCTGACCCATTTTATCTTAGGACCTTGAAAATCAAATGTAGAGATTTAAATTTAGCCCTATGAGGTACTGGTTGACAGTGTAGTTTTTGCAAGAAGGGTGTGATTTACACTTCAACAATAGTGCTCTTTAGAATCGATACTATCAATTAATACCTCTGTGGCACTTTAAACTTTTCAACACAGTCTTCTTAATGCTTATAATAACCTTGACCTCAGATCTCCGGTGTGTTTATTAATTATTTACTCCATAAACTACACCTCTCCGCTGTACCGTTAGATTGTACTACTATTATAACAGCGGGAATCCTCATTAGTGTAGGTTAATAGTTTTTTGCTTTTTTGCTTATTTATACTTATTCTTCCTTTTTAATATCATACAAATTTGCACTTATCTTTTCTTCCAGGCTTTCTCACTGGTTTGCTCTACAGTGCGCTTCTGTTTCTTTACATCTTCATCTGGAGCTAAACCTTTCTTGTGCCCTGCAATTAAACAACTTGTATAAATTTCTAGCTGTGTTTACTTCTTTTTATTTTATATTTTATATATATCTCGTTTCATGTATTCACAGTTATCTCATTTCTCTGCTAGACCTCTCTGTCTCCCAGCTAGAGGATATCTCAAAAAATGGCGCCAATCAGCTGATTTTATTACGTCAGACGCCCTACTAGCTCTTCTTTCCCTAAACCAATCAAATTACTCAAACCTTCCCCTCTCCACTCTCTCATATACCCCTTTTTTTCTACTGGTATTATAAGAAAACTTTCCACTCTATTTTATTGTTCAGTCCCATAGGATTTAAGGCTTCCAATCTGTATATCCAACGTTGTTCTTTTTGCAACAATTTCTTATGAAGGGTGTGATGTAGTCACTCTGCTTGCAGCCTTCCATCAGTTTGTGCTGCAGCATTCCGAATTAGTTGAGCTGGTGCAAACTGTTTTTGGTTTGACCAATGTACATGGCACTTTGTTGTCCAGTTGTGATTTTATAATGGCTTGTACCACTGTTATATTAGTATTCCATAAAGGAAAGTAGGATTCTGTGTGTAAATATAGGCACGCTGTCATTATTGTCCTCTACAGGTGCTGTAGCACATGTATAACACTTGGTCTGCTGACCCTTATCCCATCCAAGATTATTTTCCTCCAATTCCAAAAGCATAAAGACCATGCAAGGCCCAACAACTTATTCTGATGTACAGATGCTCAAAATACAGGATTTAGGGTTGTCATCTATTGACCTACTACCTTATCTTGTAGTTTGCATGAATATACAACATCTCTGAAATGCCATCTATATCTTTTCGTTCCCTGGAGCCACAGACAAAATGTAATCATATCATTTCCGCTTTGGGCAGAAGTGTTACATGAAGGGTAGTCCATCTAGAAAAAGATGGTACTGAATAACCTGCATGCTCGTGAGTGAATGTTTTTTAGTGGATATCAAAATGGAATCCTTCTTGCATGCCCTGAATATAGTCAAATGGCTATGCTGAATATTGTTTTTGTCCTTGATATTTTCTGTTACAACATTTGCCACTAACTTGTCAGCTACTGGTGCTGAATATCTGGTTCTTTGATGGCCCTACAGAAGTTTTCTGGGATTTGCCAATATTCAGTGCCAGTACCCAGATTGTCACCTGGCAGGTTAGGTCAGCTATCTATATGTGTCAGGTCTCAAAGCAGCAACTAGGTTTGTGAGCCCTTGGGCCACTGCCAAGGAGCGGCAGTGGCAGGCAAAACCACCCCAATCAGCACTGGGCTAACACACACACAAAGCAGGGACTGCAGACAGGGATAAGCAAAGCAGGAACACACTGGACAAGAACACTTGGACTGGAACACAGGACTGGAGCAAGGCTTCACCTGCACTTGACCACCCTTCCCCAGGAGTTGAGCCCCTGGGTGCAGGCGGCTGGCAGGACTTACCTGATTGGGCAGGAACTGGATACCAGCAGGAAACACACAACAGAGTCAAGACTACAAGCTGCCAAGCAGCCACTAATAAAGAACACAGACACAAGATAAGGAAATGCAGACCAGAAACAAGACTAGGAACTAAACAATAAAACCAAAGCTAACTACACACAAACAAACAAGAACCAGGCAAGAACTCAGAATAAAACTGAAGTGCACAGAGCACACCCACATACCAGGGACCTTAGACGAAGCAAAGGCAAACATAGAAGTTTCTAGGTGATTAATAAAGCCCATCAGCTGCTAAAGCTCAGCTGCAGCAATCACAAGGCACGGGTGCTGTTCAGTTACAAACAAGGAAAGCAATTCTGGCAGCCCGGAAGATCTGGACTGAACTGGGCTGAAGTCTGGAACGGGTGACAGTAAACAGACAGTTCATTGCAGCCACCAGGTCTGGCCACCAGAGGGCGAGGTGAGCACAGACAAGGAAACGGTCACAAACGTGACAATATGGTCCTACTGACTCTGAATGTCTATCTCTGACTTTGCTCCACCCCTAGATCAGTCTGGCAGTTCCCGGATAGCACGGTGGCAGTCTGTACAGACATTCACTAATGCTTTCTTATTAAGGGGCCCTTTTACTAAGGCGCACTGAAAATGGCCTGCGGTAGTGTAGGCGCTTTTGGACGCATGTAGATCCATTTTTCAGCGAACCTGCAAAAAATGCCATTTTTTATTTTTGTCAAAAATGGACATGCAGCAAAATAAAAATTGGCACGCATCCATTTTGGGTCTGAGACTTTACCGCCAGCCAATGACTTAGCAGTAAGGTCTCACACATTAACCAGGCAGTAATGACCTACACATTTCAAATGCCACTTGGTGCGCGTAGCAGACGTATGCCAGAAAATAAAAAAAAATTTTCAGATGTGTGTATCAGACACGCACCAAAAATGAAATTACCACAAGAGCCATGTGGTAGCCGGACAGTAACTCCAAACTGGCGCACATTGGGCGCATGTAGATGCTTACGCGGCTTAGTAAAGGGTCCCTAAGTGCTGCTGAATATATTTTCGGAGCTGGTCAGTGGGGTTGGCTGAGCAGGAGCTGTTCCTAGCTGGTTAACCCTGTTGAATATTGACCTGTACTTATTTTTTTGGTAACTATTTAGAGGTCAAAATAATTTGATTGACTTGAGATTGGTATTTTTGTGCTTAATGGAAGCTTATTTGCCTTCTAGACAATATTCTAGATAAGAAGAGTTCCGCCATGGTTCTTCTAGTAGCAAGTTCAATTTCTATAAACTAGCTAAATATAGTGCACTAGAAACAAAACTGGAGGCTTGCATAAATGCCTTCACCAACTCTGCTGTCTGTTATTGCCCACAGAGAGAGAAGTAGCTTTGGAATGTGGTCAAATTTTGTTTTAGACCATAACAATGTGTTCAGAATTTAAACAGACTAAACAGCATCTGTGAAAATAAACAGTTCTATTATGGCAAAGGCTCACATGACAGCAGCATTACCATTTGTGTTTTCAACCAGTTTGCCTAAACTGATGTGGAATAAAACGATGACAGAGAGGGGAGAGGTAGATATTCTTATAGTGACAGAAGAATGTGTACTTTTAGTGTTATTTCTATGGACAGGAACAATTATTTTAGTTTTTAACCAATAATCAAAACATTCCATTGCAAAAAATAAATAAATAAAAATAAGTGTTTATTAGAGAAATATTAGAGGAGTAGCCTAGTGGTTAGTGTACTGGGCTGTAGTAGGGAGCTAGATTCGATTTCTACTGCAGTTCCTTGTGACTCTGGGCAAGTCACAACCCTCCATTGCCCCAAGTACAATACTTAGGGCCCTGTTTACTAAGCTGTGCTGTAGGCTCGCTAACTTTTTAGCGTGTGCTAAAAATTAGCGTGTGCTAGCGATAGAGACACCCATTATATTCCTATTGGTGTCTCTAGCATTAGCGCACACTAAAAAGTCTCGGCAGCCATTTTGAAACTCTGGCGGCGCTGCCTGCAGGACAGAAGAGCAAAGCAGATACAGAGGAGTGGCAGAGGGCAGGAAAGCATGGGATTCTTTCCTGCCCCCACAGCAGCAGAGGTCTCTACACCACCAGGGCGGCCTTCAAGGATCAAGGTAGGTCTTCTTGGGAGGGTTGTAGTATGTGGGAGGGGGATGGCAGCATTTCTGTGGCAGTGGTGGCAGCGGGGGAGGGGGTGGCACAGTATAAATCACCACAAGGATAAAATATAAGAAAACCAATGGACTGCATTAGGGGCTTACAGCCCATTTACTTTTGTTTGAGCAAATGAGAGATCTGCATGCAAAAAATATTTATTTTTATTATTTGACCTCTGAAAACCACTTGTTCCTGAAACATGCTCAAAACAGAATAACCCATTTGTACAAAAAAAAAACAGAATAATCAATTTGTACAAAAGAGATGAGGTGAAGATGTGATTCTATGTGCTCCAATAAAAGGAGAGTTTAATTTTACTTCCAATCGTTATAATACTAGGCTTCCCAAGGCAGATTACAACAGTTAAGATGAACCCATCAGTAAAGAGGATATCCTCACTAAAATGTGGCCATATATTACTGTATTGTATAGAACAGTATAGAAAAAAAGAGCACAAAATATAGCCCTTATTAGTGCTGATTCCACCAGCTACAATAATTTTAAGCAGTTTTAGTTATATTCAATTTTATGTCATGATAATTATATCTACAAATGGGAATCTTTCAAATAAATTAAAAAGCTGTCGAGTTAAAAAAAACAATAACTTTTGTTCTTCACCTTTCAAGGTACTGGGCTGAAAAGGGGGGCAGGGTGGGAGAAGGGGGAGGGAGAAGAGAAAGGACGCTGGACGGGGGGGGGCACCAACTGATAATTTGCAGGGGGGCACCCAGTGGCGTACTGAGGGCAGGGCGGTGGGGGCGGTCCACCCCAGATATACACTGCAGAAGGGGTGCAGGGAGCAGCTGCGTGGCTGTCGGCTCCTCCAGTTCCCTGCTCCCTCTGCTCTTACTTCCTGTTCTGGGGCAGACGAAGCAGGGAACCTGCGGAGCCAATAGCCACGCGGCTGCTTCCAGCACCCCAGCAGGTAAGAAGAATGCACCCAGGGGGGCTTGGAGGTGATGTGCCAGCGGGGATGGTGATGCTCCGGGGGGGACGCTGCACCCAGGGAACAGACGGACGATGCTGCATCCGGGAGAGGGGGGTGCAGAGCGGCCATGTTTCACCCAAAAGGGCTGCATCAGGGGCTACAAAAATAATAAATAAATAAATAAAGTAAATTATAAGCAAACATAATACAAAATCAAATAAGAATATAAATAATAAAAAAATTAAATATAACATAGTAACATAGTAGATGATGGCAGAAAAAGACCTGCACGGTCCATCCAGTCTGCCCAACAAGATAACTCATATTTGCTGCTTTTTGTGTATACCCTACTTTGATTTGTACCTGTGCTCTTCAGGGCACAGACTGTATAAGTCTGCCCCACACTATCCCCGCCTCCCAACCACCAGCCCCACCTCCCAACCACTGGCTCTGGCACAGGCACAGACCGTATAAGTCTGCCCAGCACTATCCTCACCTCCCCACCACCAGCCCTGCCTCCCAACCCCGGCTCTGGCACAGACCGTACAAGTCTGTCCAGCACTATCCCCGCCTCCCAACCACCAGTCCCGCCTCCCGATCTTGACTAAGCTCCTGAGGATCCATTCCTTCGGTAAAGGATTCCTTTATGCTTATCCCACGCATGTTTGAATTCCGTTACCGTTTTCATTTCCACCACCTCCCGCGGGAGGGCATTCTAAGCATCCACTACTCTCTCCGTGAAAAAATATTTCCTGACATTTTTCTTGAGTCTGCCCCCCTTCAATCTCATTTCATGTCCTCTTGTTCTACCACCTTCCCATCTCCGGAAAAGGTTCGTTTGCGAACTAATACCTTTCAAATATTTGAACGTCTGTATCATATCACCCCTGTTTCTCCTTTCCTCCAGAGTATACATGGTTAGTTCAGCAAGTCTCTCCTCATACATCTTGTAACGCAAATCCCATACCATTCTCGTAGCTTTTCTTTGCACCGCTTCAATTCTTTTTGCATCCTTAACAAGATACGGCCTCCAAAACTGAACACAATAGTCCAGGTGGGGCCTCACCAACGACTTATACAGGGGCATCAACACCCCCTTTCTTCTGCTGGTCACACCTCTCTTTATACAGCCTAACAACCTTCTAGCTACTGAATAACAGTACCATGATATATCAAGGTAAAATGCAATAATAGGAAATAATAAAACAAATGTGCATGACATTATTAAAACCAATATGTAAAAATAGAACATCTGATAAAAAGACAACTAGAAGTGAGGGTAATGGCAAATATGGGCACATAAAAATATAAATAATACATATACACTAACATAAAAGTATATGATACATATCTCAGTGATTAAAGCACATGTAAATGGGCAAACAAAAAACATATGCAAATGTGTAAAATCCAATTAAGACCATTAGCGACTACTCCAGGATCAGTATTACATAAACCAAATACATAAATAATGGAAATACAAGATAAATGTCTTCACAATTAGTGTACATAAAATAGCAGCACATAAAAAGAGTATGAAAAAGTCACATATCTATACTGTTGGCTTGACTGGCAAAAAAATACAAAATGGTGTATAAGCTACTCAGCATAAAATGCTACAAGAAACGAATAAGTAAATAAATAAGGAACGCAATAAAAATAAATTAATAATAGAATATAAAAAAGTAAACTATGGACTCACTCAGATGACAAGTGTCAACCACAGCGTTGTAAAAAAAAAACAGCACAAACGCTATTCAAAAGATGTAGTCCTACATGACAAGCAAATATGCAATGTCGGCAAACAACGCTGATCATATGGCCCACTAAGGACTAGATCTAGAATTGCTCCTCCTCTTGTTGGTTCCTGAACCAGCTGATCTATAAAGCGTTCCTTTCTTTTATCTAGGAGCTTGACCTCCATAGTGTGCTCTGATATTGGATTTATTCAGTCAATATTGGGGTAATTGAAATCACACACAACAAAAAACTGAGAATAAGCTGGACAACCACAGCAACCAGAAAACAACAGCTCAAAATATATGCAGGAACAAACTCAAAAAAACATTCTTTTAGGTTGGCTGTATTTAGATTAGGGGCCCTTTTACCAAGCAGTGCTACAAAGTGGCCTGAGGTAGCCCCGATGCTGGTTTTTCCCATGCGCTGAGGTCACTTTTAATGCTGCTGGTAAAGACAGATTTTTCTATTTTCCAGTAATGGTCATGCGCTAATTTTCCCATTCTTACATGGCTGTTAGCATATGAGCCCTTACCACCAACTAGGGCTCATGTACTAATCCTGCGCTGATCAGTTAGTATGTGGCAATGCCCACCTGCTAAACAATTAGCATAGCCGTGCCCGCTCATTGCCCCTAAACATGCCTCCACTGCTAAAAAAAAATAAATTTTATTTTTTAGCACATGGGTAGATGTGACAATTTCAAAACTACCATAGGACGCCTGAGCGTGCCCACAGTAGTTCATTTTAACCTGCAGCAAGCACACATTAATGCTTGCGCAGGTTAGTAAAAGGGCCTTTTAGTTGCTTATCTGGTTTGCTTAATGAATTAATTTCTATAATTTGGGTTTCTTCAAAAACAAAATGTATTCTGGAGGATATTATTCACATTGTTTATCAATGTTTATGGATTTATACTATGTTCCTTGCAGAATCCTAAGATTGAATATTAAAAAAACTATTTAATTATAATAAACTTTGTCATAAATAAGCATTATAAAATAGAGAAAAAAGATTTTCGTGAAAAATGATTCATAACCAAAGGTTAGAGTCATTTTTCCATCACCAATAAAAAAAAACCTCTACTACTAGTATATGGCTAATGCCTTCCCCGGATTGCCCAGTCCATCACAAATCTAAATCCCTCCTGCATTGAGTAGAGATCTGCCCATCTCTTGGATCCTGTGCATGGAACAGGCAGTATTTCTGAGAAAGTTACTCTGGTGGTTCTGAATTTCAGCTTTCTATTTAAAAATCTAGAGCTTCCCTCATGTAGGGCCTCTCTTACAAAGCCCCGCTACTGATTTTCGTGCGGCAAATGAGAGGAAGCCCACAGGAACTGAATGGGCTTCCTCTCATTTGCCGCAGCAGGAATCGCTAGTGCATCTTTGTAAAAGAGGCCCATAAGTTTCTATGTCATTAGTACCAACATGTACCAAAATAGCAGGCTCCTCCCCAGTATTGCCTAAAATGTTATCTGTGTAACCCATGAGATCTGTCACTTTCACAACAGGCAGGCAAGTGACCAAGCAATCTAGACACAAAGAAACAGAGAAAAATGATGGCAGATAAATATCATATGGCCTATCCAGTCTTTTCACCCATGCCATCTACTATCCCTTCCTCTCTCTTTTAGAGATCCTTTGTACTTGTCCAAGCTTGCTTGAATTCAGATAGAATCTTTGTCTCCACTGCTTCCACTAAGGGGCCATTCCAGAAAAAAATGTAGTGATTAATTATTAAATAAATGGTTTCACTCCTGTATGTATTCTCTGGTGCATTGTGAGATTTACCTTCTGACCAAAGCTTTTACCAGACTCTATACATGGAAATGATTTCTCTCCTGTGTGGACTCTGTAATGCACTTTGAGATTTACATTACAACTAAAGTTTTACCACACTTGGAACATGTGAATTGTTTCACTCTATTGTGGATTTTCTTGTGTATTTTGTACGTTTTGCATTTGGATGTTTTTTTGTTTGAAAATGGACCAAAAAATAAAACGTCCAAATTACAAAACGTTTTTCCAAACAGCATTTTCAAAAGGACCTTCTTTCCTGTTTTGAATTTAGAAGTTTTACAAAAATGTCCATATTCAGACTTAGACATCATATCCAAAAATGCCCCTTGTGCACTTGACTTGCCCAAGGTCACAAGGAGCTGTAGTGGGAATAGAACCCATGTTACCAGGATCAAAGCCCACTGCACTAACCATTAAGCCACTCCTCCTCTATTTTGGACATTTTGCATGTGGACATTTTTTGTTTGAAAATGGACCAAAAAATAAAACATCCAGATCACAAAATGTTGTTCCAAACAGTATTTTCAAAAGGGAAAAATAGACATTTTTTTGGGACTGCTAGCTGCATTTGTTTTAGTGGTCTCTGTTAAGTTTACTAAGGAATTATGTAAACTACAATACAGTTTGTTAAGCTTACTAGTTATATTATGCTATTTTAGTCTTATCTCAAGGACCTAAACCCACTTTATTTCTAAGACCTAATTACTAGCTAGTGCCCCAATTAAAACTTTTATATACCTAATTAGGTGAAAAACCTATTAAAAAAAAGATTAAGTCTAGGGTGGGTGGGACTCAAACATTAAACATTGACTTTAATAACTGCAGTACTAGGCTTTAACTGCCTTTTTTAAACTCATACACAAAGTTTAATAACTGTTCTTTTAAGCTTTAAACAGTGCTGTTGAAGTCACTGCTTTAGATATAACAAAAGAGAGGGAACGAAGTACAAACTAAAGTCCAAACAGAAAAAAGAGCACCACAGGCCTTTAAAAATGGAACACAGTTCTTTAATGAATGAGCCTTGACAAAAAGACCCGACACGGGCCGTGTTTCGGTGACTAGCACCTGCGTCAGGGGTGGCCACTTCTCATATAGTAAAAGCTGCAAAGCACCAAGGCACTTTCACTTTCTGTATCCACTGCTTTAAACAGTGACTTGAACAGCTAAACTATACTGTAAACTGCTTTTGTTAGATAAAAAGTAATATAAAAAATACACTGTACATAAGTATTGTCACACTGGGACAAACCAAAGGTCCATCAAGCCCAGTATCCTGTTTCTAATAGAGGCCAATCCAGGTCACAAATGCCTGGCAAGATCCCAGAAAAGCTCAATACATTTTATGATGCTTATCCCAGAAATAAGCAGTGGATTTTCCCTATTTGGTCCATTTTCAAACAAATATGTCCAATAAGAAGGATTTTCCCTATATAACCCCAATTCCACCTTACCTAAGGGGCCTGTTACTAAACCGCGTAGGCACCTATGCATGCCCGATGCGCACCAATTTTGAGTTACCGCCCGGCTACCGTGTGGCCCTTGTGGTAATTTCATTTTTGACGCGTGTCTACTACACATGCCAGAAAATAATTTGTATTTTGTGCTGTGTGGCAAAAAATGGGTGGTAATCGTCATTCTATGCACGTAGATGATTATTGCATGGTTACCGAGTGAGACCTTACTGCTAAGTCAATGGCTGGCGGTAAGGTCTCAGACCTAAAATTGACGTGCACCAATTTTTATTTTGACGCACGTTCATTTTCAGCAAAAATTTTAAAAAGGCCTTTTTTTTACAGGGGCACTAAAAAAAATTGATCTGAGTGTGCCCAAAACACATGCCTACACTTCTGCAGTCCATGTTTCAACGCACTTTAGTAAAAGGGCCTCTAAGTTTAAAAACAATTTCTCTCCAGGTGATACCAGTGCAGCTTTCCTTCCCACAGCAGCAGGTCCTGTTACAATACTTCTTCCAGGACTGAGAGTAACTAAGTTCTGGTTAACTTATATATATATATTTGCTACCAAGGTACTCTCTACTAACAATTCTTTGATGATTCACACTTTAATCATCTTGCCAGAGGGACCCTTTAAATTTTGTCTTTCACAGTATCACAGTTATCACAAAGTTTTCCCTTCTTCCACACAGAAAGACCCTTGCAAGAATGTTCCTTTTTAAAATTGAATTTTGTTTAACAGTGTACTGTGTTTATATATACACAATAAATACGACACTATCTTGCTTTGTATTAATAAACACTATTTTTAAACTACTAAGCTATACTGCAATTTTTTACTCAATCAAATACTAAACAGTGAGTTTACTAACTATTCTGCTAGGCTCTAGCTACTGAAAATACCATACCTTACCAGTGCTGCAAAATAACAATATGCGTTATCAACTTAATCTTTACAAAGATGTCAGATGTACTCTGACAATATATTGGTTAGTTTATCAGGGAAAAGTGACCAAGGTCAGTTGCCATAGTGCATGATACCCAAGATTCATACCAATTCTTTTCTTATGAGAGAATTAGGAGAAAAAGTAGGAATAACAGTAAAACACAAGCAACTATTCTGACGTTATTGTACTGCCTTGGCACATGAGAGATCAAATTCTGTTGTACTTTATACTACTGTCCCTTTAAAATATTCAGGCAGCAAGGTAACCTCAGCTCTTCATGTAACAAAGTCAAATGGTATTGTATTTATATAAATCTCCTCTGCTGCACTTGTGCAATTTAAACATTTTCCATTGAGATATTGGTCTGGTTCTGGTACAAAAGACCTACATTAGTAGAAAGCTAAATATATTATCCTCTTTCAATTTGTTTAAAGGAAATTTTTTTGTAAAATATAATGTTTCTCTTTAACAAAAAGAAGAAGAAGCAGAAGAGGATGTTCTCTTGAACGTATTCTAGGATCAATTTTCTAGCATGGGATTATAACATTTAGTTGAACAGGCTTAAGGTTTTTAATTTGCTTACACATAGATAGACTGGCATGAGCTTTATACATTACCCGATCAATGTAAATCTGCTTATTTGAAACCAGCTCAATTTTTAAGGAATTCCATTAACCAGCAATAAGAGACCCACTTTAACAGGATTACTACAGGGTTCCAAGCACACAAGACAAAGGTGATTGTTTTTTAAGAGAGATGATCTTAACAGTATTGTTTGGAGAGTGGAAAGGAAAAAAAGACAAAATGAAAAAAATAGAAACAAAGAAAAATATATTTTATTTTCTATGACCTGGAACTGCTTGGGCCAGTTATTAAAAGGCTCACATTTTCCCCAGGATTCTATATATCATGCCTTAACTTGCGCATAACTTAATTGTTTAGCTAATCAGCACTGTTAATTGGATGTTAACAATCATCAGTACTAATTGACATTAATTAAGATTTACACGCACAACTCACTGAGGGTGTCTTTTACTAAACGTTAGAGATGCCCATAGGAATGCATTGGCATCTGTAATATTTAGCGTGCCCACAATTTTAGTGCACGCTAAAAATGTGAGCACACCTTAGCAAAAGACGCCCTTAGGCGTCTTCTCTACCACTATGTTATCCAAGTCTGTCAATGAGGCTTCTCTTCCTATAATCCTATTCTCTCCTCTGCTCTGGATACTCTTGCTCCTCTCATTCCCCGTTCTGTAAAACGTACCAAACCCCAACCTTGGCTGACCTCTAGAATCCGCTACCTACGTTCCTGTGCCCGCTCTGCCGAACACCTTTGGCTGAAATCCTGTGCCCATGCTGACTTCATACATTTCAAATTCTTGCTGACCTCCTTCCAGTCTGCTCTTTTACTTGCCAAACAGGACTATTACGTCCAGTTGACTAATTCTCTTGGCTCAAACCCTCATCGTCTCTTTGCCACACTGAACTCTGTCCTCAAAGTGCCTTCACCTCCAACCCCCCCTTCACTTTCCCCCCAGACTCTGGCTGAGTTCTTTCATGATAAGGTTCACAAGATTAAACTTGAATTCTCAACCAGGTCACCTCCACCTCTCCTTCCCCAGTGGCGTATCAAGGGGGGAGGGCAGTGGGTGCGGTCCGCCCGGGTGCATGTCACTGGGGGGGGTGCTGTGCGCCTGTCCGCTATGTTCGTTCTGTGCTCCCTCTGCCCCGGAACAGGTTACTTCCTGTTCCGGGGCAGAGGGAGCATGGAAACGAACGAAGCAGACAGGCGCGCGGCACCCCTACTAGCGGCGTGCACCCGGGGGTTCTTTTGCTGGGGGGTGCGCTGCACCCAGGGGGTGGGGCGCATCAGCGATCCACCCCGGGTGTCAGCCCCCTAGGAACGCCACTGTCCTTCCCTTAGTCCATTCTCACAAACCTCCAACCCCTGCCTCCTTTTCTTCTTTTCTGAAATCACTGAAGAGGAAACTACACATGTTCTTTCCTCCTCAAAACTAACTACCTGTTCCTCTGATCCTATTCCCACCCATCTACTTAACACTATCTCTCCTACTGTCATCCCGTTTATCTGTCATATCCTCAATCTTTCATTGTCCACTGCGACTGTTCCTGATGCCTTCAAACATGCCGTAGTCACACCACTCCTTAAAAAACCTTCATTGGACCCTACCTGTCCTTCCAACTATCACCCTATCTCCCTCCTCCCTTTCCTATCCAAGATACTTGAACGTGCCATTCACCGCCATTGCCTTGACTTTTTTTCATCTCAAGCTATTCTTGATCCACTTCAATCTGGCTTTCGCTCCCTTCATTCATCCTTCTTGATCTATCTGCTGCTTTTGACACTGTTGATCATAGCCTACTCCTTGATACGCTGTCCTCACTTGGATTTCAGGGCTCTGTTCTTTCCTGGTTTTCTTCTTAACTCTCCCAGCGTACCTTTATTGTATACTCTAGTGGATCCGCTTCTACTTCTATCCCACTGCAGTTGGTGTACCTCAGGGATCTGTCCTGGGACCTCTTCTCTTCTCCATCTATACTTCTTCCCTTAGTACTCTGATCTCATCCCATGGTTTTCAGTATGATCTTTATGCTGATGACTCCCAGATCTACCTCTCCACACCAGAAATCTCAGCCGAAATCCAGGCCAAAGTATCAGCCTGCCTGTCTGACATTGCTGCCTGGATGTCTCAGCGCCATCTGAAACTAAACATGACCAA
The DNA here is from genome assembly GCF_901765095.1 of Microcaecilia unicolor. NCBI lineage: Eukaryota > Metazoa > Chordata > Amphibia > Gymnophiona > Siphonopidae > Microcaecilia > Microcaecilia unicolor. The sequence continues at coordinate 189,745,355 of NC_044031.1, read as the reverse complement.
GACTGAGCTTCTTATCTTTCCCCCCAAACCAACCTCTCCTCCTCCCCCATTCTCTATTTCTGTGGATAACACTCTCATCCTTCCTGTCTCATCAGCTCGCAACCTTGGGGTCATCTTTGACTCCTCCCTCTCCTTCTCTGCACATATTCAACAGACTGCTAAAACCTATCATTTCTTTCTCTATAATATCAGCAAAATTTGCCCTTTCCTTTCTGAGCACACTGCCAGAACCCTCATCCACGCTCTTATCACCTCTCGCTTAGACTATTGCAACTTGCTTCTCACAGGTCTCCCACTTAGCCATCTCTCTCCTCTTCAATCTGTTCAAAATTTTGCTGCACGACTAATATTCCGCCAGGGTCGTTATGCTCATATTAGCCCTCTCCTCAAGTCACTTCACTGGCTTCCTATCCATTTCCGCATACAGTTCAAACTCCTCTTATTGACCTATAAGTGCATTCACTCTGCAGCTCCTCAGTACCTCTCCACTCTCATCTCTCCCTACATTCCTCCCCGGGAACTCCGTTCACTGGGTAAATCTCTCTTATCTGCACCCTTCTCCTCCACTGCTAACTCCAGACACTGTTCCTTTTATCTTGCTGCACCATATGCCTGGAATAGACTTCCTGAGCCGGTACGTCAAGCTCCATCTCTGACCGTCTTCAAATCTGGTCGTTCATTTGAGATTTGAAAAAACATTTCAAGGCCCATTTTAGATAGAACATACAAATCAGTAAAACATGGGTTAGGAACTGATGTAATTAAATACTTAGGGCTTCTTTTACAAAGCCGCACTAACAATTCCCATGTGGCAAATGAAAGGAAGCTCATAGGAATTGAATGAGCTTCCTCTCATTTGCCACACTAAGAATCGGTAGTATGGCTTTATAAAAGAGGCCCTTAGTGATTTAAGCTAGATAATTGAAATATGGAGGAAAAGGTTAAAGGGCTAGAATAACTGGGATAGACAGGAGTAGTGGGAAGTGGGATGAGATAAAAATTAATGTCATGAGTTTATTTGAGAAGAGTGCTTATTTCCTTAAGGGCTAGACTGAAGAAGTGTGTTTTCAATAGACTTTGGAATAACAAATAATTATCAATGCATTTGATGGTTTTAGGTAAGGAGTTCCAAACTTTAGTGCCTTGATATGAAAAGTTAGCAGTATGGATTGTTTTGTAGGTTACTTTCTTACAATTCGGGAAATGTGAGAAGATATTCTCTAGATGATTTAGAGGCTTTACATGAGGATAATTCAATGAGGTTTTTCATAAATATTGGGACCGAACCATACAAAATTTTGTGAATGAAGGTACATAGCTTGAGTAATATTCTATCTTTTATTGGCAATCAATGCAAATTGTACAGAAGGGGGGTTGCTTTGGTGAAGCGTGGTAGTCTGAATATGAGACTTACGGCAGTATTTTGAGTGGTTTGTAGTTTTTAAGTCCTACATAAATAAAGTTGCAGTAATCAAATTTTGTTAGGACTAGGGATTGAACTAAGGTATGGAAGACTTGTGAGTCTCCTCAATTTCCATAATGAATTGAAGAAACTTGAGACCACTTTGGAAATTTGTTTTATCTAGAGTGAGGAATTGGTCAATTGTGACTCCAAAGAATTTCATAGTAGAGTCAAGGGGATATGTGTTGTTGTCAGTGGTAAATGATTTCAAATTTATAGTGTGATGAGGGTTAGTAACTATTAAGAATTTAGTTTTATCGGTGTTGAGTTTTAATTTGAGATTGGATGACCAAGTTTCCATTAGAAAGATACCTAATCTGATGATATGAGTAATTTCATTTATTTATTTAGTGAATGGAATATAGATGGCAACATCATCTGCATAAATGAATTTTGGGAGACCATTTTTCTCCAGTAAATTGCCTAAAGGAATAAACATGATTTAAATAGGATGAGGGACAATGGAGAGCCCTTGGGGCACTCCAGGACTATGCTGATGAAATTGTATGTGATTGTTTCACTTGGTATGATCTAGACCTTAGGAAACCTGAGAACCATTTTAACACATTTTCACAGGTTCTGTAATGGTCAAGGATGCTTAGAAGGATATTTTGATCAATAGTGTCAAAGGCATTGGACATAACAAATTGCAGTATTAATATTTTATTACTAAAGCTAAGTTCTTGTCTAATTTTAGCTAGGGAGGTGGTGAGAACAGTTTCAGTATTTATTTATTTATTTATTTATTTATTTATTTATTTATTTATTTGTTGCTTATATCCCACATTTTCCCACTCGTGCAGGCTCAATGTGGCTTACAGTACTGTGAGAAGGTCTAAAACCAGATTGTGAGCTATGTTAAATGGAGTGAAGTTTGAGATAGTCCATTAGTTGGTGCATGACTAACCCCTCCATTACCTTTACCAATAATGAGATTGAAGCTACTGGTCTGTAGTTAGAGATTACACTTAGACTGATTTGGGTATTCTTTGGTATGGGAGTCAAAATAATGATGTCATTTTGAAGGGGAAATAGGCACTACAATAACATTAAAGTTATGCTTGAGTGCAAATAACTTATGAGTAAATTAGGGGATGATTTAAGAAGATAACTAGGGCAGTTATCAAGTAGGCATTATAATTTAGCATATTTGTGAAGAATGCATTTGACTTGATCAGTTGTAAACGAGTGAAAGGCTGACCGGATTCTTCACCACTATGCTCCCAAGCATAGTGGTGAAGAATCATGTAGATTAAGAAAATGATCTATTGATGTTGGGCAGTTGTTTAGTTCTTGTCTGATTTTAGTTATTTTCTGCTTGAAATATGACACCAATTGATCAGCACTTGGAGTGGGTTCTCTTGCAGTAGTTTCAGGTTGAGTATTCAATAGCATGTTTACTAGTATGTAAAGTTTTCATGGACTAACCATTTTTTCAACTATAAGTTTTGAATAGTCAGTGGTTTTTGCTTTGATAATCATGCTCTTGTTCGATTTCAGGAGTTTTTTCCAATTAGTCCATTGTTCATTGGATTTGTTTTTGATCCAAATTCTTTCTTGTCTTCTACATTTATGCTTCATTTGTAGGAGATCTTCATTAAACCATGGAGATAACTTCTTTTTTGTTTGGGATTTGTTTGTAATTGGTGCAAGTTCATCTAGAACACTTTTGCAAGTGTTATTCCATTGTTGGATGGAATTAGTAGATGGAGCAGAGGAAAGTAAGTTACCAAGTTGTTCGTTGGACCAACATTTTGAGGGGTCAATTTTACTTCTGGTTTTAAAGGTATGTAATGTGTTAGTAAGCTTAGATAAATAGGTGGATTCTTTCCAGTTTAGCTTAAAAGAAAGGCTGATATGATCTGACCAAAGTATCAGGGACCATTGTGGTTCAGATATGTGAAAATTAATAGGGTCTGTTAATTTGGTTGCTAATAAATCTAGCTGATCTCCTTTGATGTGGGAGGATATTCCATTGAAGAATGAGAATTGTCAGACTTTAAGGAAATCAAGGAATTGTTTAGTATGTAGATTAGTAGCATTTTCAAGCTGTAAGATATCTCCAGTCATAATGATATTGTCATTATTGACACATATGTTGGATATAAATTCAGTAAGTTCAGCTTTAGACAGGTTCCAGCTATTGGAAGGATGATATAGTAATAGGAGGCAGATAGATTTGTACAGGGAATCGTCTTTTATAGAGCAGGCAACAATTTCTAGGTTAGGGGATTGAAAATCAGTAATAGTTTTTACCTGGAGGAATGATTTATAAATAATAGCTAAGCCACCTCCTCTCTTTTGCTCTGGGGAAATGGAGTATCCAGGTGGACATATGTCTTGGATTGCTGGATCATCTTTTGTATGTAGCCAAGTTTTGTAGATAAGGGCTTGCTCCCTATATATATTTTTATATAACTCATATGTACATGGAGGCAAAATTGACCTATTTATTAAAGTATTACATGAACTTAAGGATATAAATACTACTAGTACAATTTTTATCTGAATGCTGAAAAAGCCATTAATAAATTGGAATGTTCATAGTTGTTACAGGTCTGGATGGAATTTCGGTTGTAAGTAATTATGTTAGAGCTTTGCATATTTCTCCTACTGCCATTTACATATTTCTCCTAATGTCATAATGAAAATGAATGGCATTAAGGTAGTAATTTTCTGCTTTTCAGGGGCATTCACTAAGGTTGTCCTTAATTTCCATTATTATTTGCTTTGGCAAGGTATCCCCTAGCTATTTATATTGGGTACTAAAAGCGCCAATGGAGATCTTGGCAACAGTTGATGGCAGAACACTTATTGGTTGAACAAGGTTATATTGATTTGTTCTCATTTTAAAAAACAGTAAGATAAATTGCAGAACTGGTGAGCAGCACTGGCTAAAACAGTAAATATTATTTCCCCAATAAACAGTTCCATTATTGAGTTGAAAAGGAGACCCCCTTTGATTTCTGAGGAGTTTTCTGAGGAAATGCAAAAGAGAACTAGGAAGCTGGAGGGGAAATGGAAAAGATATTGTTTGGTTACAGATAAGGAGTATGGAGACAAATAAAGTTGTGTAATTGGTGGTTGAAGGAAATTAAGAAGAATTATTATTGTTCTAGAATACCCTTAGTCTTACATAAGCTGTGAGAACTCTTTGATATTGTGTATAGTTTGAGAATGTTTTTTTTTGTGCATAAGTGGAAGGAGGAAAGATTTTGGATAGACCCATTATATTGTCCCTTAGTAGTTTTTCTGAATGACTTTTGGTTGGTGGGTGTATGGGAGGTGTGCACCAAGGAAAATGAGAGTATTGTTTTTTTTATTCCCACCCCCCAGCAATAATTATTATGCTCACATATATTACTGTTTCATCTCTCAGAACCTTTTGGAGTCATTAAGACCAATATTAAATTTGAATCATATTTATGTTGGTATCACCCTTAATCAGTTGGTAAAATCCTTTTCTTGCATGAAGTGACTGACAAATAGGCAATGGTTAGCTGAAGTTCTTTCTAGCAAAGCTTTGAGCTAGCTGGTCAATGTATATTTACTCTCTAATCAAACGGAAGAAAACTACAAATAAACCACCTAAGTCCTGTCTTACTAACACAAAATAAAAAAACTTAGGAATAAATCAAATAAAGCCTCTATATATAAGACTATCAATATAACAATGTTAAATAATGTGTAAAAAATTTTAATTGTGCTCAGTCTATATCCATTACACCCATGGCGTCCCTAAGGAAAGCATGTGGTAGTGTTGTAGATGGAACCATCATAGCACAATCTGTTTTCCACCTCCTTAAAGTGTATGCGCACACACCTGCAATTACTACTTGTAATGCAACAATCAATTGCTACTATATCAGGCCCATGTGGTACAGATCACACTTGAATCAACTATATATATCTTTTCTTATAAACAATAGTTCTTATCGCACCACAATTATAAATAGATGCAGGCACACTCTATTTTAAATGATATCCATTGGTAATACACAGACAGTTTGCTATGACTACTATATTTTCACATACCCCTACCTCCAACATCACTGATTGAAAAACTCATAGTCAGTCAGAAAAAATATATATACATAAAAGTCACTTCCCTTAGGAACCCAGCGTGCTCGTGCAGGTGATTTAAAATTCCATCAAGAAATCATTCGTGCTCTTCATTCTCACACCATCTCAATCAATTTCCCTTTAACTCTAGCTGAGTTTCGAATGTCTTCCTCAGAAAGGGAACTGTAAACATGAATGTTCATTAGTGATCCAAAAAAACTTTATTCACCATGTACTAGAATATAATTTATTATATGTACTCTCTACTTTCATAACTCAAATCAAAATACTTACACAAAAGTAACTATTGTCAATTTCAATATCGGACACTAACCCCGAGCGGGTAAATGTCTGGAACGCTCCCTCCAACTCTCCAGAGCAAACAACTACACAACGCCTTGCTCTGTTCAAAAACCCAAAGAAACCTACCTATTGGTTCCTGTATAATGAAAAGGAAAGGGCCTCAGAGCAGCTTGAAACACCCATATTTAAAGGACCATCACACACAATAATAGTCAACGGAATTTTTACATGCATAGCAGGACTGATTGCAACTCGGTTGGAGTAGTGTATTGCATATGGTGCCCGTGTGGACTTTTCTATATAGGACATACGAAGAGGCAGATTAAAACATGCATTGGGGATATCAGTAATATCCGTACCTGTAGGAAGGAAGCTCCACTGTCAGAGCATTGGAGCGCGTTTCATCATCAGATTACTGTTTTGAAATATACTGTGATCCTACAAATTAATTTGCAGAGGGGAGGAGATTTGAGTGACATTCTGACTAAAAAAGAACAACGATTTATTTATATGTGGGACACTGTTTACCCTCAGGGTTTAAACAGAGAAGTTGAATGGTTGTGATGTGTGACATTGTGGGTTTGGCTCCCTTGTGTGTGATGGTCTTTTAAATATGGGTGTTTCAAGCTGCTCTGAGGCCCTTCCCCTTCCCCCTGTGGCAGGTAGGTCCCATGGGCTGGCACAAGGCAGGAGTCAAGACAAGGGGAACCGAGGCTGGAACTAGGCAGACAGGACTAAGCAGGACAAGGCAAGGCAAGGCAAGACTATACAGGACAGGTCTAAACTGAGCAAGGCAAGAATGGACAAGGCAAGGCTAGACCGGACAAGGACTGGATCCAGACAGGGCAAGGAAAGGAAGGCAGTGGGGCTAGAACTGGAACCCAGACAGGATAAGGCAAGACAAAGAACTAGACTAGAAATGGGTCCAGACAAGCAAGACAAGGGCAAGGCAAGAAGTGGATCTGGATGGGATTAGACAAGGCAACGAGCAAGACAGGCAGGCTGGGATTAGACACTAAAGATAAAGAAAGACACAGAAAAAGGCAAGGTCTAGGCAAGTCCGGGCTAGGCAGGACAAGGACAAAAGTCCAAGGCAAGGCAAGACTGGCTAGGTCCATGGCAGGGAAAAGACTGGAGACAAGGCATGGCTGGAGCTTGGCAGGAACTCAGTGGCAAGGCAGGGCTGGAGTTTGGCAGGAACTCAGAGACAAGGCAGGGCTGGAGCTTATTTATTTATTAGGATTTAGGATTTTGGCAGGAACTCAGTGGCAAGGCAGGGATGGAGCTTGGCAGGAAATCAGAGGTAAGGCAGGGAAAAGCTGGGTCTGAGGCAAAGTTAGGCAAGGTCCAAGGTCCAAGCCAATGTCAGGAAGCTAGGCAGGGCTGGAGCAGGAGTCAGGCTGCAACCAGAACAAGGCTGGAGACCTCGTTAGGAAAGAATCTGAGGAGTACTTGGGCTTTCCTTAAATATGCCCCAAACTGATGTCAATCCTGATGCCCCCTTGCAGGATTCCTGCCACTGGGTTCTCAAGAGGCACATGTCTAGGAGAGATACCACACTGGATAGAATGCCATGGGACCAGGCTGCAAGGCAAGGCTGGAGGGACAGGGGACCCAGCCCAACATCCTCACAGTGTCAGAAGATGAACTGGGGCATGAGTCACCGCAGGAGCCATGACACCCTTATTCTAGAACCTTCTTCAAAATGGTGCCATTGACCCCTAACAACAATCTTGCAGTACTACTGCTGGGGGTTTCAAGTTGCCATAAAAGGGATATTTTTCTTTTATATGGCTGCTTGAACCCCTTAACGACATCATTTTGAAGAAGGTAGCCACCAGGGCAAGAATGAGTGGGGATTGATCCTGATCCCATTGCCCCAGAACTCTTGGGATGAGTAGGTCGTATGCATGTAAGCTGGCTGGTTAGAAGGAAGCTGATGCAGGGAGTGTTGAGGCAGGGTGGGAGGAGACACCAAAATAAAAATGTGGCTCAGGGTGCCACCGTCCCTTGAGCCATCCCTTCCTGAGGATCATCAGGTTAAAAAGGGATCAATACCTGGATATAAAAAATGAGTGAAGCCCGGTGTTTAAAGGGTATTGAAAGAACTGGGGTGGGAATGAAGCCTTGAGGCATGCTGCACTGCAAGGAATAAGTCGTTGAGAAAGAATTGTTAATATTTAAGGGGGCATGGAATGGGCAGAGAATATACCTTCAATTATAGCAGGGATAGTTGCCATGCATTAACTACAAATGCTGGAGATAACATAGAACAGTTAACGGCAGCTCAAGAAGTGTAGCCACCTGCACTGCCTTATCTGTCATGCAATTAGGGTGTAATTCAATAAAATTGTGCAGCAATTTTGGCATCCCACTGGTGCGCACTGAGTGCCAATTCTATAACGGCACCTTTGTTCCAAGATTCCATTACAGAATGCAAACCACCAATGGCACACCAAAAATGTAATGCGGCATCAGTTACGCCTGCCATAGACATGGTATAACTGTTAGCAAATCAGTGCAGCAAGGGCCCATGTAACTTACAGGATTCTTTAAGATATGCACATCAATTGGCACCCCTGCCCATGCTTTGCCCAATGGCACACACTTACACACCAAACCAGTAATGCACACCTTTATAGAAGGCACTTAGCACACTTGCCTGATCATTTCCTGGGCAGTGACACACATAAATGGGACATAACTATAGGTACCAGTTTATAGAACTGCCTCTTTCATGCACAATAACCAATTTTCTCTGCAGTAACTTCATGGCAAAATTCCGGGAATATCCCAACAGCTAATGCAGAGGATCAGCAGTTACCCTGTCCTAGTTTTGGTGATTATCACTCAGTAACCACAAAACTGTAGCACAGCTTAATATATGAAGCCTGTTATATTAATGTAATTGAGGTGGTTCATTCACCACACCTCCGTATCAGGAAATGGCTTTAATGAAAATCCATCACTAGCTATGTTCATTTATTAATGTAATATTTAGTATTTTGAATAAAATATGATATGCAAATGTAATTGACATAATTGATTAATTCCACTTCTTTTGTGTGTGTGTGTGTCTTCCCTGGGCAATGCTGGGTACTTCTGCTAGGAACATAGAAGTTTGAATTAATGTGATTTTGTTTTTAAATTTACAAAAAGCATGTTTAAGACAGCAAATACCTAAATCTCTAAAGGACTGCAGAATTGTTGCTGCCATAAAAGTCTTTCTGGCTAATTATCTAAAGATGGCAAACATCTTCCCTATAGTGCAATATGTGCTTTTCCTTTTCCCAGACTACCGAAGTAATGCCAAGACAATAATAGCTTCCTGCACTAAAATGATTAAAATAATTACTGTAATGAATGTATCTCAAATATTTTCCAGTAAGAATTATGACTGCTATATATTTTCAAAACTATTCTTTAAAACTTTGCTATGGATATGTTTAAACAAACCTCCTCAATGAACATCTTCTGCAAGCAATGTCTTTGCTTTTTGAAGAACAATAAAGCTTATTCAGTAGCAACCACTCCTGGGAAAAAAAGTCAATCTACTTTTTCCAACAGTAGAATAGTTCAGTTACACCTACTGACAATGCTTAGATACAACATTAGTTGGGTCTATGGGGAGCTGCAGTTTGCAGAATTAAGACTTTAACTTCAATGTCACGTATTTCTGGATGCATGAATTGAGATTGGGAGTATTTGTTTGTCATATTAGTGGTAGTTCATTATTGTTAGATAAAAGATTTGTGTGACCCCTGAGGCAGGCGGATTGTTGCCAAAACACGGCCTATGTCAGGTCCTTTGAATAAAGGAATTCACATTGTCCTGCACATGAAGGCCCTTTTGTGCTTTTGTTGTTCTAAATCTGACTTTGGATATTTTGCCAAAAATGTCCAAACTTCCAGTACCAAACATAGCCATTTTTAAACCTATGTTTAACCTGGTGGGGGGCGCTTGGACACAAGAAAAATGATGATAGTTCCAAAGGTGAACTATATATTCTGTATGCTGCTTTTCCTTCTGAGATTATTTTGTCTAAATTCCTATGGGCGAACAAACTTCCTCGCATTCACTTAAAAAGATTGAGAGTCACTACAAATAGAGGCGGGATAAATTCCCTAGTTTTTATGATTATCAGTGGCTTTCTTACTACACAAACATGCATCCTGGATAATTGCTGTGGATTTATCTAGATCTCCTATACGGATATAAATTGAAGTAGATAGATTCTCTCATACTCTATTAAGATTCTTACCCAGGAGCGTAGCCAGACCTTGCAGTGGGAGGGGGCCTGAGCCCGAGGTGGGGGGCACATTTTGGTCTGCCGCCCTCCCCCCGCCACCTCACCACCACTCCCGCTGCTATGTTGCTCCCCACCCATTGCCGCAGCAAATACCTTGACTGGTGGGGGTCCCCAACCCCCGCTAGTTGAAGCATTGTCTAGCGCCAGTCTGTAGCACCGCCGTATTGCCTGCCCTGTTCTGCCCAGCACGCTCCTTTTAGTGAAACTGCGCAGTTTCACTAAAAGGAGCATGCCGGATGTGAAGGGAAGACAGTGCATATGGTTTATAATCTAAGGGAACTTGAAAAATGATAAAAAAATATATATATATATATATATATATATATATATAACACTCGGTGTGACTATTGATAAGTTTCCAGGGGTGTGATATGGATGGTCTAAAATACTGATACACATTTGTATTTTTTATATTTTCTATGGTTTTAGACCATTATAAAACATTTCTTGAATTGTTTTGATTTGTCTTGCCATTTGTTTACAGGGCTATTATTAGGTTAGGCATTCCATTTCAAAGCAAACCCTTAGCACTGAAGATACTGTGTGTGTATATCTCATCAGTTTAAATTTGTCTTTACTATTTCAGAGAAGAATGAGATGCGAAGGATGCCCTAATTCAATATGTATGAACACCGATGCCAATATATGACAATCCATATCTGGTCTATACTTGCTCTTTAAGGAGGATGATGAAGACTGAAATTAGTACTATGAAGGGTAAGTCAACACTACATCCCTATCTGCATTAATTACCATTTCTACAACTGCTACCTCCATATAGGACATTAAAAAGGCATGCTATTTCTGGAATGTTGAACCACTGTTTAAAGAAAACAAAATAATAATAATAATAAATCTATTAGGCACTAACACCTGACTCACACCAGTCTCTAAATATATAGACTTTCCACTTGCCTCTTCAAACTAGCAGGTTCAGATTTTATTGATCCACTTAGAATCTTCAGAAACAGTCTACTGAATAGTTAGAATCTATTTTTCAATGTTACATAGCTTCTTAATAATCTGTGAAAAAAGAGTTTGAAAGATGATTTAAAACATGTTGTCCAAATTTATGGCCCTGCTTACAAAGGTGTGCTAGCATTTTTAGTGCACGCTAGCCATGTGGATGCCCATAGGAATATTATCGGCATCTACATGGTTAGCGAGCACTAATTTTTAGCATACACTAAAAACGCTAGTTTGCCTTTGTAAATAGGGCAATTAAGTTGTGTTTGTGTTTGACCTGAAGAAGTTGGACAGTTTATACTCAAAGCTTATGAGTCTTTCTGACCAGTCCCTAGCTCACTTTTTCACAGTAGAGGAAGTGGATATGGAGCTCTGTACTTTGCTACTAGTGCACTACAGCCAACGTTCCCGACTTTAATATCTTTTCATCATACAGTGATTACATGTTACAGAGATTCCTCAATCACTGATACTAATGAACTATGATAGCAGAGACAATATAGAAGAGATCATTAAACCATGCAAGTTTGTGCAGCTTTTCTAAGGTGACCCGTGCTGCACTGTAATGGATAATGAATTGCAAGAAAATGCAGTCTTCAGTGGCATACATAATTCATTGTGCATTAATGGTGAATGGCTACAAAAATCACTCCTGTATAGGCAGACTGGGCTATGCGCAGCATTAATGTAATAGGATGTAAAGAAAAGTAGTGGTAAAGAGTCACGTGACTGATAAATAATGCAAACAAGATTAATTCTCAAACTGATATGGAAAGATTCCTATACAGCTCGGGAGCTAAGGTGAGAAAAATGAACTAGGATTTCCTTTAGTTGTTTCTTCTGGTATGAAAGCAAACTTCGCTTGCATACATGTTACAGGACTGACTTAAGTAAGCCTTGACGACTATCTTTCCCTGGGGAGCAGACTAAAAGTATTGTTTAGAAATCTAATATATGGTTTATTTACTCAATTTCTGCTGAGCACTACAGTTCCTTCAGGCAGGCTCCACATGCCCATTACTCTATTAATGTTCCATTACTGAAATTAGTAACTGTAATTAGAGGGGGATGGGCAAGGAACCCATCTTAAAGGAGAAGATCTTGTCTAATCCCATAATAGAGTGGGCCAATAGGACACTCATTCTGCCTTCCATTTTAACCGGTTTTCAAGCACAATTCTATAATAAAATGCTGTGGCATGAAATGAACAACAGAGAGGTCATATTGCCAAATCAATCTATATCTATTTACATAAGAGGGCACATTTTAATGACATGATAATAACTGCTGAACATGAGTATCACAGTGAAAAATAACCTGTAGTATAACTACAGTACATCAGTGTATCCAGGTGTAAACTTGATGTTGATCTTTTTGGACATAGGCATGAATTCCAAGTTTCCAGGTTTTTATAGAGGTTTGAGATACCACTTATGGGAGAACCATCGAAGTGGTTTACACAATATAATATAATAACTAGTAAATGGAGGGAAAGGAATTCCATTAGGACAGGATAGGAAAGAGAAATGGATAGAGGAGGAATGTGTATTCCATTGAAATATAGAATACACGTTTCTGTTTTTTTTAGCCCACCCTAATCCCATCCAAAACACACTCAATCAAAGCCCTTTCCGTATGCATGGTTTTTTTTTTCAGTTTTAGAAGTGTATTTCTCAGCTTTTTAGGATGGGAATTTTGAGGTTTATGCAATATCCCCTGGATTCTACAAAGTAACGTGGAGGGTCATTTTTGATAGAACGTCTAAATCAGAATTTGGACGTTTTACAAAAACGTCCAAATTCTGAACAGGAAAGAAGATCATTTTCAAAAAAGACAGACATCTATCTTTTGTGTTCGAAAATACTATGGACGTTTTGTGATTTGGATGTTTTGTGATTTGGATAGGGGGGGAGTTGGTCCATTTTCAAACAAAAAAACATCCAAATGCAAAACATTAGTGCAGCGGGCTTTGATCCTGGCAACATGGGCAAGTCAAATGCACAAGGGGAATTTTTGGATATGGCATCTAAGTCTGAATTTGGATGTTTTTAGTAAAACGTCTGAGAAGAAAGCTGAGTTGAACTTTGGGAACTTAAAGATTGGGGTTTAAAGGAGGATTCGTAGGTTAGTGATAGGCAAAATAAAAATATAAAAAAGCAAATTTTATCAGCTAATCTCCATAGTCTTCCCCTTAGTTTTAAAAACTTTGTACCCCAGCATTGATAGATAGACTCTAGCAGGCACTGCAGGATCTAGTTTAGTATTAAGGGGGAATAAAAAGAGAGAGAGAGAAAAAAGCAAGCATTATTAACTAGTTGCTGTGGTGTACAACCCTTTTCCCATAGTTATAAACTGACATTTTCTCTAGAAATAGGTATTTTCCCCATAGTTTTAAACTGAAACCTTTTCTAGAAGTAGAAACTTAACAGCCAAAAACTCTTGTTCTAAAAGGCAGTTATTTTCTGTTCTTTGGCTGCTAGAGAGGTAGCAAGTTCAGGGACCGCAATTAGGTGCTAACCAGAGCTTTTTTTGTGCTGGTACGTGCCGGTACAGCGTACCGGCACCTTTTTTGTAGGTCCGACGTTGTGCTGGAGCCGGCTCTCCTCCCTCCCTCCCCCGAGCTAGCCTACAGGGTCCCTCTGCGTACTCCGTGCCGCCAGACGACCCTTCTGCCACCTGACCCGGCTGGTACCTGACCCAGTATTTTAAAAAAATCTACGAAGCGGCGTCGCGGTGCCTCGCATCTGAAAGTAAAAGAAGAAAAATCGCTTCATCAGCCGGCCTTCCCTCACTGTGTCCCGCTCTGTGATGTAACTTCCGCAAGGGCGGGACACAGTGAGGGAAGGCCAGCCAACGAAGCAATTTTCCTTCTTTCACTCTGAGACACGAGGCACCGCGCCGCTGCTTCATAGATTTTTTTTTAAATGCTGGGTCAGGTGCCGGCCGGGTTGGGTGGCAGAAGAGGGTCGTCTAGCAGCACGGAGCTGGTAGGCAGGTGGGGACTGGGTCAGGGAGGGGGGCTCAGAAGGATATGGGTGGCTGGAGGGAGGGGGAGCAGGGGAACGAGGAGAGTCACTGGACATGGGTGGAGGGCAGGGGAGGGCAGGGGGACAGGAGGGTCGCAGGACATGGGTGGTTGGAGGGGAGGGGGTGTTCTGGACATAGGTGGATGGCAGGGGGGACAGGAGGGTCACTGGACATGGTTGGATGGAGGGGTGGTTGCTGGACATGGGTGGATGGAGGGGAGGACAGAGGAAGGTTGCTGGACATGGGTGGATGGAGGAGAGGGAAGGGAGAGAGAGAGAAGAAATGCTGGACATGGGTGAATGGAGGAGAGGGCAGGGGGCAGAGGAGGGTTGCTGGACATGGGTGGATGGAGGAGAGGGCAGGGGGCAGAGGAGGGTTGCTGAACATGGGTGGATGGAGGGGAGGGCAGAGGAGGTTGCTGGACATGGGTGGATGGAGGAGAGGGAAGGGAGAGAGAGAGCGAGAAGAAATGCTGGACATGGATGAATGAAGGAGAGGGCAGGGGGCAGAGGAGGGTTGCTGGACATGGGTGGATGGAGGAGAGGGCAGGGGGCAGAGGAGGGTTGCTGGACATGGGTGGATGGAGGGGAGGGCAGAGGAGGGTTGCTGGACATGGGTGGATGGAGGAGAGGGAAGGGAGAGAGAGAGAGAGAGAAGAAATGCTGGACATGGGTGGATGGAGGGGAGGGCAGAGGGAGAGGAGGGTTGCTGGACATGGGTGGATGGAGGAGAGGGCAGGGGGCAGAGGAGGGTTGCTGGACATGGGTGGATGGAGGGGAGGGCAGAGGAGGGTTGCTGGACATGGGTGGATGGAGGGGAGGGCAGGGAGAGAGAAGAAATGCTGGGCATGGGTGGATGGAGAAGAGGGCAGGGGGAGAGAAGGGTTGCTGGACATGGGTGAATGGAGGGGAGGGAAGGGGGGAGAGGAAGGTTGTTGGACATGGGTGGATGGAGGGGAGGGCAGGGGGGAGAGGAGGGTTGCTGGACATGGGTGGATGGAGGGGAGGGCAGGGGAGAGAGAAGGGTTGCTGGACATGGGTGGATAGAGGGTGGGCAGGGGAGAGGAGGGCTCCTAGACATGGGTGGATGGAGGAGAGAGAAGAAATACTGGACATGGATGGAGGTGAGGGAAGAGTGAGGAAGGAGATGAGGTGAGGGAAAAGGAAGAGAGGAGAAAAACTGCACATGGATGTAGAAAATAGGCAGAAGCTGGATCCACTGGACAATCAAGTCTGCGGAGGACCCAGCTTTTACTTACGGATGTAGGGCAAGAAATGAAGAAGAAAGGAGGAAAGTAAAGAAATAAACAAAAAGGAAGCCCTGGAAACGGAGTTAAGAGAACAGAGAGCAGCAGAATCAGGGACTGGGACCAATATGGATAGAAAAACAAAGTCACCAGACAACAAAGGTAGAAAAAATCAAAACAAAAAAAAAAAAAACTCCAAGTGAAAAACACATAAAATCAAGCCATTGAGAAGTAGGAGGAGCCAGAATTCTTAGTTGACTGGCCACACAGACATCCCAGCAGACAGTGGAGCACCCTAGGGTGAACTGCAGTGGACATCACATAAAAGATCCCAGGTACACATTTCACAATTATTCCCTTATATTGTATGTGGAGCCCTCCAAACCCCCATCTCCAATAAAAACCTACTGTATCCAACTGTAAACCACTACAATAGCCTTATGCCTGCAGGTGTCAACTATATGTGGGCACAGTAGGTTTTTGGTGGGGTTTGGAGGGCTTACACTTTCCACCACAAGTGTTCCAGCTAAAGTGGGATACAGGCCATGGTCTCCATTCTGTACAGTGCACTGCACCAACCACTAGGTTACTCCACGGACCTGCTTGCTGCTCTAATAGGAATGGCTATAACATCTGATGCTGTCATAGATACTGGAATGTACTGTTTCTTTCACATCTTTGGAGGGTTGTAGGGGGTAAGTGACCACTGGGGGAGTATGTGGGGTCATATCTTAATCCCTTCAGTGGTTATCTGGTCATTTACAGCACATTTTTATGACTTAGTCGTGACTGAAACAGGTTCAGACTAAGACGTCCAGCTTTTAGCCCTGGATGTTTTTGCTTTGTTCTATTATGGCAGAAAAGCATCCAAGTTGTGGGAATGCCTAAATACCACCTCCGACATGCCCCCTTGTGACTTGTACACACTGCAGATGAACTGCATAGAAAAATATCTAAAAATGTGTCTCAAAATAGTGATGTTTTGTGCCGCTTTTTGGACGTTTTTCTCTTTCGAAAATAAGCCCAATAAATAAAGTATAAGCCACTTTTCTCTGTTTTTTTTTTTTTAAATTAGTGCAGGGTCTTCAGGTAAAATGTTCTCATCTGACTTTATCGTAATATGCACAGTTTAAAAACTGCACCCGTATCACAAATGTAAATATTGAATTCATAGCTTAAGTATACCATTTGGAAAAGGGAGTTTTTGCAATGTACAGCATGGCTCTTACCAGAAGGAGACACATATATTATCCCAAAGTTATTTAAACTTACAAAAAGAGATGTTGTGATAACCTAGAAATTGTAGAAATTCTAGAGTTAAGAGCAACAAAAAGAAAAACAGAGCTAACTGAAGGGTCCTTTTTATTAAGCTGCAGTAAGCACTAGTGTGCGTTATACCAAAGCTTAAAAGGGTTTACTGCAAGATGCAGACTCCTGTGGTAAGTTCACAACTAGTGTGCTATCAGCACACTAATATATATATATATATATATATATATATATATATATATATATATATATATATATATATATTAGTGTGCTGATAGCACACTAGTTGTGAACTTACCACAGGAGTCTGCATTATATATATATACTTCTAAATGCAGCCAAGGATAGAACAATGTCCTCCAGCCAGAGGCTCCTGGTACAGTCAAGAAATAAATGTCCACCCGCAACTTCAATCTTAAAGACTTTATTCCATGCAGGTTTCTAGTAAACCTGATACACAGTTCCAACAGCAGCATTCACCTTCAATCTTAAGCACATATAAGCCACCTGCAAGTGTGTGGCAAATAGTCCCCTTTAAGCAGTAGACTATCAGCACATACCAGGATTCAATACAGGCTCACAGTCAGCTCCAGTCTGGGCTCTTTATTCAGTGCACAATAAGCAGTAGTTCAATTCCAAATAGAAGCAGGTCATTCAGTTCCTCATCACAGTTAAATCACAAAGCAGCAGTTTCTACCTTCTACTCTCTTTACCTTCAGAAGAGTTCAATACTTTAGGGACTCCTCATACCCAAGGGATTTCACCCTGCATCAGCTTCACTGGTAAATTCAATACTTTAGGGACCTCCCTTACCCAAGGATTTTCAGCCTGCAAATACCTTTGGGACTTCCTCACACCCAAGGGATTTCAGCCTGCTTCAGTATTTTAGGGACCTCTCTTACCCAAGGGTTTTCAGCCTGCAACTGCTTCTCTCTTCTGGGACTCCTTCCCACCTGCCTAATCAATCCCTGGCTTCTGCTACCATAACCAATCATTCTCCTTCCATTAGCTTCCCCCACACCCATACCAGCTGAGTTGAGCATTAGACTAATGATGAGCTCTTGCACACAGGGTTTCCTAGCTCTCTTTCCCCCTAGTGGCAGCCCATCTACACATCCTGCCAGCTTACACCCATGTATTCCCCTATTGCAGCTAGGAGTCCAGTCCAGGTTCTTCATCTCACCCCCTGGCTCCTTGCCTTCTGGGACTTGTATTTCAAACTGACTGCCTTAACCCAACTATCCTGGATGTGACGTTATCACAATATATATATATATATATATATATATATATATATATATATATATATATATATATATATATATTTTTTTTTTTTTTTTTTTTTTTTTTTCAATGTCTGGGGGTAGAGAGTGAATGAACATTCCAGTGCTAATCAGTTAACACATCCACATACTGTGTGCTAACTGATTAATGCAGGATAATCGAGGGAGCTCTTACTGCCTACAAAGTTGGTGTTGGTAAGTGCTGCCGTGGTATTTTTTATGGCTGCATGCTAATGGCAACACTAGCACATGGCTATGAATTGAAAATCGTCCATTTTCCAGCTGTGCTAAAAATGGCCTTAGCACAGGGGAAAATTTTATATAAGGGTGTGTTAAGGCCAACTTTAACCACAGCTTGGTAAAAGGACCCTTGATTATATTGTTGAAGACTAGCAAAAAGAAAAGAGTTCACTCCACAGTAAAACGACTATAATCTAGACCAGAGGTTCTCAACCTATTCCTCGGGACACACCTAGCTAGTCAGGTTTTCAGGATATCTCCCATTAAATTGCATGAGCTAGATTTGCATACAGTGGAGGCAATGCATGCAAATGTGTCTCATACACTGGCTTGGTGTGTCTTGGATTGAGAACCTCTTTCTAGGCAGTAGACAAGCTTTGTCAAATACAAAGTTATTGATTCAGTAACAAAATTCAGATTTCTCTCTAGCTATCAACTAGCTATATTTTGAGCACCCAGCTCCTTTAAAAGATGGGCATTTCTAATACAATTAAAACTAGTTAATACTGTCCAAGATGGATTGAGTAGGTTAATAATTAATCTATTCTTACCCATCTAAATTCTGTTCCAGGTGGAAATCTTGGCTTATGTAAACTACTTCTAATGGAATTGTCTGACTTGATGCTTTTGTACATTTAAACGAATCTGTACTGACTGCGATTTATGTTTGGGTTCAGCCTTGTGACTGTTTTTTCCCATTTAGTGCCAGTGGCAAATGTTATGAATGGGACATATCTCTGATTAATTACTTGTCAGGAGTAGTCACACACAGTGCCATAGCATAATGACGTGCACACTGATATTAAATTGTGAAAATACATGGAGACAGCAGGCTCTGCATTTTAGGCTTTGCCGGTTTGATAAAGAAAGGTTTCTATGGCTGTTTCACAGACGTGAGCTATTAATTTACTGAAAAAGATGTGGCATATCTAATGGAAAAAGATTGCAGGATTATTTAATGCAAATGACTGTTCCCAGCTGCTTCCTGGTGGATTACTACAACAACATGTACTGTAAAATGGAATATCAAACCGTGCAGATCAAGCAGAGGGGATCAAAATGGTGGACCAAAAGGCTTTGTGTTCTGTGCCTTTCCAGAATCCTATTTACATTTTTAAATTACATTTCTTACCAGGACTTAAAGTAAAAGATGTAAGGCAGGCCAAAACCATTCTCCTCAAGTTCTGGTTCCCCCCCCCCCCCCCCCCCCCATAACTATAGGAGTGAATGGAACACTTTGCGGTTGTACAACCCGCCAAGAGAAATGCTGCAGCACCAGCAATGGAGGTGATGCCTAGCTGAAGTGTGTTATTCGGTCCTGGATACTTCATGCACAAACACTGCCCATAGCGACATCTTTACCCAGTGAGAGGTCTCTTTTAAACTATGCCTAGCTATTACTAGACTGCTTCAGAGCTATGAAGGGGTGTCATTGAATTTGATCTAGATGTTGTTTCAATATCACAGAATAAGGAAGTTAGTGGAGCCTCTAATGTTTTAAACATGTCCTTCTCAATATGCAGGGACTTGGTGGGAGAAAAGATGAAAATCAAAGAGATCTTACAACCTAGAGAGCTCATTGGATCCAGAACAAAACATATTATTTCCTTGCCACCAGACGCTCTGAAGTTAGTTTCTTCTTCCTCTCTCAAGAAGTTAAGCTGGAGGATATCTGGATGGTCAGTATTTGCTTGGCAGATTTCCAATTTAACAATGCAATTTTCTAATTCTTCTCTTGAACATCAGTCTTAGAAGTAAGATATTCAATACCATAGTACTAATTTGGGAATGTCAGAGGAGAAAATGGGGCCATTCAAGGTGAAAAACTTCCTGGGATAAACAGTAACTTGGGTCTGCAAAATAAGATGAAGATGGTGGAAAATGCTTTGCTTAGGAATAAAATGTAAAACGTTTACATTTTCCTAAAGTTCCAGTGATGGTTGCTGCTGATATTTTTAAACAGTATCTTACAGAAGTTTTAAATGTTCAATTTAAGGCTCTTCACCCTAAAGTTAGGTTTATTTTCTCCCCTTCAAAAAGGGATGTTCTGAGGAAAGGGGTAACTTGGATATCTGAAACCTCTGCAGGTGCTGAGGAGGTTTTGCAGCCCATCTGCATATTCCTCCCAGCGTCCTTTGTGGTGACTCCTAGGTCCACTCTGAGCCATCTGGGCCTCCACTCCTGTTAGCCTGCACTTCTGATCGCCTGCTGTTTCAGCAATTTTCAACTTTTGAATGACTTTTGTTGGTGTCCACATAAGTTTGGTGACATAAACTGTTGATGTGCAGCTCTGTATCTCCTCCTCTTGATCATGGCGGTAGAAAGGAAGGCCAAGCCATTGCCATTGCCTGCACTAAATTCTGTGGGAATTCTGCATAATTCAGCATTGTACAGTAGTACAGAATTTCCCCTTAAGTAATACAGTAATCAAGTTTGGATAGTATGCAAGACTGGATAGAATCTTAAAAGAAAATCTGCACCTCCCAGTTTTATAACATATATTTTACATTCCGCAACAGTGGAGCTAGGGTTTTCCCCTTAAACTTACCATATCAAAAAACACCTAATTCTGGTGCTACCTCAGGAACAAAAACTCTCTACTGTCAGCAGTGGTGTGCTGGTAAATTTTTAACAGGCTCTCTCCCCGGTCCACCTCTGTGCCCCCCCCCCCCCCAATCCACTTCTGCGCCCCCCTAAATTGCAGAGCTGGCTATACCCATGGAGAGAGCCGGGGAGGGGGGTAATGCATTACTCTCTCCAGTGAATTTTTTTTTTTTTGTTAATGCTCCCAGGTTCCAATCTAATTCTTGTTTAATGTGGGATAAAATGCCATAAATAAGTAAATAAATAGATTTAAACTCTGAATGTTGAGAACCTGATACTCATAACATGATGTCTGTTTTAGAAGCCCATTACCAGGAGAAAAAAAATCTCTGCACCAATAACAGGGTTAAATGTCATAAATAAGTAACTAAATAAATAAATAAATAGATAGATAGAAACTCTGAATGTTGAGCTCCTGATCCTTGTAATATGACATCTGTTTTAATGGCCCTTTACCAGGAGAAAAAAGATCTCTGCACAAATATAATACATGCTAGGGTGTCCCTATAATAACCAGCCCCTCTAAATGACACACTGATTATGATTTATAACAAATTACTACTCTGTCTATGAAAAGTTAGTCCATTACTATACTTCCTCTGACCTCTGTGTACATCTGTATGCTACAAAAGCTGGCATGTTTGAAAATATAAGCAAGATTGAATGAAAATGCTATCAACGATAAAGAATGACAACGTAGATGCAGCAGCTCATAAGTTTGCTTGATTTTGTTTAACAGAGTGACTAACCTAAATAGTTTCAACTTTTTTTTCCTTCATGCTGTCTCCGACCTCATGCAAACCCAGCATCTCATCTCCCTCCCACTCCTCTGCGAGTCCTACCTCACTCAGCTTCCATTCCCTCTGGCCATTCATTCTTCAAACCTTCCAGCAGCTGGTAACACGCTGCCTGGTTGACCCGGAGCCTTGTCTCAGTGCCGAGAGTGTACTGCTCTGCCCTGCTGATGCAACTTCCTGTGGGTGGGATCTGGCAGAGAAAAGGCTCCGGGTTGGTCAGGCAGTGGTGAGTGGGGGATGATGGAATGACATGATGAGGTATGCTGGGGGCTCACAGGAAGGTGGGGGCTGGGGGAGGAGGGAGAGAGAGGAGGAGAAAAAACCCCGGCCCAGATGCTTGTGTGCTCGCTCTCGCTGCCTGACTCAATCAACAACCGGCTCGCAAAAATCAGTAAAATTTAACAACTGGTTCCTGCGAGCCGGTGGGAGCCGGCTCCAGCACACCACTGACTGTCAGATACTTTACAAAATAACACAAAACTCTGCATAAATACACTCAGAACCTGGATAGCAAACTTAAAAGAGTACTAACTCCCAGGATTCAAACTCCATCAGCTTAACTTATTACAAGATAGCAATGTAAATATTATGCTGGGCTATAGAGAAAATACGAACAAACTTTATACACATGCAGAACATGGACAGACTCCACACTGCTGATTAGTAAACTTAAGTAATGCTGACAAATCAGGACTATTGCCTGAAGCAATTCCTTCTCATTGCAAATACTGGAGCAACTTGAAGGCTTTAGAAATGGCTCTTTGTTAAACCACTCATCAAATGTACCTTCAGAATATTAGGTACATCAATGTTGAAAGCATCTAACTGTGCACACAGGCTGTGGCCAGCTTATCTGTTGGTGAGGTGGTGAAGGATAGCCTTTGAGAGGGTAACTTAATTTGCCTTTATAAAATGCCAGCCAGCACAATACCTGCAGAAATCACAGGAAAAATGAACCAATATACTACACTTGTTTGGCAGAAGGTTTAAATATACACATGCAATGTATGGACATATTTTATAGTGCAACCTAAGTTGTGCGCACAAATCCAGTCATATTCTAGATTTCTACACACACAACTTAATTAACAAGCCAATCAGTGCTGATAATTGCACTTAACAAGCAATTATTGACACTAATTGGCATTAATTAGAATTTATGCGCATAACTATCTAAGTGTATTCTATGAAGTGATGCATATAAATTCTAAGATACAGATTTGAAAAGGGGGAGTGGCCATAGGAGGAGCATGGGCATTCTTTGAGTTTTTGTGCAGTGTTATAGAATATGCCCGTTCCACGCGTAATTTAGGTGTCAGCATTTACACCAGGGTTTCATTGGTATAAATGGCCATGACTAAATATAGTTGCAGAAAGCGGGCACTGGGCGTATTCCATACACTATGCCTAGACTTAGGCATATTCTATAAACTGCACTTAACGTTAGGTCTAGCTTATAGAATACACCTAGGAATACTTTTTTCTGTGCCAATTTCTTAGGTGCGATATATAGAATCTTGTCCAATGTGTGTAAATCATGACTCCATCTGCACTGCACTCAAATTATACCCAAGAGCATGCCTACATCTGAGTGATGTGATTGAAATAAAAATTGATTTGTTTAGTTTCTTGTGTTGTTTACAGGCTTATTTTATTTTACTTTTATAAACTGTTTTTAGGGCACAACTCAGTGGCGTAGCAAGGGGGGGCGGGAGGAGCAGTGTGCCCCATGTGTCAGCTCAGGGGGGTGCTCCCTGCCAGCTCCCCACCCCCTCGGCGCATCGACACCCCCCCAGTGCCCACCCTCCTCCGTCCAACCAGCTCCCCCTACCTTAAAAAAAATATTGGAATCCGAAGCGAGGCGCAGTGCCTCATGCCTACATGTAAAAGAAATGTGCAGCGTCTCATTGGGCCTTCTCTCGCTCTGTCTGTCCCGCCCTTGCGGAAATAGGAAGTTGCGTCAACGCAGGCCAGGACAGACAGAGCGAGGGAAGGCCCGATGAGATGGTGCACATTTCTTTTACGTGCAGGTGCGAGGCGCTGCGCCTCACTTCGGATTCCGATATTTCTTTAAAGGTAGGGAGCTGGTTGGAAGGAAGAGGGTGGGCACTGGGTCGGGGGGGTGTCGATGCGCCGAGGGGGGGGGTATGTCATCGTGCTGCACCCAGGGGGGGTACAACGGCGAACCACCCCGCCCCTGGTGGCAGCCCCCCTCGCTACGCCACTGGCACAACTAGACAAGACCAACACTGTAGCATTAGGAAACAAGGCAGGAAGTGGGGAAGAAGCACTTAAGCCTGCCTAAACTGGTTTCGGCAAGGCCAGTCAGGAAACAAGAACTATGATCATCAGAAACACAAGACACAACTATGCCAGGGCTGGCTATAGCAAATCCTCCAGAGGCAGAATAGCTCTTCCTAGAAGGCCTTTAATGGACGAAGTAACTAACTTGCTAGTCTCACTCACACACACACACAAGAAGTAACATGGGCTGCACATACTGCAGCAGGACATGTTCATCCACTCCGACCCTAGCTAAGATAATATTTAACTATCTCTCTGACCTCATGTGCAGCTTTCTTTAAATTAGCCGCCTTGCTTTCTAACTCCTCTTACTCTCTTACCTATCTATATGTTCCATCTTTGCTTATACCCTTCACTGTCAGTTAAAATGTTCTATTATGTATTGTGTTGACATTTTTAAGTAGTATACTATCCTGCTTATAATCGAACGAGAAAAACGCCCAAGTTCCGACCTAAATCGGGAGATGGGCGTTCTTCTCACAAAAACAAATAAAGCGGCATAATCGAAAGCCGAACTTTGGACGCTTTCAACTGCACTCCGTCGCGGATGCGGACAAAGTGGACGGGGGAGTGTCGGAGGCGTGGTGAAGGCGGAACTGGGGCGTGGTTATCACCCGAACAGAGATGGGCGCCCTTCGCCGATAATGGATGCGTTTGTAGCTAGAATTTAGGGCACTTTTCCTGGACCCTGTTTTTTGACGAATAAGGCCCCAAAAAGTGCCCTAAATGACCAGATGACCCCCAGAGGGAGTCGGGGATGACCTCCCCTGACTCCCCCAGTGGTCACTAACCCCCTCCCACCACAACAAATGATGTTTCACAACTTTTTACTTTCACCCTCAAATGTCATACCCTCCTCCCAAGCAGCAGTATGCAGGTCCCTGGAGCAGTTGTTAGGGGGTGCAGTGGACGTCAGGCAGGTGGACCCAGGCCCATCCCCCCCCTACCTGTTACAATTGTGCTGCTTAATGCTACTAGTCGTCCAACCCCCCCAAACCCCCTGTACCCACATGTAGGTGCCCCCCTTCACCGCTTAGGGCTATAGTACTGGTGTAGACTTGTGGGCAGTGGGTTTTGAGGGGGATTTGGGGGGCTCAACACCCAAGGGAAGGGTGCTGTGCACCTGGGAGCTCTTTTACCTTTTTTTTTGTTTTTGTAAAAGTGCCCCCTAGGGTGCCCGGTTGGTGTCCTGGCATGTGAGGGGGACCAGTGCACTATGAATCCTGGCCCCTCCCATGAACAAATGCCTTGGATGTATTCGTTTTTGAGCTGGGCGATTTCATTTTCCATTATCGGTGAAAAGCAAAAACGCCCAGCTCACACCTTGGCGAATAAACCATGGGCGTCTATTTTGTTTTGGAACATACGGTTCACTCCGCCCCTTCACGGACCCGTTCTCGGAGATTAACGCCCATGGAGATAGGCGTTTCTGTTCGATTATGCCCCTCCATATATGCCATACTTTTTATTATTTGAATATTTTTACTGCTGTAATTGCTCATGCTTGATCTATTCTTACTGTACAGCACCTTGAGTGAATTCCTTCAAAAAGGTGGTAAATAAATCCTAATAAATAAAATAAATAACTAGAAGGTAGCTGCCATCTAACCCAAATGTCACAGGTTCAAGACTAGTGTATATATGAGAGCTACTAAAACTGGAAACAGTACCTGTCATTTTGTTTTTTCCCTTGACTTTTCCAGTTCTTCTATCCGATTTTTATTTAGGTAACTGAGTCAATCTTTTAGTACTTTTACTTTGGCTGGTTCATTGTGTCACAGAATTACCAACAGGGACTCCTTAAGGCTTGAATACTAGACTAGAACAAAACAAAAAACAGAATTGCTCAGGATAGATCTTAATGTCATTGTACCTCCAAGAAGTATTTTCGGCACAAAAGGGTACACATGGATTACTAAATACAAAGAGCCAATCAGGAAACAGGAACTAAGATTAGCAGAAATACAAGACACAAGTAGGCATGGGTTGGCTATAACAGACTCACAAGAGGCAGACTATGTCTTCCTGGAAAGTGGCTACCTTCCAACCTAAGGTTGCAGGTTCAAGGCTGGCTGGTGCCTTATCAACCCTGGGAATAAGTGTTGACATTTAACAATACTAAAACAAAATACATTATTTCAGGGTTTATTCCTGTCATTTTCAGTTAGAAACCATATGAAATGACAAGGAAGATGTGATTTACATTTCCCATGTTGTTTCAAATATATGCACGTCCCTAACACTTACAGGGGCAGGGATTTTTGAAGAGGCTTTGTACATATTCAATATATACTGGCATATATTCCTGAAAAATCCTTTATATAAATTATATGCAAAAGATGGTAATATTTGGTTTCCACCTTCTTCATCAATTGTGATCCTATCTACCTGTGCAGCACTTGCAATTTTCTGCTTACTCATTGGTACAATGCAAGCTGAAATACTTTAGGGCTCCTTTTACTAAGCTGCACCAAAATGTAATCTTAGAGTGCCTTTATACAGGCTAAGGCCATTTTTAACACAACCGTAAAAATGGCCTTTTTGTATTATTTGCATTAATGGTTATGCCCTAATATTGCCATTAGCACATAGCCATTAAAAAATTTTACCGCATGATTACTTACCATCACTCATTTTGTAGGCCGTATGTAGTAGTCCTGCACTAACTAGTTACCACTTGGTAATGTAACTGCACTAACTGATTTGTTAGCGTGTGCTGATTTGGCAGTTCCTGCAGGACACCTGAGCACATCCCACGATACACTATTTTAAGCTGCATTAGATACATGTTAACTATGAAGATTGCCAACTTTTTAAAATATATCAGCTAAACATTGACATTCGTAAGTAGCCAGATCATTCATTACCCTTCATTTAAACTCCAAATAACATACCATTACTCCTTTATTGGTATTAAACTTGGCCACAGATTTATTAACATAACTCAGTTTTTATCACTTTAACTTTTAATTTAAACAATTATTCTTCAAATACAATAATGGCATCCTCAGAGCGGTTTCAAATAAGTCAGTAATGAAACTAGGTCCCTTCATTTCCTAAATTGCTCCCCTTCAGTCCATGTGACTCCCGGTGCCGTCAAGCCACATTTAACTCCACCTTGAGTGAATTCCTTCAAAAAGATGGTAAATAAATCCTAATAAATAAATAATAAATAAAATTGTGGAGGTTCCGCCCATGAGTTACTCTTATCCATCAAACGTCTTTAACACAAACATTAACTTAACCGCACCTGGTACCTCTTTATCCCCACATATCAGGCTGACCCCAAATTGCTGTGACCACCCTCCTCAGCCCCCCACGGAAATCCAAACTTCAACAACCCCCAACCACACCCACCACCACATCAACTCCCAAAACCCCAAGGGCAATAAGCCTGGACAACAAACACACAATACCAGGGGAGGGAAGGGAGGAAACAAATTAGCTAAGTCCCTCCCCCACCCTCAACTGCACACTGCACCTATCCATCCAAAAGTGAATCCCTCCCACCAAAAACACTTTTATGTTTTCCTAGCCATTCCCTTACCTACACCTATCACCACACTTCTAATCCCACCAATCACCTCCTACCCCTGTTGCTACCCTTCCCTCACCAAACTCTAACTTATTCTCCACCTTCCCTCATTCGTAGCTCTCACCTCTGCCTCTGTCCTCTAACCCATCCCCCCCACTCCTTCAGCTATTAACTCTGGTTGGGCTCAGTCCATGTTAAGAACCCACAGATAATTCTGTGAGTTACCCAACATTGGCATTTGCACACAGCCGGATCACTCATAACTCTCCACTTAAACTCCAAACATAGCATTACTCCTTTATTGGCATTAAACTTGGCTGCAGCTTTATTAACATAACTCAGTGTTATCACTTTAACTTTTAACTTATACAATTATTCTTCAAATACAATACTGGCATCCTCAGAGCAGTTTCAAATAAATCTGAGCCATTCGGTAATGAAAATAGCTCCCTTTATTTCCCAAATTGCTCCTCTTCAGTCCATGTGATTCCCAGTGCCGTCAAGCCACATTTAACTCACGGCAGTTCCGCCCACAGGTTACTCTTATCCATCAAACATCTTTGACACAAACATTAAATTAACCACATCTTGTATATTTTTATCCCCACATATCAAGCCACAAGCGGTAACTGCCTCCATCTTGTCACCGCCCCCCTACTATAACTGCTGTGGCCAAATTCACCTTCAAACACCCTTCCAACAAATCCTATATGGTACTCAGAAAGATATCTAGCCCAATATTTGAAAGATGTACCCCATCAGATCAGAATAGCCCTGCACAATCAGCAGTAATAAGCTTGTGTACCTGGACTAAACCCCCTAACCTACTAACAAATTTGGACACTTCCACATTCACTCATTACCACAATCATTCAATACCCTTAGAATTAATTTTCCCTTTCCACGCTCTCCTTGGAAAGATGTGAGATCATACAACATGGGCCTTAGGGAAAGAACACATAGATAATAAATCCTGTTTCATTAAACAAATCAAATCAACCCCTTTTACCTGATACCCATCCCCCTCTACTCCTTCAACTATTAACTCTGGCTGGGCTCAGTCCATGTTAAGAACCCACAGATAATTCTATGAGTTCCCCGTATCTTGACAAGGGCGGAATGCAAACGGCATATTGCACTGTTCATGCTAGCTTTGCATTGGCTGCCATTAGAAAAGTAAATATGTTTTGGGGCAGAGCCAGGCTAACTGGAAGATGCCTACTTAAGATCATTGCTCCTCCAATCTATAATCTTTGAACACTAATTTCTCCTTTTAATTTTGCTACAAAACTCAAAATAATTACTGATTCCAACGTGATAGACGTGTCCAACAACAGAGGTGGTAAATCAGAAGCTTCTTACATACGTAACTACATCAAGGAATAAGTGAATAAAACAAGATACCCGACTCCTGTCAAGACAGTACCAGCAAGATAACACCACTTGTTCATTGAAACTATTATGTTGGAGTGAAGCGCAATCAACAAATATAATTCAGGGTAACACTTCAAGCCTAGCGGCTCTTAAACTGGAGATTACTGAGATAAACCATAAACTTAAATTATGCGTGGATCATACATCAGAACCTAAGAACAGAATTTCTCATACTGAAGATGAGCTACATGCTTACAAATCTGATCATAAACTTATAGAATCCCTTAAAGCTGAATTAGAAGACTCCAATAACAGATCATGAAAGAATAACCTGAAAACATTAGGTGTCCTGAAGGACTTGAAGGTACTCAAGCTGTTACATTCATGGAGGAATCCTATATAATAAAAAGCACCTCCAACATTCTGAAGCTGACTGCGTGACTGTGAAGGTTTGAAGGGTTCGTGCTGACTGCAACGCTGTATCCATCTCCTGTACTGACGTCACGTACTTCCGGGTTCATCACAAACAGCACTGACCAACCACAGGATAGCAGCACGAGGCACAACCTCAACGTCTATAGCCTTCCCTTCGAGTCCGTTCCCTCAGAGTCCTGCCCTCGTGGAAAGAGGAAATGACGTTAGCAAGCAGGACTCTGAGGGAACGAAGTCAAAGGGAAGGCTTCAGATAGGCAAGCCTTTCAAAGACGCTGCCGCTTTGATGGAGGTAAACAGGGGAGCGAGGAGAATCGATGGGTGGCTGGAAGGGGGGCAGGGGAGAGAGGATAATCGCTGGGTGGCTGGAGGGGGGGCAGGGGAGAGAGGAGAATCACTGGGTGGCTGGAAGGGGGCAAGGGAAAAAGGAGAATTGATGGGTGGCTGGAGGGGGGCAGGGGAGAGAGGAGAATCACTGGGTGGCTGGAGGGGGAGCAGGGGACAGAGGAGAATCGCTGGGTGGTTACAGGAGGGGCAAGGGACAGAGGAGACACACTCGCACCCAGCAGTCTCACTCTCTCTCTCTCTCACACACACACACACACTCACACATTCACGCTCTCTCTCACACACACAGTCACTCTCAGACACACTCTCTCAAACATATACACTCCGAGAAAAACCTTGCTAGCGCCTGTTTCATTTGTGTCAGAAACGGGGCTGTTTTACTAGTTTATACCTAAATTGCTGAAGCTTAACTTTAAATTACCTTTTGAGTTTGAATGGACCCGCGGAGTTCAGATCACCAGCGATGAAATGCCCTAGGCCCTTTATCATTAAGGCCCTAAGATATCAATAAATCACTGAAATCCTTAATAAAGTCAAAATAATGCCAGATCTTAACTGGATTGGCTTTAAAATTACAATTTTGTCTGATTGTGCTAAAGAAACTGCAGGTAAGAGAAAGAAGCAGCTAGTGCTGAAACCATAATTGAAACTACTCGGGGCGTGGTTTGGACTTTTCTACCTTGCCATTTTGAAGATCACACTTCATAATCGTACTCACAATTTCACCGATCCAGCTAAAGTATTGCAAATTATTGAAGACTCAAATAATCATCAGAATGGATGAAGATTCTATTACCACACTAGCAAAATCATTCTGCCTGCACTGCAGCGCTTGATAGCATTCTATCACCTCAATGTCTGATAAGTATTTAGAGTATTAGTACTTCTACCTGTGATACATGCTTTCTATCATGACTGAAAATTGATTTCTATCTTTTAAGTTCAAACAGATGATGACTACTTAACTAACCAACCTAAGATACCAAATATTAGAATAGTGTTCCATAAAACATTCAGAGTGAATCCCATGCCTACGTACTCTGCTCACTTCCTGTGCCCACCATGGAGATGTTGTTGTTGTTGTTGTTTGAGAGTGCAGATTGAGCGATCATTTTTTAGTAGAATGTTCAATATTGCAGTGGTAATACAAACGTTGGTAATACATAATTATTGGGTATCAAATACAATATTATTAACACTTTACATTTCTTTTGAGATTTTGGGGTTGAATGCTTTTACTAAAACTTGCATGTTATGGTACTGATTTATTCATTGAATGTTAATCGGTTGAACCACCCTGTTAAATGTAGAAAACTGATCATGGCACTTAAGAAAACTAGAGCCAATATTTTTCTTTTACAGGAATCACACTTAAACACATCTGTCTGCCAACTGGGTTACATATGCATTCTTTTAATTTGCTAAAAATAAGAAATGTGGTGAATCTATCTTGATTAAGAATAACCCCAATATTTTATTTAGTTATTTATTGTATTTATTTGCTGCATTTGTACCCCACATTTTCCCACCTATTTGCAGGCTCAATGTGGCTTACATTATGTTGCAAAGGCATCACTATTAACAGAGTAAGAGGTTCAGCATAATGTTACTGATTAATGTGTAAGAATTCAGGTAAGTAGGGACAGTAGAATGATAATACATAACATATAATTGAGAGCAGGTTAAGATATAATGATCAATGATGATAATATGATTAAAATAATCGAATTAAACGGATCAGTAATAGTTGGTTCTGGTATAAATTGGAATCAAGTCATTAAGGAGGATTCTTTTTGTAAGTCTCTTCGAACAGGTGCGTCTTCAGTAACTCCCGGAAGGTTGTCAAGTCGTGTGCTGCTTTTATAGCATTCGGTAGTTTATTCCATGATTGTGTACAGAGGTATGCGAAGGTAGATGCGTGTATCAATTTGTATTTAAGTTCTCTGCAATTGGGGAAGTGGAGGTTTAGGAAGGTACGTGATGAACTATTGGCATTTCGTGCTGGTAAGTCAGTTAGGTCTGACATGTAAGATGGGGCCTCACCATGGATGATTTTATGAGTTAATGTGCAGATTTTGAATGCTATTTGATCTTTTAGCAGAAGCCAATGTAATTTTTCTCTGAGGGGTTTGGCACTCTCATATTTCCCCTTTCCGAATATGAGTCTGGCTGCGGTGTTCTGGGAAGTCTGGAGTTTCTTGATGGTTTTTGCTTTGCATCCTGTGTAAATAGAATTGCAGTAATCCAGATGGCTCAATACCAGTGATTGCACCAGTTTGCGGAATACCTCCCTTGGGAAAAAAGGTTTCACTCTTTTAAGCTTCCACATTGCAAGAAACAATTTCTTTGTAACATTCTTTGCATGGCAATCTAGGGTAAGATTTCGGTCAATAGTAACACCCAGGAGTTTCAGGGTATCCACAACAGGAAGAATGTGATTTGGTGTATTTATTTTGGCACAATTAGACTTGTTATACTGCAATGATAGGATAAGACATTGCGTCTTTTCTGCATTAAGGAGCAGGAATGCATCCGCCCAGAAATCATCTCCCAGAAATCTGATGATGAATCATGATTTTTAAAATTAGATGTGAAAATATATGGCATTCACATCTCTCTGATTAATGTTTATGCTCCCTCTATGGGAGAGACGAGTTTCTTTTCAAAGCTTCAGATTTTGATAATAGAAAATGCTAACATACCCATAATAATGGCTGAGGATTTCAACCAGAAAATTGATCTGATACTAGATAAATCCCACTGCTCAAAAGTAAAAAGGCATAATAACCCAACTGATCTAACACAAGATGGAAGACTGCTTTTTGTTCCCAAGTACACAAATTGTTTTCAAGAATAAATTACTTCCAAATATTGAAACCATTAGTGCAATGTACAGATGCTGCAACCTATTACTATATCAGATCACGCTGGAGTTACACTTTATATAACTCAAAACTCGCTTTGTAAGGCACACCAGATGTGGAGATTAACAGCAACTTACTAAGTAATACTGACATTATTGAATGCAATCTAAAAGCTATAAAGGAGTACTTCTTTAATGGAGGAGTGGCCTAGTGGTTAGGGTGGTGGACTCTGGTCCTGAGGAACTGAGTTCAATTCCCACTTCAGGCACAGGCAGCTACTTGCGACTCTGGGCAAGTCACTTAACCCTCCATTGCCCCAGGTACAAATATAAGTACCTGTATGTAATATGTAAGCTGC
The DNA here is from genome assembly GCF_901765095.1 of Microcaecilia unicolor. NCBI lineage: Eukaryota > Metazoa > Chordata > Amphibia > Gymnophiona > Siphonopidae > Microcaecilia > Microcaecilia unicolor. The sequence goes on along the minus strand of NC_044031.1, from coordinate 189,712,572 downwards.
ATTGAGCCTGCCATGAGTGGGAAAGCGTGGGGTACAAATGTAATAAAAATAAAATATCTGCCAATTGATTGTGTGCAGTTAAATGGGATGCTTTCAAAGCTACAATTAGAGGTCATATAATTGGATATTCTAAAAAAAATTTCACAAAATGTAAAACCTTGAAAACCAACTTGAATCTGAGATCAAACAGCTGGAAATGGAACTACGTAAGTACATGTGTGTTGTCATACTGGGACAGACCAAAGGTCCATCAAGCCCAGTATCCTGTTTCCAATAGTGGCCAATCCAGGTCACAAGTACCTGGCAAGATCCCAAAACAGTACAATACATTTTATGCTGCTTATCCCAGAAATAAGCAGTGGATTTTCCCAATTCCATTTTAATAATGACTTACGGACTTTAAACCTTTTTTAAACCCCGCTAAGCTAACTGTTTTAACCACATTCTCAGACAACAAATTCCAAAGTTTAATTACATGTTGACTGAAGAAATATTTTCTCTGATTCATTTTAAATTTACTAGTTTGTAGCTTCATTGTGTGCCTCCTAGTCCTATTGTTATTGGACAGACTAAACAAGCGATTCACGTCTACCCATTCCACTCCACTCAGTATTTTATATACCTCTATCATATCTCCCCTCAGCCGTCTTTTCTCCCAGCTGAAGAGCTCAAGCTGTTTCAGCCTTTCCTCATAGGGAAGTTGTCCCATCCCCTTTATCATTTTTGTTGCCCTTCTCTGTACCTTTTCTAATTCCACTAAATCATTTTTGAGATGCTGTGACCAGAATTGCACACAGTATTCAAGGTGTGGTTGCACCATGGAGCGATACAAAGGCATTATAAAAATCTCATTTTTATTTTCCATTCCTTTCCTAATAATACCTAACATTCTTTTTGCTTTCTTTACTGCTGCAGCACACTGAGCAGAGGGTTTCAAAGTATCATCAACAATGACTCCTAGATCCTTTTCCTGGTCGGTGACTCCTAACATGGAACATTGCATCATGTAGCTATAGTTCGGGTTCAACTTTCCTACATGCATCAATTTGCACTTGCTCACATTAAACGTCATCTGCCATTTGGATGCCCAGTCTCCCAGTCTCATAAGGTCGTCTTGCAATTTTTCACAATCCTCTTGCAATTTAACAACCTTGAATAACTTTATGTCATCGGCAAATTTTATTATCTCACTAGTTATGCCCATATCTAGATCATTTATAAGTATGTTAAAAAGCAGCGATTCCAACACAGACCCCTGGGGAACCCCACTATGTACTGTTCTCCATTGAGAATAATGATCATTTAACCCTATTCTCTGTTTTCTATCCTTTAACCAGTTTTTAATGCATAATAGAACATTACCTCCTATCCTTAACTTTCCAATTTCCTCTGGAATCGTTCATGAGGTACTTTGTCTAATGCCTTTTGAAAATCCAGATACACAATATTGATCGGCTTACCTTTATACACAAGTTTCGTTCACCCCTTCAAAGAAATGTAGTAGATTGGTGAGGCAAGATTTCCCTTCACTAAATCCATGTTGGTTTTGTCTTATTAATCCATGTTTTTGAATATGCTTTGTAATTTAATTCTTTATTATAGTCTTTACCATTTTGCCTGGCACTGACGTCAGATTCACCGGTCTGTAATTTTCCGGATCTCCTCTGGAACCATTTTTAAAAATCAGAGTTAAATTGGCCACCCTCCAATCGTCTGGTACCATGCTTGATTTTAAAGATAAATTACATATTACTAACAATAGTTCTGCAAGTTCATTTTCAATTCTATCAATACTCTGTGATGTATACCATCCAGTCCTGGTGATCTGCTACTCTTCAATTTGTCAATTTGCTCCATTACATCTTTCAGGTTTACAGAGATTTGGTTCAGTTTCTCTGACTTGTCAGCATTGAATACCATTTCTAGCACCAGTATCTCTCCCACATCATCCTCAGTGAAGACCAAAGCAAAGAATTCATTTAATCTTTCTGCTATGGCCTTGTCTTCCCTGAGTGCCCCTTTTAGCCCTTGGTCATTCTTTTGCTGGCTTCTTGCTTTTAATATATCTAAAAACGTTTTTACTATTTGTTTTTGCCTCCAACACAATCTTAACAAGTGGAATGACACCACATATAATAAACTATTAAAACTTAAATATCAATACAATATCATTCTTACTGCCGAAGAAAGGAAAGACATATTTGTACAAAAGGTTTACTATTAGATATCAACGAGCAAAGTGTGGAAGGTCTTTGCAGCCTACTTAAAGGGTAGGAAAAACAGAAATAAGGTAACATCTATTAAAACTGTGAGTGAACAAATAATGCACGCTGAGAAAGAAGTTGCAAATCAATTCATCGCCTTCTACAGTAAATTATATTTTTCAGATGCTATCCAAGACCCAATATCATTAAAAAAAACAATTCAGGGCCTTAATTAAATGATAATGATAGGAAAATATTAGAAAAAGAGGTTACACTGTCACAAACTGATAGTAGGCCCCTGGAGGTGATGCACTATTAGTAGAATTCTATAAAACCTTCCAGTCTGAGCTAACACCTAAATTAGTGGACGTACACGAATCAGTAATGAATGAAGGCGTGATGACTGTACGGCATGGTCGTGACCAAACTGAGGTTTCTAACTACAGCCCATTATCCCTAATCAATGTTGATGCAAAACTTTATGCAAAAATCTTAGCTTTAAGATTCATAGCCAGAATGTACATGGATCAAACTGGTTTCATTAATGCAAAACATTCCTCACATCTTATACAACTGGCAAAATCATTAGACTTCCCGGCTTTCTCCATGTCACTGAATATGGAGAAAGCCTTTGACAGAGTGGAATGAACATACATGTTTGAATCTTTAAGATGGTTTGGATTTGATGATAATTTCAGTATTTACAGTATATGCTGCTCCTACAGCCAGGTTATATGTCATTGATTTCCTTTCTGATCCTTTCTCTTGCCCTTGCCCCCCCCCCCCCCCCCCACCTCTTATTTGACATAGCACTGGAACCATTATTAATAGCGCTGAATATCTGAACTCAGCACTGACCACGGGAGACAGACCTGCTAACTAAATATCAGGTCAGTGAATCCGAACTAGACAGAACAGAGCTCCTGACTGCATGACTTTATGAAAAGAAATAACCTGGCAAGTGTCTGAAAAATCTTTTTATGGCTAATCCTACTTTGGATCTGAAAGTGATACTTAAAGTGATACTTTTCTGTGGTTTGGGTGGTGACCTATTGTCGTCAGATCCTTCATCACTGTGTTGTTGTATTTTTATCTCCCCTCTCCTATTGCATCTTAGTATAATTAATTTTCATTTTTATTCTAGATTTTTATTTTTATATGCTAAATACTGTAAACTAGACTCGTATGTGTGTTTTTCTTTGTTTGCTTTCCCCCTATTTACTTAGTAAGTAAACCACTTAGGAACCCTTTTACTAAGTAGCGGTAAGCCCAATGCGGGTTTATCACCTCAATGGGTGGTGGTAAGTGCTCCCCCCCTCATGGCCACACGGTAAGAGCAATCTTACCGCATGGCCATGTTTTTTGCAGCCCTTTTACCTGCTGCAGTAAAAAGGGCCACAGCGCTCGGCAAGAACAGCCCCCCACTGCTAGTGCAGGGCCCCACAGCTTAGTAAAAGATCCCCTTAGTTAATTGTTTTTATTTGAGTTATAAAATGTGAAATGTCCAAGAATAATTTTTTGCTATCATAATGGAAAAGTGTCTGTACTCAACAACAAAAAATCTTTTATGTTTGGTAACTGTACAGAAGTACATTTTTTTTAAACCCTGTCACTCAACCAAATGGGAAAACGTATACACTCATTGCTGAGTATGTGGTAACAGCGGTTAGTGTATCTTGGTTTAAAAAAAGGTTTGGACAAGTTCCTGGAGAAAAAGTCCATAGTGCATTATTGAGATAGACATGGGGAAGCCACTGCTTGCCCTGGGATTAGCAGTTTAGATAAAAAACAGAAGGTAAGGTTAAATTGTCATTTCTCTCAGTTGAGGAGGGTGAATAGAAGCATGCTGCAGGGATCTGTACTAGGACCGGTACTATTTAACATATTTTTTCACTTAAAAAATAGTTAAGTTCTGGAGGATGTGGTAACAGCAATTAGCATATCTGGGTTTAAAATTTAATATAATAGTAAACAACTTTATCCATGAAACACATTACACTGAAACTAAATTCCTTTTCTACGATTAGGGATGGGCTGTCACCCTCTTTGCATAGTGTGCGCTCTTTTCCCCCTTTAAGAAGAGGGTATATTATTCATTGAAAATAGAATAAAATTTTCAAATGGACATGGGATGAAAGTTTTCTGGGTGTCCACCACCATTGATTATGCCATTGCTTTGATTTCAACTAATTAATATATATCTTCATTTATAAAAAGTGGATCTTGCTTGATTTCATTTTAATTGTACTTCTAATTAGAAAGCCTTTTAGCTAAATCACCAATTTATCAACTGCAAATTAATGAAATGGGTTCAAAATGAAGTATCATATTTTTATAATGAAGACTCCAGTATTCCATCTATCTATTATAGTATCTTGAAAAGTGAAAGTTGAATTATGCTTATGTTCTCTTATGATTTGGAGTTCCATTTTTAACCAACAAATTCTTTGCTCATAACAGTCTAAATTAAAAAAAATAAGGTTTAGCTGATCAATAGTCTTCAAAAAATTGTTTCTAAGACTAATTACTTTTCATTTTTTCAAGAATTAATCCTAAGCAAGTGTTTGATGAGCTTAAAATGAATTCTTCAAATCCTAACTCTTCAAATCTTAATTTTTACTTCCTTCAAGAAATTCATTGGCTACAAAGAGCAAACCCTTACAAACCTATATATATATATATACTCCCCAGGATCAAAATTCACTACATTAACCACTAGGCTACTTCTCACTTTCTCACTGAGAAAATTAAAAAGTCATAGGATAAGATACAATGTCCTGTGGATTAGGAATTGGTTATTGGACAGAAAACAGAAGGTAGGGTTAAATGGCCATTTTTTTTCAGTGGAAGAGGGTGAACAGTGGAGTGTTGCAGAGATCTGTATTGGGACCAGTGCTATTTAAAATAATTATAAATGATCTGCAAAACAAAATGACAAATGTGGTGATTAAATTTGCAGATGACAGAAAGCTATTCAAAGTTGTCAAAACTCACGTGGATTATAAAAATCAGAGAGAGAATCTCAACTTGGCACACTAACTGGGGCAATTGGTTTTTATCGGCCATCACTTACTATGTCACTATAATTTCCAATCCATAGTCACCAATAGGAAAAAAGAAAATGAAATTACAATTAGACATTAATAATATAAACTCTGTTAGCTTGGTATAACAAAAATGATAGATGCAGGTGGCATCTTATAGACTAACCAATTTATTGAATCAGACTCTGGTTCTCAAAAACTCATGCCCCAATAACTGAGGTGCCACCTCCCTATGTCATCTTAATAATAGTGTTATCCTAAAACATTATCATCAGGAGTTTGCACATAATATACATATATGTGCAAACTCCTGATGATAGCTAACGAAAGAAGAAAGTTAAATTAAGCTAAATACTCTACATATTCTTTTTTTCAAAAAGCATTGCAATATGGATGAACTGAAATGAAAAAAAACATAATGAAAAAAATGTAAAATATGATACTGGCATCACTGCCCACCCTGATCAATCTTTGGCTTAGGTGAATTTTGGCTGTGTGGTGGTTGCATGCACATCTGTCAGATCCAATAGTAATATTTATCTTGCATTTTGAAGTTTTTGCAATTAAGAGACTGTGGTAGGAGCTGGGCATTATTATTTGTATACATTTTGCCTCCTTCTTTAAGAGTAGTTTTGGTGCCGAAGATATTGTGCTAAATTATAGGCATGTATTTTCACTGGTACGCTAATAATCTAGAAAGGAAAGTAGGTGCATGCATTCCTTTCAGGCTTATTTTCGAAAGAGAAGGGCGGCCATATTCCGACCCAAATCAGGAGATGGCAGCCCTTCTCCCATGGGCGCCCAAATCGGTATAATCGAAAGCTGATTTTGGGCGCCCCCAACTGCAGTCCGTTGCGGAGACGAACAAAGTTCCCGGGGGTGTGTCGGAAGGGTAGCGAAGGCAGGACACGGGAGTGCCAGGGCATGCTTAAGAGATGGCTGCCCTCGGCCGATAATCGAAAAAAGAAGGACGGCTGTAGTGAAAATTTGGTCCGCTTTTTTTGGAACCTTTTTTTTCACGACCAAGTCCCAAAAAAGTGCCCAAACTGCCCAGATGACCACTGGAGGGAATCGGGATGACCTCCCCTGACTCCCCCAGTGGTCACCAACCCCCTCCCACCAAAAAAAAACAACTTTAAAAACGTTTTTTGCCAGCCTGTATGCCAGCCTCAAATGTCATACCCAGCTCCATCACAGCAGTATGCAGGTCCCTGGAGCAGTTTTTAGTGGGTGCAGTGCACTTCAGGCAGGTGGACCCAAGCCCAACCCCCCCTACCTGTTACACTTGTGGTGGTAAATGGGAGCCCTCCAATCCCCCCCCCCAAACCCACTGTACCCACATCTAGGTGCCCCCATTCACCCATACGTGCTATGGTAATGGTGTAGAGTTGTGGGGAGTGGGTTTTGGGGAGGATTTGGGGGGCTCAGCACCCAAGGTAAGGGAGCTATGCACCTGGGAGGTATTTTAATGTTTTGTTTTTATTTTTAAAAGTGTCCCCTAGGGTGCCCGGTTGGTGTCCTGGCATGTGAGGGGGACCAGTGCACTACGAATCCTGGCCCCTCCTATGACCAAATGCCTTGGATGTGTTCATTTTTGAGATGGCTGCCTTCAGTTTCCATTATCGCCGAAAACTGAGGCCGGCCATCTCAAATCCGCCCAAATCCTAGGCATTTGGCCGGCCCCAACTGTATTATCAAAAGAAAAGATGGCTGCCCATCTTTTTCGATAATACGATTAGGACCACCCCTTCTCGTAGCCGTTCCTGGAGATGGGCGCCCTTAGAAATGGGTGGCCCCTTTTGATTATGCCCCTCTTTGTAGACTAGGTTCCAAGACACCCAGTTATAGAATTGCCCTTCTTAATGTGTGTTCTAAATTTATATGAACAGTGTTAACTACAAAATAAATCTGTTAATTTACTATGGAATAATTATTTGGACAAAAAGGCTATACAACTCATTAATAATATGGCCAACATTTATACTCAAATATCACTGTAGTATTTTTGCACTTTAGCAAATTTTAAAGTACCGTGAGATGTCAAAAACCGGCAGGTGGCTTTCCCTGGCTGCTAATTTTGTGCATAGCAGTTTCTAAAATTCAGATGTTGAAGGGAGGGGACAGCTAGTAGAGTTCATCCCTGCATCCACCAAAGAATTGAAGAAACTGTGTAGATCTGGTCAGCTGCTGAAGGAACAAAGAGGGCCATGGTGGAATCTGCCTTATACACACGTACATCCACATGAGCATACATATATTTTGATACGATTAATGCATGAAGAATGGGTCCTTTCTATATCCAGGAATATGTTGTATCCTAGCACCACTAGCAAGACTACCAAAGGTCTTTTTCTTACTCTCAGGCATTTAAAGAGAGCTTGGGGGGGGGGGGGGAGAGAATGAGAAAACTGAGAAAACAAGTGATAGGAAGCTAAGCTCACAGCTTTCCACCATCAAAAACAGAACCCACTGCTAGTAATGTGAGAGCACTAGATCAGGCGCCAAACGGATAAAACTGTAGACAGTGGGGCCAAATCGCTGATACTTTCCAGCACCTGCAGATAGGAGGCAAATAATTGGCACATGTTAAAAAAAAGTTGTTAGATGTTAGTATTTTCCAACAGTGTCTGGCAGGAGCTTCTGCGAGGAATTTAATCAGCAGGGTTGTTTAAACTTAGCTTTGAACATCAGCCCTTTGCTGCTAGTAATGAACTTCATATCATCTGTGACTCCTGGCTGCTGACGACATTCAATTTGTTAATTTTGCAGCTGGTGATAGAGGTCAGATATGAAAGTGGCGATTGTTTTTTGATGTCCCAACCCTAGTGTACATCCTTCTAATTAATCTTTTTAGGTAGCTTCAGGGGGAAAAAAAAAAGAAAACTGAATTTTCTGATGCTGCCCTCTAGTTTTTACTTTGCTGTCTGACATTTCACAAGGAAAGAAAGCCAAAGACAGGCTATTTCTTAGCTTTCATAAGTAATAACGCAAGTAAATGTAATCTCTGGGCACCACAGTTTTGATACTGTATATTCATCCAATCCCTCTGTCTTTCTCGCTTTCTTTGTATATATCTAGCTATACATGTGCAACCAATTTTAACTTCTTGTGCACATATAGAGGGCAATTCTATAAAGGGTGCTAAAACTTAAGTGCCCAAAATCTGTGCGCTAAGATGGTATTCTATAATGACATCTGGGTACCCATATTCCATTATAGAATAGAGACAAAGTTGCAATTTGGTGGCCAATATTTAGTCACCACCACTTACACCATGTGAGCCCTCTAGAGATAGAGAAAGTAACTGCATATAATGTGTACAGTGCTGCATACATCTAGTAGCACTATAGAAATGATTAATAGTAGTAGTAGTAGTAGTAAAAGGCAGGTGTAAATGTTGGCACTTAGGCATACAAATTACAGTATTATATAAGTTTGGCAATTAGGAGTGTGACCTGCCCATGCCCTGCCCCCATGCATGCCCCCTTTGCAGTGATATACTAACCTCCCTGTTTACAAAGCCACACTAGCACTACAAAGTGAATGGGCTGTATCGGTATTAGCGCACCAGCAGCCACTAGTGCAGCTTTGTAAACAGGGGAGTAAAATACTTATCCCCCCCCCCCCCCCAATGTTCAGCACTATTTAACCAGTCAGAAACATCCGTTTGACTGGTCGAACAGCATTTTCATGGCTAACCATAAATATTAAGCAGGAGATAACTGGTTATTTCCTGCTAGATATTCGCAGTTAGTGCCTACTGCTAAACTGGCTATGTCGCACGACATATCCAGTTAGGTGCAGATATTTGGCGCCTAACTGGATAAGTTTAGCACTCAAGTCTGACCGCATAAATAGCAGTCCTATCTTTAACTACTAACAACACAACTGGTCAAGACTGAATATTGGCTTAACCAGTTAACTTTTTAGTGGCAGAAAAAAACCAAACCCCTGTATATGAAATGCTGATGGCCGGATATAGCCCAGCGTTTCATATTCGGGTTTAATGCCAGGAGCAGACAGCAAAAGCACTGCCTGCCTCAGGTCGAATATCATATCCTTAAGTGCTAACTTATAGAATAGCGCCTATGTGCAATTAAGCGCCTAACTGCCTTTTACCCCTGTTACAGCACCTAACTTACATTTGAGCACCTAAAGTTAGATGCCTAAATGACATTTAACGTGTAGTGAAGTATGCAGAATTAGAGGGAAAGTGTGTGTCTATAAATGAATAGGTTAAATGAATATGAAAGTATGTTCAAAAGTGGGACATTTTTGTTTTGAATGAACAAGAACAGAATTTCTTTTTCAGCCATGTACACTCCTGCTATCCAAAGAAATAAAAGAGAAAGGAAAAGGACACTGTAATTTAGAAAAACAGGGTGGAAGTGTGTGTGTGTGGGGGGGGGGGGGGAGCTTCAGAAATGACCAGTAGAAAAAAATAAAGCATCCAGGTGGACCTGTGTAATAAAAGTGAATTTTAAAGATTGTTTTTCAACTCTGCCTTGACCAACCAGTTTACTCGGGGTCTGTATTTGTGATTAGAAGTAATTCTGTTTAAAAATGATTGTTTAACTTTGTCTGTGTGAAAATAAGTTGGAATGTAGAAGATAAGACACAGCTCTTATTAATTTGTTATGTGAAGGGAAAGATGGGGCCTGTTTTCGAGTTCAGACTGGCCACCTGGACTAGGAAACATGTGACCACATTCCCACAGTATGGCTTGTTTACCTAAACAGAGAAGCATCCTGTAATTTTCCTAAGCTCTGAACATGAGTTCTAAGCCTAATAAAAAGGGGAGTTTCTTTCAGTGAAATTGGGAGCTCATCTTTGAGTAGCATATGAACTGCACAGAGAACCATGCTGATGATAAGAGCCTGGATGATGTAAGGACCAGTGATGATTGTTTATAGAGTATTATTGCTTTTTTTCCTGGTCTAGGAACTCTTAGCATTGCTTAGATGTAGAGACCAGTGATGTAATGATTGTTTATAGATAGGTATTGTTTCTTTTTAGTTATATAGCTTAATCATTGTATATATCTTAATCATTGTAGATTTTAGAACCTCTAATAAAGGTCTCATTTAACTAATACGAATCCAAAAGAATCCTCAGTAATTACTGAGTAGTCTGTGTTAGTGAAGCAGGCTGTAAATCCATAGCAGAACAACCTGGACCAAGGAGGAAACACCTCAAGGCCTAAGCTGGGGTTACAAACAACCTAGAGCTCTCAAAAGAAATGGACAGCAAAAGCATTTTCTAATAAAACACCTTTATTACTAGTTTATAGTTTATTTAATTTGATATACCACTTATCCAACAAAGCAATCACAGTGGTTTACAATATTTAAAATACATAAAATCATAAAAAAAGAATAGACTGACAATTCAAAAAAGATAGCACATGCATGTCAGACTAATCATAACAATTCTAAAACAATAAAATAACATTTAAAATAAATGCACAAAACAAAACAACTAACCCAACTTACACCTCTAGGAGAGCATCAAAAAACTTGAGAAAACAGATGGGCCTTAGGAAGATTTTTAAAACAAGATAAAGACACAACATCACAATATGTTTGCGGAAAAGCATTCCACAGTGTAGGGGCAATGTTAAAAAATGTTCCTTTTCTAGTGGAGTCCAATTTGGAATGTTTTACTTCTGGTATCCTCAAAAAAACTATTTCCCCCAGAACACAAAACCTATCATATGTCTCTACTGAATGTCTGTTACAAACTTCTCAAACGTTTTGCATTTCAACCTCTCTCTCCCATAGGTGAGTCCTACCTCAGCCCTGACTAAGCTGGATTCTGACAGTTACAGCACTTGCGGTCATGTTGCGGCATTAAAAACATAAATCAAGAATGGTTTCCAGCAAAAATTGAAGACTGGGGTTGTATTTTTGTACCTTACAGCAGCACATGGAGTGGAGGAGTGGCCTAGTGGTTAGAGCACTAGGGTTGACATCCAGAGGTAGCCACTTCAAATCCCACTGCTGCTCCTTGTGATCTTGGGCAAGTCAGTTAACCCTCCATTTCATGAGGTACAAAGTTAGACTGTGCACCCTCCAGGGACAGCAAAACATCCAGTGTACCTGAATCCAACTCACCTTGAGCTACCACTGAAAAGGTGTAAGCAAAATCCAAATAAATAACCATTATATGATCTGGTATACTGGCCTTCTGCAAACAAAAAAAACAGGAATACATATGTTTTAGTCAAAAATATTTATTTTCTCCCTAGGTACAAAATTATCAAATAATCAAACCTAACAAAAATTAATAAATAAACACAATGCAAAAATGTGAATGTGATGTGCTCAGAACCAATACATGACTTAAATAAACATGAAAAACGCATTTGCTAGTCACTGTCATCTATCATTGCACATCATAAGTCCTACCCTCCACCGCCATATTAAAGTGTGCAGAAAATATTGTAGATCAAACTTCACAAAATATAATCAGGTTCAAAAATGGGAGGACTTATCTGTTGACTTGCTGTTTCACCATATTAACCTCCACAGTATATCCATAATGATAGATACAGGACTGCACTTGCCATAAATCCAATGCACTGTTTCCCAACTCAGATCCAAGTTTCACCACAACAAAGTGGATTCTTCAGGGATTAAAGACTATCACACACTCTAACACTCTATAATTTGGATTATTCTTCCCAGTGTGCATCTTCCATTTGGATGCCCAGTCTTCCAGTTTCCTAAGGTCTTCCTGCAATTTTTCACAATCCCCATGTGTTTTGAGAACTTTGAACAGTTTTTAATCATCTGCAAATTTAATCATATCACTCATCATTCCAAATTCCAGATCATTTATAAATATGTTAAATAGCACTGGTCCCAGTCCAGATCCCTGTGGTACTCTACTATTCATCCTCCTCCATTGAGAAAAATGGCAATTTAACCCTACCCTCTGTTTCTATTTATTTTAATTCATTTAGAGGGATAGATATTAAAGTGTGTTATGGCCATAGCACTCATTATTTGTCTCAATATGTGTTAAATGGTAATAATGTGCACTACATTATCATAACACGGAGGGGCAAATATGGCATTAGGAACAGATGTGGAGTGAGCAAGCTCTGATGTTTCAACTGCTTGAGAGGTGTCCTAACTCTATCTGTCCATGATGGGGAAGAGGAAGGAGAAAATTTGGACCTACTTTCTTGCTTTGTGGTTAGACCCCTTGGCTGGTCCAGACAACCTTGGATGTCATAGGATCTGTCTCTGGTATAAGAGCTATCACTTAATTGGGTGACTCATGGGATTTCCATGGATCTGAGTGCTGATTGGGTTTTGACGTAGTCTCACTGCATCCATGATGTCACCCAGTAATCCTACAAATAATAGGAGATAATGGAACCCCACATTTTAACAGCCAGGTAGATGAAATATTTGATCCCTGTTTCACCATGCATTTTCTAGTGGCTAGAAACTCTCCATTCAGAGAGAGAGAAGAAACAAACTTTGCAAAAAGGCAAGAGCAGCAAGGGGAAAGCGGAGATGGCTAAAGGGTAGAAAAATTATTATTATTATTTATTGCATTTGTATCCCACATTATCCCACCTCTTTGCAGGCTCAATGTGGCTTACAATAAATCGTTCTTGGTGGTGATAGATTAGAACGTAATCACTTATTGTTACATAGAGATGTTGAATAACGTATTAGAGTTTAAAGCAAGCAGATATTATAAAAATAGATCTGAGTAAAGATGTGGGAGATGTATACATTTATAATTGTTATTCTATATGGTATGCCTTTTTAAAAAGATGGGTCTTCAGTGATGTTCGAAAGTTTGTTAGTTCATAGATCCCTCTCAGGTTGTGTGGCACAGGAGCTCTATAAGTAGAGAATCTGTTTAAATTGACCTGTCACAAGGCCATGTTTCAGCTAATGTCAGTGTTAAGGGTCCTGGAATACTTTACAAACTAGGTCAATTTAAAAAGAGGAGGAGGTGATTACGCTTGCTCTGCCTCCTTCTCCCTACCATGGCTTGACTTTTGGGCTGGGGCTCCTGTAGAAGTAGAATTACTCTTGTCAGGGTATAAGGCGCTGAGATATTGGTCACTATTACACTCCACACACTTGATGGCTGCTTTACAGTATTTAGCCATTTGCTTGGATGAAGAGCAACATTTGTAACAAATTCCGTACTTTTTCAACAGTTCTTTACCTTCTGTCAAGTGTTCTCCCTAAACCTTCTACATTTCTTCAGAGGCCTTCTGTCTGTCTGCCTCCTCTGCTTTCTCTATAGTAGGAGAACAATCAGATGGTGGGGTTACTGTGGGTAACACATCTGTCATATGTACAGCTATAGGTTTCCTGGTGTTGCCATACTTCTTGACCAGCCTTTCATTCAGAAAGTAGCCTGTCTTGCCCACTTCAGGTGCATCAAACATGAAGCTGGGATCATTTCTCCTCTTTACCAAATTTCAGATAAACTTCACAAAGACTAGGAAGGGAGGAAACTTCTCTTGGTGGTCCTATTTATACTTTGCACCTAATGATGATATAATCTCATTTATGCTCCAAGCTGTATCCAAGTAGTACAGGCCAGGAAGGTTTGGATCAGCTTTTAGTGCTTCCAGTTCCTGGAGGAGATCTAATTCTTGCAACTTGTCATTATCTCTATTTTTCACCTTTGGGTATCTCCATATTATTTTTATCAGAGCCTATTTGATAGCTTGTGGGCTGACATAGTTCTGGTCAAGTCTGTCCCACATTTTTTTTCAAACTTCTTGAAGGGTCATGCAAATATGCATCTGGTAATCTCTTTACACAATTGGCTGACTCAGTCCCCAGTCACTTTATCATCAGGGTCATCTCTTGCTTTGGAGTGAGCTCAATAATTATTGTGCCTCCTTAAAGTTAGATTTCCACGCTCTATACCTTTGGGGGCAGTCAAACTGGGTAAGCCTCATTTTCACCATCTTTTTGCAAGTCATTTATGTTGCTCGATCTTCTCTCCTTCTGAAGACTGTAGCACGCTGGCAGTAGGTACCTGTGACTGGCTGTTTGCTGGGGTTTGTATGAAGTCAGGCATGCAGTGTGGCTGGTCAGGTGGCTCTTGCTTAATCATAGGGTGTTTTATTGGGTGTAACTGCTCAAATTTTATCTGAACTCAGTTCCTGAATAGCGCCACAGTCTGTGGTTGACATGAAGCGTTTCTCTTGGTGTGCTTTCCTGTCGTGAGAGTCAATGGTAGTGCATCTGTATGTGTGTGAATGTGTGGATTACTGAGGTACTTTACCAACAAAGAAGGAGGAAGTAGGAGGCAGAAGCAAGGATGAGGGGCAGAAAAATTAGAGAGACAATGCAGAGTAGAGAACAGGGAAGAGGGGGTAAGAAATGGGCCAACTGATGGAGGAGCAGAGAGAGGAAAGAATCTGGCTACTTGCTGGGAGGTTAGAGAGGGGAAGGGGAGGTCTAAGATTGTATGGGAGTGTGGAGCAGTTTAGGAAAGGCTTGAAAACACATTTTTTTCAAAGATGTGGGTTTGAGCCTGTTCCTTTTAGTAATGCTGGTCTGATGATGAATTCTCTTGTTTTGTTGTTTGTTCTTATTATGTATGTTTTATTGTACTCCACTTAATTGTAAGCGGAGTAGAATTTTTAAAATAAATAAATAAACTACAGGGGAGGGTGCGGCACACACCCAAGGAAAAGATTTAGATGTCATGGAGGGGCATAATTGAACGGGGATGACCATCTCTAAGGGCGCCCATCTCTAAGGACGTCCCAGCGAAGGGGCGGAGAAACCGCTATTATCGAAACAAGATGGGCATCCATCTTTTGTTTCAATAACACGGCCGGGGACGCCCAAATCTCAACATTTAGGTCAACCTTAGATATGGTCGACCTAAATGTTGAGATGGTTGACCTTAGAGATGGTCATCCCCGGTTTTCGGCGATAATGGAAACCGAGGACGCCCATCTCAAAAATGACCAAATCCAAGGCATTTGATAGTGGGAGGAACCAGCATTTGTAGTGCACTGGTCTCCCTCACATGCCAGGACACCAGCCGTGCACCCTAGGGAGCACTGCAGTGGACTTCACAAATTGCTCCCAGGTGCATAGCTCCCTTACCTTTGGTGCTGAGCTCCACAAACCCCCCAAAAATCCACTCCCCACAACTGTGCACCACTACCATAGCCCTAAGGGGTGAAGGGGGCACCTACATGTGGGTACAGTCAGTTTTGGGTGAGTTTTGCATAAAGCTACAAGACCGTGGGTGGTGGTGGCCAGTATTCTTAACTTTGCTCAGAAATTCAAACTTCTACAACTATACAAAAAACAAAGGGATAAACTGGAATTTGAGGTTGAGAAAATACTGATTTTCCAAGATTATTCTCCTGCATTGATGGACCGCAGGTGATGGTTGTCCCCACTTGTCTGTTTTTTGTTTCTCTACACTGCAACGTTGAAAATGTATGCAGAAGTAGAGTTTTTGAGAGTTTGGCTGAAGCACAGGACTTTGTTAATCTGTTAATTGGACTGGGTGATTGAAAACTGCTGCTATCCTGCTGTGCAATCCAGCTATGCTGCAGTAAAAGTTTAAGGCATTTAATAATATCCTGCATTTGCACTGGTTTATGTTTAGCATTGTTTGCTTATTGTATCTGCTATCTATGAGGCTGGGAACTTCCAAGCTTCATTAGTGGTGTTTGTATATTCCCTAGGATGAATGGGGATGTGCAGAATCATAGTTAATGTTGGGGTGGTGAGATTAAGGGAGGGGAGTTGGGAGGAGGATAAGGAATCTGACGTAACTTCTGCGAGGGTGGGACACAAGGAGGGAAGGAGGGCCGAAGGGAAGCAATCTGCTGCCCTGATGCCTGCAGTGCCTTCACACAGAGGTGAGAGGTGCTGTGATTTCAATGCAGGGGGCCTGGCTCGGTGGCGGACGGAGGGGGTGGGTGAAGGGGAAGCGGTGGCAGCGGCCTTGCCCCGGGCCTGGCCCAGTCTCTCTGCGGCCCTGGATATCACTGCAACTCAGCTTCGTGAGGCTATCCTGGGCACTCAACGTTGAATGTGGAACATGCTGTTGTATGAGCTGCAATACAAGTTCCTGCTTCATCTCTACATAGCTTCCTCCTGGGCCTATAAAGCGGCTCTGTGCCCATCAGATAGTTCTGCTAATTGTTCCACATTGCTGGCTACTTTGAACCACATGTTTTGGCGTTGTCCACAGATACAGTCTCTCAGGTCACACAGGTGAAATGTACTGAAGACCGCAGTTATGAATCTTCTAGAATATATGTTGAAAAAAACAGCTCAACCAAATAAACCAGAAAAATGTGCTGACGGTCTTCAGTGCATTTGGTTTCATCAAATCTACCATATTTTGACAGTAGAGGATCATTGTGTAGCCCCTGAAGCAGCCCTGCTGGGCGAAACACGGCCTGTGTCGGACTGTACTGTATATAATTTTTAATAAATCTATTAATAAATTACATTTTTTTCATCACGATCTGCTTTGTTGATTTTCCGTCTTATGGGAGAGCTGAACGTTTACCTAGTGCTTCTGATACTCTTGGACTAGCCCTGGTCACTGGAATTTCTAAACAATTCTATGGACTTATCACAGAAAGTTACATTTTCATAAAATGTAATTGCAAACCATTCAAATCCAACTATTTCATAACAGTTGCAATACATTGCACCGTCCAGTGAAATGCCTCTTTAAAATCTATTGGCAAGAACAGCATCCCATGAGCAGCATTAAATTAAATTTTAAAAAGCTCTTGCCATATCTCTTTACACAAAAGACACAAATAAAGATTGCATTGAAGATGGCACCAATCTTTGTAGAACTCCTCCTGAAACAGCACACCATGCAAAGATCACCTCACCAATTCAGACTTGTTGTACCCAATCCTGCAAATAAAACTGGAACCAATTAATATCCACCCCTAACATCTGCATTCTATTTAGCAAAGTCAAAAGTTTCAGAGAATCAAGATATCATACTAGAGCACATTAGTGTTTCTGTACTGCAACCAATCCTAAAATCAAGTTGATATTCATCCTGTCTTCCATGTCTATCAAAAAAATCCAGTAATTACAGAATAATATCACATTCAAGCACCTTTGCCAAGAAAGGCAATGTTGATATGGGCCTTTAATTAATGCAAAAATAATAATAATAATAATAATAATAATTCACTGTAAAAGTAAATATTATTATCTGTTTTTCTTTCTTCTGCTCTCTATGCATTTCTTTCACCCCAAGTATGTTTCACAGTTTTATTTTTACTTCCCATCTTTCCATCCATTTTCACTTACTGGTTTCCTTGCTTGTGTCTTGTTTCTTGCTCACTTTTCAGGCGTCATTAAACACTGCATTTTCTCACTTAGACCTTCTCTTATGTCATCAGTCACTTGTCACTCTCCCCAGAGCACTCCCTTACACTATCTCACTTGTTCTGTCATTCTGAGATTCTCACAATGTCATGCAGGCATTTACTCATTCGCACTTTCACTCAGAAACCAGCTCACTTATTCATGCAGATAGTGATGAGGTTGTTACTTTTTAAAGAACTTAGGTAATCAATAGAAATAAAACAAAATAAAACATTTTCTCTGATTCGTTCTAAATTTGCTACTTTGTAGCTTCATCGCATGCCCCCTAGTCCTAGTATTTTTGGAAAGCATAAGCAGACGCTTCACGTCTACCCTTTCAACTCCACTATTTTATAGACCTCTATCATATCTTCCCTCAACCACCTTTTCTCCAAGCTGAATAGCCCTAGCCTCTTTAGCCTTTCCTCATAGGGAAGTTGTCCCATCCCCTTTATCATTTTTGTCGCCCTTCTCTTCACCTTTCCTAATTCCACTCTATCCTTTTTGAGATGCGGTGACCAGAATTGAACACAATATTCGAGGTGCGCTCTCACCATGGAGCGATACAATGGCATTATAATGTCCTCATTTTTGTTTTCCATTCCTTCCCTAATAATACCTTACATTCTATTTGCTTTCTTAGCCACAGCAGCACACTGAGCAGAGCATTTCAACGTATGATCAACGACGCCTAGATCCCTTTCTTGGTCAGTGTCTCTTAACGTGGAACCTTGCATGATGTATCTATAATTCAGGTTCCTCTTTCCCACATGCATTACTTTGCACTTGCTCATATTAAACGTCATCTGCCATTTGGACTCCCAGTCTCGTAAGGTCCTCTTGTAGTTTTTCACAATCCTCCCATGATTTAACGATTTTCAATAACTTTGTGTTGTCAGCAAATTTAATTACCTCACTAGTTACCCTCATCTCTAGGTCATTTATAAATATGTTAAAAAGCAGCAGTCCCAGCACAAACCCCTGGGGAACCCCACTAACTACCCTTCTCCATTGAGAATACTGACCATTTAACACTACTCTCTATTTTCTATCTTTAAACCAGTTTTTAATCCACAATATAACACTACCTCCTATCTCATGACTCTCCAATTTCCTCTGGAGTCCTTCATGAGGTACTTTTCCAAATGCCTTCTGAAAATCCAGATACACAACTAGCTCACCTTTATCCACATGTTTGTTCACCCCTTCAAAGAAATGTAGTAGATTGGTGAGGCACGATTTCCCTTCACTAAATCCATGTTGGCTTTGTCTCATTAATCCATGCTTTTGAATATGCTCTGTAATTTTGTTCTTAATAAATAGTCTCTACCATTTTGCCTGGCACCGACATCAGACTCACCGGTCTATAATTTCCCAGATCTCCTCTGGAACCTTTTTTAAAAATCGGCATTACATTGCCCACCCACCAATCTTCCGGTACCATGGTCAATTTTAAGGATAAACTACATATTACTAACAATAGCTCCACAAGTTAATTTTTCAGTTCTATCAGTACTCTGGGTTGAATACCATCCAGTCCAGGATATTTGCTACTCTTCAATTTGTAGAACTGCCCCATTACATCCTCCAGGTTTATACAGAATTCATTCAGTTTCTCCGACTCGACAGCTTCAAATACTATTTCTGGCACTAGTATCTCTCCCAAATCTTTCTCGGTGAAGAGGTTCTGAGAGAAAAGGACATTTCTCCAGTAAGTGAACACTATTTTGCTTTGTGCTTTGAGAACTTAAAGATTCGGGTTTAAAGGAGGAATTGTAGGTTAGTGATAGGCAAAATAAAAATATAAAAAACTAATTTTATCAACTAATCTCCATAGTCTTTTCCCCTTAGTTTTAAAAACTTTGTACCACAGCATTAACAGATAGCCTCTAGCAGGCACTGCAGAATCTAGTTTAGTCTTTCCAGCCACCCTCCCTAACACCCGCCTACCCCTAGGACAACTCTTCATTTATAGTCAGTTATTGTAATTAGAGTAACAAGCAAGGAGTGCTCTTACAGAGCTTTAAATACATCTAATAAGGAAACACTAAATAAATCATACAATATACTATATAAACTAAAAGACATTTTTATATTAGGCTAATATCCTTAATACTGTAGCAAGTTTTAAATTATTGAAAAACTCAAAAACACTAAATTGGAGTCAGCAGTCCAGCAGCAAGAGGGGTGCTATGTAGTCTTTTGCATTGAGTGTCACATGTATGATTGATTATCTCCCAGTTGGTGAGATGTCATATGTGTGTGCCCGATGCAAAGAGCGCCTAGCTCTCAGAGAATGGTCCGTTCTCTTGAGGCTAGACTAGCAGACTTGGTGGAGCTGAAGGAGACAGAGAGGTACATAGAGGAGACCTACAGGGATGTTGTAGAGAAGCCTCACCTCCAGTCTGGTAACCCTTGTGCTACCTTGGAGGAGGGAGGTCTCCTAGAAGGAGAGCATCACCCTGGTGAAGTAGGAAGTACTCTTGTAGCCAGGACCTGCTCACCAGGGGATGTACTATCCTCTCGCACCGAGGATACGTTTCCTAGTGCTGCCCGAGAGGGAAGGGTTAGGACAGCTGTTGTAGTTGGTGATTCTATATTTAGCTGAGTGGCTGGTGGACGTGAGGATCGCCTGGTGACTTGCCTGCTGGTGCGAAGGTGGCGGACCTTACGCATCACCTAGATAGGATTTTAGATAGTGCTGGGGAGGAGCCGGCTGTCTTGGTACATGTTGGTAGCAATGACATAGGAAAATGTGGGAGAGAGGTTCTCACATTCACCAGCCACCCAGCTAGATCCTGCAGTGCCTGATAGAGGCTATCTGTTAATGATGTGTACAAAGTTCAAGTTTTAAAACTAAGGGGAAAAGACTATGGAGATTAGTTGATAAAATTTGTTTTTTTTATATATTTTTATTCTACCTATCACTAACCTACAATTCCTCCTTTAAACCCCAATCTTTAAGTTCCCAAAGCACAATGCAAAATATTGTTCACTTACCGGAGAAATATCCTCTTCTCTCAGAACTTCTCAGAAAGAAAGGTGGTAAATCTCACTCTTTGGGATGGTTCACCCTTGGCATCTGTGAATGTAGTTGCAAAAAAAACACAGAAAGGCAGTATGTCAAGTCCGATTCCCTTCTCTTAAGTGTGTTACTCAGGAGTCACATTTATGGGTTTTGCAACTGTTAATAAGCCAAAATAAAGTGAAGTTTGTTAAAGTATATCGTTGTAGAAACAAAATTAGTATTTGAAATTACATGTGTAAACCTAAAATATTTTGATGGCCCCCAAAGCTTTCTCCTGACCACTTTGTGCCTTTAACATGAAAAAGGTTGGAGACCACTACATTAAGTGGTTTAAAACAACAAAATTGGGGAAAAAAAAGTCAGGACAAGTGTATCATACCATCTGAAATTTACATCAGTAAACGTACCAGGCTTACCTTGCCAGAGTCTCTTGGTAGCCATTTGACATTCCTTAACACTGGACTTTAATCAATACTTCACACCCTGCCAGATGGGTTTTCAGGATATGAATAAAGATTATGATGAGATAGATTTGCATGTACTGCCTCTTCAGTTGGTACCAAAATAGACCCAAGAGGCAACAAGGCCAATGATCCACAAACTCCAATGTGGAAATAAACAAAGCAGATCAGTAAGCGGTCCAAAGTGTTCTTTATTACAGAATCTCAATCAAATAAAATGCCCAACACAGGCCGAGTTTTGCTCAAAAAGCGATACTATAGTGTATGAGAGTACGCTGCCATTTCATTTGGAGAGGCCCTCTATTTTGAAATACAGATTGAGCTGTTTTTTTATTTCTTTGATACCATTTGCTTTTGATTGCTAACTATTTATGGCTGTCACTAGAATACAGCACACAGTTGATTTGGTGCTGAGGTTTTACATATAGACCTTGATGCAGCCCCTTTTGGGGTACCAAAATAGATACATCTTCATGCAGTAAGCACATAAAACAATATATTTCTTTCAGGTTCTAGTTGGTAAACTAAAAATTAGGGGTTCCACATGCCTACCTGTATTATTGTTTTAAAAAAAATGAATCACGGATCCTGACTAAAGGAAACATACGATTTTGCCTCTAAAAATCAATATTAAGATGTAAAAGTGGTCCCCTGGTACTGAAGGAATTAGCTGCTATACATGCCAAATGACAACCCTCCTTGATAACAGAGATTATCTCTATTGCCTTTCCAGTCTGTGCTACTTGGGGCTGCTTGTTTGGCTCTGAGGCAAAGATAATCTAATTAGTACAACAAAGACTAGGTTGATTTGTAAAGCAGGGGATGGGAAAGTGGTAGGGGGAAGGGTGCAATTTCAACTTCAGTGGCTCTTGCAAAATTACTGGGAAGAAAAACAAGGCAAAGCAGGAGCTAATCTTCAACCTGGCTCCACAAATACTGGATACTCAAGACAGCTAGACTGTTACCAGACTAGCACCAAATCAGTGGGAGCCTTTACAACCTCCACTTGGGGAGGAGAGATTACAGCAGAAGGAACACAAAGCATCTTGATTTTGAAATGGAAGGCCATAGTTTTGACTTAGATAGACTTGTCTCCTATGATGTCATGGTCCCACTGGAGGCTTTTAGCAAATGCATTTGTTATGTGAGATTTTCCCCTTCCTCCTATATGTATTTAGACATTGACCTTTTTATAATCAGAGATGTCATTTTAAACATGTTTCCCTTTTTTTAATTCTCTAAGTTGTTATAGTTTACAGAACAGCTTTTATTTGTCTAAAACAATAGTTGCATTACAAAGTCTGGCACTTTTCATTCAAATAGGATTCAAACCATTCTGTATTCACACCACTTTAGAGAAGTATATAAAAATGCCACTTGGCTGAATAGATATTTAGTAAGAATTCATAAGATAGGGTTTGACAAATCACGGGCACAAAGGCTCTGATGCTCGGAAGCAAACATGGGCGCTAGAGGCCATTAGCGCCAGACTAGCACCCGCATTTACTAGCGCAAAATGCTCAGAGGCTAGGAGCGTGGGAAACGACTTTGCCGAAGAACAACACAAATAGCATGCTAATGTAGTCAAAAAGATTTAAAAGTGATCATTTCAGATTCCCTCTGATAATCAGAGAACAGCGCAGTGAACAAGAGCGCCCTTACCATTGGAAAATCTATGCCAGCTCGAAGCTGGCATTACAGTGTCTGAACAGGCATAAAATAAAGCACATCTTATGCTGGTGGTTATATATACCTATTATGTTCTCAGAATTACCAGGGGAGGTGACTGGTTCATGGAAGAAAGGGAAGAAAGCACCAAGCAACCAATCCTCTCCAGTCTGCAACTGCATGTCCTCGCTGCGGAGGAGAGGGGGGAAGAAAGCAGTGTGGTGCTGTAGCTGGGTGGGTCTGAGCCAAGATTGGGTGGGCCTGTGCCTACCAGCCCCACCCATAGCTACGCCACTGCCTCCTTAACTTCCTAATGTTCAACACTAACAGCGCACAGATGATTCATTTTTCTGTGCTGTTCCCCACTGCGCCAGAATTTTGAGCATCAGAGTCCAAGTTGCTAAAAAGCCTGGAAATTGCAGCCTGGCCCAACATTTCATGCCTCTATGTAAGCTTTCCTTTTTTGATGCTGCCAAAGAAATGCCACATTTCTTAACTCCCCACATTAATTTGGCTTTCTGTTAAATTTAAGCTGCATGGTACAGAACCAACAGGCTGGTCTCACAATTCAAATCCAAAAGTTCCTCCACTGAGAGCTAAAGCTAACCAGGGCCGCCAAGAGACTGGGTCAGGCCTGGGGCAAGGCTGCCCCCGGGGCCCTGCCTCCGCCCCCGAGGTCGCTGCCGCCGCTCCCCGCCCCCCTCCATCTGCCACCGGGCCAGGCCCCCTGCATTGAAATCACGGCGCCTCTCACCTCTGTGTGAAAGCGCTGCAGGCAGCAGCAGATCGCCTCCCTTCGGGCCTCCTTCCCTTCCTGTGTCCCGCCCTCAAGGAAGTTATGTCAGATGAGGGCGGGGCACAGGGAGGGAAGGAGGCCCGAAGGGAGGCGAGCTGCTGCTGCTGCCTGCAGTGCTTTCACACGGAGGTGAGAGGCTCTGTGATTTCAATGCAGGGGCCCTGGCCCAGTGGCAGACGGTCGACAACGGAGGGCAGGTGGGACTGCAGCGCTGGGCCCCCCCTTGGAGGCCCAGGGAGTTTTGTCCCCCCTGCCCCCCCTCGGCGGCCCTGAAGCTAACAGAGAGCTGATTCGCAGTGGGGACATAGGAAACATGCTGGTTCTTTGGCAACTGCAGACAGCATAAACAGTGGAATGGGGTGAGACCCACAGACCATTTTTAACTCATATATCAGCAGAAACTGGGGAGCAAGAAGGGGGCAAAGATACAGAGGTTGATTTTCCTCTTCCAAACTAAAAGATTGATGTTCAGCTGCTCTTGGTAGATGACAAGGTGAGGGGAATAGGTGGCATGCTCACGTCCATTAGTTGCCTGGGAGTGAGGGATATACAAGAGAGAGGAACGGGACGGGGGGATTGGTTGAAGGCTGCTACCTACATGTGTATTTGCTGGTGCTCACAAATCAAACATAGAAATTGATGCTGGTTTTTCTCTACCTTTATAGGTTTCTGAAATTTCCATTCTAACCTGATCTTCCAGCAAATACACATGTATTTACCAGCATCCGTATAAATATTTTAGAAAAAAAACCACATTCTGTGGCTCTGGATCAATTATTGATCTTGTATAATTAGACTTTCCTATTGAAACAAGTCTGCACATATTGTTCATGTGGTCTTTCAATTACCAATTTCACACAGGGTGTTTATGTCAAGTTGCTAGTTGGTCTTTGGTGTGTTTGTTGGAGATATAACACCTGACACTTGTTTTTAGTGTACAGTGTGGTGAATAGATGTTGTTTGATAGAGGAGAGGCACTTGACTTTGACAGATAAAATAGTAAATACTGGCCCTAAAGAGGTCCCACTTTCATAATAATGCTGGCTGTTACTAGTCTATTTGATGAATGGTGTTAACAGGATAAGCAGTACAAAAAAGACACTTCGGGCCATGATCCAGTGCTGTATAGTAGCTAAGTAAATGCAATTAGTTACTTTACTTTAAGTAAAAGATTTATCACTTTGACTTGTAAAGAAGTACAGGAAATATTTGTTACTTTTACTTTTACCAAAGTAATAATTTCACTAATTTTTACTACTTTTACTCAGTTACATTTGATGTTTGCAGTTAAAAGTAAAAACTAAAAGCAGAAATAAGCCGTAAATGATGATTTGTAAACCAAATGAAATACCAAAAACGGGAACAGGATTTTGCTATTGCAAACTTCATCACGCAAACTGTGAATCACCTCATCTTAAGTTTTGCTGTTCAGTGAATATAACAGTGGAGTTGCCTATGTTTGTTGAATTGGTTACTGGTGTCCAGACAAACTGAACAGTGATGAATTGGGTCACTTTAAAGCAGAGATGAAGCTGGTTGCAGTTCCTGCTGAACAAAAAAACCCAAACAGGTAGAAACCTCCACTTGTAGTCCAAAGTCAAAATCAAGAGTAGAGGATACCACAAAACACAACCAGCCAATGGGGTAGAGTAAAAGAGCCTGACATGGTCCGTGTTTTGGCGGTATAACCACCTGCTTCAGGGGTCACAATACCACTATATAAATAAAGAAAAAAAGATTAATCATTATCAAATATCACTTTATTGGCTCCCTATCCATTTCTGCATACAGTTCAAACTCTTTTTATTGACTTACAAGTGCATTCACTCTGCACTATTATCTCTCCCTAACCTCCTCTCCGGAAACTCCATTTACTGGGTAAATCTCTCTTATCTTCACCCTTCTGCTCCACTGCTAACTCCAGACTCCATTCCTTTTATCTTGCTGCATCATATGCCTGGAATAGACTTCCTGAGCCGGTATGTCAAGCTCCATCTCCAGCTGTCATCAAATCTAGGCTGCTTTTAACTCCTAACCCTTACTCACTTGTTCAGTACCCATGTTTTATCATTCCCACCTTAGTAATTCCATTATCCCTTATTTGTCCTGTTTGTCTGTCCTAATTAGATTGTAAGCTCTGTTGATCAGGGACTGCCTCTTTATGTCCGGTGTACACCACTGCATATGTCTAGTAGCGCTATAGAAATGATAAGTAGTAGTAGTTGTAGTAGTAGTAGTAGTAGTATGTACACAAGAAAGAGTTACTGTTGCTTTGAATAAAGGACTCTTTTACTCCATCCCATTGGCTGGTTGTGTTCTTGTTGAATAGACACATGTCTTTACCAAAACAGTATGCTGGTCATCCCATGAAAAAATTTACATTGGGATGACTGTCCACTGGATTAATAGTTTTTAGAGAAGAAGTCTGCTTGTCTGGCCTTAAGACTGAAGAGTTCCCACATCTTTGATGCTCTTGCATCAGTTCTCAAAGATATTCAAAAAGAGTTTGCCATCAGACAAAAAATGTTAGAACAACAACAGACAATGATTCCAACTTTGTGAAAACCTTCTCTGTAATTGGACAGCATGACGATGATAATGAAAATGAAGATACAAGTGATGAGTTATACAACACTACTTTTAATGCAGATGACAATGACAATGATGATGATAAAGCATTCTTTGCTATATGGAAGTCAAGTGTTTCATACAGAATTTCCCCTGCATGTAATAAACGTAAACTGCCTTCATTGTACCACAGAAAGATAGTATATCAAATCCCGTTATCCTTACTCTTGATCAACACCTACAGATTCAGTCAAAAGACATCAGTAGTTCTTCAGTCTGGTCTTATTAGTAGGAACTTTTTATTAAACGGAACACTCTACTTCCTGCCAGAGCAGTTGTTGAACACCTTTTAGCTATGCTGTATTAATGATTCACAAGCGCACTCGTATGAGTGACAGTCATTTTCAATATTTAATTTTACTAAAAGCAAAGTGGATTAAATTATAGAGCAGTAAAGTTATTGGAATAAAAACATTAACAGTTCTATACATTGTAGTTGCAGTACTTTATACTTAAAAAGTATTATATTAGGCAACAACTTTTTTTACTTTCACTTAAGTAATTTTTTTAATGTGTTCTTCACTATACTTTTTACTTTTAAGTATTAAAATATATGTTTATATTTACTTTTGATTAAGCTGTGAAGAAACTGTGTGTTTTAAGCCTGTAAAATGTATTGGATATTTTCCTGCATTATGTTCTGAAGTGTATTTCTCCTGTTTGGCTAACAGGTGGTGTTTCTTTGCTGTAAATCTATTATAGGGAACTGAATGTTCATTTTCTTTAACACAAGCAGGAAGCAAGCAGCAGTATACCTTTAAAACTTGTTGACTGGGCTCTGATTGGCCTGGATTTGAAACTACCCAGCAGTTGTTGGTGGTTGCTGTTTCTGTTTCAGTTTCAGCCCAGGAGGAGAGAGAGAGATCTCTTTGCTGAAGCTCTGTGAACAGATATATGTCCTGATCTTCTCAGGTACTTTCTAGGAAGCATGCAAATGTTTAGTTTTCTAATTGATTCATTTTTAGTTACTGTTTGCTATTTGTACATTTTTTTTGTCCACTGTTCCAAATGCTGGGAATAAACACAATTGTTTGTTTGTTCTGCCTATCTGGACTGATAATGAATCCTGGTGGTTTGTGTATTGGGTCTGTGAGTGCTTTCTGGGAACAGTGGGACCACTGGGAGAGTGGTTCCAGTAACCTAGAAATCACTGGGGATAATTTGAGAGTGGGAGACTCCCTCAATATCTGTACTATCTCTTCCTCTCCTTTATAAATCCTGTATACTATAGCCAAGCTTTCTAGAATTCAGATACAGTTTTCATCTCCACCACTTCAATCCAGAGGCCATTATATGCATTCAACACCCTTTCAATGAAGAAGTATTTTCTTAGGTTACTCCTGAACCTGTCCCTTTCACCTTCATCCTATGCCAACTCATTCTAGAGCTTCCTTCCAATTGAAAGAGACTCACCTCCTGTACATTTATGCTATGGTTGTTATTGAGTATGATTTTGTTTTGACTTTGCAGCTGCCTGAGCTTGAAGATGTCATCATCAGTAAGAAAATGGATAGGACTTAAAGAGACAATACTATAAAAAATCAATACCGAGAAGAAGTGGAGCCAGCATACATACCTGTTTTGTTTTATTGGACACAAAGAAACTGTCTAGTCTCTCAGCTGGATTGTATCAAGGGTAATTGCATCAAAACTGTAAAAACAAACTGCTACACTGATCCGTCATTTTGTAATTTGAAATTATGCCACAAGATCCTGGGTATATACCTTCTCTATGATGTGTCATATTGGAGCTCAATGATTGCTGCAGTTACCTTGGTGGAGTCTTGGCCTAGGAGAGCACTATTTTTAAATACTGCATTTTGAGAGCAAAAATGTTGGAGTCTATAATTTTTTTAATCATCTAATTTGGGGGATTTGGTTATGGATAGACAGTAGAATTGGTCTCTTTCATGACATAAATATATTTCCACCATGACTTTTATGTGAGATTGACTCCATTTTCAAGTTATTATATAATTTATTTTGCTCTTAAACTGAGAATGACTGGGGGAAAATAGTCCAGCTATGTTCTTTTCACTCATTCACACTTAACCAGCAATCCCCAGATGTAAATGTTCTAAATCCAAATTACTGTTCTCTTTGTACAGTGATGTGTGAAGGAGAAAGGACATAGATTTGTTGGCATCAGCTCACTTGAGATTAGTTCCATAGCTATGTTGAGGTTGATGAAAACATCTTTTGGCTAATATAATGCACTATATATGTAAAGGACAATTTCACATCAGGGCACCTATGTGGAATGTCCAAAAAAATCACCCATTATGCAGGCAAGACTGTAAAATAGGTGCTATTGTTTATGTGATACATCTCTTTAACATGGCATACCATAATAACTTATAATTGAACTGTATTTCACCATCATTTACTTAACAATAGGTTTACTCTCTTCCTACACTGTATTGTTTAATTTTAATATGCAATCCATGTTCAATATGGGATACCATTTGTATTTTTGTATACCATTTGTATATATTTTTCCTTTTTATTCGACTGTTATTTAGCATCCATGTTCTATATATATTACCAATTGTATATGTATTCTGAAATGACATAAGTCATGATGGATAAATTGTAAGCCACATTGAGCCTGCAAATAGGTGGGAAAATGTGGGATACAAATGTAACAAATAAATAAATAAATATACATAAATGTTTAGAATAATGGCATTAACAAGTACATGTATGTGTGCACATATGTACATAAATGCCAAAAATCCATCTAAAGGTTATTCTGCAAATACCCGCTTAACTTCCATACCATGAGACTGATATTCAGACCATGGGAGGTTGCCTGCCTAAGTGCCACAATTGGGTGCTAAGAATGTGTACAAATGATCAGAATACTGGTATATATGTGCATATGTATGCATAGAAGCTGACTGAATTTCATTTTTGGTTTCAGTTACAGTGCCGAAACTGGCCCAAAATCCTTTTTCTGCATGCTTTCAGTTTCAGCCGATAGGCTAAGGCCATTGTTTCGGATTCAGCTGAAACTGACCATGTGTTTTTGGTGGACGTCAAAAATTTGTGTTTTGCCCTGTTTGTCTTCCTCCTTCTCCTATCCCCCAGACAAGAGTTGCCTCTCCCCACTGTCCACCTATAAATCCCCTCCCCCTGGCCTATCTTAAAATCCCTGGAGGTCTAGGGATGTAGTTAGGGCATGAGTGATCCCCAGCTCTCAAAATGGCTGCCATGACCTCTAGTGGCAATCTCAAGAGACTGCCGCAAGAGGTCACAGCAGCCATTTTGAGAGTAGAGCTGACATGAGTAAGAGTGACTAGGGATCACTACTGCCCTGACTGCACCACTAGACCACCAGGGATTGTAAGGTAGTTGGAGGAAGGCCTACCCTCTGCATTCTTTGTATTTGAGTGTGTGTGCAATGTGATTGCATTAATGATCTTGCATAGTAGTTTATATGATAAATAGAACGCTGCAAATAAGCATTTTTGATACAAAACTTTAGCAGGAATATAAGTCTGTAGATTTGGGATGATATACTCCTTAGGACTTAGCCTTTCTGTGGAGATATGACATCAGCTGTCACTCCAAATGTGGTGCAAAGTCAACCATTGTAAAAGCACTGTGGCTTTTAGTTTCAGTTTTCATTAGCTGAGGTCTATGTATGTAGAGGCTATTTTGCTTGGAGATAAAATAAGGTCTTTCATTATTTAAATTATTATATATATTCTGTTTTGGATACTATTTGGGTGATTCTAAAGAATTTCCAGGCTCTGTTGGATGTGATGAAGTTGCAGCGTTTTAATCACATTTGTGGCATGCAGAAGCTAAATTCTTTGAGAAAGGAACCTGCAGTGATTGTTCACAAGTACTGGTCAGCTTACAGTGTTCGTAGGGAAATAATATTACAATGAAATGAATTATATATTAGACAATAATTTGAGAAATGTATTGCTCTTGAATATAATTTTTCAGAGCATATAGTCCTTACATTCAGTAGCATCAATGTTTTTTTTTTTTAAATTCTGGATCATGCATCAAACTGGTATAACATCTATGGTATAGACCAGTGGCTGGACTCCTTTACCCTATTGTAGCAAGAATCTATATCATGCTTGTCTTTAACCAGTTTTATAACTAAATATGAAATGGGAAACATTTCAGTGCTACTTTCTCTTGTTATTTGTGCACAGTTTGGGTAAACATAAAAAGCTGGTAATCACAATTTCTTTTAATACGTTCTCACAAAGTCCCTGTCTCAGAGGATATTTAACTACACCTGCATTGACTTGGGAACCTAAATGTGCCAGACTTGTTGAGATGTCTTTCTTAAAATGGCTCTCCTAGTTATCAGTGTGTGCTTGAAGTTGCTGAGACTGGAAGGTAATAATTTCATGTGAGTTTAGGAGAAGGCTACCGACTTCAGGATCTGACAATCCCCAGTGGGCCTCGTTGGTTCACATTCACACAACCAAACTTTAGTTTGGGCTTTCAGGCTTGGCTTTGGCCGAAACCAGGCAATAAGTTTTGGCTGCAGTTTCAGTTTTGTCTGAAATTGAACATAGCAGCTTTGGACAGCCTCTAGCATACACGCATGTGGATATCAATATTTTGACTATGTGCAATTCTATAAAATGATGCATAAAAGCAATGGCACATAGTTTGAAAGTGGGAATACACATGGGAAGATTGTGGACATAGCATGGAAGGCGCACCTAATTATACATGGAAATTATTTTTTAAAACCTATAAAATAAATAAATTATAAAATACTATGGTATATGTGGTTGTGCATATTTACCCTGTTATGGTAGTATTTTATCAAGGAAAATAGGCACCTACTTTCCTTTATAGAATGGGCTCCAAATAGGCACATTCTTGGCAGCCAGAAATAGGTGTCCCTTTATAGAATTACCTTCCACATGTTTATTAAAATAAAGGCACAAAACCTATTGTCCAAGCCCTGAGCTTATATATGATAGTAAAGTAGCCCATTAAAAACTAGAGCAATAAATATAACAATACCTTCCAACTTTACAATTACACATTAATTGCTCTATTTCAATCAATTCACATATTAATCTAATGTTTACATATGTTTTTCTGCAAATAAAGCATGTCAGGGCTAGCAAGATTCCCTGGGTCCAACTTCCAATGGGGGCCCGGTGCTGGTGAGGCTTCGAGACAGCAGAAGCTTCTTCCTGCCTGCCTGCTTCCAGTTCTGTCTCTCTACTGCTCCTGTGTGCCAGGACCTGGATGATTGTGTTAACACGATAACCTAGGTCCTGGCATACAAGAGAAGGAGATGGCAGAGCGAGGGAGGAGCAGGTTTTGGGGGGGGGAGGGGTTGGGGGGCTCAGCACCCAAGGTAAGGGAACTATGCACCTGGGAGCAATTTGTCAAGTCCACTGCAGTGCCCCCTAGGGTGCCCGGTTGGTGTCCTGGCATGTGAGGGGGACCAGTACACTATGAACGCTGGCTCCTCCCATGACCAAATGGCTTGGATTTGGTCGTTTCTGAAATGGGCGTCCTTGGTTTCCATTATTGCCGAAAACCGGGGATGACCATCTCTAAGGACTACCTAAGGACGACCATCTGTGAGGTCGATCTAAATGTTGGGATTTGAGCGTCCCTGACCGTATTATCGAAACGAAAGATGGACGCCCATCTTGTTTCGATAATACAGGTTTCCCTGCCCCTTCGCTGGGACGTCCTTAGAGATGGGCGCCCTTAGAGATGGTCGTCCCCTTTCGATTATGCCCCTCCACATGCCACTGGCTTGGAAGTTACCATACTGTCACTCTCAGGCCATAATTACCTGATGATATCAAGTTTTAAAAATCTTATTTCATGTCTTGTTTGTTTAAAATACTGCAAGTCTATTTCAGAAGGGAAGTTATCAACATGGGCTATGGTTAAATCAGGCTATTTTAGCAAAAGTTGGGTTATTTTTCCACAAGTTGGGTTGTTTTAGCACAGGGTCTCATTGCATAAAATGGGATCCTATGATAAAATAACCAAACTTGTTCTAAAAACACCCCTAATTTATGCTAAATTAAATTAATCTAATTTAATGTACAATTCATGTACAACTTCTCATTCATAATAGATTTTCTAAATGTTAAACATCCATAGCTATCCCAGTATGTTCATGATATTGTATTGTAAAATTGGATTCTTACAACAAATTACTTTCTTATGAATTATTCTTTGTTATGTATCCTATACTGTTTATTGTAAGCCACACTGAACTCAAACTTGTTTGGGATAATGTGGGATATAAATGTCACAAATAAATAAATAATTAGTGCTAAAATAGCCCAATTCATGATAAATAACCCAACCTGTGCTAAAATAACCATGATGCAGCATTTAGGAAGGCAAAACATGGCCATGTTAGGTAGTGTATGCATTGTATGTTTCAAAGTGAATGGAATAAAAGCTATTCAACATGAGAAGACATGTATTCTGCTTTTTGTGAACTGCTTGGTATTGTTTGCAGATTACAATTTCCTCTTCTTGGATTTCCCTCACTATTTAATTGACAACATTTATACATATATTTGGTTTGTGAAATGGGGCAGCTACATGTGGAACTTACACAACTTACATGTGAGAGTTGAAAAATCACTACTTCCACATGTGCCACCATGCATGTGGAAGCTGCTGGGTCTGTGCCATTTAATTTTTTAATATTCTTCTATGTAAAATGACTGCTGTCATTGCATGTACCAGCAAATACAAATGCACCTCTGAAGTTATTTTTTAAAAAGGCTTTGTGTTGGAATCAAATTAAAACAAAATTTAAATGACCTCATAGCTGGACTGAGCTCTGGCGGCACCTCTAGAGGTTGGGAAGTAAGACCAATGTTAGGCAGACTTTTACAGTCTGGGTCCTGTAAAAGGGAAAGGCAGATTGGGATTAAGGCTGGAGTTGGATTTGATGGTAACTCCAGTAGCTGGGAATTAGGACAGGGATCAGGGAGACTTCTATGGTCTGTGCCCCAAAATTGGCATGTAGAGATGAGATTAAGTATGCATATATCACATTCAAAATATATGTTATGATTTTAGGTATCTCTATGGGGAGAGGGTAGAATAATAAAGTTAATATTAGCAAATATGTGATGCTAGGCAAAGATAGAGGAGGGGATGACATTTGTGTGGAGGAGTGGCCTAGTGGTTTGGGTTGTGGACTTTGGTCCTGGGGAACTGAAGAACTGAGTTCAATTCCTGGCACAGGCAGCTCCTTGTGACTCTGGGCAAGTCACTTAACCCTCCATTGCCCCATATAAGCTGCATTGAGCCTGCCATGAATGGGAAAGTGCGGGGTACAAATGTAATAAAATAAAACAATGATAGCAGGGTATTATATTCCAAGATTGCTTGGCAAGATGGCAAATTGCCACTTGCTCTGTTTATGATGCAGTCTTGTTGGGCAGATTGGATAAATCGTACAGGTCTTTATCTGCTGACATTTACTATACAGTGAAACCTCGGTTTTCGTCGATAATTCGTCCCAAAATTATCGACGAAAACCGAGGCAACAAGCAAATTTTTCTTCTAAATTCTTTTAAATGAATAAAAAAGACTAATGTATAGAATAAATGAACATTTAACATGGCATTCTCTACTGTTTTGTCATAAAACAGCAAGGAACTTTTATTCAGGCACTCAACCAGCAGCAGTAGTAGTGTGGGAAAACGACAAA
The DNA here is from genome assembly GCF_901765095.1 of Microcaecilia unicolor. Taxonomy (NCBI): domain Eukaryota; kingdom Metazoa; phylum Chordata; class Amphibia; order Gymnophiona; family Siphonopidae; genus Microcaecilia; species Microcaecilia unicolor. The sequence goes on along the minus strand of NC_044031.1, from coordinate 189,678,685 downwards.
ATGTTTGTCATAAAACAGCAGCAGTGTGATCCCACAACCGGAAACAACGCCCCAGAAGAATGACATGTGAGAACGCAAGATTAGCAGCGTGGGCATGCCAACAAAATCCGAGGCGACCGACGAAAACCGAGACAAAAATTTCGTGAAAGAAATCGACGATAACCGAAAACGATGAAATTCAAAGTCAATGAAAACAGAGGTTTACTGTCTATGGAGCTCATTTTCAAAACAGAAGAAGGTGGCATAAAGTGACATTTGGACGGTCAAACTCCTATTTTCTAAACACTTTTTTAAAACATGCTGCTTTGCAGTTCATCGGCTCTGCGTTCAAATCACAAATGGGTGTGTCAGGGCATTTGGGGGGGCAGAATTTAGGCATTCCTAAGACTTGGACTTTTTCTGCCATAATGGAAAAAAAAAAGTACAGGGCTACAATTTAAACATTTTGGTCTACACCTGTTTTTATTACGACTAAGTCATACAAAGGTGCCCTGAATGACCTGATGACTGCTGGAGGGATTAAGGCATGATCCCCCCTTACTCCCCCAGTGGTCACTGACCCCCCTCCCACCCCCCAAAGATGTGAAAGAAACAGTACATACCAGTTTCTATGACAGCTTCAGATGTTGTAGCCAGTCCTATTAGAGCAGCATGCAAGTCAATGGAGTAGCCTAGTGGTTGGTGAAGTGTACTGTAGAGATTGGGCCCAAGGCCCATATCCCACTGTACCTGTTAAATTTGTGGTGGAAAGTGTAAGCCCTCCAAAATGCACCAGAAACCTACTGTACCACATACAGGTGACACCTGCATCCATAAGGGCTATTGTAGTGGTGTACATATTAGAATTAGACTTTTTACTTATACATTGCCTTTATCCAAGGCAGACATACAAAAAAAATAATAATAATAAAATACAGATGGGTACACTGGTTTTTTTTGTAGGTTTTGGAGGGCTCACCATACAATATAAGGGGATAACAGTGAGATGTGTACCTAGGACCTTTTGTGCGAAGTCCACTGCTGTGGCCCCTAGGGTGTCCCACTGTTCTGCTGGGATGTTTGTGTGACCAGTCTACTAAGAATGCTGACTCCTCCTACATCCCAATGACTTGATTTATTGCATTTTTCACTTGGACTTTTTGTTTTCAAAAGTGGTGCAAAAACATCTAGCAAAGATAAACATTTTTCTGTTTTGAAAATTGCTGTATTTCCCACTCAAATTTGGGATGTTTTGAGCACAATGTCCAAAGTGGTATTTAAACATCATTTCAAAAATGTCCCTCCTTGTAAAATACCATCAGCATTATGCATATCTCAACCAGTGTGTGTCTCATTTCCAATCTCTATTTTCTATTAAAAGATTGGGTTCTTAATGCACAATGAAGAACTTTTCTGTGTGGTAACTGTATGAGGACATGCAGGTAACACCCTAAACAGTTAGCACTCAGCTTTTGGCCTTACTGTGTGTTACAACACTGTAGTGAACAGGCCTCTTGCTTTGGAATCTGCCTTGAACTCTAGCCAGTCATAAGCAAAAAATAAGTGTTACCAGTGTCTTTCATATTTATATGTTTTCAGAATTCTCCCACATCAGCACAGTCTTTTCTGGTTTGACTATGTAATTCCCCAACCCTATCCTGATGCAGATTTATGTATTCCAGATAACAAATACCAGAGCTGTATACAACAGGAGCATGAATGCTGAATACACTGAGAGGACCCCATAAGAAATTTTATAAAGCAAATCTGATGTAGCAATGAATGATGGAATCTGGCACTGTGGCAGAACATTAAGATAATTCTCTGACTACTTAGTAGATGCTGGTGAGAAAAATCTATTAAGCAGCTCCCCTTTGCTCTGGGGAAATGTCTATCAGCTGACCTGATTAGAGATAAGCACAAGCAGATGTCAGAGTGCAAGACCACCAAAGAACACTTAGTCCCAATGAGAAATGATAGAGATCCTGTAGGTAAAAAGAAGAAAAATAATTACCACTGCGAGAAGGCAGTCATTAAGACTCCTACTTTAGGCTGGATGATTACAGTAAGAATTGGTTACAAATTCCATATATTGTTCACAGTAACTGTCATTATATAGAATAGGGTGTGACACAGTAATAAAAATAGTCTCCACCCCCACCCAACCCCACTAATTGAAACATAGGGAAAAAAAAAGTCACATATAGCTTGAATAAAAAACAATCTATTTAACCATCAAGAAAAATACTGATTATGCAGCTCACCACTTCCTAAAGTCCATGTAAAAATAAGTCCAGCAACCATTTCAAGCTTCAGCTGTGTTCTTTGGTTGTCTGTGGTAAGTCCAGAGAAAGCACTAATATTTTGGCGGTATTCGCACTTTAATGTTTCCCATACCCATGGTAAAATTATGACCATTATTACCATGGTACTACCATGCAGATCACCCCCTTTGTCTACAATAATGCCATGCAGATTGTCCCCATCACTGCAGGAATTACCATGGTTGCTGTGGTATTACCTCTTTCCCCATTACCATGACACACTCTAATATAAAACCCAGTTCAGGCGAGTGTTTTCCAAATTATGTCATGAATGCTTTGTTCATGTGACCTGAATCAACACTCACATTATAAACTCAATATGAAAGAAAAATATGTATGTTAATCTACTACATTTTGATGTTTTAGTAGTGGTAAGAACATAAGAATGGCCAAACTGCATCAGACCAATGGTCCATCTAGTCCAGTATCCTGCTTCCAGCAGTAGCCAATTCAGGTCACAAGTATCTGACAGAATCCCAAATAGTAGGATCATTCCATGCTACCAATCCCAGGGAAAGCAGTGGCTTCCCAATGTCTATCTCAGGGGTCCTTTTACTAAGGTGTGCTGAAAAATGGGTTGTGGTAGTGTAGGTGTGGGTTTTGGGTTCATGCCAATCCATTTTTCAGCGCGCCTGTAAAAAAGGCCTTTTTAAAATCTTTGCCGAAAATGTACGTGCGGTAAAATCAAAATTGCTACGTGTCCATTTTGGGTCTGTGACCTTACCGCCAGTCATTAACCTAGTAGTAAAGTCTCACATGGTAACTGGGTGGTAATGACCTATGCGCATCAAATGCCACTTGGCATGCATCCGATACACACGTCCGAAAATAATTTATTTATTTTTTGACAAGTTGACATAAAAAAGCATGCTTTGGTAATAAGCCCCCTTGCTCCCTTACCCCCAACACTCACAAACAGTATCCCTGGTTGTCTAGTGGCACCCATCCTGATCTGACCTGACTCCCCCTTATCCCAGACTTTAATTCGATTGCTCCCTTCAGAGTCATGCTAAAAATGAGCATGCGCTAATACTTACCATGAGCTAAAAACGCTAGCACGCCTCTAGCGCGGCTGAGTAAACAGGCCCTGAGTAAAGTATGGGTAGGAACTGTGTCCTACAGTTAATACAGAGGTAGTTATCATGTGCTAACTGCCAACATGTCAGATAATGCTGCCCAATTAAATCACCTTAGGCCCTAACGTCCTCATTTTTGTTTTCCATTCCTTTCCTAATAATACCTAACATTCTATTTGCTTTCTTAGCCGCAGCAGCACACTGAGCATAAGGTTTCAATGTATCGTCAACGACAACACCTAGATCCTTTTCTTGGTCGGTGACTCCTAACGTGGAACCTTGCATGACATAGCGGTAATTTTGGTTCCTCTTTCCCACATGCATCACTTTGCACTTGCTCACATTAAACATCATCTGCCATTTAGACGATAGACTCCCAGTCTCGTAAGGTCCTCTTGTAATTTTTCACAATCCTCCCGCGATTTAACAACTTTGAATAACTTTGTGTCATCAGCAAATTTAATTACTTCACTAGTTACTCCCATTCTAGGTCATTTATAAATATGTTAAAAAGCAGCGATCCCAGCACAGACCCATGGGGAACCCCACTAACTACTTGCCCTGCACCATCATCAGACTCACCGGTCTATAATTTCCCGAATCGCCTCTGGAACAAAACAAAAAGCCCCATATTTGGATGCCAGTTTTATGTATCATACAACTCAACATCCTTCCCCTAGTCCTCTGGAGAGATAGCACATACCCAATTTAGTAATCCCCAATATAATAGGGGATTACAAGAGTAACAACCTTCATCCCCTACAGCTCATATATACATTCTGTCCTTCTAATTCTACCCAGCAAACCTGTCTTTTCCAAAATCCCTGCTTTGCAGTCACTGCTCCCTAGGCCATTTTGATTGATATATTCACTTTGAAAACTATTAAATTAGGAGCATTGTGTTGGTATCATCTACATTTTCCTATGGTGTAGATCTACAGTGAAAAATATAAGCAAATGTGCAGAAACATGTCTGCATAGATTTAGAGCTTTATATCAGTACAAACAAGTTGTCATCCTCCTTGTCTTATAGACCTCTATGAAAGATCTATAAAACATGGCCTTACAGTGTTGGACAGGACTCCTGCATGTGTAGCTGATCATACTGGAAAAAAGATTGCCATTAGAGAACAAAGTGTTGTTTTCACAAATCCCCAAGTTCTAATCCTACTGAAGCCTTTAGTCAAACAAGATTATATTTGTCTGCAAGTAGATCAGGGTATTCTTCTAGAACTGGGTTAATGTCTGCTAGAATGGGATTTCTGACTACAATATTGTGAAGCATGCAGTAGACAAGGACTGTATCAGTCCCTGTTTTGTAAAATTATTTTAAGGTATCACCTTATTAATCCAAACATCTGAACTGATATTTTAGCAGCACAACTGTGTACTAAGTGAATAAGTGCATGTATGTTCCTCAGGCTACTTGAGCAAAATACAGGAGCCTGCACCATCAAGGAAAACTCAACATCACAAAAAATTATAGATTGTTTTTATCTTATTAATGGAATTAAGGGAATGAACTTTAGTAAACATAAAAAAAATGTCTTTGATTAACTTTTGAACAGACAAAACAGACATTCTGATTAGCAGTTACCACAGTCCAGTCTGATTAGCAGTTACTACAGTCTAGCTGTTTATGTTTATATATATATACATTCCTCTGATATATATATATATATATATATATATATATATATATATATATATATATATATATCTCAGAGGAATTCTGAAAGTTCACTTGCTAGATTCTTTCCAAGAAAAAGTACAATCACACTTGGATCAATATTGAAAAAGATAACAAACAACAGAAGCAGACCAACAAACAGAGAAGTGGAAAATATATTTAAAAAAAAGACCCGACATGGCCACGCTTCGTCAAAACACTCCATCAGGGGTAAAGGCTGTTGGACCAAATATACAATTAAATTACAAACCAAAATATAAACAATAGACAAATGATTTGACTATCTCTCTATATAAAAGGCAAACCCAACGTTCTGAAGCCTCCACGGAAGTTGAGGCGCCCGAGATATCCAGTGTGCCCTGGAGTGTCTGCACCGCCCTCGCGTCAAAACGTCATGACGTCGAGGGTGGAGCTATGACACTCGCGGCCCGAAACCGAAACGCCACAGCGAACTAACAAGGCAAGTAGCTCGGACGGACGGAGGGAGGGGGCCCCTTGCTAGCGCCCGTTTTATTGCCCTCAGAAACGGGCATTTTTTCCTAGTTGTTTATATTTGGTTTTAATTTAATTGCATATCTGGTATATATAATGCGGATCCCGGCTGAATACCGGCCAGGATCCACATTAAAAAAATTAGTCCAGTTTCCCTCTGCTCCCCACCCCCCCACCTCCATAGTCTATAGCCCCCCTCCCAACTTACGGCTGAAGAGTGAACATGCCCCATCCCCCCAGTAGGCCTTTACCCCTCTCCTATCCCAAAGGATTTGTGTGTGGGGGGGGGGGGGGGAGAGGCAAGCCAAGGAAGCTGGATTTTTTAAAATGTCTCCATTCCTTTCATTGTATAAACCAGTTACTGCTCATGTACTGACAGGAATAGGGTTGCCATGTGTGCCATGAGAAAAAGATGACACAAAATATAATTCAGCCCCACCCCCCTTTCACACCCTGCCCTGCCTCCTGTCATTCCCTGCCCCGCCCATGACACCCTGTCCCGCCCCCTATCACACCCCTGCACCTCATTGTCACCTTGACACCCCAAAGAATGACAGATTCCTTCTCTCCTACCCATGTATATCCCCTTCCCAATCTTTTTTCCAACCTCCCCCTACCCACATGACTCCATTGACATCCCCTCCCCTCTTGTACCTTATCGTAGTGCCCTGGTGGTCTAGTGGCCTCTTCAGAACAGGAAAGAGCCCCCTCTTTCCTGCTCTGCCTTGCCGCAGACCTCTTGATCCCAGTGCTGCTTCAAAATGGCTGCCAAAAATTGAAGCAGTGACCTTGCAAGACTTCTGCGGAAGCCTTGCGAGGCTGCTGCATGAACTTTTGGCAACCATTTGCAGTGGCATTAGGGGCAAGAGGTCTGCAGCTGTGCCAGGCAGGAAAGAGAGGGCTCTTTCATGCCCAGAAGAGGCCACTAGACCACCAGGGCATGATAATAAGGTAAAGGAGGGAAGGGGAGGAGAGAACAACCTAAGGCCTACCTGCCCGTCCACCCGCCACCCTGCCCACCTGTCCACAAACCTGGACAAATGGGCAGGCTGGAAAAACCCGCCCAGATACCTGCCTGGGTAAAATCGGACATATGGTAACCTTAGACAGAAAGAGAGTCTTTGTTTGCTCTTTAGCAGCCAACTGCTGCATACTACTACCATATTGTGTGCCGTTTTTCTGACATCACACCCTTTTTAACATGGGGATAATTTGCTTGCCACTGTTTACTGCACTAAGGAGAAAACATTGAGCACTGATTCAACTTGGGGTAGAAGCCACACCTTAAGCAATCACCGCACAGCTCTAATGCAAACTTAATTTTCTGCATCAGTTCTACACTTCCCAACCAGGGTGTGGGTAGCTAACAGAGGCTCCCAAGCTTTATATACTAGAGAAGAACAAAATGAGAACTAGAATTGTTCAAAGTAAGTTTTAATGCCACTATGGTGGCTATTTTAGAAGCTCTAATTTTGTTGTGGATATCTGTAAACTGCCATTTAGACGGACATTCACATCTCTATTTTACAAAGGCAGGATATGGACGTCTGACACAGCAGTATGTGTACATAGCAAGGGGGCATGGTCTGGGCATGTTTCGGGCGGACCCAAAATATGGACTTCCGACTGATTACAGAAGGGGAAAAAGACATCTAGTGTAAAATGTTTTTATTTAGACCTGGTGTTTGTCAGGTCCAGGTAACAGCAAAGTGTTCTGATTGAGCAGCTGTCCAATGAAGGAATTAAGGCATGACACTTTCTTAATCCCTCACTTTCTGACCCCCTCCCTCTCTCCTGAATGTGAAACTGGCAAGGGATACCAGAGACTGTGACAACAACAGATACTATGGACATTCTTCAGTAGAGCATGGAGATCTGATGAGTAGCATAATGCATAGCACAGTGGATTGAGAACTAAGGGACCCAGGTTAAAATCCCACTTCAGCAATTTTTCTTTAATTTGTGAACACTCCAGGGGCAAACAAAAATACCTACTGTACCTGAATATAAAAGACATCGGCAAGCCTGAAGGCTATTGAAATGATGTACATTGTATATGTACAATGAAGTCCATAGAGAGCTCACTGTTAAAAAAAAGTGGGATTTGAACTTGGGTCCCCTACATCTCAACCCACTGCTCTAACTATTCGGCTATCCCTCTGGTCTGCATTGATGTCTATGTGATCATTTTATAAGATGTATTACTATGCTGCCACACAGAGATCTAATTTGGATTTTTGTAAAATGGATGTTCATGCTGGATGTTTCCAGTACATGGACATCGGTCTCACGCATATTTTAGAACAGGCTGCTCCACACATCCAAGAATTGCATCCAAACAGAACAAAGATTTGACAAGCAGCAAGGCAAAAAAACAAGAAAACAAAAACAAAAAAAACAAGTGCATGGCTGGACAAGAAAACAAGACTGAATCAGTAAGAATCAAGTACCGAGCTGCTGCAGGAATACTCACGTTTACCTTGGTCTGGTCTCTGCTGCACCAATCTGGTAACAGGAATTAAGGGGCCCTTTTACTAAGCCGTGTAGGCATCTATGCATGCCTAACATGCACCAAATTGGAGTTACCGCCCGGTTACTGGATGGCCCTTGCAGTAATTTCAATTTTGGAGGGTGTCCACTATGCGCGTCCGAAAAATATTTTTTTATTTTCTGACGTGCAGCAGCTACGTGTGTCAAGTGGCATTTGATGCGCGTAGACTATTACCACCCGGTTACCGCATGAGATCTTACCGCTAGGTCAATGGCTTGCGGTAAAGTCTCAGACCCAAAATGGACGCACGGCAATTTTCATTTTGCCGCACGTCCATTTTTGGCAAACATTTTAAAAAGACATTTTTTGTAGGTGCGCTAAAAAGTAATTTTGCGTGCACCCAAAACACGCATCTACACAACCACAGGCCATTTTTCAGTGCACCTTAGTAAAAGGACCCCTAAGATTTACAGAAATACACAACACAGCTAGGAATGGGCTGGCCAACTGCCAAAAGACAGAACAGCTTCTCCTGCAAGATAGATGCCTCCATCTATCTTGCCACCTGGGAATTAGGCTCTCTGGTTCTAAGCTAGCTTGTAGGCTGGGTAGCTATTGTCAATACTAAAACAAAACAAAAGATGCCTGAAATGTTGAGGATTTTCTTATTGCTTCAGTTAGGAACAATATGAAACTTTTCAAATGAATGCACATTCCCTTGGACAAACTAGGATATGAATAGGCTTGGAAAATGTCCTTGAGAATTTCACACATGCCTTCATGATTGTAAGTATAAGATTTCAACAAGGAAAAAGTACTTTCCCCCAGATACTACAATGTTAGAACCATGGCACAAGAAAGGTCTTTGGAGTAAGTCTTTAAACCAGCTCATGGAGGGAGACTGTAGGCCAGTCCTGGATTTTTGAAGGACATTCAGCACTGATTTCAATGGGTAAAATGGATTGCAAGAACCAGCATCCAAAAAGGCAAACTAGTTCCTCCAGGAAGACAGGTGCCTTCCTACACAACCTGATTTGAGACTGGCACATGTCTGATAACTGATAACAATACTAGGGAAAGTATGAAATTTAATGGCATTGGGGAAAAAAAGAGACCTACAATTTTAGGTTTTACCTTGGCCTTTTAGGATATAAACAATTTAGGAAATGTTGTTTCAAACAAATGCACATCCATAGTATTTAAGCAGCAACACTTAAACCAGCCAGAGATGTGTGTGTAACTTGGAATCATACCATGGCTCCACCTCTGTGCACTCCCTCCCTTGCAAATATGCATTATCTGAGCATGTGATCTTTTAAGGGATTTTATTGTCTCTCATTTTTTAAGATTTTTGTGCTTATTCAATGTTTTATTGTCACGTTTGTTATTATTTGTAATTTTATATGTCATCTTATAGTGGTGTATATGATTTTTTTAGATATTTGATCGTTCACGTCTCTCCTTTTTTAGATTATTTAATTGCTTGATTTGGTATACCACATGAATGGTTTTATTTATTTATTTATTTGTTGAATCAATATTTTTTTTGTTTTATGTTTCATGTAGTTACATTTGTGACCCCTGATACAGGTGGATGTGCACACCGAAACACAGCCTGTGTCGGGTTTGTAATGCTGTGGCTTCTAATAAAGATTCCTTTAACTTCATTCCCATGGCTGATCATCATATGTGTCATCCTCTACTCCTGTTTGTACTAATTATCCAAGATATGTGCACAGTTACAGAACAACACTTGAGTGGTATATTGGCATATACTCATGTATATGCTGGCCTTCTAAACATTTATATTTACATGTGTGTCATAAAATTTCCCCCATTTGCTGCAGTTTCACAACTGGGCCCCTCCATTTAGGTGCTCTGAAGACATGCAATGGGAGCCTATTCTTTTATGGCACCTGGGCACCCTAAGTCCATTCTAAAATACTAGCAAAATCCAATTTCATCATGCCTTACATTGATGCAATCACAGGTACACCAGTCATAGACCTGGTGTAACTATGGCTGTGTAAATGCAGCAATGATACATGTAACTTACAGTATTTAATTTTGGCATGTAAGTGGGAGCTCCACCCATTTTCCATCTATGAATTCTCCTCCCTGGCATTTATGCACCAAAGGGCCCTTTTACTATAAGTTGCAGTAAAAAATCCCCTGCGCTAGCGGTGGGGGCCATTTTTGTCACGTACTGAGGCCCTTTTTACCGCAGCAGGTAAAAAGGCCAAAAAAAGATATGGCAATGGGGTAAGATTGCTCCTACCGTGTGGCCATAAGGGGGAGAGCCCTTACCGCCACCCACTGAGGTGTTGATAAGGGCTCCCGCACTAACCAGGCTGAAATGCCATGCACTGGGGGGCGGAACTACTGCTGGCACCCTCATTGGGCCAGACGTAGCTCCAGATTGGTGTGTAGTAATCCCACAGTGGGCTTACTGTTGCTTAGTAAAAGGGCTCCTAAGTAAATTACATGCACCATTACAGAATAGCACTTTGATGCCCTGTTGGCATTTTCATGGGTAAATGTACACTTGCACACATAAGTGCTAGTATTCTAGACAGTTACACGTGCAAGGGTAGCAGAAATGTGGTCGCCTAGTTTCTAGTATTGTCCTTCACATATATAAAGTATCACATTTCCTCAGCAGCATTTATACAGTGGTGGAAATAAGTATTTGATCCCTTGCTGATTTTGTAAGTTTGCCCACTGACAAAGACATGAGCAGCCCATAATTGAAGGGTAGGTTATTGGTAACAGTGAGAGATAGCACATCACAAATTAAATCCGGAAAATCACATTGTGGAAAGTATATGAATTTATTTGCATTCTGCAGAGGGAAATAAGTATTTGATCCCCCACCAACCAGTAAGAGATCTGGCCCCTACAGACCAGGTAGATGCTCCAAATCAACTCGTTACCTGCATGACAGACAGCTGTCGGCAATGGTCACCTGTATGAAAGACACCTGTCCACAGACTCAGTGAATCAGTCAGACTCTAACCTCTACAAAATGGCCAAGAGCAAGGAGCTGTCTAAGGATGTCAGGGACAAGATCATACACCTGCACAAGGCTGGAATGGGCTACAAAACCATCAGTAAGACGCTGGGCGAGAAGGAGACAACTGTTGGTGCCATAGTAAGAAAATGGAAGAAGTACAAAATGACTGTCAATCGACAAAGATCTGGGGCTCCACGCAAAATCTCACCTCGTGGGGTATCCTTGATCATGAGGAAGGTTAGAAATCAGCCTACAACTACAAGGGGGGAACTTGTCAATGATCTCAAGGCAGCTGGGACCACTGTCACCACGAAAACCATTGGTAACACATTACGACATAACGGATTGCAATCCTGCAGTGCCCGCAAGGTCCCCCTGCTCCGGAAGGCACATGTGACGGCCCGTCTGAAGTTTGCCAGTGAACACCTGGATGATGCCGAGAGTGATTGGGAGAAGGTGCTGTGGTCAGATGAGACAAAAATTGAGCTCTTTGGCATGAACTCAACTCGCCGTGTTTGGAGGAAGAGAAATGCTGCCTATGACCCAAAGAACACCGTCCCCACTGTCAAGCATGGAGGTGGAAATGTTATGTTTTGGGGGTGTTTCTCTGCTAAGGGCACAGGACTACTTCACCGCATCAATGGGAGAATGGATGGGGCCATGTACCGTACAATTCTGAGTGACAACCTCCTTCCCTCCGCCAGGGCCTTAAAAATGGGTCGTGGCTGGGTCTTCCAGCACGACAATGACCCAAAACATACAGCCAAGGCAACAAAGGAGTGGCTCAGGAAGAAGCACATTAGGGTCATGGAGTGGCCTAGCCAGTTACCAGACCTTAATCCCATTGAAAACTTATGGAGGGAGCTGAAGCTGCGAGTTGCCAAGCGACAGCCCAGAACTCTTAATGATTTAGAGATGATCTGCAAAGAGGAGTGGACCAAAATTCCTCCTGACATGTGTGCAAACCTCATCATCAACTACAGAAGACGTCTGACCGCTGTGCTTGCCAACAAGGGTTTTGCCACCAAGTATTAGGTCTTGTTTGCCAGAGGGATTAAATACTTATTTCCCTCTGCAGAATGCAAATAAATTCATATACTTTCCACAATGTGATTTTCCGGATTTAATTTGTGATGTGCTATCTCTCACTGTTACCAATAACCTACCCTTCAATTATGGGCTGCTCATGTCTTTGTCAGTGGGCAAACTTACAAAATCAGCAAGGGATCAAATACTTATTTCCACCACTGTACGTGTTCAATGACCTGTCATTTAGACCTGGGAATTAGAAGAGTTCTTGATCAGGGAACTGTGATTAGCTCTCTGGTATTCAAGACCACCTTGAATTTCCAAAAATTAGAGACTTAGAGATTGGTCCCTTAATCAGCCCCCAAGAGATGGACAGTGATGATGATCCTTTTTGAATGCTTTCTTTTATGAAATGGCCTCTTTTGACATGTTTTCCACCAAAACCTTCTGCTTTTTTCACTGCTCTATATCTATTTATTTATTTATTTATTTATTGCATTTGTATCCCACATTTTCCCACCTCTTTGCAGGCTCAATGTGGCTTACAATACATCATGAATGGTGGAAATATATAAGAGAATATACATTTAGTATTACATAAGGATATTGGGTAACATGATAATGATGAAACATGATAAAGGTTCCTTGTTTGCTGAACCTTTCCTGACGTACTAGGGGTTTTTAGAACTCATGTGCCTAAGTTACCTTCTTAGGAGTTAATTTTATAAAAGATTTTTTGTGCATAAATGTGCAGTGTGCACGTTAGGTGGTAAAGTATGTGCCCACTTTGGATTATTCATTAATGTATGGCTGTGGCAACATATGTAAACACCTACCCCTAGATTCTATATATGGAGTGACAAGTTGCGTGCGCTAAATTGTGCATGTGCCCAATATACACGTGGAACTTAATTGAGTAGCAAGTCAATCAGCACTGATAATTGGGTGATAACAACCAATTATAAGCACTAAATGGCAATAATTAGAATTTATGTCCTCAATCACCTGTCTTTCACTGGGACCAAATGCCAATCTGCAAAAAGTGAATTTTTAAAAGGGTTTTACATTTTACAAAACCAAATTCTGAATGTATATGCAGAGGAATGTCATTCTACAGTTTAGGAGCAAGTAAAAAAGGCAGAAGGATGGAAGAGAGAGACGATCAACATACAGTGGGGGAAATAAGTATTTGATCCCTTGCTGATTTTGTAAGTTTGCCCACTGACAAAGACATGAGCAGCCCATAATTGAAGGGTAGGTTATTGGTAACAGTGAGAGATAGCACATCACAAATTAAATCCGGAAAATCACATTGTGGAAAGTATATGAATTTATTTGCATTCTGCAGAGGGAAATAAGTATTTAATCCCTCTGGCAAACAAGACCTAATACTTGGTGGCAAAACCCTTGTTGGCAAGCACAGCGGTCAGACGTCTTCTGTAGTTGATGATGAGGTTTGCACACATGTCAGGAGGAATTTTGGTCCACTCCTCTTTGCAGATCATCTCTAAATCATTAAGAGTTCTGGGCTGTCGCTTGGCAACTCGCAGCTTCAGCTCCCTCCATAAGTTTTCAATGGGATTAAGGTCTGGTGACTGGCTAGGCCACTCCATGACCCTAATGTGCTTCTTCCTGAGCCACTCCTTTGTTGCCTTGGCTGTATGTTTTGGGTCATTGTCGTGCTGGAAGACCCAGCCACGACCCATTTTTAAGGCCCTGGCGGAGGGAAGGAGGTTGTCACTCAGAATTGTACGGTACATGGCCCCATCCATTCTCCCATTGATGCGGTGAAGTAGTCCTGTGCCCTTAGCAGAGAAACACCCCCAAAACATAACATTTCCACCTCCATGCTTGACAGTGGGGACGGTGTTCTTTGGGTCATAGGCAGCATTTCTCTTCCTCCAAACACGGCAAGTTGAGTTCATGCCAAAGAGCTCAATTTTTGTCTCATCTGACCACAGCACCTTCTCCCAATCACTCTCGGCATCATCCAGGTGTTCACTGGCAAACTTCAGACGGGCCGTCACATGTGCCTTCCGGAGCAGGGGGACCTTGCGGGCACTGCAGGATTGCAATCCGTTATGTCGTAATGTGTTACCAATGGTTTTCGTGGTGACAGTGGTCCCAGCTGCCTTGAGATCATTGACAAGTTCCCCCCTTGTAGTTGTAGGCTGATTTCTAACCTTCCTCATGATCAAGGATACCCCACGAGGTGAGATTTTGCGTGGAGCCCCAGATCTTTGTCGATTGACAGTCATTTTGTACTTCTTCCATTTTCTTACTATGGCACCAACAGTTGTCTCCTTCTCGCCCAGCGTCTTACTGATGGTTTTGTAGCCCATTCCAGTCTTGTGCAGGTGTATGATCTTGTCCCTGACATCCTTAGACAGCTCCTTGCTCTTGGCCATTTTGTAGAGGTTAGAGTCTGACTGATTCACTGAGTCTGTGGACAGGTGTCTTTCATACAGGTGACCATTGCCGACAGCTGTCTGTCATGCAGGTAACGAGTTGATTTGGAGCATCTACCTGGTCTGTAGGGGCCAGATCTCTTACTGGTTGGTGGGGGATCAAATACTTATTTCCCTCTGCAGAATGCAAATAAATTCATATACTTTCCACAATGTGATTTTCCGGATTTAATTTGTGATGTGCTATCTCTCACTGTTACCAATAACCTACCCTTCAATTATGGGCTGCTCATGTCTTTGTCAGTGGGCAAACTTACAAAATCAGCAAGGGATCAAATACTTATTTCCCCCACTGTAAGTGGAATGAAGGTCATGAGTAGGAGTATAAAGTATTATCACAGAGGACAGGTACAGGCGAGTTCCCAGGTGAAGTTCTCTGTGGGACAGACATAAAATTTGTCTGAAAATGTTGCTGCATACAGGTTTTCATGACCACATGATTGTTTTATCATTTACAAAAAATCTATTCATTTGTTTTTTTGATACCTCACACTGAAATAAAAGTAGCAAGGCATTATGCCCCCTAATTCTGTAAATTGAACTTTAAGCACATAAACACAAGCACAGGATCCATGCCTAAGTTTTACACACAATTTGAAAAAGGGGGCACGGATATGGGAAGTTCATGGGCAGAATGGGGGCATTCCTAAAATTAATGTGCGTTGTTATAGAATAACAGGGATACATACATAATATAGACTTGCACAAATTTGTATCACATTTCAGTTGGTGCGAACAGCCGTGCCTAAAGTTAGGCCTGATTCCCGGGCACAAGCACTATTCTGTAAACCATGTCTAACTTTAAGCATAGCTTAAAGAATAGCACTCTTTTTGGCATCAGATATAGAATCTAGCCCTATAGGCCAGATTCAGTAAATGGCACCTAAAGTTAGGCACCAGGAAGAATCCTCGCTAAGTGCTATTTTACAAAGAGTACTCTAGGTTAAGTGCCCTTTATAGAATAGCACTTAGCATGAATTCCCACTCCCAGCTTTGGGTGTGAGGACTTACACCAGCTGAAACCTGGTGTAAATGCTGGCGTGCATCTCATGGCAATTGAGAACATAAATTAACTTATTCTATAACACTTACCCAAATTTTGGGAATGCACCAACCCACCCATGCCCCTTTCGTGGCCATATCCCTTTTTGAGTTGCATGCAAGATAATTCAAGCACACAGTGTTATAGAATAACGCATAGGCATATCCACATGCAAGTTCTAAATGGTGCCAATTAATATCAGTAATTGATTGTTAATGACTTATTAACTAATTAGTTTGCACGCACATCTTGGATCCAAGCCCAAATTTGGGTGACTTTTATAGAATCTGAAGGTATGCCAGCAAACACAAGTTCCTTAGACTACTAATATTGTGATTCATTTTCTTTATTTCTGTTCTCTTTGAGTTTGAACTGACATTTCTTATCTGATTTTTCCATTTTACAAGAGTACTTACAGCTTCATTTACCATAATAGCAAGGTATTTTACTGCTCCTCAGGTCACAGCTCCGTTATGCAGCTAGGATTTCTTCTGATGAAACTGCCACTCAGGTTCTGTTGACTAATGAAAGACACATAATCCACAAGTACTTACACTTGATCTGCTCCTGTCATCTTACCTTTGACATCTAAAGAGGTCTGATGAGTTCTTACCAGGTAGACAGGCCACACAGTGTTAATGCATCCGAAGAAGAAAAGAAACCCAAATCCATACAACCTTCACTACTGTATGAAATAAGAAAGGTCAAGGGAAACAGCTGAATGGCATTTAATTCTAGTCTGATTCTAATAGCAAACATTAAGCTTTTTCCACAGGGAAAATGAGCGTGTGTTCACACATACAGATTGTGATATAGAAAACAGAAACCAAAAGCCGTTATTTAAGAAAATATTGAAATAAACTGTGTTCAACTTTGATTTAAATTTGAATTGACATATTGTTCAAATTTAATTATGTCAAGATCTTCAGTATTACCCATGTCACCATCATGAGCTAAGATAATGTAGACTACTTTGAGGGGTCCTTTTACTAAGGTGCGCTGAAAAATGGCCTGCGGTAGTGTAAACGCAGGTTTTGGGCATGCGCAGAATTATTTTTGAGTGCACCTACAAAAAAATGCCTTTTTTAAATTTTTTGCCGAAAATGGGCGTGAAGCAAAATGAAAATTGTTGCGGGTCCATTTTGCCTCTGAGACCTTACCACCAGCCATTGACCTAGCGGTAAAGTCTCATGCGGTAACTGGGCGGTAATGACCTACGCGTGCCAAATGACACTTAACACGCATCCGATATGCGCGGCAGAAAATACAAATTATTTTTTGACCACGTGCCGAAAATGAAATTACCACAAGAGCCAAGTGGTAGTTGTGCAGTAACTCCATTTTGGCATGCATTGGGCATGCGTAGATGCTTAATCGGCATAATAAAAGGACCCCTCAGTAAATGGTGCCCAAATTTGGGTGCCAGAAAAAAATTGGTGTCCAATGCTATTCTTTAAAAAGCGCTCCAGATTGAATGTTCTTTATAGAATAGCGTGCAGCGCTGTTTCCTTTGTCCAAATATAGGTGCCAGGACTTATGCCTGCTGAAACCAGGTGTAATTCCTGGCACCTAATTTGGGTGCGCATCCCTGGTATTCCATGTATGAATCATGTTTATTTACATCAATACAGAAGACAAAAACAATCATAAAAACTCAGCAGACATAAGGATGTCAACAGTTTAACCTTTTCTCCCCAATGCACCTCCTCCTTTTTTTGTAACTCTCCACCCCATCCATGTGGCCTTTGGGACAAGAGAACATGAATTCATATATTGATCAAGGTACTGCAAGCCCTCAGAATCAGGGTCCCCCAAAAGAGTTCCCAGGTAGCTTGAAACTGTTGACCAGTGGCATGCGCAAACTGAGTTGCACGGGGACAGAAATCCAACCCGTCCCCGCCCGTCCCCACTGGAATCCAACCCATCCCCATTCGTGTTAGCAGGGAATATAACCCATCCCCGTCCATCCCCGTGGGGAATATAACTCATCCCCGCCTGTTCCCACAAGAATTTAACCTGTCCTCACCAGGTCCCACAAGAATTTAATGGTATATAAAAAAAATTCCTGTCAGCTCTCTCAGTCTCTGGGTTTGAGCCGCAGCACTGCAGGCAAGGAAGGAACGGAAGTTGGAAGTTGAAACACTGTGGTGAGTGTATGTAAGACTTCTCTGATTCCCTGGCACTGTGTGCTAAGAGATCACCACATGCACGTGCCAGAAGGTCAGGTGACATCTGATGCTCGTGCCTATGTCAGAGCTGAGGTCTGTTCATCAGCCTGGGAGCAGAGAGGATTAATAGTAACATAGTAAATGACAGCAGATAAAAACCGGATCGGTCCATCCAGTCTGCCCAATAGTCACAATCATTATCAATTTATGATTAAATCAACAATGAATGTGATATTATATACTTGACTATGGTTTTCCTGTGGCATTTCTAGGACATAGACCATAGAAGTCCACCTGGCCCTATCCTTATGTTCCAACTCCTGGAGTTGCCCTCGAAGCCCACACCAGCCTATTCATCTTCTCATTTGCGGGACACAGACCATAAAAGTCTGTCCAGCACTGTCCTCATGTTCCAGCCACTAAAGTTACTATCTAAACCCTTTCTAGCCCATCCTAAACCAGATTGCCATATACGAGATACAGACCGTACAGGTCTCCTGGTATCGGCCCTAGTTCATCACAGCCAGAGTCACCATCTAAGTGTCACGCGACACATCCACACACATGCAATCATTTAAGTTTAGGTTTTTTATAACTTCCATTTTCTAATTAGAAATCCTCTGTGTTCATTCCATGCCTTTTTGAATTTCATCAACACTGGGCCTTCAAGAAAGAGACAATGGCAGTCCTTTATTGTGAAAAAGACCCGGCACGGGCCGTGTTTCGGCGCACGAGCACCTGCCTCAGGGGTCTAACATAAAAACACAAAGATAATTATAATTACACATTTCACAAAAATTGACATCCATATCATAAAGTAACAAACAAAATGCAAAAACATAAAAAAATAATAAGATATAAAATACAATATTAAAAATAAATATGTGAGGATCAAAATCTTGTCAGTGATAACCCAGAGTGTTTAAAAATAAAATGAAATAACTAAAATAAACTTTCATGAAACATTATGTACAATCATATACACATTAATAACACTATTTACAAAATATAGAATGAATTAAAATAATATGATATATTAACCTATTGTGATATGACTCACTCTGTAAATATGATAGTATCATGAGTGCTATGGCAAATTGTATGTTGTAAGCAAGCAGTGCTCAATATATATCTGCATGAAAAAAGGTGCTCACAACATACAATTTGCCATAACACTCATGATACTAGCCATAGTGCAGGGCTTTCTCATGTACTGAGACTACTTTTAGTGTACCTGTAAAATGGATGCATTTTCCATTTCTTCCACTAATGACCACATGCTAATTTCCCAGTTACAACATGCAAACACTCTAGAAAGTTTGACAGAAGTTAGTTTGTGTGTGTTTTCTCCCACCTGTAATAGAAGGATTTCAATCAGGAAATCCGTTATTTAAATTTACAACTGGAACCTCAGAAGTCCAGATAGGGATAATACATATAATAGTATTGCAAAACCACTATCAAATTGGGAGTGAGCTATTATCACTGGTTCCTATAGGGAGAAAAAGAGAAAAAAGAATCATCTGCAAAAACTCGTACTTAATGTGAGAAAATTGGATGATTTAAAAAACTCTTTTCCTCCTAAAATTGAAACAAGTGAGAGACACCATACAACAAACCAATGAAACGGAGAAAAAACCCGATCAGGACTGTGAACATATTAATCAATAAGCTAGAACACCCCCCCTACATACTAACACTCACACAGAAGCCAAACAGACCCTGATAAATCCATATGCAACCTCCTGTTATGAGCCCCTAACAACCAACCTACTAAAGGTGGATGTTATTATTATACCTTTACTGAACCTGAAAAACCAAGTGTCCTGGCCAGGAGTGCTTCCTATGCAACTATGGTAAACTTTAGTACAACCCGGAGATTTCACCATCCGTGGTTTGGAGGAGGAGGAGGAGGAGGAGGAGGGAGTGTGACAGCAGTCCAGCGCTTCTTTCACTCTCAAAATATCCAAATATCACCCTTCAACAAGTGTGCCTTGTTTCGCCAAATTTCTGGCTGCCTCAGGAAGGGCACCACTAAAAAACAAAACTTAGTAGTCCTTATCGCTGGCTTCAAAATTACCACATGGCCATTAGCAAAGGAGCCTTACTGATACCTATTTACTAGGCAGTAATGGCTCCTGCGCTAACCACACGCTAATCAATAAGCATGGGGTGATGCAACTACGTTAATCGATTAGCACTGGGCATGCTTACTCTCTACCCCCCCCCCCCCCCCCCCACACACACACACACACAAACATTCCTCAGCATGAAAAACATATTTACAATTTTCTGAGCGTAGGCAGCATACGCCAAACACTAAAAACTGCTGTGGTACACCAAAGCTTGCCCCGTGGTAATGGATCTAACTCTGTGGTAAGCGCGTGTTAGTGCTTACCACAGCTTAGTAAAAGAACCCCTAGACTGTAAATTCATGCTTCATGTTGACACAATGGTCAACTATAAGGGTCTCATTTTTACCTTATGTTTCTTCCTGCGTATGCACATTAATGATATATACTGAATCACGATTGGTATTGCCACATGTTGGAAAAATTCAATTTTTCTACTGAATGCACCCATTCAGGCTTCATTCAAATTTGTATACAAAATGGGCACCAGCTGCAAGGACTGACAGTCAACTAGGAGCGCATTGTTTGGTGTGGAGCAAACAGGATCTTCAGGGAATCCCAACAGAGAGGTTTCAATAATGGTGAAAGAGGAGTGTTTAATGGGAGAACAGAGTAATGGATGAAAATTAACACGGTCAACTTCAAAGCAGCTTATAGATGCTAGGAAAAAACACAATTTGAAGTGTCTATATACAAATGCTAGAAACCTAAAAAATAAGATGGGAGTTTTGGAGTATATAACACTAATTGAAGAGGTAAATATGATAGGCATCTCAGAGACCTGGTAGAAGGAGGACAATCAACGGAACACTGTGTTACCAGGGTACAAATTACATCACAATGATAGAGAGGCTCAATTGGAGGGGGGTTACACTATATGTTAAAGAGGGAATTGAGTCAAACAAAATAAATATCCTACACGAAACAGATAGCAGTGTGGAATCCTTGTGGATAGAAATTCCATGTATGAAGGGAAAGAGTATACAGGTAGGGCTGTGCCACTGGTCCACCGGGACAGAATAGACAGATGAAGGCAAATTGGGCAACATTATAATAATGGATGATTTCAATTACCCCAATATTAACTGGATAAATGCTACATCAGGGAGAGCTAGGGAGGTACAATTCTTAGATGTAATGAATGACTGCTTTTTGTAGCAACTGGTTCAAGAACTGACAAGAGGAGGAGCTATTTGAGATCTAGACCTTAGTGGAATGCAGGGCATGGTGCAAGAGGCAACAGTGTTGGATCTGCTGGGAAACAGTGATCATAACTTGATCAAATTTGAGCTGATATCTGGAGTGAAGTCACTAAAGAAATCTACTGTAGCAGCATTTAATTTTTGAAATGGCAACTATGACAAAATGAGGAAAATGGTTAAAAAGAAACTAAAAGGTCAGCTGCAAAGGTTAGGACTTTAAATCAAGCGTAGAGACATTGTTTAAAAATACCACTGTAGAAGCCCAGACCAGATGTATAATTTGTTGTTAAACTCATACATACTAGGTTCTAGTTTCATTTCAGTTTTAGAAATCTCACATTTTTCCAGATTCATTAGAGAAATTTGTCAATTTTTTCTAATAGGCATGGAAAACCCCTAAAAAAGATTCCAGAAATTTGAAGTGGATGAAAATATAATCAGCTTTAGAACTTAGATAAATGTAAAGTAATTTTTATCAGATCTGTGGCTTTGCTTCAGACATATTGGCTCTCATTTTACATGTCCTATTCGCGTCTGATAAATGCATAAACTGACATTTGAACACGTATCTACTATAATAAAACTCACCCTCAACGTTCTGAGGACACTGACGTCAGTGAAGCCAAGCTCTGACTTCCTTCAAAAAGATTTGAAGGTTCGTGGTGGTGAAGCCACCAAAATCGCTCCAGGCCCCGCCCTCGAAGGCGGAGCAATGGCAGAACAACGAAGGGGTTGGCAGGGAGGGAGGCAGGGAGGCAGGGGGGGTGGGAAATTGCTCTGGGCCCCGCCCTCTCGTCAAGCGTCATGACGTTGGGGGCGTAGCAATGCCAGAACAACGAAGGGGTTGGCCAGGGAGGGAGGGAGCGGGGTGTTGGCGACGAAAACCTTGCTAGCGCCCATTTCATTTGCTCTGAAACGGGCTTCTTTTACTAGTCTTGTATAAAAGTCTAAGTCCCCATTTTACAAAGCCGGGACATGCACGTATCAAACTCAACTGCATGCATATACCAAGGAGACATGGTCCAGGTGTGTTTTGGGTCAGATGAGGGCATAGGAAGATCATAGAGATTTATTCCCCATTTCAGAAAGAGACAAAACGTCTATTTCCTAAAAGATCAATGATAAGAACTACACCTGCTAAAAGGCACATTTAGGATATGGGAAACAACTGTTGTTGAACAACACCTCACTGGAGAGATGGTGAGGATCCAGTGTTTATTGTCCCCCTTCCAAATGAAAACTGGCAAGGGAAATTGGTCATTATGACTGCATCAGAATAATAACTGGTTATGTTTCTAAGGTCGCAAAGATAACTGGTTATGTGCTGGTTTGGAATCTGTCAATCTAATGGATGTTTATGCTGCATGCATTTGGTGTATAAACATCAATTTCTCTTGTATATAGAACAGGCTCTGTGTGGGCAGATTCTGTTCTAGAATACTGGTGAATCTTGAGATGACCCGACCTGTATGTCTCGAGACCTACTTCTATGACCTGTCTAAAATGGGTTTGTGATTGATTAATTAATAACATTTATAAGCAACTTCCATGAATAATTTTTAAAATACATAAAAATAGGCATTTTCAATATCATAACTGTATTTTCCATCCATAAAACAAACAAAAAACAATCTTGTTAAACTGGTATGATAAGCTCTCAAAGTGTTTTCTGGATTTGGTGACCTGTTCAACTAACTTGTTTTGAAAACATTGGTGCATGTTTACAAATGATTTTACAAACCCCTCCCCCCCCCCCAAATTGACTATATTCACTTTTTGTTCAATTGTGATTGCCCTCCATCTCCTTGAAGTATTCAATCCATTATTTTGCAATTTTTAAATCCCAGACCTCTGATAGAAGGGCTTGAAGTAACATATATTTTATAGAAACCTTCTATATTTGATTATAATGTATATAGATCTGTGAGCTAATATGTATCCAGTAACACCACTAAAATGTATTCCTCTTTAAACATGTTTGAACTTTTGATCAACTGTGCAAGAATTCTGTTGAATGTAAAGTTAAAGTCCAGACAGCTTCTAAAAATCTGCCACTTCATGTAAGAAGTATCAGCCATAAGAATATATATTTATCTGTAGTGGGAGGAACAAGTGATGAAACATGCAAACATTGCATTTTTTTCCTCTTTTGAAACATTACAAAAATTACTGGCATTCCATTTCAAAGTACCAAGGCTTCATAGGGCAAAGGGTAAATTTCATACCAATGTTTGTTTTTTCTAGAAAACAAAAACTATTACAATCTGATTCAGAGACCACCCAGAAGTCAAAAGAGAAGATGCAGTTCCTTGGTGTTTCCTCATTTTAGGGTTCCAAAGACAAAGCTTTGAATGATTATACTGAGCTAACTATGTTTTTATATCGATTTACAGAATAAGTCACCTCCTCTGCTGTTTCCTGCCAGCCTCTCCACTCCCTGAAACTCTCTATGCTATATTACTCAGTACCTTTTCTGTCTCTTCTTCTATATGCTTTGACATGGGACATAGAAAGAGGGTGTAGAGGAGCAGAGAAAGTGGCATGAGAGAGGAGGTGAAGCGGCAAAAGAGATACCCTTCTGCTTGTTGACACATATCAAAATCATCTCATTTCTATGTTGCCACGTTCCATCTGTTCCCATGGTTATACAGGTAAAGCA
The DNA here is from genome assembly GCF_901765095.1 of Microcaecilia unicolor. Lineage (NCBI taxonomy): Eukaryota > Metazoa > Chordata > Amphibia > Gymnophiona > Siphonopidae > Microcaecilia > Microcaecilia unicolor. Next base: position 189,654,920 of record NC_044031.1, on the reverse strand, counting down.
CTAAGGGCTCCTTTACTAAGTGGCGCGGGCTTACCACTCGCTATACAGGAAGTACCGCCTGGCTACCATAGCTGCCCGGCGATACTTCCCACACCCACCGAGCTTAGCGTACCCAGAAGTAATCGGGCAGTGCCGTGTGCTGCCCGGTTACCGCCAGGTTAATGCGGGAGCCATTACTGCCACCTCAATGGATGGCAGTAAGGGCTCCCCCCCCCCCCCCCCCGAAATGGCCGCACAGCAAGTGCTTTACGTGCCAGACGACTATTTCCTTATCACCTCTCGCCTAGACTACTGCAATTTGCTTCTCGCTGGTCTCCCGCTCAGCCATCTATCTCCTCTTCAATCTGTCCAAAACTCTGCTGCGCGTCTTATATTCCGCCAGAGTCGCTATACTCACGTTAGCCCTCTCCTCAAGTCGCTTCACTGGCTCCCTATCCGCTTCCGCATACAGTTCAAACTTCTCCTTTTGACCTACAAGTGCATCCACTCCGCAGCTCCTCAGTACCTTTCTGCTCTCGTCTCTCCCTACACTCCTCCCCGTGAACTCCGTTCGCTGGGTAAATGTCTCCTGTCGTCCCCCTTCTCCCCCACTGCTAACTCCCGGCTCCGTTCCTTCTATCTCGCTACTCCCTATGCCTGGAATAGACTCCCAGAGCCAGTACCTCAGGCTCAGTCTCTGGCTGTCTTCAAGTCTAGGCTTAAAGCCCACCTCTTTGCTACTGCTTTCGACTCCTAACCATGACTCTCTTACTCAACACCCTCACTTATCACCCCTACCACTGCAAGTTCCCCACCCCTAGCTGTCTGTTCGTCTGTCCAATTTAGATTGTAAGCTCTGTTGAGCAGGGACTGTCTTTTCATGTTAATTTGTACAGCGCTGCGTAAGTCTAGTAGCGCTATAGAAATGTTTAATAGTAGTAGTAGTAGTAGGAAGGTGAGACTTCCCTTTTACCAGCTGCAGTAAAAGAGGGCCTCGGCTTGCATGTAAAACACACACCAATACCAGTACTGGCCCCCTTTTGCCGCAGCTTGGTAAAAGGGGCCCTAATTCACCAAAAGGGATAGCATAACTTATTTGCCCTCTGAAGAAATATATTATTTCCTAGTGGAAAAGATAACCTACTGAGCTATCAACTTATATTTGGGTGTTAAAAACTCTGCAATTAGAGTGTTTTGTATCATTGAAAGTTACTGCTCATAATAGTGGAGGAGTGGCCTAGTGGTTAGCACACCAGTCTTGCAATCCAGAGGTGGCCGGTTCAAATCCCACTGCTGCTCCTTGTGATCTTGGGCAAGTCAATTAACCCTCCATTGCCTCAGGTACAAACTTAGATTGTGAGCCCTCTTGGGACAGAGAAATATCCAGTGTACCTGAATGTAACTCAGCTTGAGCTACTACTGAAAAAGGTGTGAGCAAAATCTAAATAAATAATACACTGGACAAAGGTAAGGTTCCAAGACCATCTAAACAGGCCTTAGTAAGACCAGTATTGAAAAAACCCCCACTCTTGTCTAGAGTAGCAAAGATGATACAGTCATGAGTAACCATACAATTACAAGACTATTTGGAAGTTCATAGTGTAGACCCTGTACACTCCAGATTTCACCCAGTATAATGTCCTGAGAGGTACTAGTGGCTTAATTGGAGAAAACACACAGGTATTTAGATCATAATGGGTGCAGATTAATGCTCTTCTTATTATATCATGGAAGTTTTTGATACCATGAAACACAGAATTTTATTGGACAGGCTGGAGAGGGTGGGGGTAAAGTGGATGGCACTAGCATGGTTTAATTACTTTTGTTTTATGGTTTCTTTCTTTTTTTGGGGGGGGGGGGAAGAAAGTTAAAGGTTTGAGATTGAATGGGGCTGCACCTGTGTTGGAGCTGGAAGCCGGAGTGCCTTAGGGGGGTCGCCTTTTCCCAATTTTGTTTAACTTGTATGAAACTGCCTTAACATGGGTGATTAGATCCTTTGGTTTTTGATCATTCTTCTATGCAGATTATGTGCAGTTTGTTTTTCTGCTGTTTCCTAAGTCAGTGGAAGAATAAAGGAATGGATTGCGGAAATGTACACTGACAATTAGCAGATGATTATGACAAAACTGCTTGAAACTGAACATAGCAAAAAAAAATTGTTAATGAGTTCTACTGATGTCCCTAAGGAGACCATGGTGTCTTTGAAATATGATATTGCTGTGGGGACAGAAACAAAAATCTCTTACATTCTTATTCCAATTTGATGTCGTGATGCAGAAGGTATGGCTTAAGCTGAAATTGACCTGGGGATTTAAACCTGCAAGATTTCTGTACAGTAGTCCAGGTGATGGTTTTAATGCCATTTATCTTGGCCCATCTAAGCATATGATGTAAAAATGTACAGATAATCCAGAATATTGAGGCCAAAATTTGGGATATATTCTAATAATGAGACTGAAGAAAGCTCTAGAGAGCAAGGAAGGAGGACCACTACTATTCACCTCCGGCAGAGCTGAGGGAGCAATAATCACGTTACGTATCTGTCAATAGACAGAAGAAGAAACTGCAGCTGATAGTTTGAACTTGATTTTCCTCTTTTCCATTTTGATACAGACTCCTTGACCTTGGTAGGTCCTCTGTGGCTCCAAAGGAGCCAGATGGGCCCCTTTGGTCATGCCTATTTGGTCATATGTCCATGGCTACTCTATAGGGAGACTGCTTATTTTTAAAGCTGTGAGTTGGTGCAATGACAACAGATATGCGAGGAACACTTCATCCAATCAGCCCAAACTTCCTGCAAGTCCACCTTTAGCTCATGATTTCCCCCAACTGGCTCCCCGCTGCAGATTGGCATCCGGGCCCTGAGGCATCTGGTATCCCCCTTCCACAATCACCATGGGGAGACTCAAGGAGGTTAGATTGAGACAGGAGAAGGTATTATGTCAAAAAGCTGAAGCCAATGAGGTTAGCCTCCCTTTCCCTCTCCCCAGCACAGCCATCATCCCTGTAAACCCAAAACAAAGCAAACAGACCTATGATCTTGATCTGCTACATCCACATTGTTGTTCTTTATTGTTGGTAGCATTTTTATTTGACCTCACTTATAATTTCAAACATGTCAGCTTGTGCAGCATAAGGATGTACACAGAAGAAGTCTTGGTTTCATTGATTAGAGTAGTAATTATTTCTAAATGGTAATCATTGTTTCATTTGGAGGGGCTGGTTATAGGGACTCCCTATATTTCTGCAGAGATGTGATGAGAGTCAGGTGCTCAACAATCAGAATTACTATTTGTAATTGCAAGGTTTTTTTTTTAAACATTAATTAGATTGAAACCTGTGAGCATTTAGCATCTTTCTTCCCTGTGTATAGATAAAAAATGATGGTATGTATGTATGAACTTGTTCCTTTTGTTTTGTGGAATGCAGTGGTATATTATAAAAATGCACTTGCTCTTTTTATTACCACTCTTTCACAGAGAGGTATTAAATAATGAGGGAAGAGCTTACTTTAAATGTGCCAACATTGTCCAGTTTCAGCACACTATTAGCCCCTAAGTTCATACAAACTTAATTATGTTCAGAGATAAACAAATGTTGGCTGCCTGCTATATGACTATTCCATCACTGTTTCATTATTGCTACCAAGCATTACATATTATGGGCATTTGCTTTAAACTTTGATTGTTTGAATTTGTTTATCCAGACCTTACGTGCACAAGGTAATGATTTTTAATCCCAAAGATGAGTCCTAAGGGTGGTTGAACAACTATGTATAAACTGTGTTGTTTCTGAATTTACTTGTTTTGGACTGCTTTGAGTCCTACTGATCTGAACATCTACTGTCTAGAATTTGGAAGATGGAAATGAAATATTTTTGGATGTACTCTGTAGAAGTTGTTGTTTATATTAGCAAAGTTTGTATGGATGCCTGTGTGCATGTGATAATGTTTGAATAACTGTCTATTCTTATGGCTATGATTTCTGAACAGATTTTTTAATGCCCAATTGTGTATATATGCTAATCTCAACCTTGTTAAATGTTTCAGACATATCCATCGACTTACTCCCATGATGTTACTGAATTCTATTATTCTGTGTCACTGTATTTTCAAATGTAAGCCACACTGAACCCAAGTTTGCTTGGGATGATGTGGGATATAAATGTTAAAAAATATAATCCTTTGTCCTCCACCTTTAAAAACACTTCCTATCTAGCTGGATTATGATGGCACAAGGAAAGCAGGTTTGTTCCAGTGAAGACTAACTCAAAATAACCTGTTCCTTAGCTGGGCTCTAGTATTATCATATTGAAAATGCGACCATATCACGCCTCTGTGGTAATGTTCCACTAATAAGTTAAATGATTAACTGGCTTTCTTGAAAGGATTACATAACCTTTGGATGCATGACTAGGAACACAAACATACACTTATTTATTCAATGTCATAATTCCTCATGTACAGCCACAAAACAACCTTTTAGGGTGGATAATGTTCACAATGAGCTCCTTTTATTATCTACCAGATAGAAGAGAGAAGAGTTTTCAGTTTTGGCACAGTATAAGTCAGCACAAGAACAAAACATAATAAACTCAATGGACTGCATTAGGGGTTTATAGCCTATATAGGTATGTTTAAACAAATGAGAGATATGCATGAAACAAAATATTTATTTTTATTTTGACTTACAAAACCACTTGTCCCTGAAACAGGCTCAAAACAGAATAATTGATTTGTGAATCTAAAATGTAAACTTCTACAAAACAGATGAGGTGAAGATTTGATTCCATGTGCTCAAATGAGAGTTTAATTTCATTTCCATTTATTTATTTATTATGATTTCTTTACAGCCTTTTTGAAGGAATTCACTCAAGGCAGTGTACAGTAAGAATAGATCAAATAGATTTAATTACAATATATTCCATCTTTATAGCACCAGGCTTCCCAAGGCAGATAACAACAACAGTTAAAATGAACCTATCAGGAAACAGAATATCCTCACTTAAATTTGTCCATGTATTACTGTATTCTATAGAACAGTGTAGAAAAATGAGCATAAAATACAGAGTTTACTACTGCTGTTTCTACCAGCTACAATAATTTGTTAAGCTATTTAATTTTATTTCATGATATATATCTAGATATGAGAAGCTTTCAAATAATTAAAAACGTGTCAAATAAGTTTAAAAACAACAACCCTTTTATCCTCTACCTTTTAAGGCACTGCATATCCAACTGAAACAGATTTAGACTTTTTATAGATTGACTATGTATAGATAGACCCTTATTTCTAATAATCTTTTGCTATTGTTTTCAATAGCGTTTTCTATTGTTTTGAGTGAGCTAAAATGGTGGCAAACTATGCCTACTGGCTTAAACCCAGATTATGGGCTAGATAGGCTCATGCTGTTTCCTGTTCTCAATCTAATTTCCTTGGGGAAAATGCTTATTTGTAGTGCTGAGTACTGGTGCAATAATATCAGATAGGGGTGGAGTTCTTCACTCAATTGGCCTGATCTTACTATGGCTTCTTCTTCAGCCCCCAGTTTCCTCCAGCTAGCTCCCTGACTTCAGACTGGTATCTGGGCCCTGAGGTATCTGGCATCAGTTCCTCCATTATTAGGCTACCTATCTGTCTGACCTGTGAGTTCTTGAATCAAGTAGAGTGCTGCCAAGCCCGGTACTCAGACCAGGTTCTGCTTGGCGGCCGGACAACACTAGGTTTCACCTGCGCTGACCGCCATTCCCCAGAGGTTGAGCCCCTAGGTGTGGGTGGCCTGCAGGGCTTACGAGATGGAGCAGGAAGTGGGGTGATGAACGTGACGGCCAGACAGGCAGCAGGCAAGAGAGTGATCCAGGTACAGGCAGAGTCAGTAGGCCGGCAGCAGACACAAGAGTAATCCAGGTACAGACAGAGTCAGTAGGCAGGCAGCAGACATGAGAGTAATCCAGGTACAGGCTAAGTCAGCAACAAAGAACAAAGTAGAGGAGAAGTACACTACTGAGCAAGTAACACCTACCAAAGTAGATGCTGAAGCAAGGAGTCTAGGGAGAGCTCAGCTGATAAAGTGCTGGCATCTGACATCAGCAGGGAGAAGGGGCACAACCATAGGACAAGAGCAGGGGAAGGAGGAACCGGAAGACCAATAGGAGAGAAGCAAGGAAAACCAGGCAAAGGAAGAGCAGACCCAGGTGGGTGGAAGCAAAGCAATCAAGGAGCCTGCAGCCAGAGAAGAACTACACACACATGGCTCAGGGCTGTGCCAGTTAAGTGTGTGTGTCGACGGGACCCTGCACAGCCCGAGGACGCCGCTTGCGTTGAGGTAGGGGACATGAAACTATCTGGCATCACTTCCTCCATTATCAGGCTACCTCCTTTGCCTCCACTGGAATTGACTAGAGATGCAGGAGAATCTGGTAAGATGTTAGCACAGGCTTCTAACTCTTCTGTTATAGCTTTGTCACCTGAATCTCCTGCCTCTCTAAAGGTTTCTGTTCCTCTGCCAACTATTATTGACATTCCTAATGTTTTAGGAAAGCCACAATCTTTATTAAGCTTTGGTTCCCAAGTGGAAATTTCCTTGAAGTCATTTCAGAAGCTATTATTGTGTTACAATGGTTTCTGCCTCAACTATCTTCATTTACTCATTGTTTTAATACTTTAAAAGCTCAAGTAGTCTACCATTGTATTGTTTATGAAAGACAGCTTATCCTTGCATAGACTAGATGAGCTGATGAATTTTTTCTTTAGATTTTTCTTAGATTTTTGAATGTTTCAAAGTATCGATTTCTAAAATGTATTATGTTTCTTCTTCTGGTGTTGTGTCTACTAATTATTATGAGAAAGGAGAGGTTACTGTTCTGGTATGTTCATTATAAACAGTATATAAAAACAGAATAAACAATAAACCATAAGTTAGTAGATGGCACAAATATGACTTTTTAACCACTTTTTTGGGAGACATTTAGGGGCTCATTTTCAAAACAAAAAAAAATCCAAAAAGCGAAAGATGGATGTTTTTCTTGCAAAAATGTCCAAATCACTATTCTTAAAACATATTTTTAAGACATTTTTCTATACAGTTCTTCTGCAGTGCATTCAAATCACAAGGGGGCATATTGGGGGTAGGATGGGCATTCCCACAGATTGGACGTTTTTCTGCCATATTAAAACAATACAAAAATGTCTAAGGCTTAAAGTTGGACATTTGGTCTGGAACTATCAATCATGACTAAGTCATAAAAAGGTACCTTAGATGACCAGATCACTACTGGAAGAATTGAGACATGACCCAGGGATCACTGATCTCTTCTCACCCCACCCCCCAAAGATATGAAAGAAACAGTACATACCAGTCTCTATGGCAGCTTCAGATGTTATGGCCAGTACAATATAGAAAAGGGGACCCAGGTCCATAACCCACTCTAACTGTTACACTTGTGGTAGAATGCATGAGTCCTCCAAAACCCACCAAAATCTACTGTATCTACATTTCCAAGTGGAGGAGTAGCCTAGTGGTTAGTTCAGTGGACTTTGATCCTGGGGAACTAGGTTCAATTCCCACTGCATTTCTGGGCAATTCACTTAACCCTCCATTGTTCTAGGTGCAAATAACCTGTATATACTATGTAAACTTTGAACGTAGTTGCAAAAACCACAGAAAGGTGGTATATCAAGTCCCATTCCCTTTCCCATATAGGTGACACCTGCAGGCATAATGGCGAGTGGGATTTGGAGGGCTCACCATATAATATAAGGGGGTACCTGGGACCTTTTATGTAAAATACACTGCAGCACCCCCTAAGGCTCGCAGTGATGTCTGTGTGGACAGTCTACTAAGAATGCTGCCCCCCTCCCTCCCGTATGTCCTAATGGCATGTTTTGTGCGTTTTTCTCCTGTACTTTTTTTTTTTTTTTTTTTGCAAAAATGGTCACAAAAGAAAAATGGACTGAGCATAAAATCTCTAAAAATGTCTAGGAAATGGCCATTTTCAAAACAAAAAGATATTTTTAAGGTTCAAAAATGACCATATTTACCACTGGTTTTTGGATGTTTTCAGAAAACGTCCAAAGTTGGATTTAGATGTCATATCGAAAATGCCCCTCTACATGAATGTTACTTCTACCAGGGCCACTCTCCGTGTAACTTTTCTTAAAGAACATAAACTTTGTACACTCTTTTTTTTTTTTTTCAAATGAAAAATGAAATGTTTTGTAGTCAAAGATTGATTGTCCTCCGGCCACCCAGGCATATACAGTAGGAGGTATTTTAATGTCTCTGAAACCAAAAGTGTTACAGCTAGGTGTTACTTTTTTTCCTCAGATTTCCTTGTAAATCAATGTATAATTTCCTATCAGGTAAGTGTCCAGATAAAGATTCATCTTTTATGACCCAACACAGTTGGAGAAGTTTTTTATTTGGAAAGTGCCAAGAATGCGATACATTGTTTATTTTTTATTTGCAGATGTATTAAGGCAATTTGCTTTGGGGTGGATAAAAATTGATGTTTTGTTCCAATATGAGTGTTATTGTATTTGTTAATTTCTTGTTTAGGGCCCCCTTTACCAAGCTGCGGTAAAGGGGGCCTTGTGGTGGTGTTGTGGCATGGATTTGCCACGAGCCGAGGTCCCTTTTACCACAGTGGATAAAAGGAAGAAAAAAAGAAAATGACTGTGTGGTAATTACACACTTGCTGAATGGTCATTTCCTGGGGGAGCTCTTATCGCCTTCTGCTCTAACCCAACGGTAACCAGTTCCCATCACACCGTAAATGGTGCACGGTGGGGGGCAGCAGTACTGCTGGCTCCTGCAGTAGGCTGGCAGTAGTGCCAAATTGGCGTGTGCCAATGCCACACTAGCTCTACCTCAGTATTGTAAAAGGGCCCCTTAGTTAGTTATCTCCTTTTTCTTAATGTGGACTTAAATTGATTGTATTTCCTTTAATGATTTTTCTGTCTCTAATGAGGGAATTTCTTAATTTGCTTGGTGGTGCTGTAACTAGAATAGTTACAAAAGTAGTTGCCAGTAGAAGTAAGGATTTTATTAAAGGTTTTATGCTTGGCCTTCAAGGCTACTCAGAAGATAGTACTTTCTTATTTATGTGTTAAATTGGAAGTCCATGTGCTGAATAGATTGATGCATGCCAGAGGAATAAGAAATCTAACTTTCTCCTGGGTTAGAGAGTTTAGGGTAAAATTAAAAGTGCACCTTCATCCTAATTTTATATATAGCACTCAAAATTGTGCACGCAAATATGGGAGCGTACCCATTTTATGCGTGCAGTTTAATTGACAAATGAACCAATTAACACTGATAATTGGGTGCTAATAAGCAATTATCGGTGCTACATTTTACACCAGATCAGAAAAGGAGGCACGGCCATGGGAGGGGCATGGGTGGATCAGGGGCATTCCTGAAATTTGCACACAGTGTTACAGAATGAGGGAGATCCATGCCTAATTTAGTCATGAGAACTTGCATTAGGTTTCAGATGGTGTAAATCCTCGGGCATGGATTTTGGTGTGAAACACTATTTTATAAATGGCGCCCAACTCTGAGCACCGTTTATAGAATAGCGCTTAGCGCTAATTTTTATCAGCATCATATACAGAATTTAGTCCTTTCTTTTTCAGTGGCATTCTTTCAGCTCTGAAATATACTACCTGAGGAATTCCCCCTACAGAATACAATGCTATCACATTGTCACATCACAAGACTACTTAAAATGTATACTATGCTACTGTCCCCCCCCCCCCCCCCCCCCAATATTTGACCAAAAGCTTTCCTGCAATTCTGCAAATTCGTTTGAAAACACTCTATCGACAGCTCATACAATTTACTTCTGGGAGACATTAATATCCACCTAAAAGACTTGTCAGACACTAGCAGAAATAATCTCAGCTCTTTCTTGTCCTCCTTGAGCTATACGATCCCTTCCCCTTCTCCAACCCACAACAAGGGTCACCAATTAGACCTGCTCACCTTCAGCAATAATGAAATTATGAGTCCCAGTATCGGATTATCAAACGATTACTTAATCCAACAATGCATTAACCTACTAGAACAAATTTTTATATTTCAACATGAAGCCAGAACAAACTCCCAAGATGATTACCATCAATAACGTTGACTTCACACTTTCCCCAACCATAAAACTCCTAGGTGTTCAAATTGATTCCTCCTCTCCCTTGAGGCATAAGTCATTGCCTTAGCCAAAAATTGTTTTTCTTAATGAGAAAACTATGTACCATCCAAAAGTTCTTTGAAACTAATCAATACGAACAGTTAGTATTATCATCCCTGGATTATTGCAACCTAATATACCTAGGTTGCATAAAGACCCTAACCAAAAGGATCCAAACAATATGAAACACGGCAATCAGATTAATCTTTGTATTATCGAAATTTGACAGTGTCTCCCCTTACTTTATCAAACTCCACTAGCTGCCCCTTAAGGCAGGAATTTTCTTCAAACTAGCATGCCTCTTCCTCAAAACACTACATGACCCCCTAACTACATGCTAACTCATCTCTGCTTTGCTTCCTCTACCAGATTTAGGAGACTGGAAGCAGCCAATTCTTTCACCTTCCCCTCATCTAAGGGTAAGAAAAGACTAGCGCTCTTTGACAAATCTCTCACCATTCAAGCAGCCAGATTCTGGCAAGATATTACCAAAATGTTTTCTCCTTTACAACCATACCTCTTGTTCCAAAATAAGTAAAAAAAAAAAAAACTTCTCTTAAGAAATATGTATTGTAATCAATCCTTACTGTTCCACAAGCAATCAGTGTAATTCTCAGAGGAATGTTCTGATTTCCTTTTAATATGACTGTAAAGTGCTTAGAACTGAAAAGGTAATAGCGGGATATAATGTAATGCAATGCTTAAGAATATGCAAAGGTTTCAAAATGAAATCATCTACTTCCTTTCTCCAACCAAGCTCCATGCACACATTATTGTGAGTAAAGGTATGCATGCCATAAAGCAGTAAGGGGTGCCATATTCATATCATGGTTTTACATTGGAAAACACACATTTAATTGTGTAGAAACCTCTGAATATTTTCCCCCTGAATGGACAGGTCATTCATATGGCACAACAAAAATGCCATAGCTCTTACCACATAACCCTGATGCTTGAAAGGTCATCACATCTTTATTACAATGTCTTACAACAGTCTTTCTCTGATGAATTCACAATATAAATCAGTAGTGGAATTATAGTGCAACAGTTGTTCATTTTTAGCTGCTGCAGACACTGCTTTTGGTACGTTTATACTCTGGATCTCTCTTATCATTATCATTCATTTCCTAGGCACCACCAATTAAATATGTTGTCATAGTGGTTTGCTAGACTATTTCATTTTCACTGTTTATACATTCATAAAAAAAAATTGGGAACATGAGGAATTCAGCATTCTGGCTCAACGTATGAATGCTTCATTTATACTGAAAGTGCATTGACTCTTGCAGTCTGGTGCCATTAGTCTGAGCCCACATAGATACCAACACAACAGCTGTGGAGAAGCCACAGCTGTTTTAAATATACAGTTATTATTACTGGAAAGAACAAGACATAGCAAGCAAGTTAAGCAAATAGGAGTATAGAAGGAGAGAGAGAAAGCAACATTGTGTAATACAGGATCAGGAGGGAAATCTTTGCCTGTCCCTTATCAGTAATGGAAAGGAAGTATGTTGCTAGCAGGATGCACAGGAGGAGCCTGTCAGGGTGATGTCATAGTGAAAACCAAGAGAAACTGATAGTACATAGCATGTACTGAAAATGGAACTGCAAACACACATAGCTGACATCTTATCAATTAGGTAATGTCTGACCTAGATTGGAGGAATTGCAGTATATTGTGCACTATAATGATGCTGTGTGTTACCAAATATCTGTAGTCTAGGGATTCTTTCTGCAAATGGAATTCCATTGACGCAAAAGTATCTTGGCACAGACATGAAAAAAAAACCCCACACTTTGAAAGCCGATAAAAGCATAGCATTGACACCTTCAGTTTTCTAGGATGCAGGCTTGAGTATTTGAGATACCAGTTACAATGTGTGTTCATTAGAAACAAGTAAATACAATGGGGCCCTCTTACTAAGCCGCGGAAAAAGTGGCTTGTGGCAGTGTGTCTTTTGAGCATGCGCCAGTCCAGTTTTTGCCACATCCTACAAAAAGGGCCTTTTTTTAAGGGGCCGGAAAATGCATGTGCAGCAAAATAAAAATTAGTGTACGTCCATTTTTGACCTGAGATCTTACCGCCGCCCATTGACTTAGCGGTAAGGTCTCACACACTACCTAGGTGGTAGGCATGCAGCGCACGTTCACTGCCATTTACTGCTGGGTAAGCACCGTGTGGTAGAAAATAGAAAATATTTTTTACCACGTGTTTTCAGTGTGTGCCAAATTCAGAATTACTGCCTGGGGCACACAGTAGCCGGGCAGTAATGCTGATTTGGTGCACGCTGGACACGTGTAGGCCCTTACACACCTTGTAAAAGGGCCCCACAGGTTCCAGTATCTTCAATCAAGTGACTGGAAGTAAAAATATATTTCAACTATAGCTTTCAAGAAAGTGGAATACTTTCTTTAGCAAAAGTATAACTTTAACTGTTGACACCATAGCATATGGGTTTCTGACACATACCTTGCAGTTGTAACCTTTTCCAACAAAGAGAAAACATTTTAATTTTACATATTCATCAACCTCTCAATAACACTCCCACTCCCTATCATCCCAAAATAGCAGCAACCAATTTTCCTAAAATATTTGTTTTAAAGAAGGCTAACACCAGATAACAATTGATTATTTATTAATAATCAAGCTTCTAGCTCTTTCAGGCAGTAAGAAGTATCCGGATGGCATCCAAATTTGTCAAAATGCTTTCCGTCAACCAGCCATTGTTTTCCCTAAACTTATAATTTAATGACTGTGGAAGAAATAGAAAATTCTCCGTTCTGTCACATTTGGAGGTTCTGGAAGGTTCTTTACGAAGATGCATTTCTCACCAAAACAAATGCCTCCGTGAAGATTTGATCTTTCTTCTTTTCTGAATTGAACACTGAGAGATCATTTAATAGCATTGTTTTTTCCTAAGAGCTTTTAATGCTCTGCTATGCTAAATGATACTGGAAAGTAAATATTGCACCCCTACAGGTTTATAGATATGAACATAAGGCTGCTTTTATCTGCGATCTATATAATTTTGCTTTACTTTTGCAGTTATGAGGTTATCAGTGGTATACCTATGTGGGGCGATGGGGGCCTGGGCCCCCCAAATTTCCTGTGGGCCCCTGGTTTTGCTGGTGGGGGTGTCCAAACCCAACCAGCTGAAGCGTTGTCCAGCGCCAGTATCCGGCAGTGCCACATTGCCTGCCCTGCTCTGTCTTCCCCTCACATCAGGCACGCTCCTTTTAGTAAAACTGAGCATGGTCAATTTCACTAAAAGGAGCACGCAGGATGTGAGGGGAAGACAGAGGAGGGCAGGCAACGCGGCGGCACCAGAAACCGGTGCTGAACAATGCTTCAGCTGGCAGGGGTTGGGTACCCCCACCAGACAAGGTATTTGCTGCGGCACTGGGTTGGAAGTGGCTGGATAGCAGGGGGAGCAGCAGGGTGGTGGGCGAGGCAGCGGGGGGGGGGGGGTTGCGGCAAGGTGGAGGGGGCGGCGGGGGGGGCGGCAGGGTGGCAGACCAAAATGCACCCCCCACCTTTGGCTCTGGCCCCCTCCCACCGCGAGGTCTGGCTACGCCCCTGGTTGATATTCAGTGTGGTTTAAGCAGGCAAGAGAGGCTCCTCCTCATGTAAACCATTGAACTGGCTGGCCACCAATCTTCGGTGGTGCTTAACTGAACAGTGCTGCTGAATATTGGCTGACCACCCCAGTAACACCCAGGCAGTGCCAGAGCAGACTACAGGCAGAATCGAAATGAATCTGAAATTATGCAGGCACTGGTGATAGCTGACCAAGCAGGTAGGACCACATAAAAAGCAGTCCTGTCTTTGCTTGGTTGAGTATGTAGGATCCGGTACTGAATATCGGATGGCCCCCGCATAACTTCCAGATTTGCCAAAGACTTGGATAGACAACACCAGTGCCCAGAAATGGCCCAGCATTCGCTGTACTAGAATAGCAAAGAGGCACTGAGTGTCTTGCATCAACAGAAGGAATGGACAGAAAGCAGACACTGAAAATCCAAACAGGTTCTTTATTCGTACAGACCCGACGTGGCCATGTTTCGCAAATTAGGCTGCATCAGGGGTAATGACATAAAGCAGCTAACCAGTAACAAGAAAGGCTTAGCCCAGATAGCAAAACTGATCATCCAAAATGACTTCAGCAGTAGTTTGTTCACAGAAAGTGGAGCAGCAGCTTCATACTTCTGTGATGGATAAAACCTGTCAAACGTTAGAATCTATTTCCTTTTCTAGGGAAGCCTATTTATGCAATGTAAGCTCCACAACTGTGAAATACGTTGATGGAAGACTTAACATTCAAAATAAAGTATCTTGACTTTCACATGAAGTTGAAAACTCGACTTTTCATGGACATTTCTCCTAACCAACTTTTCCATATCTGGTCAATGCTTGGGTTTGGTGGGGATTCTCCTCTACAATGGGTGTTCTTTTGTTTTGAGGGTTATTACAGGGTAGGACCTATTGGATTGTTATTTTTTTAAGCTTATTACATTGTAATCCAGTTTTACAGATTGTTTCGCAAGGGTAGAAGAGGTTTAGAAGGTGTAGTATGACATTTGATTTCACTCTTGAATTTTTGGATGATTTTATTATCTTGTTTTACATTTTTTATTTTTGTTTTTATTAAGTATAATCTGCTTTGAACTAGAATATTTTTGCTAAACGCAGAATATAAATGCTGAATTAATTTAAATGTATTGACTTACAATCTGCTGAGTTTATGGGCAAGGAGAATGACCTACTGCTACCAAGTGGAGAAAATGCAGTTCCCTCATGCACAGCAATTGATTTAGGAGCTCAACAGTTAACAAGAAAATTATCTCAAATGAACTTTAATGAGTATTCAACAGCAACATCTCCCTCTTCATGCTGCTCCTCAGATCCTTGTTGTAAAATTTCAAACTAAGGAATGGATTTCTATCCACAAATGAAAATTGAGGAACCAAGCTTAGGGGCCCTTTTATTAAGTGGCGGTAAGCTCACTGTGTGACAAATAGGAACTTGTCTACCGCAGCAGCCCAGCAATAGTTCCCACCCCCAGCAGGTGACATTTCTGACGCTACAAAAATATTTTCTATTTTTGTAGCACCGATGTTTACCTAGCGGTAATTGGGCTGTGTGTGTGCCGCCTGGTTACCACTGGGTTAGATCAAGAGCCCTTACCATCAACTCAATGGGTGGCAGTAAGTGCTCTCCCCTGAAATGGCCGCACGGTAAGTAGTTCACTTACCGCGAGGCCATTTCTTTAAAAAAAGACAGCCTTTTACCCACTGCAGTAAAAGGGGGCCTCAGTGCACATCAAAAACATGTGCTGATGCTAGCACTGGCCCCCTTTTACCGCAGCTTAGTAAAATGACCCCTTAATACTTAAGTAGTGTAGCACATAGGAATTAATGAAAACTGGTTAGCTGGGAAGGAGATGGTTTTGCAATCTGTCCCTACCAGATTAGCCAACCAGCAACAAGAAGAGGAAGGCCAAGAATCTAAGCCTTGCTCCTATACTCCTTAAAATACTTATTTTTTTACCAGAGAAGAGTTAACAGCATGCAAAGAACACAGGTGAACGAAATCCTGGCTCTGTGGGTGGAAAGAACAGATTAACATAAAGGAGAGGCAATGATTGAAAGCTGAGACAGGGGAAGACCTGGATATGAACTGACAACTAGGGTAAAGGGAATTACAGAAGAAAATAACTAGTTTCATTTAGTATAGGAAAGCTAGTGGGACAAAGAGAAGGGATCATGGGGTAGGGATATGATTTTTATTTTATTTATTTATGGCATTTATATCCCACATTATTCCCACCCACGGACAGGCTCAATGTGGCGTACAATAGTCTATTAAGCAACAATAATACAAAATACAGTAATTAGTGTCGTAGGAGGGAAAGAGGTACAACAGGAGGGAGAGGAAGAGAGGAGAAGGTGACAATTAGTCGCTATGGCAGCCAAGGATGCAACACCAGGAGGGCTCACGGCATATGCTCTACCGAAAAGGAAGGTCTTGAGCCGCTTCTTAAAGGTCAGGTGATCTGGGGTGAATTTGACCACTTGGGGAAGCCCGTTCCAGAATTGAGTGCTAAGATAAGAAAAAGAGGAAGCATAGACAGTCTTATATTTTAGGCCACTAAAAGCTGGATAGTGGAGATTGAGATACGAGCGAGCTGACTTGCGGGAGTTCCTGGGCGGCAAGCTAATGATAGTGTCCATGTAAGCAGGAGCGTCTCCAAAGATGATTTTGTGCACCAATGCGCAGATCTTAAAAACGACAAGGTCCTTCACAGAAAGCCAGTGCAACCTATCACGTAGTGGGCTCGAACTTTCAAATCTCGATTTACCGAAGATGAGTCGAGCTGCTGTGTTCTGAGCAGTTTGCAATTTTTTTAGTAACATGGATGTGCATCCCCCATAGATACTGTTGCAGTAATCGAGACGACTTATAACTAGGGACTGGACTAGGTTGCGGAATACCTCTCTAGGGAAATAAGGCTGGATACGCTCAAGCTTCCAAAGAGTGAAGAACATTTGCTTGACTACAGAGCTCACATGCTGCTCCAATGTCAAAGATCTATCAATTATGACTCCCAAGATTTTTAGGGACTCTGAAATTGGCAGGACGAGCTCAGGAGTGATTAGTGTAGGAGGTCTGAGTTTGTTGAAGCGAGAGGAGAGGATCAAACAATGTGTTTTTTCGGCGTTGATTTTGAAGCGAAATGAGTTGGCCCAGTCAAGCATGGTGTTAAAGCCTTGTTGGATCTTACTAGTTATGATGGGAATGGGACTCCATAGAAAGAGTGAGAAAGGGAGAGGGGACACAAAAACATCAAAGCCCATTTTGCATAAGTGTCTAGGCCAGAACATTCATAATTACCAAGTATTTTGCAAAAAAGCTTGCTGAATGCAAAGCTTTTTGTAAAACACATAAGGTCATGCAGAAGCACATGTGTATTTACTGACATATACTCTATTTTACAAAAAAAGTGTAAATTTTAAAAAGAGCGGCTTTACTGAGTATATACTGTAGCATATCCAAATTTTCATGTATATTGTTTAAGATTTTCAATGATGAATGTCCAGAGTACTTATTATTTCACTTGGAGTTTGTCTATTAACAGAATGAGATGATCAATGTTCAATTCCCATTTTGTTCCTCCTATATTGAAGGGAGTCAAACTATTTAAGATTTATGAAAACCTTCTCGCGTTCCAAGCTGCTAAAGTCTGGAAAGAACTGCAACCATGTTTCAGTATTCTTTCTCATTTTTCTCTTTCTAAAAGAAAGTTAAATACTTCCCTTTTTTAAAGAAATGTGTTTTATAGGTCTCCCCAGGAGTATGTCCTGGTTTTAAGAAGTCTATCTAAGAACCAGACCTGTGTTCTTTCAGGCAGATAATTCAAAAAGGTACACCATATAATATATGAGCATCTACCTGTTTTGACATGAATCATGTTTCACCGTCAAGCAGCTTATCAAGGATACCCCCCTCTTACTTGCTAACATGTTGGTTGATCTTGGCGGATACACAATCCTAGATCAGTCGGCATGTTAACATATCACTAGTAAGAGGGGGGTATCCTTGATAAAGCCGCTTAACGGTGAAACATGATTCATGTCAAAACAGGCTGGTTTTAAGAAGAACATATGGGTCAGACCAATGGTCGATCCAGCCATATATCCTTCTTCCAACAGTGGCCAATCCAGGCCACAAGTACCTGGCAGAAACCCAAATAGTAGCAGCATTCCATGCTACCAATCCAGGGGTAAGCAGTGGCATCCCCCATGTCCATCTCAATAACAGATTATGACCTTTTCCTCCAGGAACATATCCAAAGCTTTTTAAAACCCAGATATACTAACTGCTGATACCACATTCTCTGGCAGCAAGTTCCAGAGCTTAACTACTCTTTGAGGGAAAAAATAATTTCTCCTATTTCTTTTAAAAGTATTTCCATGTAATTTTATTGAGTGTCTCCTGGTCTTTGTACTTTTTGAAAGAGTGAAAACTCAATTCACTTCTACACTACTCAGGATTGTATAGACCTCAATCATATCTGCCCTCAGCTGTCTATTTGCCAAGCTGAAGAGCCCTAACCTCTTTAGCCTTTCCTCATACAGGAGGAGTTCCACCCCTTTAACATTTTGGTTGCTTTTCTTTGAACCTTTTCTAATTACATTATATATATTTTTTTTATATGCGGCGACCAGAATTGAACACAATATTCAAAATCAGGTCACACCATGGAGCAATACAGAGGTATTAAAATATTCTTGGTCTTATTTTGCATCCCTTTCCTAATAATTCCTAGCATCCTGTGTGCTTTTTTGGCCATTGCCACACACTGGGCAGAAGATTTCAGTCTATTGTCTACAACGACACCTAGATCTTTTTCTTGAGTGCTGACTCCTAAGGTGGACTCAAGCATCAGGTAACTATGGGGCCCTTTTACTAAGCCGCATAAGCATCTATGCACACCCAACGCATACCAAAATGGAGTTACCTCAAGGCTACCGCATGGCTCTTGTGTTAATTTCATTTTTGCCGCGCGTCTGATACGTGCGGCTGAAAAATAATTTTTATTTTCTGCCGCACTTATCGGATGCGCGCCAAGTGGCTTTTGGTGCACATAGGTCATTACCGCCCAGTTATCGCGTGAGACTTTCCCACTAGGTCAATGGCTGGCAGTAAGGTCTCAGACCCAAAATGGGCACGCGGCAATTTTCATTTTGCCGCACGTCCAATTTCAACAAAAATTTTGAAAAGGCCTTTTTTACAGGTGCACTAAACAATGATTCTGCACGCCCAAAACCCATGCCTACACTACCGCAGGCCATTTTTCAGCGCACCTTAGTAAAAGGACCCCTATGATATGGATTATTCTTTCCAATGTGCATCACTTTGCATTTGTCCACATCACATTTCATCTACAGTACCTTAGTAAAAGGGCCTTTAAGGCTCTTATTTTAGAAGTTCTATTCATGTATTGGGTGTCTAACATCTGACATTTAGACATCCATATTGCATAGACTTCCCCAGCATATAGACATCTACAACTTTAGAACATTCTTATGGCAAAGGGTCATGGTCTGGGTATGTTTTGGGTGGGACTAGCAAGGGGCCATAACATGGATGTCCAACTCTGATTTCAGAAGCGGAATGGACATTTATGTCCAAAATGATGGGCATTGTTATTTAGAGCTGGTACTTGGTATGTCCAGGTTACAGAAAGGTTTTCTGATTGAAAAATTGTCCACTGGAAATCACCACTCCATTGATTGATCCCGACGCAGGAGATGTGCGCCAAAACACAGCCCGTGCCGGGTCATTTAGGAAGGAATTGATGATCAAGGTGTATGAATAAAGAAATTATGTCCCCATTTTGAAGGCTCCTGGTGCTTTTCTTTGATATTTGGACTTGTTTTGTACTTTGGACCCTCTCTGTGCTGCCTTTTAATCTATCAAGGAATGATACTGTTGTATCTCTATATTACAGAGATGCAGCAAGGATCATAGCCAGATCCAGGAGATGAGGAAAAAGCTACATGCCTTGATAGATGCACAGAGGTATCTAGGGACACATTTCTCTGCCCCACTAGAGGATGGGGACTCAGGGGAATAGTGTGTTGGGCCAAGTTGGTTGTGGAGTTGGGAGGGAGATAAGGGATCATGGTTGGATTATGGGGATGTGGTGGTAGTGGGGAGATTATGTTTTATGTTGATGAAGGGGGAAGGATCAATGTAAAAAAATTGTATACAAGTTTAAATATATATGTGTAGATTTTTTTTTACATAGAAGTCTATATTCCCTCTTTGCATGACTATGACCTACCAACATAATTGTGTTACATAAAGCCAGTGCAGATAATGTCAGATGCAAGTATTCATCACATAATTAACCAGAGCTCCACCAAGGCTCATTTGGCAGTGGCCAGGAAACTATGCACACACGTGCATTCATTGTGCACTCAAAAATATTTCATCATCTGTTTACATGTGTTGTATCATAACTCACCACAGCTGAGGTTGTGGGGTCTCAGGTTTAGTTCCCATGCAATATTTGACCATGAGGTTATAGAGAGTAAAGTTAGCTGTTGTATGTGACTTGGATCAACAGTGGGATTTGAGTCTGGCTCCCCTGTTGGGCATCCCACTATCAGAACTATTAGGCTAATCCTCCACTCCTAACTGCCCTTGCCCTTATCCTATAAGATTCATAGGACAAAGCAAACACTTTGAATGGTACAGCTCACACCATTGTGGATCATATTTTGTGTGTACTTTAGAAAGGTATGATTGCAATTGAGGTTGCTGAATTTTTTTTTTCGATGATACAACGATGCATACTTTAATCCATATGTTGTTGATTTCATGCCTGGACTATGGGATTGTTGTATGTTCAGGAGTCTCATCTTTCAGCATAAAAACACTGCAAACATTACAGAATGCCATTATATGGTTTCTAGATAAGGCCACAGAGATATATATATTCATGTGACTCCATTGTTTATTCAATTTCATTGGCTTCCCATACAGTACAGGATTTTGTTTTCATTATTAGTACTGATACACAGAGCATATTGGAGGGAATTCAATAAATTGTGCTGGAACTTGGGTGCTGAAAAATTTCAGCACTCGGCGCTATTCTATAAAGGGTACACGCCTTATATAAAACAGCACTAAGTGCAGATACTGTACCTAACTTTTGTGTACTGGACTTACGCCTGCTAAAGCCTGGTGTAAATGAGTGCACCCAGGGGTGTGCTGGTAAATTTTTAACAATAGGCTCTTTCTCCGGACATAGCCAGCTCTGCAGTTGGAAGGGCCAGGGGTGGCCGGGGGGGGGGAGCAACACTTGCCTCTCTCTCCTCCCTCCCTTCGTGCGGGCACGCTAGGCATACCTTTGCTGGCAGCCAATAAATGGACTGCCACCACTCCCAACGTCTTGCTCTGAGCAGCATGCTGGAACTTCTCTCACATGCTCCAGAAGTCCCAGCCTGCTGCCCAGAGCTGGAAACAAGGAGCAGGGAGCAGCAGTAGTCTATTTACTTGGCTGGCAGGGCTCAGCATCCCCACCAGCAAAGTAAAAGATAATTCAGCAGGGGGCCCAAGCCCACATTTTGGGAGCCAGTTGTTAAAGTAGCCATGGAGGGCCCTACTTTAACAACCGGCTCCCAAAATTCTTCAAAACTTAACAACCGGCTCTTGCGAGCCTATGAGAGCCTGCTCCAACACACCACTGAGTGCACCCAAGTTAGGCACAATTAGACAGTATTCTGTCATTTTGTGGCATCGCAGGAAGAGGAGGGATGCAGGCTACACTCCCTCCTCCAATACACAAGGTAGGGGGGACTGGACCACCAGGGACCCCTTGCTGGGGGACTAGGGTGGGCTGGAGATCCATCAGATCTCCAGCCCTCCCTGAACCTGGGAGGGGATCGTTGGGGGGGGACCAGAGGTCCAGCAGACCTCCAGCCCCCCTGTCACTGGGGGGGGGGTTGGTTGGTCGCCCACCTAGGGGGGGATCGTTGGGGGGACCGGAGGTCCACTGGACCTCCAGCCCCCATTGCTCGGGGCAGGGGTAGTTGGGGCCTGGTGGTCCCATGGACTCCAGCTCCTGTGTTTGAGAGGTGTGGGCTGTCAAAAGCCCAAACCTGTCAAACAAGTGCGGGAGGATTGTGCTGAGCACATGCTCAGGCACAATTCTCCCACACTTCTACCCCATGATCAGAGATAATTGCGTGCTTAAATTTGTATGCAATTATCTCTGATCATCGGTGCGATAAAGTCCTGTGCTGTTCCAGTGCTATTTTAGAGCGCTGTTTGTAACAGCGGGGGGGCTTTTGATCATCTGCTTATTAGCGGGATCCTTGAAAAAAATGAAGGTGTTACTAAAGACACTTTTTTTTATTGAGGTCTTTCACGTACAGGATTCAGATGAATAAGGGAAAGTGCAGCAGAGTATCAGTGGATGAATAAGTGTAATTGATTTTGTCTTTCTAGTTGTATTTATTCTTGGTTGCTTGAGTTGTGAGAATGTGGTAGGTCTTTTCTATCATAACGGAGCATTTTTCTTAACATTTATTGTATATTATTTTGTGAGCCACCCTGATCTGAATAAGCCTGGCAGTATAGCAAATTTTAAATAAACTATGGTTCTAGGTGAGTTCCACCTGGACAAATCCCCCCGGACAATTCCCAAGGTGCACTGAAAAATGGGCTGCATTAGTATAGGCGTGTGTTTTGGGCACATGCAGATCCATTTTTCAGCACACCTGTAAAAAAAGGCCTTTTTTATTTTTGCCATGCAGCAAAATAAAAATTGGCTGCGTCCATTTTGGGTCTGAGACCTTACCGCCAGCCATTGACTTAGCGGTAAGGTCTCTCGCATTAACCATGCAGTAATTGCCTACGTGCGTCAAGTCGGAGTTACCACCTAATTTTCACTGCACGCCAGAAAATAAAATATATTTTCTGGCGATCATAGCAGGTGCACATCAAAAATGAAACTACTACACGAGCCATGCGGTAGCTAGGCGGTAACTCCAAATTGACTCACATTGGGCGTGAGTAGGCGCCTACGCGGCTTAATAAAAGGGCCCCATAGTGTGTAGGTAAAGAAAAAAATATTACTTTGTAAGCAATTACAAAAAGGAAGAGAGGTAGACAGTTATAAGGCTGAACTGGTTGTTTCTCTAGTTTTCTTTTTACATCTAGTATTTATAGTGGAACCCAATATTCATTTTTAATAGACTGCAGGCTATGTTATAGACCCATGGCAGTGAGTTTGCTACAACACAGTTATTTACTCATCTCTTCTAAACCTGTGCTTCTGTCTTCCACTCCCCGCCACCGGTTTCCCACATATCACTCTTGCCCTGCCTTCTGCCAGCATTTCTGTGTCTCCCTCTGGTGACCATCATTGCTCTTATCATGATGTCTTTCTTCTTCTCACGCTGATACCAATGCTATTGTATGTGCTGTGCCCAGCGCATATATATTTTTCCCTTTATGGGGGTAATTCTATAAAGTTGCATGCCAATTGTGGTGCCCCATTGGCACATGCCAATTCTATAAAGGGACCTTGGAAGCAAGATTCTATTATAGAAAGAAAGTGCAAGCCACCATAGGCACACCAAAAATATAAGGGAAATTCTATGTATGGTGCCTAAAAAATCAGAGCTGAGAAAAGCTCTATTCTATAGGCTGTGCTTAAAGTCAGACATGGTTTATAGAATAGCGCTTATGTGCAAGAATCACATGTAAATATAGGTGTTGCAATGAAAGCATGGTGCAAATACCCATGCGTATATTTACATATGGGGTCCCAATTATGTAAGTAGTGAAAAACCATGCCCCAATCCACCATGAAATGCCCATGACCCTCCCATTTCCGTGCCCTTTTTGGTCCATGCGTAAAATTTGGGTGCAGATCCCGCACCTAAATTTACACATATAGATGCCAATTAAATCTAATTAGTGCCAATAATTGCATGTTAAAAAGCCAATTATTGGAACTAATTGGCTTGTTATTCAATTAAGTTGTGTACGCAATTTTTGGCCTCTTTTATAAAATTAGGGGGATAACGTGTCATCTGTTATGTCTCCATTGACATGGTGTAACTATTGGCGAGTCAGTGTGGCAAGGGCATGTGTAACTTATCGGAGTCTGTAAAGTACATTCATCAATTGATGCCCTTGCCTTTACAGAACTGGGTTTAGTGCCCTTAAGGGCCCTTACTAAGCTGCAGTAAGGATAACGCACAGGTAGCGTGCTCTAAATTGACACTATCATCAGGGTAGTGCGGATGCTCAATGGTAATTTTGAAGTTGGCACATGCTGTTTCCCCAGTAAAAAATATTTTTTTCTATTTTCTACAACAGGGGTGTTCCCAGCGGTAATTAGCAGCATTGCCACATTAGCACGCACTAACTGATTACCACACAAACAGCAAGTGAGACTTTACTGCTAGGTCAATGGGTGGTAGTAAGTGCTCAAGCAGTAAATAGTCATGTGCTACTTTTAATTTTAGCTCAAGGGCATTTACCACCCCACTAAAAAAGCCATGTTTCCCAGCTGCGGGAAAAAATGGCCCAGCACACATCTAATTCACATGTCTAGCCTACCACAGGCCAATTTTTACTGCAGCGTAGTAAAGGGGTCCCTTAATGCACCTAGCTGCCAATTTTTCTCATCAGTGACACGCAAAAGTGTTGTGTAACTGTTGCCCCCAATATCCTATAATTTTGGCACAGAGAGTGAACTATTTTATTTATTTGGATTTTCCTCACACCTTTTTTCAATAGTAGCACAAGGTGAGTGACATTCAGATACACTGGGTATTTCTCTGTCCCTGGAGGGCTCGCAATCTAATTTTGTAGCTGAGGCAATGGAGGGTTAAGTGACTTGCCCAAGATCACAAGGAGCAGCAGCGGGATTTGAACTGGCCACCTCTGGATGTCGACTGGTGCTCCAACCACTAGGCCACTACTCCACTGTGATCTCTACAGTGACCTCTGTATATGACAATCCCCCCTTCATTTGAAATTACTTTAAAAGATCTTATCAAAATAGAGAGTTATAAGTTATGAGGAGTAGATATTTGGATTTTCTTTTTCTTTTTCCTTTTCAGACAGAGATTTGCTTTGGTTGTATGTGGTGACCAGATTTCTGCCACAATATTTGGAACTGCAAGGAAATGTGAGCTCCTTATTTCCATAGATTCTTCTATACCTACAGTTGCAAGAGAATTTATATTATGAAGAATAGCTGGAAATTGATGTTTTGTATATGGTCACATCAGTAATTTAATCGCTGCTACCCACTGTCCCTGGAACTGCACTTCCAAGTGCCTCCATTTTCTCTCAAGGGATTGTGTCTGCCACATGCAGGGCTGAGTGAGAGCAGCAAGAAGTCCCTGGATTTTTTCACTTCTGCCACATTATGTTATCATAGAAAGGTGGATTAGAACTTATCTTAGCTCTGCTTTCTTTCAGAGCCCCTTGGCAAGTGAGCAACCGAGATATAAATATGTACAAGAATATTCAGAGGGTAGAAGCAAGGAGAGGTCAGGTTTTTATTTATTTATTTATTTATTTATTTTTATTTGTTGCATTTGTATCCCACATTTTCCTACCTATTTACAGGCTCAATGTGGCTTACATAGTACCGTAAAGGCATTCGCCGAGTCCGGTAGAGAAGCAAATACAATGTGATATTGTGGTCGAATAAGGTACATGTGTTTCAGGTACAATGGGGATCGAGGAGAGGAAGGTTATACAGAGGGGCATAATCAAACGAAAACGTCTATCTCCATGGGCGTTTATCTCCGAGAACGGGTCCGTGAAGGGGCGGACCGAACCATATTTTCGAAAAAAAATAGACGTCCATGTTTTATTCGACAATTTGTGAGCTGGGCGTTTTTGCTTTTCAGCGATAATGGAAAATGAAAGTGCCCAGCTCAAAAATGAATAAATCCAAGGCATTTGTTCGTGGGAGGGGCCAGGATTCGTAGTGCACTGGTCCCCCTCACATGCCAGGACACCAACCGGGCACCCTAGGGGGCACTTTTACAAAAGCAAAAAAAAGGTAAAAGAGCTCCCAGGTGCATAGCACCCTTCCTTTGTGTGTTGAACCCCCCAAATCCCCCTCAAAACCCACTGCCCACAAGTCTACACCATTACTATAGCCCTAAGGGGTGAAGGGGGGCACCTACATGTGGGTACAGTGGGTTTGGGGGGGTTGGACAACTAAGCATTAAGCAGCACAATTGTAACAGGTGGGGGGGGGATGGGCCTGGGTCCACCTGCCTGAAGTCCAGTGCACCCCCTAACAACTGCTCCAGGGACCTGCATACTGCTGCCAGGCAGGTGGGTATGACATTTGAGGGTGAAAATAAAAAGTTGTGAAACATCATTTTTTTGTGGTGGGAGGGGGTTAGTGACCACTGGGGGAGTCAGGGGAGGTCATCCCGATTCCCTCTGGTGGTAATCTGGTCATTTAGGGCACTTTTTGGGGCCTTATTCATGAAAAAACAGGGTCCAGGAAAAGTGCCCTAAATTCTAGCTACAAACGCATACTTTTTTTCCATTATCTGCGAAAGGCGCCCATCTCTATTCGGGTGATAACCATACCCTAGTCCCGCCTTCACCACACCTCCGACATGCCCCCGTCAACTTTGTACGCTTCCGCGATGAAGTGCAGTTTAAAACGTCCAAGTTCGGCTTTCGATTATACCATGTTATTCGTTTTTGTGAGATAAACGTCCATCTCCCGATTTAGGTCGGAACTTGGGCGTTTTTCTCGTTCAATTATAAGCAGGATAATGTCCATTGCGAGCTTTGGTTTTGCTGTGTTGTAGAGTGTAGGTATTTATGTTGGGTTGATGGGGTATGCCTTTTTGAACAGGTTGGTTTTTAATGATTTCCTGAAATTTAGGTGATCGTAGGTTGTTTTCACAGCTTTTGGCAATGCGTTCCATAGTTGTATGATAGTGGTGATCCTTGAGGTACTCCACAGTCTGCTTTCCAAGGTGGTGATATGTTTAAGTTTGATTTCACTTGGTATGTTCTGGTGGTTAAGAAACCCTTGATCCAGTTAAGTATATTTCTACCAATTCCGAAGCAGTCCAGAAGTCTTAGTAGTATATTGTGGTTTACCATGTCGAATGCGCTTGACATATCAAATTGGAGGAGAAGTATGCTTTTATCTGTAGCTATTTCTTGCTTGAATTTGGCCAGGAGAGTGACTAGCACAGTTTTGGTACTATGGAGGGGGCGGAATCCCAATTGTGATTCATGTAGTATTAAGAACTTGTCCATGTAGTCGGTAATCTGTTTGGTCACCATGCTCTCCATCAGTTTAACTGCTAGTGGGATAGATGCAACTGGTTGGTAGTTGGCAAGTTCATTTGTTTTTTATTCTTGGTATCTTTTGGGATTGGGGTGAGCAGGATTTTGCCATATTCCTCAGGGAATAGACCTTGTTGGAGCATGTAGTTTAGGTGGGATGTGAGGTCTGTTGTGAAGCGGTCAGGGGCGGATTTTAGTAGGTAGCTGGGGCAGGTATCCAATTTACAGTGGGTGCTAGAGAACCTTTTAATCGCCTGGGTGACTGTTTCAATGGGGAGGAGTGTGTAGTTTGACCAAGTTTGGTCAGCTGGGTATTCTCCAAGGTTTGGATCCAAACTATTGATGAAGTTTTTGGTATCAGCATTGTTCTGAGAAAGCATTTTGCGTAGGTTTGTAATTTTTTCATTCAAGTATTTAGCAACTTTGTCGGCAGATGGGATGTCTGTTTTGGTTGCGGTGACCGCTGTAGTGTCTAGTAGTTTGTTCACAAGTTGGTATAGTTTCTTCGTGTCTTTGTAGTCAGGCCCTATTTTAGTTTTATAGTATGTCCTTTTGGTTTGTCTTATTGCATATTTGTATTTTCTTTGTATCTGTTTCCATGCATTGAGTGTGTGTTCACCTTTTATTTTTTTCCATGCTCATTCGAGTTTTCTGGATTGTGTTTTTAGTTTTTTCAGATCATCATTAAACCATGGTATAGAGTTGTGCCTGCATGATGTTCTTGTTTGTAAGGGCGCTATTACATCTAGAATGCTTCTGCATCGTTTGTCCCATTCTGTGAGGTAGTGTGTGGAGTCCATTTGTGCTGTCCATTCGTTATTGTATATATGTAGCCAGAATGTTTCCGGGTCTATTTGGCCTCTGGTGCTGTAGGTTGTGTGTTCTTGTGTGCGGTAAGAGACCTTCTTCCGCCATTTTAGTGATAAGTTTATTTTGTAGTGATCGGTCCATGATGTTTCTGTCCATTTAATATCTGTTATTATTAGGTTCTGGTCTGTTGGCAGTTTGTGTGAGATTAGGTCCAGTGTATGCTCTTTGACATGGGTTGGTTGCATTTGTGGCCATGTGAGGTCCCATGAATGGAGGAATTCCTTACATTCTCGTGCATTAGTGGAGTTTGGGTCTTCTAGATGAAGGTTGATGTCTCCTAGTATTAATATGTTGGAGTTGGTAGCACATGTATTTGAAATGAAGTCAGTGAAGATAGTCTGGCCTTCATTCCAATTTCCTGGTGGTCTGTAAAACAGGATGGAGTTCAGGTGATCAGGCAGGGTTTTGTTGTGGATTCTCATTGAGACAATTTCAAGTTGAGGTGTTATGGACTCAGCAGTGGTTTCGATGGTAAACTGGGATTGATAGATTAATGCTATACCTTCGTCTCTCTTTTCCTTTCTGGTCCAGTGAATGATTTTATATCCTGGGGGGCAAAGATCTTGGATTATGGGATCCTTTTGGTCATGGATCCAGGTTTCATTGATGAAGAGCAGATCAAGGTTTTCTGACGTGATCCAGTCTGTTAGTAGTGTCGTTTTGTTTACTACAGATCTGGCGTTGATGTAGCCGATTTGAATTTTTTGGTATGGATCAGCTATATCTGGTGTTATATGGATTTTTGTTAGTTGTTGTTTCTTTGTTATTGTGGGTTTATTATGGGGGTTCTTTCCCTTCTGTTTGGGTCGCCCGCATGTTAGAAACAGTTTAGACCTAGGTATGTGGGGTTGTGGCAGGGGGCAGGGAGGAGGGGCAAAATGTGCCCCTCCTTTGGTCTCCAGTCCCCCCCCCATACTTTTTGTGGTCTGGCTCCTCGTCAGTCCTGGGGGGGGGGGCGGCAGCAGCGGCCCTACCCCGGGTCCGGCTCAGTCTCTCAGCGGCCTTGCACATATACAGGGAAAGTTTTTACATACACAGGGAAATATTATTTTTAAAAAGTGGCCCCAAACCTACTACTCTTGGCTGAAAGGCCAAGAAAGTCTGGCACCTCTTCTGTGTGTCTCGAGACAAGTCAGGAAATATACATATATATATTGCAGAAATATAAACACAATATATTATTGTGATCCAATTCCAATTCCAGTGCAAAAGTGACCTCTAAAGTGAGTCTCTGAGTTACCACTTTGTGAAGACTGAAGAAAACCAGTTAAGTCCATCTCCGGAGTATTCTGTCCAGGAATGTAGTGTGCTCTAACAATCAGATGAAGGGCCTCTTCTAGGATCCTATATACCTCTCTTAAAAAGCGCCTCACCAAGCCCATTGCTGATATGTCGGGACTTGGGAAAATTAAAAAAAACCAAAATTTTCCTTCTTAGCTGGTTCTCTAGATATTCCAGTTTCCTCTGCATAATATCCTAATCCTTCATAGTCACTTCACCAACATCTTGTACTATTTTAACTCTTTGTTTCAAAGATGCAACCTTAATGGCCTGTTGGTCAAACTCCTGGGTTTGTAAAGCAACCTTTTCATGCAAAATGTTTGTATCACCCTCCACTTTCCCAATAGCACTCAAAAAAGTGGTATTCAGATCTTGTATTGCATCCCAGAGTACTTGTAGTGGAATACATTGTAACAGTAGCAGGTATACCTTTCCTCCCCAGCTGTATTCCACTGGAGCACAGGCGCTCGGTATAAGAGGCTTGGGGAGGCTTAAGCCCCCAAAGTACCAATATTTAATTAAGTCTGGTCCAGTGTCTCTCTCTCTCTCTCTCTCTCTCTCTCTCTCTCTTGCTCTCTCATCCCTCCCCCCCCCCCCCCCGATGCAGCGTCTATCCCTCTCACTCCCTCCCTCTAATTGGATTTAGATCTCCACAAGTAGCAGCCCGCCAACATCGTACTAACTAAAACAGTTTGCTTCGGGGCTTCGGCCTGATGGCATTCTTTGTGACGCATCATGCTGCCTCTGATGCAACTTCCTGCCCTATGGGCCTTGCTGCAGATAACTCAAGCTAATCTTTAGTAAAACACCCCCTAAGTGATATTTTGTGGGTATTTGCAAGGGGGGGTGCACAAGGGAGAGAGCATAGGTGGGACAGGATTCCCATTTATGGAGTTATCTTACAGAATACTGTAAATTACACAATTCCCTGCCACATTTACCCCCTGTAAACAGTCTGGTTAGGTACTCATATGAGATCTATGGCTGGCATATGTGCAGGTACCTATATGTTAGGCATGCTGATAATGGGATATATTATTATTCTATAATGGAACCTAGGTGCCATAGTTCTATTATAGAATAAATTTCTACCATGCTACCTCAGGGTGCCTAATTGGAGATGCCCAGTTACAGAATTATGCCCTTAATACATTGGTGAATTTCCTCAGCTGCAATTTAATTTTACATGTCTTTCAATGGCCACATTTATAATGGTTTAATAAGACTGCCTATCTTTCACTCCAGTTTATTTTTAATTCTCAAATCAGAAGGACAAAATCTTTCTTCCAAATTATTGTCCCTAGTATATGCTACCTGTAATTGTTTAGATGAAAAACACAGATGAAAAGATAAGAGAGGAAAATGTTTTGTACTAACTTGATTAATTTTAGAAGACATTAAGAGAACCTGGTGAAAAATGCCACCATATTTTGATAAATCAACTTCAGCTGTTTGCATCAAAGATAATAATTCTCTGTTGAAGAAAAAAGGTCTTCCATAAGATTTATTGATAATACTTAAAGGATTTTGATGTTCTACAAAATGATGCTTTAAAGCTTTTAGCTGGATTTTAAACTCCTTTTCCATAGAACAAATACATTTAGGAGCCCTGTTACTAGGCCATGCTAAAAAGCAGCCTATTTTTAGCACATGGGTTTCCCACAAGCTGAGGACACTTTGAGTGTCGCTGTAAAATGGCCACAATTTCTTTGTTTCCCCATTAATAGCCATGCACTAATTTCCAAATTACCACATGGCCATTAGCATGGGACCCCCTTACCACCACCTACTTTGTAGGTGGTAGGGGCTCCTACACTAATCCTGCGCTAATCAATATATCTGCACTACCCGATTAGTGCAAGGCTTGTCTATTCTCTGCCTCCAAACATGCCCCCCACACTAAAAAATATTTTATTATTTAGCATGGGATTGGCACGAGGGGATCCCAGATCTACCGCAGGATGCCTAAGTGTGTCCCATAGTAGTGCCTTTTTAGTGTGCGGTAAGCACGCATTAGTGCTTACCGCTGCTTAGTAAAAGGGCCCCTTAAAGTGTAAAAATTGAGAATATGGCAAATAATTTTTCATTAAAGGTAGATGGAAGCTGTCATAAATACAAAATAATGCAATTGCTTTCTGGTATACAGTTTAAAAGAAGATATTTCTGCTATTTAAAGAGAAAGACATTTGATCACATGATATGTCTAACCCCCTTTTTTACTAAGCCATGCTGGCGGCTACCGCCTGCTATTGTCGACAACCCATTCACTTTGCCGACAACCAGATGACTGATCTGTGCTCCCCCATGCTGCCTGCACCCGGGGCAGACCACCACCACCACTGCCTCGCCTTTGTACTGGTGAGATTCAGTGCCTGCATAGCTAACAAAAAGCACCCCTAACTATGCCCAGTTAGCTGTACAGGTACACCATTGATTATCGGCAGTACCTGAATAGCTTCCAGACACCACCAAAGGCCTGAATATTCAGTACCTGGCACTGGTCTGGCACTGAATATCTGGGTCTAATTTATCTGCCAGTAGTCAGCATTTACACAAAGGCTGAGCACCGCTGGCTGAATATTGATTGGATGATATCTTGGGATGTGTGATTTTATTTTGTTCATGTTACTTTATATTGGACCATGATGCTATTTGTTGATTTACATTGTACTGGATTTGTAGATTTGATGTTGTACCTTACCTAAAACCTCTTTGAGTATAAACAACAAATTAAATTAAAATGAAATGTGTGCATCAGTATGCATACATACTCCACCTCGTCATGCTACTCTGACACACTGGGAAAGAGTCTCAACAAAAGAAATAGCACCGATGTATCTACTCAGGCTTTGGTGTCCAGACAGACATCCCTCTGCTCTGGAAACTTGACCAAGTGCACAGCCAAAAGCCTCTAGGTGGTGGGAATAGGGAGGAGAGATTCTGGCTCTCTCGTGGGGAGGGGGGAGTTTGGAAGGAGAAGAGGAGATTCTGGACTACTGGGAGTAGAGTCTTGTGCCATCCCTAGGAGCAGGGTCTGAGAAGAGCATGACTAAAGGTTCACCTAGGGTGTCACATACTCTTGGGCTGGCCCTGCCTGTGAGCAGAAGGATAGTAACAGTAATGATGCTGTAGATAGGAGATTCATATAGACCAGTGACAGTGGTAGCTATCCAGACATACCACAAGCTCAAAGCTAGAAGGGTGAAAGGGGTAAGAGTGTGGCTGGGCTGGAGAATTCAGGGGAGAGAAGGAAACAGAGTGCCTGGGTAGGGAAAAGGAAATGGGGGGAGAGGAAAGTGTCTGGGTTGAGGAATGGGGGGAAGGGGAAGAGAATGTTGGGTTGTGGAATGAGAGGAGGGAAAAAGAGCATCTAGCTGGGGTAACTAGGAGGAAAAAGAGTGTTGTGTAATTGACAGGTAGAAGAGAAGTGCTGAGGTGGGCTGGTAGCATGGTAGAGAGGAGTGCCATTAGCTGGTGATTTTCACCAGGTGTCAGCTAGTTGTATATGTTTTCATTCAAATTAATTATTCTCATTGTGGAATCCTACATGGTAGATGGTAAACAGCTGGAGTCCTTATATGGATCAAACGAGGGTTCAGTTCCCACTGCTTCACCTCATCTGTCTTATATTGATTTATTCAGTGCTTTTGTAAAACACCAGACCACAACATCAATCTAGGCATTGGCTTGTGTAAGGTTTGAGTAAGAGAAAGCTCTGCTTTGCAGTTTGAGCTGCCAGTTTATCACCTTTATGGGCAGGAGAGGTTCCTATGCATGAAGGAAGAAACAGAATACATACATAAGAGATTTTTGAAATATTGGATACATGTAAAAATCCGTTCTCTGTGGTTTGTGCCTTGCTATTCCTTCATTGGTGTGGGAGTTTACCCTATTAGAAACGGCTTTCTATATGTTTCTTGTTGCTTTCTTTGTCCCTATTATTTCCTATGGAAATGGAGTCTGAAGGCCCTGTTTACTAAAATGCACTAGCGTTTTTAGTGCACACTAAAAATTAGCATGTGCTAATGCTAGAGACACCCATAAGAATATATGGGTATCTCTAGCAACTAGCGGGTGCTAAAAGCACTAGCGTGCCTACAGCTTAGTAAACAGGGCCCTGTTTGTGAGTTATTTCAATCAGACAGTAGGTTAACAAAAGAGTGGAGAAGCCCGAAAAGTGATACCTTGATCTGTGCATTGCAAACACATTTTTCAGGATGCTGCAAATGTCTTTTGTTTTTGTTAATATATCCTGAATACCTATTTTTATTTCAGATTCTATTTTCCCCCACCCCACCCCTAGTATCTTCCCTCCAGAGGCTAACATTACTTTGGTGTATCGAGCTTGAGTAGAAAGGTGTGGTAGCCGTGTTAGTCCACTTTTAAAGGTAATCAATAGAAATAAAACAAAATAAAACATGGAAAAGAAAATAAGATGATACCTTTTTTATTAGACATAACTTAATACATTTCTTGATTAGCTTTCGAAGGTTGCCCTTCTTCGTCAGATCAGAAATAAACAAATGTTGGTAGGTGACAGTATATATAAGTGAAACATCAAAGCATTTCAGTGACAGTCTAACAGGATGAGGGTGGATAGGTGAGAGACAGGAAGAGTCGGGTGGATGAGGGACAGGGAGATATGCATGGAGAAAGGAAGGTGACAAAGCAGTACAATTTGATGGTTTAAAATCGGCTAGAAAACCCAGATCTTTGTTAAGTCCTTTCTGGTGGGTGTCGAAATATTTAATCATTCTGACTTCAAAGGTCTTACGTTCCTGTATTGTTTTAAAGTTCCCTTTCAGGATTCTTACCATGAAATCACTGGTACAGTGTTCTGGTTTTGTAAAGTGCTGCCCCACAGAGGTGACATCCTGATTGGTGCTAGCATTTTTCATATGGTGTCTCTGTAAATTAAATCTCTTCTTTAGCATCTGACTTGTTTCTCCATTGTAGCAGCCTTCGTTGCATTTTTTACACTGAATGATATATACCACATTGGAAGATGAGCACGTGAAAGATTTCTTAATGTTGAATATTTTTCCTTTGTGAAGGACCGTGGGGTCCTGTGAAATGTTTTGGCATAGTTTGCAGCTGGATATATTGCAAGGATGTGTGCCATTCTCTTTTTTTTTGAGTCTGTGTTGGGAGCTTACTTCTAATTAGCTTGTGTTTTAATTTGGGTGGCTGTCGGAAGGCCAGCACTGGTGGGGATGGGAATATTTCTTTCAGTAATTCATCCTCCTGGAGTAGAGGCTGTAGATCTTTTATGATTTTTCTTAATTTTTCCAGCTCTGGGTTGTATGTCACTATAAGGGGGATTCTGTCTGCGGCTTTTTTTTCCTTGTACTGTAGCAGATTTTCCCTGGGTGTTTTGAGGGAGGAGGCAATATTCTTGGAGATTATTTTGGGGTTGTAGCCTTTCTGTTCGAAGGATGCAGTCAGGATTTCAAGGTGTCTGTCTCTGTCCCCTGGGTCAGAGCAGATACGGTGGTACCTTGTGGCTTGGCTGTAAATAATGGATCTTTTTGTATGTGAAGGGTGGAAGCTGGAGTTGTGGAGGTAGCTGCATTTGTCTGTAGGTTTCTTGTATATGGATGTTTGTATATAGCCATCGCTGATTGAGACTGTGCTGTCCAAAAAAATGACTTTTTCTGGGGAGTAGTCAATTTTGAATCTGATTGTAGGATGGTATGTATTGAAGGAATTGTAAAATTGTTTCAGAGTTTCTTCCCCCTCAGTCCAAATCATAAAAATGATTCACACTATCAAGCTGAAATTGCAAAGTGTGCATGTCAATGACTGACACTTCCCAAAACAGAAGATGTATACCAAGGATCCCATTTACAAGTACAAAATGGAGAAAACAAATTGTTCTAGTTTAAAAAAAAACCGTGAAACTGAGCCATTGGTTGTGCTATGGAACCATAATTCTGTCAGTACTGATTTCTCACGGTCACTCATAAAGAAGGGTAATAACATTTTGCTGACAGGATTATTTTATATGTTCAAGAATAGAATGAAATAAAACCTCAGTTTTCCTGTTGAGAAAATTGTAAGTTGTGCCAGAAAGTACTATTAGAAATGAATTATTTTCTTCAAACCTCAAACATAGCTAGAAAAGGGGCAAGATAAATAACATCTAGGGAATAACCTGACTGACACTTGTCTGGTCTGAACTGGAGCCCATTACGAGTTCCACAATCCATATGGGGAGCAAGAAAGAGAAAGAAAAAGTGTCACTCTGCAAACAAAACATTGTCACCCTAACAATTCACTCAGCAGATCACTTTCTGACAATCAGCTGGTCCACTTTGTTCCTCTATTTGTTTCTAAGCTTCTGTCGACACTGACAGCTCATCCTTTGGCCATCATTCATGCTGCCCATGGCAAAGTTTGGAGCAAATAAAAGACCTTGCTCTCTTAATCCGATTAGAGGGGCTGCAAATTGAATTCAACCCCTCTCAGTGTCCCCTCAGCTGCCTGTCATTAGGAGCAAAGGCTGGCCCTTGGCAGAGACCCAAACACCAACTAAGTGAATTTGAGATGCTGGAGTCTTGACAGGCCGCAAGAGGTAATTGAAGAGCCAAGGGGGTGTCACAAAATTTCAGGCAGGAAAGATTACACAAGGGACCTACAAACCCCATCTGCCTCAAAGACAAAGGCTTTTAAAAGCCACAAAGTGAGGCCTCTCACATATTTAATATTAATAAAGAAATCAACAGAAATGGATGTCAAGAAATCAGATTTCTTTTTATTTCAAAAGGAGCATGTCCAGTTCCTCTTTCCCCTCTCACCACATAAAACAAGTCTTGCCTTGCTTAAATTGCCTGCAAACTAGATTTATTACAGGAAATTGGTAGATTGTTTAACCAAAAATTGTATAGTTTAACCATCGTGTCCCTTTTCATATACACAGATATTTATACTCATGACCTGGGATAAAATATGGGCCCAATGTAGCTAAGATCTTCCTACTCTTAGCCAAATATCAAAAGTACTAGAACACAAATATGGAGCAACTCTCCCTCATATCATCTTTGTTTTATATGAATTTATGAGCAAAATATTTTAGATATTAAAACCTACATTTGTTGAATCAAATCCTTTTCAAATTACTAACATTTGGGTAATTATTTGCTTGAGGTAATCCCCAGAAAGATAGAAGGCCTTCCTTATTCACTAAAAGTAATAAAACTCAGAGACATGTTAGTTAACAGGTAAATAAAAATTTCCAATTTCTAAGATGGTGATTTAAATCATTTTGTAGACCTCTACATTATCAAATATTAACACACACGTTGGGACTTTTCTCACTGTACATTCTTTCCTCATCACTCTAGTGTGAATATAAAATGTTGTACTGTTCATGCTAGCACAACTATCTCCTGTAATAACTTTGAAGTATGAGCACCCCGTCCTGCTGAAATAATTCCCCCTTCCGTTCAGTCCAGTCCTCAACGCATCATGGCAGCAATGTATCTGAAATACCTCTCAGCCGTTACTAAAGCAATACACCAGTAGTTTCGGGATAATACTCACACCTGATTTGAAATAAAAACTTGAAAGTTAATGCAATCAAGGAATACAACTGGAGAGCTAGTAAATATGATTTTGTCCACCTCAAGAAAAATGAAATTACCACTTCATCTGTTAGCAAGCTTTCTCCTCCTTCAGAAGATATAGCAGTGCATTGTGTGAGTCTGACAAACGGCTCAGTACTACACCCTATCTTGCTGAACATGAAGCTTAGTTTATGGTGCCTGTGAGTTTGAAATAGAGAGAGGCAGGAGACCTTACTTTGTGTAATAGTTTAATTATAATGTCAGTGTGGATTCATTAGCATGACAGCTGTCACTGTAAATGGGAGAGCAGGGAGGCTTTCAGAGCCCCCAGGGTCAGGATAATTGATGTAGTGAACAGAATACTGTATTTACTAAACAATGAGATGGGTCTCTATTTTGACCTGGGAAGGGCAATCAGTACAAGCAGGGAATCAATAGCAGCTGAATTTTACTCTGTGATCACATTGATTGAACAGCATTAACCCCTCCCGCCAAGTGTAGATTGTATTTTCTCCTGCAGGCCACAAGAATATGATGAAAGAAGTTTCTAGATCAAAACCATAAGAAAATATGATATTTAGAAGGTCATTTTAGAAAGGCTTTTACATAGAGAGAGCCTCTTTTTCCCAGGGAAAAGAGGGTTTTCTAAAATTGCAAGGCTGTATATGTATATAAACGTACATGCATGTTCCTTCTCCTTCCAATGTCCCATGATCTGGAATTCAACCCCAGTTTCTATACAGACTATAACAAATTATGGGGGTCTTTTACTAAGGCACGCTAGAGTTTTTAGTGTATGCTAATAATTGGGACGTGCTAAATGCTAGAGACATCCATATAGTCCTATGGACATCTCTAGTGTTTAGCGCATCCTAATCATTAGCACGCGCTAAAAATGATAACGTGTCTTAGTAAAAGATCCCCGATATCTCTTTTCATAAAGCTTTGAAAACATATTTATTGTAAACCTTTTGTTGCTTTTTGATACTGTAATTCATGTCCAAATATGATATCTTCTTGACTATAAACCACTTTGAAGTTGCGTTTTTAAGTGGTATAGAAGTATCTATATAGAGTAATAATATACATATTTATACATCTGCTGCATATCTGTGCTTTTGCAATTGCAAATGCTCTTGTGGCTTATTTTATAAAGGTGCATAGGCACATGATTGTTTTATTTCATCGCCTTTATAAAATAAACATTAAATAGGCACATGCTTCATATTTCTTTTTAGTGTGCTCTGTTATAAAATTCCTCTCTCAGTCTTATTAATGAATGAACTAGGAGCATATGTGCTAAACTGTGGCATGATGTTATCGGCTCTATTGTACAATGGTGCAAGCAAGTATCTGAATATCACCATTTTAAGATATTCCTCAGTGCACAATAATATGCAATCTTAGAAATAAATCATTAAAATAACTATATTAATTCATCATACAATATTAACACACAAAATTGAAAGATTTTAGGAACATAAGTCCATCAAGCCCAGCATCCTGTTTCAAACAGTGGCCAATCCAGGTCACAAGTACCTGGCAAGATCCCCCAAAACAGTACAATACATTTTAACCTGCTTATCCTAGAAATAAGCAGTGGATTTTCCCCAAGGCCATTTTAATAATGATCTATGGACCTTTCCTTTAGGAAGCCATCCAAACCTTTTATAAACCACGCTAAGCTAACTACTTTTACTACATTCTCTGGCAATGAAGTCCAAACTTTAATTACATGTTGAGTGAAAATCTTTCTCCGATTTGTTTTAAATTGTAGCTTCATTGCGCGCTCCCTAGTCCTAGTATTTTTGGAAAGAGTAAACAAGCGATTCACGTCTATCCATACCACTCCACTCATTATTTTATAGACCTCTATCATATCTCCCTCAGTGGTCTTTTCTCTAAGATGAAGAGCACTAGCCACTTTAGCCTTTCCTCATAGGGAAGTCATCTCAGCCCCTTTATCATTATTGTCACCCTTCTCTGTATCTTTTCTAATTCCACCATATCTTTTTTGAGATGCAGCAACCAGAATTGAACACAATATTTGAGGTGTGATTGCACCATGGAGCGATACAAAGGCATTATAATGTCCTCATTTGTTTTCCATTCCTTTCCTAATAATACCTAACATTCTATTTGCTTTCTTAACCACCACCGCACACTGACCAGAGGGTCTTAATATATCACCAACAATGACACCAAGATCACTTTTGTGGTCAGTGGCTCCTAAAGTGGAACCTTGCATTACATAGCTATAATTTGGGTTCCTCTTTCCCATGCACATCACTTTGCACTTGCTCACATTAAACATCATCTGCTATTTAGGTGCTCAGTCTCCCAGTCTTGTAAGGTCCTCTTGTAATTTTTTCACAATCCTCTTGCAAATTAACAACTTTGAATAACTTTGTATCATCAGCAAATTTAATTACCTCACTAGTTACTCCCATCTCTAGATCATTTATAAATATGTTAAAAGCTAGCGGTCCCAGCACAGACCCCTGGTGAACTCCACTATCTACCCTTCTCTATTGAGAATACTGACCATTTAATCCTACTTTCTGTTTTCTATCATTTGACCAGTTTTTAATCCACAATAGAACACTACCTCCTATCCCATGACTCTCCAATTTCCTCTGGAGTCTTTCACGAGGTACTTTGTCAAATGCCTTTGTAAATCCAGATACACAATATCGACCAGCTCACCTTTATCCACATGTTTGTTCACCCTTTCTAAGAAATGTAGTAGATTGGTGAGGCAAGATTTCCCTTCACTAAATCCATGTTGGCTTTGTCTCATTAGTCCAATCTTATGTATATGCTCTGTAATTTTGTTCTTTATAATAATCTCTACCATTTTGCCTGGCACTGATGTCAGGCTCACCAGTCTATAATTTCCTGCATCACCTCTGCAACCTTTTTAAAAAAATTGGTGTTACATTGGCCACCCTCCAGTCTTCTAGTAGGTTGCTGAGGTCCTCCCAAGGGATATCCCTAACCCCATCTTCTCCAAAGGATATCATTCGTGTGACACCCACCAATGAGCTCTCTCTGGAGCATCCCACTGGGGTACACAACTAGAAGGACTTCTCTTAATGCAAGATTATCTCTACTTCAGGAAGCAGGTGAAAGCTTGACTCTTCTCCTAAGCCTTGAATGGAACTAACTAGCTATTCGCACACACAAGGAGTAACACTGGCTGCACATGCTGTAGCAGGCCTTGCTTATCCACTCCTATCCTTTTTGAAATCATTTTCCTGCACCTTTTCTGACCAGCACAATTTTCCTTTAGTTAATCGCCCTTATTTTCTAACTTCTGTTATTCTTTTACATCTCCGCTTACACCACATTCTGTCTGTTAAGATACTTTATGTTTAAATCATTTTTATTAACAACAAACAAGGTACCTGAAAAAGCAAGTAGTCAACATTTTACAGTACAAATGTAACCCCCCCCCCCTCCAAAAAAACCTTCCCGACCCCTCATAAGGGACCCTCATAAGCTAAATATCGGCTGGGACCTATGATACTGCCTTTCTCCTCTGTGATCCAAGCCCCCTCCCCTCCTCTCCCTCCCCTGTGATCCCAACCCTCGCTCCCATCTCTAATGTGAACAAGCTCCCCAGCCTCCTCCTCCACCCCCCTCCGGGCTACTTCCTAGATTCCTGATGATATAGTGGAGTCTTATGGACAAGAACAATGCCCACATGCTCTTGTCCATCAAAGTTCCATTCAGAAAATGGCTGCCAAAACTCCTAGCAGTAGCCTTATTGAACTAACCAGTACTTTGAGACTGCTGCTAGAGGTCACAGTGACTATTTTGTGAAAGAAACTGTAATGGGCAGGAGTGAGTAGGCATTGATCTTGCATATAGGACCCCACTAGACCACCAGGAATCTACAAGTTAGGCCTGGGAAGACCTTCAGGGGTGAAAGGGGTGGAGAGTTTGCATCAGGGCTTATTCAGGCCTTAATGAAGTCAGGGTTTGAAGGCAGGGTTATGGTGGAGAAGGGAATGGGGCACCAGTAAGCCTGATGCCACTACCCTGAAGTTAAGCAGGCACTGGCCAATATTCAGATGGGTGCCCAATTAGTTTAGCAGCTAAAGTTTGGACAGCCTTTAGTGTTCTTAATATTGTCTTTAATCAATTAAATACCAGTTACACCCTAGCACCACCCTCAGACCAACCCAACACTAACCAGACAGTACAGGGGTGGTTAGTGCTGATATTTAGCAACACTATCTGGTTAAGATCCACTGAATATCAATGGTTAAGCTGAAGCAAGTGATTTAACTGGGTAGGAGGTGCTCCTGCCTGGTTAAATAGCTTTGTATATCGGGCAGAGGGATTTTCAAATGGCTGCCCAAATGTTGTTGCTCTTTCAAACCTTCCTAAATAAAGGAGAGGCACCAGACACTTTTGTGAAATTTAAAATAACAATATTGAGATCACAAAGAACTAGAGAATTAACACATATAGTAAAGTCTACACTAAATTTCTACAGATAGCTTCTAGTCTCTGCCAGGCTTTACTCAACCTGATTCATGTAGGCCAGAATGGTGTCACAACTGGAAGATGACCATCAAATAAGTCCAGAATATGTTGGAATATCCTGTCCACAGCACCTTCTTACAATAAGCCTATTGTAGCCCTGTCATAGATGCCAAACATACTTTTGACAGGATAAAATGAAAATATTTATTCAGGACACTCCAATGGTCTCAGTTCAGGCGATAGTGCTGGACATGGGAAGAATAGGGATATAGGGAAGATGCTGACATGGAAGGAGAGAGGGACATGGAGGGAAGCTGGATATGAGGGGGAGTAGGGTGATGGGGAGAAATGCTGAATTGAGGTAAGGGAAAGAGGATATGCTGGACAGAAGGGGGCGAGAGAAAGAGAGAGAGGGTGCTGTACTGAAGGGAGGAATTGAAAGAGAAGGTGCTGGTAGAGGGGAAAGTTAGCAAAGAACAGGAATAACAGGATGAAGAATGGGATGGTTGGGGTGAGGGAGATGAAAAGCTGTAGGTAGACGTGCTTTTAAAAACAGGAAGATTGAATATCAACAGTGAATGAAGTCTGAGCATATTGAGGAACAGAAAAATAAGTGGAAAAAAAGTTGAAGGGAAAAGGTCAAAGTCAGAGATGAATATAGGAGAGGAAGTGAAGAAGGCAGGAAGGGAGAGAAGAAGTAGGAGATGGACTGGAGATCTTGTAAAGAAAGTTAAGAAAAACTAAAGGAAAGTAGAAACTGGAGACTGGGACAAACATGATTGAAAAAAAAAAAACAACCAGTCAACAAAGGTAGAACGAAGAATTTTATTCTTAATTTGGTGAATGGAAAATGTCAGTTTTACAGTAACACTGCTTTCTTTACAGTTTGAAGACTCCAGAGTGCAGTTTCTATTCTTTTTCTAGTGCTGCACTGCCTGCAGAGTATGGCTTCTTAGGCTTTAAGTTTAATTTTTGTCTACATATCCATATTTTAAGTTTGTGGTCACTTCTTTTATACATGGAAGGATCTATTTGTGTTCAGTGTTTGTGACTGAGGCCAGGTAGTCTGTTTGCATGGAGTTTCTGTTTAACCTTTGTAATAATTCAGCTTGTTCAGTTTCTCGATAGGCATATTGATGTTCTAGGTCTGACTGCAATATTTGTTGTGTTGCCTTATCCTAGGTAGGGTTCTTGTGTTACTTTGTAAGTTAGTGGTGTTAAGGTAAAGTATATTAGCTGTATAGGTCCTGAGTGATTTTTGTAGGTTTGTATTATAGATACAGTACTTCACAATATGCTTGGGATTGGAAAAGAAATGTGTTTTTATTGGCCTTACACCAAAACCAATTTTTTTTATATATATGGCATGTTCCTGGGGAAATGCCCTTTTTCTGCTTTGCATCCATTCTTAGAGGAGGAGCTATGAGGATTTCTGTGGATGCAAAATATATGTTTAAATTAACAGCTTGATAGTCCAGTGTGCAGTGTTAGGGGTTGGTATTTTTTTATATTAGATTTCTTAGGTTATATATTTAAACTGTTACTTCAAAAGTATGTACCTGTTTTATTAATACAGCTTATTAAGGTGTTTATATTTATTATAAGGCAAAGTTGAAGGATGTGTAACATTGTGGTAATTATTTTGCAGAATACTGTGATGTGTATCGAGATGTTGACCAGACTCTACCATAATGGCAAAGTTTAAGTTATGGGATAACGCTAATTTATTTTAAAATGCGATGAAACTCATAGGAATTGAATGGATTTCGTTGCATTTGCCATGCTGGGAATCACTTCCGCAGCTTTGTAAAAGGAGCCCAAAGTTTCTATAAGTATGTATGGGGGTTTATGTTTATTGCAGGCAGGATAGACAGTTTTTACTTAGAAATCTGTCATCAAGTGCACATTAAGGCATTATTTAGGAGTATACGAAGCACTATTCACACCTACATGCCTAGTGTCCCCTCATTCTAAGTCTGCCCCCCCCCAAAAAAAAAAGTCAAGTCTGGCTATGCCACTGGTAGGAGCATATTCTATAAATTACAGTAGGTGTCTACTTTCCTTTATAGAATAGTAGTGTAATTAGGTATATATGCATATAACATTTAGTCATGAGTGCCATAAAGTTTTCTATAAGTTATATGCATAAGTGGGAGCCCTATCTATGAACTCCTCCCTGTGTACATCCCACATGCAAATATGTGCTATGTAAGTTAAGCAGATTTTTGCAGAATAGCATTTGGTGACCTGCTAGCATATACATGTGTAAAATGCACATACGAGATAACAAAAGAAAGGATAGGACAGCATATAACCACAAACAATGAACAAGAAAAAGCACAGCTGGGCCTTCAGGATTGAGATAAATAGAGTCCTTTAATTCTGAAAAGACACCCCGGCACAGAGGCTGAGAAGGCTAGGGCTTTTCAGCTTGGAGAAGAGACGGCTGAGGGGAGATATGATAGAAGTGTATAAAATAATGAGTGGAATGGATCGGGTGGATGTGAAGCGACTGTTCACGCTATCCAAAAATACTAGGACTAGAGGGCATGAGTTGAAGCTACAGTGTGGTAAATTTAAAACGAATCGGAGAAAACTTTTCTTCACCCATCGTGTAATTAGACTCTGGAATTCGTTGCCGGAGAACGTGGTACGGGCGGTTAGCTTGACGGAGTTTAAAAAGGGGTTAGATAGATTCCTAAAGGACAAGTCCATAGACCGCTATTAAATGGACTTGGAAAAATTCCGCATTTTTAGGTATAACTTGTCTGGAATGTTTTTACGTTTGGGGAGCGTGCCAGGTGCCCTTGACCTGGATTGGCCACTGTCGGTGACAGGATGCTGGGCTAGATGGACCTTTGGTCTTTCCCAGTATGGCACTACTTATGTACTTATGAGAACACCTGCCTCAGGGGTCTAGCAACAGAACATAAAAATAAGAGCAAATGTTTAAAAAAACAATCATAAAATATCTAAAAGATATATATGAAAACTCCATAAAGTCTGCTCTTTCACTTGCCAAACAGGACTACTAATAAACTTGACAAACTCACTTGGCTCAAATCCTTGATGTCTCTTTCCCACATTGAACTTTCTTCTTAAAGTGCTTTCACCTCCAACCGCCCCCCCCCCCCCCCACTTCACTTCCTGCCCTGATTATGACTGAGTACTTTCATGATAAAGGTTCAAAAGATTAACCTTGAGTTCTCAACCATGTCACCTCCACCTCTCCTTTCCCTAGTCTATTCTGTCAACCCCCCTTCAACCCCTGCCTCCTTTTTTTCCTTTTCTGAAATCACTGGAGTAAACTGCATATTTTCTTTCCTCCCACAAATTGACTACCTATACCTCTGATCCTATTCCCACCTATCTACTCAGCAAAATTTCTCCTACTGTCATTCCATCTATCTGCCATATCCTCATTCTTTCACTTTCTATTGCATCTGTT
The DNA here is from genome assembly GCF_901765095.1 of Microcaecilia unicolor. NCBI lineage: Eukaryota > Metazoa > Chordata > Amphibia > Gymnophiona > Siphonopidae > Microcaecilia > Microcaecilia unicolor. Next base: position 189,610,229 of record NC_044031.1, on the reverse strand, counting down.
CCTGATGCCTTCAAACATGCTGTAGTTACACAACTCCTCAAAAAAACTTTGTTGGACCCTACCTGCCCTTTCAACTGTTGCCCCATCTCCCTCCTCCCTTTCCTATCCAAGATACTTGAACATTTTGTTCACTGCTGTTATCTTGACTTTCTTTCATCTCGAGCTATTCTTGATCCACTTCAATCTGGCTGTCGCCCTCTACATTCAACTGAAACAGCCCTTGCTAAAGTCTCCAATGACCTGTTCTGACCAGATCCAAAGGTCTCTATTCTATCCTCATCCTTCTCGATCTATCTGCTGCTTTTGACACTGTTGATCACCATCTACTCCTTGGATTTCAGGGATCTGTTCTTTCTTGGTTATCTTATCTCTCCCATTGCATTTTTAGTGTATGCTTTAGTGGATCCTCCTCTACTTCTATCCCACTATCAGTTGGTGTTACCCAGGGCTCTGTCTTGGGACCTCTTCTTTTCTCCATCTATACTTCTTCACTTGGTGCTCTAATCTTCTCCCATGGTTTCCAATATCATCTTTATGCTGATGACTCCCAGATCTACTTCTCCACATCAGAAATTTCAGCAGGAATCCAGGCCCAATCTCAGCCTGCCTGTCTGACATTGCTGCCTGGATGTTTCACCGTCACTTGAAACTAAACATAACCAAAACTGAGCTTCTTATCTTTCCCCCTAAACCCATGTCTCCTCTTCCCCCATTCTCTATCTCTGTGGATAACACTCTCATCCTCCCTGCCTCATCAGCTTGTAACCTTGGAGTCATCTTTGACTCCTCTCTCTCTTTCTCTGCACATATCCAACAGACTGCTAAAACTTGTCATTTCTTTCTCTATAACATCACCAAAATGTGCCCCTTCCTTTCTGTGTACCCTACGGAAATCTTATCCACAGTCTTATCACCTCTCACCTAGAGTACTGTAACTTGCTCCCCTTCAATCTGTTCAAAACTCTGCTGTATGACTTATATTCTGCCAGTGTGCTATACTCATATTAGTCCTCTCCTCAAGTCACTTTATTGGCTCCCTATCCATTTCCTCATACAATTCAAGCTCATCTTACTGACTTACAAGAGCATTTACTCTGCATCTCCTCAGTACCTCTCCCATCTTCTCTCTCCCTACACTCCTCCATGTATTGGGTAAATCTCCCTTAGCTGTACCCTTCTCCTCTGCTGTGAACTCCAAACTTCATTCCTTTTATCTTGTTGCATACGCCTGGAATAGACTTCCTGAATCAGTACGTCAATCTTCAGCTCTGGCTGTCTTCAAATCTAGGCTAAAAGCCCACTTTTTTGAGGCTGCTTTTAACTCTTATTCACTTGTTCTGTACCCATGATCATTTTATAATTCCCACCTTAAGTATTTTTCTTATTCCTTATTTGTCCTGTTTGTGATTACAGTGTAAGCTCTGTCGAGCAGGGACTGTCTTTTAGATGTCCAATGTACAGCACTGTGTACGTCTAGTAGCACTATAAAAATGATAAATAGTAGTGGTATATTCAGTGGCACTCTCCAGTTAAGTGCTGCTGAGTATCAGCACCAGACCCAGTCACTGTGATTTAATCAGTTAGAAGTCCTTCTGTCTTGTTAAAATATGCTAAATGTCGACACCTGAGTTAACGTACATGAGGATTCTAAGCCATAATTAACCAAATATGCCCAGGCCAAACACATAAATTAATGTTTTGGTCAGAACCAAATTGAATTCAACCCAGAAGATGGAAAAAAAATCCAGAGACATCTTTATCCTGACCTACATCTGTCTATGCCTCAGTCAATATATCAATCCATAGCCTAACATTTAGAATTTATTTGCATCTTTGGGTTGTGCATTCGGTAATGTACACTGCAAACCATCAGCATTGTACTTTAAGGGAGGGTGGATGATAGAAGTGGGGTTGTAAGCTGAGGAGTGTAGCATATCTAATTTCTTTCAGAGGGGGTAATGCCTATCCTTCAACTTCCTCCTGTTCATTATACAAGTGCTTTTACAATAATGTAATTGCTTCCATCAGAAAGTAAAGAGGAGAGCACATGTGATATGATTTTCATTTTTTTCTTCACCTGATAGATTTTCACTCCAGTTAAGTGGTTTAAAAATATCACGGACTGTAGCTGTAAACAGACCTATGAAACTATACCCTGGTTGGCAAAGGGGGAAGGTTTAGGATAAAGAAATGCCAGATAAATGAGTGAAAATGATTAAAGTTTGAAAAACACATAGAAAAATTATGTCATGTATTCTGTGTATTTCCAACTAGTCAATCATCTTAAAGCAAAACTAACGGAACATCTAAAGTTATGAACCTGTGCTAAAAAGTGGCCAGTGCTATCACTAGTGTGGGCCTTTCTCGCATGCTGAAGCCACTTTAGTGCAGCTGTAAAATGGCTGCATTGCCCATTTTATATATTAATGGTCACGTGCTAATTTCTCCATTAATGAGTAGCTATTAGCGTGTGAGCCCTTATCTATTTTCTAGGTGATGTGGACTCCCACATTAACTATCAATTAGCCTGCGGCAATGTATCTGCGTAAACTGATTAGCTCTGGTCACTATTAACCACCCCAGCACTAAAAAATATTTTCTGTTTTTTAGCACATTGGTAATGTACCCTGAACAGAAAACCAGCATCATGCCTGTGCCTAAGTCTAGGCACATTCATTTACGTCAGGTAAAACTTGGTGTAAATACCGGTGCCTAAGTTAGGCTTGGAGCAGGTGTATTTTATAACCGTGTGCACAGATTTTTGGAATGCCCATGGTTAGCCCATTCCATACCCATGGCCACACCCCCTTTCTGGCAGCATGCATTAGAATTTACACTCCACACTTTACAGAATATGCCTTAAAAGCTGTGCATGTAAATTCTAATTAATGCCAATTAGTATCAATAATTGCTTGTTAAGTGGCAATTATCAGCATTGATTGGCTTGTTAAGCAATTAAATTGCATGCACAAATCCAGAATATGACCAGATTTGTCCATGCAATTTTAGTCGCACTATATAGAATCCAAGGGATAATGTATATATGGAGGGGCATTTTCGATATGATGTCTAAGTCCGACTTTGGACATTTTGCAGAAAACTTCCAAAATCTGAATAACGTCTATCTTTTTTTTTTTTTTTTTTTTTCATAAACACTGTTTTGAACAAGGTTTTCTGATTTGGATGTTTTGTTTTTTAGTCCATAAAAAAAAAAAGGCCAAGCGCAAAATGCACAAAATCAAGCCATTTGTATGTAGGAGGAGCTAGCATTTTTAGTAGACTGGTCCCCCCAGACATCCCAGGAAAACAATAGGGCACCCTAGGGGGCACTGCAGTGGACTTCATAAATTGCTTCCAGGTACACATCTCACCATTGCTCCCTTGTCTGCTGAGCCCCACAAAACCCACTACCCCAACTGTACACCAGGAGTTATCTTCTGTTATAGGTAAATCATTTAAGGTACACAGAGGTGTTTTTTTTTTTTTTTTGCTGAATTTAAGGAGTTACAAACAGTTATTTAAGACAGAGACCATAAACCTTTTTGTTACCAGAGTGGCCAGTCTAGGACAGAATTTTTGTGCCTAAGTAAGGAGTTAAACCAGAGACTAATTTCAGATGAGGAGGGAACATTTATTTTAAGAAGTTTTTTAAAAGTGATGATTGTGGCAGCAGTGGTATTAAGCAATTGTTGACCAGGAGAGTATGGGAATGTCCATGGAGGGGAATAGGTAGAGATGAAAAGGGGATAGTAAGCAATGCTCAAATTTGATCCATCTGGGAGAGTTTTGAGAACTACTTTTGTGAAACCAATAAATTGCTTGTGGAAAATCTAAATGCAAGGTGATATGATTTAAAGTCTGGGAAGTTAATACCACCCTGAGTCTTATGCATTTTAAGTTTCTGGAGAGCAATTCTAGGGGGTTTATTCTGCCATAAAAATGTTGAAATCTTACTTTCTATCTGTTTGCAGATAGAGGGAGGAAAAGAGAATGGAACCATACTAAGGGGTAAGAACCAATTTAACAGCTTCCGTTCAGCCCCACCAAAACAGATAAAGTGGATTCCATTTTTTCAAGAGTTGAAGTGACTATTGATAAGAGATCATTTGAGTTTAACTGCAGGGAGTGATCAACTGTGCTGCCGAAACAGATACCCAGGGATTTGATGCTAGTATGTTCCCATTTAAAGGGAAGTGAAGGTATGTGATGTTTTTGGATCAGAGGATATAATGGAAGCACAGCAGATTTAGTCCAGTTGATTTTATATCTAGATAATAATGAGAAGGAACTTAGGGGAACCAAGATGCCCGCCGAACTAGACGTGTGTGCGTGAGCTCCGGAGTTTCCAGTTTAGTGGGTCTATGTCACGGAGCGCTCCCCGGGAGAAATGGAGAAGAGGAAAGGAAAAGCGGCGGCTCATACCTCCTCGAGCGCTGCTGGTGGTCCCGCCATGACACAGCCCACACTTGAGACTTTCGGAATTCGCCCACTGGGACCGAGAAATCCTGCTACTGGAACCTCCGAAACGACATATACGGAGCACAGTATAGAGGGCGCTACTTTGAGCCCGTTGGCAGGCCTGACCCCACCACAACCTGAAAGGAGTAGCGGAACAGAGGAAGCGCTGATTGAACAGCTGTCCGAAGCGGGCAGACTATCGTCGGCGGTGGGAGGTCCAGTTCTGGCTTCAACCCCAGGTACTGATACAGCAGAAAGGGGATTTTCGTCCCTAGCCTTAACCCGAGAAGTAAATCTTCTAGGGTTGGGAGGTGGTATGGAAAAGCCTGCAGAGGTCACCATGGATGTGATTTGGGAGGCCATTCAGGGGGTGAATGTGAACCTCCAGCGAATTTTTAATGCCTCACAGGCTGAAATAAGTCAATTAAAGGAACAATCTAACCAGCTTACCACCAAAGTCGAATTCCATCAGGAAAAAATTCAGACTTTTGATTTGAATTTAAAATCTACGCAGACTACAGTGGGGGCTGTTATTAAAGAAAATAAAATCCAGGCAAAGAAACTGGAATATATAGAAAATCAAATTAGAAGGCATAATCTCAGAATACTTAATTTTCCGATTTCATCATTTCTTACTCCAGCTGAACTATTGAAAAAGTATTTTTTGGAAGTTCTGGATATTCCTGTTGAAAGTCACCCTTTGGTGTCAAAAATGCAATATATAAAAAAATTTATGCCTACAAATTCAGAACCTCCGCAAGATAATTTGACTGATTTTCTAGAACGTTCTGAGATTTCAGATCGAGCAACATTACTTACAACGTTTGCCTTGGAGTCAGATAAGACTTTAATTTTACGTTCTTATTTCAGGAAAATGAATGTAAATTTTATGGGCGGGAAAATACGCATTTTTCCAGATTTAGCTAAAGAGACTCAAACCAGGAGAAGGGAGTTATTGGCATTGAGGCCAAGAATCCTTTCCCTGGGTAGAACATTTATCCTTAGATATCCATCTAGATGTATGATCTCATTAGATGCTATAGATTACCTTTTTTTCTGTCCTATTAAATTAAAAGATTTTCTTTTAGCTAAGGAGGCTATACGTGACCCGTCTGTGATGGCTGCTCCCATTTAGTTCTACTGTCTAGGCTGCAGGATATCAAAGTCCTTCTAGTTCAGTTTTGATATGTGTCATTTTTTAAGTTGTATTAGTTAAAATTTCCTACTCTTGGTTCCCCCTTGTTGTGGACAAATATGATAAGACTTTGTTTGTAATATAAATACTTGGAGTTATATTCTAAATCTATACATCTTAATGTATAAACATTGGTGTGTTATTAAGATGAAAATATAAAAAAACAATAAAAAAAAAAATAATAATGAGAAGGAGTCTATATTAGAAAGGAGAAATAGAAGGGAGTCTGAAGTGGTGTTTGAAAGCATATATACAGTATGTCATCAGCATATATTAATAGTTTAAATTCTTCAGGACCAATGCAGGCACCTTTAATATTAGAATTATTTCTAATAATCATCGCTAGCAATTCCAGGGTGATATTGATTAGGAGTGGGGAGAGAGGGCACCCCTATTTTGTGCCTTTCTTTATGGGAAAAGGAGAGAGAAAGAGTGTCATTAATGGAAATGGAGGTCATAGGGTTATCGTATAACAGGTGGACCATAGCTATACATTTTTCACAGAACCCAAACCATTTCAAGGAGTGAAAGAGGTGTTACCATTCTATCCTGTCAAATGCCTTTTCTGCACCCAGTGATACTGTAATTGGAGGTTCATTAAAATGTCGGGCATTCAACAGGATATTCCAAAAGAGAAATGAATTATCATTAGGCAATCGATGGGGTGTAAACCTGTGAATGATGAGAGGGAGAAGAGACTGTAGACGAGTGGCTAGGATTTTGGCAAAAATTGTATCAATATTGATAAGTGATATTGGCCTGTAATTTTCCATTTTGTTTAGGTCTTTCTCAGGCTTGGGAATTACTATGATTGTAAAGTCTAAGAAGGAGCCTCTAGGAGAGTCAACTGAGAGAACGTGATTATATAACTGAAGGAGTTGAGGGATAAGGATATCTGAAAAAGCCAGATAAAGTTCTATGTGAAATTTATGATTGCCTGGTGCTTTATTGTTTGGGAGTGTTTTCATTACAGAAATTACTTATTATTTAGTGATGTTCTCATTCAGAGAATCTAAGTGATGTTGAGGTATTTTGGGGGAGTTTCAAGGAATTAGTGAACGTTTGGAAGGAAGAGGATGAGAAGTCAATTTCTAAGATATATAATTTGTTTAGAAGTTTTAGAATTGTTGGGCTATGGCTGAGTCAGTGACATGTGTATTGTTCGAAGCGGCAATTATCTGACTGATTCTAGATCTGTTGTGTTTAGATTTCCAGTATTGTCCTAATAAGTGACTTGATCTGTTGTTTTTGTCATAGTATAATAACTTTTGAGAGTGTATGCATGACAGTGTTCCTTGTGAAAGGGGGGTATTATATTAAATTTTAGTTTTCTGAATCTCAGAATAGGTAAAGGAATTACTGTCAGATATATATTGATTTTCCAAATGTTTAATAGTTTTGTAAAAGTGTTATTTTCTTTTTTTTCTCCTTGTTTTTTCTAGCAGAAAAATTTATAATGGCTCCCCAGACAGTAGCCTATAAATGCATTCCACCAGTTGTGAACCTAGTGTCATTAGGCAAATTATTAAGAAAGTAATCCTTTATGATATTAGTGATATAATGTTTAAAGGATGATTCCTGCAAAAGAGATGTTTGGAATCTCCAGGGGGGCCTAGAGGCGTGTAACTGAAGGGGAGTGACGTAAACGGAAACAGCCGAGTGATCTGATACAACTGAACCATGATTTATTTGCATTCACTATGTTGGAGAGTAGTGCAGAGGAAATTAAGAAGTAGTCAATTCTGGAGAAGCTGGCATGGGGCGGAGAGTAGAAAATGTATTCTCTCAGGGAGGGGTGCCAGATTCTCCAGGGATCATATAAACCAAACAGTTTTTTTAGATTGTCTATGGCAAGCATTGATTTGGACTGTCCAAAGGGGCATCTGGATTGTCTGTTGAGAATGTGATCCTGAGTTTAATTAAAATCACCACCTAAAATAATATTGGTTTATTGAAACTGTAAAAGGTTTGCAGAGATTTCCTGAAAAAATTTGGGTGAGTCAGTATTAGGGCCACATATATTATGTAAAACATAGGAGGTATTAGAAACTTGAAATTCCATAGCTGTCCATCTACCTGTAGTGTCAGAGGATTGGCGTGTGATAATAGCTGGAAAACTTTTATTGCGGAGGGTTGCTACTCCATTTCTTTTACACTGGGCAGGGAAAAAAGCAGCAAAAACAAAGTGATTATTCTTAAGATATTTACCCTCCTGTTTACTAAAGCTTAGCTGGCTGTGTTCTAATGTTAGCATTAGCGCATGGCCATTAAAAAAATTACCGCAGGAGCCCTTATTGCCTCATATTTAGGAGGCACTAAGGGTTTCCGCGTTATGGACATGCTAACCAGTCAGTGTGCTGGTGATTTCAGCTAGCTGGTTAGTGCATTCGTGCTCATTTTCCACCCCAATATGCCCCCTCTAAAAAATTGTAAAAGTAAATACCACACACTTAGCACTCGAATGGAAGAACTAATGCAGAACACTTTAGCATGTCCTGCATTAGACACACTCAAGTACCTAATAGAGCTAATTTTCAAAGCACTTAGGGGTCCTTTTACTAAGCCACGTAAGCCCAACATAAACCAAAATGGAGTTACCACCTGGCTACCGCATGGCTTTTGCGGTAATTTCATTTTTGGCACGCATCCGATATGCACAGCTGAAAAATAATTGTTATTTTTGGATGCGTATATTCGACGTGCGCCAAGTGGCATTTGACATGCATAGGTCATTACTGCCCGGTTACCATGTGAGACTTTACCACTAGGTCAATGGCTAGCAGTAAGGTCACAGGCCCAAAATGGACTCGCAGCAATTTTTATTTTGTCGCACTGCCATTTTCGGCAAAAATCTTTAAAAGGTCTTTTTTACAGGCACGCTGAAAAATAGATTGGCGTGCACCCAAAACCCATGCCTACACTGCAGCAAGCCATTTTTCAGTGCACCTTAGTAAAAGAACCCTTTAGACTTACAAAATTCCATAATGGGCATCTCACTGGCGGTAAACACTGAGATGCCCATTATATTCCCATGGGCAAAATCTCAACTTTTACCGCCAGCTGATTTTTACTGTGAGCTAAAAATGCTAGCGCAGCTTTGTCAAAGGCCCCCTGTGTAACTTTGTAAGTCATAAGTACATAAGTATTTCCATACTGGGAAAGACCAAAGGTCCATCAAGCCCAGCATCCTGTTTCCAACAGTGGCCAATCCAGATCACAAATACCTGGCAAGATCCGAAAAAAGTATAAAACATTATATACTGCTTATCCCAGAAATAGTGGATTTTCCACAAGTCCATTTAATAACGGTCTATGGACTTTTCCTTTAGGAAGCCGTCCAAACCTTTTTTTAACTCCGCTAAGCTAACCGCCTTTACCACATTCTCTGGCAACGAATTCCAGTCTAAGTTCTTTGAAATATGCGTCCCCATATCTTAGTAAAAGGGCTCCCGTTATTTAAGCTCCACATACTGAAGAAAATGTATATTATTATGAAGAAAATTTATTGCTGATTAGAAACAAATGCAAGGGCATTTTTATTTTAGCAAGCATTTTAATATTGTGCAGTAAGATGTAACAGCTGTCTGGATGTTATTTGCAATGGAAGTCATTTTTCATAACTGCTACATTATAGGCTATTGAGTACCACTGTCTCTTTCCATTTACTTTAGATTATCCAGAAAGAGACTGGTATTCTCTTCTATCTGGACCATATTTTAACATAGAGACTGGATTTTTTTTTTTTTTTTTTTTTTGCTGAAGTTAATAAGTACCTTTCTGCTACAAATTTTCTTAAGTACTGAATTTATGTGAGAAAAGTTTGAGTGAACTAAGCTCAAGACCAAAGATAAAGAAAACTAGCTTAGTAAAAATGGAATTCCTACCAACAATTATATTAATCTCCCAATTGAAAGCTACTGATTTCCTGACTGGCCTCTGTATTCACATAAATTAAATATGCTTAAAAATAAAAACACAGACCAGGAAATATTGCATGTAGTATGACACTTCTACGAAAGCTGCTGACCTTCATTCTAGATTTCATAGAGGCAGGCTGCCTACGTAAGAAAGAGAATTTGGCTTAAACTCTCTAGTCAAGAGCTGTATAAGATTATTTTTAATGTCGTATCTCTACAGCAGCCAGATACTGTGGGTATTTGCTAGAAGAACTGCTTGTGCAGAACATTCTCGCTCATCCACACAAACACATAAAGCACACAAGAGACGTTAAAATTTATTAACCACGTTGTCAGCTTAATTGCTGCCAGTTTTATTCCTCAGTCATGATTCTATTGCATTCTTCGGGCTGCATGCTCTTGACCTTCTGAAGGAATGTTTTCAGGTCCTCGAGCCATCTTTTCATCCTTTATCTGCTTCCTTAACTGACTGACTTTGTTGTTGTAACTGGAAGTGGACAAGAGTCTTTAAAAGTTTGAAAAAGCAGCCTGGTGAGAGAATGTTCAAGATAAGTATAAAGTCCACCTAAAATTAGTTTGTGTAAATCAACAACTACTAATCTCATTTCAGAGCCTGATTTATCCGTGTTCTTAGTTCTCAAAAATATGTCCTAAAAGATATGTCTCTGCCTATGGAGAATTTTTTTGTTCTTACACTAGCATCCTACAAAATTACTAAACAAAACAAGTAAACTGCTTTTCCTTCTTTACCACGGCAAAAGTAGTTACACGGAAGAGCTTAGTTTGCCAAATGTCTATTTCAGAACATAAAACTATGTACAAGTATGTTTAACTTCACAATTTAAGGTATTTTAATGTCTTTTTTTTAAAATTAAACACACTATTTAAAATATTAGCATTGGAATTAAAAGGATTTATAATTTAAAAAAAAAAACATGACTATAAAAATAGAAAAAGATAGAATGAACAAGTAGGGATACAGAAGGAGAGATGAATATGAGTAAAGGTTTTGATCCCTTTTCATTTGTTCTGCTGATTTACTAATGTCATTGTGTATCATCAGATAGGATCTAGGAGTATAGAAAACACTTATATGGTGTATGTTGCTGATCAAGTTTTATTTATTTATTTTGAGACTGCATCAGTTCCAGTGGGTCTCCTCTTGTCTAGTGTCTACTGTTTCTTACGTAGGAAGGGGTGTTTTGAGGGTCTTCTAAAATTGTGGATGCTAGATATGGATGATGAGAATATATCTGTAGTCCAGAGTAAACTACTAGGTGAAGTGTTTTGACAATAGATGAAACACAGTTTAACATGTTATCCCCCCCCCCACCCCCCACCCCCCGACAGGATGAAAGTACAAGTCAAAAGTTGAAATTATGAACATTACAAGAGAATAAAATGCCCAAGGACAAACAACATTCTTATAACTTGTATCTTGTTGCTGTAACAGTGCACCAAAGTGGAGAATTACTGTTGCTTTTTGTTTCTGGAGGGAGGGTTGTTTTGTTTTGTTTTTTTGTTTTAGAAAAAAAGAGAATGCCCATAGTTCATAACTGGAGATAAGCACATGCAACCTGCCAGAAAAATCTCATCTTTTTTTCAGGAGTAAATACAGTCAGATCTGAAAACACTGCAAGCAAATAAATGATATCTGTATTTAGGTGATGTGAGAGGCCATTTTACCAAGCAGCGCTAAAAAGTGGCCTGCAGTAGCCCCAAAACATGTCTTTCCTATGCACTGACTGAGGCCACTTTTAGCACTACCGGTAAAAGGCAGATAATGGCCTCGCACTCATTTCCCTTTACCACCACCTATTTTGTAGGCAGTAAAAACTCACATGCTAATCCCGTGCTAATCAGTTAGTGCATGGTAATACCCACATGCTAAGCAATTAGCATAGCTGTGCCCATTCTCCACCCCCAAATATGCCCTAGTGCTAAAAAAAAATCAATTTTATTTTTTAGCGCATGGGTAGCACATGCAGATTCCAAAACTACCACGGGACTTCTAAGATTTTAACCTGCAGTAAGAATGCGTTAGTGCTTACCGCAGGTTAGTAAAAGGACCCCTAAATCCTTGTGGGTGAAGAATCTATGATGGTGTGTCCTCCTGCATACTCCATATCTCTCATTTTGTACCATGATAATTTTTTTTGTTTTGTGGAATATCTCTTAAATATTTGGGTTTTTTAATGGAATTTGATTTATTTTTGTTCTATTCAACTTCCAAAGACCAAAACGATTTTAAGAATATTCTTTCTTGCTATATAATCTAGTACAGTATTTTCTCCTTAGCACCTACTATAATCATCCATTGTGTGAAAATGATACATTTTCCAGTTTTGTGTCATTTCTAATTCCCTTCAAAATGCAAGACAAATTTTCTTTTTTTGTGCATAAATAAATCAGGGATTCTCTTGCTACCTTCTCTTTCCACATTCAATTGTTTGATTCACTTTAATTTCAGTAACACTTTCACCTCTTGAGTTTCAGTTCTCCTTCTTGTTCTCCTGGCAGACTTCCATTGTAATCCTGGGCACTATTAAGACATTCTCTGTTTACACATAGACCAAAAGACTGCAGTGGCAGAGTTAAGGTTGGTTGCCTATCTTATCTCATGTCATCAGTCTCTAAGTCAGGCTTTCACCAACAACCATCAATCCTCCCCTTCTTGAGTCACAAATTGTCCTCCAATGATTGGTTCAGCCAACTATTTCAAATTGCTGATGACACTGTTTTTTCAGTCCTATCTTTTTATTATAACTCAGTATGACTAAAGTCTTCTGCCGGCATATCATTTATTTCAGCTTTTTGTATGGCTTCAACTCATTTATTTTTTTCTGTTATCAGTAAGGGCCTTTGTGTGAAGCTGTAGTAAAAAAAAGGCCCTGTGGTAGAGGCGGTGGCTGTTTTTACCATGCGCCAGGGCCTCATTTTACTGCAGCGGGGAAAATACCTGAAAAAAAGAAATAGTTGTGTGGTAAATCCACACTTGCCGCGTGGCCATTTCAGGGGAAGCACTTACCATCACCCATTAAGGTGACGGTAAGGGCTCCTGTGCCAACCCAGCAGAAACCGCCGAGAGGGGGGGGACAGAGAGGACAAAATTCCCCAGGCCCGGACCTCCAGGGGGGCCGGTGCCACGCCGACTCCGTGGGTGGTACGGACAGACGCTCCCTCCCTCCCAGGGCCCACCCGCCGTCCCTCCCTCCAAATTTCAAAGGCTATCTCCTACCTCGTCCTCGTCGGGGTTGGTTACGGCGACAGCTGCCTGCACGCAGTGAAAAGCATGCAGGCTCATGCTTCAGCCTTCCCTTGTCTGTCTCTCAGCTCTGGTCCCGCCCTCAAAGGGACGAGGTAGGAGATAGCTTTTGAAATTCGGAGGGAGGGACGGCGGGAGGGGGGCCTTGGAATTCGGACAGAGGAGAGGGGGTGGAGGGGGGAGAGGCAGTGACCTCGGGGGGGGGGGGCGCAGTGACCTCGGGGGGGGGGGCCAGGAGCGGCCTTGTCCCGGGCCCGGCCCAGTCTCTCGGCAGCCCTGCCGGGCAGCACACAACACTGGTTACTGCCTGGAGTATAAGTTTTAGAAAAATAACAGCAGCACCGGAAATGCCACTTGCTGGAGGCAGAACTATCTCCGGTGGCTGCGTTGGGCCAGCAGTACTTCCAGGTTGCTGTGTGGCAACCCTTTAGTAAAAGAGCCCCAAAGGGATGTAGTCAAAGCGTGATTTGTCTGATTTGTCCAGATATTCCTACATTTGATTTAAGAACAGTTCATTACGTATTCACATAGAGGTCAATATTCAAACAGCATTTATAAATTTTGCACCATACTAAACACAGAGGACTATATTTAGTAAATGGGGCGCTGCAAAAAATGCACAATGAGCACTATTCTATAAACAGCAGTGCCTAAATTAGGCATGGATCCCCCCAATTATATAATAGTGTAAGCATCTTTAGTGAACGCCCCCAAACCACCCGTGCTCCCTTTTCAGTTGTACGTAAAGAATTTATGCATGCATCTTTATAGAATAGTCCTTAGCAAGATGGGCATGTAAATCCAAATTAAATGCTAAAAGGCTCATTGTTCAAATAACATGCACACATATATTGGGCACATGCCCAAATTTGGATGTGCAATTTTAAGCACAATTTATAGAATTTTAAGCACCATTTAAGCACACTGCTTTCTAAAAAAAATATCCAGATGCCATATATTTATATTGTAAAGGGGTCCGCTTCCTCCACTCTGTTTTGGGGCCGGCAACCCTGTTAGGCTCACAGGTTTCCAGCAAAGAACCAGACTGCCATATGGACTTAAGACCAAAGTGCTTTATTCTCAATTCAGTTCCACTCTCAAAATTGAAATGCAGTTCACAAACAGGGTTCAGGCCGGGTTCCAAACTCCAGCCAACATTCAGTTCCTTAACAGTTCCGGCCCACTTCCTTTGCACTACCTCCCCTCTCCCTCAGAAGGGCTCAGTCAAAGTTCAGCCTGCTGTTCTATACATCCCAATAATTCAACCCTTTTCAAAAACAGTCTCTTCAAAGGAAACCACTACTTAATGCCCCTGTCCTCTTCACAGCACCCAGGAGGACCCTGTACCAAACAGGGCTGGCAGCTTTCCTCCTACCTCACAGCACCACACCCCTGTGGCCTCTCACACTGCCTTCATGTGCTGGACAGGGCTACATTTACATTCTCCCACTCCATGGCAGCATACTCTTCCCCCCCAGGGAAGCTCCAGTGGCAGGCCCTTTCCGTCCTCCACCTACTCCATGGCGGCTACTCTCTCAATCAGTTTCCTCTCCCTCCTGGTAGCTGGGGGCCACCCAGATATCTCACTCTCCTCTCACAGCTGGAGGGAATTATATACTGGCGATGCAGCTAAGGGACTGAGCTTCACCTCCCCTTCTCCCTCTAGTGGGGAAGGGAGTACCTAGCACTGAGCCACTGCTCCCCCTGCTGGGGTTGGAAATCTGTTCCACCCTTTTGGGGCTACCCTCCTCCTTCTCTGTGGGGCCCAGAGTGCTAGCTTTGTCACTATATATGTCACTATATATATATATATATATATATATATATATATATATATATATATATATATATATGGCCATTCTACAATCTAGACACCCACATTTATGCAGCCTTTTGCATGTATAAAGGTAGAGAATGGTAGCACTTATACATGTAAGTGTACACATACCTATGAAAGTGCCAGTGAGGCACCTAACTGCTCCAATGATGCACTTATGGCCTTATTCTTTGTTTTTGTTTTTTAAAATACATTTTTTAAAATACAAAATCAAAATGCACAAGATAAGAAAAAAATCTGAGAAAACTTCAGACAGAAAACTACATATCAAAATTTCTCCTAGCCCACATCAAGAGAGGTAACTTCGCCTCACAGTTACGAATTTATATAAGAAACAAAGGGGTTCTTTTACTAAGGTGCGCCGAAAAGTGGTCTGCACAGGTGTAGACGCGTGCATTGGACAAGCACAGGTTCATTTTTCAGCGCACCTGGAAAAAAGGCTTTTTTTTGGCCGAAAATAAACATGCGGCAAAATGAGAATTGGTGCATGTCTGTTTTGGGCCTGAGACCTCACCGTCACCCATTGACTTAGCGGTAAGGTCTCACACATTAACCGGGTGGTAATCGTCAGAGCACGAACAATGCTGATTACCACCCAGTTAGAGCTGCCTGGCACACGTAGTGGGCATGTGTAGCGTGTGCTAGAAATTAGCATATGCTAATACTAGAGACACCCATTTTAACATGCGCTAAAAATGTTAGCGTGCCCACAATGCGGCTTAGTAAACAGAGCCCAAAGAGTTTAGAAATGTTCAACTCCAAAACTATGCCTTGTCTCTAAGGGGTCCTTTTACTAAGGTACACTGAAAAATGGGCTGCACTGCTGTAGGAGTGTGTTTTGGACACGCACATAATCCATTTTTCAGCATGCCTGTAAAAAGGCCTTTTTAAATTTTTGCTGAAAATGGACATGCGGCAAAATAAAAACTGATGCATGCCCATTTTGGGTCTGACACCTTACCGCCACCCATTGACTTAGCGATAAGGTCTCACACAGTAACCGTGCAGTAATCGTCCAAGCACGTAGAATGACTATTACTGCCCGATTTCCACCGTGCGCAGGAAAATAAAAATTATTTCCTGGCGCACGTAGTGGACTTGCATATAAAACAAAACTACCGCAAAGGTCACTTGGTAGTCGGGCGGTAACTCCAAATTGACGCACATAAGACGCACATATGTTCCTAGGTGGCTTTTAAAAGGGCCCCTAAATTAAGTACTCCACATTACATTTACCCTAAGCAAAAAAAAAAATCTAGTTCTCATGTCCTTTAAGAAATTGCTCCAATTGCATAGAATCCCCAAAAATTAATTCTTTCCCCTGAATGGTAATAATACATTTACATGGAAATTTGAGAAAAATAGATGCACCCAGTGCCACTACTCAGGACTTGAAGGCCAAAAAAAGTCTTGCCCCTGAGCACATCGAATATCGTGTTCAATTCTGGTCGTCATATCTTAAAAAAGGAATTAGAAAAGGTGCAGAGAAGGGCGACAAAAATGATAAAGGGGATGGGACAACTTCCCTATGAGGAAAGTCTAAAGCGGCTAGGGCTCTCCAGCTTGGAGAAGAGGTAGCTGAGAGGAGATATGATAAGAGGTCTATAAAATAATGAGTGGAGTTGATGTGAAGCGTCTGTTCACGCTTTCCAAAAATACTAGGACTAGGGGGCATGCGATGAAGCTACAATGTAGTAAATTTAAAATGAATCAGAGAAAAGTTTTCTTCACTCAACGTGTAATTAAACTCTGGAATTCGTTGCCAGAGAATGTGGTAAAGGTGGTTAGCGTAGCGGAGTTTTAAAAAGGTTTGGACGGCTTCCTAAAGGAAAAGTCCATAGACCATTATTAAATGGACTTGGGGAAAATCCACTATTCCTGGGATAAGCAGTATAAAATGTTTTGTACTTTTTTGGGATCTTGCCAGGTATTTGTGACCTGGATTGGCCACTGTTGGAAACAGGATGCTGGGCTTGATGGACCTTTGGTCTTTCCCAGTATGGCAACACTTATGTACTTATGAAAGAAGGAAAGCCAGGAGTCAAAGTCAGTGAGAAAGGAAGAAAGGGACTTATAAGGGGGTCAATAAATGACAGCTACTCAGAGAGGTGGAGGAGTGAATAGACAGATGGAATGGACCGAAGGAAGAAAAGCAGTGAGACTGAGATGGAAGAAGAGGCTGAAATCTACAAGAGGTTGAGAATAGTAGTCCGACATTACCTCTGCAGCCAAGCAGGCGAGGAGTATAGGAAAAAGGTAACCTCCATGACACAGGGCTGCAGCTTAAGCAGAGTCTTCAGGGCAAAGCCAAGTCTCAGTTAGGGAAAGCAGATGGAAAGTATGGGAGATAAAGAGGTCTTGGATGTAGGAAAGTTTTTTTACAGACAGAGCAAGCATTCCACAGAGCACATGAGAAAGGTAGAGAAGAATGGGAGAGGAGAGGAACAGGAATTAGATTGGAGACATCACTGTGTGACCTGCAAGAATAGGATGAGATCTGATGTAGAGGACCAGGATTGGGATTGATATCCCCAGCGGAGAGCAGGAGAAGGAGCAAGAGAATACAGGGAAGAGTAGGAGAGGCATGATGACAGTGACAAAGACAAGATGTACTCAGACAGAATGGAGATGGTTGAATGAAAGGAAGGAAATGTTGAAGGTTGAAAGCTGAGAAGAAGAGAGAAGATAAAAGGGATGGTGAGATGATGAAAGCAAAATGTGGGCAATGTGTTCCTGCAGTATACAGTGGTTTTAGATGAAGAAAGAGATTGGGAAGGGAAAGTGCCAAGAAAACAAACTGTACTGGAACCATAAGAAATAGCAGAGAGAAAGTATAAAAAGTTTGGCTCCTGGAGTGAAGGCCCTTGAAGGATCGGGGTGGACCTGGGTGTTACCCCGGACTAGGCTGTGAGGATATGCAGATGGGTTGCCTCCACAGCACCTGGAAGGCAGCTGGTGAAAGTGCTGGACACCTGGAGCGAAGGACCTTGGAAGGTTTGGGGTGGATCTGGGAGTCACTTCAGACTAGGCGGTGAGGATATGCAGATGGGCTGCAAGTCCTCCATATCACCTGGAAGGCAGAAGCACTGGACTCCTGGAGCGAAGACCCTGGAGGGGCAATTAGCACCAATAATTACTTGTCAAAAAGCCAATTATTGGCACTAATTGGCTCATTATTCAATTATATTTGCACGCACAATTTATGGTGACTTTTATAGAATTACTGTTTAATGAGAACTTGTTATACTGTCTATTCTGACAAGTGGATCATGTGAGTATGTTGTTTTGAGTAGGTAGGGAGGGTATCTGTGAATTCCTCACTTTATTCCCACTCATTCTAAACTTTCATGTAATTTCAACTGGAGGACCTATATTTTTGAAGACAGAAAACATAGTGTAAGTGCATAACATCTGCTAGTTCATTTGAAAACAAGGAGAGAGTATATCATCAACTATGAAATAAAATTGCTAACTGCATTAATTTGTTTTATTTAAGGGGTAGCAAGCATATAGTTCAGGTCAACCATGAGCTTGCTTGGCAGAGAACCAAGTTTTAGAGTTCCTGGTTTGGCTCTGAACATTGACAGATTCAGTAGCAGCAGCAACCGCAGATGTTAGTGGTTAGGAGTGTGGCAAATGTAAAAGTAAACTGTACTCCCTTTAGCTCCGCTACCCTACCTTCATCACCCCCCCCCCCCCCCCCCCCAAGTAATCCAACATTAATTTTAAAATGTAAAATAGTTTGTTTTACTAGCTCAACATTCCCAGGGCATAGAATACCGGTGAAGTGTTTCCCACTATGACACTTTCTCTCTGGCTGACAGGGGTAACAACTGTATTTGCTGTATCACTGTGAGCACTGCTGTGGTTTGTTTCCCTTCATTTGCTTACATGAGAACAGAAATGTAACACTGAATGCAGTTGCTGTCCTATACACAGCTGACTAGAAAAGAAATTCATGTTTAAAGGCTTGTTCATCTAGTTGGTCCAATGAGAGAACCAAAGGGTAGGGGGATAATTTTATAAAGGATATTTTGAGTATAAAGGAATTTTTACACACATAAAATGGCTTTTTTGCACATGTAGCTCAGCAATAAAGGTTAGCAAAGAAATTGTCTCCAAAAATCACAATTACTTTGCTTATCACAGTAGATGATCAAAATAATGCATCTCAACTGGACTCTTCAATCAACACCGCTTTGGGTGATTCTCTTCATAAAGGTGGTTAATAAATCCAAATAAATAAGAAAGGGCCTCAGAACAAAAGCTCTATTTAATAAACTTCTTCAAAGGGCCAAATTTGTTTTTCATCGTTCCTTAAAAAAACTCCTCCAACTCAATTGCACTTGCAAAATCTCTTCCATATAATATTTATAAATTATAATGTTCAAATGCAGGTTCAATAATAGTCAGCAATATGCTATGGGTCAGCCTCCAGTGCCCAATTGAGGCCTTAATCTCTGCTGGATCAGGAGCATAAACCCAGTTTTTATCACTCTTTTTCTGATCTGTTCAACCCAAGATGGCGGACACAACTTTATACAAACTTCTAAAATTGAAATGACTAGTCAGCCTGCAAAACAACGAAATAACCAGTCAGGATGTAAAGTAGTTATCAGCCTCTTACCACAGCTTTAAAAATGACACTTTCCAGTTTAAATTTATATTGAGGCCATGAGGCTGTACAACGTGCAATCTAAATATCCACTTTTGCTGCAATTAGAGTAATAGTTTTCCCCAAACTCCTTCCCATACTCATTAAGGTAACATATCCAACAAACAACATCATAGATCATAAAATATATACCAAAATAAAGGTGCTTCTATTTTCTGTTTCTTCAAGCTATAAAGATGTTCTGTAAGCTGTACTTTAAAAACATAAGACGTTTTCCCATTATATAATTTGTTTTCCCTAATAGAGCACAAATTATCTTACATAATTTTACATCATATATATATATATATATATATATATATATATATATATATATAATTTTTTTTCATGAAATCTATACATGTGGAAGGGAATTTTCGATATGCATTCTAGTCCGATTTTGGACATTTTGTACAAAACGTCCAAAATCCACATAGGAAAGAAGGTCATTAAAATAAACATCTATTTTTTTATACTGTTTTGAAAAAGGTTTTGTGATTTAGACGTTTTGTTTTTTGGTTCATTTTCGAAAAAAAAAAAGTGAATAGGTGCAAAATGTAGAGATTCATGCCATTGGGATGTAGGAGAGGCCAGCATTTTTAGTAGACTGGTACTGCAAACATCCCTGGAAAGCAATGGGGCACCCTAGAGGGCACTTCTGTACACTTCATAAAAATGCTCCCAGGTACACATCTTACCTTTGCTCCTTTATTTTGTACCCTGAGACCTCAAAATCCCACCGTCCCCTATTGTACACCACTACAATAACCCTTAAAGTTGAAGGGGGCACCTATAAGTGGGTACAGTAGAATTTTGATGACTTTGGGAGGGTTCACAGTTTCTATCACAAGTGTGACAAGCAGAAGGAGATCTGCACTGACCACTACACTACTCCAGGGACCTGCATACTGCTCTAATAGACCTGACTTTAACATCTACAGCTGTCATAGAGGCTGGTAAGTCATATTTTTATTCACATTTTGGGGGAGTGGGAAGGGGTCAGTGACCACTGGGGGGGGGTATTGGGGGGGTCACCCCTGATTGCATCCAGTGGTCATCTGGTCATTTAGGGCACCTTTTTGTGCCTTATTAGTTCTGAAAACAGGTCTAGACCAAAATATCTTGTTTTTACTCCTGGACATTTTGGTTTTGTTCCATTACGGCTATAAAATGTGCAAGTGTTAGGCACGCCCTAATCCCGCCTTCAAAACACCCTTAACAAGCCCCCTTGTGATTTGAATGCATTTCTGACAGACCTCATAGAAAAATGTCTAAAAATAGGTTTTGAAAATACTGATTTGGACATTTTTGTGAGAAAAACGCTGCACTGTCTTTGATGAGCAGGCTTCAAGGGAGCAGGTAGTTGGTCAAAGGTCTCTTAGGATTTTGTCATTGGGTTAAAAGTGTCCCATCTGTCTCTGTCAGGAGGGGGTGAGTTTCTGGTTAACTGATTGCAGACTGGGTGGAACTGCCTGTAAAACCTGGCAGAGACTTTTAATGTTTTTGGCAAAGTATGCAGCAAAATCATTTGCAGTTCAGTTTAGACTGGGCAGGCTGGTTCTGTTGTGAGGGTTGCAGTAGGCTCTTTACTATATTGAACAACTGCTTGGTTGAATTGGCAGCCTGTGCAATGCATTGAAATACCCTGAACAGGTGATTCAACCAGCCAGGACCATTTCTGACCATTTAAATCACTTTTAATATCGACTTGGAAGTTTGCGCGCATGAATGCTAATAAGTGCCAATTACTGGTAGTTAACACCAATCATTGGTATTAGTGCCAGATAAGCACCAATTCAGAGTAAACTTTCCAATTAAGTTACACACGTAATTATCAGTTGTTTCTAAAACTGTGCATGCAATTACGCACCTAACTCTGCAGAGAATGAGTAAGACAGAGCCTCTAGACCTGTAAGTTTGCACAGGCTGAGAGGAGCTGTTCCTGGGGCAGGTTAGGAAAGGAATTTGTTGTTATGTAAAGAGAGTTGTGGTAGCCGTGTTAGTCCACTCTTAAAGGTTATCAATAGAAATCAAACAAAATAAAACATGGAAAAGAAAATAAGATGATACCTTTTTTATTGGACATAACTTAATACATTTCTTGATTAGCTTTCGAAGGTTGCCCTTCTTCGTCAGATCGGAATAAGACTACTGTAAGTTATGTGCATAAGTGCTACAGTTGGGTGCATACATGTACACTTGGCACAGACCTGGCATAAGCGGGCACGCCTAAATGTAAGCATGTTTCTACCAACTAATGCTCGTAGTCTATAGCAGAATCTGTGCACACAGATGTCGTTATAAAATGCGCACTCTCCGCGTTGCATCTAGGTGTGCAAACAGAGGCACCAAGTTATAGATTGATCCCACAGTGCTAATATTTGAGCCATGAGTTTAGGGCTATTTTTACTGAGTAGCCTTGTCCATCCGCCTTGCCTGCCAGGATCATGTGCTACTACTTCAGACACACACCCAGAACAGATGGTAAGTTCTGCCTTACTGTAGAGCCAGACACGCTTTTTTTGCCTCCTTGCTCAGTCTGACTCTGGAAGATTAGAAGAGCCTGACATTCTCATTCAACTATTGTGAACTGAGCTGTTTATTAAGTGACTTAGGCTTGTGCTTATCTATTCAGTTTCAATAACTCTTTATTATGTGATTGACTGGGACTGCTGTGTACATTTTCCAGGTTCCTAAGCTGGCAGAATGCCTAGATCTTGCCCTGACTGAGGTGACACTAACACCAGATCTTGTCACTACCAGTATGAGTCACTCTGGGATTCAATAAGAAGAGATTTATAGAATAGCACCCCACCCCACCCCCATTAGACTTCTTCTAAAATATGACTTAATTTATTAATTTCATTTGTGCATAAGTCAGAAACATTCAGTTTGTTTTCCAGACAGAAGCTACATTCCGACCCTTTAAAGAACAACTTGCCAGGAGCTGATGCAAAGTTGTAAAACTCATTTCTCATACAACTTTAACAGCTCCTGTGATTTAACTTCATTTCTGGCTCCTGTGTTTATGGCTGTATTTGAATTCTTCATCCTACAGGTGAAACGTTGGTGTGTAATCCACAAAATGTTTCCTGCTGGTCTACTCAGACCCCAGTCAAATCTCTTGCAACCACCTTAAGAACGACTTCTGTGAGTGTACAGAAAAGGCTGTAAATCTGTAGCCTTGCTTAGTGTGGCATGTACTCTGCCTCTAATCCAATTTCCCCTGTGTTTGTTCTCTGTACAGGATCATTTGGCCTGACAGCTATTTAATAAACCTATTTGCTTTTTCTTTGAGACGAGGCAGGAGTGGTGGGTGTTGAGCAGCCATAAGGCAGTAGCGGACAATGAAACCTTCTCCCACTCAACACTCTTCGAAGTCAGCACAGATAAATTGTGAAGAACGGAAAATTAACCTAATGTATCCTTTTAAAAATGAAAAGGACAACAAAATAATGTTATTGAAGGCACTGGGATATAAGGTCAGTATTTAGAGAATGAAAATAGCTAGATATATATGAGAGTTTTTTAATCCAGAGAAGTCCTACTTTCTAGCTTTGTTTTCTGACTTTAGTTGTTGAAGTGTCACTATAGGGCAATTTTACTAAAGGGCTGGCGTGCTGCAACAGGCTTGCCATGCACCAATCCAGAACTACCACAGAAGCCCGGCAGTAGTTCCCACCCGCAGCGTGCACCATTTCTGGTGCTATAAAAATATTTTCTATTTTTGTAGTGCCGGTGCTTACCTGGAGGTGATCAGGTAGCGTCACTTGCTGTCCTGTTACCACTGGATTAATGTAGACGCCCATACCACCACCTTAATGGGTGGCAGTAAGTGCTCCCCCCCCCCCCCCCGAAACAGCCACGCGGCAAGTGGTTCAAGTACCACATAACCATTTTGTTTTGAGAAAAAAAGACAGCCTTTTACCCGCTGCAGTAAAAGGAGGCCTCATTTTATGTCAAAAACACATGCTGATGCTAGTGCAGGCCCCCATTTACTACAGCTTAGTAAAAGGACTCCTATATGAGCCATGGTCTCTGTTTTCTCCAACCTCCTTTTTAGCCTTCCTTTCTTTTTATCATACCTATGAAAAGGGGTAGAGGGGGGGGGGTCCCTTTAAGAACACCATACAGGAAACCTCTTAATGATCAAAATGCATAAAGTTACTTAAATTTAAGATGAGTAGCTTTTTTATTAACGGAAACATGCAAAATACATGTGAAAATGCATAAAGTATTATGCTGTTATGCATTTTCAGCAACACAGTGTACATTTTTCAGTAGCTTCCTTATTCCTACTTGGAAAACAGTTGAAAAAAAGCATAAATAAAAATATTCAGGAAAAGTCAGGGAGTGGAGTTAAGATGGCTGCCACATAGAGGCAGGATGCTGAGCTCTGGGGCTGTCAGTTCAAGTTGCGCTGGAAGAACATGGTTAAGCACAAGGGGAAAACCTGTACTTAACCATCTGAATTATTTGTTAACCCCTCTTCCATGCAGCAGACTATCTTGAGTTATGCAGTCTCTGTCCCCGGTATCAAATCCTCAGGACTGGCACTAGAGGAGGGAGCACTCGCGCAGAGCTTCTGGATGCAACCTTGAGCCCTGAGGCTCACGAGATTCAACCCAGACCTGGAACAGGTGATGCACCACCATGGAAGGGAATGTCTCCAGAAACCAAAGCGGTTATTAGAATATACCCCCTCAGAGCAATGGCGAGCCCTGAAGCAGAGACATAGACAGGTGCAGCTGGAGGTGGAGAAATGGTGGGTCGAGCACTGGATGGTCATTTAGTCTTGCCAGCCCCAACAAACTGCTTCAGGAAAAAAGTTTTGCATCAAGGGTAGGAAAAGATCTGATAAAGTTACACTGGAGGAACTGTGGAATGCTAATGGGTCAAGTCTTTGCTAAGATGTTTAGATAAATTTAATTCAGGCCAAGACATGCTAAGGTCGCAGGTGGCAAAGTGGGAGGAGTTATTGGTACAACAGGGAGCTGCAGAACATAAATTTGAGGAGGAACTTAGAACATTGAAGGAAGGTCAGGCTTCATTAGTTAAGGATAAACTGGTGACTCATCAAAAGTTGGAAGCCATAGAAAACTATGAGTGTCATTTAAATCTGAGATATCTCAACTTTCCTAAATCACCTGTATTGATACCAACTGATATGTTTAAAAAATATATGATGGAAGCTCTCTATATTCCCAAAGATTCGCCACCTCTTGTGAGACTTATTATATAGACTGGAATGCCTTTGACCAGTTAGCGGCAAGAAGAGAAAAAACCATGGATGGTTTTGATTTGCCCGGTTTTCTGGAAGGCTCAGAGCCTGTTATATCAAAGGCAACTCTTCTTATCTCATTTGCTTTGGAACCAGATAAGAACTGAATGATTATATTTTCATCAAACTGGATCCTGAGATTATATTTTCATCATAGAGATGTGAATTTTCTAAGACAGAAAGTTATGATTGTTCCTAACCTCTGTAGAGCCACTCAGCTTAGCTAGAATGCTTTTTCAGACATTAAGCAGCAGCATCTGGAACTTGGAGGATCATTTTTTTCCTGAAATTTCCATATACATGTTTTGTTAAAATAGATGCTCAAACATCTGGTTTTACAGATTCTGCTCAAGTTAAAAATTTCCCTGAAGCAAGAAAACCTCTGGTACCAATATTGGTTTCCACACTGTTCTCTACTATAAATTAATTATCTCTTAAAATATGTAACCAGAATGTTTGTTGCAAGTTTCTTCAAATAGCTTTTTTTCTGGATTGTGTCTAGTTAGTGAAGAGGTCCTGCTTAACTAGTTTTCTCTTACTTCTTCGCTTACAAATTCTCTCCTTTTCTTTATTACGGTGGAATGTTTGTAAATATTCTTTATAATAGGATTTGTTTTTCCATTTCCTTCCATGTAATTGGAAAAGATTGCTTATATTGTGCTTTGTAATAAATATTTTGCTTTAGTCAAGTTTGTTCTTGATATATATTTGTAAAATTATAAATATAACATTTTAAAAATATAGTCCGAAAAATATTCAGTGGGCAGCTACTGCTTAAAGAGATCTGGATATCTTCAAGTATGTTGTTATCCAACGTCATTTAAGTGGGACCTCCAAATACGTGGTTTATACATAAATGGATAAGTTATCTACTTGTTAGAGCAGCTATTTATGCATCCTACTTAAATGGATAAGATTTTCTGGGTAGTACTCAGTATTGGCAATGTTCAACCCAAATTATTTTTGTGTTGAACACAGTTAACTGCATATAAGGGTAAATTCTCTAACTTAAGAATAGCCATACCGGGTCAGACCAATGGTCCATCTAGCCCAGTATCTTGTTTCTAACAGTGGCCAGTCCAGGTCACAAGTACCTGGCAGAAACCCAAATTGTGGCAATATTCCATGCTACAAATCCGGGGGCAAGCAGTGGCTTCCCCATGTCTTAAACCCAGATACACTAACCACTGTTACTACATTTATTTATTTATTTATTACATTTGTATCCCGCTCTTTCCCACATACAGCAGGTCCAGTGCGGCTTAAGCTTAACTATTCGTTGAGTGAGAAAATATTTCCTCCTATTTGTTTTAAAAGTATTTCCATCAGCACCAAACAAAATAGTGCTTAGCACTATTCCATAAACAGTGCTGAAAGTTAGGTGTAATTTATAGAATAGCGCTTTATTTATTTATTTTATTGACATTTATATCCTACATTATCCCAAGAAAACTCAATGTGGCTTACATCAATAAACCGTCATATCACAAAGAATATGAAATGATAATACATTGCAATAGATATTAGAGAGTGTGGTACAAAAGAAAAACTGTACAAAGCTAGAGAAATCCAGCAATGCTTAAAAACTGGGCTCCATCACTACTTTTCGGCATGACCATTTACACCAACTGAACCCTGGTGTAAATCCTCATGCCTAAAGTAGGCACGGATTCCCCTTATTCTATAACAATGCACATAAATTGCAGGAATTTCCTTGATCTGCCCATGAGCCTCCCATGGTCTTGACCCTTTTTTTTTGATCCATGCACAAAATGTATATGCGGATCCGGGCATGTAAATGTGCATGTGCAGATTTTAATTAATGATTCTTATTGGCTTATGATTCAGTTAAATTGCATGTGCAAATTGGGTGCATGCCCAAATTTGAGTGTGTAAATTTAAGGCACCATTTATAGAATCTGGGAGATATTGTTTTGAATATCAACCTTATTATTTTTACCAATTTTTCAATTTGAACATTGTAGTCTGATAAATTTGGAGGTATCCATTGCAGTAAATATCTGAGGTTAACAGTTGAATTATTCAGATCACCCTGAATAATTATTTTATAGTAAAAGAAAGAATCTCATAGCTATGCTGAGTTTAGACATACAGGGGAGTAATTATTAAGGTGTTTTACAACAATAACGCACATGATTTGCCCTTTAACATGCATTAAATGGCAAAACATGTATTATATTACCATAACATATGTCAATCTAAGGGAAAGTGGGATACATAACAATGATGCAAAACATAGAAATGCACGAAAAAAAACCTCATTAATATGTGAATTCAATCACACAGCTTGGAGTGAATGCTGCAAACTGCATTATTCATGAAAACATAATGCCAGCTCATAGCTGGTGCACTTTAAAGGAGCTGAGCATTTTAAAGGGGCTGGGAATTTAAAGAATCTGTTCCCCTTCTTCCCTTACTACCTCTAGGAGTTGCCAGTGCCATTCTGAACCCTATTGGCGGTCCCTGATGTCTAGTAGAGTGAAGTGATCAAATTAGCTGATGACACAGAGTTATTCAAAGTTGTTAAATCAGAAGAGGATTGTAAAAAATTGCAAGAGGACCTTACGAGACAGGAAGACCATGCATCCAAATGACAGATGATGTTTTATGAGAGCAAAAAGATGCATGTAAAGAAGAGGAACCGAAACTACACAAAAACCCTGTACAAAACAAGTTGTTTTAGCTTGTTTTCATAACTATCAAAACTTGACTAATTTCACCTAGCTATTATTGCCATGATACATGCAGACAACATTTTGCTTCAAACATAAACAGTTACTATGGTTTTCAGTCAGGAGGATCTGATCCTTATTAAAAATTTGTATCTTGAGAAAGATTATGGTTCTCAAAGACTGGTGCAAGAGTTTGCAGGAAAGAGGTGGAAGAGGGTAAGTGTAGAATATATTTTGAAGAAATTCAAGGCCCCTTTCACTAAGCCGTATAGGCGCCTACATGAGCCCAACACATGCCAAATTGGAGTTACCACCCAGTTACTGTGTGGCCCTTGCGGTAATTTTAATTTTGGCGCGCATCCGCTACACACGTCTGAAAAATATTTTTTATTTTCTGGCGCGCGTAGCGGATGTGCACCAAATGGCATCTGACGCACGTAGGTCATTACTGCCCAAATTCTTTACCACTAGGTCTATGGCTGGAGGTAAGGTTTCAGTCCCAAAATGGACACGCGGCAATTTTGATTTTGCCGCACGTCCATTTTCGTGGAAAAAGGCCTTTTTTACAGGTGTGCTGAAAAATGGATTGGCACGCACCCAAAACCCGCGCCTACACTACCACAAGCCATTTTTCAGCATGTCCTTTGTAAAAGGACCCCTGAGAGAAACAGGCTCAACTGATCACCAGTCAGGAAGCTGCAGGGCCCAATCAGCTCACATGGAAGAAAACATCACAACAGTTGAAGAACCAGGTAAAGAGGAGATGTCATTTAGATGAGGTGGCCAGCATAAGTGTAGGCTTCTTGAAAATGTATTTAGAATGATATATCCCAGATTGGATTTTTTTTTTCAAAAATGAACCAAAAAAATAAACGTTTTGAGCACAAAACATCTAGAAAATAGACATTTAAAAAAAAAAAAAAAGGATAAACTTTTTTTTTCAAAAATGGCTATATTCCCCACTTGAATTTTGGACGTTTTGAGCAAAACATTCAGAGTTGGACTTAGACGTCATATCGAAAATGCCCCTTATAAGTGTAAGTGCATTGAAATATACCTCCACATCTTGTTTGAGATGTGGTGACCTAAATGCTTACAGTATTCGAGGTGTGGTTGCACAGTTCTGTGTTTCCAAGAGTTATATAATTTACATATTATTTTTGAAGATTTTGCCTTCCCAAAATAGCATGCCCACTCTGCTTTCCATTATATGAAATTGTTCAATGTTTTTAGATAGGAAAATGTAATAACAGCACTGTCCAATATATATGCAATACATAGGTGTCGTCGTTGATGATACGCTGAAACCTTCTGCTCAGTGTGCTGCTGCGGCTAAGAAAGCAAATAGAATGTTAGGTATTATTAGGAAAGAAATAGAAAACAAAAATGAGGTCATTATAATGCCTTTGTATCGCTCCATGGTGCGACCGCACCTCGAATATTGTGTTCAATTCTGGTCACCGCATCTCAAAAAAGATATAGTGGAATTAGAAAAGGTACAGAGAAGGGCGACGAAAATGATAAAGGGGATGGGAAAGGCTAAAGCGGCTAGGGCTCTTCAACTTGGAGAAAAGGCGGCTGAGGGGAGATATGATAGAGGTCTATAAAATAATGAGTGCAGTTGAACGGGTAGATGTGAAGCATCTGTTTTCACTTTCCAAAAATACTAGGACTAGGGGGCATGCGATGAAGCTACAATGTACTAAATTTAAAACGAATTGGCGAAAATGTTTCTTAACTCAACATGTAAATAAACTCTGGAATTCGTTGCCAGAGAATGTGGTGAAAGCGGTTAGCTTAGCGGAGTTTAAAAAAGGTTTGGTCGGCTTCCTAAAGGAAAAGTCCATAGACCATTATTAAATGGACTTGGGGAAAATCCACTATTTCTGAGATAAGCGGTATAAAATGTATTGTACTTCTTTGGGATCTTGCCAGGTATTTGTGACCTGGATTGGCCACTGTTGGAAACAGGATGCTGGGCTTGATGGACCTTTGGTCTGTCCCAGTATGGCAATACTTATGTATGTACTTATTTGCCCACTAATTAAAAAAATTTGTGTGCACAATTTTACATTTGCGCTGTGGTAAAAGGGGGCCCTTCTCTGACATTGGTGTGCAGGTTTGCTGCATGCCGAGGCCTCCTTTTACTGTGCCAGATAAAAAGCAACTTTCTGTATAAAGGAAATGGCTGCGCAGATCCTGGCGGATCCCTTACTGCCTCCTATTTAGGAGTCAATAAGGGCTCCCAAGCATACCCACCGGTAACTGGACAGTGCACGGTGCTGCCTGATTACCGCCAGGCAAGCTCCTGGCACAAAAAAAGCCTTAGCACGCTGGAAATGGTGCATGATGAGGGCAGGCACCACTGCCAGACTCCTGCGGTAGCTCAGAAGTAGTGCCAAATTGCCATGCACCAACACCACAGTAGCTGTACTGCAGCATCGTAAAAGGGCACGTTAATGTGCACAGTATATGTGCAAGTTATAGAACACTATGAGGGGCATAATCGAACGCGAACGCCTATCTCCATGGGCGTCTATGTCCGAAAACGGGTACGTGAAGAGACGGGACAGACCGTATTTTCAAAAAAAATGGACGTTTTTCAGCTGGGCGTTTGGTTTTGTTTTTTTTTTGTGATAATGGAAACTAAAAACGCCCAGCTCAAAAACGTCCTAATCTGAGCCAGTTGGTCATGGGAGGGGCCACGATTCGTAGTACACTGGCCCCCCTGATATGCCAGGACACCAACTGGGCACCCTAGAGGTCAGTGCGGTGGACTTCAGACAACACTCCCACATGCATAGCTCCCTTACCACGGGTGCTGAGCCCCCAACCCCCCTCCCCAAAACCCACTACCCACAAATGTACAACACTACCATAGCTCTTAGGGGTGAAGGGGGCACCTACATGTGGGTACAGTGGGTTTTGGAGGCCTCCCATTTACCAGCACAAGTGTTACAGGTGGGGGAGGGATGGGCCTGGGTCCACCTGGCTGAAGTGCACTGCGGTACCCACTAAAAATGCTCCAGGGACCTGCATACACGCAGGCCTCTAGGACTTGTTACTGCTGTATAACATTGGCACAGCAGTTGACACCTGAAGACTAATCTCTCCGAAAACGTCCTTTATTGGAATAAGCACACTTACTCACAGTTAACTGCAGATCAGAGGTTGTGCCCCACTGGCAATGAGTCTCCCTGGTACTGAGATTAGCAGTAGGTCCGAGCTGGCAGAATGGTGTACAATGCCCTCTTTCAGCCACATTCAAGGTAAGAACTAAGTTCTGTAACGTGGCTAACACGTGAAAGGGATCTAAAACTGGCTTACAAAAATGGTCACTACCTCATGGACTACTGGAAACAGAACAGGGCACACTCTGACCCAGTAAGCAGGGGGAAAAGCACCATGGGAGTAGAGCCTACCAACTACCAACATCGTGAGCATTTGCCACAAGCTAGTGGAATCACGGAGCCCAATACCCTACACCCACCACAATGCATTGCTGATGTGACTCTGCAGTGCGCATAACAGAAAAGGTGTCACACTCACCCGAGAGCCACATCAGAACCAGGGAAAGGCTGTCAGAGGATAGAAAACATTCTGCTGTCATGGAGGTGGGTACGGCATTTGAGGCTGGCATACAGGCTGGAAAGAAAAGTTTTTAAAGTGGGGTCTTTTTGGTGGAAGGGGGTTAGTGACCACTGGGGGATTCCGGGGAGGTCATCCCCGATTCCCTCCAGTGGTCATCTGGTCAGTTGGGGCACTTTTTTGGGACCTGTTCGTGAAAAAAAAGGGTCCAAAAAAAGTGACCCAAAATCGTGGTAAAAACGCCTTTTTTTCGATTATCAGCTAAAGACACCCATCTCTCCTCGGCCGATAACCACGCCCCAGTTCCGCCTTCACCACGCCTCCAACACGCCCCCGTCAACTTTACCCGTTTCCACGACGGATTGCAGTAGGAAACGCCCAAAATCGGCCTTCGATTATACCGATTTGGGCGCCCACGGGGGAAAGACGCCCATCTCCCGATTTGGGTCGCAATATAGGTGTTTTTCTCTTTCGATTATAAGCAGGTATGTATGTATGTAACTTAATTGTTAAACTTGCTGCAAATTGGCATTAACTAATTGGAAATAGTTGATGTTAATTGGTGCTAATTGGCACTAATTTGCAGTTACGCGCATAACTGTCTTTGTTGATATTCTACAAATTGAGTGTGTAAAATCCTTAGCATGCAGCTACAAGGGGTGTGGACCTGGGAGAGGTATGGATGGGTCAGGAGCATGATTAGCACTTAGGTGCAGCTTATAGAATGCTATTATGCACCTAACTGACAGCAGGTAAGCATGAGCACTTATAGCAGCCACTGAACTAGCGTATGTGCTCACGCCTAAAATTAAGCAAGTAACTGCAAACTTACACTAGTATTCTATAGCGACAATTACGCACAGATCATCCTGGTGCATTACTTTAGGCACATAGGCGTAGACTGGGGGGGGCGAGGGGGGCAATGCCCCCCCAAACGACGAGGACGTGAACTGGCGCTAGAATGAAAAAAAAAAACAAGCAGGCACGCGCTCGTCTCCGTCCGCTTCGCTGCTTCCCTGCCCTCTCTGTCTGCAATCCCGCCCGAAAGGAAATGACATCAGAGGAAGGCGGGACGCAGACAGAGAGGGCAGGGAAGCAGCGAAGCGGACGGAGACGAGCGTGTCTATCTATCCCCTCTCTTCCTACCCTCCGGCGCAGGCAGCACCAATCTTCTCTAAGCCTTTCTTGTTCCTGGCAGCGGTAGCGACGTACACGCTGCCTTCAGCTCTGCCCCGAAGCCTTCTCTTCAAGTTCCTGTTCCCGCATAGGTGGGAACAGGAACTTGAAGAGAAGGCTTCCGGGGCAGACCGAAGGCAGCGTGTATACGTCGCTACCGCTGCCAGGAGCACAGAAAGGTTGAAGAAGACTGCTGCCTGCACCGGAGGGAGGGAGGAAGAGAGGGGGTAAACGGAGTCACGATCCTGGACCTCGCGGGGGGGGGGCAGCAGAGGGAAGATGAATGGGACTGGGAGGGTGGAGAGCAGAGGGAAGGAGTAAGAGATGGATGGGACTGGGAGGGTGGGAAGCAGAGGGAAGGAGCAAGAGATGGATGGGACTGGGAGGGGTGGGAAGCAGAGGGAAGGAGCAAGAGATGGATGGGACTGGGAGGGGTGGGTGGGGAGCAGAGGGAAGGACCAGGAATTGGATGGGACTGGGAGGGTGGGAAGCAGAGTGAAGGAGCAGGAGATGGATGGGACTGGGAGGGTGGGAAGCAGTGGGAAGGAGCAGGAGATGGATGGGACTGGGAGGGGTGGGAAGCAGAGGGAAGGAGCAAGAGATGGATGGGACTGGGAAAGGTGGGTGGGGAGCAGAGGGAAGGACCAGGAATTGGATTGGACTGGGAAAGGAGGTGAGCAGAGGGAAGGAGCAGGAGATGGATGGGACTGGGAGGGATGGGGAGCAGAGGGAAGGAGCAAGAGATGGATGGGACTGGGAGGGGTGGGTGGGGAGCAGAGGGAAGGACCAGGAATTGGATTGGACTGGGAAAGGAGGTGAGCAGAGGGAAGGAGCAGGAGATGGATGGGACTGGGAGGGGTGGGAAGCAGAGGGAAGGAGCAGGAGATGGATGGGACTGGGAGGGGTGGGGAGCAGCGGGAAGGAGCAAGAGATGGTTGGGACTGGGAGGGGTGGGGAGCAGAGGGAAGGAGCAAGAGATGGATGGGACTGCGAGGGGTGGGGAGCAGAGGGATGGACCAGGAGATGGATGGGATTGGGAGAGGTCAGGCACAGCAGAGGGAAGGAGCAGAAGATGGATGGGACGGAGGGATGGTGAGCAGAGGGAAGAAACAGAAGATGGATGGGACTGGGAGGGGTGGGGAGCAGAGGGAAGGAGCAAGAGATGGATGGGACTGGGAGGGTGGGGAGCAGAGGGAAGCCTACTGGAAAGAAGACACTGCATAAAACAGAAGACACTGGGATCAAAGCGAATAGAAAAACTACATGATCAGACAACAAAGGTAAATAAAAGTTTATTTTATTCATAATTTATTAATTGAAATGTGTCAGCTTTTTGAAATGTGCATCTGTGATATTTTGCCTGTAAATTTCATTTCCTTCCTCCATATTAGCATATTCATTTGCATATGTATATATGCAAATGATATGCTAATATGCTCCGCCCATTTTTTTGCCCCCCCCCAAATGAAACAGTCAAACTACGCCTATGTTTAGGCATCCTGTAGAGAATTACGCTCTTGGAGTATCAAGTGAGCAAAGTTCTGTTTAATAAATATATTGGTCCCAATATTCAAAGCAGTTGATCTGGGCAGTAGAAGCTTCTGCCCACTTAGGTCACCTGTGGCTGTTTTACCCCCGATATTCAGTGGCACTGAATATCGGCTCTGACTGCCCACGTTAAAAGTGGGCAGGTCAGGGGTGGTAAATTGGGGAGGAGCTGGCAGTTATGGGGGTGGCAGCAATATTCAGTGCCGGGACCTGCATAGCTAAGCAGCCAAAATTAAGGCAGCTCAAAAGCCTAATTGAGATGGCTGTGGCCACCAGAGCTTATGCGGGTCCTGACCGATATTCAGCTGGGGCCAGCATAAGACAGTTATGCAGACCTCAACTGAAAATCGGCCAGGGCACGTATAAAAAAATTGGCAATTTCCCTCTGATCTCACACTCCTATCCTACTAACAAGGTCTATTGGCCCCCTCCAAACCCCCTTAATGTGGTTCTTAGCCACCTTTCACAAACCCCACCCCCACAGGTCTCCTTTCATCCCTAGCCCCCACCTACTAGTCAGGATAGATCCTCACTTGGGCCTACCTGACCTCCCTGGTGGTCCAGGGGTCAATAAGGGCAGGAGCAAGTGGGCTTTGCTGTCATCACAAAATGGCTACCACAACTTTCTTGGGGGGACCTATCCTAACTGGTAGGTGGGGGTGGGGATAGCATGGGGTGTGGACCTGTGGGAGGTGGATTATGAGAGGGGGCCATAGACCATGTTGGGGGGGTTAAGGTTTTCCTTAGCATGATGGGAAAGTGAGAACAGAGGGAAATTACACGTTTTTTTTAATGCAGATCCAAGCCAATTTTCAGCTGGGGCTCTGTCGACCACAGCCGTTTCAGTTAGGTCCAGATATTCAGTGCTCAGACATGGCCTAGCACTGCATATCTGGGCCTAATTCTGCCCATACCTGTCAGCATTTAAAAAAAAAAAACACTGACCTCTGCAGGCTAAATATTGGCCAAATTGTGATTTTTTTTTGCCACATATCATTGGGCTCATCTCATGCTTAACCCTAGTTAAACTTAAATCACGAGCCAGTAAATTTGGTTTCTTCCTTTTCTCTTAAAAACTATGTATATGTTCGAGCTCTCTAGGAAAATCTATTTTTGTTGGTTCTTTTATGATTTTCGAAGTACAAGCAGCTTAGCTTGCCTGTGTACTGTGGGAAGGAAACTGAAAACACTAAATTCATTCTGCCTGCCTGAGAGATTAAAATATCACTGGCACTACATGTCTGACCAAATTATATTTCTTTTCTGTCAGCAAAACATTCCCCTTTTGCCCTCTCTTATCTAACAGCTTCTCTTCATTCCAGCTCCCTGCCTCATTACTGCTGGGAGCCTACTTAGGCTTTGTCTGGAATCCAAGCTTGGACCTCTAAAACTGCACAGAAAAGTCTATCAGCAGACAGAACCCTCCCCTCACTTCTGTCCGTCTCTACCCCCACCCTTGCCTGCAGCAGTTTGAGTTCTATCAGACTTTTCAGGAGGTCTCCAAACTAATTACCAGTGCTATCACTTTGAAAAGGAATAGCATGAACATATTAAAAGCACATCTGTTATATGTCTTTGTGCATCTCAAGATCAGGCTAGCTGGTCTTAAAACTACTGAAATTTTCAAGTAAATGTGCTTGAGTTAGTGAAATGATTAAACTTTCCCCAATGTCTACAGGCAGACAGCGATGCAAACTGAGGTTTCATGTGAGGTGCCAGCCATCGAAAAAAGCCAAAATCCATGTGAAATGCCAACTGTGAGCCCAAGGAGAAGGGCATTTGGTTTAATCTAAAAGGCATTGGATGCCTGCAATGTATTGAAAATATTCTACCAAGGGAGCAGTAGTGATAACTGAGAACACATTAAATATTTTCCTTCTTTTCTCATAAAATGTGAATGTTAAAATAACATGAACATAAGCAATTACAATGGGGTCCATATTCAGTGAGCACAGATACCACAAACATTTAAGCACCAGGGCTTAAATTAATACACATATTCAGCACAACTAGCCATATGGTTAGCAGCACTGAATATATATATATATATTTGAGGGCTTTTTCTAAACGTCATAATCCACTTAACTCAGGATTTAGTATGCACTATTAGTATGTATGCCTGTGTTAACAGTTGACACAGCAATATGATATAAATATCTTAAATAAGTAAATAAAAACTCTGAATGTTGAGCACCTGATTCTCATAACATGATGACTTGTTTTAGTGGCCTTTTACCAGAAGAAAACAAAAATTCTGCACGGATGTAACTCATGCTAGGGTGAGATGTTACTAAACTGCATTAAAATACTGCATTTCACCTCAACTTCCCAGAGGAGTCAATAACTTGAGGTGACTCAGTACCACCGGTAAATACTGTAACTCTCATGTTAAAGCATGGATTCTCAATCCGGTCCTTGGGAGACACCCAGACAGACAGATTTTCAGGATACCCACACTGAATATGCATGAGATGGATCTACATGCAGTAGTACCATTCTTGCAAATCTATAGCATGCATATTCATCAAAGGTGTCCTGAAAACCAGACTGGCTATGTGTTTCCTGAAGATGGGGTTGAGAACCACTGGAGTAACACATATGGGAGCCATCCAGAAGCACAATTTTATTTATTTATTTATTTATTTTTATTTGTTGCATTTGTACCCCACATTTTCCCACCTATTTGCAGGCTCAATGTGGCTTACATAGTACCATCAAAGGCGTTTGCCCAGTCGGTGGATAACAAATACAAAGTTGTATAGTGATCGTATGAGGTATAAGTGGAGGGTCGGAATGGATGAAGATTGCGTGATGTCCTGTGTGATCATAGTCATGCTGTGTTGGTAGGTGAAGAGGGTTAAGTGGGGTCGTTGGGGTAGGCCTTTTTGAAGAGGTAGGTTTTTTGTGATTTCCTGAAGTTCAAGTGGTCGTGGATTGTTTTCACAGCTTTTGGGAGCCCATTCCATAGTTGTGCGCTTATGTAGGAGAAGCCGGCTGAGTAAGTTGTTTTGTATTTCAGTCCTTTGTAATTTAGGTAGTGTAGGTTTAGGTAGGATCTTGATGATCTGACTTTGTTTCTTATTGGTAAGTCTATAAGGTCTGTCATATATCCTGGGACTACACCGTACATGATTTTGTAAGTGCCATACGGATTCCCTACTGCTTAGGGTTGGCCCAACTATTAGGCAAGACTAGATAGTTGCCTACATCAGCAGCTTTCAATGTGTAGCAATGAGCAGCAGCAGTCAATACAAAACAATGAATAGGTCCTGACAGGCATACAAACTCAGTCATTAGTACAAGCTTTTACCTGCAGAGAAGATGAATACACAAGTGCATACAAAGCAGTTTAAACTGTAGCATTCAATTATTCATTTTTAGAGGATTCTTAATGGGAGGGCTGGTGTTGGGATGATTATGAATGTCAAGCTTAATTATCCCACCTATTTGCATTGAACCTGCAAATAGGTGGGAAAATGTGGGATACACGTGTAACAAATAAATAAATAAAATAAATAAATCATAAGGGAGGCTGAAGGTTCACCTAGGGTACCCGATATCCTTGCACTGGACATGCCACCACACCAACAAAGCCCCCCTCAACCCCTAAAGACATGCCTGAATCTCCCCACCCCATCTCCAAAGACCCCCTGGGACCTACTGTGGGGATCTCTGGTGTAGATAATTGAGGCAGGAGTGATCACAAGGGCATAGTCTGAGTGGAGCATGGGCAGAGTTGCTAATTATACATGTCGATTATAAAATACACAAACTGCATGCATACTTGCATACTATAGGTGCTAAGAAATGTCTGTGCCTCCAATGTAGGCACTATTGCTGGTGGATTCAAGCTAGTATTTTACAAAGACATATGAAAGACATATGAAGGGCAATTCTATAACCTAGGTACCCACATTTACCTGTGGATTATCTCTCTGGATTCTATATAGGTCACCGAAAGTTGGGCATGCAAATTTTGGCATGGATTCCAGATCCACATGCAAACTATTTAATGAGCTGTTAACAATAAATAATTGGTGTTAATTGGCACTCATTTGGAGTTACACATGGGTCTGCCCTGCACCCTATTCTATAACATGTGAGCTTATATTTTATGGTGTACAACTCAAAAGGGGGCATGGCCATGGGAGGGGCATGTACGTGTCAGAGGCAATGTTATAGAATGGTTTCATTTACTCACTCACTGTCATCAATTGTGCACCAGCATTTACATCATGTTTCAGCAGGCATAAGTGCGGCACCCAAAGATAGGCACGAGATCCACGCTAAACTAGTATACAGCAGTGGCATAGCCATGGGTGGGCCAGGGCCCACCCTATTTGGACTCAGGCCCATCCAAAATTGTGGCACACTTTCTATGACTGGTAGAGATCCTCAAACCCCACCAGCTGAAGATGTTCTCCTCAGGCAGCCGGTGCTCTTCCAAACAGCAGCTGGCAGCACTTACCTTGAGCTGACACTGACATCAGCCCATCTGCACATGTTTAGTTTTCATGTATTCACAGCCTGCTGGCTGTGGCATCAGCTTGAGAAAAGTGCTGCTGGCTGCTGTTTGGAAGAGCGCTGACTGCCAGAGCAGGAGGAAATCTTCAGCTACTCAGGTATTTAATATTTTCGGCTTGCAGAAGGAGGGAGGGACAAAGAGCAGAGAGCAAAGCAGAGCAGAGGGGGGCTAGGGACGGGGGGGGGCATTAATTCCATGCCCACCCACCTTGGACTCAGGCCCACCCAAAACTGGCTGTCTGGCTACGCCCCTGGTATAAAGGGTGCCCTTTGCAGAATACTAGTTTAGCACGGATCTTCCTGGCGCCTAACTTTTGGTGACATTTAGTGAATTCCCCCACTCCCCCACCAGGAGAATTCTATATATGTCGCTGAACATTAGGTGCTACTTCTGTGCTGAAATTTCAGCGTGGAAAAGCATTCTAACAGACGCAAGGCACCAAAACGGGGAAGAAACAGCAGATCTATGCAAAAACACACAAGTGCCCATTGAAGTGTTTCCATGCAGATCTGACAATGGGACATGGCCATGGGAGGGGCATGGCTGGGTCAGGGGCATTCCCTTAAAATACACGTAACGTTATAGATTAGTGCAAATCTGCACCCAACTTGCGTGCTGGGATTTACACCTGGTTTTAATTGGTGTAACTCCTCACACTCAAAGTTGAGCATAGATCCCAGTGCTACGTTTAATTCTACAAAGGGTACTGATCCTGTAATGCCCATTTTAGAATACCATTTAGTGCAGATTTTTTGTGTGTGTGCCAAAGTTTGAGCACTATTTACGTGCATACCCACATAAGTGCTAGCAGGGCACCAAACACTATTCTGCAAATACCCTCTTAACTTACATAGCACGTATTTGCAAGTGGGAGTAAATAGGGGCAGTTCAAGGGTAGGACATAGGCAGGGCTCCCACTTAGACACATTAGTTGCAGAATACTGTAAGTTATGCATGCCATTTTTAGGTGCCCGTCCCTACACCAGCTGTATGGCTAGTGTGAGTGCAGATACCTAAATGTTAGGCAGGCTGTTATACTTGTATCCTATTTCAAAACCTAAACCCTCATAGGAAACCTTCTGCTAAAGTTCAGCAATAAGTTACCATGTGAAATCACGTGTGGTAACTCTTACTGTATGGCCACGGTATCAGTTATTGCACAGACAATCCAAGTCCCATGCTAAAATTTGCTCAATAGCTGCTTACCACAGCAGGGGGCAGAAAAGGCACGGAGTACGGGCAGGTTATAGATGTGGATAGCAGTTGCAGTTAGCATATGGTAATTAATCGAGCAGTCACCACTGCAAATAGCACGGATACACTTCACACTCTCAAGAGGAGGTATGAAATGCACCAATGCTACCAACATGAAGTAATATGGCTTCTGATTTACAGGAAACACCCCACACATACCCCTTCCTCAGCATCCTTACCCACCCTAGAGCTCCTGTAATTAGCATCCCCACCCCCAATAGCCACCTGATAAAATGCATTGCCTTCCTCAGTAAAATCAAAGAACAGGAGACTTTCAAAAAGACTTTGAAGTGTATTTCAACATGACTTTGGTGACAATCTGAATGATAAGTAATGTTAGATTTTTGTCTTATTAGATATTTTGCTCATTATTTAAGCTGCTTTTAATGTTTTGTCATATCCTTCCATGTGTATGTTTCTTTTTTTTCTCTACCAAGGATTGTAAATTGAGTGGATTATAACTTTTTTAATTAATAA
Source organism: Microcaecilia unicolor (assembly GCF_901765095.1). Lineage (NCBI taxonomy): Eukaryota > Metazoa > Chordata > Amphibia > Gymnophiona > Siphonopidae > Microcaecilia > Microcaecilia unicolor. The sequence goes on along the minus strand of NC_044031.1, from coordinate 189,570,361 downwards.
ATACAAAAATAAACCTTCAAAGATGCCAGGAAATATGTATTACATGTTGGATTCTGTTCCCACTCTTGTTCCTCAATTAGACAGTTGGACAACATACACAAACAACTGAGTCTTAGGTGTACATTTGGAATTGTCCTTTGAGCCCTAGATTTCCTTGAAGGCAAAATTTTATTATTTTTCTACCAAATGAAATCTATGAGGCTTTTGTAAGGCACCAATGCCATTCTTGTCCTGATTCATGCTCTTAGATGCAGTCAATTGGTCTACTGCAATGTTCTGTACAATGAAATTCATCAATTGTTCTTAAGATAACAACCACTTATTCAAAATACTACATTCCAACTTCTTCACTGTAGAAATCATATAGATCATATATCTTCCCTACTCAAGGTAAACCACAGGCTTCCTGTAACTTACAGTCAAGTTTGCTTGCCTTGATTTTGAGCCACTTTTACAAAGTGGCAGTAAGCCCAATGTGGGCTTACCGCTCGCTAAAAAGGAAATACCACCAGGTTACCACAGCAGCCCGGAAGTACTTCCCACCCCCCAGCGAGCCATCATATCCAGCACTATAAAAATATATTTATTTATTTTTGTAGTGCCGATGTGTACCCAGGGGTAATCAGGCCATGCCACATGCTGCCTGGTTAACGCTGGGTTAGCACTGGAGCCCTTACCGTCACCTCAATGGGCGGTGGTAAGGGCTCCTCCCCAAAATAGCCGCACAGCAAGTGCTTCACTTGTCGCATGGCCATTTCTTAAAAAAAAATAAAAGGAGTAAATACCTACTTTTCACCAGCTGTGGTAAAAAGGGGCCTCAACACGCATCAAAAACACACGCTGACACCAGCACAGGCCCCCTTTTGCTGCAGCTTGTTAAAAGGGGCCCTTTGTTTGTAAACACGTTGCAATTTTTTTAATGTGTATATATTGTGTATATTTATATTGTTATCTTCCTAGTACATTAGATGGTGCAAGCTATACATTTTTAAATAAATAAAAAGTTATGTACAGGGGACAAGCAACACAGCTCTTTATCGCTTATTCCCCATGAGCACTACGATCACAGACTGATAAACTTATATATTCCCCCACCTTTTTGTACCCACACTGATGACTCATAATTCGGCCTTCTTTATTTTGGCTCTGCTTTTGTAGAACTCACTCCCCAGATATCTTTAGATTGATTCATCTTTACATCAGGCCTTAAAACACTCTGGGGCCCTTTTACTAAGCTGTAGTAAGCTCTTACTTGTCCTTACTGCAGGTGAAAAACCACTACCGTGGGTTACGCTCAGGTATCCCATGGTGGTTTTGGGATCAGTGCGCACTTCCTATGCACTGAACACTAGATTTTATTTTTTAGGGCTGGAGGTGTGTTTGGAGGCAGAGAGTAGGCATGTACTATGTTAGTCAGTTAGCACAGCTACATCACCGCACACTAACCAATTAGCGCATGAGCCCTTACTGTCTAGAAAATAGGTGTTGGTAAGTGCTCACGCATTAAAGCCCACACCCTAATGGGAAAATTAGCATGTGGCCATTACTGGGAATTATGGAAAATCAGCCGTTTTACTGCTGCCCTAAAAGTAACCTCAGCAAGCGGGAAAGACCCACGCTGCGGTTAGTGCTTGCTATTTTTTAGCACAGCTTAGTAAAAGGGCTCTTCTGTTTTTCTCAGGCTTTGATTCATCTACCTGACGTTATTCCTCTCTCTCACTTGTTCTTTTTCCTATACCATTATCTCTTTCGTTTTACTTTTTTATTTCCTTCTGCCTTTCTTTAAATAGCAAATGTATTGTACACTGCTATAATGTTTTAACAAATGATGGTATGTTAAAATTTGCAGTAAACATTAACATAAACATGAACTGGGTCCAAAAGGTATATATGTTCCTTTAAAATGTCACCAGTATGACTGAACATGCAAATCCATAATTTTAGAAGAAGACATTAGCTGAGAATTCAGACCTGACTACAATGAATTTAAGCATATAATTCACAAACCAGACATCCTCAAAGGTGAAGGCCTATGGTCTCATAAAGGCACTTCTACAAACAGATGATGCCTCATCCTCTCACATCAGACTTTTCTCTTTGCATAGCCATGATGCATTAATCGCAAAGGACGTTCTCCTTTGAGCTCTGCAGCCAATAGCAGCCCAGGACTCTCTCAGCCCAACATCACAGTCTCCGCTGATTTCACTGGTGATTCATTCACTGTGACTCAGGGATGAGCAGCCAGGGAATTTGTTTCCAAGAATATTCGATTTTCTTTAAGGTTTTTATTTTTCATTTTGTTGCTGCATGAGCAATGCTCTTTTGGAAAGAGAATGTGCTTTTGGAAGAGTGCACCCTATTCAGAAATTTTTAATCTTGGCAACCTGTTATATAATTAACCTTATAGAAGGTGATTTTAGAAAGGCTATATGTATGTATAGATAGATAGATAGATAGATAGATAGATAGATAGATAGATAGATAGATAGATAGATAGATAGATAGATAGATAGATAGATAGATATAGATATGCATATAGCCTTTCTAAAATTACCTTCTATAAGGTTAATTATATAATAGGTTGCCAAGATCCAAAATTTAAGTATGAGCCTATTTGAAGCTATTTATGAAGACAACATAGACATCATTGTGTCTATGAAATAGCCTCACAAAAAAATGTGACAATTACCCAAATTCCTCATCAAATATACCTATACTTGACAAAGGCTTGTTAGGGTCTACGCACGTGCAGCACATGCCAAAATGAGACTACTACCAGGCTACCATGGCCCCCTGGAGGTAATTTCAGATTTGCTGTGCGCCCATAATGCCTGGATGATTTATTTATTTATTTCCTTCCACACATGGTGTTTCCGGCAGTAATTGGCAGTTGGCACATGCCAACCAGTCACCATGCGTGTAGTGCATTAGCCCTTACCACTAGATCAATGGGTGGAGTTAAGGGTTCAGGCCAGTTTTAGGTGAGCTTTGTTTTCAGTTTTACCGCATACCCTTTTCCCGGCCCATTACAAAAAAACTCTTTTTAGCAGATGTGCCCAAAACATGCACCTGCACTACTGCAGGCCACTTTTTACCGCAGCTAGGGGTTATCCAAAGAAAGCATTGACTAGAGCCTACCTTTTAGCTTGGTTTGCTCATAGGGAGTTGCTTCTACAGGACAAGAGACCACAAAGTGAAGAGCTATTGATTTGTGTATTACTTTATTTTCATCTGTCTCAACAATTTGTACAGATTTTGAGAACCCACTGGCATACTCTACAGTTATATCCAATTTTTGATGAATTTCCCACAATAGCATGTAAGAGAGGAAAGACAATAGCTGAATTGTACAATGCTAAAAAGTGGAGGTTGTTGGGGAGCATGATCAATGTGGGCGTTGTAAGTGGTTTTCTTCAGCCATCTTAGGATCTATTTGGACAGATCCCCAAACAGGATATACCACTTCAGCTAAGACTGTTACGACCTGATTGAGTGTCAATGTGGTGTATTTAATTCAATGTCCTTGTAGGCTGATATATATTGGATGAAGTAACCATCCAGTAAAACTTAGATTAACTGAACATAAATCAAGGATTGTCTCTCAGAATGAACAGGCACCATTGGTGCAACATTGACTGGAAAAGGGCAATACAGTCCACGATTTGAAATGGCATGTTATTGATCAAGTGGTAGAAGGGTGGGAGTGTGATAATTATGATAAAGCTCTAAATTATAAAGAGCAACGTTGGACATTTTTTTTAAATGCTGTGAGTCCAGCTGGTCTCAACACAGAAATAGAGCAGATGATAGTAGTTTAAATCTGGTTCCTTTGTCAGAAAGATGCAACCACTATTTCTGTTTGGAAATGGGGATTTAAAACTTAGGTTTACATTTTTGGAAAGGATGGGTCTTTTACCTTTTATGTTTTTAGGGGGCAATCCTTGAAAAAGTTTTTCTAGCGAAATACGTACCATGTTGGATGTGAAGAACCCCCAGCCAACAAAATTCAGATGAGTACTTTTTCAAAAAGTATATAGAAGTTCATAAGATTAAAAAAAATATAAGTAATAATAATGTTAAAAGTGGACAGTTAAATGGATGTTAAGAAGTTAGCATGTTAGTCATGGTGGTGAAAGTTTGAAGACCCCACCAACATGGCTGAGGCCCATAATAGCAATTCCATGATTTATTGCGTTGTTTATGGCTAGAGAGGTGAAGGAAGCATTTTATAAAGGTAACATAGGAGCTTTTGTCTTTATAAAACAGGCTCCCAGATCTAGTTCTAATAGCATACAAATCATAGTGTATAAATTTACTTTGGTTCTGAAAGGGTGTTAACTTATGCATGTACTCTACACGCATACATGTATATGTTATAAAATAGATGTTCTATGCTCAGAGCTGAAGTATAACCAATGTCCTTTGAAGGTAAACCACTTTTACTCAGGTTCATAAAGAGGCTCAGCTGCAACACTCAGCAGAACTGTTTGCTTAATCTACTGCACTTTACATGCTCATTTCATCATCGACTCATTTAAAACATTATACTCAGTGGCGTTCCTATGGGGGCTGGCACCCGGGGCGGATCGCCGATTCGCCCCGCCCTCCCCCCCCCGTGTGCAGCGCCCCCCCCCCCCCCCCGATGCAGCTCAGACCCCCCCCCCCCCGGCAAAAGGGCACCCCCGCGAAGGAACCCTCCGCCGGGTGCCCGCCGCCGGGGGGGTGCCGCGCGCGCCTGTCCTCCGTTGTTCCACGCTTCTTCTCTGCCCCGGAACAGGAAGTAACCTGTTCCGGGGCAGAGAAGAAGCATGGAACAATGGAGGGCAGGTGTGCGCGGCACCCCTCCGGTGGCGTGCACCTGGGGCGGACCGCCCCCACCGCCCCCCCCCCTAGGAGCGCCACTGATTATACTTCTTATTTTATACTTGTCTTTGTGGCTTTAATCATATAATAATTTGTATACTCATCTAGAGTACTCTTGTTTCTTTAAACTGTCGACTGGGGGACCTCTTATCTGATATGGTACATGTTTTGCTAAAGGCTTTATCAAGGATGCCCCCTTTCAATAGACCCAACTCATCTTGCTGACCATATGCAATTTGACTGCACAAAGAATACAGTCAGCAAGATGAGTCAGGCCTATTGAAAGGGGGCAAAGGTCATTGGTTATACCTCAAGTCTGGGTATAGAACATCAGTTTTGGTATAATATCTGAATGAGTTTATTGTTTGCCATAAATTGACAGGATATGTTATAAAATATGCAGATCTATTGGAACTCCAGTCCACTTTATGCACCTGGGAATACTTGCAGGTCACATAAAAATATAGCACATTTTACATATATGTTTTTCTGCCTATATGTGGTCATGCAATTCTATAAAAGTGACAGAGGGGGTCTTTAACTTAGGTGTGCTAGTATTTTTGGCGTGCATTAAAAAAAGGTGCGCTAAATGCTAAAGACGCCCATAGGAATACATTGGTTTCTTTAGCATTTAGCGCAAGCTAAAAATGCCAGCGTGCCTTAGAAAAAGACCCCCTTATACAGTCTAAAGTTATCTGTACAGGTCCCTGGGCAATTTTCAGATTGGGAGTTTACTATTTAGCCAGACAAATGACTTTGAAAATTGTCCTCTTTGTCTCTGTGGGGAAAATACAAAGTATATCTACCTCCAAGTTTGGACTAATCTCAGTAGAGTTAGGAATTGGTTCTAACTTGGCATTATACTTGAGTTACAGTCAGTAAACATGTGGGTAAAACTAAACTGAACAATCTATTGTCTGTATTTAGTACAGATCTGTCTCTTCCTTTCATGGGTAAAGCACACAGCTTTTTCCTGTCTAATGGTGATAGGCAGTGAATTACAGATAATCATTCTGAGTCTGCCCTTCTTTTTCTCGCAGTGACTCCATGCTATCTTGTCTGGGTATGTTTATAATACACGTGAGACTGAAGCAGAGCTTAGCTTGTCGTATCCAGAATTCTTTATAAAAAGCTTTGCAAACAATATGACAAATGTGAGAAAAATGCAGGTTTATTACATTGATTCACAGCTCTCTTATAAAGAAAAAGCAGTCTACCACATTGCTCTCTCTCTCTCTTCTCTTCCTCACTCACCATAATAACATAGTAAGCACAGTAAATGACGGCAGATAAAGACCTGTATGGTCCATCCAGTCTGCCCAACAAGATAAACTCATTTTACATGGTAAGTGATACTTTATATGTATACCTGAGTTTGATTTGCCTTTGTCATTCTCAGGGCACAGACTGTAGAAGTCTGCCCAGCACTGTTCTTCTACTAAGTTCTGAAGCTAACGTCGAAGCCTCTTAAAATTTACACTCCAGACCTCGATCAGGGCATAGACCGTTGAAATCTGCCCAGCACCGGTTTTACTTCCCAATTACCAGCGTCACCACCTAATCTCCACTAAGATTCCATGGATCCACTCCTTCTAGACAGGATTCCTTTGTGTTTATCCCATGCATGTTTGAATTCCATTACCGTTTTCATCTCCACTACCTCCCTTGGGAGGGCATTCCAGATATCCACCACCTTCTCTGTTAAAAAATATTTCCTGACATTACTCCTGAGTCTGCTCCCCTTCAACCTCAATTCCACTTGGACTATTGCAGCGGAATTTACGCGGGCTGCCAGGCCTCTCTGTTGAAAAAGTTCCAAACAGTTCAGAACACTGCTGCGAGACTCATCCTGAGAGAGCAACGCTTTGCACATGCCGAACCCTTATGGTTCAAATTACACTGGCTGCCTGTTCAGGAGCGCAATGCCTTTAAACTCTGCTCCTTGACGCATAAAATTATCTATGGGTTTGCCCCGGAGTATATGCACCCCTTGATCGACCTCCCGCCCAGGAATGCCAACCCTGCTGCTCGTTCCTTCCTCCACCTTCACTTCCCAAACTGTAAGGGTGTCAAGTACAAGAGGATCTTCGCCTCATCTTTCCGCTATTGGAGTCCTAAGCACTGGAATTCTCTCCCGCAACACCTTAAAACTCAAGCAGACCACGCCCTCTTCAATAAGTTGTTGAAGACCTACTTCTTTGCCAAGACCTACTCCTCACTTTATACCGCTGCTTGATGCACCCTCCCTGGCTCCTACCCCGCTAGTTCACCCTGCTAGATGCTTCTCCCCCTGCATACTCCTTGTATATTCTTCTAAGTTTTCCTATTCTGTATTTTATTTAATGTTTGTAAGCCACATTGTGCCTGCATGAGTGGGAAAAAGTGGGATATAAGTGAACAATAACTAAATAAATAAATTCATGTCCTCTAGTTCTACCAAGATCTCTCTCCTTCAAAATTCCCTCTAACCTGAGTGAACATTCACAAATATGCATATATATTCTTACCATGGGACAAGCTGCAGAGAACCCACTTGCCTGGCATGACTAAAATGGAAATAAACATGGAAAATAAGATGATACATTTTTATTGGACTAACTTACTACATTTTTGACTAGCTTTCAGAAGCCATAGCCTCCTTCCTCAGGTCAGGACAGTGTGAGCAAAGATGACAATATCAGAAGATGATTGAAATGATGAGACTACTTCAGTATGCCTAATAGAATGAACACAGGTGTTGATGTCTCACAAGGCATAGAAAGAACTTTGCCCTCTACTTGCTAATAATACATGCTGTCCTTCTTTCTCCACAGTGTCAGCCAAGGGTGCAAGAGAGAGAAGGAGAGCATATCAGCAACTTCAATAGGGCAGGAACTTAGTGGCATCAAAAGCAGGATGGGAAGAAGAAGCAAGGGTTGGTGTCATCAAAGTAAGGGGATAGAAGGAAAAGGAGATGACAGTGCTTGATGACATCGGGATGGAGTAAGAGTGAACAGGAGGGGCCCATCAGGATCCCTGGGAAATGAAGGGAGGACAAAGAATCATCTGCATTGAATTCTTCCCCTGATTTGCTCAAAGAAATCAGCAAAAATATACTCAACCAGAAACAAATTCTTTACACTTCAGTATTTACCTTATCCTTACAATCCCTAAAGAACGCGGAAAAGAAACCATTAGAATCTCTTTACTCTTTTTTTCCTATTTCTTATTTGTCCCATATTCAAGTGTAGCCTTCATATCTGCAAGTGACAACTTTGGAAAATGTAAATCAGGCACTTGGCAGGAAAGATAGACAAGGCTCCTAAAAAAAAAAAATCTCCTTTATCAGCTTGGTCCTGGCTCCACATCAGAATAGCGGCACAGTGCAGGAGGAAAGTGCTTGTCTGTAGGCAGGGACAGGGCCTCATTAACAAGTGATAAGAGCCGTGAACATGTAGACTCTCTTTAGGATGCACTATCTTTACAAATACCACAGACACGATTGTAATACAAATATATGTAAATAAAAATATATGGGTACAGTATATATATATATATATATATATATATATATATATATAAATCCTTGATATTCTACAGACATCTTACGTACAGATAAGCACTAGAAAACTGAACAAAGATATTTAACCTCAGTTGTTTAATGACAGAACTATCTAGATTTATAATGCTCTGATTCTAAGATTATACTAAAATAATTCCTTATAAAGGCTTTATCAACTAAGTACATAAGTAGTGCCATACTGGGAAAGACCAAAGGTCCATCTAGCCCAGCATCCTGTCACCGACAGTGGCCAATCCAGGTCAAGGGCACCTGGCACGCTCCCCAAACGTAAAAACATTCCAGACAAGTTATACCTAAAAATGCGGAATTTTTCCAAGTCCATTTAATAGCGGTCTATGGACTTGTCCTTTAGGAATCTATCTAACCCCTTTTTAAACTCCGTCAAGCTAACCGCCCGTACCACGTTCTCCGTCAACGAATTCCAGAGTCTAATTACACGTTGGGTGAAGAAAAGTTTTCTCCGATTCGTTTTAAATTTACCACACTGTAGCTTCAACTCATGCCCTCTAGTCCTAGTATTTTTGGATAGCATGAACAGTCGCTTCACATCCACCCGATCCATTCCACTCATTATTTTATACACTTCTATCATATCTCCCCTCAGCCGTCTCTTCTCCAAGCTGAAAAGCCCTAGCCTTCTCAGCCTCTCTTCATAGGAAAGTCGTCCCATCCCCACTATCATTTTCGTCGCCCTTCGCTGTACCTTTTCCAATTCTACTATATCTTTTTTGAGATACGGAGACCAGTACTGAACACAATACTCCAGGTGCGGTCGCACCATGGAGCGATACAACGGCATTATAACATCCGCACACCTGGACTCCATACCCTTCCTAATAACACCCAACATTCTATTCGCTTTCCTAGCCGCAGCAGCACACTGAGTAGAAGGTTTCAGCGTATCATCGACGACGACACCCAGATCCCTTTCTTGATCCGTAACTCCTAACGTGGAACCTTGCAAGACGTAGCTATAATTCGGGTTCCTCTTACCCACATGCATCACTTTGCACTTGTCAACATTGAACTTCATCTGCCACTTGCACGCCCATTCTCCCAGTCTCGCAAGGTCCTCCTGTAATCGTTCACATTCCTCCTGCGACTTGACGACCCTGAATAATTTTGTGTCATCGGCGAATTTAATTACCTCACTAGTTATTCCCATCTCTAGGTCATTTATAAATACATTAAAAAGCAACGGACCCAGCACAGACCCCTGCGGGACCCCACTAACTACCCTCCTCCACTGAGAATACTGGCCATGCAATCCTACTCTCTGCTTCCCATCTTTCAACCAGTTCTTAATCCATAATAATACCCTACCTAAGAAGTGTCACAGCTGATATAGAACAGGACTTGATTAGTAATGCAGAGTAGGATAACTTTAAGACTTTTAGGGCCCTGTTTACTAAGCTGCACTGTAAGTGCACTAGCGTTTTTAGCACAAGCTAACGCTAGAGACACCTATATAGGTGTCTCTAACAAAAGCACGTGCTAAAAACGCTAGCACACCTTAGTAAACAGGATCCTTATGTTTTGTTATTAGTCATGATTTTCTATAGCAACGCTGTCAGCATTTTTGTTGTATGGCACTCTGGAGGAAAGTATCAAATAGATACATATACACATGCACAAATAAGTTAAAATGCTCATATTACAGGAATATGTGGTCTTCTGCTTTGAAAATTGTCCAAGAAAACCATGTGCTCCAGGACCGCCGAGAGGGGGGGCAGGGGGGGACAAAATTCCCTGGGCCCGGGCCTCCAAGGGGGGGCCCGGCACAGCAGTCCCCTCCACCCGCCCCCTCCGTCCACCACCGTGCCGGGTCCCCCTGAATTCAAATCATAGTGCCTCACCTCGACCTCACTCCGTGTGAAAGAAGCACAGCAGCGGCAGTCTGCAGATCGCCTCCATTTGGGCCTTCCCTCCATGTGTCCTGCCCTTGTGCAAGTTACGTCAGATGAGGGCAGGACACAGGGAGGGAAGGCCCAAAGGGAGGCGATCTGCAGACTGCCACTGCTGTGCTTCTTTCACAAGAAGCAAGGTCGACATGAGGCGCTATGATTTGAATTCAGGAGGGCCTAGCCTCATGGTGGATGGAGGAGGATGGGTGGAGGGGGGGCGGAGGCGGTGGGGGCGGGGCCCCGGGGGCGGCCTTGCCCCGTGCCCGGCCCAGTCTCTCGGCGGCCCTGATGTGCTCAAATTTACATCTAACCTATTCTAGCTATTTATTTCCCTCCTAGTTCTCATAGGCTCAAGGTGCTTTAACATGCAAAAAGTCAGCACACAAAAGTTAATTGCAAACAGTCTATTTCTTAAAATATTTATGGAATAAAAATGTTTTCAAACATTAAAAATAAAAAAGATAAGGAGATTGTACTCTAATCTGTAGTGGAAATCTGTTCCAGATTTTGCTGGTTTGAAACATAAATGAGCTATTTAATATGTGGTTAAAACAAATATGTTTAATTGAAGGATAACTCCAAATAAGAGAAGTCAAAAAAATGTGAGGTACCTAGTATCAGGGAGCACAACAAGATGAGAAAGGTATTTAGAACCCAAACCATTCAGAATATTAAATACTAAACAGGCTATTTTGAACTCGATATGTACTTGGGGGGGGGTCTTTTACTAAAGCTTAGCTCGAGTTATCTACAGCAGGTCCCATAGGAATAAAATGGGCCCTACTGCAGATAACTGGAGCTAAGCTTTAGTAAAATACCCCCTTGGATAGATAACCAGTGCAATTGAATAATCAACAGAATAATTTTGCCAAATTTTTGTGAGCCAAAAATCAATGTGAAGCTTATGTTTTAATCTGGCCCAAATCTGCTATTTGGGCACATCATTTTCCTGGGTTAAAATACACATTTAAATCTGAATTTTAAAAAGCATGCTCATAAGTATAAGCTCTTCTCCAGTTCTGCCCTTAGGAATAGCTCATCAAGCACTAGGCATGCCTACCAAGGGGGGGAGGGGGGGACAGGGGGCAAGATTCCCCCACTCCAGCTTCCAAGGGGGATATAGCTGACAACTAAATGAAACACCACCAACACAGTAAATAAAAAAAATTCTACAACCTTTTGAGGGCACCAAGTGACAGAACATATGGATAGTTGACAATATTGTTTCTGAATCATTCTTAGGAAGTGAGATTCAATGAAAGGTTTCATTGCAGGATTAAGGACAAATGAAATAATTATATTGAACTTCAGGTAGTCCATGCAGTTTCTTATGAGAGCAGGGGATTTTGATACTGATTTGCCTTTTTTTTCCCTTTGTCCTTTAACTTTCTTGGAATCTAGGTTTAAATATTTTATTATTGTCACCAATGCCTTTGTGGCATATCAAGTTGTTTCTTCATTGACCATCAAGACTCGGTTCTTCCAAATTCAGAGTGAAATATTCTAAAAATTAGTTATCACTAGTATTCAGTGAAGACTTTGATTTGAACTCCTCTTAATTAAGGGTTCCTTTTACCAAGCTGTGGGAAAAAGGACCCTGCACTAGTGGCGGGGGCTGTTTTTCACACACGCCAGGGCCCTTTTTACTGCAGAGGGTATAAAGCCCCCAGACAATCATGGCCATGTGGTAAGATAATTTTACCACATGGCCATGTGGCAGGGAGCCCTTATCACCACCCATTGAGGTAGTGATAAGGGCTCCCGTGGTAACCCAGCAGTAACCAGGCAGCACATGGCGATGCCTGAAAACCACCAGGTTACCACCAAGCAAGCCATTTCTAGGGAGTTTCTTTTTCCCTCAGAAATGGTGTGCGCTCATGGCAGAACTACCACCGGTGGCCTCATTTTTTTTGTTACATTTGTACCCTGCGCTTTCCCACTCATGGCAGGCTCAATGCGGCTTACATGGGGCAATGGAGGGTTAAGTGACTTGCCCCGAGTCACAAGGAGCTGCCTGTGCCTGAAGTGGGAATTGAACTCAGTTCCTCAGGACCAAAGTCCACCACCCTAACCACTAGGCCACCCGGCAGTAGTCCCAATTTAGCATTTGGTAAGCCCATGTTTGGCTTACCAATGCTTGTAAAAGACACTCTTAGTCTACAATCTATTTTATTTTGGGTCCAAAATATTCAGTTGTGACAAAAAGACAGTCCTATAATATGAGCATGAGCTGTCATCATAAATCAGGATCTGAAAAGCATCAATAGAAGAAAAACATGATGAAGAAGCTAAAAAGGGCCAGCAGTCTCTTCAGAGTTTAGGATTTTCATTTGCAATAAAAAAGGTTCAAGAAACAGGCAAACATGTCCTGCAAGCAGATATAATAGGTAAAGATGATACTCACATGCCAAGTACTCCAGTACCTGTAACAGAAGAAACAGACTCAAATGTCATTTGAAAGTGAGTTACATAGTCCAGTTGATGAAGGACAAGCTGGAGCTGCTATTTCGCTGAATATAAGCATTAACATGTTTTATACATGAATTCTTACAAAAGAAATGCCCACTAACAAAGAAATAGAAGCAGCAGTAGAGAGAAGTCCTCAGCCTCATTGTCATACTTCTCAATTCCTTAGAGATTTGGAAAATCGGCAGTTACTGGAAATCATGCTACAAAATGGGGAAATTATACCAAGGGACTGGTGTTAGGTCACTTCTCTTCTTGAGCATCACCTCAAGAAAGTGAAAGAATCACAAGATACAGATACAAGTTCACTATCAGCTGATATACAGAATGAGCTCATAGAGTACTGTGCTGATCATGTTTGGAACAAGATTTTAATGGAAAGAGATTGTTGATGCCACTCCTGATTCCGCTGACATAAAACAAACTAATTTCATTTTAAAATATGTTCTTTTGAAGGATTATATGAAATGTTGAGTTTGTAGACAGCAGTAAAAAGACTGATCAAGACATTGACAAATTATTGGGGTTGTCTGAAAAAACAAAATTTCTGAGTGTTAGGGGCAGGTGTACACCAATAATAGCAACATAAATGGAGCTTACCATGGTGCTAAAGCTCATATATTACGAATAAATCAATTGGCTGAGTTCTCACCCTCTGCTTGCCACAGTCTAAAATTGTATGGAGTTCATGCAGCAGAAAGCAGTCCTCAGGTTGTGACGTTTTTCCAGAGTTGTCAAAAAGTTATATTCCCTATTCAGCTCAAGCCCTCAAAGATGTGAAATACTTATGAAACATATCAATGGGTCATTGTATAGAATGTCTGACACCTGTTGGTCTGCAAGGGTTGAAAGCATATATTCTATAGCTGCACATCTGCCAGGTATTTTGAACATACTTGAAGAAATGGAAAGTCTAAACATTACAGCTGAGATTAGATTTAAAATGGAAGGACTGCAGATATATTTGAAATATTTCATTATGTCCTTATGTGCTCTCTCTGGCTTAAGATTTTTATAGAAATAGATTACCACAACAAAGTATTGCAAGCAAAAAAATGTTTGTTAGAAATTGAAATAAAAAAAACATTCAAAACTTATTATTAAACTTGAAAGTCAGAGAAAGTTAAAGTGCCATTTTGAAAGAAAGCAAACTAGTTTCTGAAAATGTGGATTTCAGCTCAGAATTTCTACTAATTAGATTTAGGAAAAGAAAAAGAATGGCCAAAGAACGAGACCAATCCACCGTATCAGAGGTAAATGAAAGTGATTGTGAAAAATGGTTCAAAAATGTCTTATGATTTATGATTGTGTTATTGGAAATGTAATGGTGCCAATAGGAAGCGTGTGTGAAATTTCATGAAACATTCAGCTTCCTGTGGATGTACCTGCTCTTATCTGATGAAGAAATAAAAGACAAAAAACCTTTTGCTCCAAATGCAACATTGATATTTCCTCTTCTGCATTGGTTGAAGAAATAAAACACTTTTATTAATAAAACACTTAAAAGCAATTCACACAGCCAATATTGGAAATGACCCAATAGTTGCTTGAACTACTGAACAAGTTAAAATATTTGAATCTGTCCTCACTGTTTCCAAATGTCTGTGTTGCTATACGTACATTTTATACTCTTGGCTTGAGCTACAGATGCTGGCAAAGATTATTCAGCACTTTGAAAAGGGTAAAAAGTGTGCTTTGATTAACAGTGGGGCAGAGAATCAGCAGTTCAGGATTGCTTGCCATTGAGGCTGAATTAGGAAGACAGAGGGTAGTGGGAGGGTTGGGGGTTAGCATTGACTGTATAGAGTTTTTGGTTATGTTTAATATTATAGAGTACTGCCATGGTCTTTTTTCTTGTAAACTTCAGTTAAAAATTTAATAAAGAATTAAATTTTAAAAATAAAAAACAATAGTACCCTGTGTAGTCTCAAGAGATTTACTAACCAGTATACACCTTAGAGAATGAATTTAAAGCAAGGCTTTTGTTTGTGCCAGTCATTTCAACCATTCTTTAAAAATACATATTTACACTATTTACTGTTTTGCCCTTCCAGCTGTGGTATACAAGTGAACAGAGAAAAAAAACAATGGAAAACTGGCCTACAGTATTGCAGAAAGCCACAAAACAGGAGAAAAGTAGTTGCAAATGAAGACAAAAGGAAGGAGAAAGAAGTATGGTTTAAATAGAGAAAGACAAAGCACTTTTAGAAGTCAGCACCTTCACAAAAAGGATAAAACCCAGAGGACAGTGAAAACAGAAATGTTTTTGTTACCTCTAAATCAGGGGAAATTGTAGCTTTTCTGTTCCAATTATCCCTGCCAAGTGTGTTTTCACATAATCTCACAGCTGACTGAGCACTACCCTCTGACCTTACTTTTCCTTGGGGAGAAACTCATGTTTAACTGACAAGCATGTCTGTGACTGCCAGTGGGGAAGATTAGCAGTGACTTAGCTAATTAGTATTTAAATGGTCACTAATGTCCTAATGGGTTTGTCGATCGAAACTTAGTTAAAATCGATTAAAAGTTTTGAAAAAGAGAACAAAAAGGAAGCAGTGTCAGAGCTGATTTCATTCATCAGAAAATTAAAAAAAGAATTAAATGTGTTTTTTTAATATCTTCCAGAATGGAAAAAAATGAATATATTTGAATTTGTTTGTGATAAAATATTGAATTATATTCCAAAATATAGAAACATTCTCTGTGAGGGGAAAATTTGTGTGTAGTCATAATATTGACATTTGCATAAGTATGTGCACACATATTCACATATATTCTGGTATTCTGGTCATTTTTGCATGTTCTTGGCACTTAAAAAATAGAATATAATAGAATTACCCTCTTACCCACAGATTTTATATAGTGTGACTTAAGTTGTGTGCACAAATCTGGTCGTATTCTGGATTTGTGCACACAACTTAGGGGCCCTTTTACAAAGACACGTTAGGCGGTACGCATGTGCAGCACGCACCAACATGAGACTACTGCCAGGGTACCGCAACCCCCCTGGAGGTAATATCAGATTTGGCACGCGCCCATACCACCTGAATGTTTTATTTATCTATTTCCTCCCATGTGTGTCTTTCCTGGCGGTAATCGGCACTTGGCATGCGCTGACCAGTCACCTCACATGTAGCATGTGAACCCTTACCACTAGATAAATGGGTGGCATTAAGGCCGGTTTTGGACATGCACTGGTTTCAGTTTTACCACAGGCCTTTTTCCAGTCCCATTTTTTGCAGATGCAGTAAAAACTGGCCTGGCACACGCCCAGTACACGCGCCTACACTACCGCAGGCCACTTTTTACTGTGGCTTAGTAAAAGGACCCCTTAATTAGCTAATAAACCAATCAGCGCTGATAATTGCCAATTAACAAGCAATTCCTGACACTAATTGTCATTAATTAGAATTTACGTGCACAACTGTCTAAACGTATTCCGTAAAGTGATGCATGTAAATTCTAAGGCACATAGTTGAAAAAGTGGCATGGCCACAGGCGTGGAATGGGTGGATTGTGGGTGATCCTAAAATCTATGTGTGTTTTTTAGAATATACCCAGTCTGTGCTTAATTTAGGAGTCAACATTTACACCAAGTTTTACTTGGCATAACTGCTCGTGATTAAATTTAGTTGCATGGACGGGCGCTAGGTATATTCTATAAACTGTGCCTAAATTTAAGCATGCTTTATAGAATCTGTTTAGGTGTATTTTTTTATTGGCACCAATTTTTTAGGCATGATATATAGAATTTAGCCCTTAGGGGCTAATTCTCTATAGGTTGTTGAAAGTTAAGCCCCAGGGTAATATACGTTACGAGCTGGATTCAGTAAATGAAAATAATCAGCACCCAGCGCTAATCTCTAAAGGATGCTCCAGGATGAATTAATGTTGATTGCCGAATTCTGCACCCAACTTTGGGCGTGAGGACTTCATCAAGTGAAACCAGGTTTAAATCCTAGCACACAAGCTAGGCATGCAGCTGCAGTATTCTATAGTACTGCATGCAGTTTTCTATAACACCCATGCCTCTCCCATGTGAACATCTCCATTGCAGTTGCACACAGATACTATCCTATTTCCAGGCTGATCTGCCTTTTCAACCCCATTTCAGTGCAGTCACAAATGCCTAGCCACCTGCCTGTGATTTACCCCATGGCCACTTAGAGGGTCTATCCCCAGCACAGCTCAGGTCCACCAGCACCTGCCACTTGTGCTGTACACTAGCACCCTCCTCCCATCGACTGGGTCACAACTGCCTCTGGGTGAATCTCCCACTCTCCAATTATCCCCAGTGATTTCTAGGTTACTGGGGGCCACACTCCCAGTGGTCCCATAGTTCCCAGAGAGCATTCACAGACCCAACACACAAACCACCAGTATTCTTTTCGGTCCAGACAAGCAGGGCGAACAAACAATTGTGTTTATTCTCAGAACTTGGAACAGTGGATTAAAAAAAATGTGCAAATAGCAAACAGTAACAAGTAACTGAAAAATGGATCAACTAGAAAACTAACTAAACATCTATATACTATCTAAACAGTACCCGGGAAGATCAGGATATATAACTGTATACAGAATATATAACTGTTCACAGAACCTCAGCAAAGAGATCTGTCTCTCTTTCCTTCTGGGCTAAGACTGAAGCAACAGCCAGCATCTGCTAGGTAATTTCAAACTCCAGGCCAATTAGAGCCCAGAACAGTCAAGTTTCAAATAAAAACTGGTTACATCACTACAGGCACTTCCTATTATTTGGGGTGGGCTGTTTTCATGCCAGATGCTTAAGACAAGATTCAATCTGCACAGACATCACATGAAAATAGCCGGTGCCAGTCAGGCCCCCGCCCCTGTGGGCTAACACTTCACAAGACCAGAACACTGCACCAGTGATTTCACAGTAAGAATACTGAAAGGTAATTTTAAAACAATACAGGAACGTAAGACCTTTGAAATAAGAATGATTGAATATTTTGACACCCAACAAACAGGACTTAATAAGGATCTGGGTTTTCTAACGTATTATAAAACATAAAGCTGTATTTCTCTGTTTATTTCTCTGTTTATTACCCTCCTCTCACCTACCAACACCCATTCTGTTAGAATATCAATGAAATGCTTTGATGTCCCCATGCATACCCCACCCTCCCACTCTGTCAGACTGTCAAAGTAATGCTTTGATGTTTCTCTCATATATACTATCTGCTAACACATTTGCTTATTTCTGATCTGAGGAAGAAGGGCAACCTTTGTAAGCTAATCAAGAAATGTATTAAGTTATGTCCAATAAAAAAGGTATCATCTTATTTTCTTTTCCATGTTTTATTTTGTTTGATTTCTATTCATAACCAGTTCATTACAAAATAACTTTTCCTAGCCGTGGTAAAAAAAATGGCCCAGGACACACCTAAAAGACGCGTCCCCACTACTGCAGACCACGTTTTACCGCACCTTTGTAAAAGGACCCCCTAAAGAGCAGTAGGTACAAAAACTTACTGCACGTTAATAAAAGAACCCTTTAATGCATGCAAAATTGATTCTATATACATTAACCTACCTATTGACAGGTATATTAGGGCTGCATTTTCATTGCAGTTAAGTCAGGTTGCAAAAGAGATTGTAGTAGATCGGGTATCTTTAAATAACAATAAAAATCAGACAAAAGATTGCCAATTAATACTGTCAAGTACTAAGCATGATGTACTTAGGAACAACAAACATAGTTTGAAATGTCTATATGCGAATGCCAGGAGCCTAAGAAATAAGATGGGGGAGTTGGAATATATTGCACTAAATGAAAAATTAGATATAATAGGCATCTCTGAGACCTGGTGGAAGGAGGATAACCAGTGGGACACTGTCATACCGGGGTACAAATTATATCGTAGTGATAGGGTGAATCGGATTGGTGGAGGGGTAGCATTGTATATTAACGAGAGCCTTGAATCAAATAGATTGAAAATTCTGCAGGAAACAAAACACTCCTTGGAATCACTGTGGATTGAAATTCCATGTGCAAAGGGGAAAAGGATAGTGATAGGAGTGTACTACCGTCCGCCTGGCCAGGACGAACAGACGGATGCGGAAATGTTAAAGGAAATCAGGGACGCAAACAAACTGGGCAACACAATAATAATGGGGGATTTCAATTACCCGCATATAGACTGGGTTAATGTAACATCTGTACACGCAAGGGACATAAGATTTCTTGATGAAATCAAGGACAGCTTCATGGAACAGCTAGTTCAGGAGCCGACAAGAGAAGGAAAAATACTAGACTTAGTCCTTAGTGGTGCTCATGATCTAGTGCAGGGGGTAACGATACGAGGGCCGCTTGATAACAGTGATCATAATATGATCGGTTTTGATATTGGCATTGAAGGAAGTGAAACTAGGAAATCAAGTACGCTAGCGTTTAACTATAGAAAAGGTGATTACGACAAAATGAGAAAAATGGTGAAAAAAAGACTGAAAGGAGCAGCTCGCAGAGTAAAAAACTTGCATCAGGCGTGGATGCTGTTTAAAAACACCATCCTGGAGGTTCAGGACAAATATATTCCACGTATTAGAAAAAAGGGAAAAAAGACTAAACGTCAGCCGGCGTGGCTAAACAGTAAGATAAAGGAAATCATTAGAGCCAAAAAACAATCCTTCAGAAAGTGGAGAAGAGAACCAACTGAAAGTAACAGGATAGATCATAAGGAATGCCAAGCCAAATGCAAAGCGGAGATAAGGAGGGCAAAAAAGGACTTTGAGAAGAAATTAGCGTTGGAAGCAAAAATACATAGTAAAAATTTTTTTAGATACATTAAAAGCAGGAAACCGGCCAAAGAGTCGGTTGGGCCGCTGGACGAAAATGGTGTTAAAGGGGCGATCAAGGAGGACAAAGCCATAGCGGAGAAATTAAATGAATTCTTTGCTTCGGTCTTCACCGAGGAGGATTTGGGGGGGACACCGGTGCCGGAAAGAATATTTGAAGCGGGGGAGTCGGAGAAACTAAACAAATTCTCTGTAACCTTGGAGGATGTAATGGGTCAGTTCAGCAAGCTGAAGAGTAGTAAATCACCGGGACCTGATGGTATTCATCCCAGAGTATTAATAGAACTAAAAAATGAACTTGCGGAGCTACTGTTAGAAATATGCAATCTGTCCCTAAAATCGAGTGTAGTACCGGAAGACTGGAGGGTAGCCAATGTTACTCCGATTTTTAAGAAGGGTTCCAGAGGAGATCCAGGAAATTATAGACCGATGAGTCTGACGTCGGTGCCGGGCAAGATGGTGGAGGCTATTATTAAGAATAAAATTGCAGAGCATATACAAAAACATGGACTGATGAGACAAAGTCAGCACGGATTTAGTGAAGGGAAGTCTTGCCTCACCAATCTAATGCATTTTTTTGAGGGGGTAAGCAAACATGTGGACAATGGGGAGCCGGTTGATATTGTATATCTGGATTTTCAGAAGGCGTTTGACAAAGTGCCGCACGAAAGACTCCTGAAGAAATTGCAGAGTCATGGAATCGGAGGTAGGGTATTATTATGGATTAAGAACTGGTTGAAAGATAGGAAGCAGAGAGTAGGATTGCGTGGCCAGTATTCTCAGTGGAGGAGGGTAGTTAGTGGGGTCCCGCAGGGGTCTGTGCTGGGTCCGTTGCTTTTTAATGTATTTATAAATGACCTAGAGATGGGAATAACTAGTGAGGTAATTAAATTCGCCGATGACACAAAATTATTCAGGGTCGTCAAGTCGCAGGAGGAATGTGAACGATTACAGGAGGACCTTGCGAGACTGGGAGAATGGGCGTGCAAGTGGCAGATGAAGTTCAATGTTGACAAGTGCAAAGTGATGCATGTGGGTAAGAGGAACCCGAATTATAGCTACGTCTTGCAAGGTTCCGCGTTAGGAGTTACGGATCAAGAAAGGGATCTGGGTGTCGTCGTCGATGATACGCTGAAACCTTCTGCTCAGTGTGCTGCTGCGGCTAGGAAAGCGAATAGAATGTTGGGTGTTATTAGGAAAGGTATGGAGTCCAGGTGTGCGGATGTTATAATGCCGTTGTATCGCTCCATGGTGCGACCGCACCTGGAGTATTGTGTTCAGTACTGGTCTCCGTATCTCAAAAAAGATATAGTAGAATTGGAAAAGGTACAGCGAAGGGCGACGAAAATGATAGTGGGGATGGGACGACTTTCCTATGAAGAGAGGCTGAGAAGGCTAGGGCTTTTCAGCTTGGAGAAGAGACGGCTGAGGGGAGATATGATAGAAGTGTATAAAATAATGAGTGGAATGGATCGGGTGGATGTGAAGCGACTGTTCACGCTATCCAAAAATACTAGGACTAGAGGGCATGAGTTGAAGCTACAGTGTGGTAAATTTAAAACGAATCGGAGAAAATTTTTCTTCACCCAACGTGTAATTAGACTCTGGAATTCGTTGCCGGAGAACGTGGTACGGGCAGTTAGCTTGACGGAGTTTAAAAAGGGGTTAGATAGATTCCTAAAGGACAAGTCCATAGACCGCTATTAAATGGACTTGGAAAAATTCCGCATTTTTAGGTATAACTTGTCTGGAATGTTTTTACGTTTGGGGAGCGTGCCAGGTGCCCTTGACCTGGATTGGCCACTGTCGGTGACAGGATGCTGGGCTAGATGGACCTTTGGTCTTTCCCAGTATGGCACTACTTATGTACTTATGTACTAATGCATTAATCATAATTGAAAAGATTAAGCACGATTTAAAAATTTATTGCACTGTGGCGTCTCCTGTCTCCTTCAAACATCTCTTTTACTCTCTTCCACTACCAACCCTAGTCCTTGGCGCAGTCAGAGAACTTGCCCCCTAGCAGTGTTTTTCAACATCACCTACCCTTGCTCCAGTCTACCATAAAAGTAGTCTTCTGTTAATCCTCGCCAGCAGTAGTGTTGCACATATGCATCCTGCTGCCTGGTCCAAAGCTTTCCTTCTGACCCATCCCACCCATGCAGGAAAAAGAAATGATCTTAAAGAAGGCAGGACAGGCCAAAAGAAAAGCTTTGGGGCAGGCCATAGGCAGCATATGTACAATGCTGCCACTTCCAGGAACCAACAAACCACCACCTTTAAGGTAGACCGGCAGAGAGGATTGAGAAGGGGGAAATATGTGATCCCCAGATGGGGAGAGGGGAGTGAGCTACAGACCAATGAGCAGAACTAGAGGGGTCACTAATGGAATTAAGGTTAAAGTAGTGAGCTCCAGCAGCCACAAGAAGATCTTATTACTATTCACCATCAAGTATGTGTCGCTGTTCGTGGAGGTAGAGGGGAGAGAGTGAGAGGTGTTGCACAATGGGAGGAAGGAAGGAAGGAAAGAGAGAGAATGAACCCCAGGAAAGAAAGAGATAATGGATCTGGGAAAAGAGGAGAGGAAGGGAAGGAAGAAAAAGGGAGAGAGATTGGATCTGGGGGTGGGAGGGAGGGAGATTATCAGTCCTTTAGGGAAGGGGGATGGGATTTGATATACTGCCTTTCTGTTATTACAATGAAAGCACTTTACATATTATATACAGGTACTAATTTTGTACCTAGGGCAATGCGGGGCGGGGGGGGGGGAGTTAAGTGACTTGTCCAGAGTCACAAGGAGCTGCAGTGGGAAATAAATAAGTTAATACAATTCCTTTAATTGTGTGACTACTCACAATACAAAAAAGTTTTAATTGTGTAATTAAGTACCTGGCAAGATCCCAAAACAGTACATTTTATGTTGCTTATCCTAGAAATAAGCAGTGGATTTTCCCCAAGTTAATTTTAATAATGGCCTATGGACTTTTCCTTTAGGAGGCCATTCAACCCATTTTTAAACCCCACTAAGCTAAATGCTTTTACTAAATTCCCTGCCAACGAATTCCAGAGTTTAATTATACACTGAGTGAAGAAATATTTTCTCTGATTCATTTTAAATGTACTACTTTATAGCTTCATTGCATGTCTCCTAGTCCTAGTATTTTTGGAAAGAGTAAACAAGCGATTCACGTCTACCCGTTCCACTCCACTCAGTATTTTATAGACCTCTATTATATCTCCCCTCAGCTGTCTTTTCTCCAAGCTGAAGAGCCCTAGCCACTTTAGCCTTTCCTCATAGGGAAGTCATCCCATCCTCTTTATCATTTTCGTCACCCTTCTCTGTACCTTTTTTAATTCCACTATATCTTTTTTGAGATACGGTGACCAGAAATGGACTTTATAAGAACCCATTTATATGTGTAAAATAGTATTTTAGGCCCAAGATAGATTATAAAATTACCCATCATGGACTAGATTCAGTAAATGATGCCCAAATTTGGGTGCTGAAAAAAAATGCATGCCGAGTGCTATTCTATAAAAGGCGCTCTGAGTTGGGCCCCATTTATGGAACGAGGATTTACACCAACCAAAACCTGGCAGATCCCTCAAATTTTTTAATACTGTATGCATCTTTAATGAACACTCCTGAGTTACTCATGTCCCTCCCATGGTCACACCCCCTTTTCACTTGCACTTAGCAAGATGAGCAAGAACAGCATTTAAGAAGATGTGCATACAAATCCAAATTGTCAATTAACAGCAATGATTGTTAGAACACAATTATTGGTGCTAATTGTCTCGTTATTCAATTAAATTGTGCATGCATATTGGGCATATGTCAAAATTTGCAAAAGGAGTTTTGGGCACCATATATAAAATCCTATTACAAGTATGCATTTTTTTTTTCAAATTAATACATTAGCAAATATAAATTAACTCATTTTGTGATAGCATGCTGTTTCAGCAAATTACTGGATTCGTGCTGCATCACTATGCACATGAGAAGCTATTGGGAGAGAAGAAATTTTACCAGCAAAATAGTCGTTCACCTGATTCCTAAGTACTGAAAAGTTTGGCAGGAAGACAGTAGTGACAAAGGAAAGAGAAGCGATGGTAATAAAGACAAGCATAAATTATATTTCCATTATTGGAATCAATCAGTGTGCCCCCTTAAAAAAAAGTGTTATGGCAGCCAAGAATTAAAACTCTAATCTGGTAGTTAAAAAAGAAAATTGGGAGCCAATATAGCATTTTAAAATGTAGACATTAATTTTTAAAATGAAAGCTAATGTAATTATGTGCAAAATGCTTCCATTAAACATGGGATGCAACTCGGTAATGTTATCTCAATGTATTTTAAATTGTACCTTCCTCTTCATACACTCACAAATGATGTTATTGCAACACAGAAACATAATAAATGGCAGCAGATAAAGAAAGACCTGCACGGTCCATCCAGTCTCCCATTCAAGGTGGCCAGAGCACCCACCACTCTATGCAAGTTACACTCCGTGACTGAACCCTGGCATCACAACCAGGGCAGTCAGTAATTTGTCCTGAGTCTGACCTTGTGTGACATGCCCCCTCCCATACCCCTGCCCCACCCACTATGCCGCAACCATCACAGACAATGGAAGGGGAGTGATTTTTGCATCCCTGTTTGCCTTGTGCCCTATGTGGCTGCACTACCTGCACAG
This sequence comes from Microcaecilia unicolor, assembly GCF_901765095.1. Taxonomy (NCBI): domain Eukaryota; kingdom Metazoa; phylum Chordata; class Amphibia; order Gymnophiona; family Siphonopidae; genus Microcaecilia; species Microcaecilia unicolor. The sequence goes on along the minus strand of NC_044031.1, from coordinate 189,546,050 downwards.
CCCTTGGGAAGGCCCAGCCTAGCACAATGTCATGCCAAAGAGTGGTTTTACTATTATGATATCAGCATAGTCACATTCATCATCAATACATGTTTAACCCAACAAGCTAAACATATTGGTAATTAACATTTTATTCACTAGTTTCAATCTTAAGGTACATTGGTAGCAATTACCAGGAATAAATAATGAAAATATGAATGGCCTGACTCACTACGAGGCCCTTTTACTAAAGGACATTAACCCTGGGATTCTATATAGTGTGACTTAATTTGTGCTAGCAAATCCAGTCGTATTCTGGATATGTGTGCGCAACTTAATTGCTTAACAAGCCAATTAGTATCAATAATTGCCAATTAACAAGCAATTATTGACACTGGCATTAATTAGAATTTATGCGCACTATTTGCTAAACATATTCTGTGCAGTTGACTTCATTAACATGTTCCCAGGTACACATCTCACTATTACTCCCTTATCTTGTCTGCTGAGCCCCCCAAAAGCCACTACCCCAACTGTACACCACTACCATAGCCTTTATGGGTGAAGGGAGCACTAATATGTGGGTACAGTGGGTTTCTGGTTAGTTTTGGAGGGCTCACAGTTTCCTCCACAAGTGTAACAGGTAGGAGGGAGAGGTAGAAACCTGGGTCCACCTGTCTGCAGTGCACTGCACCCGCCACTAGATTATTCCAGGGACCTGCGTGCTGTTCTAATGAATCTGAGTATAACATCTGAGGCTGGCATAAAGGCTGGCAAGTAATGTTTTTAATCACATTTTTGGGAGATGTGAGGGGGTTAGTGACCACTAGGGGAGCAGAGGGAGGTCATCCCTGATTCCCTCCAGTATCTGGTCATTTGGGGCACCTTTTGTGCCTTATTTGTTATAAAAGCAGGTCTAGATCAAAACGTCTTAGTTTTAGTCCTGGACGGTTTTGTTTTGTTCCATTATGGCTGAAAAATGTTCCAAGTGTTAGAAACATCCAGATCCCGCTCTTAACACGCCCTTGACACACCCCATTTTGATTTTAATGCACTTCTGACGGACTTCATAGAAAAACGTCTAGATGCCTGCACCCCACGCACGTTTAGTTGTTGGTGGCTCAAGGATGCTGTCGTTGACTGCAGGGCTTGGGAGTAGGGAGATCTGGCCATCTTTAGATGAATTCCACAGCTGGGGATGCTTGGGTATCCCCACAAGCTATACAACAATGGTCAGGACTGATGTTAGCTGTTCTAGAGCCCAGGTCAGAAAATAAAAGGAGGGCCCCTTCCCTGAACTCCTCTCCTATCTGCCTTCCCTCCAATTTCCCCACTTGCCATTACTATCACATCATAAATGGTACAGGAGTGCACACCACGTGGCAACAATATTAAAATGCTTACTAACCAAACCCACCATGAATCAATTTATTGCATCAACATATGTAATTTTTGTTTAATTTTAAAGACAATGAGGCATCATATACGGCTCTAAAATGAACTATTGGATCTCCTATAGCGCACGGCTATTCTAGATCCAAAGCTCTCCAATTTGTCTTAATCATTTACATCCAATGTCTTTATCTTTTACATAAAAATGCACTTCAGCAGAAAACTTTAAAAAAAAGACAACATAATAGCAACCAGTTTACTTATCTGGGAATGCAGATTACAGCATTTTAGAGACTTGATCAACACACTAACAGACCCTCATCAAATACAGAACAAAGGATCAAAAATTAGAAATAAAAATATTTAGATAAAAATTGACCTGGGAACCCCAATAAGTTAAACTTAGCATGTTCTACAACACTGGAGAAAGAAAAACAGAAATGCATTTCCTTTTCTACTAAACACAATACAAAGACATTTACTATGCATGTTTCCCAAAGCTAACATATTCCATTCAAAGCATTCAAAATAAAATTCTCTTTTCTACCTTTGTGGTCCAGACATTTTATTTTTCCATCATGTTGGTTCTGGTTTCTCTTTTCTGCTTTCCTCTTTTCTTCTACTTCTCCTACAAGTGGCTGGTGTCCATTTGTCCTTTTTTTCCTCTCTCCTGACTATTCCCTCACTACACCTGCCTCTGACATATTAACAGTTCCTTTTTAGTTGTTTCCTCTCTTTCTTTCTTTCTTTTTTTTTTCTTTTCTGCTTTCTGTCAACGCATAGTTCATCCTCTATCTCCCTTCTCCTCCTTTTTATTTTTCAGTCACCTATCAAATTTCCATCTTCTCTCACCCACTAGCTCTCCCATTATCCATCTCAAACCTTCCCCAGCTCTCCATTCTCTTTCATTTTTAATCTAATCCCTATTACCATATTTCTACATTCTTTAATAACTATCCTCTCATTCACTTCTTTGCCATCCCCTCCTAGCCTTTCCCACATGGTTCCACCATCCCTTCCACCTTTCTATCCCAGCAGCTGCTCCTTCTTTCTCCCCTCTCCACTCTCATAGTCTATCTCCCTATCCTTTTTCTCTTCCCTCCTGCTCGCTCCCCCATTTCTCCAGCATTTCTTCCTCTCTTCTCTCACTCCCACTGTCCAGCATCTCTCCATCACTCCCTTCTGCTCCTGGATCCAACATCTCCCTCTTTCTCTCCTCTCCACCTTCTGTGTATCTCCCCCTCCCTCTCATCTACTCCTATGTCCAAAATCTATCCCTCTCTCCTATTGTCCACGTCTCTCCCTCCCTCATGTCCAAAATCTCTTCCCCCTCCCCCATGCAGCATTTTATCCCTTCCATGTGTCCACTACCTTGTCCAAGATTTCTGCCTCTCTCACCCTCCATGAAGCATCTCACCCTTCCCTCCACCCCATGTCCAACATTTCTCCCTCTTCTCATCGCTCTAACCCTCCATGCAGCATCTCTCCCATCCTCCACCTTTATGTCCAACAATTCACCCCTCCCCATGTTCAACATCCCTCCCTCCCTCACACTCCATGCAGCCTCTCTCCCTCCCCTCCACCCCTATGTCCAACATCTCTCCCTCTCTCCCTTCCTGCAGCATCTCTCCCTCCCCTCTCACACTTATGTCCAATATTTCTCCCTCTCACTCTCCATGCAGCTTCTCTTCATCCCCTCCACCCTTATATCCAACTATTCTCCCATCCCATCCCATGCCCATCAATTCTCCCTCTATCACCTCCACCCCCCCCCCCCCACCCCGTGCAGCATCGCTCCTTCCCTATCCCACTTCATAACTCTCCTTCTATGAACATATCCCCAGCAGCAGCAGTGTGGATGGGAGCAGGTTGAACTCCCGCAGTCCTGCATTTACCTTCTTTATGTGTCGATCTTGCTTGAACAGGTCCCTGGCAGCGGAGAAAGCAGCAATTACTTCATGTTGCCTGCCACTAAGCTGGAAGCTTCTTTTCTGCCACATTCTGCCCGTGCCTAGTCATAAACAGGAAGTTGCGACAGAGGGGGGCAGGACACAGCAGAAAAGAGGCTTCTGGCTTACCAGCAGGCAAGCTTGAGGGAATCGCTGCCAGGAAACCCATTCATGCAAGAGTGATGCTTAATTGAGGGAGATGCAGGACCACGGGAGCCCAGTCTGCTTACCTCCATGCTAGTGATGTCAAGGGTTCAGCATTACTACGGGGGTCTGAGCCCAAACTGGGTGGGCCCAGGCCCACCCATGGCTATGTTCCTGATATGTGGGCACAGGTCATAGCTACTCTGATTACTTCCTTATTCCTCCCTTACCAACTCCTCTGCTCCTTCGTGCTCCCATCCGTTGTCTAAATGATCATCGCCTCCCAAATCCTAAACAAGCAATGCTAGAATCTACCAGACATCGAACTTTCTATTTCCCTGCACCTGCCCTCTGGAATTCCATGCCTTTAACACTTCGTTCCGAATCCTCTTTAAAAGTTTAAAATTCACCTTAAGACTTGGCTTTTTAATCTTGATTTGTCACCATACTGGGAGTTTACTGTCCTAATTCACAGGGACCTTTGCCTTACTTTTTGTACTTTCTTCTTATACTCACCACTATGACTGTTGTTATGCATTGAATTGGCACCTGACGTTTGGTGCACTATACAGAATTAGGAGGGTATAACAATTTTATAACAGGGTACCCAGTCAGAAGCTATTATATAAGAGTATAGGTGCCTAATTTCCTTTATAGAATACTAGCCTAAGTGGATAGATAGAAAAGATTAAGTTATACATGATTAAGTTATGTGCCATATTTGGAGTGACAGCTGATGTCATATCTCCACAGAGAGGTCAATTCCTAAGGAGCATATCATCCCTAATTTGCAGACTTAAATTCCTGCTAAACATTTGTATCAAAAACGTTTAGAACGCTTTTATTTACCGTATAAACTACTATGCAAGATCATAATTGCATTATTTGCAATTGCATTACAAGAAAGAAAGAAAGAAAGAAAGAAAGAAAGAAAGAAAGAAAGAAAGAAAGAAAGAAAGAAAGAAAGAAAGAAAGACACAATGCAAAGAGTAGCTCCCATCTCCACAACTACTTTATAATCCCTGGAGGTCTAGTGGTATATTCAGGGCAGGAGTGATCCCCAGTTGCTCTTGCCTATGTCAGGTCTACTCTCAAAATGATTGCTGTGCCCTCTTGCAGCAGTCTCATGAGATTGCTACTAGAGGTCATAGCAGCCATTTCGAGAGCAGAGCCAGCAGTGCAACTGGGGATCACTCCTGCCCTGACCACACCCATAGACTACCAGGAATTGTAAAACAGGTCAGACCAGTGGCGTTCCTAAGTGGGGGGCAGTGGGTGCGGTCTGCCCCGGGTGCACGCCGCTGGGGGGGTCCCGCACGCCTGTCCGCTACGTTCATTCTGTGCTCCCTCTTCCCCAGAACAGGTTACTTCCTGTTCCGGGGCAGAGGGAGCATGGAAACGAACAAAGCGGACAGGCGCGCGGCACCCCTCCCCAGCAGCGTGCACCCGGGGGGGTTCCTTCGCCGGGAGGGTGTCCTTTCGCCGGGGGAGGGTCACGCTGCACCCGGGGGGCGCTGCACCCAGGGGGCAGGGCACATCGGTGATCCACCCCAGGTGTCAGCCCCCCTAGGAACGCCACTGGGTCAGACGGTACACCTACAATTGGGTGGAGAGGAGGAGGGAGGGAGACAAACAGGCAAAGCTCAAATTTTCAGCTTCTACTGAAAACACGTCAGTTTTAACCAAAGCCATGACCATAACCTTTCAGCCAAAACCAAAACCAGGCAGAAAAAGGATTTTGGGACAGTTTCGGCACATAATCAATACTGAAATTTGGTCTTCTCTATCCTTAATCTCCCAGTGGTTGCTGTTCCTCTACCTCTCCCTTGAATATGAAAATAGCAAGAGATACAAGACTCTATGACCATTTCAGGTATTATGGACATTCTTAACAATGCAACATAGAGATCTGAGAAATAGTGTAACAGTTAGTGCAACAGATCAAGGTTCAAATCACACATCAGCTAGCTCATTAAAAAAAAATATTTGAGCCCTCCAAAGATAGAGAAAATCCTATTGTACCTGAATATATACGATACCTGAAGTCAATTGAAGTAGTATACATTCCGTTAAAGTAGGTATTTTTCTGTTCATAGTGCACTCAGAACTTTAAAAAAAAAAACACAGAGAGCTGAAGTGAGATTTGAACCTGGATCCCCTAGTTCTCAACTCATTGCTCTAATTATTATGCTACCCTCTGCTTAGCATGGGGGTCTCTGTGGATATGTCCCTTGTTTTCTCCTCTGTTCATAATTTGGATCTTTCAGTTTGTAACATGGGTGTTCATGCTGGACGTTTCCAGTCCATGAATATTGATTTCACATGTAGTTTAAAACAGGCTGTATCACGTTCTAAAATACATGTGAGAAGGACATCCATTTGTGGCATTCTGATTTGGACTTGAACATTTTTTCCTAGATTTGTTGTCTGATTGTAAATTTCTCATTGTCACAGTCCCACTCTCTAGTTTCTGCTTTCTTTTGTCTCTCTTTAGCGCAGTTTCTGGGATCTCCTGGCCATTTGTCATTTGTCCATTTCTCTTTTCTCTAGCTGTTTTCTTCATAACATAAATCTTCTCCCCAACATCCATGTTAGACATTGATCTTTCCTTTTCAGCAGACTTCTGTGTACCCATCCTTCTGATGCACACTTCTGTTTCCAAGAAGCAGGGATACAGTAGACCTTGAACATGTGGATGGTCTCAAAACACCTGTACTTACTGTTTGTATTGCTGCTGCTTGTTCCTGCTGATCTTCCGGCAACCGCCCATCCCTTTTTTCCACCTCAGCAAAGGAGGAGAGAGCTCCTCTTGACTGTGAGGCTGCCACCATGAGGATATTTTAGAGACGCTTGCTGCCAAAATGTGCTGCCTGAAACAGAGGCCTTTGCTCAGTGAAAGAGCCTCTCCTTGTAACTGCTTTCTTTATTTTCACAGCCAATACTCAGAATAAAATCATGCAAATAACATAAAGTTCCAGTTTCCACAAAAATTAGTCACATTGTGCTATTCCTTGCCTATTATATTGTATAATATCATATTGGTGTTTATTTCTACTGAGCAAATGTCAGCCATTAATAAGTTTTTAAAAAATATATCTGTCCTTTTAGTACAATTATATCCTAAAAAGGCACCATGCTAATGTAATATAGAAAATGATAAGTATATTCCTGTGTGTTGCATTATCTGTCTTAAAAACAAATAGATGGAGCTTTCTTGTACTTTTCCAGAACCTGTTTTAATCCTTCTCAGAGTGAAATACAATAACATAGATGGCATTAGGGAATAATCTCCACCAGCAGAATGGATTCTGCTATCAGAGTTTGAGATCTTCTTGATATTTCTTGAGCGAGGCAGGTTGGATCCTCTTATAGAAAGTGGTTTTCACCTATCTTTCTCTACGGTCAACTAGAAGCCTTCTGTGAATTTAAATACCTTACAAGAATTGACATAGCTGAGTTTATTGCCATAGCTACATTTTACTGCTGAGTAGCACCAAGCAAGGTTTTGGTTTTTCAACTTTATTCTTTTATGTATTTTGTCTGGTACTGAAAATGTGCAATGACTAGAAGGGGTCATGTGTATAGAATACTGTCTTTCAGAAGTCAGTTAAACCAGGCTGGTTTCAATCTGGTTTTTCACCAGCTCCACGGATGTCCTCAAGATCTGCTGAGAACATTTACAGAAGTTTCCCAAGGATATTAGGAAGATTTCTTTTTATTTATGTATATACCACATTTTATACTAAGCAGTTTACAATAAAACATACATAAAAACATTGGGATAAATATTCAAAGCGAGAAGCTACTGGCTGTTTAAATCACTTGTGTGGGAATATTCAGTGGCACTTAACTGGACAGTACTGTTGAATATCTTTAGGGGGGGGCAGAGTTAGGGCTGAGCAGAAACTCAGCTGGTAAGTGGCAATTTTCAGTCTGCTAACTGGCTAAACAACTACATAAATTTTACACCATTGGTGTGCTGGAACCAGCTCACACCAGCTCGAGAGAGCCATTTGTTAGTTAAGAATTTTGGGAGCCGGTTATTAAAGTAGCTACTTTAACATCTGGCTCCCAAAATTTGGGCTCATCGTGCCTTCTCTTGGTATCCTCCTTTCCTGTGGCTCACTCGGGTATCTCTTCCTAACCCCCCTACCCCAGCACCCAATGCAGCACCTCTTCTTCTTGCAATGATTAACTTTTTTAAAACAGTGCTCGGCCAGCCCGTCACCATCAGAAAACAGGCTGCTTCAGCCAATCCCCGGAGCTTTCCTTCAGCCTGTCCCGCCCCTGGTCTAAATATTGACCAGTGCCCTGTTAACTTTGGGTCCTAGTCAATATGCCAGCCTCTCCCCCCATTCTCCCTCCCTCCCACCCCTGGAATCATAGAAGCAGTCTCCTTTCTGATCCCCATACCACCCTCCCAACCCTTTTGGGCAAAACACCCCTTTTCCGATCCCTCTCTCTTCCTCCATCACCCAGAAGCTAAGAATCACAGCCTCCCTTCCAACCCCCTCCATCTCTGCCTCCCAATCACATGAAAAGATAGAAGCAGCTCCCCTTTCTGATCTCCCCTCTCCCAAACCCATAGAAGGAGCCTCTCCTTACGATCCATGGGTCCAACCTCCACACCTCCCACCTCTGTAAACCTCCCCTGAGCCTACCTGGACATATCCTGGTGGTCTAGCAGAGTGTGAGGTCTAAGAGTGATGCCCAATCAGTTTTGTCCATGGTAGCTGGCTCCTTAAACTGACTGCAGCGACCTCTAGTGGCAGTATTATGGTACTCATTGGGAGAGGAGGGAAGAAGCAGAACTGGAAAAGGGGTGCTTCTATGCTTCCAGGAGGGGGGAGAGAGAGATGAATGGAGGACCAGAAGAAGGGCTGTAATTTTTAGTTGCTGGGGGGGGGGAGATGGGAGGGAATCAAAAGGGGGACTGTGATTGTCTACTTCTGGGAGTGAAAGGGATTGTAATTCAGAGAAGCAGAGGGTGCCTGCATTCTTTGTGATCCTGGGCTGATATTTAACCAGGGTCTACATAAGTGTCTTATGCTGGGCACTGCTGAATATCAGCCATGACCCACAAAACCTCTGGTGGCTAGCTCCTGGAAATTCAGTACCAGTGCCTAGACATGGACCAGCATTGAATATCTACAGTAGGACTAATTTAGTTGAGAACAGTGAACATTTAAAAAAATGCTGATCACCGCTGGCGGAATATCTGCTGGAACAATTACATACTCAGCCTTTTTAGATGCTTAACTAGCATATACTGTCTTTCACTGCTGAGACTCCATGTCTTTAAATTGTGTCAATTGTTCTGCTCATTTAACAATTTCCAAAGATTTAAAGTGCATAGATGTGGTCTTTCATAGTTGCATCTTTACTGTCTGTGCTGTATAGATATTACTGCTGCCCTATTTAGCTGTGCTAGCTGAATTAAAGCTGATTAAGTCTTTAAAGTGTTAAAAGCTTCAGTATAAAGTAAAGCCTTTGGTTGCTTTTTTAAATACAGTGGTATCTACCAATAACCTTGCAGTGACAGGCAGCAGATTGCACATGACAACAAAGCAGAGGGAAACTACCACACAAACAAAATGGCACAAAAAACAAGGGTAGTGGGCCAATGATTGGACAATGGATAAAACTATCAAAGAAAATGCTCTGATTCCAGCACAAAAAAACAAGAGTAAGAACATAAGAATAGCCATACTGGTTCAGACCAATGGACATCTAGACTAGCATCCTTCCCTCGTGGGTTCTGTCACCATTTGTCTGAGCAAAACATCCACAATCTCTTTGCTTCTTTCTGATTCTGCTGATGGGATGTACCAATCCACATCAGGCAAGTTGAAATCTCCCAGCAACAGCACCTCCCCTTTCATTTGAAGCTTATGGATATCTTATATCATCTTTGTCCACCTTCTCCATTTGTGTCAGAGGTCTATAGATAACACTCATGTTGATACAGGTTCTATCTTTTCTTTCTAAGACAATCCATATAGCTTCTTCCTTTCCCCAATTTCCCTGCATTTTAGCAGCTCTGATATTGTTTTTCACATAAAGTGTCACTACTCCACCTCTTCGGCCCTCCCTATCCATCCTAAAAAGATTATTTACTTATTACATTTGTATGCTGCACTTTCCCACTCATAGCAGGTTCAATGCGGCTTACATATTATATACAGGTACTTATTTGTACCTGGGGCAATGGAGGGTTAAGTGACTTGCCCAGAGTCACAAGGAGCTGCCTGTGCCTGTAGTGGGAATTGAACCCAGTTCCCCAGGACCAAAGTCCACCACTCTAACCACTAGGCCACTCTTCCACTATAGCCCAGTATTGTCACTTCCCATGCATGGGAATCATTAAACCATGTTCCCTGTAATAGCAACGATACCCAAGTCTTCCTCAAACATCAGGGCTTGCAAATCTTGAGCCTTTTCACTTAAACTATGAGCATTTGTTCTTATTGTTTTCCATGTGTTAAATGAGTTGTTTAGATGGTTTTCCATATTAACATTATGTTCTCCACTGCTGTCATGTTTTTTGCTGCAGGGTGACTTTCTGAATTTGATGAAGCAAAACTCTAGCAAATAGCATTTAAAACAGCTGTGATTCAAGTTAATTGTTTGGAGAAAAGCCCTCAGAAACCAAGGCAAATGACCATTGGTTTTAAACGCTATTACAAAATGGATATATGTAAAAAGCGCTTCGTTTCTATCACTGGGCTACAAAAACTCCAAACCATTTTTAGATTGTTTGTGATGCTCAACAAATATCATACAAAAGTGAAACAGTGCATTATGTTTGTTGTCCACTTGTCATAACATTTCAACTCTATCCCAAGCTTTTTTAACATATCGGACAGCACTTAGCTTCTATCTCTTGTCCAGCACTGATACTCTCTCAAACGGGGCCACCATTTCACCCCACTAGGCTTCTTTAGGAACAAAGTCTGAATGGCAGAGCAAAAATCTGTAGAGATGAAAGTATAAATTGTTCATTCAAACAGCGGTCAAAAATTAGACTCAAAATCAACACAGCAATGTTATCTATGTTTCAAAATGGCGCTGCAGCATCGCACGCCAAAAATCAGAGTATAAATAGGCTCCTCCTATGAATTATTTAAAGGAGCAACACATGAGCAACAGATAGACAACCACCTTCTGTAAACTGTGGAAATTGAAACAGTTGATTAATGAAAAATAAACAAAATTAAAAATGTGCCAGTCGACAGAACTATTCAAACTCAACGGTTCCATGTTTTTTAAATTGAAGGTCCACTTGGCTTCCTTCATTATAGGAGTTTACAGTTTCCTCCTCTTCTCAAAACTTCCACTTTGTCAATAGCAAAGCACTAAAGATCTTCAAAGGAATGCTTTTGTTCTATGCAGTGTTCGACTAGAGGTTCTTTAAGGACCATTCTTCTGATGTTAGATTTATGCTCAAGAATCCTGACCTTTAATGGTCTTATTGTCATCCCTATGTAAGTTTTTTGACAAAGATATCTGATAGAGTATACTACATGGTCTGATACACAATTTGTAAAATGTTGTAATTCTATCACTTTATTGTAGAAACTTTTGGTTTGTTTAGTAATTTTGCAAATTTGACAGGTTCCACATTTATAATGAACAGTAATGTGTTTGTCGTGCTTTCTGTTTGATAAAGATACATCAGCAGGACTTAAAATGTCCTTGAAATTGCTTCCTCTCGAAAACGCTATGCGTAGCCCTTTATCTTGAAAAATTGGAATAGATTGCATAATATCCCAATGGTTTCTGACAATCCGCGCTAAATTAGAGCTGGCTTCTGTGTATCGCATAACCATGGTAAGAGCGCTATCTTCTTTGTCTCTGATATTAGAGCTTGAGATGAGAAGGTCCCAATCATTGAATTTAGCCCTTTTATAGACTCTTTTCAGAACTCTTCTTGAATAGCCTCTATCCATCAAGTCAGTCATCAGATTTTTGGCTTGTTCTTTAAAGATGGATAAGTCTGTACATATCCTCCTTAGCCTAAGCATTTGTGAGAATGGAAGGCTGTTTTTCAGCTGTTCTGGATGGCAGCTCGTGTTGTGTAAAAAGGTGTTCCTGTCAGTGTCTTTTTAAAATACTTTAGTCTCGAATGTGTTGTCGCTCAAAGACACTTCAACATCAAGAAAGTGAATGGTGGTAAACGAATGTTGTTCAGTAAACTGCATATCACAATTACAGCTGTTTAACCAAAACATGAAATTTGACAATTCTATGGTTGTACCCCTCCAGAGCATGATGACATCATCAATATATCTCCACCAATAGGCTATGAGATCACTAAATGGAGACTGGACAATCTATTCTGCTTCAAACTGTGTCATATACAAGTTTGTGATGGATGGCACAAATGTCGCTCCCGTCGTGACACCACTGACCTGCAAGAAAAAGCTTCCATTAAACATGAAGTAGTTCTCTTTTAATGCTATTCTGGCTAAAGTAAGCAAGAACTCAGTTGGAACAAGATGCGGTCTAACTCTAGATTCAAGTATGGTTTTGATGGTTTGCATAGCATCATCTTGTGGAATGAATGTATAAAGTGAACAAACATCAAGAGTTACCATCAGCAATTGTTTACTGTCAAACCTGACATTTCCTAATTTTTGTAAAAAATGTGTACTGTCTCTGATGTAACAGGGGATTTTAATAACCTCCAGTTTTAGAAAGGGATCAATAAATGTAGATAATGGTTCTAATACAGACTGGTGTCCAGACAGGATTTGTCTACCAGGAGGGTTGATGAGCCTTTTATGTATTTTTAGTAAAAAATACATCACTGGCACTTTGGGACTGGAACAGATAAGGAACTGCTTATCTCTCATTGTGATTATACCATCATGTACGGCTTTATTGACAATCCTTGTTATTAGTGCTTGTAATCTCTTTGTTGGATTCAACAGCAATTTTTTATAAACATTTTTATCATTCAATTGCTGTAAGCCCTCCTTTAAGTAATCTGATGTATATTGAAGAACAATGGCTCGTCCCTTCTCTGCTTTTTTGATGATAATAGCTTCATTGGTCTGCAATGTCCTTAGCGCTTCTTACGGACTGTGAAATATTGTAGGAAAACCTTAGGATACTGGAAGACTGGGCATCCAAATGGCAGATGAAATTTAATATGGACAAATGCAAGGTGATGCACATTGGAAAGAATAATCCGAATCATAGTTACCTGATGCTAGGGTCCACTTTGGGGATCAGCGCTCAAGAAAAAGATCTGGGTGTCATTGTAGATAATATGCTGAAATCTTTTTCTCAGTGTACAGTGGCAGCCAAAAAAGCAAATAGGATGCTAGGAAGTATTAGGAAAGGAATGGTGAATAAGACCGAAAACACTATAATGCATTTGCATTGCTCCATGGTGCGTCCACACCTTGAGTATTGCATTCAGTTCTAGTCGCCGTATCTCAAAAAAGATATAGTGGAAGGGTCCGATCCAAGATGGCGGAGTGAACCTGACGCTGATCTCCGCACTCCTCGATTAGCCTTGAGTTGTTTGCTCTCTTTCTTCGTTATGCCGAAACGCAGAGGGAAATCGGCTGCCGCTGTTCCCCCAAGCCGATCTACTACTCAGCTTTCGGGTACATTGGATACTTTTCTGCGGAGATCCGGAGTTCAACAGCGGTCGGAGAATAGCACGCTTGTGAAGCCTGGAATAGGTGGAAGCTCCGAGACGCCGCTAGTGCATGACATCTCTCTAAGTCCCAACCAGCGTGCTCGTCCCCCGCAACCCCTGGGCGTCTCTCCCCCGGCAGCGGCGGCGTCTCCTCTGCAATCCGGAAGTGTTTTAGCAGCGGAGCACGGGAGAATACAATAATCTCGCCGGAGGACAAAAGTGTGGAAGAGAGTTTTATCCCTTCTTCAGCCCAGGAGTCTATATCTTTGTTTGCAGGAGACCAACAGGAATGCAACCTGTAAGTACTTCTGCTGAAGGGCAACAGGTGTTAAACACTTTTGCGTTTTTAGAAGTTAAACCACCAGAAGTGACCCTGGATAATTTATGGCTTTTGATAGTTAATTTAGGAAAAGCTATATGCCCTCAAGTTCAAGTATTAGAATCCCGAGTAAAGAAATTAGAAGAAACAGTTGTAGCCGCGGAAATCGAAAGGAAAGATATATTAAAAAATGGAAAAAATCAATTGGAACTTACAGGAAAGATACAAGAGACACAAATAACTTTAATTAAAGACAGTACTAATATGAGAAGAAAGATTGAATCTCTGGAGAACTCCCAAAGGGCTAACAACTTGAGATTCTTAAATTTCCCTAGGACAATTATGATTGCTCCTAGAGAACTGTTGAAAAAATATTTCAAGGACTCTTTGGGGATGCCGAAGGACTCTCTTCCCCCTTTAATTCAAGTATATTATTTACCAACTAAAATGCCTGGAAATGCTTCGGATCAATTATTAGATGTTTCCGCAGCATTAGAGGCCCCAACAGCTGAATCAGTGTCTCCAGCAACATTATTGGTAACAGTTGCCTTTCCTCCAGATAAAGCGTGGATTATGAGACAATTCTTTAAAAATAAAGATAAAGAATTTATGGGATTAAAAATACGTATATTTCCTGATGTTTCTAAGGAAACACAAAGAAGACGTAGACAATTTATGCTTCTAAAACCAGGTGTCCTCCAGTTGGGTGCTACCTTTTACCTACGTTACCCTTGTAAGTGCGTAATCTGTTTCCAGTCAGTGAAGTATGTTTTTTATGAATCCTCACAACTTACAGAATTTCTTGTTGCTAGAAGAGTTTGAGAACTTTATGAAATATAGAGCTATGATTGATATAGGAACTCTTAGATTAGCCAGGTTTAATAAATCTTAATACTATATTTCCTTACTTTCCACATGTGTAATTCTTGGATCGTAAAACTGAGGACTTGAGTGTACTTAAATCTGGTAATTTTCAATTGTGAATTAAGGATGTATTTGTTTTTTCTTTGTTTTCTTTGATGAAGTACCTTTTCTGTTCAAGATGTAAAGCTTGATGAATAATGTAAAAATTATTAAAAAAAAAAAAAAAAGATATAGTGGAATTAGAAAATGTTCAAAGAAGAGCGACCAAAATAATAAAAGGGATGGAACTCCTCTTGTATGAAGAAAGGCTAAAAAGGTTAGGACTCTTCAGCTGGGAAAAGAGATAGATGAGGGGAGATATGATTGAGGTCTACAAAATCCTGAGTGGTGTAGAATGAGTAGAAGAAAATCGATTTTTTACTCATTCCAAAAATATAAAGACTAGGGGATATTCGAGGAAGTTACATGGAAATATTTTTAAAATAAATAGGAGGAAATATTTTTTCACTCAACGAATAGTTAAGCTCTAGAACTCTTTGCCGGAGGATGTGATAACAGCAGTTACCGTATCTGAGTTTAAAATGGTTTGGACAAATTCCTGGAGGAAAAGTCCATAGTCTGCTATTGAGGCAGACATGGGAAGCAACTTCTTACTCTGGGATTTGTAGTATGGAATGTTGCCACAATTTGGGTTTCTGTAAGGTACTTATACTTGGCTTGGCCACTGTTTGGAAAACAGGATGCTGGGCTAGATGGACCATTGGTCTGATCCAGTATGGCTACTCTTATGTTCTAAATAATATCAAAATTTAAATGCACAGATACAACACATCAAGGTTCAACCTGCTCAGTTGAGTTCCTTATGAGCAAAGTGCCCTCCCAGGTTTATATGTTTTCAAGAAAGATGTCAAATGAGAAGTATTATTCTGTAATGCTTTATGTATCAATAGACTCTTAAATTTGACCCTCTGGAGCACAGGGAGACAATATAACTTAGAAAGAATTGGGGTTATATGTTGACTTTTGAGCATACCAGTTAAGAATCTGGCAGCCAAATTTTGAACTATTTGAAGAACACCCATAACATATTTTGATAGATCCAAGAGCAGAGCCTGGTTAAAACAAGACTACAAAACCACTATGAAATCATCAAAAGAAAGCATTGATTTTAGTTTAGATAGTAAACAATATTTACAAAATGTAGAATACAGGTCCTTTTAATAAGCCGCGGTAAAACGTGGCCTGCAGTAGTATGGGCGTATGTTTTGGGCATGTGCTTTGGCCATTTTTTTACCATGGCTGGGGGAAAGGTCTCTTTTTTTTAATGGGCCGGGAAATGGGCATGTGCTGAAATTTAAAACTAGGGTGTGCCTATTTACAGCCTGAGCCCTTACAACCATCCATTGACCTAGCAGTAAGGGTTTATGCACTAACCACGTGATAATCATGCAGCGTGTGCCAACTGCTGATTACCGCTATGAACGTCCCTTCGATAGAAAATAGAAAATTATTTTCTACCGCAGGATTTGGAACATGCCAAACTCAGAATTACCGCAGGCACACATGCTAGCCCGGCAGTAGTACCAATTTGGTTCACAGTACCTGCGTATTAGCCCTCCTGCGCCTTAGTAAAAGGGCCTCTATAAATTTAATTTGTGGTTTCACAGAGAGGTTCAGAACAAGGATGACTCCTAAGGTAAAGATTCAGTTTAATATCTTTATTGATCTCCCCTACAAGGAGAAACTGGTTGGTACTTCAAGAAAGGTGGAACAGCTCATAAACATGATTTCTATTTTCCTCATAGTTAAAGCAAGATTATTCGTCATCCATTTTACTATCGTGGATATTGTCAGCACAGAAATGATAATGTAAATCAAGTCCCCAAAACATCTGGCAAATAGGCCTGAAGTATAAAATAGTAGAGCTGACAGGGCAGATCCTTGAGGTACCCCTGATGTTACAAGACAGAGAGGAATATTTTCTATCTAGTCTGGCATATAATGACCTATCAGAAAAATAAGAGTGAAACCAATTCAAAACAATATCAGTAATTCTAGCAAGTTTACATCTCTGTAAAAGGATGGCATAGCAAATGGTTTCAAATGTGGCAGTAATATCTAGGGCCTCTTTTATCAAGCCATGCTAGCAAGTCCCAGTGCGGTAATGCTGGCAAAGCCCATTCACTTTGAATGGGCTTGTCGGCATTGCCCCGTGGCAACCGCTAGCATGGCTGGATAAGAGGCTTTAAACCTATTAATACATAATGAGTACAATGATATAAGCCCTGATATAGAATATCAACTGTTGATAATAGTAATATCTAGACATGTGCACATCTACAGCCAAACTAACAGACACCGAGAGTCTGCATTATCTACATAATCAGGGAATTGTGCCATTCTGGTGAGTAGGGGTAGTGGAGCACAGCTGAAGAGAGAAGGAGGATGTTAAAGCAAAAAACTGAGAGCCATAAGAATTAGAGGGATCATTAGCATGAATGTTAAAATCCCTAGGAATGAGGGAAGGAGATGAGGGTTCAAGAGAGAAGGAAAGCCAGGAGTCAGTCAGTGAGAAAGAAGGAAAGGGACTTATCAGGGGGTCAATATATGACTACTACTCGGCAGGGGCGTATCTGTAATGGGGCCAACGGGTGCCTGGCCCCCTTACGTTTGGCCCTGGCCCCCGCTACCACCACCAACCCCCCCTGTGCCGCCAATGGAAGCATATGGGGGGGCGAAAAACAGCCCCCGCACTTCGGGCTCTGGCCCCCCCTAACAGGGAAAGTCAGATACGCCCCTGCTACTCGGAGAGGTAGAAGAGTGGGTAGACAGATGGAGTGGACTTTGATTGAAGAAAAGTAGTGATACTGAGGCAGAAGAAGAGGTTGAAATCTACAAGAGGGTGAGTAGTAGCCTGACACTACCTCTGCGGCCAACCTGGCAAGTTGTATTGGAGAAAAGGTAGCCTCCATGACATAGGGCAGCAGCTGAAGCAGAGTCTTCAGGGCAAATCCAAGTCTCCATGCAAGCATATGGAGAGTATGAGAGATAAAGAGGTCATGGATATAGGAAAGCTTGTTGGAGACAGAGCTGACATACCAAAGGGCACATGAGAAAGGCAAAGAGGAAGGGGAGAGAAGAGAAACAGAAATTAGATTGCAGATATGGCGGTGTGACCTGCACGAGTAGGGTGAGAGCTGATATGGTGGACTAGGATTGAGATTGATATCCTCAGAAGAGAGCAGGAGAAGTAGGAGAAGGAGCAAGAGATCAAGAGAGCACGAGAAGAGTAGGAGAGGCATGACAGTGAGGAAGATGAGATGCACTTAGACAGAATGGAGATGGTTGAATGAAAGGAAGAAAATGTTGAAGCTTGCAAGCTGAGAAGAAGGGAGAAGACAAAAGGGATGGTGAGATGATGAAAGCAGATTGTGGGAAATGTGGTCTTGAGAAATACAGTGGTTTCAGATGGATAGAGATTGGGAAGGGACAGTATCAAGAATAGAAATTGTACTGGAGTCATTGGAAATAGCAGAAAGAAAATAAAACCTGTAGAGAGAACATATCTCAGTGTACAGCACCTGGAAGAAGCTGATGTAAGTGCTAGGCACCTGGATCGGAGGCCCTGGGTGGCTCAGGATGGACTTAGGAGTCACCTCAGAGGACGATATGCAGATGGGCTTTAAGTCCTCCACAGCACCAGGTAGCAGGAGCAGGGTCAATGAAGGTAACAACATACTAAGGAATAGATTCTATATATCATTCCTAAAAAATCGGCGCTGAAATGAAATTTGCCTAAGCATATTCTATAAAGAATGCCTTAATTTAGGCGTCCTTTATAGAATAAGCCTAAAGTTGTGTGTGTTATGTAGAATACACTGAGCACTGCTCCTCGTGGCTAAATTTAGTCATGGGCAGTTATGCCAAACAAAAGTTGATGTAAATCCTGATGTCTAAACTATGCGTGGAGCAGGTGTATTCTATAACAACGCACATAGATTTTAGAAGTGCTCATGACTGGCCCTCCCCTTGCCCATGGCCATGAGGTTGAAGGGGGGAAGACTCAGGAATAATGTCAAGAAGTATTTTTTTCACCGAGAAGATGGTGGATATTTGGAATGCCTACCGCAGCAGGTAGTGGAGATGAGAACCATAACAGAATTCAAAAATGTGTGGAATAAACACATAGGAATCCTGTGTAGAAGGAATCGATCCAAAGAAGTTTAGCAGAGTCTAGGTGGCAACACTGGTAATTGGGAAGAAAAGCCAATATGGGGCAGACTTCTATGGTCTGCACATTGATTATGGCTGGATAGATTTGGATGGGCTGGAATGGAGCTTATCGAGGGCTTTGATAACAACTTCAAAAGTTTTTGAACAAGAACAGTGCCAAGCAGGACAAATCAAGTTCAGGTATATAGATTCCATCACCTTGTATCACCTCATACCTTATGTAATGAGTTTTATCTCTTCGGGCAGATTGGATGGACTGTACAGGTCTTTATCTGCCATCATCTACTATGTTACTATGGAGCTTATTTTCAAAAGAAAAAAAACGTCCAAAAGGTGGCATAAATCTGCATTTGGACGTTTTTCTCACAAAGACATCCAAATTGGCATTTTCAAAACCAATTTTTAGACGTTTTTCTATGAAGTCCGTCAGAAGTGCATTCAAATCCAAATCACAAGAGGGCGTGTCATGGGCATGTTAAGGGCGGGATCTAGGTGTTGGATGTTTTTCAGCCATAATGGAACAAAACAAAACCATCCAAGACTAAAACTAAGACGTTTTGAACTAGACCTGTTTTTATAGACGCAAAAAGATGCCCTAAATGACCATCCAGCTTATTTTCGAAGAAGGGCGCCCATTTTCCGACAAAAATCGGGAGATGGGCGCCCTTCTCCTAAAGGCGGCCAAATCATCATAATCGAAAGCCGATTTTGGCTGCCCTCAACTGCTTTCCATCGTAGGGACGGCCAAAGTTCAAGAGGGCGTGTCGGTAGTGTACCGAAGGCGGGACGGGGGCATAGTTAATAGATGGCCGTCCTCAGCTGATAATGGAAAAAAGAAGGCGTCCCTTATGAGCATTTGGCTGACTTTACTTGGTCCCTTTTTGTTCACGATCAAGCCTCAAAAAGGTGCCCGAACTGACCAGATGACCACTGGAGGAAATCAGGGATGACCTCCCCTTACTCCCCCAGTGGTCACCAACCCCCTCCCACACAAAAAAAAATTCCAATGATGAGTTGTGGCATTATTACTTCAATGTTATGGCATTCAATGTTATGGCGTGTACAACTGCCATTATAGAATTCACGCTTACCCCCTGATTCTATAAAAGTCACCAAAAATTGCGTGGCAATTTAATTGAACAAACCAATTAGTGCCAATAATAGTTTTGAGGCCTTCCCTCCCTGTGTCCCGTCCTCGCGCAAGTTACGTCAGACGAGGGCAGGGCACGGAGGGAAGGCCCGAAGGGAGGCGATCTGCAGACTGCCGCTGCTGCGCTTCTTTCACACGGAGCGAGGTCGAGGTGAGACGCTAGGATTTGAATTCAGGGGGGCCCGGCCCGGTGGTGGATGGAGGGGGGCGGTGACAACGACCTCGGGGGGAGGCGGCGAGGGCGGCCTTGCCCTGGGCCCAGCCCAGTCTCTTGGAAGCCCTGCCCACGGGACCCTGACAGGCACCCATTCCACAGAACGTTTTATCAAGGGGTCACAGCTGGTCCTGTCTTTTATACTGGTGCTGTCTTGGTACAGTTCATCACGTCATGAGCGCCAATGAAGTTTTAGCAAAAATGGTGTGATACGGTCACATCGCTTGCAACCTTCTATGAGTCTTGCTGCTGCATTCTGAATCAACGAAGCTGGTGCAGGTCCTTTGTGGTCAGACTACTTTATAGTGCATTGGAGTAATCCAGTCTTGATGTTATCATGGCATGCACAACTGGGATAAGATTTACCTTTTTCGTGCAGCTTGGTAAAATGGTCCCAGTGTGTTTTAAGCCTGTAACCTGAATTGGAATATTTCCTGAAATGTATTTCTTCTAGTGGCCAGCAGGTGGTGCATGTTTTATGTTAAGCTGTTATAAAAAAGTGAATGCTCCCTCTGTAGTATCACTCAGTGAGGAAGTGATCTACAGTACTGTGAGCAGTATACGTTTGAATCTTGTTCTGGGTTCTGATTGGCCTAGGAGCTCAATTTCATTTGTACTGGCTTTTGCCCCAGTTTCAGCTCAAGCGAGATCTCTTTGCTGAAGCCCTGTGATCAATTATATTTCATAATCTGTGAACAGTATATGTTTCCTGATCTCACCAGGTACTTTTTAGAAAGTAAACAAATGTTTAGTTGGTGTTATAATTGATACTATTTCTGTTATCTGTTATTGTTTGCTGATTACACATTTTCTGTTCATTGCTCTAATTTTTCAGACAATAAACATTTTTCAGTTTGACTCTGCTGTCTGGACTGATAAAGAATCCTGGTGGTTTGTGTGTTGGGTTTGTGAGTTCTTTCTGGGAACTATGGGACCACTGGGAGTGTGGCCCCAGTAACCTAGAAATCACTAGAGGTAATTTGAGAGCGGAAGACTCGCCCAGAGACAGTTGTGACACAATCAATGAGAGGATGGTGCTAGTGTGGAGCACAAGTGTCAGGTGCAGGCGGACCTGAGCTGTGCTGGGGATAGACCCTTTAAATGGTCATGGGGTAACCCCAGGTGGGTGGCTAGGCATTTTGTGACAGGTGCCTTAAAAATTGGTGCCATAAAACCACAGGGTTAATGTGATTCTATAAACTATGCCTAAAGTTAGGTGTAGTTTATAGAATATGCTCACATGCCGTGCTTGCACCTAAAATGTAGGTATACCAATTTAGGTCACTAAAACCCAAGCCTAAATACCTGTGACTCAGGCACAGATAGGCTGTATTCTATAATAATGTGCATAGCTTTTTGAAACTCCCATGACACGCCCATTCCAAACCCCCTTTTCAGCTGTGCACATTATAATTTATGTGCACCACATTGTAGAATACACCTGGAATGTTGTGCTCATAAATTCTAATTTAAGCCAATTAGTGTTGCCAATTGTTGGTTAAATACCAATTATCAGCGCAGATTAGCTTGTTAATCAATTAGGATGTGCATGCAATTTGGCCATGCGGCCAAATTAGCAAACACAACTTAAAGTGTCATATAGACTTTGGGGGTGTTTGCTTAACGCACAGCATCCTGGTGTCTAACTTTAGGCAACCTATAGAAAATTATCCCTTCACTGTACAAGTGATCTGGTGAACAGCAAAGTTCCTATCTCATCCCTAAGAACTTCCACTTATCCATCTTATTTTAACCCAGCCCATGACCTTGCGCTGCATTAGTGTTGAATATAAGATTTTCAAACTCTGCACTGAATGAATTTGTGAACAAGACAACATCCAAGCTGACTTATTTTTCCCCCTTCAATCTAATTTCTTTTTGGTACTGATGCTATTCTTTTTCATATTTACATGTTTTTTTTTTACATAAATAGTACAAGCCCCTTTTATTATGATCACCTTCTTTGAGCATTGTTTTTATTCACCTTTTACATCAGGCTTTTCCAAGTTCAGTCCTCAAGGGCCACAAACAGGTCAGGGTTGCAGATATATTTGCATGCATATTCTTAAGGCTTAGGGATATGCTGAGAACTCAACTTGTTTGAGGCCCTGAAGGACTGAACCTGAACAAGCCTACTTTGTATGAATCAGAACATGAGATGATGGTAAGAACTAGGATAATAACTTTTTGGCTTAATTAAACTGGTATTGGTGGGTTTAGATTAATATAACTTTCTAACAGCTGTTAAGAATAGTCACATCTGCTTATTATTACTGGTAAATATGATTACAAAAGTACAGATTATTCTCATTCTGAAAAAGGATATTCTAGGCGGGATGTAATGCTTCAATTGACTCAGAGGTTACTTATTTTGGCGTTAGACTTAATTCTTACTTGTCATGATTGCCACTTTAAGGTTTTCTGCAATGCATTTTTCAAGCTTCCATCTGTATGTACTTTTTAAAGTTTGGATGATTTTCAAAAGTTGTCCACGTACCTGTAGTACCGTATTTAGATTATTGTTATATATTTGTGTTTACCTGATACTCATTATTAAGCCACTTCTATTGATACAAACTGCTGCGACAAGAGTAATCACCTGGAGGAAAAAAAATGACCACATCACTCCAATTTTGTTTAATTTACACTGGTTACCAGTTAGGTTTATGCATAGTCTATAGACAGACGCATAAACTGATGGAAAATGAGTTATCATCCTTATTACTCTATTACATTGCCTTGTGTACATTAAGATCAAGTAGTGATAAGTTACTAATGATCCCAACATCTGCAGTAGTTGATCATGCTAGAATCTTCTTTGTGCCAGGGCAACAATTGTGGAATGTTTTACCACTGAGCTTATGTCAAAAACAGTCCTGTTTAGGATGTAGATATCAATGTAGGCTACCATTAAGATGTGTTATTTTATGCAATGAGACCTAGTTACTAATAACTGGGGTTAAGAGTAAAATAAACACTTCTTAAAGGGGGTCTTTTACTAAGCCATGGTAGAAATCAGCTGGCGGTAAACACCAAGACGCCCATCGGTGTAGACATTTAAGATTAGCTGATTTCTACCGGGAGCTAAAAACGCTACTGCAGCTTACTAAAAGACCCTCAAAAGTAGCCCACTGGATAATTCCCCCCCTTAGGTGCCCTTTTATCAAACAACAGAAAAGGTGGCCTTAGAAGGGTAAAAATGTAGAATTTTCTATTTTTGGGGGGTTTTCCATTAAAGCATAGCCATTAAAACAGATTAGTGCATGAGCCATTGCCGTCACCAATTTTGTAGGCAGCAAGGGCTCATGTGCTAATCATGCACTAATTGGTTAGCGTGCAGCAATGTAGCAGCGCTAACCAATTAGCACATAACAGGTCCAATCTCAGTTGCCAGACATTCCCTCACCATGAAAATAGAAATTTTATTTTTTTAGCATGTGAGTAGCATGTGCACAGCCTGAAATTACTCCGGGATGCCTCAGCATGTCCTGCGGTACACCATTTTGCTGTGGTAAGTACACGTTATTGCTTACCGCAGCTTTGTAAAAATGTCCCTTAATGTTTTGTTTAAAAAAAAAAACCTGAAAGCTTATTTTTGGAAAATATTTTTAATTAATTGGCTTTCAGGAATTAAATCCTGATTTACTGTTAAAAAGTCTTAGTTTTTATTTTTCTGTATGGTGTTTTGTGTCAGTTGCTATCTATTTTAGATGGTTATTATTATTACTGTCCTTGACTATGGTATTTGTATTGTATTTTGTCATTGTTAATCTTATAATGTTGTGCACCACCTAGATGTGTAATGATAAGCAGTTTATAAATCTAAAACAAGGAAATGAAATGAAATAACATATACACTACATAGGACCCCATGTTGAGTATAAGCAGACAATAAGTGCCACATGATGTTAAATTTAGACTGTCTAATATTTATCTATGTAAACCATGTGCAATGCTCTAACAGCTATTTCCTGCATGTTTTACATGAAGAAGAAGCTTCATAAAATTACATTCAGTATGTTCTCTAGCCCCCATTTAAAAACTATATTGAGTTTACATAAGTTTCAGTTATCTGACTAAAAAGAACTCTAAATCCCCCACAAAAAAAGAAATGAAGGAAAAACCGATCTACAGGCAAGCAGTTAAAAGATGTCTGCAATGAACAGTGTAAACTACAATATTTATTATCTACTAAAAGTAACAGATTAGAAAAGATGTGTGTGGCTTCAAGAGTTACCAGGCACTAGGAATTAAGGAAACTAGGTAACATATCCTTGGACAGCAACTCAGCAGCACTATGAAGAGTGTAGATTTCCAGAGATAGTACTGGACATCTGTTTGTTATAAAGCAGCCTAAAATTAGAAAAGACATGGACAGTGGTGGTAAAAGGAAGAACACAAGCCGGTAGCAAGCTTTAGAGAACACAATTTTCACAAAGCATAAAAAATTCTATAAAAGGAGCCCAGAGCTAGGCACCAAATTAATATTCTGCAAAGGGCGATCTGTGCAGAGTGTCCTTTACAGAATACTTGACTAGAGCCTAACTTTGGGGGTGGCACATAGGCCTGCTGAAACCTGGTGTAAATGCTGGCATGCAACTAATGGCATTTGGGCGCATAAATGACACTAGTCTATAATATCGCGCTTAATTTCTGGGAATGCCCCTAACCTACCCATGCCTCTCCCATGGCCATGCCCCCTTGTGAATTTCATGCTGTAAAATTTAGGAGCGCTTTTTAAAGAATAGGTCACATGGCAGACCAGCGCATTAAACCCAAATGATCGTCAAATAATACCAAATATTGACTGGAAATGGCTCATTAAGTAATTAGTTTGCACGAAGATCTGGGATCCATACCCAAATTTGGGCACCCACGTTTTGGCAACCTATATAGAATCCAGAGAAAAGTGGAAACGTATACCCTTGATTGAACTGGAAAAGATGCTTGATATCAATACGTCCAATTATTTACACTAATGAAACCTAGACTGCAGAATGTAGTTTATATTGAGAACGTTCAGATAAAGCATGCCATGCCAAACAGACCCAACCATGCAGTAACAGCTGGCAAAGCTCCTCCAAGCTTTGAAATGCATAAATCTTTGAACATAATTTTCATTTAAATGTTCTCTTAGGCTTCCGCGGCTGGCGTCACGATTATTGCAGTTGTCCCAGTCTTGCCACATCTGAGTAAGTGAAACCACATTTCAGTCCTCATGCAACAATCAATTTTCAGTTAACTTTATGTTATTACTGTTTACTGGGAGTTTACACAGCAACAACTTATAGAAAGGTATTTGAATACCAAGAGAATAAATATTTATTCTATGTATAGTACAGTATCTTGTGTGATAACTATGTCCTGAAGTGTATTACTACATTGATGGGGTTATTTAAAGCAATAGTACTAACCAGATTGTTCAGACATTCACAATGCCTTTATAAAGACTCTTTTGCTCTGTCTTGTCTTCTGTGCTGCCATCTTGAAAAATGGTGATGCCTGACCCCACACAATGCATCCTGGGATGCACCAAGAACATAAGGGATTTTGCTCCTTATTTTGAAGACAGACTGTTATGCTTCAGGATAGTGAGTTCTTGGTTCATAGTGGAAGTGTACGATAGACTGAATCCTAGTAAGCAGAATACATGACAGGCCCAAAATACGGTTAACATCTAGAACAGGAGAAAAGCCAGAGTAGACTGATACAGTAAAACCACAGAGGCTCAGGAACCCACTCACACACAGAAGCTGACAGCTTCTCAGGAACCTACTCACACACAGAAGCTGGCAGCTTCTCAGGAACCCACTCATACCCAGAAGCTGGCAGCTTCTCAGGAACTCACTCACACAGATGAAGACTGGAAGAACACACACACACAGATGGAGATTTGAAGGATGGCTGGAACCCAGTCACACACAAGTTGGCAGGAAGCACTGCTGAAACCCACTCACACACAGACTGAAAGAACAGCTGTAACCCAGTCACAAACATGGAGGCAGGAAGCATGGCAGGAACCCGCTCACTCACAGACTGGAAGTCGGCTGGAACCCAGTCACACATATGGAGGCAGGAAACACTGGTGGAACCCACTCAAGCACAGACTGGAAAGACAGCTAGAACCCAGTCATACACACAAGAGCAGAAGCTACAGGACAGCTAATGACACAAGAGCATCTAGGCTAGTGCCCAATGGGGTTAAATGTCCCGCTCCAGGGTTGACGTCTGATGTCATCTAGGATGTGCTGGTGGTTGCGATGCAGGTCCCGCGATGCTGAATGGAAGACTCCTCCCTCCATATGCCTAGGTTCTGGGTCCTGGTAGGACCATGATACTGAACTTGCTCAGTACATCCCAGGATGCACGCATGAAGTCAGGTGCTTCCATTTTTGAAGATCTTGAAAAATAGTGGCACTGGGGCAGCAGCCCGTGGGCATTGCTTCTGCTTCTTAAGGGTATGACCATTAGGGTCTTTGGGGCTCAAAGGGGGAGGTCAGGGGTGAAAAGGTTGCCATTAGACACCAGTAAATATTTTTTTTAATGACAGGGCAGAGTTTAGGTCTGGAGGAGGGAGGGCCACTAGACTACCAGGGCTTTTTGTTTTTCTTTTCGGAAGCAGGATCACATCAGGGGAGAGAGGGAGCCACTAGATTACCAGGGCTTTTTATTTTTGAGTCAGGGGAGGGCATCATGTCTGAAAGAGAGTGGAGAGGGATTTCTTTCATTAAATCTATTTATTTATTTTTATTTATTTATTTAAAAACTTTTATTCTGCATAATCCAAAGTTCTTAGTGGATTACAAATAAACATACATGCCATTTGGTCATGGGAGGAGCCAGCATTTCTAGTGCACTGGTCCCCCTGACATGCCAGGACACCAACCAGGCACCCTAGGGGGCACTGCAGTGGACTTCATAAATTGCTCACAGGTACATAGCTCCCTTACCTTGTGTGCTGAGCCCCCCAAAACCCACTACCCACAACTGTACACCACTACCATAGCCCTTATGGGTGAAGGGGGGCACCTAGATGTGGGTATAGTGGGTTTCTGGTGGGTTTTGGAGGGCTCGCTGTTTCCTCCACAAACCTAACAGGTGGGGGGATGGACCTGGGTCCGCCTGTCTGAAGTGCACTCACCCATTAAAACTGCTCCAGGGACCTGCATACTGCTGTCATGGGTCTGAGTATGGCATCTGAGGCTGGCACAAAATATTTTGAAAGATGTTTTTTGAGGGTGGGAGGGGGTTAGTGACCACTGGGAGGGTAATGGGAAGTCATCCCCAATTCCCTCTGATGGTCATCTGGTCATTTTGGGCACCTTTTTGTGCCTTAGTCGTAATAAAAACAGGTCCGGGTGAAAACGTCCAAGTGTTCATCAGGGACGTCTTTCTTTTGTTCGATTATGGGTCAAGGACGTCCAAGTGTTAGGCACGCCCATGTCCCGCCTTCACTATGCCTCCGACACGCCCCCTTGAACTTTAGCTGTCCCTGTGACGGAGTGCAGTTGGGGACGTCCAAGATTGGCTTTTGATTATACCGATTTGGACGACCCTGGGAGAAGAACGTCCATCTTCCGATTTATATCAAAAGATGGGAGTCCTTCTCTTTTGAAAATGATCCCAAAAGTAAAAAATGGGACTAAAACTGAATGTTAAGAAGAAAAAAGTGATGACAATAGGAGTAAAAACAAGCTTCAGAGTTGGTGAAGAGGTAGACAGTTTCTGTCTTTTAGGATCAATCATTAACAACAAAGACTCCAGTAATCAAGCGGTACACCGCAGGATACTAATTGATAGAGATGTAAAGAAAGGTTTGGCAAGATTTTCAAGTCATGTGATATTTCATTACCAACAAAGATTCAAATTATATAGAAAAAAATATATATATACAGTGATACCTCGGTTTTCGTTGATAATCCGTCTGAAAACAAACAACGAAAACCGAAACCGATGAAAACCGAGGCAATTATTTCATATGAATCAATGTAAATCCAATTAATTCATTCTAGACACTCCAAAATACATACCAAGAACACATTTTATAGGGAATAAATATAGTCCCATGATGGAGCTAAAGGGAAGGGGTTAACTTATTAGCAAGGGAAACACTTAACAGGGACAATGAGATTTGAGCACATGTGATTTTATCTTACGTGCGTTGTGTTACACGCATGGGGTGATGCTCACACAACGAGAAACAACGCCACAATGAGCAGGAGAATGCATGGGTCCACTCTTTGTTTTTGCAAAATTAGCAGCGAGGTCACATGGGCACGCCAACAAAATCCGAGGCAACCGACAAAATCCGAGACAAATTTTTTGCTGAAAAAATCAACAAAAACCGAAACCGACGATAACCGAAGTCAACGAAAACCAAGGTATTACTGTATATATATATATATATATATATATATATATATATATATATATATATATATATATTACACTTTTTGGATGTGAAAGTTGGACCATGATAAAGCAGAGAAAGCATTTAAGCATTTGAGTTGTGGTGCTGAAGACAACTGTTACAAATATTGTGGAAAGCCAAGAAAACAAACAGAGATCCTTGGCCAAATAAAACCTGAATTATTACTAGAAGCTCACATGACTAGACTGAAACTATCATATTTCAGCAAAAGCGCTTATGCTAGGAAAGGTTGAAGGAAAAAGAGGATGGATTGACATAATCACAACAATTAATATTCCATTAAAAAGCCTCTGCACAAAATAGAAGACAGGATGTTCTGGAGAAAGTCAATCTATATGGTCGCCAGGAGTCAGCTTTCATGTGACAGCAATTAATCAATCAACACATATGCCAGTAGTAGCATTTACATATGCATAATCACATATATTTCAGAAAGTTGGTCTTTACACCTGGAAATCCACACTATGCAGAAATTTCAAGGGGATATCACTTGGGTATTGCTTGGGAGGGACTAAAATTTATTATATAAGAACATAAGATCAGACCAGTATTCCATCTAGCCCAATATCCTGCTTCTAGCAGTGGACAATCCAGGTCACAAACACCTGGCAGAAACCCAATTAGTAGCACCATTCCATGCTACCAATCCCAGGACAAGCAGTGGCATTCCCCCATGTCCTTCTCAATAACAGACTATGGACTTTTACTCGAGGAACTTGTCCAAACCTTTTTAAAACCCAGAAGCAGTGGCGTAGGACGGGGGGGCGGGGGGCGGTCCGCCCCGGGTGCACACCACTGGGGGGTGTCGGCGCCTCGCTGGTTCCTTGCTCTCTCTGCCCTGGAACAGGTTACTTCCTGTTTCGGGGCAGAGAGAGCAGGGAACCAGCGAGGCGCCGACACCCCCCAGCAGCGTGCACTCAGCGGATTGGCTCTCCCGCCCGCCCCTCACTGCCTTCCAGGTATGTTCTCGGGGGGGGTTGCACTCCAGAGGGGGGAGGGTGCGCCACGCTGCACCCAGGGGGTCGCAGCGGCGACCCGCCCCGGGTGTCAGCTGCCCTCACGACGCCACTGCCCAGAAGCGCTAACTGCTGCTACCACATCCTCCGGCAATGAGTTCCAGAGCTTAACTATTTGTTTAGTGAAAAAATATTTCCTCCTATTTGTTTTAAAAGTATTACTATGCAATTTAATTGCATGTCACCTGATCTTTTTACTTTTTGAATGAATGAGTGAAAAATCAATTCACCTCCACACACTCCACACCTCTCAGGATTTTGAAAACATCAATCATATCCCCCTCAGCTGTCTCTTTTCCAAGCTGAAGAGCCCTTAGCCTCTTTATCCTTTCCTCATATGGGAGCAGTTCCATCCCCTTTATCATTTTGGTCACTCTTCTTTGAACCTTTTCTAATTCCGCTATCTTTTTTGAGATACGGAAACCACAATTGAACATAATACTCAAGGTGAGGTTGCAATACAGAGGCATTATAATATTTTTGGTCTTATTTTGCATCCCTCTCCTAATAATTCCTAGCATCCTGTTTGCTCTTTTGGCCACCACCGCACACTGGGCAGAAGATTTCAGTGTATTATCTACAATGACTTCTAGGTCTTTTTCTTGAGTTCTGACTCCTAAAATGGACCCTAGCATCAAATAACTATGATTCAGATTCTTCTTCTTAATGTGCATTGCATTTGTCTACATTAAATTTTATCTGAAATTTGGATGCCTAATCTTCCAATTTCCAAGGTATTCTTTGAAATTTTTCATAATCCACATGCATTTTAACAACTTTGAATAGTTTTGTGTCATCTGCAAATTTAATCACCTCACTCGTCATTCTGATTTCCAGATCATTTATTAATACATTAAATAACAATGGTCGCAGTACAGATCCCTGTGGCACTCCACTATTCACCCTCCTCCATTGAGAAAAGTGGCCATTTAACCCTACCCTCTGTTTTCTATCCATTAACCAATTCTTGATCCACAGAAGAAGATTGCCTGCTGTCCCATGACTGCTTAATTTTCTCAGGAGTCTCTCATGAGATACTTTGTCAAAATCTTTCTAACAATCTAGATACACTTCATCAACTGGGATACCATTATCAACATGTTTATTTATGCCTTCTAAGAAATGAAGCAAATTGGTGAGGCAAGACCTCCCTTGGCTGAATCCATGCTGACTGTCTCATTAAACCATGTTTGTCCACATGTTCTGTAATTTTATTCTTTATAATAGTTTCCACTATTTTGCCTAGCACTAAAGTCAGGCTTACTGGTCTGTAATTTCCTGAATCACCCCTGGAACTCTCTTTAAAAATCAGGGTTACATCAGCCATCCTGCAGTCTTCAGGTACTACAGGCGATTTTAATGACAGGTTATAGATCACTAGCAGCGGATTAGATGGTACAGGTTTTTCAGATCTTGAAGACAGCAATTGCTGTCTTCATCTTAAGTGAGTTCCCTAGCATATCCATTTGCTATATGCCCCTATTTTCAAATCTACATGCCATTATATCAGACTAATGAGTGAAGTCTTCAAAATTTGTGTAAATCCTCTTTAAACGTAGAAACTGGTAAAGAGGTAAATTATTTTTAAGTTTGTGATGATGGTAACTGGTAAAGTGGAAGAATGTATTTCAATCCATAGGCTTCCTAAATAAAGTAGTAGTAAGGTGATATTCATCTTTATAGATAAGTAAGTCCAAGAAACTATTCTCAGTGGCATGATACTGTATCTTCAAATGTAGATTTACATCTTTAATGTTGAGCCAGCTGAAGAAATGATCAAGTGATGCTGTTTCTCCTTTCCAGATTATAAATGTATTGTCAATGAATCTTTTATAGAAAATAACTTGTTGTTTATGCGGACGATTTTTCAAAGTGGGCAACATATAAGTTTGCCACATCAGGAGCCATGGTTGTGCCCATGGCTGTGCCCCTGATCTGCAGGTAAAATTTCTGCTGGAAACAAAAATAGTTATTGGTGAGTGCTAAACTTGCCAATGTCAAAATGAATCGATTGGGGGTGCATCTATGAGTAGTTCGATTTCTAAGGTAGCCATCTTCAATAATTTGAAGAGCTTCATACTGAATGTTCATATAAAGTGAATCTATGTCTAAGGTAGCCATCATTTGAGATCTCCATCAAATTCTTGTAGCATGTTAATCATATGTGTGGAGTCACGGATATATGATGGTATCTGAGGTATATATGGCCTGAGGAAAATAGTCCCAAAATAAAAAGGGGTTCCAAAACTGAGCCATTTCCAGATATAATAGGTCTTCCTGGAGGCTTGGTGAGAGACTTGTGAATCTTGGGTAATACATAAATGGTTGGAATAGTTGGATTAGGTGTGAAAAGGAAATTGGTTTCTTTGTTAGTTTAACTACTCTGCTTTAGATGCAATCTCAATTAGGGATGTAATATCTCTTTGTAAATCTCAGTTGGATCAGAGGATAAGGGTGCATAATATCTTCTGTTGCTTAGCTACTTTTCAATCTCGGAGATGTAATCTGAATAGTTAAGAATAACTATTCTGCCGCCTTTATCAGCTGGTTTTATTACAATCTTAAGATTCCTTGCTAAAGAATACATGGCATTTCTTTCTTCTCTAGAAAGATTGTAAAAATGAGGTCTACTCTTCTTTTTGATATTCTTTAAATCTTGCTCTGTGCAGGAGTTGAAAGCTTGAATAAGCAGGTCAACTGGACCATATGGAGTCCAAGTGGATGGTTTTTTTTTTGACTATTGAAAAATCAATACTAGGAGGCAAGCGGGGAAAACACTGAATGATTTGTAATTTTCTTGAGAACCTAAACAAGTCAACCCGGGTTTGAACGGTATTGTATTTTGCTGTGGGAACAAATACTGACGTCTCGGTAGGATTAAGAGAAAAGTCGGACAAATTGAATACAGGGACATTCACCTCCAACTGTCCCGGCAGTGTCCTCTGTTTGCTTCCTCTCTCCCTCTCCGGCCTCCTCACTGAGCGTGCCTGTTCTGCGTCTGGAATTGTTTGTGTAAAGTATTCTGGAGGCGGCATGGAATCTCTCAGGTGTCTCTCTGCCAAATCTTTTCTAAAAAAGATAACTGAATGGCTACACTATGATCTGGGGAGGATCATGTCATTACCCCTCTCCGGTGGTCCTATCAAAACTGGTGAGATGATAGGGCTATTAAGGTTGATATATATAAATCACCCGATTCACTTCTCACATACTTCCTACTTTGTTCAATAGGGATCTGTTCTCTGATCTGTGGAATAGCTTTGTCAGGAATAGATTCCAAGTTGTTGCTCTTTGTCGAAACATGGCCATGTCAGACACAGATGGATGAAATCCTGGGAGCTTTATAATGAATAAAGACTGTATGTTTTCTACAAGATCTGCTTCTTTGTCTTGTCTTCTACGTTGGATTTGGCAGATCACCTGACTTGTTGTTTCTTGAGTATTTTTTTGAGTACTCTTCCTATGAAAACATCCTCATATTTTTAGAAATCCAAACATATGCATGTAAAGTGCACCCTCTGCCCCACCCCCATCCCTAGAAATGCTTCCCCAATACAAGTGCATGCTTCCACATGTCTTGCCTACATGCATGTGTTACACATACGCGTTGTGTAATTTTCAAACACCCCAGTTTTGTGCGTAAAGCATGCATTCCGTTAAGTGAAACTGAGCAGCTTCACTTAAAGGAACGTGCAGGACATCAGTCAGGACTCACAGCACAGATCAGTGAACGCACCGAAGACCAGTGCTGAAGAAGACTAAGGCTGGCAGGGGTTGGGGACCCCCACCAACAAAGGTACCTGGCGGCGGTGGTGGCAGGGGGGTCGAAAGTGGCGGGGGGGTCGGTGGCTGGGGGAGGTAGGCTAAACTGTGCCTCCCCACCTTGGACTCTGGACCCCCTCCCACTGAGGTCTGGCTACACCCCTAGTTACAAGAACTTCTGCCAAAGGAACCATTTTTTTGAAAGAAGGTCTAATGAAGTCAATCAAATGGATCACTGGGAGGAGGCGATTATACTTAATAAGAGATTCCTCTACAACTAAGAGTTAGTAAACAGTCTGAGATATATAATGAAGATGAAGATTTTTTTACTAAAATAGGAAGCTATATTAAATAAGTGTTCTCTGGACCTGATAATCCTGGTTGTTAAAACAGCTACTAAGAAGGATCAGAAACTAAAAGAAAATCTTGATAAAGAACTGGTCTTTTTTAAAGAACATGATGTTTGTTTTAAGGACTTATATGATGATTTTAACTTGCAACTAAAAATATTTTTAAAAATATGTTAAATACAGAAGAGATCAGTTAGATTATAAATATAGAAATGTGTACACATGGCTTCAGAAAAACAACAGACCAAGGTATCATGAGTTTAGGGATAGAAATAGGGTGATTGGTAGAGTTGAAGAGAGTTCAAATGTAGATGCTCAGAGTCCTACCACTGGGAGAAGTAAGAAAATAAGAAGTAATATTGAGGAGGTGTTTGATCCTTCTGACACTTGTATGTCACACCTCCTCGGCCTAACCTGTCTGAGCCAATTTTTCAATTAGGCAAGATATGGAGGAAGGTCGATTTCAGAGTCACCAACTCCAAAACCACAGAAACAACAGAAGGGGAATCTACCCTATTACAATGGAAGAGGGAGAGACAATTCGGTCAAGAATTTTATGAATCAACAAACCAAAACAATAGAAGATTATCAGAAATTAAGCATGAGAACAACAATTTATATAAGAATGTAATTAACCTTTCAAATAGGAAATTAGTTAAACATGAATCTGCTGTACTCAATAAAGGTATGTCTTTTGATCCAACACCATAATGCAATGCCCTAATATTAGGATTGATCTTTTTTAAACTTACAAGAAAATTAGATATTATGGATTTTTTCTCCAGTAAGCAAACTGTGAATACGGACATATCTGTTCTCAGAAAAGATAGTGTGTGGATCCCTTCTACTCATAATAATCCATTGATAAATGCATTTGAAAATACAGTATTAACAGGACATAGAAGCACTTGAAAGTAAGCATAAAAAGCATTTTATAATATGAAAAGAGAGGAGAAAAGAATATTAATTCATTGAGGAATGATTCTAATATTATCATAAAGTAGGCTGATAAAGGAGGAGCCATGATTGTGATGAATAAAGTTGATTACATCAAGGAAGTTAGAAGGCAGGTTAATGATAGTAGTTTTTATAGACCATTGCCTCAGAATCCTACAGCAGCTTAAAGTTAAAATAGATACTCTTATAGAAATTGGCAAACAAGCTGGTTTTCTTACATCCAAAGAGGCAGATTTTTTTGTAGGTTCAATACACTAAGGTTCCTGCTATTTGCATTCTTCCTAAAATTCATAAACCTTTATAAGACCCTCCTGGACGACCTATATAGTATCAGCGATTGGTTCATTGTTAGAACCTTAGTCAAAGTTTGTCGATATTTTTTAAGACCACAGATTCTATTGATCCATTCCTATGTGAGAAACTCCACATATCTTAAGATTTTGGAGAATTTACAGGTAATGCATAGTGAGATTGTTTTAATAACATTGGATGTTGAGTCTTTATATACGCATATCCCTCAGGATGAGGTATTACATATAATTAGAGAAGTTTTAGCACATAAAAAAATATCCACTGAATACATTATGGAATTAGCCACTATAGCATTGGAAGAAAATTATTTATTTTTTAAGGTCTTTTATAAGCAAATTAAAGGCACCACCATGGGCACAACCATGGCACCCTCACTTGCCAATTTATATGGTGCATTTTGAGAAGCAACTTTTGAAAAACAATCTCTATCATAAATATATTCTGCAATGCTATAGATGCATTGATGATATACTGTTGATATGAATAGGTAATGAGGCAGTGCATTTGTAATTCTATGTATGGATGAATATGAGAAATCATAATAAATTTCAGATTAACTATAGTAAGAAGGAGTTGCCTTTCTTGGATTTAAATATTTGGTTCCCAACAAGGTATATTTACAACAAGGCTGTATTGTAAACCGACACTAATAAACTGTTGCATTATAGCAGTTGTCATAGTGGAACACTAAATTGTAATCTCTCCTATAGTCAGTTTTTACAGGTGAAAAGGATATGATGGAACAAACAGAAATTAAGGATAAAAGGTTTCTGGATAGAGGGTATCCTATTAGATATGTGAAAGAAGGTATGTTGAGAGCAGTGAAACAAAAGAGAGACCCTTCTTACTACCCAAACACAGAAAGAAAAATAATAAAGTGGTATGTATATTATTTTATGAACATTTGTCATGTGATATCATTAAGATATTAAGGAAACATTGGCCATTACTTAAGAATATTCCGCATTTTGCAAATAAAGAGGTATTGGTAGCCTTTAAAAGAAATAAAAACGTAAGAGATACATTAGCTCCATCAGCACTTCCAGTAACATATAGTAAATGACGGCAGATAAAGACCTTTATGGTCCATCCAGTCTGCCCAACAAGATAAACTCATTTTACATTATTTTTTCTACCACCGACGTGAGACTTACTGGTCTGTAGTTTCCCACTTCTTCCCTGTCTCCACTTTTGTGACGAGGGACCACATTCGCTCGTCTCCAATCCCACGGAACCTCTCCTGTCTCTAAAGATCTATTAAATAAATCTTTAAGAGGTCCCACCAGGACCTCTCTGAGCTCCTTCAGTATCCTGGGATGTATCCCATCCGGTCCCATAGCTTTGTCCCCCTTCAGATTCTCAAGCTGTTTATAAACTACTACCATTGAAAAGAGTTGTTACTTGGGGACATTATCCTTGTCTACAATGTTCAGTATGTTATGTGAATTTTGTAACAAACTTCTTTGTACATCCTTATACAGGGGACAGATATAAGTTAAAGCAACATTCTAATTGTAAAACTACACATGTAATATATGCAGTCATTTGTCCATGTGGACTATTTATATAGGTAAGACTATACGAGCTTTTAACATATGTATTATTGAACACAGAAGTGTGATAAGAAGGAAAATGTTGGCAAGCCTTTGGTTGAACATATGTATGAAAGACAGCATAGATTTGAAGAACTACAGTTTTTTATACTATTAAAAAAAATTCTCATTGGAGATGGAGAAATGTGGACAAAATGTTATTTCAGGCTAAACAAAGATTCATTTTATGTTTATTACATTAAAACCTAATGGATTGAATCAAGAGAAGGACTATACTGTATTCTTATAATATATGAAGATTGTTTTGGACTTTATTTTTATCATCACGTACACCTTTTAATGTATTGTATATTGATGTATACATTTGTATTATGTATTTTTTTATATTATCTTTATATACAATCAATATTTATTAAGGAGTCCTTTTACTCCTTATCACATGGCAACCCAGAACTACCACCGGCCCAAAGCGGCCTCCGGCAGTAGTTCCACCTCGAGCACATACTATTTCCAGTGCAATGAAAAATTTTACTGTGGTGCTAACCCGGCAGTAATCGGACAGCACCACGCACTGCCTGATTACCACTGGGTTACCATGGGAGCCAGACCACAGACCCCGAAGAAGTATTTGAAACCTTGGCTACTGTCGGCCTTGGGAAGTAAGAAGAGACTATGCCACTGCAAAAGATAAGTTTCTTTATTCTGCAATATTTAAAAAATACAAAAGATTATAAAGATTTATGGAGGTTTCTGTGCTGATGATGACAGCAAGTGCTCCACACAGTTGGAGGCTTTTGAGCCTAAGATAGAGGAGTCTGTTGAGGCTTTTCCTCCACTGATCTGTAACAGTTTAGAAGTGGTAGCAACATTACAACAGTGAATTCAGAATTGAATGAGGACATTTGTAATTCATAAACATTAGTGTAGGGCCACTAATACAAAAAAGGGAACTCGATCATTTTACTGCTGCAATAAAAATGGCCTCAGCACGTGGAAAATAACACATAAGGGTGCGGTAAAGTCACTTTCTATCAAAGCTTAATTAAAGGACCCCAAAGTTACCTGGGCAAATCTTTTCTAGTGTTTGATTGAAAGGTCAATGTCCATTTTCAGCGTCATGCCTTGTTGCAATGCTAATCTTGAAATATAGTTCAAGCATGTTCATTTTATTTCCTGCACTTCTTTTCTAGATATTGCTTTCACAATCCAGGGAAAACATATGAAAACAGTGGAAGGAGGGTAAAATGCTTTCTTAATGACTACCTACAGTTAGTCAAGATTAATTCCATGTACCCCCTATCCCTGCCCTTTCCAAGGGACCATTTTATAACAACTTTCTGCCAGAATCTTTTCAAACTCTGGAATATGGAGGAACCAAGCCCAAACGTTCTACAAGTTAAAGATGACAAACAGAAGTCTTGAGAACATGCTGAACTAACTAGTTGAGCAAATAATGATAAACCGGTGTGCATTGTGCATGATTTTCATCTCCAAAAGACAGTAGGTTTATCTGGGAGTTCACTTGAGACAAGAAATTACACAATACTTTCACCTTAATTGCAGTATCTAAGGCAGCATTAGAACATAATTCCTGGCTTTAGCAGTAATACCTTTCTTATAAGCAAAGCACCTTGGTTATTGCTATGGCAGTAGGAAGAAAAGTTACAATTACACTGGCTGTGCATTTATATGTTCTGGCCTGGAACTATGGTTGAAACGGAGTTATTTCTAGAGCTCGCAAAACTTAAATGTTTGTCATCTGCATGTTCCCCTCCATCAACAACATTAAAAAGTCTGAGGACATCAACACAAACCTTTCCATTGTGGACAAAATTAGTACCATGCTGCCCCGCTCTGCTATTTTGTTTTTTGTCACAGCAATAAGATGAGATAAAAATAAAAACACAGCTCTATTTCTTTTAGCTAATATGATAACAGTATGCTGCAGCTTCTGCTACAGTGGTTTACGAATTATCTTAATTCTATTTTGTAACTAAACACTGAAGGGGCATGATATTTGAGGAAAACGACAGAGATAGCAAAAAGCAAATGTAGCAACAGAATGTAAATAATGCTCTTGAACCAGATATATACAGGTAAGACAGCTAGTCATGTTTGACAACCTTCAGGAGCGGCAAGAAAGCATCTATAAACAAAAGCTTTTGCAGGAGTGAAAGGACTGGATTGATCTGTGAAACGTTTCAGGGACAGTAGTCTGCTACCATTTGTTAGCCTTTCTCTCTTCTGGTAAGTAGCATCTGCACCACACTGAAATGGCATTATATGGATTTTGTGTAGGCTTCGCATAAAAACAGTCTTATAAACACCTGCATAAAGATTTTGTTATATATGCTTAATAGGATTGAAATATATGAAAATTAAGTTACAAACGTAGGCTAAAACAGTGTTTCCCAAGTCAGTCCAGGAGTACTCCATCCCAGTCAGGTTTTCAGGATATCCACAATGAATATGCATGAAACTGATTTGCATACACTGCCTCCATTGTATGCAGATCTTTTATGCACACTCATTATGGATATCCTGAAAACCTGACTGGGAAGAGGTACTCCTGGACCAATTTGGGAAACACTGGGCTAAAATATTTTTAAAACATTGCTGTATTTAAAATGCGCTTTAAATGTATGGTTAAAAATGTAAAATAGAATTTAGCAGCATGGCAAATTTCAATGCTACAGTACATTTTATATGCACTTGTGCTCTTTATTTCTTTATTTTATTTTATTAATTTATTATATACCACCTGCAAGCTTGAAAGCTATTGATAAGATGTACAATCAAGAACAGTAGGTACACTTGAATATGTTTCATTATGTAGTTTACCTCATATTTTAGCATGTATATTTTATGGCATAGCCCCCCAGATTCTATATATGGTGCCAAAATTTGCACACCCAACTTTGTGTGTATATGCCCAAGATTCCTGCATAAATTTGAATAACGAGCCTTTAACTATTAATAATTGGGTGCTAAAAACAAGTTATTGAAGTTAATTGGCTCTCATTAAAATTTGTGTGCCTGCACTCTATTCTATAAGGCACAGCATCTAACTCTACTAGCGAGGTACTCAAAAGGGGGTGTAACTATGGGCATGTCAGGGGCATTCAGAAAAGTTGCACATATAGTTCTAGAATACAGCCTCAGGGCACCTAACTTGGGCACCAATATTTACACCAGGTTTCAGCAGGCGTACGTCTGGCACTGAAAGTTAGGCATGGGACTCAGTGTTAAGCGTGATTCTATAAAGGGCATGCACCCTTTATAAATTAGCACTTAGCACCGATTTTTTTTTCAATGCTCATTTCCGATATTTATAGAATTTCTCCCTAGATTTTTAATAAGAACCTAACTGGCAATATATGTGTATGCATTTCATCTCTCACAATTCAACTACAGCCAAATATATGGGAGTTAATTGGATAACAGGGCACCTCTGAGAAAAGTCTAGAAAGCACCAATATTGACAAGCCTATTTTTAAAAAGCAACATAGGCATCTATATGAACATAAGAACATAAATGTTGCCCTCTGGGTCAGACCAGTATCCTGTTTCCAAAGGGGGCCAGTTCAGGTCACATGTACCTGGCAGAGTCCCAAAGAGTGACAAGGTTCCATGCTACTTAATCCCAAGAATAAGCAGTGGCTTTTCCCAAATCTATCTTAACAATTTATGGACTATTCCTCCAGGAACTTGTCCATATCTTATTTAAACACAACTATATTAACTGCTTTTATGACTTGCTCCATAAAAGAGTTCCAGAGCTTAACTATACATTGAGTGACAAAAGTTTTTCTCCTATTTGTTTTAAATGTGCCACTATCAGACTCATTTTCAAAAGAGATAGACGTCCAAAAAGTGACATAAGTCAGTATTTGGACGTTTATCTCACAGAAATGTCCAAATCAGTATTATCAAAACTCTTTCTGGACGTCTTTCTCTGAAGTCTGTCAGAAGGACGTCTAAATCTCAAGGGGGCGTGCCAGGGGCGTGTTCATGTTAGGATTTGGGCATTCCTAAGACATGGACGTCTTTTAGCAATAATGGAACAAAACAAAGACGTCCAAGACTAAAACTTAGATGTTTTGAGCTAGACCTGTTTTTATAAAAAATAGGTTCAGTGGTAATTGAACCCACTTCCTCATGATCAAAGTCTGCTGTACTAACCACTAGGTTACTCCTCTACTCCACACAAGAGGTGGCCCAAATGACCAGATGACCACTGGAGGGACTCGGTGATCACCTCCCCTTACTCCCCCAAAGGTCACTATCCCCCTCCCACCCCAAAAAATGTGATTAAAAATATTACTTACCAGACTCTATGCCAGCCTCAGATGTTATACTCAAGTCAATTAGAATAGCATGCAGGTCACTGGAGTAGTCTAGTAGTGGTGCAGTGCACTGCAGACAGGTGGACCCAGGCTTCTACCTCCCCCTACTTGTTTAACTTGTGGAGGAAACTGGGAGCCCTCCAAAACCCACCAGAAATCCACTCTACCCACATATAGGTGCTCCCTTCACCTGTAAGGGCTATGGTTGTGGTGTACAGTTGGGGGGTAGTGGGTTTTAGGTGGGTTTTGGGGGCTCAGCACACAAGGTAAGGGAGCAATGGTCAGATGTGTACCTGGGAGCATTTTATAAAGTCCACTGCAGTGCCCCCAAGGATGCCATATTGCTTTCCTGGAAGGTCACTTTTTCACTATTCTACCTGATGCCAAGCTTTCTATTTTTTTTTTTTTTTATAACATCTGAGCCTTGTGTCTATTGTTTATCAATAGATTTGGGCTTTGAATTCAAATCTATATATAAAGAGGAGGTCTCATTACATATATCTAAATACCAGAGTGCTATTTTTCCATACTTCATAGCAAGAATGTACATTCCCTAATTGCCTGTCCCAATGCAACTGAAGCTTTTACCTCCTCAGTGCATGTAAATGGTTTCATCCCTGTGTGGATTCTCTGGTGCATTGTAAGGTTTACCTTCTGACCAAAGCTTTTATCCTATACATGCAAATGGTTTCTTTCCCGTGTGGACTTTCTGATGCACTTTGAGATTTACAATACAACCAAAGCTTTTACCACACTTAGAACATGTGAATGGTTTCACTTTATTGTGGATTTTTTTTTTGTGTATTTTGTACATTTTGCATTTGGATGTATTTGTTTGAAAATGGACCAAAAAATAAAACATCCAAATCACAAAACATTTTTCCAAACAGCATTTTCAAAAGGAAAAAAGAGACTTCTTTTGGTAGAAAATTATCTTTCCTATTCTGATTTTGGACATTTTACAAAACGTCCAAATTCAGACTTAGATATCATATCCAGACCGTACAAGTCTGCCCAGGACTATCACTGCCTCCCAATCACCGGCTCTGGGACAGACCGTATAAGTCCGCCCAGCAATATCCTTGCCTCCCAACCACCAGCCCCGCCTCCCACCACCAGCTCTGCCACCCAATCTCAGCTAAGCTTCTGAGGATCCATTCCCTCGGAACAGGATTCCTTTATGTTTATCCCATACATGTTTGAATTCCGTTACCATTTTCCTCTCCACCACCTCCCGCGGGAGAGCATTCCAAGCATCCACCTCTCTCTCCATGAAAAAATACTTCCTGACATTTTTCTTGAGTGTGTCCCCCTTCAATCTTGTATCGTGCCCTCTAGTTCTACCGCCTTCCCATCTCTGGAAAAGGTTCGTTTGCGGATTAATACCTTTCAGATATTTGAACGTCTGTATCATATCACCCCTGTTTCTCTTTTCCTCCAGGGTATACATGTTCAGGTCAGCAAGTCTCTCCTCATACGTCTTGTAACGCAAGTCCCGTACCATTCTCGTAGCTTTTCTTTGCACCGCTTCAATTCTTTTTACATCCTTAGCAAGATACGGCCTCCAGAACTGAACACAATACTCCAGGTGGGGCCTCACCAACGACAGGGGCATTAAAACCTATAAGACAATGAGTGTTCTCAGTGTTCAATTTCAGCTGAAATGTGGTGGCCCAAGAGTCCATGATGTTCAAGCAACGATCAATGTTACAGGAGATTTCAGATAGGTCATGCCTGAAGGGATAAAAATCGTAACATCAACAGCATAAATTAATGAATGAAAGCCCTCTCTGTCTAAGAAGTTTGCCAGAGGGGACATCATTATGTTGAAGAGAATCGGTGATAACGGGGAACCCTGTGGTACTCCACAATGTGCTCTCCACGGTGAAGAAAGACTTGTATCCGATTTTACTTGGTACGTTCTTGTAGTTAGGAAACCCTTGATCCAATGGAGAATATCACCTCCAATCCCAAGATGATCCAGTAAATGGAGGAGGATGCTATGATTTATCATATCAAAAGCGCTTGACATGTCAAACTGGAGGAGGAAAACACATAGGAATAAAATGGGTGCTGTTGCAGATAACTCGAGCTATGCTTTAGTAAAAGACCATCTCAATGTCAGGCCTTGTCCAGGCATTGACATTAAAATCCAGACGTGATCTGCCAGGAACTCATCACCAGCACTTATGTGGGTCCCAGGGCTGCCAAGAGGGGGGGCAGGGGAGCAAAATTCACAGGACCCAGGCCTCCAAGGGGGGCCCAGCACCGGGGTCTCTCTCTCTCTCTCTCTTTCCTGCTCCTGATGGGACCCTGGTGATCATATCCTGACAGGAACAGGAGAGAGAAAACTCCAGTAGTGGGCCCCCCTTGGAGGCTGGGAAGGACCCATAGGAGCAGACACAGCAGGCTGGTGGGGGTTCCCCAGACCCCGCCAACAGAAGAGATCTTCCTCCAGCGCTGTTCTTCTTCACTCTGCCATATGGCCTGCCAAGCGAATGCTTTTCCCCTCAGGCGACGCATGCTTTTGAAACCAAGAATGCACGACGTGAGAGAAAAAGCAGCTACAGGGGCAGGCCAAGAGTGAAGAAGAACAGCGCTGGAGGAAGATCTCTTCTGCTGGCAAGGCCTTAGGATCCCCGTCAGCCGAAGTATTTACAGTTGTGGCAGGTGGAGGTGATCCTGGGGGGTGGCGGCGACGATCCTTGTGAGGGGGCAGCAGCCCTGCCCCTAGCCCAGGGCAGTCTCTTGGCAGCCCTGTAGGTCCTGGCCGATATCCATCCTGATCCAGATGAGACACTTATCCGAGGCCCAGCTGAATATCAGCCAAAATTCAAATGAGGTCTATCACTTGCTGCAATATCCAAGGTAAAATACTCCTTGAAGCCTGTAAGATAATGCGTCACAGCACAGGGACCAAATAAATATATACATGTACAATCCATTAAATATGTGAAGAAGATACTCCTCAGTATCAGCGGAAAGGCATGATACACCTATGTCAAACCATAAAAGCAATAAGGGGCAACAAAACCTCCTCTGCCGTAAGGATTCTTAAATCGCTGCAGCGCAAAAGCACTTCTCACATCCCAGGACTCACATTCCTTTGGGAATGAGAATTTCGGCAGCAGATACAATTTGAAACTGGCTCCTGAGGAAGAAGCAAAACAAAGCTCCTTGTTGAGCTGTATGAAAGTGAACTGACAAATTGTTTATTATGTCACTAAGATAAGTGCTACTTGACACTATTGTTTTTTTGAATTAAGTAACATTTTACTACAAGCTTAGTTTGGGCTTTTTCACATGTTTTTTTTCTGCACGTTTGAGGGATGATTGGGAGATGACTCCTGGGATATGATAAGCAATTTTGCGCTGCATCAATTTAAGAAGCCTTACGTCAGAGGAGGTTTTGTTGCCCCTTATTGCTTTTATGGTTTGGCACAGGTGTGTCACGCCTTTGCGCTGATACTGAGGACTATATTCCTGTCACATATTTAGTGGACTGTACATGTATATATTTATTTGATCCCTGTGCTCTGACACATTATTTTATAGACTTTGAGGAGTATTTTTCCTGGGATATTTACCTCTCTTCATTCAGAACTGTATTTCAGTGGGCTTCACTTGCTGCAACATGGCAGGTCCCCTGACCCTCCCCCTCAATTACTATAGCCCCAGACCCAATACTTCCCAGTTGCCCCAATTTCTCTTCCAAGAAATCCCCACTTAAACCACACTGAATACCAACTCATTTGAGTATAAATTTAGGTATTTAGCCCTAATAAAGTTTCTTGTGAATATAGGTCCCATCTAAATGAAAACCATTAGTAAAGCAAAGGTAAAAATGCACTTCACTTTTCTGGTTTGAGCGGGGAAGAGATATATGCTCTCTGCTGCTTAACTGCATCAGTGAGGGCATGAAGCTCTGCCCTCATTCCTACCAGATGGGTCAGCATGAGGCCCATCG
This sequence comes from Microcaecilia unicolor, assembly GCF_901765095.1. Taxonomy (NCBI): domain Eukaryota; kingdom Metazoa; phylum Chordata; class Amphibia; order Gymnophiona; family Siphonopidae; genus Microcaecilia; species Microcaecilia unicolor. The sequence continues at coordinate 189,501,460 of NC_044031.1, read as the reverse complement.
AGTGTCCACGAAGCCCTGTCGCATGTCCTGTCTCAGACTGAATTTGCAGCAGGACTTCTGAGTCACTAAACTTTGAAGTGACCTCATATGGACCCATTTGCTCCAATAGGGCAGCAATGAGGACAGGCTGGGTAGATATTAGCTCAATGAGATCCCAACCCTGCTCCTCACCTGCCCCAGGCTCTTTCTCCAGTTCCTCCTCTCTACTCTTCAGCCAGCTCCCCCTCACTATGTTCTTCCTCTTTATTCTCCTGTTCCTCCTCTGTCATCAGACTTTCTTCCATCTCTTCCCCCCTTCACTCTAGGGGCATAGCCAGACCATGAGGTGGGAGGAGGCCAGAGCCCAAGATGGGGGGGGGGCACATTTTGGTCACCACCCAGCCGCCTCACCCCCCTCCGCTGCCTTGCCACCCTCTGGGCCCCCCCCCCCCCTCCGTCGCTCACTGCCGCCATTGTACATCTTAGCAGGCAGGGGGCCCCAACTCCCACCTACTGAAGACTTTGTCCAGCGCTGATCTCCGGTGCCGCCACATTGCCTGCCATGCTTTCTCATCCCCTCACGTCCAGTACACTCCTTTTAGTGAAACTGAGCATGCTCAATTTCAATAAAAGGAGCATGCCCAATGTGAGAGGAAGAGAGAGCATGGCAGGCAATGTGGCGGCACCACCACAGACCAGCACTGGATGAAGTCTTCAGCTGGTGGGGATTGGGGAACCCCGCCAGCCAACCAGGGGCCCAGAGAAAATTAGGGGGGCCCAGGCCCATAGGCGCCCGGTATAAGAGGCTTGGGACAGGATGGATCAGCTGTTTCTATAGAAATGCTAAATAGTATTAGTAGTAGTTCTCCTGCGAGTCCTGCTGCTCTGGGGGGTTTAAATAGCAGCAGCAGTGAAAGCCCTCTCTAGCCTTGTGTATAACCAGTTGTAATTTGATTATCTTACAGCTGGGAGAGCAGAGCAGGGGGGTTGGCTGGAGGTGTCCTGGGTTGCCAGGGAGATATTTTGGCAGGGAGATATTTAACTAGGATCATGAATTCCTGCACATGAGCAGTTCACACCAAAGAGACTTGCACTGACCCCTGAAATTTTAAAAGTGCTAAAAATAAGTTTTAAAAGTATTTGCATTAAATATAATTGCAGAATTTAGGTGCTAGGAAGTGGGATTGGTATGCTATGTACTCAAATTTGCTCAAGTCATATGCAAATTAGTCCGTTTTTGGGAGGTTCTCATTTGCATATTTATGGGTAAAAATTGTTGGAAATGTTTACAGCCTTAATGTTAGGGCATGGTTCTGATCAAAAATGTGAACTTTGATCCAAAAACGAAGGGTTTAGCTAGTGTTTTTGACTAAAAATTCCCATTAGAGTGTCTGTATGTTAATCTGCATTCAAATAGAGCTCTCTGATTGGATGAGCAGCTCCTGTTAGAAAATCTGCCCAGGAACAGAGACGAGAGGAGAGAATCAATGGGTGGGTGGGTGTGGATGGCTAGAGGGGGGGCAGGGGAGAGGAGAGAATCAATAGGTGGGTATGGATGGCTGGAGGGGGGGCAGGGGAGCGAGGACAAGAAATGAAGAAGAAAGGCAGAAAGTAAAGAAATAAATGGAAAGGAAGCCCTGGAAACGGAGTTAAGAGGACAGATAGCAGCAGAATCGGATACTGGGCCAGCATGATCAGAAAAACAAAGTCACCAGACAACAAAGGTAGAAAAGATCATTTTATTTTCATTATAGTGTTTGGAATATGTCCACTTTGAGAATCAGGTGCTCAACATTAAATGTTTATATTTATTTACTTATGTATGGCATTTTATCCCACATTAAACATGAATTAAGATGTTTTGTGGCTCTACATGAGAATTGTGATATTATGATCCTTGTTTCATATTGTTGACGGTCTGCATTTTCCGTATGGGTGGTATATTGGTGTATTAGGTTCTGCCCAGTGTAATATTTATGGTACAGTAAGGTTCTGAGTGTGTTTTTGCACAAAGTTGTGCATAGTGTTTTGTAGTTGAACGATTGTGGTTAGTATATGCTTTGAGCAACCACTTTATTCTTTGACATATGATACATATCTAATATCTAAATGTAATAAAAGGTATTAATTGTGACTTTTATTTTTATTTATTTATTTTTTCTGTGTGTTATCAAACAATTATGGATTTAAGCTCCACCCCTGGACCCACCCCCTAACCCCGCCCCTTTAGCCTCCCCAAACAGTTGGGCCACCGACCGCCTATGCCCAGGCCCTCGTGGCCCCACCTAGCTATGACACTGCTTCACTCCCTTCCTCCTCCTACTCTTCCTCGCTTTCCTCAGCAATGACCCTCACAACTTGATATTTGTCTACCTAAGTTAATTGTAAACCACACTGAACTTACCACTAGGTTGGAAAATGTGAGGTACAAATGCAGAAAATAAATAAATAACCCAACCCAATGCCAATTTTCAAAAATCTGTCTCAGTTTGGAGTGTCCACAATGGCTGCAGACTTATGTAACATCATGAGAATTTTGATAGCTGTTTGTGCTGCATTAAATTCTCTTTGCTGTGCACCATTCATTCAGTCCATTAAGTTAGTGTTTCCATTTGCTGGTCTATGGCAGCCAATAAGAAGCAAGAAGCTGTCTGTATCTTGTTTCAGTCATTATCTCTAAACCTCTATCCTTGATTAGACAAACAGCTTGGAGCCAGCTTTAGTTGTAGCCTTTCTTTTATTTTTTCATGTTCTAGCACCTGTCAGGAAGTCACATGTTCACAGTAGAAATTTCCAGTGAGGGTAGAAGCCTCTGGAAATTGAGGGAACAATAGGAGAGTTTATGATAGTTGGGGGAAGGGTCTGGTGGCAGCAGTTCCCTCCTCCCTATGTGTTATAAATTCCTCTTTGCCTGCCAAATTGGCATTAATAGACAGGGCCGCCGAGAGGGGGGCAGGGAGAGCAAATGGGGGGCCCGGCACTGCTGCACTGAATTGCCTGTTTGCTTTATATAAGTTGGATGGCGGTGGTGTAGTGGAGCAGGCAGAAAGCTGCAACAATCTTTGGTTTCCTGACCTGTGCAGGGGGCAGCGGTGCCGTGCTGCATTATCGCTTTAACTTGCTGTGCACCGCTGCAGATCCTCCGCTGCTTCTCTCGTCATCCTTCTAGCTTCCTGCCTCTCTGATGCATGCTGGCACCACGCAGCTGGGCCCTCTCTCATGCGGCGCCGGTGACGTACTTCCTCTCTCGCTGAGTGGCTCCTCTCCTACGCTCAGTGCGCTGTGGTGGGCTGCCTGCTCCTCCACCACATATGCAGTCGCGGTCGGTCCCTGTGTAGTGTCTACAGTCTAGCTAGCAAGGTGCAGGGCAGGGTTGGAACTGGATTATAATCCGGCAGACAGTCTTCCAACCCAACTCCTCCTCGGTCCCAGCCAAGTCAACACCAGAAGAATTGTTTTTTTGTAAGGTAATGATTAATGTTATTTTCCAATGTCATTTTTTAATGTATTGACTCTTAAAGCGAAAGGCTGGTTCCCAGCAGTATCCCACTCCTCTCCCTCCCTGCTCCCCCGGTCCACTCCCCCCCCCCCCCCCACACACACACATTATATAGCATATATGGCTCCTTATTTTAGGCATGGCTTATAGTCTCTAGTCATTTTTGCTTTTTCTGAAATGACTACTCCTGCTGTGCATGCTGGAAATACTACTACTACTACTTATCACTTCTATAGCACTACAAGGCATACGCAGCGCTGTACACATAGGCATAGTTTGACTGTTTCATTTGGGGGGGCAAAGAATGGGCGGAGCATATTAGCATATCATTTGCATATATACATATGCAAATGAATATGCTAATGTGGAGGAAGGAATTGAATTTACAGGCAAAAGTATCACAGATGCACATTTCAAAAAGCTGACACATTTCAATTAATAAATTATGAATAAAATACTTTTATCTACCTTTGTTGTCTGATCATTTAGTTTTTCTATTCGCTTTGGTCCCAGTGTCTTCTGTTTTATTCAGTGTCTTCTTTCCAGTAGGCTTCCCTCTGCTCCCCACCCCTCGCAGTCCCATCCATCTCTTGCTCCTTCCCTCTGCTTCCCACCCCACCCAGTCCCATCCATCTCCTGCTCCTTCCCACCCCTCCCAGTCCCATCCATCTCTTGCTCCTTCCTTCTGCTCCCCACCCCTCCCAGTCCCATCCATCTCTTGCTCCTTCCCTCTGCTTCCCACCCCACCCCACCCAGTCCCATCCATCTCCTGCTCCTTCCCTCTGCTTCCCACCCCTCCCAGTCCCATTCATCTTCCCTCTGCTCCCCCCCCCCCCCCGCGAGGTCCAAGATGGTGACTCCGTTTACCCCTCTCTCTTCCTCCCTCAGCCGCAGGCAGCAGTCTTTTCCAGCGTTCCTGGCAGCGGTAGCAATGTACACGCTGCCTTCGGTCTGCCCCGGAAGCCTTCTCTTCAAGTTCCTGTTCCCACCTATGCGGGAACAGGAACTTGAAGAGAAGGCTTCGGGGCAGAGCCAAAGGCAGCGTGTACATCGCTACCGCTGCCAGGAACGCTGGAAAAGACTGCTGCCTGCGGCTGAGGGAGGAAGAGAGAGGGGTAGACGGACACGCTCCTCTCCGTCCGCTACTCCGCTTGGCTTCCCTGCCCTCTCTGTCTGCGTCCCGCCTTACTCTGACGTCAGAGGAAGGCGGGACGCAGACCGAGAGAGCAGGAAAGCCAAGCGGATGGAGAGGAGCGCGTGCGTGCATGTGTTGTTTTTTTTTTTTTAAACTAATGGCGCGGCGGCGCCTCATCGTCGTTTGGGGGGGCATTGCCCCCCCTCGCCCCCCCCAGTCTACGCCTATGGCTGTACAGCATACATGAAAAGACAGTCCCTGCTCAAAGAGCTCACAATCTAAATAGGACAGGCAAACAGACAGAACAACTAAGAGGTAAGGGAATTAAAATTGGGGATAAAAGGATACAGGGCAAGTGAGTAGTGGTTAGGAGTCAAAAGCAGCGTATTTCAGTATTTGACACATCTGTCTATCAGGCTTATTTCTGAAAGAGAAGGATGCCCATCTTTCGACACAAATCGGAAGATGGGGGGTCGCCCAAATCGGCATAATTGAAAGCTGATTTTGGGCGTCCCCAACAGCTTTCTGTCACGGGGACGGCCAAAGTTCATGGGGGCGTGTCAGAGGTGAAACGAAGGTGGGACTTGGGCATGCCTAACACATGGGTGTCCTCGACGCATTATGGAAAAAAAAGGGCGTCCCTGACAAGCACTTGGACGACTTTACCTGGTCGTGTTTTTCTTATGACCAAGCCACAAAAAGGTGCCCGAACTGACCAGATGACCACCGGAGGGAATTGGGGATAACCTCCCCTTACTACCTCAGTGGTCACTAACCCCCTCCCACCCTCAAAAAAAATCTTTAAAAATCTTTTGTGCCAGCCTGAAATGTCATACTCAGGTCCATCGCAGCAGTATGCGCCCCTGGAGCAGTTTTAGTGTGTGCAATGCACTTCAGGTAGGTGGATCCAGGCCCATCCCCCCCTACCTGTTACACTTGTGGTGGTAAATGGGAGCCCTCCAAAACCCACCAGAAACCCACTGTACCCATATCTAGGTGCCCCCCTTCACCCCTAAGGGCTATGGTAGTGGTGTACAGTTGTGAGGAGTGGGATTTGAGGGGCTCAGCACACAAAGTAAGGGAGCTATGTACCTGGGAGCAATTTATGAAGTCTACTGCAGTGCCCCCTAGGGTGCCTGGTTGGTGTCCTGGCATGTGAAGGGGACCAGTGCACTACGAATGCTGGCTCCTCCCATGACCAAAAGGCTTGCATTTGGTCGTTTCTGAGATGGGCTTCCTTGGTTTCCATTATCGCTGAAAATCAGAAATGACTAAGTCTAGGGACGACCATCTCTAAGGCCGACCTAAATTTCAGGATTTGGACGTCCCTGACCGTATCATCGAAATGAAAGATGGACATCCATCTTGTTTCGATAATACGGGTTTCCCTGCCCCTTCGCCGGGGCATTTTGCGAGGACGTCCTCAGCAAAACTTGGGCGTCCCTTTCGATTATGCCCCTCCACATATTTTAATGAAGGCTCCACATTTGGCAGAGCCTTTTGTAAATTACTGGATGACTCGTAAATGTCTCAATCTGCATCTCTCAGTTCCTATCTCAATGTTTTATGTAAAATGTGCAGGTCACATAATGGATGCATGGCACTGGGTAAGGGCAGTTCTAGAGGTGAGCACCTTCCTTTAAACGTCTACTAGAATACAACCACAGTCTGTCTTTCTATATAATTATTACAATATATTAAATTATATAAATATTATCAAAATTTTTACTTTTGACTTATGATGTGTGGTGCATGGGGGGGGGCCTTAAGATTGTTTGCCCCAGGCCCGACTTTGTCTCTCGGCGGCCCTGCTAATAGACATTTCCTAAAGGAGCAAGGATTCAAAGACCAAGGGGCAAAATAACAGACCCAAAACCCAGTTGCAGCCTTGTTTTAAGGAAAAGGTATGAGGAGCCTTCCAACTCTGTATAGTCCAGGGAAGACGAAGAGAGGATTCATTCAGGGTACCTGTGGTGGCATCCAGGCAAACTACAACTTTTAACCATAGCAGGCAGGAGAAGATCTGTTTAACATCTGAAACAGCCTTGCTGCAGAACCACAGTGTCTATCACCAAGATAGCCAGAATAAGTGATTACCAAATAATTGACTTTTGATAGCAGTCAACATCTGCTTAAGTGTACCAGCAAGTGAATTGTGCAAGCCAAGCCAAGCCCTCACCACACCCATGAGTGGTTTCAGTAACAAGGAGAATAAGAAGAAGCTGTTTGTAATTTTTGTGCTTTAATGAAGGAGAGGAGAAAGCTATTGTAAATAGTTGACCATCTGTGTTGAACTGGTTCAAGCTGTACCCTTATCAATTGAAGGACGATGGGGCTGCCAGCAGGGCTCCAAGATGGCCGCCAGCACTAGGTAGTTAGAGGAGCTCACAACTCTTGATTTCTAAAATGCCGAAAAGACGAGGAAGGGAGCCAGCCAGAGCTTCGCAGCCACCTTCCTCATTACCTTTAGGTCCTATGGACCGTTTTGTGAGTAATCCGAGACAGAGTTTGGAGATCGGAAGCGGACCCCTGGAAGGCGCTGGCATTATGGAGGAAGTATCGGCGTCTTCGGGGCACGATGTCACACTGAGCCCCGATCAGCGAACTCCGCCCCCGCAGCCGCAGCTGACTAGCTACCCCTTCGAAGGATCAATGGGGCCTCCGCCAAGGAGCAGGAAGGTGATGCCCACGACCGAAGCTCAAGTACAACTTGTGGGGGAATCCGAGGGACAGTTGTTGTCTCCTGAGGTGAGCAGTCCTCCTATAATGGCTACGGGACAACAAGGAATGGAATTGGTGAAGGAACTGTCTCAACAAGAGGAAAAATATTTCCTAGATGTGCCTTTCTGGAAACTTCCGAAACCGAACAAGCCCAGGCGGCTACTTTGGTAGCTACTGTAGCTCTAATTCCTGATAAGCAAAGGCTTTTTCACTTGTGTTTTAGGAACTGGGATAAATTATTCCTGGACCTAAAAATACATTTGTTTCCTGATATTTCGAAAGAGACCCAGAAAAGGCGCAAGTAATTCTTATTGTTAAAACCTGCCGTTCTCCAGCTTGAAGGAGTATTTTATTTAAGGTTTCGTTAAAAATGTATCATAAGATACAATTCATTTAAATACGTTTTCATGGATCCTTCACATTTGTCATCATTCATATCCTCTAAAAGATCTGAAGGAGTCTAATTTAATATTCTCTGTCCTGTACTAGGTGCTGATTATTCTTTGTAATGTTTCTTTGATTCTCTTGAATTTTGAACTCTTGGAACCTTATTATAGTGGACTTGAGTGTTAGAAATTATGTTTATTATATTATATTCCTTGAGAAATGGTGAAATATAATAACACTGTGCTGGATAAAGTGTATAACCTTGAAATATGTTATAAAAATGCAATTGAAGGACAGTAAAGGTTCTGGTTTTCAGCAAAGATCTGAAGGAGTCTCCATTATTGTGTGAAGTGTGAAAGTCTGGTTTAAAGCTTGCTCGGCCTCCTAGGTATATCCTAGTCCCCCCCCCTGGGTCTCAACAAATAGTGTGCATCCCTGTTGTCCACCTATACTGGGCATAATCTAGGCGTCTGCCTAGACTGCCTTACCAAGGGGGGAGGTTACACTTAGCTCTATATGTTGTTGGCTTGTCAGGTCAAATTCAGCAGCACTGAATGAAAGATTCAACCCAATATACCCTGCACTGGATTGATAATGGCTGTATCTTCTTCCAACCACTAGGCTACATTCTACCAGCTCAACAAACATATGCAAAACTACCATGTTTCTGAGGTTCTAAGATATTTTAGTCATGCCAATGCAAAGCATCACTCTGTATAGAATGTGAGAAGCATGTTTTCTAGAGCAAGTAGAGGGGAAGTTATCTGTTCATATGACTAATTATACAGAATTCATGCTGGGCTTCTCTTTTTTGATACCAATCCCTCCACTAATAATCTGTTTGTTCCTCAAGAAAATTGATTAAGTTCAAATGCGGCACTGCCTTGTTTCCCATTAGCTGTACTGACCTTATACTGATGTAAGCTGACAAGGAATTGGCCGTGACAGAGACTAATTTCACGAAAAAGATCAGACATTTTATTTATTTATTTATTTTTATGCATTCCAAAGAAATAATTTATTTATTGCATTTGTATCCCACATTTTCTCACCTATTTGCAGGCTCAATGTGGCTTACATTATGCCGTAGTGCCAATCGCCATTATCGGAATGAGAAATACAGAGTGGTATTGCATTAAAGCTCATAAGTGACAGAGTACTTTAAGCAGTCAAATATCAAGGGTTCAGTTTTGTCCAGTTCTGGTATAAGGAAACAAGAGCAACTAGGGTACATAATAAAAATAAAACAATGAAAACGCTAAGAAATATATATAGGAGGTTATTTTAGAAGGGGCTGGTGGCAGATACCCATGTAAAAAGCTAGCTTATATATATAAATGAGCATCCATGTGGCATGGGTTTAATAGTTAAAGGAGTGGCCTGCAGACCAGGAAAGCCAGGACAGAAATCCTACTGCTGTTCCTCGGAATCTCCATTGCCTCAGGTATAAGCATACAATACAAGCTCTCTGGAGGTAAAGAAACACCTACCATGCCTGAACATAAAGTGCAGAGCTTTTTCTGAGGGGGTACTTGGGGGTACTAAGTAAGGCACCTTTTCCATTGTCTGCTAAAATTGGCCCATGGACCCCAAGTTTTAATGATAGAGCTCTGGCTTTACACACCAATTCTGCCTTGTCATAGATTCTGTGACTGGTTGCAGGGGACCTGGCTATTGTGGGGCGGGTCCCTCAGTGATCACCCCACACCTGAAGGATGGCCTGACATTTGAGTATCAGTACCTTTTTTGCAAGACAAAAAGGCACTGATAAAGTGTGAGCGAAATCCAAGAAGTGTCCATTTTAGAAAAGCCACTTTATGTGCCCAAATGTCTAGGAAGCAGATTCTAGTGTGGTATGGCTAAAATAAATGTTCACTTCCAGTTTTATAAGGGGAATCAGTGGCGTAGCCAAGGATGGGCCCAGATGGGCCCAGGTCCACCCACTTTGGGTTCAGGCCCACCCAGTAGCAGCACACATATGATGTGGCTGGCAGGGATTCCCAAGTCTCAACAGCTGAAAACTCTCAACAACTGTCCCTGCTGCATACCTTGTAAATAGCAGATCTTCACCTGCAGCAAGCAGCAGCTGATACATACTGCTCGAACCAGCCCCACAGCCTTCCCTCTGACGTGTTCCCACCTATGCGGAAACAGGAAGTTGCATCAGTGGGAAGGCTGTGTGGCCAATATGAGCAGTGCGTATTAGTTGCTGCTCGATGCCAGTGGAAAAATATTATTTAAAAGGTATGCAGGAGAGGGGGGATGTTTGAGAGACCATATGGCATGCATGTGAAAATCACCTGTGTGATGGGGCAGGGTTCTTCTACCCACCCATCTTGGGCCGAGGCCCACCCAAAATTGTGTCTGGCTACGCCCCTGAGGGGAATACACATGTATTTAAAAATAAATTCCCCTTTAGTATTTGCTGCTTTTCTGAGTCATTTTTAAATGTGAGTTGATTGGGACTTGGGATTTTGAGGATTGAGTGAGGGGCCAAGTATATTCTGATTTTAGAAACACCTCAAAAAGCCATAAATTTGAGGTGTAGAACCTAGCTCTTTAATTGGGATCCTTTCATTTTTCTCAGTGGAGGAGGGTGAATAGTGGAGTGCTGCAGGGATCTGTACTAGGACCGGTGCTATTTTACATATTTATAAATGATCTGGAAATCAATACGACAAGTGAGGTGATTAAATTTGCAGATGACACAAAACTATTCAAAGTTGCTAAAACATATGCAGATTGTGAAAAATTGCAGGAAGACCTTAGGAAACTGGAAGACTGGGCATCCAAATGGCAGATGAAATTTAATGTGCACAAATGCAAGGTGTTGCACATTGGAAAGAATAATCAGAATCATACAACTTTATGGTTTATAACAGGACTTAACAAGGATCTGGGTTTTCTAGCCCATTATAAACCATAAAGTTGTATTTCTCTGTTTATCACTCTCCTCTCACCTAGCCACACCCATCCTGTTAGACTATCAATGAAATGAAATGCTTTGATGTACCCATGCATACCTCCTACCCACCCCCACCTTGCTAGACTGTCATTGAAATGCTTTGAAGCTTCACTTATATATACTATCAACTAACACATTTGCTTATTTCCGATCTGACGAAGAAGGGCAACCTTCGAAAGCTAATCAAGAAATGTATTAAGTTATGTCCAATAAAAAAGGTATCATCTTATGTTCTTTTCCATGTTTTATTTTGTTTGATTTATATTGATAACTCTCTTATGAGGAAATGCTAAAGAGGTTAGGGCTCTTCAGATTGGAAAAGAGACAGCTGAGGGAGATATAATTCAGGTCTGCAAAATCCTGAATGCTGTAGAATGGGTAAAAATGAATCAATTTTTTACTCTTTCAAAAAGTACAAACACCAGGCGACACTCAATGAAGTTACATGGAAAAAATTTTTTTTAATTTATTTATTTGTTACATTTGTATCCAATGCAACAAAAGGGAACACTCCGCTATTATCGAAGCTGCAATGAGCTAAGTGGTTTTTTACCATTCTCGAAGTTGTGTGATTCACAGTTGACACAACATATTTGTTTTAAAAAAAAACATTCATAAAAAATGTATATGTCCACATGAAGGGAGGAGGCGGGTTTGAGACCAATGATTGATTTATGGTGATAACTCTAACACGAGTATAGCCAGCAGTTGTGCTGGAATTTTCACCCGTCTGAGGTCTCTTTCCTCCTTCCACATATTATTTCACATTCCACACTCTGTGTGAGATTAGACCCGCTACCTGTAGCTTTGCTGTACTTACATTTGTATCCCACATTTTCCCACCTATTTGCAGGCTCAATGTAGCTTACACAGTACCGTAAAGGCGTTCGCCAACTCTGGTGTAAACAGTTACACGGTGATGTTATGGTAGAATCAGTTTCAAGTAAAACAACATATTAGGGAATCGTATAGAGGAAGAGTTACGTTCTTTGGTTAAAACAAATAGGAGGAAATATTTTTTCACTCATTGAATAGTTAAGTTCTGGAACTCATTGCTGGAGGATATGGGGTAACAGTGGTTAGCATATCTGGGTTTAAAAAAGGTTTGGACAAGTTCCTAGAGGAAAAGTCCATGGTCTGTTATTGAGACAGACATGGGGAAGCCACTGCTTGTCCTGGAATTGGAAGCATGGAATGTTGCTATTTGGGTTTCTGTCAGGTAATTGTGACCTGGATTGGCCACTGTTGGAAGCAGGATACTGGGCTAGATGGACCATTGGTCTGACTCAGTATGGCAATTCTTATTCATGTGGTTTTGCAAAATTCAGCTCTTGCATGTGTAAGTAAGGCTTCTTACTTCTGCACTTGTCTTTTGGTAACATGGTTATTTCCAATGTACATGTCAGCAAGCACACATATATTCCTTCATGTACATATACATATTTTATAAAAGGCTGCGCGGTTAGCAAGTCTTTTGTAAAACACCCAAAAAATTTGAGTATCTGTTGTGACCTAGACATCCAATACAAAATATGGCTTACAGTATAGTCCATATATTATAAAGCAATATAAAGGAATCCTCTGTACCCATAAATCAGACCACAAACAAAGGGCTATAACAAGATAAGGGTGAGAAGCACATGCAATGCAGAAATGCAAAGAAAAAAATTCAATAATAAAATGAGGAATATATCACAGCACTATAATAAGCTAGAATTGTGATGTTCATTTCAAACCTTAAAGGAATTGAATTTGGGGAAATACCTTTCTTACTGGAATTCAAGCCATGCGGAGGGGCATTTTCGATATGATGTCTAAGTCCGACATTAGACGTTTCGCAAAAACCATCCAAAATCTGAATAGAAAAGAAGTTCATTTTCAAAAAAGAAAAATGTCTTTTGTTTTCAAAAATACTGTTTCTAACAAGGTTTTGTGCTTTGGACGTTTTGTTTTTTGGTCCATTAAAAAAAAAAACGTCCAAGTAAAAAACGTAGAAAATCAAGCCATTGGGATGTAGGAGGGGCCAGCATTTTTAGTGCACTGGTCTCCCAGATTTCCCAGGAGATAAATGGGGCACCCTAGGGGACACTGCAGTGGACTTCAAAAACATGCTCCCAGGTACATGTCTCACCGCTGCTACCTTATCTTTTCTGCTGAGCCCCTCAAAACACACCCAAAATCCACTGCCCACAACTGTACTACTACTACTACTACTATTTAGCATTTCTATAGCGCTACAAAGCGTATGTAGTGCTGCACAAACATAGAAGAAAGACAGTCCCTGCTCAAAGAGCTTACAATCTATCTGTACACCACTACAATAGCCCTTATGGATGAAGGGGGGCACCTAAATGTGGGTACAGTGAGTTTCTGGTGAGTTTTGGAGGGCTCACATTTTCCCCCACAAATTTGACAGGTAGGGGAGTAGGGACCAAAGTCCCCCACTCCATGGTGCACTGCACTGCACTGACTATACTACTCCAGGGACCTGCATGCTGCTCTAGTAGACCTGGCTCTAACTTCTGAAGCTCTCATAGAGGTTGCTAAATCATATTTGTATTCACATTTGTGGGTGGTGGGAGGGGGTCAGTGACCACTGGGGGAGTATTGGGGGTCACCCCTGATTCTCTCCAGTGGTCATCTGGTCATTTAAGGCACCCTTTTGTGCCTTGTTCATTATAAAAATAGGTCTAGCTCAAAACGTCTTGGTTTTAGTCCTGGCCACTTTTGTTTTGATCCGTTATGGCTGAAAAATGTCCCAGTCTTAGTAATGCCCAGATCCCGCCCTTAACATGCCCCTGACACACCCCTTTTGATTTGAACACTCTTCTAAAGGACTTCATAGAAAAATATCTAAAATTTGTTTTCAAAATACCAATTTGGATGTCGAAATGCAGATTTATGCCACTTTTTGGACGTTTTTCCCTTTTGAAAATGAGCTCCATACTCTTCTTCATGTGCTTCTGTAAAAGTGAATGGGGTGAACTTCCTTTTCTCTAGCCAGAGGACTGTGTCACGAATGTCATCTTTCCCTCCTAATTATTTGCTTTAGCCGTGGAAATCCTTGCTGTTAGAGTTAGGACCACTGTTATTAGTGTTGTGCTAGGAGGTAGAATCCTATGTGATATGCAAATGGAGTGGAGGAGTGACCTAGTGGTTAGGGTAGTGGACTTTGTCCTGGGGAACTGAGGAACTGAGTTCAATTCCCATTTCAGGCACAGGCAGCTCCTTGTGACTCTGGGCAAGTCACTTAACCCTCCATTGCCCCAGGAACAAATAAGTACCTGTATACAATATGTAAGCCACATTGAGCCTGCCATGAGTGGGAAAGCACAGGGTACAAATATAACAAAATAAATAGCTAAAACCATTTAACCATCCAGAAACAGCACTTGGCTATTGGTGATATTCAGTGGGAGATAGCTGGCTATCTCTCACTGAATATTGCAGCTAACAGATAGCCAGTTATGTTGCCCAATATAACGGGCTGCCAATTTTCAGCATGAATTTGGTGGCCATATTTGGTCACGTGAACATCTTTGGCCAGTTCAGACTTAACTGGCCAGTACTGAATATCAAAGTTCAGATAACTGGCATTGAATATCCAGGCTCAGAGCCAATCACGGGAATTAGCTGGGCTAGCTTCCATGGTCTGAATATCAGGTCCAGTATTTTCAGAACCAAAGATAAGCTGCAGAATGAGTCAGGTCTCCACTTATAATGAGTATTTTCAACTTAAAAACAATTTCTAAATCTAGACTCCAACTGTGCTTGAAACTTTGTTACAAAGAGATTAAAATGTAACTATACATCAAAAATAATGTTCTTACCTTGCTTATGATAGCCTATTTAAATATGTGATGAACTGGTTGGATGCTATCCAATTGGAGGATCCAGAATATGGGGGTGTTTTTACTAAGGTGCACTAGTGTTTTTAACTCACGCTTAAAATCATATGGTGCCCATGGGCGTCTCAGCATTTAGCACCAGCTGATTTTTAGCATGAGCTAAAAGACCCCCTATATTTGGCCAAAACTTTGGGACTATACTTACAGATGTTCAACTTCAATGTCTATGTATGGTACTCAAATTAATATTAGAATGAGATTATATTATACCCCTATGCTTCTTCATAAATTGAGCTATTCCCCCTCTAATCAATCTTGGAGGCATATGGTGAACAGGGCAGTTTTTCTCATTTTTGGTGAAATTATCCTAGTATTCAAATATTTTGGACACAAAATAAGAGATACTATTCAGCATATTTACAATTTTGTCATTAATAAAATAAAATTACCGCAGTAAAATATTCTATTACATCATGGCACACTAATATGTTATTTACATATCAACATAATGCACATTAAAATATCTTAATAGAGAGCAAAGGGGGTAAACAGAAGTGGAACATATAGATAGATAAGATGGAATACTTTTATGTGTGAATAGCTAGTTAGCTGCTTCAACCATTAAGGGCTTAGAAGAAAAGCCAGGCTTTTAAATGCTTTCTTAAACAGAGTGTATCAAATGGGAGAATCAAAAATATGCCAAAACACACCCAACACCAAAACATAGATTCAGTGGCATACCTAGCATACTTGACACCTGGGGATGGCCATTGTTTAACACCCCCCCCCCCCCCCCATATGAAAAGATTATTTTTAGATCATGAAATGAGATAAATGGTCAAAAAAGAAACAGACAGTGAACTTGCATATACAATCATGCCAGTAAAAAACAAACATAAAATAAATATCACAATACAAAAAGGAAAAAGTAAAGGATTAATATTTTTTAATTACATTAATGTAGTTTTTAAAAAAAGATGGGGAAAAAACCATACCTACATATTGGTTTGTCGCAGTAATGAATAATAATATTAGTTTCTGTTTTCAAGCCTTAAATTCTGCAAATTTGTCCATGACTTCATCAAAATTCATCTTCTTTCCATATTCATGTTCAATGGACAGTACAGCCAGATTTGTCAATCTATCTTCACTCATAGTTGATCGAAGAACACTTTTTATTAATTTTAATTTTGAAAAGTTTCTTTCACATAAAGCAACAGATACACAAATAATTAGGAAAAAATCTAGTACTAGGCCTACTGTCAACTAATACAAAGCACAACAAATGTCACTCATGACCTACAGAGCAATTCTACCATAGGCGGTCAGTGGCCCAACTGTTTGGGGAGGCTAAAGGGGTGGGGCCAAGGGTGAAGCTTAAATCCATAATTGTCTGATAACACACAGAAAAAATAAATAAATAAAAGTCACAATTAATACCTTTTATTAAATTTAGATATTAGATACGTATCATATGTCAAAGAATAAAGTGGTTGCTCAAAGCATATACTAACCATAATCGCTCAACTGCAAAACACTATGCACATCTTTGTGCAAAAACACACTCAGAACCTTACTGTACCAAAAATATTACACTGGGCAGAACCTAATACACCATTAGGAGCTTATAGCCCATTTAGTTATGTTTAAACAAAAGAAATCTCCATAAAAAAATATATTTATTTTTATTTTGACCTATAAAACCACTTGTCCCTGAAACATGCCTAAAAACAGAATAATCCAGTTGTGTATCTAAAATGCAAATTCCTACACATGAGATGACATTAAAATGTGATTCCATGTTCCCCTAGTGAAAGGTGAGTTTAATTCTACTTCCATTTAATTTCAATATACAGTATTCTATCATCTTTATAACACAAACTTCCCAAGGCAGAGTACAACAACAGTTAAGATAAACTCAGATAAACTCTCAAGAAACAGAAACAGGATATATAAGCACAAACTACAGAGTTTATAATCGCTTTTTCTACCACCTGCAATACCCTGCCTATTAACAGAAACAGCTTTAGCCTTGTTACGGATCAACAATCAAGAACAACCTGGATGCAGCAGCTCATAAGTTTGCTTGTTTTGTTTGGTGAGAAGGCAGCTACGTGGAGGAAACACATTAAACAAATTGACTTCCTTGTTTACTTACTGGGCTAGAAAGGCTCACTTCCACTCATCTTGGGCAGCTCCCCCCCCCCCCCCCCCCCCCCCCCCGGAGTCTTGCATCTTTCTCCCTGTTTCTTTTGCTGCCTGCAGCTACTGTCTCCCGTCGTCATTTTTACTGCCCTGAAGAGTTCTGCCTCGGCACCGGCGATTCAGAGTCAGCCTTCTGCCAGCGTTGGGGCTTCTCCTGGATTCTAACGTAACTTCCTCTTTTCCGCAGAGGTAGGAGTGAGATGCGCCTGAAGAGAAAGCCCCAACGCTGGCAGAAGGCTGACTCTGAATCGCTGGTGCCGAGGCAGAACTCTTCAGTGCAGTAAAAATGACGACGGAGACGGCGGGCAGCAGAAGAAACACAAGATGGTCAGGGCCAAGCCTCTTAGGGGCGCCTATGAATTCTACCATACCATAAGCACTAGTAACTTCTATGAGTCACACAACAAAAACTAAACCAGTCAGAATAATATAGATCGTCGATCCTGTATAATCAATGCCAACAGAAAACCATTTCTTTTTCACAGACACACGAACTCAGTATAGAATAAGCACAAACTTAAAATAGAAATATGTAGAGAAAATTTTAACTAAAGGCCCTAGAAGCCAGACTCTGCATACAATGAAACACCACAGAAGCAGAAACAGTGATAATGTATGCATGTCCCCTAGTACTGTGCAAAATATAAAGATACCAGATGTAAATTTGAAAAAACTAACAAATGCCATCACCACTTTTCAAAATAATAAATATAAATAAAACAAATATGAAAAGTAAGATAATACCATTTTATTGGACTAATACATTTAGTCCAATAAACCTCTTTCTTCAGGTCAGTACAGTATACTGCTGTTACAGTATCCTGTCCTGACATGAGGAAGAGGGTTTTGGTCTCCGAAAGTTAGTCATAATGTATTAAAATTAGTCCAATAAAAAGATCACCTTATATCAATATTCTATTTATAAATGTTTATTAACACAATAATACTACTTTATCCTAAAGCAAAAAAAAAAAAAGAAAAAGACGTTTTTATCTACCTTTGCTGTCTCTGGTTTCTGCTTCCCTCGTCTGCTCTTTATGCCGTCCTTTCCATCCAGTGTCTGCCCCTTTCTATTTAGATCCAGCATCTGCCCCCTCTCACTGCCCCGTTCTATTGTTTGCCCTTTCTCTCCCTTCTATCCATCATCTACCCCTGTCTCCCAGCCCCTTTCCAACCAGCATCTGCCCTTTCTCTCCCTTCCATCAGCGTCTGCTTCTTCTCTCTCTCTGCCCCTTTCCATCCAGTGTCTGCTCCTTTCCATCCAGCAGCATCTACCCCTCTCTCTGCCCCTTTCCATCTAGTCTGTCCCCTACCCCATCCAGAATTTGCCCCCTGCCCCCCCCCCATCCAGCAACTCCTGGATCAGCCTCTGCTCCCTCTCTCTCTCTCTCTCTCTCTCTGCCCCTTTCAATCCAGTATCTGCTCCTTTCCATCCAGCAGCATCTGTCCCTCTCTCTGTCCCTTTCCATCTAGAGTCTGACCCCTGCCCCCATCCAGATTTTGCCCCCGCCTCCATCTGCCCTTTCCCTCCATTCCATCAGTGTCTGCTCCCTCTCTCTCTCTCTGCCCCATTCGAGCAGCATCTACCCCTTCTCTCTACCCCTTTCCAAACAGCTTCTGCCCCCGCCCCCCTCCATCCAGAGTCTGCTCCCCCTCTCTCTGCCCCTTTCCATCCAGTGTTTGGTCTGCTCCTTTCCATGACCCAGCATTTATCCTTTCCCTCCCTTCCATCAGCGTCTGCTCCCTTTCTCTGTCCCCTCCATCCAGCGTCTGCCCTCTCCCAGTTCCATCATCCAGTGCTCTTTCTTGGCCCCGGACCCAGCCCCCTCACTCATTTTCATGTCCCCCCCCCCCCATGCTGCTCCTGCTCGAAACTAGCAGCAGCGCAGCAGCAATAAAAAGATTTTTTAATAGCCACAGAGGAAGGCAGAATAATAAAATTAAAATATTAAAATCACACCCTGTGGCTGCTCCAGAATGGAAAGTGATGAGAACTCAAAGGACGGAGTTCACTGCCACAGGTAGGGCAGAGTAATCAATCTCCTTCGGGGCAGAGAGACGCCAGAGACCCCAATCGGTACAATCCTAGTAACTTCAAAGGTTTTACGTTCCCGGATTGTCTTAAATTTTCCTTTTAGTGTACTTACCATAAGATCATTGATGCAATGTTCTGGTTTTGTAAAGTGCTGTCCCACAGCATCCTGGTTGGCACTGGAGTGTTTAATATTGTGTCTGTGTAAATTGAGCTGTGTCTTTAGCATCTGGCTTGTTTCTCCAATATTTATTAGTAACTAGTCACACAGACCTTCGTATATAATGATCATAACAAAGAGCACTTATCTCAAATTGCAGACTGCCCAACATTGGCCATGTTACTGCATCAGGGATGATCAAAACAAATGTGCTCACCTTCTGAAGGTTCTAGGTGGTGTGAGCTAGAGAATGACATGGGGACAAAGTTTGTCCCTATCTCTGCCCCATCCTCGTGGGTTCTGTCTCTGTTGCCACCCCATCCCTGCAGGCTCTGTCTCCGTCCCTGCCCCATCCCCGTGGCCTCTGTCCTCATCTGCAGAAGCCTCGAACACTTATCTATATATATAAAACTCACCCTCAACGTTCTATTGTCTGCTGACGTCACTGAAGCCAAGGTTCGTATGTTCGAAGCTCTGAAGCCATGAAAATCATAGTCTATGGGCCCCGCCTTCACGTCAAACGTTATGACGTTGAGGGCGGAGCAGATTCTCACCTCCAATGATCTACTCAGGCCACAAACTTCGGATTTCCACACTGTAGCTCTGCTCTGCCCTCGCGTCAAAACGCGATGACGTCGAGGGCGGGGCACGAAAACCACCACCCACACAGAGCTACAACGGAAACAACAGCGGTGCACGCCACGAACTAGGTAAAACCGCGACGAGCCATGCAGCCATGAAACTCTTGCTAGCGCCCGTTTCTTTGCTCTCAGAAACGGGCCTTTGCTTACTAGTGATTTTATATTTAAATCTTTTTATTAAAGCATAAAAAGGAACAATAAGCTGTGCAACTGTTTTTTATAAATCACAAATAGAAAACAAGAATAACAATGAGCAACTATAATAACTCACCCCCACCACCCTCTACCCTTCTAACCCCAACAATAGCTGACTTCTACTACTACTACTACTTAACATTTCTAGAGCACTACTAGAGTTACGCAGCGCTGTACAATTTAACAAAGAGAGACAGTCCCTGCTCAAAGAGCTTACAATCTAATAGACAAGTGAACGGTCGGTCCGATAGGGGCAGTCTGGATTCACTGAACGGTAAAGGTTAGGTGCCGAATGCAGCATTGAAGAGGTGGACTTTAAGCAAAGACTTGAAGACGGGCAGGGAGGGGGCTTGGCGTAAGGGCTCAGGAAGGTTGTTCCAAGCATAGGGTGAGGCGAGGCAGAATGAGTGGAGCCTGGAGCTGGCGGTGGTGGAGAAGGGTACTGAGAGGAGGGATTTATCCTGTGAACGGAGGTTATGGGCGGGAACGTAAGGGGAGATGAGAGTAGAAAGATAGTGAGGGGCAGCAGACTGAGTGCATTTGTAGGTAAGAAGGAGAAGCTTGAATTGAATGCGGTATCTGATCGGAAGCCAGTGAAGTGACCTGAGGAGAGGTGTGATATGAGTATATCGGTTCTGGCGGAATATGAGACGTGCAGCAGAGTTCTGAACAGATTGAAGGGGGGATAGATGGCTAAGTGGGAGGCCGGTGAGCAGTAAGTTGCAGTAGTCCAGGCGAGAGGTAATGAGAGCGTGGACAAGAGTTCGGGTGGTGTGTTCAGAGAGGAAAGGGCGAATTTTGCTGATGTTAAAGAGGAAGAAGCGACAGGTCTTGGCTATCTGCTGGATATGCGCAGAGAAGGAGAGAGAGGAGTCAAAGATGACTCCGAGGTTACGGGCAGATGAGACAGGGAGGATGAGGGTGTTATCAACTGAGATAGAAAGTGGAGGAAGAGGAGAAGTGGGTTTTGGTGGAAAGACGATAACCTCGGTCTTAGACATGTTCAGTTTCAGGTGGCGGTTGGACATCCAGGCAGCAATGTCGGATAAGCAGGCTGATACCTTTGCCTGGGTCTCCGCGGTGATGTCTGGTGTGGAGAGATACAGTTGGGTGTCATCAGCATAGAGATGATACTGGAAACCATGAGATGAGATCAAGGAGCCCAGGGAAGAGGTGTAGATTGAGAAGAGAAGGGGTCCAAGGACAGATCCCTGGGGAACACCAACAGATAAGGGGATGGGGGTGGAGGAAGATCCATGAGAGTGAACTTTGAAGGTGCGGTGGGAGAGATAGGAGGAGAACCAGGAGAGGACAGAGCCCTGGAACCCAAATGAGGACAGTGTGGCAAGAAGTAAGTCATGATTGACAGTGTCAAAAGCGGTGGATAGATCGAGGAGGATGAGGATGGAGTAGTGGCCTCTGGATTTGGCAAGGAACAGGTCATTACAGACTTTAGAGAGTGCTGTTTCTGTCGAGTGAAGAGGGTGAAAACCGGATTGAAGCGGATCGAGGATGGCATGAGAGGAGAGAAAATCAAGGCAGCGGCTGTGGACTGCGCGCTCAAGTATCTTGGAAAGGAAGGGTAGGAGGGAGATGGGGCAGTAGTTGGAGGGATAGGTAGGGTCTAGTGATGGTTTTTTGAGGAGTGGCGTGACTACGGCATGCTTGAAGGTGTCGGAGACAGTTGCAGTGGAGAGAGAGAGGTTGAGGATATGACAGATGGAGGGGGTGATAGTAGGAGAGATGGTGTTAAGTAAGTTGGTGGGGAAGGGATCAGAGGAACAAGTGGTGCATTTTGAGGAGGAAAGAAGGCGGGCGGTTTCCTCCTCGGAGATATCAGGAAAGGAGGAGAAGGAGGTCTGGGTTGGTTGGTTGAGGGAGAGGGTTGAAGGGTGAAGAGGAGGAGGTGGCTTGGTAGTGAACTCAAGGTTGATCTTTTGCACCTTGTCACGGAAGTAGTCAGCCAGTGATTGAGGAGAGAGCGAGGGGGGGGGGGGTGGGAGCGGAGGGCACTTTGAGGAGGGAGTTAAGTGTGGCGAAGAGACGACAAGGGTTAGAGCTGAGAGAATTAGTCAATTGGGTGTAATAGTCCTGTTTGGCAAGGAATAGTGAGGACTGGAAGGAGGATAGCATGAATTTGTAGTGAAGGAAATCTGAATCGGTGCGAGATTTCCTCCAGAGGCGTTCAGCAGATCGGGCGCAGGAGCAAAGGTAACGGATGCAAGGGGTCAGCCAGGGCTGGGGATTAGTACGCCTTGTGGGATGGGAGGTGGATGGTGCAAGGGTGTCCAGAGCAGAGGAGAGAGTGGCATTGTAAGCGGAGACAGCCTCGTCGACAGACTCGGAGGACATGATGGAGGGGAGGAGATTAGAAATACTAGATAAGGTGGGAGGGTCAATAGCCTAGAGATTCCTGGAAGTAGTGGTTAATGTTGGGCGGGGCTGAGGGGGAGGGTGAAGAAGTGTGAAGGTGATCAGGTGATGATCAGAGAAAGGAAGAGCTGAGGCGTGGAAACTGGAGGGTGAGCCAGAAGAGGAGAGGACGAGGTCAAGGCAATGGCCATCACGGTGAGTAGGGGTGGTGGAACACAGCTGGAGGTTGAAGGAGGATGTTAGAGTGAGGAACTGAGAAGCGTGAGAGTTGGACGGGTCATCAACGTGTATGTTAAAGTCTCCGAGAATTAGGGATGGAGATGAGGGTTCAAGAAAAACAGAAAGCCAGGCATCGAAGTCGGTGAGGAAGGAAGAGAGGGATTTATCAGGGGGGCGGTAAATGACTGCCACTCTGAGTGGCAACGGGTAGAATAGACGGATGGAGTGGACTTCAAAGAATGAGAAGCAGTGAGACTGTGGTAGGAGGAGGGGTTGGAAACTACAGGAGGGCGAGAGTAGTAACCCGACGCCTCCTCCGCGGCCAACTAGGCGGGGAGTGTGGGAGAAGAGATAGCCTCCATGGCATAGAGCTGCAGCTGAGGCAGAGTCATCAGGGGAGAGCCAGGTTTCAGTTAGGGCAAGCAGGTGAAGGGAATGAGAGATGAAGAGATCGTGGGTGAAGAGAAGTATGTTGCAGACCGAGTGGGCATTCCACAGTGCACATGAGAAGGGGAGAGAAGAGGGGGTGAGGAGGGGAATAGATATGAGATTGGAGACATCCCGGAAACGTTTGCATGGATAGGACGAGGACAGGTGTGGGGGACCTGGATTGGGATTGATGTCTCCTGCGGATAGCAGGAGGAGGAGCAAGAGAGTGCGGAGGAGGGTGGGGGAGGTAGGGCGACGAAGGCGACGAAGACGGGATGCGCTTAGGAGGAATGGGGATGGGTTAATGGCAGGAAGGAAGTGTTGAAGGTTGAGAACTAGGAAGGAGGAGGGGGACAGGAGAGATGGTGAGGTGGTGAGGGACGGGGTGAGTAGGGTATTGCAGTAGTGAGCAAGATGGGAGAGGACATGGGTGGGGAGTGAGTTCCAGTGGTAGACAGCAGTAGGGGGAGGGGAAAAAGATTAGGAAGGGACAGGGCAAGGAAGAGAATGTGTAAAGGGGCCATACAGTAAGTAGTAACTGAGGTGTTACGGGTGTATATGTAGTGACTGAGGTGTTAAGCAATATATAGAGCGGGAAAGCTGGACTAGAGACTTAAAACTGGAACGGTAGGCAGCAGGCTGGTAGGTACTGCCCAGTAAGAACAAGTCACACCCACTATGTTTGAAAAATGTGGGAGGAAGGGAGGTGAAGAGCCTGAACGCAGAGACAGAGCAGTTATCTGCAGGCAGATTAGGTTGCTTGGGAGGGTATATAAGAACTATCACCCTAGGGGTGGGTGGGAGGGATCTAAGTCTAAAATGTAGAGACAGAGCTGCAGCACAGGCAGTTAATCTGTAAAAAAGGTGGATTTCTCAAGAAAAACTGGTATATAAGGCTGCCCCTCTAACAGAGAATCAGGTCACACCCACTAAGTTTGAATTTGTGGGGGAGATTCAGAGACAGAGCTGCTAAGTCTACTACCCCAAGGAATCCTAATCCACCCTGTTAAACTGTCCAGAGGTACAAAATACAACCCATTCTGTATACCCTAGCAGGGGAGAAATATGCCCTGTAAAGCACTGTAATGATTTTTAAAACTGCGGCTGAATAAGAAGTCATCAAGAATCTCAAGATTCACTCTAGCTCTCCTGCCTTCCACAGTCCTTCCTGCAATAGAACATGTCTTCTTAGAAGATGTGCTGGTAGCAGGAATGTACAGGATCCCCCAGGAAGAAACAAAACAGCGAAGATGACTAGCAAAAGCAAAAAACAAAAAATAAAAATAAAAAATATATATTAAAAACGTCAAAATTTAAAATTAATCATAAAATATGTATTTAAAAGATGAATCCATCAAGATCAAAAATTACAAGAAAGACGACACTTTGGATGTAAAAATGAAGAATCAACTTTATTAGCCAAACTATACTACAGGATCCCCCAGGCAAATTTTGCTAGTTGTGGCCATCAGGTTTGCTTGTTTTTCAAAAAAATCAAAATATCATCGTTTGCATCACTCAAACATAAATAACAGCCCAGTTCATTAACAAGCTTCAAAGTAGAAATGACACAGGGACAAAGTTTGTCCCCATCCCCATGGGCTCTGCTCTCATCCCTGCAGTAACCACAGATCTCTGTCCCACTGTCATTCTCCAGTGTGAGCACATTTGTTCTGACCGTCCCTGATGCAGTAGCAAAACATGGCCAATGTTGGTCGGTCTTCAATTTGAGATAAGTGCTCTTTGTTATGATCATTATATATAAAGGTCTGTGTGACCAGTTACTAATAAATATAAGGAATTGGATTTTTTTTTTAAATAAGATTAAGCCAAAGCACTTTGTTGACACAATGAAAAGGTAAGGTGAACCATGAGTGATAGGTTCATGTAAAACGAGGCTGCTGAGGTGTCAGTGCTTTTGGTTAAATCTATGTTTTGGTGTTCGGTGTGTTTAGCATACTTGTCATCTTTTAGCATATATACTCTTTAGACATGGTTTTCTTAGCATATAAAGTCTCTGTTACAGTTCCATAGGCTAGTATTTAAAAGGGCTATTTTACAGTTACTTTAGTATCAGTATAAAGCGCAGCTAATAGGCTGAGGAAGCCTCAGTTTAGACTCGGTGAAAGGAGCTCCTAGCACTGAGGGAGCATGTCTGATCTCTGGAGGCTAGAATAACAGACTTGGAGAAACTGAGGCAGACGGAGAGGTTTATAGAGGCACCTACAGGGACATAGTAGAGAAGTCCCACCTCCAGTTTGGCAACCTCTGTGCTGCCATGGAGGAAAAAGTATCCTGAAGGGACAGCTTCACTGTGGAGAGGCAAGAAGTGATCCTGTAGCCAGAACCTGCCTTCCAGGGGATGCAATATCCTCTCACACCAAGGATGTATCTCCAGGGGCTTCTGCCCAGGAAGGAAGGGTTAGGATGGCTATTAAAGTTGGAGATTTGATCATATGAAGATCTCTTCATAAAGGTGAGGGATGTGAGGATCATTTGGTCACTTGCCTGCCTGGTGCGAAGGTGGCGAACCTCACGCAGCACCTAGATAAGATTTTAGACAGTGCTGAGAAGGAGCTTGCTGTCTTACTACATGTGGGTACCAATGACATAGGGAAATATGGGAGGGAGGTTCTAGAAGCCAAATTTACATCAGGCATGGATGCTATTCAAAAATACCATCCTGGAAGCCAGACCAGATGTAATCCATGTTTTAGAAAAGGAGGAAGGAAAGCCAAATGACAGCCAGCATGGTTAAAAAGTGAGGTGAAGTGAGCTATTAAAGCTAAAACAAAATCCTTCAGAACATGGAAGAAGGATCCGACTGAAAATAATAGGAAACAGCATGAGGAATGGCAAGTCAAATGCAAAGCGCTGACAGGGAAGGCAAATGAGACTTTGAAAAGAAGATTGCATTAGAGGCAAAAACATATAGTAAACACTTTTTTAGGTATATTGCATTAAAAGCAAGAAGCCAGTAAAAGAATCAGTTGGACCACTAGATGACCGAGGGGTAATAGGGGCAGTTAGGGAAGGCAAGGCTACTACTACTATTACTACTACTACTATTTAGCATTTCTATAGCGCTACAAGGCATACGCAGCGCTGCACAAACATAGAAGAAAGACAGTCCCTGCTCAAAGAGCTTACAATCTAACAGACAAAAAATAAATAAAGTAAGCAAATCAAATCAATTAATGTGAACGGGAAGGAAGAGAGGAGGGTAGGTGGAGGCGAGTGGTTACAAGTGGTTACGAGTCAAAAGCAATGTTAAAGAGGTGGGCTTTCAGTCTAGATTTAAAGGTGGCCAAGGATGGGGCAAGACATAGGGGCTCAGGAAGTTTATTCCAGGCATAGGGTGCAGCAAGACAGAAGGCGCGAAGTCTGGAGTTGGCAGTAGTGGAGAAGGGAACAGATAAGAAGGATTTATCCATGGAGCGGAGTGCACGGGAAGGGGTGTAGGGAAGGACGAGTGTGGAGAGATACTGGGGAGCAGCAGAGTGAGTACATTTATAGGTTAGTAGAAGAAGTTTGAACAGGATGCAAAAACGGATAGGGAGCCAGTGAAGGGTCTTGAGGAGAGGGGTAGTATGAGTAAAGCGACCCTGGCGGAAGACGAGACGGGCAGCAGAGTTTTGAACCGACTGGAGAGGGGAGAGGTGACTAAGTGGGAGGCCAGCAAGAAGCAGATTGCAGTAGTCTAAACGAGAGGTGACAAGGGTGTGGATGAGGGTTTTGGTAGAGTGCTCGGAAAGAAAGGGGCGGATTTTACGGATGTTGTAAAGAAAGAAACGACAGGTCTTGGCAATCTGCTGGATATGAGCAGAGAAGGAGAGAGAAGAGTCAAAGATGACCCCAAGGTTTCGAGCTGAGGAGACAGGGAGAATGAGAGAGCCATCAACAGAAATAGAAAACGGGGGGAGCGGTGAGGTGGGTTTGGGGGGGAAAATGAGAAGCTCGGTTTTGGTCATATTTAATTTCAGGTGGCGTTGAGACATCCAGACAGCAATGTCAGACAAGCACGCTGAAACTTTGGTTTGGATGCAAGGTGAGATATCAGGGGTAGAAAGGTAGATTTGGGAGTCATCAGCATAGAGATGGTAGGAAAAGCCATGGGATGAGATTAATGAACCAAGGGAAGAAGTGTAGATAGAAAAGAGGAGGGGACCAAGAACAGAACCCTGAGGTACGCCGACAGGCAGAGGGATAGAAGTAGAAGAGGATCCACAGAGTGAACACTAAAGGTGCGGAGGGAGAGGTAGGAAGAGAACCAGGAAAGGACAGAGCCCTGGAATCCAAGTGAGGACAGGGTATCGAGAAGTATGCTGTGATCGACAGTGTCAAAAGCAGCGGAAAGATCAAGAAGAATGAGGATGGAATATTGACCTCTGGATTTAGCCAGTAATAGGTCATTGGAGACTTTAGTAAGCGCAGTTTCGGTTGAGTGGAGAGGGCGAAAACCAGATTATAGTGGGTCAAGAATAGCATGTGAGGACAGAAAATCAAGGCAGCGGCGGTGAACAGCACGCTCAAGTAATTTGGAGAGAAAAGGAAGGAGGGAGATGGGTCGGTAATTAGAGGGACAAGTGGGGTCGAGTGAAGGCTTCTTAAGGAGAGGTGTGACCACAGCATGTTTAAAGGCAGCAGGGACAGTCGCAGTGGAAAGTGAGAGGTTGAGAATGTGACAGATAAAAGGAATAAGAGCAGGAGAGATGGCATTAAGAAGGTGGGTGGGAATGGGATCAGAGGAACAGGTGGTACATTTTGAGGAAGAAAGGAGAAGTGTAGTTTCCTCAATAGTAACTTCAGGAAAGGAGGAAAGGGATGAGGGGAAGGAGAGAGAGGGGAATGGACTAGTGGAGGGAGAGGTGGTGAGGTAGAGAAAGCAAGGTTTATCTTTTGAACCTTGTTGTGAAAGAATTCAGCAAGGGTCTGAGGAGATAATGAAGGGGGAGTTGGGGAGGGGGCACCTTGAGGAGAGAGTTCAATGTGGTGAAGAGAAGTCGAGGATTAGAGCCAAGAGAGTTGGTCAGTTGGATATAATAATTCTGTTTGGCACGTAAAAGAGCAGATTGGAAGGAGGTCAGCATGAACTTAAAGTGTAAGAAATCAGCAAGGGCCCGAGATTTCCGCCAGAGGCGTTCGGCGGAGCGGGTACAGGAACGTAGGTAGCGGATATTAGAAGTCAGCCAAGGTTGGGGTTTTGTACACCTTACAGGGCGGGTCATCAAAGGTGCAAGAGTGTCTAAGGAAGAGGATAGAGTATTGTTGTAAGAAGAAACAGCCTCGTTGACAGACATGGATGGTGCCACAGTAGAGAGGAGGTTTGAAACATGGGAGGATAGAGATGAAGGGTCAATATCATGAAGATTCCTAGATAAATTAGATAAGATAGGACGGGACTGGGAGGGAGGAGATTTAAGTGTGAAAGTTATAGTGGAGAGATGAAATGAATTATTTGCTTTGGTTCTCACCAAGGAAGATGTGGGAGAGATACCAGTGCCACAAATGGTGTTCAATGCTGATGAGTCAAAGAAATTAAAAAAAATCTGTATAAACCTGAAAGATGTAATGGGGCAATTTGATAAATTAAAGAGTAGGAAATCATCTGGACCAGGTGGCATACATCCCAGAGTACTGATAGAATTGAAAATTGAACTTACAGAGCTATTGTTAGTAATATGTAATGTATCTTTAAAATCAAACATGGTCCTGGAAGTTTGGAGGTGCCATTGTAACATCAATTTTTAAAAAGAATCCCGGAGGTGATCCAGGAAATTATAGACCGGTGAGCCTGATGTCAGTGCTGAGCAAAATGGTAGAGAACAAAAAAGAACAAAATTACAGTCCGTTCTTGCTATCTACTTATTCATTATTCATGGATTTGCTTATTCACGCAATATAAAGTGTAACCCATTTTTACTATTCACGGACATTTTCGCTTATTCGCAGCCATTCACAGTGTAGTACAAGCGCAAATGAAAGTTCCTATGAAGATGAAGATGTTCAAAGAGCTGTGCGTGAGTATGGTCATACCAAAAGACTGTATATACTGTACTTTTACAAAAAGTATATAAAATACATTTATAAAATGCACATTATAACAAGCTGTTCTTTTCAAGAAGGTTACATGAAATTATGAGTTTATGGTGTTAGGTAGCAAAAATGTACAGTAAACAGGGTCACACAGGAACCTAACCCACTTTTTATCATCGCATCAATGGTTCCATATTTGTGTTTTCTGTATTCAGGGGGTTTTCTAGGAACCTAACCCCAGCGAATAGTGAGAACAGACTGTACAAAGCATATACCTAAACATGGAATAATGAGACAAAGCAAAACATGGATTTAGTCAAGGGAAATCTTGTCTCACCAATCAATTATATTTCTTTGAAAGGGTGAATAAATATGTGGATAAATGTGAGCTGGTCAATATTGTGTATCTGGATTTTCATAAGGCATTTGACAAAGTACCTCATGAGAGACTCCAGAGGAGATTTGAGAGTTATGGGATAGGAAGTAGTGTTCTATTGTGGATTAAACAGTGGCGTTCCTAGGCTGGCTGACACCCGGGGCGGATCACCAATGCGCCCCCCCCCCAGGTGCAGTGCGACCCCCCCCCCCCCCGGTGAAATTACACCCCCCCCCCCCCCCCAGGTGCAGCGCAACCCTCCCCCCCAGCGAAATTACCCCCGGGTGCATTTTTACCTGCTGGGGGGGTGCCGCGCGCCTGTTGGCTCCGAGTCTACTCGTTACCTGCTGCTCCCTCTGCCCCGGAACAGGAAGTAACCTGTTCCACGCAGAGGGAGCAGCAGGGAGGGAACGAGTGGACTTGGTCAACAGGCGCACGGCACCCCCCCCACCCAGCGGCGTGCACCCAGGGCGGACCGCCCCACCCCCCTTGGTACGCCACTGGGATTAAAAACTGGTTAAAAGATAGACAACAGTGAGCAGGTTAAATGTAAACTTGGGGAACAATTTTAAAATGCATCTTTTCAAATAAAACTGTTTTAGCCACAGAAATAGCCATTCTGTAATTATCAAGGATATGTGCATAAACCTATATCCATATACCTTGTACTGTATAAGTATAAATGTATCCATCTTAGGCAAAAGCATTTCTATTTATTTAAATATATGACAGCCCTGATGTGACTAGATTTATGGAAAAGTCTGAGGAGGAGATGGTAACACCTTCCACTTTGTTCAGTCTGCATTAGACACAGAGTGTAAGTGGCTTTTAAAATTGTTTCTCAAAGTCAGCTATGTAAGAAAATAGGAACATAAGCATCACCATATTGGGATTGAGGGTCCAACAAGGCCTGTATCCTGTTTCCAATATTAGCCAATCCAGGTCACAAGAACCTGGCAAAATCCCAAAAGAGTAAAACAGATTTTATGCTGCTGATCCGAAGAATAAGTAGCAGAGTTTCCAGAGTCCATCTTAATTAATAGCTTATGAAATTTTCTTTTAAGAACTTGTCCAAACCTTTTTAAAATCCAGCTTAACTGACTGCTTTTACCACATTCTCCAGCAATGAATTCCAAAATTGGATTACATGTTGAGTGATGAAATACTTTTTTCAATTTGTTTTAAATTTACTACTTATAGTAGCTTCATTACACAACCCCTATTCATTATATTTTTGAAATGGGTAAACAATTGATTCATGTCTACCTGTTCCACTCTACTCAGTATTTTATAGACCTCTCTCATATCTCCCCTCAGTCATCTGTTCTTCAAGCTGAAGAGCCCTAGCCTCTTCAGCCTTTCCTCAGAAGAAAGTTTTCCCATCCCCTTTATGCTTTCTGTAACCCTCCTCTGTACCATTTCTAATTCTTCTTTATCTTTTTTGAGATGCAATGACCAAAACTACTTACAATATTCAAGGTATGGTCACACCATGAAGTGATACAAAGGCATTATAAGGCAGAAGGGTAGATACTGGGGATGTGAGGATGCAGGAGAGCAGAGATTCCAAAAATTCCAGGAATAACATGTATAGAATGTTTGTACGTTTGGGAAGCTTGCCAGGTGCCCTTGGCCTGGATTGGCCGCTGTCGTGGACAGGATGCTGGGCTCGATGGACCCTTGGTCTTTTCCCAGTATGGCATTACTTATGTACTTAGATTTGGACTTAGGTGGAAATTCTAAGATCGAGTGGGAGACCAGAAGACACTTTAAATGGCTAAGTATTGGGAGTATAAGTGAGCACTCAGGGCTTGGGTGAAATTGTTTCGACTCAAGGGATGGGTACAGTTGAAGAGTGAGGACAGGTTATAGGAGGCAGGGAGGAGGTGGATTTTTGGAATTAAGAAATTGACCATGTATTAGGTGATTGAATAAGGGGTATGAATAATGTTGTAATATTCAGTGCAGAAATATGGGGTAAGGAGATGGTTTGAAGGACCTAGAAAGTTTGGGGAGAGGTTGGGAGGCAGTTGAAAAGGACTGAGAGCTATGGAATGTGTAATATAGAAAGGAAGTGGAGATGAAAGAGGGTAGAAATGGGGGCGGTAAAATGGAAAATGGGGATCTGGATATAGGGAAGACATTAAAAAGGGACTGGAGGTGACAAGGAGATGATTGATAGTGAAGGAGATGGGGCTGATTAGGGATAGAGGGAGAAGGTAGATGAGGCTTGATGGGGGAGATAAAGATAGAGAAAATAGGGGACTAGAAAACATGTGTGAAAGATGGGGGGAAATGAAGTTGAAGAAGGAATGAGAAAGAGGGAGGGTTCAGGACACTAGGGAAGTAACAATAGGATATGACTAGCTGATAAGAAGGTGAAAATGGGGAGTGAAGGCTGGAAGTTAAAAGGGAGAATTAAATCCAGCTATAGTTAGGTGAGAGAAAATTTAGGTGAGAGAAATGGTGAAAAAAAGATGAAAGTAAAGGCTTAAATGAGAGATGCAGGGAAAGAAGAGGAAGAAGACAGAGAATGAAGAAACAGAAAATGGAAATGAAATCCTGGAAAAGGCCATAGGAGAAAATCAACAAGTGGGAGTGGTTCAGAGCCCATGACAAACCCAACCAAAACATTTTTTTTTTAAATAGAAAAAATACATATAAAAGAATGTAATTATTAGTTTTAAGAGAATGAAATACTCAGTTTTCAGAATGTGCCTGTTGTGTTCTCGAGGACCTTGGCATTCTGTCAGGCTTCTTCCCCAGGAACCCTGGGTACGTGAGTCCTTGGACCACGGCCAAGGAGCGGCAGTGGCAGGCAAGATCACCTTCGGAGCAGAGAAGAGACAAGGCTGGACTGGAACCCCGGACTGGAGTCCTGCACTGGAACACTTGGGACTGGAACGCACCGGACCGGAACACACTGGAGTAGGCTTCACCTACGCTTAGCTGCCTTTCCCCGAGGGTTGAGCCCTCAGGTTCGAGCAGTCGGTAGGGCTTACAGGAAAACCAGAACTGGAACCAGCAACAGGAACAACCGGAGTCAGGATCCAGCAGTGCTCCCAGGTACCTAGGCTAACGTGACACAGGCAGGCAGGGAATGTCCGGGTTCTGACAATAGTCCGAGACAGGTGGCTGGCAGAGAAGATTTGAGTACAGGCAATAGGCAGAGACAGGTGGCTGGCAGAGAATATCTGAGTATAGGCAATAGGCAGAGACAGGCGTGGTCAGATTCAAAGCAGGAGTCTCTGGGCAGGCAGCTAGCAGAGCAGTAGATAGGTACAGGCAAGGGTCAGAACCAATAGCAAGACTAAGGCTGGAGCTCCAGTAACAAGGAGAACTGGCAAAGGACAAGACTAGGGCTGAAGCTCCAGAAACCAAGGAAACCCCACCGGGGAAAACCAGAGGCTAAACACAGGAGACCTAGAAGCTGTACACAAGCTAACAAGCAGAGCAGTGCCCAAGCTAGCTAGGCAAACACTAGGAACTCACACAGAGCAAACACAGAAGAACTAGTACAGCTGTACACAGGCTACCAAGCAAGGCTGTGCCCAAGCTAACTAGTCAAACACTAGGCAATCACACAGAACTGGACAATGTAGCAGTACACAGAGCACTCTAGCATATCAGGGACCTCATACGATGCAAAGGCAAAGGCTGCAGTCTCTAAGTGATTAATAAAGCCCTTCAACACCAGAGACACAGCTGCAGCAATCTCTAAGTAACTACGGAGGCTGTTCAGGCACAAACCACAGAGCAGGCAGAAAGCACAGTGAAACACAGAGAGGCTTCCCACACCCAGGTGTAGTGTAGTGAAGCAATTAGAGTCATGCTGGAAGCAGCCAGCAAACACACACAGAGAGAGAGCTAACCCAGGCAACACCCACAGGTGCAGTATAGTGAGGCAATTAGTGTCATGCTGCTGGATGCAGCCAGCACAGAGAGCCAGAGCTAGCTCAGAAAGGACAAACAGAAGAAACAGGAGCCAGCTAGGAAGCTGACCCCCAGGAGCAAGGTAAGTCTGAGGGTGGTCACGGCCACAGACGTGACAGTGCCTTTCTTACAGATTGTTCAGGACAGGTGAAAATATATGTTGTGATAAGGAACAAAGCCTGTCTATGGAGGAGTGGCCTAGTGGTTACAGCACCGGTCTTGCAATCCAGAGGTGGCCGGTTCAAATCCCACTGCTGCTCCTTGTGATCTTGGGCAAGTCACTTAACCCTCCATTGCCTCTGGTACAAATTTAGATTGTGAGCCCTCCTGGGACACAGAAATATCCAGAGTACCTGAATGTAACTCACCTTGAGCTACTACTGAAAAAGGTGTGAGCAAAATCTAAATAAATATGGACAGCCATGGAGCCCAAGGGAAGAAAGTTCTGACTCAGCTGAGATCCTTGAAAAAAAGTGTGTATATCCCTTTAAATGTTGAGGAAGGAGGAAAATGCACTACTCCAATATACAGGACTAGAAAGCTAGTTTGGTACACGTGGAGGGGCATAATCGAGCGCGAACACCCATTTCCATGGGCATCTATGTCCAAAAACGGGTATGTGAAGAGGCGGGACAGACCGTATTATTGAAAAAGATGGGCGTCCAACTTTCGTTTCGAAAATATGGTTTGGACGGACCAAATGCCATGGATTTGGTCCCTTCTGAGATGGGCATTTTTTTTTTGCGATAATGGAAACTAAAAACGTCCAGCTCAGAAACGCCCCAATCCAAGCCATTTGGTCGTGGGAGGGACAAATGTACAACACTACCATAGCTCTTAGGGGTGAAGGGGGCAACTACATGTGGGTACAGTGTGTTTTAGAGGCCTCCCATTTACCACCACAAGTGTTACGGGTGGGGGGGTATGGGCCTGGGTTTGCCTGCCTGAAGTGCTCTGCAGTACCCACTAAAAGTGCTCCAGGGACAGGACTTGTTGCTGGTGTATAACCTTGGCACAGCAGTTCACACCTGATGACTAATCTCGCTGAAAACGTCCTTTATTTGAATAAGCACGTTTACTCACAGTTAACTGCAGATCAGAGGTTGTGACCCACTGGCAACGAGTCTTGCTGGTACTGAGATTAGCAGTAGGTCTGAGCCAGCAGAATGGTGTACAATGCCCTCTTTCAGCAGCATTCAAGGTAAGAACTAAGGGCTGTAACGTGGCTAACACATGAAAGGGATCTAAAAGTGTCTTACACAAATGGCCACTACCTCATGGACTACCGGAAACAAAACAGGGCACACTCTGACCCAGTAAGCAGAGGGAAAAGCACCATGGGAGTACAGCCTACCAACTACCAACATCGTGAGCATTTAACACAAGCTAGTGGAATCACGGAGCCCAATACCCTACACCCACCACAATGCATTGCTGATGTGAATCTGCAGTGCCCTTAACAGAAAAGGTGTCACACTCACCCTAGACCCACATCAGAACCAGGGAAAGGCTGTCAGAGGATAGAACACATTCTGCTGTCATGGAGGTGGGTACGGCATTTGAGGCTGGCATACAGGCTGGGAAAAAAAGTTTGTAAAGTGGGGTTTTTTTGGTGGGAGGGGGTTAGGGATCACTGGGGGAGTCAGGGGAGGTCATCCCCGATTCCCTACGGTGGTCATCTGGTCAGTTGCGGCACTTTTTTGGGACTTGGACCTGAAAAAAAGGGTCCAAATAAAGCGGACCAAATTCTCGTCAAAAACGCCCTTCTTGTTTCAATTATCAGTTAAAGACGCCCATCTCTCCTCGGCTGATAACCACGCCCCAGTCCCGCCTTCGCCATGCCTCCGACACGCCCCCGTGATCTTTGTTCATCTCCGTGACAGACTGCAGTTGAGGACGCCAAAAATCGGGTTTCGATTATACCGATTTGGGCGCCCATGGAAAACAGACACCCATCTCCTGATTTGGGTCGAAATATGGGCGTCTTTCTCTTTCGAAAATAAGCTGAATAGTCACATGACCCAGGGATTAGCCAGCTGAGTGGCCTAGAGGAGCAGGGGAAGGGAAGTGTTTGTTCCTTGGTGCAGTAGATAAATCAGTGAAGAGAAAAAGCCCCACAGCCTGAAAAGAACTGTCTAAGGACAAAGGGCAAAAGCCAAGCCGGTGCCTAAAAAGATTATGGCAGAAAAGCTCTGTGAAGAAACATGTTTCCTTAGAACCAAGGTAAGACATTTGGAACTGATATAAAGTGAAAAGTGAAAAAAGTTGCATAAATGGGGGAAGCCAGCAAGAGACATTGAATGGCATTTGTGTTTGACTAATTTTTGTTTGGAAACCTAAAAGACTTAATTGAAATCAGCCAGAGGTGAAGGATAGAAACCAGTGTGTTTAAATGCTTAGAAATGTTTGGTCTTATCTGGGGAGCAGATGTTGTGGAAGACTGAGTTCAATCCAGACAGAGAAAGCCAATCTTATTTTTGTTTTGATGCTGAAGCAAACCCCCATACAACTAGAGTCTACTCGCTAATAAGTAATCAACTTAATATCAGGAAAAGTAGACAACCAGCGCACTTCTGATTCAGTATAAGGAGGAGAAAAAGTCTCATACTGTCAGCGGGACTTATCTGTCTTAAACAGCACTCCAGATATTGGTGGTGCCCTTATGTGACTCGTATAATCATCGACATAAGGTCCAGCAGGTCTGTATTCACTCAGATCCCTTGATAAAGCATTAGCAAAACGGGAGCTTGTCGGGGTCTGGTGAGCGTACTGAGTAGACAGATAAGTGGCTTTATTTTTTTCACTGCCAATTATTGATTGCCTGTCATTTCCATAGTTAGACACAGTAGATTTCTAAAAAGTTTGAAAATTTAAAAAATATATAAAATACAAAGTTGACAAACTATAAACGAAGAACATTTGGTAGGCGGGGGGTTTTATGTCGATGATTATACAAGTCACATAAGGGCACCACCCGTATCTGGAGTGATGTTTAAGACAGATAAGTCCCGGTGACAGTATGAGACTTTTTCTCCCCCTTATACTGAATCAGAAGTGAGCTGATTGTCTACTTTTCCTGTCAATAACTTTATTACCTAACTATAACCAGAGAGCAGGGGAGCTAATTTGTATAAAGAACTGCCTGCTGGGGAAATTTGTTCTTTGTTCTAAGAAGCTACAGATTAAAGTTAATCCATATATAAAGGATTAACTTTATATATATGATTAACACACAGAGGAAGCTGGCATGACTGGTTTTTAGGGTACTGTACCTGTGTAAGAAATATTGATGTCTTCTCTTTATTCACCCTGCGTGTACAAGGGACTGATAAGAGGGGCCCAAACAACTTAATACCATGTTTGACAAACGTTTCGTCACTGGTAAAATTTTTTATTTCTTTTTGATCTTCTCAGAGGTTTCAGATCACCAGCAGATTCTTGCTCAGTTCCTGGTTGGGACCTTTGCAGTGCAGTCTATAGTAGGTGCCTATCACAATGTCTATCTCTTTTTCTTCGGTGTTCCACAGCTCAGAGGAGTTTTTTTTTTTTTGGGGGGGGGGGATCCATTTTATTTTTTTGTCTAAATGTTTGTTTCCAATTTGTAGTTTTTTACCCCTCCGTAGTGATGGTCTCTGTGTGCTATTAGTGAATTATAAAATCTATGTGTTACTAGATATTGCCATAGTACTGAGAAGAGGACATATTCTCTGTGGCTAAAACCAACTTTCCTGCAAATGGGGCTGTATATGTGTTGTTGGATTTTTTTTTTTAATCTCTCCCACCTGTGTATGTTTGTCTCTATTAGAACAGTTGTGATGATCTTGTTCTCCCAACTATTTGTAAGCTCTCTTGAAACCTAAGTATAGAGACTGCTCTGTCATGCTGTAATTATTTCCTTTCTCTTCTATTTCTCTTGTCAAATCTCCCTAACTGAGGCTACTTCTCTCACAAAAGTAGGCTGACTTTTGGATTTTGCTCATGCCTTTTCAGAGCTGTAGGTGAGTTACATTCAGGTACTGTAGGCATTTTCCTTTCCCCGAAAGACTCACAGCCTAAGTTTGTATCTGAAGCAATGAAGGTTGAATGACCTATCCACGATCACAAGGAGCTTTGAACTTGGCTTCTTTGCTTCTCAGTCCACTGTTCTAACCATTAGACTACCCCTAATGGCTAGAGTAATGGCCTGAGAACCAGGAATAATATGCCTTAAAGAAGGTATTTTAGAAAACTTGCACCATTTCTACACCTGCATATGTAAGGGCAGATTTAGCAGTGACACTCTTTACACATGCACATGTAGAAGCCACAGTATGCACAGATTTGAAGAGGATTTCTTCACAGCTCATGGTTCATTTTATTTGATAAATTACCTGTCAATCAATATCTAAGTAATTTATAATAATAAAATAAAATCAAGAGGAAAAAAAAGGAAAACATACAATATAAAGCCACCAACACACCAGGAAACCTAGGTTACAATTGTATAAATGTGCATAACAACAACAACAACAACAAACTTAAAACCAAATGGAAAAATGCTATACATTGGCACCTTGAGGTACATGCCACTTAGACATGTCAAAGGCTCCAGTAATTCACATGTTTCTCTGTGCACTAGGTGCCTAAATGCCACGGAAGGGCATTTTCAAAAAAACATCCAAGTCAGAATTGGGACATCCTGCTCGTAAAGTCCAAAAAAGAAATCTATCTCACAGCCATTTTCAAACATGAAAAACATCCAGATTTTCTATTAGAAAATAACTGTGAGATGAACATTTTTGTGCTGAAATATCCAACTTATGAACAGCAAAAAAACCAGGGATACAGATGTCTGTCTGGCATCATTTTGAGAAAAATGGCCACACAGATGTCCAGGCAGAGCGGAGGAATAGCCTAGTGGCTAGTGCAGTGGACTTTAAAATCAAAGGACTCTGGTTCAAATCCCACTTTAACTCCCATGGAGGGGCATTTTCGAAAGGTCGTCCAAGTATGAATTAAGATGCCCTCGTGAAGTCGGCCAAAATCAGGTAGGTATAATCGAAAAATAGTATGGACGTCCTTAGACATTCCATTATCGCAGTGCAAAATGCCCAAATCAGGGACGCCCAAAGTACAGTAAAAAGGACGCCCATCTTCCAGAACCACGAAAGGACATCCCTAAAACATTCACTGTACTTGCCAATTTGTCATATCAACGTCCTTTGCCGGTTCTACGAGAAAGACATCCTTATTACTATACTTTGGACTTCTCTGAAATACCTGGTTGTTCCGCAAGTACAGTGCAAGTAGTTGCAGACATCCAGATACGGGAAATATGAGGAACCTTCATAAGTGTACAATAATAAGGACGTGTTTCTCACAGAACTGCCGAAGGACGTACATCTTACTAGGCCCACCGAAGGATGGCGGGCCTGTAAGAGGGATGTCCTTCGGCAGTTTTGTGAGAAACACGTCCTTGGTACTGTACTTTACACTTATGAATGTTCCTTATATTTCCCATACCTGGATGTCCGCAACTACATGCACTGTACTTGCACAACATGCAGCTATGGGAAATATAAGGAATATACATATTTTATTGTGTATATATGAAGAGGTTTGCACACTTGATAATGATCTATATAAGGAAGGCTCTGCACGTATGAACACGTACTCATCCAAATAAGGCCCCACACGCGTGACGATGGTCCATGCACGTCATGGTCATCCACGTGCCGACCCATCATATATGGAGCAGGACGTCCATGTGCTGACTCGTCCATATATGGAACTGTGCATGTAAGGACATCCATCACGCTTGGGCGTCCATATAAGGCGATGCACGTTTTCCTATGGTTATTAGAACATGGACACAGATACGAGAAAGGCTGGAAAGGTAAGTGCTTTATTTTCACCCCCCACTGTTCCTAGGCTATCAGGTCCCCCTCCTGTAGCACCACATTTAAGAGCTCCCTCAGCAAAGTAAGCACTGTAGTCTGCATTCAACGTAGTGATATGTGCACATGCAAATTCATTAATAGAATCTGTGTACTAGAAACGAAAAACATTCCCACATCCTTACAATACTGCACACAAATGGTACTCTCTGTCCTCATGTCCACCTCAATGACATCACCTGTACCAATGTAATGCTTCCCCCCCCCCCCCCCCCAGTCACTGTTGTGTGTCTCCACAATTTGGCTGCCAAATGAATTTGTGTTGTGAAAGCAAGAAGGGCCATCCCCTGACTCCTGGTGTACAAACTTGTATCTTGCAGACGTTTTGGAATTTGGAGACCTGAAGTCCCTGAGACACCAGTTCCGGCATATACGGCGGGACAGCCCCAATCTTGTTAGGAGCGTGTGACGGCACCTCAGGGCTCGACGTAAGTATTGTAAACAGGGCATCTGTACTCATTTGTAAATGTATTTATTTGATAATGCAAATGTCGTGTACAATATCAGTTTCCATGAGGCTAATAGGTAACTAGTAAGTCATAACACCTCTGTCCCAGATCAAGGCCTGAGGTTGCTGCTACCATCCCATGAGTCTGGCTGTAACTTCCAACTAACCTCCTCTGAGATGAATGAGATGACATGCCTCACTTCTGTATCCCCCTTTCTGGGGTGGATACTGTTTCATGGTATTCTTGCCTGATGTCCTGCTCTTAGTGGATGTCTTAGCATGATTTGAAAGTAATGTAAAGAAATAGTGCTTCCACCCCCCCCCCACCCCCCGCCCCCCAAAAATGGTCATCCTACCATAGTCACAACTCAAAATGCTAACATGCTGCTGAGGAATTAGTGTGCCCTGCCAATACATCTTGTGTACTCCTTTTTCAGACCAGCTTCCAGGGTTCCCTGTCATGTCATCTCATGCATCTCACACCCCATGTGTCTAGCCCAGGGCTCACCACTGACCCCACCTTTCCCCATTCCTGCCTCATGCCAGCCAGCCAGCTCCTGCACTATGCAAGTCATGTTGAATGTGCTGATCTCAAGGACAATCCTTTTACGTACACAGGGCACCAGCAGCAGGAAGAGGAGCAGGAGGAGGAAGCAGGACTGCCTGCTCTGGTGGTAGAGGAGGAGCAGGAGGAGGAGGCAGGACTGCCTGCAGTGAGGGTTAAACAGGAGGAGGAGAACCCCTGGCATGATATGCCTCCCCTCGAGGAGGGCCCAACACCTCCAGCCCTCTCCACACCATCCCCAGCACCAGCCCCATCACCATCCCCAGCCCCAGCACTGCGCCTCCTTCAGCAACTGGTGAATAGCCAAAACCAGTTGCTGTAGGAGGTGTCAGCGATGAGGCTGGAGATGTCAGCAATGAGGCTGGAGGTGTCGGCAATGCGGCAGGCTAACGAGCAGCAAAAAGACTTTGGGGGGAAAAATAATTTGTACATAGTTATATTTTTTTTTGTTTACTTAAATACACAATTTCATATTTTTCATATAACAGGGTGTGTGTCTCTACTTTGTGCACTACATATTATCAAATGCTGGGCTTGATGTGAGAGGAGGCAGCAATCTGGGTTGCATGACAGGTGAACTGTGACAGAGAAACTTTGGTACTTACATGTCATAAGTGTGGCCATACAGAAGGCCACCTGTTCCTTCCAAACTGCATGGCTGTATGTTAAGGGGGGGGAGGCTGGGTGGGCATTTCTGAACAGAAATGCCCATCCAGCCTCTCCCCCCCCCCCCCCCCCACTTACCATAGAGCCCCACAGTACAGAGTTGTGTAAATAATAGGTATGTTGTCTAGCACTAGTGATCTGCCAAGTAGAAACTTGCCGATAACCATAGGTAGAGTTAGACGATGTTTGCTCTCTGATCACCAGACACCCTTACCCACAACCAAACCACATTGGTGAGGGCGAGGAAGGAGCTAGAAACAGCTGGGTCATCTTTTCACATTGAATGTATCAGCAATGGTATAAAGTGCTGAGGAGAAAAGGGAAAACAACGGTAAAAGCATTAGATGGATGTTTACTTCATCACAATTGCAATATAATACATCAGGTACAGAAGGGCACAGGCTAGGGGAATTATATAGGCACCAGGCTGTAGCCACCTGCAGGTAATTTAGAATAGTAACTGTAACCAGAACCCCTCTCCCTCACCATGACTTAAGGGCACCTGTGGCCACCTTGAAAATAGTTTGCAGGATAGAATTTAGAAATGTTGTTGTTCCATAACTATGGAGGATTGTAGGACTGTGTTGAATAATGTGGAAAAGACATTCAGTGCATATATGCTTCCCCCCCCCCTCCCCACCCCCAGCAACCTTGAGAATGGGTGGGCACTTCATAAAAGGGGACTGGGGTTCACCACATAAAGAAGAATGGAACCTAGCGGGGAGACACATGAGGTGCAAAGCAGGAGAAAACCTATCAGCTGTGGATACCTGTGAACCTGGTGAAAATAGAGGTAAGATTTGAATGCAGAGAACATACAGAGAATGGGGAGCCCTTGACCATGAGGGATGCACACATCCATTCTCAGGGCCCCCTCCCCCTCCCCACAGGCAGCCACAACTGCGTGTGTCCAATAGAGAACAAGACATCTGTACAATGAATTGGGTAGAAACAATCATGGCTCTCAGAGTCCAGTGTATTACAGTCCACTGCTGTCTCTTGCAATCCTCTTGGCTGAGAGGTATGAGCTTACCTTGAACTTGTGGTGCAAAAATCTGTTGGCTCCAAGGGACCAGAGGCTACCTGCTTCAACAAAGGAGAGAGAGAATGGGGGGCAGTGAGGGAGCATAGCACACACAGGAAGGAGCTCCTGGAGGGTAGAGAATGGAGAGTTGGTCACATGTAGAAAATGCAGAGTATATGCTAAGCTACCAGCTAGCACCCAGTCTGAAACTTTTGGAAAGGAAAGGTGCAAAGGCCACACACCAGTTATCTTTCAAGAATTGGCAAAAAAAAATCCCCCCTCCCCCAAAAAAAAAAAAAAAAAAAAAAACAGGTGTACAAAAGCATACAGTGGCAAAAACAAGGTTTACTATAACTGAAGCTAAAACACTTTGAAATACCACACCATAATCTAAACAAAAACCTCTAAAGTGCAAGCACAGAGAAAGCTGTTTTAAAGAGGCACCAATAAAGGGAATACAAGCTTCCAAATGGGAAGAGCAGCTGTGGACGTTTATCATTATCACTCATAATCGAAATAAGGACGCCCAAAACACAGAGCAGCTGGGGACATCTATAGTTCCCTACCCATAATCGAAATGAGGACGCCCAAATCGCCAGAGCAGCTGAGGACATTTAGGGATTTTGTCAATAATTGAAATTAGGACGCCCATCGAGTTCTTACATGGGCGTTCCTGGGAGAGTATTTAAGCGCCTTTCTCTGTATTTTCGATTCTTTGCATCGCATTGGTACAATGGCACCAAAGCAACCACCCACCCTCAAGGGTAACTTCAGCGACCCTGAAATTGAATTGCTGGTTCAGGAAATCCAGAGGAGACACACGCATCTCTTTGCTTCCACGGGCCAGAGGCTGGCTGGTACAATGAAACAGAGAGAATGGGAGGCAGTAAGGGACCGGGTCAACGTGGTCTTCCACTGTGGAAGGGATGTGGAAGACTGCAAACGGAAGTGGCGCCGGCTGAGGTGTGATATCAGGAGGAAGGCTGGTGCCAACCCCCCAGCAGATGACACCGCTAACGACCCCCATCGAGCGCATCATTCATGGGCTCTTGCCCCAGGAGGGGATCCACAGAATTGGGTCCCTTGACACATCAGCACAGCCTGAGGGCTCAGGTAGGTTGATCATTAGGAAGCTGGGTTATCTGTTGAGCTGCACTACACTCTGATTTACACAAGTGGGGGACAGTGTGGTGCTCCTCAGTAGGGGAAGGGATGAGAACACCATATGCAATACAAATCACTATTCATTACAGCCCATGACACAGGGAGTAGCCGGGGAGAGGGGGAAGGTTTCCAGCAATGTGTGTTTAGGTTACCACTGTTTCACAGCTTTGGGGGCCTTCCCCACTCCCTCCTCTTTTCCCCATCACCAAACTCTGCATATCTCCTTCCCACACCTCTGTGCTGTAGCCACTGTGTCCTCTGCACTCCTTCCACAGTTCACAGTTCACAGTACACTGCGCTCCTTGTCTCCGGTTCTGTACCATATACAATGACATCTGTGGCTTGCCTGCCAATCCCATTCCTCACCATCTCTTTTCTGGGTCTTTGCGTGTGGGGCTATGTATATGAATGCTGGAAAACAAAAGTGGGTTATTTTGACCAACACACTTCCTCCCCTTTTGCTATGCAGGTGATGACAGCCAGTCAGAGGAAGAAGCTGGCCCTAGTGGCCACTGGCCCCAGCACACAGAGCAGCAAACCAGTGGGCTTGCACAAGAAAGCACACAGGATCATGGGGTGGAACCACAGGACTCAGCAGCAGCAGCAGCGCCGGCTCTCCCTCCACCACCTGCTGCAGAGGCTCTCCCTCCACCACCTGCTGCAGAGACTCTCCCTCCATCACCCGCAGCCTTTGCCGATGGTGGCACTGAAGAAGAAGATGCAGAAGGGGGGGGGGGACCTCTTCAGTAGAGGCCATCCAGCCAGAGGAGACAGCTACTGCGCCTCGCCACACAATTGCTGGGCTAGAATGTGCTCATGGAAGATTACCGGCGCCAGAAATTGAAGCTGCAACGGGAAGCGCACCAGGTGCAACGGGAAGCGCTACAGGTGCAACGGAAAGTGGTACAGGCCCAACATGAAGTGGTACAGCAGCTCCAATGGCTGCAACACTGCATTGAGGGCCTACGCCATGACCTGAAAGCACCTAGTACAGCCCTGATGCAGCAACAAGTGGTGTCTACTTCCACCACTGCACAGCAAGCACCCGCTAAGAAAAGGAGCTTGAGATCCTCAGCTTCCCCTGCCACTGGTCCAGCAGCCACCACACCAGTT
This sequence comes from Microcaecilia unicolor, assembly GCF_901765095.1. Taxonomy (NCBI): domain Eukaryota; kingdom Metazoa; phylum Chordata; class Amphibia; order Gymnophiona; family Siphonopidae; genus Microcaecilia; species Microcaecilia unicolor. The sequence continues at coordinate 189,457,411 of NC_044031.1, read as the reverse complement.
CCCCTTCTGGGTCCTGTGCCCAGGTTGCAGGGCAAGCCACAGACCGCAAGGTGGCCGGACTTCCAGAGGGCAGCCGAGGCAGCAGGCTGCCTTGTGGACACAGAGGAGGAGAGTAGGAGCGCATCAGAGGACTCTCAACAGAGTTCCCCTGCAGCACCAGCTGCAAAGGAACACAGTGGGAGGGGTAGGAGGGGACGGGGAGGGGGAGGGGCGGGGAAAGTGATGGGACATGCTGGGGGGTGAGGGTTGAAGGGAGGGGAATATGTACAGAGTGAGTGATGGTGGTGTGAGGGGGTGGTGGTGGTGGTGTGTAAATACTATATCATAGAAATAAATGTCAACTTAGTCTCACACAAAACTTGTCTCGATCAGTCTTTGCCTGGCTCTAACCCCCAGCTGGTGTGCATCCTGCTCTGCTCTGTGGGCGGGAGGTGGAGGAGGCTCCTCATCCTGTTCATCTGGGGCCTGCTGCTGTGGTTGCTGTGGCTCTTCTGGGAGGGCCTGTTCTCTGCACATTGCCAAATTATGTAGCATGCAGCAGGCCAGGAATATCTTTGCCACATTTTGGGGGCTGTGCAGGAGCTCCCCTCCAGAATGGTCCAGACATCGGAACCTGTTCTTAAGTTGTCCGAAGGTGCGCTCGATGATGCCATGTGTGGTCTGATGTCTACTGTTGTAGTTCTCCTCTGACCCTGTTTGTGGGTGTACTATGGGGGTCATGAGCCAGCTCCGCTGTGGGTAGCCTCTGTCATCTTTGGGGAGAAGCAGGATGAGTAAGATGAGTGTGTATTGTTTGGAGCGGGTATCTTGTGGAGGTGGGGAGGGGGATAGTGGGTTGTGGAGTGAGCTGGAGGGAGACAGTGCTGAGGGTTGCCCGGTGGAGGAGGTATAGTATGGGCAGATCCATGCTTACCTAGGAGCCATCCGCCAGTGATCTCCCCTCGCTCAAACCTGCGGAAGATTCCTGAGTGCTGCAAAATATAGGCGTCATGGGTGGAACCTGGGTATCGGGCACACACGTCTAGAATCTCCCCCTGGGCGTCACATACAACTTGCATATTGAATGACTGGAATGCTTTCCTATTTCTATAAGTGGCCTTTCATGCCTGAGAGGATCTGAGTGCGACATGTGTGCAGTCAATGGCGCCTATGACCTAGGGGAAGAGAGCTGTGATGTAGAAGTCAGCCATGTTGTTCAGTAGGGCCTGGGGGGTGGTGGGGAAGGTGATGTACTCAGAGGTGTGGATAAGGAAGGCATCAAGGAACTGGGTGAGGCAGTTAGAAATGGAAGCCTGGGTGAGACCCGTGTTCACAGACAGGACAGACTGGAAACTCCCAGTGGCCAGAAAAGATAGAGAAGCAGTGATCTTTAGGTGCACAGGGATGGGGTTTTTCCTACGGGTCCTGGGCTGCAGGAGGGGTTGGAGCTGGTCACAAAGGTGCTGATTGGCAGCCCTATCAAAGCGGTACCTAGTGAGACACTGCAGGTCAGTGAGGTCTAGGAAACTGCTATGGGGCCTGAAAACTCTGGGGCATGAGTACCTGCTGCGGTGCCTCCCCTCTTCCTCCAACATGTAAGCCACCTCTGCATTTAGTGCTTCCATTTCCTCACACTACAGGTGCAATGCAGTGCCACCAGTGCTCACCTCTCCCTACCAACTTGGTGAAACACAGCAGCAACAAGCAGAAGCTGACAATCACTCTCCCACCACCGACAAACAATGCAGTCACACACAGCAGAGCCACACTGCAAGCACTCTCTGACCCACTACAAACTCTCCTGCCACACCCTCTAACCACTCACTCTCCAAGCAGCAAACGACAGTCTTCACAAACATGCTGCAGCAGTACACAGGACAAAGAGACAAACAGAGATCACAAACAGGTAAGGGAATGAAATATGAACTTGGGGACAGTAAATGGAGAGGGATAGGGAGAGGGGATGGGGGAGATAGAGGAAGGAGTAGTGGTGTCTGGGTTTGGGGGCTAGAAGGGGTAGGGAAAGCAGAAAAGGTAAAACACAAATGAGGCAGGTGAGAGTGAAAACGTTCAGACTACGGCACATAGACAAAGGTAACAGCTTTCTCTCCAAACAACGATTCAGCTTTCTCTCCCAACAACGCTCTTGCCACTCTCCAACTGCACAAAATTGCTAATGAGTCTAAAGACGACTTCCCCCTTACCCTGGTCGCTTTTATTTCAGGTCTAACTAAGGACGCCCATGTTCCCACCCATGCGAAACCATTTTGCTAGCCGTTATACGCTGAGGGCGCCCATTTCGTCACGCCGCCCCTAACATGCCCCCTGTGGGGACGACCATAGATGGGCGTCCTCACACTGAGGACGTCCTTACGGCCCTGTTTCGATTATTGGATTTGGGCAACCTTCTTTCACGGGGACTCCCATGTGCCTTTTGTGTTGCTTTTTGGATGCCCTTCTCTTTCGAAAATGAGCCTGTTAGGGCCCTTTTACTAAGCCGCGTAATTGTCTATGTGAGCCCAACACACACCAAAATGGAGTTACTACCTGGCTCGTGCGGTAATTACATTTTTGGTGCGCATCTGAAAAATAATTTTTATTTTCGGATGCACGTATCAGACATGCACCAAGTGGCATTTGACACGCGTAGATCATTACCACCCAGTTACCGTATGAGACTTTAATTAATATTTGCAGGCACAAGTTTCCAAGCACATTCTGTAAAATGCGTGTAAATTCTAATGTGTGGATTTCAAAAGAAGGTGTGGCCATGGAAGGGGCATGGGCAAGTCGTGGGCATTCCTAAAAATGATGTGCACTGTTATGGAATACGCCCAATCTGCACCTAAGTTAGGTGTGGGCATTTACACCAGTTTTTAGTTGATGTAAATTTTAGTCACAGGAACAGGCACTATGCATATTCTATAAACCACGCCTAACTTTAGGTGAGGTTTGTAGAATAACGCTAAACGCAGGGTTTTGTGCACCAATTTTTTTCAGCACCATATATAGAATTCTCCCCAATATGTGCTATCTACTGCAGTACAGTTAGTGTACGTTTTGGCACCCCCATTTACAGCTGGCATAAATGGGAATGCCTGTATGTAGCAGGCAGGCAGCCAGCTATCAATATTCTGCCCTGCCTAAGGCCCGTCTGTGCTCCTTACTCTTTACAAATCTAAGTGATATGGATACGATCATAACATGCTATGCGTTATACACATATAGAGATTAGATGGTGTGCAGTTACTTTACACGCTTTTAAAGCCAGTGCATTTGCAGTGCATTTATACTACCATCTATAGATACACCAAAAGTTTGGTAAAGACTCCTGATGAAGGCCTAGTGGCTGAAACACATTTTGTGTTGAGTCTTTCTTATCAACCAATAAAGAGTCAATGCGCAATGGCACTATTCTATAACTTGTGTACCAAAATGTGCATGCTAGTCAGAAATTTGAACATGCAACTTAATAGAATCAAGGAGTATGTTGCCATGTTACTATCTAACCTTCCTGGCCTTGTGACTAATGAGGAGTTAGAGGTGTTGGGAGTAATCTTCTAACAAGCGCCTCTAAAAATGCCCCTGTGATACTGCGAACAAGGGTGGGGTTAGGCCTTTACAATAACATAGCTGGGCAAGGTTGTAAACATGAAATAAATGCTTTCTTAACTTAAATCTGGGGCCTGTTGCTTCACAGGCAAAGGTAAAGTCTCTTATCTTCAGAGGAGTAAAAAGTCTTAGTATGGGTTTGTTGCCAACAGGGCCCAAAACACAGTCTATGGCCTCTGACAGCCACACCCCAAACACAGTTTGTACTAGTTTCTCTCTTTCTCTCTTTGTATTTCCAGGTCTGGCTGTAGCCAGTCCTCAGAACAAGGCTCACAAATCTCAAAATAAAAGATTGTCTTACCTCAGCCAGGTTACAGCACCTAGATGTATTCAGTAAAGGCATATGGTGGGACTTCAGTTCTTTCTTCTGTGGGCTTCCTTACCCTCAGCCTGGCTCTGTCTTTTAAACTCCCAGGTAATGACTCCCCCCCCCCCCCCCCAGCTCACTTCCTCCTGAGGCAGGCCAGTGCTCTTAAAGTGCCCAGGCTAGTTAGAGAGGGCCTTTTCTTAAAGGTGAGGGGCAGTGTTCTATAAACCCCTTCACAGCCCCAAATTACTTCTGTTTTATAAAGGCAACATAAAGTAGTTGTTATAAAAAAGAATCTGAGACCTATCTGCAGTTGTGCAGAAATGTTCTTTCACAAATGTATACCTACTCTGAAGAAATGTGATTGTATGTGTATATTCTATGATGTATTCTTATAACGGGTCACTAAGGCTGGGAGGGCAGGTAGGTACCTATTTTGGACCACTTTATAGAGGCATCTATGGGGTCGATATTTAGACTGCAGGAGGGAGCCCAGCTAACTCCCACGGTTGGCGGATATTCAGTGCCAGGTCATTTTCTGTGACCATCAATGAATATCTAGTTTATTTTTGGCCAGTTTAAAATTAACCGGCTAAGTTGATATTGGGAGAAAGTTGATTAAACCAGCCAAAGATATTTAATCTATTTAAGTGGCTCAATGTGGCCGCTTATAATAGCCAGCTACACGCTGAATATTTGGGGATAGCTGGCTATATCGCCGTTAGCTCCTAGCTGCTAACTGGGAATATTCAGCGGGGGATAGCCATGCCATTTAACCCACCAGGTGCTATTCCTGGCCAGTTAAATGGTTTTGAATATCAGGGGGACAGTGTCTTTGAAAAACTGTCCCATAAAAGCTGTAAAAAAAAATATCGAGGCTAAAATAAAGCTGCGGACAATTACACCTGATCAAGAACAACTATAAATCTTTGCGTGTAAAGATGTACGTAAATGTGATTCAGCTCATGTTCTACCTAAAATCTACTCCCTAAACACACCCACCCACTAGTCACATAAAACTACATGTAATCCTGGTCCCATGCACTCAGTTCACAGGCACCGGCTAAGCTCTTTCAGTCAGGTACCCCAGGATCAGGATGTACAAAAACAGAGTTCAAAGTGTCGAGCTGGGCATAGGCCAGGGCCGGGCTAAATCTGGTAGGGTGGTCTTTTCTAGGCACTCTTTCATTCACACACAAAATAGGCAGCATTCTCCATATTTCAACTTCAACTTGGTTTACTTGGTTTACTAACAGTAACTTGAAAAACACAATTCATAAACTTGTCAACTTGGTCTGTACCAGTGGCGTAGTTATGGGGGGCCTTGGGGGCCTGGGCCCTCTAAATTGGATCCGAGCATGCACACAACATGAAAGGAAGCAGGGAAGACAATGTGCAGAGAATAGTGCTGGAGTAAAGCTTCAGCTGGCTGAGGTTGGGGATCCCCTCCAGCCAAGGTATGTGGGGTTGCATGCAGTGGGACGGGGTTGCAGCAGGGAGACAGGCCAAACTGTGCCCCTACCCCACTTTGGGCTCCGGACCCCCCAAACATTGAGGTCTGGCTACGCCCCTGGTGTACATTTCAGGGTCTTGCAGATGGTCAGCACAGCATCAGCCATAATCTCCAAATGATATCAGGGCATTCAAATCGCGCAGTTCAGTTCTACTCAATTCTCCTCCAATTGCAACCAGAACAAAGTACTTAGTAATCTCCCAGTAGACTTCTTACAGTTTCACAGTCATCTCCCCATGATTAATTCAGTTTTCTCTCTCCAATCCTGGAACAGGGGTCATTCACACTTGCAATGAAAGTCCTGCCAGAAGTGAGGCACTCCTCCTCCCACTACGCCTACCTGGGGTGCCTTTTTCCCCAAGCACTCTTAATATTCCCAAATTGGGAACTCTCTGCAGGCACCTGCTGCTCTGTAGCAGGAGCTTCATTCAATCACCACACACTGCAAACTCCTCCTGTCTTGGTTCCCAGGACTTCCCCCTTGGTGCTCAGGATCTCAGTGGGGGTGGGCTACCAAGGACAAGAATTTTCTCCATGAAGTCCCTTTTATTACCTCCTGGATCCCTTCACAAAACCTCCCACCAGGCTGGCAATCTCAACCCTCCTTGGGTTAGTGACAGCCCTGAAAATCCTCCCTCCCACTACTCCAAGCAGGACATTTTCAGTTGGGTCACATACATGTGTTATTTTCCTCATGTACTTTTACATTGGGGAGGGGGTTAATTTTATTAGCTGCATTTTACATGTACAAGCAAAAAAAAAGCCTTTATTAAGGAAACACATTTGTATATACATATTGTATGAAATATGTACATATATTGAATCTCTACCCTTGTTCCTCCCAAACTACCTCCCTGGAAATGCATATGTATTATGTTAAACTAGGCAGTGTTTTTCTGTGTGTGTATTTTGTACTCATGTATAGCCCTGTACAATTTTATAAGAAATATTTTCTGCGTGTAAAATATTCTTTACACTTGGAAAATGCTATATAAAATGAACCCCTTGTGGCTTTCTGACTACCCCTTTTAATTGTAGACCCTAATTTACTTTTGTTCCTTCAAATTTAAGGAAAAAGTTATCAAGCTGTGTTAAAAGGCGGGCTTTTAGTACACCTTGGTTTACCATGGGAGTCACCAAGCTGCAGTATCTCAGTACCACAGGTTGTGAGTCCCCTGGTAAAAGAATAATGTTGCTTGTGAGCCATCTCACAAGCAGCTTGTACTTCCCAGGAGCATCAGGCTCCAGCTGTGGGCCAATGCTCCCAACACACATGTGAAAGGAGCCAGCACCCTTCCTCAATAGCAGTGGCCAGAATACCCCCCTCACCCAGCCTTAAAGCTCTTCTTAGACTCCTCCCCAAACCAAGGATCTCCCAACCCCAAGAGCCCATTGGTGGTCAATCCCCCTCCCCCAAATGAAGCTCCCTCAAAGCAGTAAACCCTCCCCTGTGCCCCCATCCTCCTGAAGGCCCCTCAGATCTACATTAGTCTAAATGCCTAGTGCTGGTGCCTTCTACTGCTAGGGATCACCAGCAATATTTTGGTAGAAGGTGCAACTGAGGATTACTCCTGACTGCATCACTAGGCACCAGGGATTTAGAAATTACATTTACCCAGTCAATATTGGAATAGTAGCCGACCCTTCTGGTCCCTGGGCAGAACCCAAAGGAGCCGGCCCAACTACAATGGCAATGAGCTCCATTTCTGAGGATGATTTTGATGACATCCTAGATGAATTCCATGAGTCAGAGGACTCCCACACCTGCATTGGGTCACCTGAAATTTCACACCGCTGCTGCTTCTCCACCTACATTCTTTTTACCACATACGTCAAGCCCTTTAAAAGAATTGTCACATAAGCTCCTACTTAATGAATGATTCTGTGCCCCTCAGAGGCAGGTACAGAAGCTGCCCTCCCTCCCTCCCTCCCCACCCCCCCTCCCCTCTCCCCACCCAAAACAGTGCAAATCACATAAAACAACTCACCAGATGGTCCCTCACTGGCAGAAGTCTCCAGGGCGAAGATAAGCATACCGAACAGACTCCTCAAGCTGTCCCAGCCTGTAACTGTTCTGCCACCACTATCCATTGGCTGGATGAATCACAGGACTTCCGTACTCTAGTAGAGGGCCGGGTCAGAACAGTTCTTCCCAAGCTAGATCCATGTCCCCCTTTAGAAGGGACAGAGGACTGGCCCACTGTCACACCCGGGCCATGACCCCAGCATCCACAATCAGAGCCCTGATTGCCATGCCCCTTGCCATGCCTCCTAGTGCACAGAGTAAGGCCCTTATCCCTCCTCAGAGCCATAACTATAGTTGATTATCTAACTTATGTTATAATTTGCTGTATCACTCAGGAACCTCTATGCAATACCATATTGTATTCTACTTTACCATGTATGTATGCTCCTTAATGCAATACCATTTGTAATTCTCTACCCGGAAATGGCGATCGCCATTACAGCATAATATAAGCCACATTGAGCCTGCAAATTGGTGGGAAAATGTGGGATACAAATGCTACAAATAAATAAATAATAAATAAATAACCCCCCCCCCCCCCAAAAAAAAAAAAATACCATACCCCTCATCACATAGTCAGGGAACTCATCACACATTCACCATGTGTGTTCTTCTTTACCACTACCCCATAATACACTCTCAAAAACCAGGCACCAAGCACCCAAATCAGCCAGTCAAAATTGAGAGATCACTAACAGCAGATCAGCAATTTCTTGTTTGAGTTCTTTTTGTACCCTGGGTATATACCATCCAATCCAGGTGATTTATTACTTTTTAACTTGTTGATTTGGCACAGTACTTCTTCCAGGTTCACAGAGATTTCAGTTCCTCCACATTGTCACCCTTGAAAACCATTTCTGGTACAGGTAGATCTCTTACATCTTCTGTGAAGACCACAGCAAAGAATTAATTTAATCTCTCCACTATGGCCTTGTCCTCCCTGAGTACTCCCTTTGCTCCTTCACAATCTAATGGTCTCATTTATTTCCTCACAGGCTTTCTGCTTCTGATGTACCTGAAAAAGGTATTACTATGACTTTTTTTCTCAGTGGCAAGTTTTTCTTCATATTCTTTTTTAGCCTTCTTTATCAATGCTTTGCATCTAGTTTGACAGTGCTTATGTTGCTTCTTTATTTTCTTCATTCTGATCTTTTTTCCATTCTTTGAAGGATGTACTTTTGGCTTTAATAGCCTCTTTCACTTCACATTTAACCATGCTGGCTGTCATTTGTTCTTCTTTCCAGCTTTGTTAATACATGGAATACATCTGGTCTGGGCTTCCACGATGGTATTTTTAAACAATATTTGTGCCTGATTTAAAGTCCTAACCTTTGCGGCTGATCCGTTTAGCTTCATTTTAACCATTTTCCTCATTTTATCATAGTCACCCTTTTAAAAATTAAATTCTGCTACAGTAAATTTCCTTAGTGATTTCACTCCAGATATCAGCTCAAATTTTATCATAGTAACATAACATAGTCTATGACAGCAGATAAAGACCTGTACGGTCCATCCAGTCTGCCCAACAAGATAAACTCATTATACATGGTATGTGATACTCTATATGTATACCTGAGTTTGATTTGTCCTTGCCATTTTCAGGGTACAGAACGTAGAAGTCTGCCCAGCATTCTTCTTGTACTAAAATTTCTGAAGTTAATATTGAAGCTCCTTAAAACCCATATCTAGTCAGTCACGATTAGAGCAAAGACCGTAGAAGTCTGCCCAGCACTGGTTTTGCTTCCCAATTACTGGTGTTGTTACCCAATCTCTGTGAAGATTCCATGGATCCATTCCTTCTAAACAGGATTCTTTGTGTTTGTCCCATGCATGTTTGAATTCCATTACCATTTTCATCTCCATCACCTCCCATGGGAGGGCGTTCCATGTTATGATCACTGGGCCCTACACCGTTACCTCTTGTACTATGCCCTGCATTCCACTAAGGACTAGATCTAAAATAGCTCCCCTTCTTGTTGGTTCTTGGGCCAGTTGCTCCAAGAAGCAGTCATTTATTATGTCTAGGAGATTTACCTCCATCACACTCCCTGATGTAATATTTATCTTGTCAATTTAACAGGGCACCATTCCCAAATTAATTTATAACTATTGATTTCCATGCATCCATATTTAATTCAAATGTCATCCCAATTGAAGCTCATGTTCATAGCTGTAGCATCAGAAACCAATCTACACCAAACCTTTAACAATTTCAAGGGGGAGGGGATTTGGATTTAGCTCACGTCTTTTCAGTAGATGCTCATTGTGAGATACATTCAGGTGAATGACATATTTAGCTATCCCCAGAGGGCTTACAATCTTAGGGATCCTTTTATTAAAGTTTGTTAAGCAATTACCCCACCCCACCCCCGGATTCTATATAATGCGCCTAGAGAACCGCACTGAAATCCAGGTAGATTCTATAACAACACACATAACTTAATTGACTTAACAAGCTAATTAGCATTGATAACAGCACTCAAGCAATAATGAGCACTAATTGAAAATAATTAGGGAACCAACTAGACTGCTCTTCAGTATTCCTGTCGCAGCTCACAACTGCTGTTATAGAATCTGCACATAGTGTGTATTATCCTGGCACCTAAATTTAGGCAAGCTATTGAGAATTACCTCCCAAAATGTCTTTGTGATAACTATGTGGGAAGATGCAGGGTACAACCCATAACAATTACCACAGAGGGTCTACATTCATAGTACCTTACATTTTGCAACTAACATACAGTAATTACAAATCTTTTGTCATGGCTGTGGCCATGCCCCCATGTCCAGACTCACCTCTTCCTTTGGTGGTGAGGTTCTATGACTTCTCCGGACTGCTTTTTCCCTGTTTCTCAAGCTGTATTCCAGAGATTATTCTAGCCCTGCTCTGATGTTCCAGCTTCCAAGCCTCACTCTGACATCCCAATATCCAAGCCTCACTCTGGTGTTTCAGTATGCTTCAAGCCTCATTCCTGAGGGCATGACATCATCAGTGAGGGCTCTTAAGAATTGATGGGACATTCAAATTTTGCCTTTGCAACAGAGGTCTTGTAGAATGTTCTAGTATTTCTGTGTGTATGTTGCACTTCAGATTGTTCTGCCTTATCTGCCTAGCTGTGTACTCTGCTTTGCTTGCCTTGAGTTCTGCCTTGTTTGCCTGTTCCAAACAAAAGGTGCAAGAAAAAAGAAAACTGACCGCCTAGTAGATTCAAGTTGAGCAAGTCTGGAACCAGGAAAAACCAAGCGATAGTCATTCAAAGATTGTAGCAATCTAGCCAGAAAGTATGAAATGGTAAGAATGGGATAAATAAGCAAAAGAAGGAGTAAGGTAGGCTGGCACTTTCTAAACAACAAGGGAGACGTATGTGCAAATATAGGTCTTTATTAAGATACACCAAACAACTTGACCCAGCTGCTGGGTTTTGCCGTGTAAGCGCTTGCCTCAGGATTCTATAAAACATGTGAAAACTAGTGTAAACATATAATACTGAGAAAGGTAATCAAAATTAAAATGTAAATGTAACAAGATATAACATAACAAAATATATACATATATAACAAAATATACTGTACTCTGAATTAAATTGAAATAGAAAAAAGTAAAACTTTGCTAGGTAAATTTCCATATATAAAAAATAAATATACAAATAAAACAGTTTTTGAATTAAATATATCAATAACATCAATAAAGAATAAAACATTAAAAAATTAGGTGCAAGTAAAACACTAGACCACTAACCTTGTGGTGTATTAAAATGGTGTAATAGAAAGAGAAAGCAAATGCCATTGTTTTTTGGTTCTAGCACAAAAACAGAGCTCAAAGTTAATATCATAGTCATATATGAGGGAGAAAATGAAACAATACTCACTCATCAAATACAAATAAAAAAAATTTAAAAATTTGGTATTCAAAAAGACATGTGAAAAGAAAGGCAAGCAACAAGAGTAAAACATATCACTCCAAAATGGTGAAAAATAACAGCATAAATGTTGTTGTTAAACTATTTTGTGCTATGCACAAAGTCAAAAAGGAAACCCAGATACCAGTCTCAAAAAGGGTGTAGAATATTATATGCACTTAGAAAAGGAATGAATCTCCAGTGTTACTGCCATAAAAAAGTAGTGAAAGTCTCTTCTTTCTAAAGCATAAATGCATTATGTCAACTGAGTGCTTGGCATCTCAAAACGGAAGAGAAAACTTGCATAAGTACTTAGAAAATGTATACAGATGAAAGGAAATGCAAGAAAGATTGCAAATAAAATGTACATACCAAAAGCTAAACAGGGATGCTAACAATATACACCGGAACATCCTGAATATCGTGTTGGAAAAACAATCAATTGTAAAAAGCGCCTATAATCTAGAAGGTTAAAACTGTGCCAAAACAGCGCCTAAAAGAGCTTAAGAAACTTGAAAAGGCAGGATAAATAATCAGGAGTACCTACTCAAAGAACCTTAAATGTAAAAGTAGCCACTTTGTGGATGATTCATTGATTAACCAGTAGCCAATGATGAGCTTTTAGAAGTTGAGTAATGTGATCACTATGGCGAGCGTGACAAAGAAGACGAACAGCTGTGTTTTGTAAAGATTGGAGTTTCTTTAATGAGGAGCAGGGGAGCCCAGGATTGATAATATTATAGTAGTCAAGACGAGTCATTAACAAGAGAGAGAAATCAGTGCACGAAAGGTATCAAGATTAAAGAAATGATGTACTGCCCGCAGTTGACGCAAAACAAAAAAAAACAAACTTTGGTAAAGTGTGAGATCTGAGGTTGAAATGTTGCCACTGTTCAAGATGTGCCTGCATAAACTAATGTTGTTGCTGTTGGTCCTCCATCAAGGCCTGGAGTAAGCTCTCCATCTTTTTGCTGTTAGTAGCCCAGACCATGCAGTACATCAGTAAACAAAATAAAAACCTGCCTATCTTGCACTAGCTATATATCCTCCCCCCCACCCCCCCAACCAGGGCAGGGCTAACACATTTTCCCCAATGTCCTAGCATAGGGTTGATAATAGGCCCAGCATCCCGGAGGTCACAGATCTGGCTTCCTTGGGCAGAATAAGCTCAGAATCCCACCACTGCCAAAACATGTGACACCCTGAATGAGGTGCTAGAGTGGGCCTGTGGAATAACATAGCCAGACAAGGAATATAAATGAAAACACGTGTTTTATTTAGTTTAATTCCGAGGCCTGTTATGTCACAGGACCAGGAACAAAAGACAGAACACCTCTGTAGTTCAATAAGCAGTCTTAAAAGGCCTCAGGCTAGCAAGACCAGAGCACAGTCTGCGTTGCTATGGTCCACTTTAGGAGTCAGCACTCAAGAAAAAGACCTAAGTGTCATTGTAAACATTACACTGAAATCTTCTGCCCAGTATGTGGTTTTGACCAAAAAAGCAAACAGGATGCTAGGAATTATTAGGAAAGGGATGCAAAATAAGACCAAGAATATTATAATCCATCTGTATCGCTCCATGGTGTTACTTCACCTTGAGTACTGCGTTCAATTCTGGTTGCTGTATCTCAAAAAAGATATAACAGAATTAGGAAAGGTTCAAAGAAGAGCAACCAAATGATTGATGGAACTGCTCCTGTATGAGGAAAGGCTAAAGAGATTAGGACTCTTCAGCTTGGAAAAGAGATGGCTGAGGGGGGGATATGATTGAGGTCAACAAAATCCTGAGTGGTGTAGAACAGGTAAACATAAATCAATTTTTTAATCTTTCAAAAAGTACAAAGACTGGGGGACTCTCAATGAAGTTACATGGAAATACTTTTAAAACAAATAGGAGGACATATTTTTCACTCAATAAATAGTTAAGCACTGGAACTCATTGCCAGAGGATGTGGTAACAGCGGTTAGCGTATCTGGGTTTAAAAAGATTGGACAAATTCCTGGAGGAAAAGTCCATAATCTGCTAGTGAGATGGACATGAGGATGGCACTGCTTGCCCTGGGATTGGTAGCATGGAATGTTGCTCCTGTTTGGGTTTCTGACCTGGATTGGCCACTGTTGGAAGTAGGATACAGGTTAGATGGACCATTGGTCTAACCCAGTATGGCTATTCCAATGTTCTTCTGTTCTTAACCAGTCAAATGCTGCTAAACATTAGTGGTTAGCCCAGAATAGTCAATTTAACTGGCCAGGAGCTGTTTCTGGCCAGTTAAATAGCTTTCAATATCGACCCCTGAATGTTTTTGCCATTTTCACTAGTATTCTATAAGGAAAGGTAGGCAGCTACAGAATCAGTGCCTATAGTGGGTGTCCTGCTGTAGAATCACCCTGGATGGAAGGGGGCAAGAGAAGAGGGGACTTGATATTCTTTCTGTATTACAGTCAAAGTGGTTTACATATTATACATACGGGTACTTTTTCTGTCCCTAGTGAGCTCACCAACTTTTTTTTTTAAGTACCTGGGGCTCCATAACTATCAGATTCGTTCTTCAGACAAACATTATACTGTATAGTACCTTACCTCCAAACTATCCCCCAAGATGATGTGCAATTCAGCAGATGTTGCTCCCATGGGACTGTTATCTCATACAAGTTGTACAAATATAGAAATATGGAAACTGTTGTGAAAGGGATTAAACTGGCTGGTATAATTCTATGGTATAATATATTTCATTTAGTAAATGGGATAATATTCCATGTACAATTCTACAAGACAGAGGCAACAACTCACGCTAATTAAGACTGAAGACTACAAAGCACTAACTGCTGTAAAAAGGCAAAATAAATTCTATTTTATGAAACTGCTGAGATATATCGATCATTCCTACATGCATGCTGGATTGCAGTACTATTCCTGCTGCTGTCCTGTTCTACCAGGATACCTGAAGATATCTCTCCTTGTAAAACCACAGTAAATCCTGGGTAGAAATGTACATATATAGAATTCATGCAATGTGACCTATGACAGAGTGCTGTTGAAAAGCATAAAAAGCGTGATAGGAAAAAATAATTTCCATTGTATTACTTCTAAGAATAATTTAGGAAAATCTTCCCTGTTGCTTATGGATTCTTCCTTTTAGCATTAACATTAACAATAAATTTATATTCCGCCATATACCTTTCTGTTCAATGCGGATCACACATTAAAGAAGACTGGACATTTCCAGGAATAACAAAATATAACAGAGACAAGTTATCCCTAAACTACTTATTCTATTCAGTATGATTTAAGACAAATTTTTTAAATAAGTAAGTTTTGATCTGTTTACAAAACAGGTTATAGGAAATTTTGGACATCAAGAGATCTTTAATAGCCTTGTGCAAGCGAATCACTTGATACAAAAAAAAGAATGTCTATTAATCTGGTTCTTCTCATATTTTTTACAGAAAGAAAGGTGAAACATTCTAATGTTCTGGTATGTCTAGATTTATTTGTAAAACTAAGATGGTTCAGTAAGTAAAATGAGGATAGACCATATATAATTTTGTATACAAGACAAGAAAATTTAAACAGGACCCTGAGTTGCACAGGAAGCCAATGAAGTTTCACATAACAGCAAGATGCACTGTCAAAACTTTTTAAAGAAAGATTAAATATAATGTTACATTCTGTATAATGAGAAGTTTCTTCAATATATGTTTGGAAGCTCCTAAAAAGACAATATTACCATAATCAAGCAAACTCAAAATTAAAGCCTGGACAATAAGCTGGAAATTATCTTGATTGAAATATTTCCGCATTTGATGCAAATTATGCAACAGTAAGATTGTTAATTTGCATCTCTAAAGATAATTTATTATCCAGCCATAGCCCCAAAATCTTAATGGATGGAGAAAACTGATACTGAATCTTATTTATCCTAATATTTTCATCCATATCAGAACTGCTGCTGATTAACATAAATTCTGTTTTGTCTGAATTTAATTTCAGCTAATGCTTTTAGCATCCAGTGTTCTATTTCATTTAATATGTTTTGCAATGACTCTAATTGTGAGGCGACTGAAAAGGTGATAGGGACCATAGCCGTGATATCATCAGCATAGCTGAAAAGATAGACTCCCAGCTTTCCAACATATACTACTAAATGCATGTAAACATTCAAAAGAGCAGGAGACAGCGGCAACCCCTGTGGAACCCCACAACGATTGTACCAATTCTCTGAACAATTACCATCAATTCTCACTCTATAAAAGCAATCTTTTCAAAAAAACTGACAACCGTTTCTAGACATGGCCAGTAATTCCAAGAATATGCAAAAGAATATTGTGACCCACCAAATCAAACACACTAGATGGGTCAAACTGTCTAGTGCGTTTGATTTGGTGGATCACAACATTCTTGTGCAGGAATTTGTGAGGCTTCTTTTTCCCTATTAGGAGACAATTTTCACACTGTCCACATTGTTTTTAATTTTCTGGATTTTTTCTTTAAAATTTGGATTTTGCTTCTGTATTCAAAGCGACAGTATAATTGTTTTCACTTTATAAACTGCGTAAGGAAAAAGTATCCACAGACACTTGCACCTACTTTTCTGTGGGTAGTTTTTTCCAGTGAAAACAGGGGATTCTTACTTTAGAAGGCCCTATTTATGATTTACATGCATAATTATCAGCATTTAAATATCTATATTGCATACACATGTAAAACTCAACTTTAGAAAGCTGGAGTTTATACATTCACATCTTCACTATGCTTCGCTTAGCTGCGGTCAAAGGGGGCCTACAGTAGCGGTGGTGGCCATTTTTGCCGTGCGCTAAGGCCCCTTTTACTGTAAAGGGTAAAAAGCCCCAAAAAAAGGAATGGCCATGTGGTAAGTTCACACTTGCTGCACAGACACTTTGGGGGGAGCACTTACCACCATCCACTGAGGTGGTGGTAAGGACTCCCGCGTTAACCTGGCAGTAACTGGGCAGTGATTACTGCTGGGTAACCCCCTGCAGTATTCATTTTACAAAACTTCTGCCAGAAATGCCATGTGCTGGAGGTGAACTACCGCTGGCAGCTGCATTGGGCCGGCAGTAGTTTCGGGTTGCCACGTGGCAAGCCCGCGGTGGACTTGCACACTTTAGTAAAAGGGCCCCTATGTGTAGATTGCAAGGGAGTGTGGTTTTGATGGGACCAGAATCTACACATATATTCCCCATTACAGAAAGGAATTGCACATGTACTGTATATCCCAAAGTATCAATTTGGAGATTTATAGCTGCTCCCTGGCATGTATAGGTTTTTCAAGAATACTTGTTTTGGCCAGCTCTTAACAGGAGAGATTAAGGAAGATATCCTTCTTAATCCCCTGTTGTTTATCTCCCTTTTCAAGCTGAAACTAAAGAAATATTGCAGACTCTGCAGTTAATTAGGAGCTTTATACGTGTAGGTTTCAAAATGCCAAACATACATGCATAATGTTGACACACATGCAAGTTACAGAGATTCTGCTGTTGATGTTTTCCATAGTCATATTTATGAAATAGATGCTCCTGCATCTGCTACAAAATACACATCCATTTTTGCGAGTATTTTAGAAAAAGCTCTTACTACCAAAATTGTACACGTCCCAACCACTGTTCCCTCTAAGCTGAGTGGGAGTCTTCCAGCTGCATTGCTGCCAGTAGGGGGTGGTGCTTCAAACTTGTGTTTTCAATTGTTAGGCACAGGCAGGCTACCTGGAGACCAACAGGACTTGCCTGTCCCTCATTATGGAAAATGTGATAGTGAAACAGCCCTCTGGTAGGACTGTAGGTGGAGGACTCCTGCTCAGCTTAGAGGGAACAGTGATTCCAACTTGGATTATCAGTTCCAGTTTCTACATCCTATCTAAAATGGGCTTTCACGTGAATGAGTTGTCTTGGAAATACAAAACTACACATACCCCTAAATTAGTGGTTCCCAAACCTGGTCCTAGAAGCACCCCAACCTGTCAAGTTTTCAGGATATCCACAATGACTATCCATGAGAGAGATTTGCATGCACTGCCTTCACTGCATGCAGAACTCTCTCATGAATATTCATTGTGGATATCCTAAAAACCTGACTAGCTGGAGTGCTTCTAGGACCAGGTTTGGGAATCATGCCTAGATTTATGCCTAGTATGCAAATTTACTCATACAAGTTATAAAATAAGAGCAGTTGCAGGTGTCGCTTACTTTAATTATTGACTTAAATTGGTATTAATCGGTGCCATTTGGGACCAATAAGCATTTGTGCACATAACTAACCTTAGTTGCTACTCTAGAAGTTGTGCATGTTGATTCCATTGTGCTTCTTCTAAGGAGATGTGGGAGGGGCATGGGCGGCTTGGGGTGTGCCTGGGAGTTAGACACACAGGTTATAGAATGCTTTAACATGGTGTAAGTGCTAGCGTACAAAATTAGGCACGAAACTGCAGACATTATTCTATAATGGTAATTCCATGCATGCATCATTCCAGCAGCTAAATTTTAGAAAGCTGATCATAACATTCTACTTCAGATTTTAAATGAAATAGGAATAAGACGTAGGGTGTTAACATAGAAGGATTTTTAAGGATGAGTACATATAAAGCTAAGAAGTCTGGAATACTATTTGATCTGTGAGTAGTGACTTGTGGGGTGCTTCAGGGCTCCCCTTTATCCTCCATTTGTTTAATATCATGATGAGATCTCTATGAGATATGTTGCAAAAAGGGAGCATAGAGGTATATATTTATGTTGATGACATTACTCTGTTGGTCACACTTCCATAGTTAATGTCTAATATGAAAGAGAAGCTGAGTGGACTCTGAGTTGAGAATTGTGTATCCTCGCATTTCCTGAAACTTAAAGAGAAAAACACATTTTTGTGATTGATCCCTCCTAGAATTTCTATATCCTTTACAACAATAACATCGGGTGAATTGAGTCCCATTAGAAAGCGCTTCAAAGATCTTGGGTATTTCTATAGACCCCACATTATGCCTTATTGTACAGGATCACTTGATTTTTAAAAAAATCATTTATGGTTTTGAGAAAGCTTAGAAAAATTAAACATCTATTTCTGTTTGAAAAATTCAGAATATTGGTCCAGGCCTTAGTGCTAACACAACTGGACTATTGCAATGTTATTTATAATGGTTGTTCAGTTTCCTTAGACAGGAAATTACAAACATTGCAAAATACTGCTCCACAACTGCTCTGTTCAGCTTCATAGTATAGTAGAACTACACCATTGCTACATCAATTACACTGACTCCCAATAAGGGAGCAAATGATTTTTAAGTTATGTACTATTATTTTTAAATCTTTGTATGATCAAGCTCTATGATCTGTGGCCCTCTTTTTACCATCATTATTGGGTCAAAATAGGAGATCTCTTTGAACTCTTTTTGTTCGACTTTCTGAACCCAAAAGGAGTGAAATATGGGTAGATGTTCGAACAATCCTTCCTGTATCAAATTGCAAAAATCTGGAATGCTCTTCCAGATGAATTATCATTAGTTACTGATTATATATGTTTTCAGTGAAAACTGAAAACATTTTTATATCAAATATGTTTCTCTCCTTGAGCTTATAACTACTATTATAAATATTAATGATGTTAGTTATAATTTTATATACTGTAATTCCTAGTACGTAACTAGGAGGTCCTTTTACAAAGGCGTGCTGAAAATGGCTTGCGGTAGTGTAAGCTCGGGTATTGGGCGCGCGCTGATCCATTTTTTAGCATGCCTGTAAAAAAAGACCTTTTCTTGCCAAAAGTGGATGTGCGGCAAAATCAAAATTGCCGTGCATCCATTTTGGGTCTGAGACCTTACCACCAGCCATTGACCTAGCGGTAAAGAATCCAGGCAGTAATGACCTACATGTGTGAAATGCCACTTGGCGTGCGTCCGTTACACATGCCCAAAAATAAAAAAATATTTTTCAGATGCACGTATCAGACACGCACCAAAAATGAAATTACCGCAAGAGCCATGTGGTAGTCAGGTGGTAACTCCATTTTGGCGCTCGTTGGGTGTGCATAGATGCTTACGCGGCTTAGTAAAAGGGCCCCTATCTGTCTTAAGTTGTGATCCACAATGAGCTGTATGGTATTTAGTGAAATATAAATAATATTATTGTATTGTATTAATAAGAAGCATGTCTTATGGCTTTCCATGGAATATAAAGGTAGTCCTCTATTTGTAAGTTGTGAATGACTTATGGAGACAGCCACTTGCATGATTGTTTCCTGGAAGACTATTAGTGGGGTGGTTTGTCGTTGCCTTCCCCAGTCATTTTTTTTCCTTGTCTAAAGCTGGGTACTCATTTACTGTCCTTTACTTGCCAAAAGTAGATGGATTGCTGAGTTGGCCATTGGTCAACTACCTGACAGAAATCTCTGGGCAGAATTTGAACTCAGATCATGGGCACAGTAGGTAGGAGACCTACTGCTTGCGCCACTAATGTGCATGGTTGAAGTTTTTTGTCTTTGAAATCCATAACGATAAAAATTGAAACCTTTACACAGGAGAAAATATATTTGAAAAATACAAGCTAAATATGTATGCAGACTGTACAGATGATGACAAAAATCAGAGTTATAATGATTTCTTAAAAATTGCTTAAATACATAAACTGAAAAAGATGCCTTTGAGGCATTTATCATTTAGCATGCAGACAAGACATTAATACAGATGGGAAATAAGTCTGTTACAGAGTTACAGATAGGAGCAGAGCAACTTTGTTTAAGTCTTTAGGCCTGCTGGAATAAGGCTTTCCAAT
Source organism: Microcaecilia unicolor (assembly GCF_901765095.1). Classification (NCBI taxonomy): domain Eukaryota; kingdom Metazoa; phylum Chordata; class Amphibia; order Gymnophiona; family Siphonopidae; genus Microcaecilia; species Microcaecilia unicolor. The sequence goes on along the minus strand of NC_044031.1, from coordinate 189,437,297 downwards.
ATTAATGTTAACGGAGTAAGCTCTCCTGGCGCCATGCTCCCATCCCAGCCTGATAATAGAACTGATTACAGCAAGGAACCAACCTCGGCCATGATCCACCTCACCTACAGCATTTCTGCCAGCAAACAAGACAATCAGTGCACATCAAAGCCTGCTTCTGTGCTATACAAGCAGGATGCTTTTAAAGAGATTATTGCAACCGGAGCAGGAGAGGAGCAAGTCAGCCTGGGACCAAGTCAGTCTATAACAAGAGTCCAAATTCAACGTTGCATAGAGAGAGATCTCAAATGAAGTACGGAGTGATGAGATGCAGTCTGGCTGCATCTAATAAGCCAATGAGAGTTTTTGCCATTGCAGTTAGGTTTTGGTTTTTTTTTTTTTCTTTTTTGAGACCGGAAGTCAAGGGAATTCAAATTGAACAAGTCTGACTTAGGGGCCCTTTTACTAAAGGGTTGATGTGCAGCAACATGCTTACTGTGTGTCAATCTAGAACTACTGCCAGGCTACCGCAGGAGCCTGGGGGTAGTTCCCACCCCCAGCATGCACCATTTCCTGCGCTACAAAAATAGTTTCTATTTTTGTAGCACTGGGCCAGTGCTGCCTGGTTACTGCTGGGTTAATGAGGGAGCCCTTACCGCCACCTCAATGGACGGCAGTAAGTGCTCCCCGAAATGGCCACGCAGCAAGTGGTTCGCTTACCGCATGGCCATGCGCTACTTGCAAAAGCATCCTGTCTGCTCCTGATGAAGATAAGAAATGTGGCACCTCATGGAGCAGCGATTTAGTCTACAGGAGTTGATATGAGATCATATTTAGATCCAAGATGAGTGACTGACACTGAGATTATGTGGACGTTGGATTTTTTTTTCATTTTTTAGCTTGTGAATATAAAAGACACACGTTTTAGGTGGCACTTATATTGTTTTGTTCACATTAACACATTTGAATTTGGAAACTGCTAATACACTCCATAGAAGCACCCTGAAGATATGGAATTATAATTAGTGTGGAAGCCATAGAAGCCTTGTGTGGCTCCATATGTGCATGTAATCAATTAATGGCGCCATTGAGTGCAGATTGATATACAGTGAACCTGGAGGGTTCTTCTATTTTCTCATATATTTATATAATGGTGTTTAGCATTAACCCATTCAAGTTGGATGTTATTATAGCACGGTTTTCAAAGAGTTTGTTACATTACTTGGTTTTCTGTAATATGCAGATCAGAAACTACTTTCTTCATGACCAATGAAAGGCAGAATGAAATAAAACCCTCTCCTTCACACCTGAGGTTAGTTGACATTTCGGATATGAAGTTACAGTTTTTCAAACGTTTGAAGCCCTTGGGATCAAATGCTTTTAAGTCATCCCAGACTCAAACTAATGACAGAAGGATTTCATAGATGTTGTAAATTACAGGCTGCAAAATGAACTTAAAATGCAGCTTATGTCAAAAGCAATTGAGATGTTATACTTGCAGAGCATCAGTGGCCTTTTGTTGTTGGCTTGTTTAGGTTCTGGTTCTCCGTTTGTAGCTTACATTGTGTATATAAAAGGTACCTCCACTGAGGATAAGAATTCATGATTTTAGGTTTTACATAGTATATAAGTACATAAGTATACAGTATTGCCATACTGTACGGCAAAAGGTCCATCGAGCCCAGCATCCTCTTTCCAACAGTGGCCAATCCAGGTCGCAAATACCTGGCAAGATCCCGAAACGTTCAATACATTTTATGCTGCTTATCCCAGAAATAAGCAGTGGATTTTTCGCAAGTCAATTTAATAATGGTCTATAGACTTCCTTTAGGAAGCCGTCCAGGCCTTTTTTTAAACCTCGCTAAGCTAACCGCCTTTACCACATTCTCTGGCAACGAATTCCAGAGTTTAATTACACGTTAATTATACATTACTGAGTTTAAGCAAGGTTTACCTGATTATGCGAACATCAACACCATACAGAAAGAACCAGCTCCCAAGTGTTTTTGTTTCTATCTACACTGCAAACAGAGGAAGACACATATGGCTTCTTTTACAAAGCCACACTAGTGATTCCCGCATGGCAAATAAGAGGATGTCCATAGAAATTGAAGGGCTTCCTCTCATTTGCAGCAGCGAGAATCGGTAGCACGGCTTTGTAAAAGAAGCCCCTCTTTCTCTGTATTGTACCCTGTTTTTTCAAACTACACAGGATATGTATATGGATATCACAGTTTCCAACAATTTTTAAGCACCTTTTTCATCTCTGATTGTTATTATTGTTATTGCTCAAATAATTTGCCATTGCTTTTGAATGCATCAAAATAGCATATTTTATCATTTATGTCTGTAGTTCTTATTGTATTTTCATATGTTTCTAGTTTGTCATTTATAGATGTGAATGTAGTGTGAAATCTAAATTCAGAATAAATATTTAGAGGCCTGCTGTCTGAGTCCAGTCTCCCCTTCTGCTCAGTAAGAAAAATTTGACTAACTCAAAGAACTTTCATGAATCTAGTCAGTTGGCTCTTTCACAGCTACCATGGCTGATGTACAAAATGGGAACTGGGCACATTAGTTAGGCTTATTTTTGAAAGAGAAGGGTGTCCATCTTTCGACCAAATCGGGAGATAGGCGTACTTCTCCCAGGGTCGCCCAAATCGGCATAATCGAAAGCTGATTTTGGGCGTCCTCAACTGCCTTCCATCGCGGGGACGACCAAAGTTCACGGGGGAGTGTCGGAAGCATAGCGAAGGCAGGACTGGGGTGTGCTTAACACATGGGCATACTCGGCCGATAAGGGAAAAAGAAGGGCGTCCCTGACGAACACTTGGCCAACATTACTTGGTCCTTTTTTTTTACAACCAAGCCACAAAAATGTGCCCTAAATGACCACCGTAGGGAATCGGGGATGACCTCCCCTTACTCCCCCAGTGGTCACTAACCCCCTCCCACCCTAAAAAATAAAATTTTAAAATATTTTTCCAGCTTCTATGCCAGCCTCAAATATCTATAACAGCAGTATACAGGTCCCTGGAGCAGTTTTAGTGGGTACTGTAGTGCACTTCAGGCAGGTGGACCCAGGCCCATCCCCCCTACCTGTTATACTTGTGGTGGTAAATGTGAGCCCTCCAAAATCCACCACAAACCCACTGTACCCACATGTAGGTGCCCCCCTTCGCCCCTAAGGGCTATGGTAGTGGTGTACAGTTGTGGGGAGTGGGTTTTGGGGGGGCTCAGCACACAAGGTAAAGGAGCTATGCACCTGGGAGTTTTTTCTGAAGTCCACTGCAGTGCCCCCTAGGGTGCCCGGTTGGTGTCCTGGCATGTCAGGGGGACAAGTGCACTATGAATGCTGGCTCCTCCCACAACCAAATGGCTTGGATTTGGTCGTTTCTGAGATGGGCGTCCTCGGTTTCCATTATCACCAAAAATCGGGGATGACCATCTCTAAGGTCAACCTAAATGTTGAGATTTGGGCGTCCCCGACCGTATTATCGAAATGAAAGATGGCCACCCATCTTGTTTCGATAATACGGGTTTCCCCGCCCCTTCATGGGGACGTCCTGCGAGTACGTCCTCAGGAAAACCTGGGCACCCTGTTCGATTATGCCCCTCCACATGACCTTTCAGAAGGCATACATTGAGAGATCGAGATAATACTGCAGCAAGCTCTTGTGTAGAGATTATAGTGGAAAAGAAGTTTTCTTTTTTAATGATAAATTATCCCACAATTTCATATTTTTACATTGTTCCTAGAATACATAAATGTACCATACATTCCCCTGCCATCCCATTGTATTGAGGATTGAATCGGCACTGCAAGTGTTGTCATGATATGTAGACCAATATTTATAGCCTTTGATATAACAGAGTAGGTCTTATCTTAAGGATTGCACTGCTTTCATTAATAAAATTTTGGCCATTATAATGAGCTTTGGATATCATGGCACTCTGTTCCAACACAACTGGAAATGTGGAATGTAATGACAAGGACATTCTCAGGCTAAAATATGTTTTTTGATTCAACTATTGCCCTTAGTGTTGACCTGCAATTATATCCATTATAGGGATAATTTCTTTCAACAAGTTAAAGCACCACAAGATGGGGGGTACAGCGGTCTCTTTGGTGTTGGGTTTATTTGTCAAAATGTTTGAGCAGAACAGGATCTACACATATTCATATTGGTTGTACATTAAAACATGAGTCTTTTATTGATAATATATTTTATTTTCCTTTGACAAGGATCCCAGTAACATCTTGATTTTCTTGTTTGGTTTAGTCATCAATCACCTTAAGTTCATTCCTAAATTGGGGTGTCTACAGCATTTTTAGAAGTTTTGGTCAAGAAGGACGATTCTTTTGGTGCCTCTGTTTATCAAAAACTGATGGACCAGAATAACATTTTATAGTTATCATTCTAAATATCTTAGGGACAGTATCCTCACTAGCAATTTTTTTGGCAACACTGCTTATTTATGATTATATCCAGTTTTAAGATACTAAACAGTTTGTGGTACTAAACAACCACAAAATAGTGAGGACGTATAAATAATACAATAATAACAAGAACCCACCCAGATGATGATGACCTGATCAAAATAACAATATCAACATTAAAGGAAATAATTTTTTTTTTTTTTTTGAAATAGTGGAAATTCTTCAGTAAGGACTCATCCAAGCCCAAGAGCTTAACATGAAATTGCCAAGGTCATAGGCCATTCAATGTACTCCTTACATCACAGAAATTTCCACATATTTTTAAATGTCAATGAAATGTGTCCATAAATGAAAAACAGTCCACAATCCATATCAAAACACAAAATTACTCCAATTGATGACCATCACTTAGATGGCATATGCATAAGAAACACCAATTGTCAGCAAGCACCTCTCCGTGCTGTCCGCTCTCGACCCGCACCTCTCCGTGCTGTCTGTCTTCACCCACACAATTGGGGCTAATCCACCTCCTAAGAGGCACTGCTTCTGCTCACTTGCAAAAAGTAATTATTCACAGTACCAAATTTATCCTGCAGAGTACTTTATTTCACCGTGGTATCAGTGGGAAAAACAGTATGTTCACTGTACCACAGCTGTTAGTCTCCGTGCACTTTGCTTCACTTTTCCAACACACCAAACACACCACAGTTCAGTCTTAGAATTAGCTAAAGACTTGGGAAAACCTGTGGTTCAGTCTATTCCTCCGCTCCTCTCTGCTACTGCCTAGGAGTTAGAGGCATTTTCACCACCCTCATTTGCCAGACACCAACACTCTGACAACCTCCCACCAATGTTCAGACTGACCTCCTTCAGGTAATTAATTCCCACAGTTCCATGAAGCCAGACCGCATCTAGGCAATGTCACTTAGCGGCCCCAAATCTCTGGCTTCTCTCTCTCTGCAGTCTCTTCCTTTTCCACCGCCCTTTGTCCTGAGCAAAAGAACTCCATTTGCTCCTCACCAACCTCTCTCCTTTCGCTTTCCTCTCCTAGTTCAATCTCCTCCCACTCCATGGAGTCTTCCCCCACCCTCTCTCCCAGGTGCTGCTCCTCCCCCTGATTATCCTCCATCTCCCAATCACTCCCTGACTCTACTACCTGCTGGGAGTTGTGGTACTGTTTCTCTTGTTCCCGCCTTCCTTGCAAGTGTTGCTGGGCTCTGTAGTTCTCTTCCCTTTTCATCAGTCTCCTCCTCCTTTTTCCCCTCTGAGGGTTTTTCTCCTTTCCCCGCTTACTGTCACTATCAGCTCTTCTCTGCCTTCCTTCTACCTCCTCCTTACACAATGTATAACAGTCAAATGACACTTATCTGAATAGATCAGAGCATGACACTGCTTGACACAGCCTTCATTTTGTTTTCTTCCTCAGGAGCAGATCCCTTCTAAAACAGACTTTGGTGTCCTATGATATTCAGCCATGGAAACTTGTACAATTCAATTCAAGATGGTACACCACCTGAGTCTCATTGTCTCAGTTTGTGCCTCTTCCAGCTATCTTGGCCAAGAATTTTGTCTTCAATTCCAATCATGGACAGTCTGCCGTATGAAATGAAGACCTAATATGTATGAGCAAATGGACAGGAAGCAGAATGAGAATATGATAAAGATATTCAAATACTTCAAAAGCACCAACAATGCACAAAAAGCAATGAAAAGGAACTTTTAGGACAAGTGGTCATGGTATCAATTCAGAACAGGAAATTTAAAAGGGAAATTATCAATGTGGGCTATCATTAAGGCAGGTTATTTTACCGTAAGTCATGGTATTTTAGCACAGGGTTTCATTGCATAAAATGGGACCTTATGCTAAAATAGCAACACATGAGGTAAAATAACCCATCTTACTAGAAGCCCACATTGAGAACTTCCCCCTTTAGTTATAACATTATATACATCTTCATAGATATACACAGATACACAGTAAAGCCTTCCAGTGAAAGTGATAAACTCCAAAAGAGTAACAGAATTCATGTATGTGAGGAAAGACCTGAGATTAGATAACGTCTGTTGCATAACATCAGGAATGGGAAAGTTAAATAGACCTTGCCTGCTTTATCAGATATCATATTCTATGTTCTAATTATACTTTATTAAAAGGGCCTCTAAATGTTCTCGTTTCATGGATTTTGTTTAAATCATGTGGAGGGGCATTTTCAAAATGACATCTAAATCTGATTTTAGACATTTTGCTGAAAACGTTCAAAAATCAAGTGGCGAACATATCAATTTTTGAACCAGAAAAACATATCTTTTTATTTTGAAAATAGCCATTCCTAGACTTTTTGTGCTCAGTGCATTTTTATTTTGTGACCATTATACAGAAAAAAAAATGTCCAAGGGAAAAACATAGAAAAACAAGCCATTTTGATGTATGAGGGGCCAGCATTCTTAGCAGGAAGGAAAAAAGGTACCAGTACTCATACAGGGCAACCTTAGGGGCAGGGTCACTATCTATGGCTCTGCCCTACAGTAGCCACACCCCCACAGTAGCCACACACCCCACAGTAGCCACACCCCTTAGGATCTAGGAGCCAGACTTGTAATGAGCCAGTGCACACAGACACACACACACAGACACAAATACATACGTCCATATCTCTATCTCTGCCTCCCCCGGCATGCACACACTCATAGATCTGTTGCTCACCACCCTGTATACCCTCCTGTGGCATACACTCCCCCTGATCACAGGTAGCTGTCTCCCAATGATGACTCCCACTCCCCCCCCCCCCAAACTTTATTTTCAATACTGTTCTTCAGCTTTTTATCTTCTCTACCTGCATATACCTCTCCAGCTCCTGCACCCCAGCACACTGACACCCGTTTTCGCTTCCCCTCCCCCTTCCCCTCCCCTTCCCACAGTCATTCAGTTTGCGCTTCCCCCACCTTCAGCAATATTAGAACAGAAATGTAAATGAAAGATAGAGATGCACATTTCCCAAAGCTGATATGGTCCAATTAACAAATAAAATATTTTTTCTACCTTTGTAGTCTGGGCATTTTATTCTTTCCATTCAATAAGGTCTGTGTCTCTTCTGGTTTTCTCTGTTTTTCCTGCCTTTCCACTGTCTCCTGTCTATTTGACACTTCTCTCTCCATGTCTTCCATCCATCTTCTCTCTATGTCCCTATCTGTCTTCTCCAGCATCTCGCCTGTTGTCCCTGTTCCTATCCCCCCCCCCCCCCATGTCCAGCATCTGTTGTTTTAGTGTCCCTATCCCCTCTTATAGTCAGCATTGCTCCTCTGTGTTCCTATCCTTTCCCCTGTGATCAACAATGCCCCTATGTGTTCCTGTCCCACCCTTTGTCCACCACTGCCTTGTGTCCCTATCTCTATTCTTACTCCATGCCCAACATCTCTTGTCTGTGCCCTGTCCCTCCCCTCTCTTCCTTTCCTCCCACACCCCAGGTCCAGCATATCTCCCTCTCTCTCCCCTGAAACCCTTCATAGGCTGATATAACTCCCTCTCTCCATCTGTGGGTCCAACATCTCTCCTCCTCTGTTCCAAACCCTGATTCAGTCTGTCTCTTCCCTCCCCAAGTCTGGTCTTTCTCTCTCTCTCTCTCTCTCTCTCTCTCTCTCTCTCTCTCTCTCTCTCTCCCCCCCTTGTGTTCCCTTCCTGCCAGGTCCAGCACATCTCCATCTCTCTCCAGCCTCTCTCCCAACCCAGGGTCCAGCAGTCTCCATCTGTCTCCAGCCCTCCCACCTCAGGGTCCAGCAGTCTCTATCACTCTGTAGCCCTGAGCCCTCACCAGGGTCCATCAATCTCCCCATTCCTTCAACCCCCCCCCCCAACCCAAGGTCCAGCACATCTATCTCTTCTCCCCTTACCCCAGGGTCCAACAAATCTGACTCTTCTGTTCTCCCCCCTCCACCCACCAAGGGTTCAACACCATCCCTCCTCAAGTTCAGCATTTCTCTGTCACTGCCCCCCCCCCCCCCCCCCCCCCAGAAAACTTGCCTCTGATCCTCACTATCAGCAGCAGCAGCCTGGGTCCTGCCTTCATGGAAGAAGGAAGTTACTTCAGAAGGCAGGGCCAGCAGAGGAAAGGCCCCGATGTTGGTGAGAGCAGCGAGTCTTGAAAGGCTGCCATTGCTATTAGTTAAAATCAGTGGCAAGTTTCCCAGGGAGAGGAGGGGAGGGGAAAGTTGAAAGGGAGATATGCTGAATTCAGGAATGATGGGGACAGGAAGAGAGATGCCAGCTGGACCCAGCAGGGGAGAGAGAGGAACTGCCAGCAGGGACAAAACCTAGGCGCCAGGTCAGATTTTTTTAGGTACCATGGTGATTTGGCAACTGGGGTTTGTCAAGCCTTGAGTTATTTGTTTGGATTATTGTTGAATATTTACCTTTAGGCTACCTTACTATGAACACTAAATCTTCTATACAAAGAGGAAATTGAAAAACTGAATGCTCGTCTCACAATAATAAGAAAAATGTAACATTCCTCTACTATGACAGAACTCTCACCCTTTTAAAAATGAGATTAATGTCTAGGACTTTCTAGGATGTACACAGAACCCACCTATGCATCAAACATCCAATTATATATAAAATAAAAAACAAAACCCCCACCACACACATGAAAACAGGACTTTTTCAGGTCCACATGGAGGGGCATAATCGAACGGGGACGACCATCTCTAAGGGCGCCCATCTCTAAGGTCGACCTAAATGTTGAGATTTGGGTGTCCCTGACTGTATTATTGAAATGAAAGATGGACGCCCATCTTGTTTCGATAATATGGGTTTCCCTTCCCTTCGCCGGGATGTCCTTAGAGATGGTCGACCTAAATGTTGAGATGGTCGACCTTAGAGATGGCTGTCCCCAGTTTTCGGCGATAATGGAAACCGAGGACGCCCATCTCAAAAACGACCAAATCCAAGACATTTGGTCGTGGATGGAGCCAGCATTCGTAGTGTACTGGTCCCCCTCACATGCCAGGACACCAACTGGGTACCCTAGGGGGCACTACAGTGGACTTCACAAATTGCTATCAGGTGCATAGCTCCCTTACCTTTGGTGCTGAGCCCCCCAACCCCCCCAAAGAAACCCACTCCCCATAACTGTACACCACTACCATAGCCCTAAGGGGTGAAGGGAGCACCTACATGTGGGTTCAGTGGGTTTCTGGTGGGTTTTGAAGGGCTCAATTTACCAGCACAAGGGTAACAGGTAGAGGGGGGATGGGCCTGTGTCCGCCTGCCTGAAGTGCACTGCACCCACTAAAACTGCTCCAGGGAACTGCATACTGCTGTCATGGAGCTGGGTATGACATCTGAGGCTGGCAAAAAAAAAATTACTTTTTTTTAGGGTGGGAGGGGGTTGGTGACCACTGGGTGAGTAAGGGGAGGTCATCCCCAATTTCCTTTGGTGGTCATCTGGTCAGTTTGGGCACCTTTTTGAGGCTTGGTCGTGAAAAAAAATGGACCAAGTAAAGTCGACGAAATGCTCATCAGGGACACCCTTCTTTTTTCCATTATCGGCCGAGGACGCCCATCTCTTAAGCAAGCCCCAGTTCCGCCTTCGCTATGCCTCTGACATGCCCCCGTGAACTTTGGTCGTCCCCGCGATGGACTGCAGTTGAGGACGCCCAAAATCGGCTTTCGATTATGCCAATTTGGGCGACCCTGAGAGAGGGACGCCCATCTCCCGATTTGTGTAGGAAGATGGGCGCCCTTCTCTTTCGAAAATGCCCCTGATATTCATAACATTTACCAACCACACAAAATATAATCCTTCCACAGAATTTTAGGAACTGCCTGACTTCATGCTTAGAACATGCATGTACTGCTAGAAGAAATGGATGGCTGAGCACAGCCAGAGTGGTGGGGAGCAAAGGAACAAGCTCCTGCTGCTGTTCAATGATATCAAATGTAGCAACTAGGGGAAGGTGAAAAAAAGAGGGCAAATGCCGGGGCTTAAAGAAGAAGACTGATGGTGGAAGATGGTAGGAGATGGGGATAGGGGTGGGGAAGGGGGCTAATGCTTTAAGATGCTGGGGATTAGGTAAAAGATAATGATGAAATACATTAAAATACAAATACATTTCTAAAAAATATATATTTATTTTATTTTTTATTTGTTACATTTGTATCCCACATTTTCCCACACATTTGCAGGCTCAATGTGGCTTACATAATACCGTGAAGGCATTCGCCAAGTCCGGTATGGGAATAGTACAAAATGTTATGGTGGGATAGGGAAGATAAGATAAGTGGACTTCAGAAATTGCTCCCAGGTTCATAGCTCCCTTATCTTATGTGCTAAGCCCCCCCAAACCCCCCAAAAACCCACTCCCCACAACTGTACACCACTACTATAGCCCTAAGGGATGAAGGGGGCACCTACATGTGGGTACAGTGGGTTTCTGGTGGGTTTTGAAGGGCTCACATTTATCACCACAAGTGTAACAGGTAAGGGGGGGTGGACCTGGGTCCACCTGCCTGAAGTGCACTGCACCCACTAAAACTGCTTCAGGGACCTGCACACTGCTGTCAGGGAGCTGGGTAGGACATTTGAGGCTGGCAAAAAATAATCAAAACATAACATAAAAGCACAATATATACTAAAAAAAACAATAACCCCAAAAGAACATTACCAATCTGATCAAATAATAAATTTGATATCCTACTTCCTACTTAAACAAAACATTGTTGAAAGAACCACGTTTTCAAGAGTTTCTGAAAACCCAGATAAGAAGGGTCATTGCAAATTTCATCAGTAATGAGTTCCAAAGAGAAGGCCTAATATAAGAGAACACTCTCTTTCTAATAGTTGAAAGTTTTATCACATCCAAAGCTGGAAGCTGAAGAAGGCCTTTCTGAGATGAAGTGTCTGTGGAGGCATAACTTTTTCGAAAGATAGACTGGAAGGTGCAAATGATAAGACTTCCACACCAAGCATAGAGTGTTAAAGGTCATATGAGCTGTCACAGGAAGCAAATGCACCTGGTGCAAAACTGGCATAATCACCCAGATTCTATATATGGAACTCAAAATTATGCAATTGTGCAATTTAACTGAAAAACAAACCAATTAGTGCCATTAATTGGGCACTAATAATCAATTATTGCTGCTAATTGGCAACGATTAGAATTTGCGCCCACATTTTGCTAGGCGTATTATATAAAAATGCACATGTAAATTCTAGTGTGCAGATTTGAAAATGGGGTGTGGCTATGAGAGGGGCATGGGAGGATCATGGGCATTCCAAGAATTTGCATGCACTTTTATAGAATGCACCTGATCAGCACGGAGGTTTACATCAGGTTTCAGTTGGTTTAAATCCTCGAGCCTAAAAGTTAGGTGCAGCTATTCTATAAATGGCACCCAATTCAGAGTTACTCTAAAGTAAACAGGGAAACCAAACTCATAAGATAATAATCCAACCTAATAAAGGAGTTTGAGAAATAGACGAAGTTTTTGTGCTGTGGTAGGGTACAGGGGAACAACTTAGTGATTTTGTGCAAGATCTCAATAGTTGTCATTCTACTATTAAATTTGAATACAACTCCCATGCTGATCATATCAACTTTTTGGATGTTCTAGTTAGAAAGGAAAGTGGGGTATTGAGAACAGAAGTCTTTGTCAAGCCTACCGACAGAAACTCACTATTAAAATATGATAGTTTGCATCCTCACCATCTTAAACATAGCTTACCTTATTCACAATTCCTGCGTTATCGTAGGATTTGTGACACTTCTCAACAATATCAAGAATCGGCTGGAGAGCTATGAAATAAATTTAAAGAAAGAGGCTATCCGGATAAGTTGGTGAAACAATCTTACAAACGAGCTTTCTGTTTTTTTATGGGTTATTGATAAGGAGGTAAAGAGTTTTTCACCTCATTCGTTTTTCTCATTCTTAATGAGTTTTTTACGTCTGAGGTTTTTTTCTCTTATTCTTCCTTATGGGAACCAGTGATAATAATTGACTCCTTAAAGCATAGGGGTATTGCTTATACATTTTTGTATTTTCCTTAAGAGGAGTTCTGAGGTTCCGTTTTGATTATTTGGATCTTTAGGATTTCCGTGTTGGAGTCCTTACCATAATTTAGTAAGACACCCACAAACTAACTACTATGACCCAATTCAGAGTGCCATGTATAGAATGACATGTAGTGCTTATTTGTTTGGCACAATATTTTATTTCTGCATGTATACTTCACATTTTCCAACCCGGTGACCAGTTCAATGTGACTTACAGTTAACTTGGATGGACAGGTATCAAGGATTTTAGGAATAGACGCAGCCTGGTATTATTCAGTTAGTGATCATGTTACATGGAGTGATGAACAGGACCTTCTTGGTTATGTGATTTTGTCAGACTACTACTACTACTATTAAACATTTCTATAGCGCTACTAGGGTTTTCCTACATAGATGAGCTTTCAGATGTTTTTGAGATATTAGGTAGTTGTTCGTGGAATTTAAGTCTTTCGGAAGAGAGTTCCAAGCTTTGGTGCAGATGTATGTGAAGCTGGTTGTATATGTAGATTTGTATCTTAGACCTTGGCTTTCGGGAAAGTGAAGAGCAAGATAGGATCTAGCGTTCTTATTTGCTTTGCGTATTGGTAGATATATAGAATTTGGTCCAATATAATCAAAATTCCGCTTCCAGTCTGGCCTCAGTGTTTTGCACCAGTTGCAATCTGTGCAATCCAGTGTTACTCAATCCTTGAAAAAGAGAATTATAGTAATCTAATCTTCTTATTATCAAAGCATGAACAACCTTTAGCAGATTACATTCAGCTCATACAAGTTTCAACTGTTATATCATTCTAAGATGAAAAAAACTGACTTCACTGCATTTCCAGTTTGTAAATTAAACTTATCATCACATCGAAAACCTAAAGTCACCTGAAGCTAAGGCCAGGTTTTGGTATGCCTTACAGAGTGAGAAGTGGGAGGCGAGAGAGTGTCCAGGACAGAATAACTTCTAAGATTACTGACGTCAGACAGGGGCGGGCCCAGCAGGAGAAAGACGCGCCATCGAAGCTGGGCGAAGGCAGCCATCAGCTTTCTTCTTGCCCGTGCAGCGCCTTCGGACAGAGGAGAGAGGCGCTGCACGGGCACGGTAAGAGGGAGGGGGGCCCGATGGAAGAGGGGAATGGCGGCGACGACCCCAAAAGGGGGCGGGGCACAGGACGGAGGATGTCGGGAGGCGGAGCTGAGGTGAGAGAGTAGTGAGGAAGGGAGGGGGGCAGGGGCTGCTCGAATTTTGCTTTTTCGGGGTGGGGGGAGCGGCGGAAAGTGGCGAGCAGCGGGGGGGGCAAGGCCGTCCGTACAGGACGCTCCTGATGAGCGCCCTTGCCCCCTCCCGATCCTTTTTTTATTTTTATTTATTTTTGTTTTTCTGACGTCCTTTGGACCAATCACAGCGCTTTTAGCTCTGCTAATGCGCTGGGATTGGCTCAAAGTTTGTTTATTTTTTCTCTTAATGATTTTTCCTGCCACAGAGCTGACCTAACGAGTGGTCCAGACCTCTCGTTAGTTTTCCTGCCTTTTTCCTGCGTAAAGGCAATCGGAAAAGGTTAGTGCATGTCGTTTTCACACTAATTGCTCATCTCCATTCCGTTTTCGTTAGCTGCTGGCTTCCTCGGTAAAAGCCCTTTGATGCATGCAACGGATCAAATTTTCCTCGTTGGAGAGTCATTAAAGGCTCATTTAGCTTTAGTGCATCTGCCTCTATGTTACTTCATTCCCTATTTATTGCCCAGATCACTGCGTTCCACACAGCAATATTTACCGGTAGTACCCTCTTTTAGGAATCAATTACAGACTCTATTTTCAGTGTAATGGGCCCCCCTCTCTGGAATCGCTTACTTAGCTTTTTTTTGTGTCTAGAGCCTTCATTCTTACAATTCTGAAAAAAAAATTAAAGGCTTTCCTATTCAGGGATGCCTTTTGGAGATTGATGCAACAGATTGGTGTGGGGGAGGGGAGGACTTTGCAGAGCGGTTATGAGTGCACCTCGAACATGTAGTGTTCCCTCTAATTTCTGTATTAATCATGATTGTATTTTTCTCTTTTTGTTCAGTCTGTTATTTTTAAATTGTATTATTCCATTGTAAACCACTGTGTTGGGACTTAGCAGTAGTATATTAAGTTTAATAAACTAAACTGTAGTATTATAGGAAGAGACAGCTTCATTGACAGACTTGGAAAACACAGTGGATCAGAAGAGAGATGAAACAGAGGTGAAGAGAGTGCAAAAGTCAATAGCCTGAAAATTGCTAGATGTGTTGGTGGTGATTGGACAAGACTGAAAGGGAGAGTGATTGTGTATGAAAGTTATCAGATGAAGGTCAAAGAAAGGAAGAAATGAGGTGGAGAACTTTGATAGTGAACAGTTGAAGAAGACAAGATTGAAGCAGTGGCCATACTGATAAGTAGCGGTAGTAGAGAATTGCTACAAGCTGAATGATAAGGTTAAAGCAAGAAATCTGGGGGCATAAGAATCAGAGGGTTAATTAGCATGAATGTTAGAGAATGAGAGAAGAAGATGGTTCAAGAAAGAACGAAAACCAGAAGTCAAGGTCATTGATAAAGGAAGAAGGGGACTTATCAAGGGGTTGATAAAGGACCGCTACCCAGAGAAACAGTGGAGTGAATAGGTGGCTGGAGTAGACATAAAAGGAAGAAAGAAGTCAGAGTGAGATGGAAGAAGTTGAAACCTACAAGAAGGAAAGAGTGGTAGCCTGGATGCACTGCTGCAGCCAACAAATGAGGTGTATTGGAGAAAAGATAACCTCTGTGACGGAGAGCACCAACCAAGGCATAGTCTTCAGGGGAAAGCCAAGTCTCAGAGCAAGAAGATGCAGAGTATAAGAGATAAAGGGTTGTGAGTACAGGCAAGTTTGTTGGAGACAGAGCGGACATTCTACAGGGTATATGAGAAAGGGAGAGAATGGGGGAAAAGGAAAGGAATAGGAATAAAATTGGAGAGGTTACTTTGGGCCTGTACAGGTGGGGTGAGAGTTTGAAGGGTGAGGATTGGGATTGATATGCTCAGTTTATAGAAGGAAAAGGAGCAAGAGAATACAGAGAATAGTAAGGGAGACATGACAACAAAGATAAAGATGAAATGTGCTCAGACAGAATTGAGATGGCTAAATGAAAGGAAGAAAACATTGAAGCTCAAGAGCTGAGGAGAAGGTATAAGATAAAATGAATGGTAAGGTGACGAAAGTAGAAAATTAGTGTGGCCTTACCAATGGGGGAATGAGTCTGGGAGGAGTGCCATTAAGCACACAACACCAGGAAAGCAGTCATATAGAACTCAAAGGCCTATGGTTTATGGATAACTTAGCAGTCCTTCCTCAGAAGTGGAAGGAGCACTGGGGTAGCAGGAACAGAGACCCAGGGTGGAGTTGACAGTCACAAAACCTCCCTAACACCTGGCAGGCAGCAGGAAGGCACACACGGCAGCAAGAGCAGAGGCTCAGAATGGACCTGTGTATTACCCCAGAGGATGGTGGCAGGAATAATCAGATGGGCTATTAAATATCCTCAGCACTTAGCAGGCAGCCAGAAAGAACACAGGGTAGCAGAAGCAGAGCCCCAATTTGTTCAGGGAGAACCTTGAAGCTACCCTAGAGAACAATGGGAGAAATATACAGATGGGATACAAAACCTCCCCAGAACCTGGTAGGCAGTTGGAAGGACCACGGGGTAGCAGAAGCAGATGTCCAAGTGGTTTAGCATTAGAGGCCAACTGAATTTTGATTTCAATTTTGGTTATGGTGCCACAACCAGCTTAAAATCCTTTTTCTGCATAGTTTCGTTTTTGGCTGAAAATGACCATGTGTTTGCAGTGGAAGCTGAAAATTTGTGCTTTGCCCCATTTGTCTCACTCCCTTTCTCCCCTCCCCCCACCCAGGAGTTGCTCCTCCTCTCGGACTCCTGAGTGCCTCCTCCTCCCCCTTCCATAGGCTCCCCTGGGCCTATCCTACAATCCCTGGTGGTCTACGGGTGCAGTAGTCCCCAGTTGCTCCTGCCCATTCTGGCTCTGCTCTCAAAATGACTGCCTCAACTGGAGCATCACTCCTGCCCAGACTACACTACTAGACCAACAGAGATTGTACAGTAGTCCTGGGGGGGGGGGGGGGGGGAAGGGGCTACTCTTTGTATTATTATTAATAATTATTATTTTTTTTATTATTTTGTACTGAGATTGCAAGTAATACAGTTATGATTTTGCACAATAGTTTATATGTTAAATAGAGTGCTCCAAATAAAAGTTTTTGATAGAAAATTTTAGCAAGAATTTAATTGTGTGAATTTGTGGTGATAAGCTTTTTAGGAATTAGCTTCTCTGTGGAACAGCAGAGAGATGCAGACTGCAAGCATTAGCAATCCCTAGTGGCCCTCACTGGTTCACATACACACAACCAAACTTGAGTTGTCAGTTTTGGTCCAAAATCAGGTGATGAATTTCAGCTGAAAGCTTTTACACAGTTTCAGGGTTTTGATCAGTCTCTATTCAGCGCGCACCTTTGAGTCGCACTGTGGGATACTAGGAGAAATGTGAAAATGATTCCAAAACTTCCCCAGCACCGACTAATAAGCTTTGTAATCCTTTTGTCCCCATAACAGAAGTGTTCAAATGAGGTTTAGAAATGTTCCTGGAGGAAAAGTCCATGTTTATCCACATCTACCCTAGCTGAGATAATAAGTAATCAACTCCCTGACCTCATGTGCAACTTTCTTTAAATTAGTCACCTTATTTTCTATCTTCTCGTACTCTCTTACCTATCTATATATTCCATCTTTGCTTATACCTTACACTGTTAATTAAAATGTCCTATTACATACTGTGTTGACATTGTAAGTAACACAGTAACATAGTAGATGACGGCAGAAAAAGACCTGCATGGTCCATCCAGTCTGCCCAACAAGATAGGGACACCTAACCCTGTTATTGGTGCAGAGATTTATTTTTCTCCTGGTAAAGGGCTTCTAAAACAGACACCATGTTATGGGACTCATGTGCTCAGTAGTATACTATGCCATACTTTGTATTATTTGAATATTTTTACTGTTGTAATTGTCTATTGCTTATGTTTGATTTATTCTTACTGTACACCGCCTTGAGTGAATGCTTTCAAAAAGGTGGTAAATAGATCCAAATAAATAAATAAATAAAACTATTAACTAGATCATCCCTGGAAATGAGCTATTTAAAAAAAAAAAACCTGCTTTTTGAGATCTGCTGAACAGACCCAGACTGGCCACACGATGCTGTGCACAATGGGCATTGGTCTGATATAGTATGAGTTATGATAATGGATTCTACACTCTGGGCCTCCAGGAGTGTGGCTCCTGTTGGAGACTGTACCCCATTTGCTTTAAGAACTGAAAGTAGCTAAATCATCTTCTGTAAAAGCTTAAAGACCTGTTTATTGGGGAAGCTTATCCCCCCCCCCCCCCCCCCCCTTTAACATCTTATGTTGGAGATGTCAATGTATCTGTATTTTACTTTGATCCTGTTAGATCCTGTTGGATATTTGAATTTTATGTTTTAAGATTTTATAATCATAATTGAACTTCTGTTTCTTGATAAATGTTTTGCTAGGGTTTGGTTTTTAGTAGATTAGAATTTGAAGGGTTGTTCTGTTTATTTTGTTTTGTATTTCAATTCTATGACTCTGAATTTAATCTGCTCCATTAGATAGTTTTTGTTACCACTGGAATGCTGTATTGTCGAACTGCTTAATTAATTAATTCATTTGTTCATGCTTTTTATTTAAGTAGTACTTGTTTGATTAATTTTGATGCCTGAATTGTGCCTTGAAATTAATGATTGCCTGGATAATAGTGGAATAGAAATGTCTATTTAAATTAAATTACAGCACATGTTAAAAAAAAAAGGACAGTTCAGTGACTGAAGTGTATTGTGTTTAATGTCTTGCCATTACTGAAAGATGCTTTGTAGGTTTCTTCCACCAATTCCAAATGGTGGTGACATCCTGAGAGTAAATCCATTTATCCAAAAAGGGATAATGAGTGTCATCCATATTATAATCAAACTGATACTGAGTCTGAATGGACTTGCCATAAAAACTGATATAAAGGGGGTTTTGTTGTTTTTATTACATTTGTACCCCGTGCTTTCCCACTCATGGCAGGCTCAATGTGGCTTACATGGGGCAATGGAGGGTTAAATGACTTGCCCAGAGTCACAAGGAGCTGCCTGTGCTTGAAGTGGGAACTGAACTCAGTTCCTCAGGACAAAGTCCACCACCCTAACCACCAGGCCACTCCTCCACTGCACCATCTTAAAATATTTTGGATAGTCTGAATCTGAGTGTTCAAGTACAAGAGAACCATATCTGTGCAAGTGGAAATTATTCAAAGGCAAAATTGACCCCTGATTGTTCACAGAAGCCTGAATCATCTACTGGCAGAGGGGAACATAAGTAAAAGCTAGTCCACAGGCACCCCTGTTAGAGAAACATTTTTTTAAAAAAGGTCAATTATGAATGCATTAACAACAAAACATTTGTATTAAATAAGAGCAACATGCATTATACCTTTTTAACTGCTTATTTTTGCCTTTGATTCCTTTAGTTGACATTTTAAGTTGCCAATGGGGAGAGCAGGAGAGTGCAGAAAAGCAAGTGTGCTTTCTCTCATAGTCACTAATTTAAGACTGATGAGTGATAAATTAATATCAATTGGAGCAAATAGATATAGCGCAGAGTTTTCAATGATCAGTGCACCAGAGGGCTGGTATGTTCTGTGCATCACTTCCTTGTTGTGTGGATTGTACACAGAAAACTTCACTGTGACGTTAACAGCACGATCACACCTTGAAGTGTTTATAGCCCTAAAAGAGACCATTGACTGGCATGTCTTTCTTCAAGACGTCAGGCATTTTGCTGGTCGTAAATTTCGCTCTGGTTTGCAGGTGCAAACTTGTAACACCTATTTCATCTCCGGAAGGGAAACGTCAATAAGTATGAAAAGAACATTGGTATTATTTTAGTAGTTTTAGTTACCATACCAATACCAATTGAATGGTCTGTAGAAACAAAAAAAAAAATAATGCTGCTGTCTTAGAATGAATTTGGCAAAAGACACAATTATGACGTTTCCTCTTTGGTTTCATTGTTGTTCTTTTTACTTCCATACCATTATAGTTACCAGGTGGCTGACGTGTGTGTGTTCGTAAAAGAATATATATATATATATATATATATATATATATAAGTGCATCCAAATGGACTAACTACAATCACTCTACCCTAGATTTTTAAACCGAAATTTAGTGCAGCTTCTGAACTTTTTGTAATTGACCTCTGAATGAAAAATGTGGCTAGAATTGAAGGATGGAATATGCATAACTTTTGCTTTTTTGTTTTGTTTTTCTTTTCCGGTGTTGTATGGTGTACGTAATGCCATCCAAGATAGACAGACAGACAGACAGATATCAACAGGCACCCAACAAAATATTTGGTGAAGAATCGTCATGTCTCCTCGCTATCTCAGTAGATATAGGTGTAAAAGTATAGTAGCTTCAATGTGTGAATAATTTTCAGTAAGGAGTTACACTAACTAGGAAAGCTTTTAGCACATTATCCACTGGCAATTGGACTATAATCTAATTGTCAATCACGGGCCTTCCTAGAGCATTTCTGTTTGCGCCACTGCATTTCCATCTAGGAGGTAGTTAATGAGTTTGTGGGGACTACCCTGTGAGCCTCTAAGCCGCCTTCCAAAGTAGGTGACATCGAGGTGTTTTTGAACATTTGAGGCAGCGGGATGGCAGCTGATGCAAGTCAATGTAAAGGGGTTCTAGTCTAGGGAAATATCTGATGCCTAGTTTAAAGTGATTATGTAATTAGGTACTTCTCTTGTACTTTTTATTAGTATGTATATGTATCATCTGAACGATTGGTACATGTTCTCTTTTTTATTGTTACTTGCATTGAATTATATGTGATATTTGCGGTTTATAAGTTTTGTATAATAATATAGTGACACAGGCACTTTTTTTTGCCTGTTCTGATTTATTTTTAATTATTTAAAAAAAAACTACTGAATTAGAAAACTAATATTTATGCAGATTTTAGTTTAATTTCCATCCCTCTGTTTACTAATTTCATCATGGTGAGAGAGAGCACTGCTTTTGGGTAACATCTTTATTTAAAAACAGAAAAACAAAATCATAATTTGTGACACATTATTTTAGCTGCTCAGTTCTGCTCTTTGCTGACGGCGTACACTTACTTTAATCCAAAGCACTTCTGTGTAGCTGCCACAGGGGATCTGGGTACATTATAGCACTCACTGGAAACGAAGAATTTCACGGTGATTGATGATCATTTTTTAGCAAACCAGTTTAGAGGCCATAATGGTCGGATGTGGTTAACATTAGAGCTGATTTTAATTCAATGCGCACGCACTTTACTGTGCTCCGCACAGCTTTTCAAATGCTACCAGGAAAGTCAGTTTCAAAAAGAAATCGTTTCTATTGCAGCGAGTTACTTGGGGATGAGATATAAGCAACAAGAAAGTGACTAAACAAACATAATAAAGAAAATTGCCTGAGTCCAGCTGATATCTAACAGGATGATGAGTACATATGCTCAAACAATTCATTCGCTACTAACAGGAAATAAATTATCCCAAATTTAAAAGAAATCTTTAAAATGTATAATTTATAAATATGTCAAAATACCGTTAGATGACAACTGAAAATAAAATGGGCTTTTGAACAATTTGCGCGTTGCTTTCCTGACGTTTAGTCCTCCTTGTATATGAAGCTTTTAGCTGGGGTTTTTTCACTCGCCCTCAGCAGTGTTTAAACGTCTTGTTAACACTTGTGTATTCTGCGCGTCCATCGGCAAGAGGTCTGACTCTAATTTATGCGTGCATCCACAGAAATGAAAAGCCGCAGAGGCTTGGATTTTACGGGTACACTAATTGCTAAAAGGTATCTATTTTAAACTCACAGTGGTGAGATAGGGACGCGCCTGGAGAACTAAAGGCCTTCATTCCTTAAGATCACTATATAATCAAACGGTATTCAAGAGACTGAAGAAAGGGGCAAAACAACAAAATAATAATAATGTAGACATAATGAAAACCAAGACAAGCTATATTACTAAAAAAAAAAAAAACTGCAGTATTCTGCAAAGAGAGAGCACTATAACAGCACTAGAGAGGATTAGAGCAGGAAGTGGAAGTCAAAGCTGCAGAGAATTAATTAAAATGGATCTCGCACGAGACCAGCGAGGCTGCACGTTCTACAACCCCTAAAAGGGTGCACCGTGAGTTTGATCCTCGAGTACTGCACATGCCGCAGAAAATTGTCTGATGTACGAGCCTTAGCCCTGGAATGCTTAGAAGTATGTGTGCCTGCTGCACCTCAGTAAAATCAACTCCCTTCCACCGTGCAAAGGTTTTCCTTCTTCCAGTGAATTCTGGAAATCCAAGCCGGAGGAATCAGGCTGCTTTATTCACCTGAGGTACTGATATTTATGGGACATAATTATCAATTTAGACAACGAAACAAAGAAGGGCTTCTTTCGGACGTGACCTTGATTAACCGGAAACTGGTGTAGCATCACGTCATTTTAAGACAAGCAAAAAAAAAAACAGGAGGTGCGGAGGAAAGGTTACCAGCAAACCCCTTAATGGAGGTGAGGGGAGTGGGCAAGGCTAGCAGGTTTTATCCAAGAGATTCTGAGGCAAGTAAATAAGCACCAGCAGGAGAGGCTGTGATTGAATCTGTGCCAAAATGTTGGCCTTTGGTGAGGAATAAAAGGAAGGAGGAGGAAGTTTGAAGATTATGGGGACAGACATTACAAGTATTCCAGCACCATTTCACACAGGGGCAGCCGAATATCTTTGTAGTTGGAGGTGCCAGACAAAACCAAACTCCAGCCTCACCTCAAGCTCTCCAGTTGCTGATGCTGCGATGGGCAATTGGTGAGGCCATAACCCCTATGGGCCATTCTATCCCACTGTCTCACAGCTTTCAGCTTTTTAGATTTGAATTATTCTCTCTGATCTGTCACATAATTTCCCTGTCCGGTGCTGCCGCCCCCCCCCCCCCCCCCGACACATGTTCACCAATTACTTTAGGATTTATTTATCGCGTTTCTGAAGAAATTCACTCAAGGCGTGTGCAGTAAAATATACAGGAATAGCACACTATCTATGTAACAACATATACTCACCTATATACAGGAATAGTATATCCTATATATGCACATATGTATATGGTTTCTGTAGGGAGAAAGTGGCTGCTCAGGTCGAAGGTAATAAATTATAGAAACAAGGAAAAGTGTTCCCAGAGTCGAAGGCGTCTAGACAAAACTAATTTCCTTATCTGGGGGCTGATAGAAAATAAGGTTTCTGGGCGGGGGGCCGGGGAGAGGAGGATTGCTAAAAATAAACTCAAGATGATGTAATAGCAGGAGGTATGTGTTAGGCTTGGGGGGGAGGGGGTGCCCCCTTTTTTATCGGATCCAACCCAACTCATTGCCATTTACATCTAACACAACTGAACACTGATTTGATTTTTTTTTTTTTTTCGTACTGGTTTCAAGAGATCAGCTTTTCGGAAGGAAACATGTCCTACCTTCTCACAGACTTCTATCAGGGATTGGAACAAACTAGATTGCATCAATGTTAGTCCCAGGCTTTACTGATATTATTACACGACAATCAAGACAGTCTGTACTTTACACGTCTTGGCACCGCAGAGTCCTGTTTCTCGAGGAATCTCATACTGTATCTCCTGTGCTGTGGTTTGTACTGAGAATAAATTATTTGCCTCTTTTTACTCTGTATTCCCCCCAAAAAAAGGACTGCGGATTTGCCGTATGTTGAACTCTGTTCCAAAGGCTATATCCATAGATATGCGATAAAAGCTTGGAAATATTTTCCCTGGCAACCCCAGTTGTTGATTTTGGAGGGGAAGATATTTGAATTATGTGAATATGGTAACGCTACATCACCTCAAAACGCGAGATTTGATAAACCCACACACAAAGGGCAACCCCAGAAACTCCGAAATGTGTTTGGACAGGTCACGCCCCTAAAATGATGCGCTTCAAAGGCGAACGGAGTATGGGGCAGTTCAGCTAAACCGCAGACAGTCGGCATAATGTGTATCACATTTTGAGACACTGAAACTAAGGGTGGCAAAGTAATACAAGGTGAAATCACACGCACGGACTAGACAACTGTGATTCCCCAGACTGAGAGCTGTAGAGAAGGAAATCTTTTAGTTAAAATTAAATTAGAGGTGATGGTATCTTTATTTACATAAGTACTCCCAGTTTTTGAAACAGGCAGTGTCTTTACCTGAAGACTTCAGTAAAGCTAATGGAGGCCGCTCCTTTTTCTTAATTCGGATTATGTAATTTCGATCGTTCAAGTTATTGTGGGCTTTGGGGAACTGGAGAGGAACGACTGCCAATAAATACAGTAGCTGGGCAGCATTTGAAAGAAAAACCCTCTAAAATTCGTTTTATTTTAGTCGGAAATTTATGGCGATTTTACAATCGGCTATATCTGCTAAAAGACTGTTTTTACTTTTATTATAGGGACTCCAACAAGTACAACATTATCAAAGGCAGATAGAATAACATTTCTATTTTCTTCGGTTAGAGACAATCTTTCAGAAACTGATGGGAGTACCACTAACTCAGAGCAAGTAACGTAACCCAGGTCTTAAACGATTTGATTATTCCACCAGCACCATCAGGTCTGCCAGAGCAAACCTTTCTTTCCAAAGATAACAGGAAAATACAACAAACGTCTTCCAAAGTCATTAACCCTAAAGAGGGGACTACCTCCCCCCCCCCCCCACTCTACTACTACTACTTAACATTTCTAGAGCGCTACTAGGGTTACGCAGCACTGTACAATTTAACAAAGAGAGACAGTCCCTGCTCAAAGAGCTTACAATCTAATAGACAAGTGAACGGTCGGTCCGATAGGGGCAGTCAAATTGGGGCAGTCTGGATTCACTGAACGGTAAGGGTTAGGTGCCGAACGCAGCATTGAAGAGGTGGGCTTTAAGCAAAGACTTGAAGACGGGCAGGGAGGGGGCTTGGCGTAAGGGTTCAGGAAGGTTGTTCCAAGCATAGGGTGAGGCGAGGCAGAATGAGCGGAGCCTGGAGTTGGCGGTGGTGGAGAAGGGTACTGAGAGGAGGGATTTATCCTGTGAACGGAGGTTACGGGCGGGAACGTAAGGGGAGATGAGGGTAGAGAGGTAGTGAGGGGCAGCAGACTGAGTGCATTTGTAGGTAAGAAGGAGAAGCTTGAATTGAATGCGGTATCTGATCGGAAGCCAGTGAAGTGACCTGAGGAGAGGGGTGATATGAGTATATCGGTTCTGGCGGAATATGAGACGTGCAGCAGAGTTCTGAACAGACTGAAGGGGGGATAGATGGCTAAGTGGGAGGCCAGTGAGGAGTAAGTTGCAGTAGTCCAGGCGAGAGGTAATGAGAGCGTGGACGAGAGTTCGGGTGGTGTGTTCAGAGAGGAAAGGGCGAATTTTGCTGATGTTAAAGAGGAAGAAGCGACAGGTCTTGGCTATCTGCTGGATATGCGCAGAGAAGGAGAGAGAGGAGTCAAAGATGACTCCGAGGTTGCGGGCAGATGAGACGGGGAGGATGAGGGTGTTATCAACTGAGATAGAAAGTGGAGGAAGAGGAGAAGTGGGTTTTGGTGGAAAGACGATAAGCTCGGTCTTGGACATGTTCAGTTTCAGGTGGCGGTTGGACCCTTAAAAAAAAAAAAAAGTTTTAATCTGGCTTCAAATTCATCTGTCAAACAAAGCCCAAGGTGTGCTGCACCTACATACTTGTGCTAACTATGACAACCATAGGACAACAGGGTTGAGCAGTGAAAAACAGGTCAGACTGGGGCTTCCACACAAATACAGATCAAGCACTGTATCCACTGTATCCACTGAGTACCACTAACTCAGAGCAAGTAACGTAACCCAGGTCTTAAACGATTTGATTATTCCACCAGCACCATCAGGTCTGCCAGAGCAAACCTTTCTTTCCAAAGATAACAGGAAAATACAACAAACGTCTTCCAAAGTCATTAACCCTAAAGAGGGGACTACCTCCCCCCCCCACTCGTAACCATACCCCCTCCCCCCCCCCCCCACACACACACACTAATAATTTATATTAAATAGTAACAACATTAACACAGATTGGTATTACAATTAGGCTGCAGCTCCCTTTATTTATAACATTTCAACATGTAAATAGCAACAGTGTTTTGCGGGGCTACACAAAGGATCATTTTACTAAGGTGAGCAAATAGTTTTAGCTCATAATAATGATTAGTGTGCTAAATAACGAGACACCCATTATATTTCTATGAGTGTATACTACATCTGTTGGTGCACCTTAGTAAATGACCCCAAAATAAAGAGTGTCAGGGGTCATGGATTTGTACAACCAAGGTGGTTTACATAGTCTATGCCTGTACTAGGTTCAAGCTCTAGGTTTCTATGCTGGGAGCAAGTGAGGGTTGGATGACTTGTCCAGGGTCAGCGGGAGCTCAGTGGGAACTGAACCCAGCTTGCTAGGTTCTCAGATCACTGCAGTAGCCATTAGGCTACTCTGCCCACTGCCCCACCTCAGCAACTAGGGCTAAAGAGATAGCATGGACTTCCATGCAAAATTTACATCCAGGTCACCTGACCCCCATCCCTTATGAGCCAATACTCCGCAGCTCAGGTATCCACCAACTGCGACATAGAAACAGAAACTTCAAATGTCCCAGAAAAACAAGACAACTTAAATAGGGCTGGGAGAGAAGGAAAGCCCTTCAACTTGGAAGAGGCTCCAATAAATAGTGCTGTGCCCAGACCACTATTGACCCCTTGAGGAGCCCAGGAAATAAGTGGACTTTGCATTTAAATTTAAAAGGAGCCAATGCAGGTTGCCCATCCAGCTTCCAATGCTCACCCTCCATCCCCCTCCCCAAACTTCTGGGAGGCCACAGAATCCCACCCATAGCAAGTCCTCATTTGACGTGAGTCACCCCTCCCAGGGTTAACTTGAATGTGTGGAGCCACAGGGATCCATACTGTCTCCCATTTTATTTAATATCTACCTCAAGCCTCTGGCTGAGCTGCTTTGGTCAATAGACACAAAATTCTACATTTTTGCTGATGATATGCAACTACTCATACCCATTGAACCAGATCTACCCACAGCTCTGAGTAAACTGACTGCCTGCCTAACTGCAACTCAGAAATGATCAAACAGCAGCAAACTTTGCGTGAACCCCAATAAAACAGAGATTCTTTGGATACCAAACACAACTGGACAAATACCCAACTTCAAAATACCTTTTGGGAAGTATGAACTCCCCCTAAAATCATAGGTCAGGAATCTTGGGATACTGCTGGACTCATCACTCACTCTGATCCCACAAATTCAAACAACCTTCAAAACTTGTCTCTATCATCTACGGCAGCTACGAAATCTCTCTCCATATATTAAAAAGACGAGTCTGATCACAGTGGTCCAAGCCATGATTTATTTATTATTTATTTATTTATTTATTTATTTATTTATTGCATTTGTATCCCACATTTTCCCACCTATTTGCAGGCTCAATGTGGCTTACATTATTCTGTAATGGCGATTGCCATGTCCGGTATGAGGAAATACAAGTTGGTAATGCATACATATTCATAAGAGGAATACAGATTATAACAGATCATGACTAGACTACTGTAGTGCAGCTCCAACTAATCCAGAATGCTGCAGCATAACTGATAGAAGGCTGCAAGCGGTGTGACCATATCACACCCTTCCTGCAAAAGCTTCACTGGCTACCAATACTCTACAGGGCTAAATTTAAAACTGCATGTCTGATTTTCAAAGTCCTCAGACAAAATAGGCCAGAGTACTTAAAGAAAAAGTTAGCCCTTTACATTATACCTTCAAGACCTCTAAGGTCCTCTCAAGGATCATCACTACCTGTACCTTCATCAAAAGAAATTGTACGATGTGATACCCACTAGTGAGCCTTCTCAGGAGTAGCCCCCATGCTCTGGAATTTACTCGCAGAGGAGCTACGTATAACTTGAGACTACCTCTACTTCAGGAAGCAGGTGAAAACCTGGCTCTTCTCCCAAGTCTTTAATACATATGGTAACTGGCTATACACATTCTCCACCTGAACTAGCTTGATACACATACTGTAACTTAGATCCTTCCCTATCTCATGCTTAACTATACAAAGAACTTGTCTTGAGTTTAGCTAACCATCAAATTATCCCAACTGACTCTGTACCACACATCTTGTTCCCATCATATATCTGCTCTTGGTCCCTCAACTATATGGTAAACTATATATTTGGCTCCTAACCACTACTCAATTCCCCTATCCTTGTTCCTTCTCACCCAGTACTTTCCTCACCCTTAATTGTCTTGTCTGTCTTTATTTTTAGATTATAAGCTCTGTCGAGCAGAGACTGTCTCTCTGTGTCAGGTGTTCAGCGCTGCGTGCGTCTGGTAGCGCTATACAAATGTTAATAATAATATAGTGCAGAAAATCTTTAACATCCTATCTATGTTAGTTGAATGTTCTAATGTGTGGTTTTAGGTGTGCCATTAGTATTATGCTATCATTGTATTATATCTCTGGTATTTGAATTCCTGTGCTGTTAAATGTGTATATTTTTGATACTGTTTCACAGTAGTTCTGTTATTACCGTTCAATTTACTGTTCTCAAGTTTACCTCATTTATTATATTTCTGTTTATTCTTGGTCATTTTACTATGTTAACAAAATTGTAAGTTTTAATTTAAACTGTACCTGCTGTACACTGCCATGAGTGAATCTCTTCATGCAGGTGGTTAATAAATCCCAATGAATAAATACATCAATAAAATTGGTCCCTCGAGACCAGCTCTTGTACCATTCCTTCTGTACAGAATTTTCTGGACTGCAGCATTCAAATTATGCTATCATTTTTTAATGGTCTTTATGACAAAACTAATTAATTGCCACCCCTGCCCTTGTTCAAAAGAGAGATCCTTCTGTCTCCATGTTTTGATATGCTTTGCAAAGAAGCTACATTTTATTTAGGATATTCAATACTTGCTTGTTATGGAAATTATATTGAGTGGCCTAGTGGTTAGAGTGGTGGACTTTGGTCCTGAGGAACTGAGTTTAATTCCCACTTCAGGCACAGGCAGCTCCTTGTGACTCTGGGCAAGTCACTTAACCCTCCATTGCTCCATGTAAGCCACATTGAGCCTGCCATGAGTGGGAAAGCACTAGGTACAAATGTAATTAAAAAAAAAAAGCCTTATTTTAGCTATCGTGTGGAAGAAACCTGCCAATGATGTATTTCAGTAGTTTCTGCAGGTAACAAGCACTGCCTTTTGTTTTAAAGTTGCTATTTCAATAATCTCTCTCTCTCTCTCTCTCTCTCTCTCTCTCTCTCTCTCTCTCTCTCTCATTTCCATTGCTTATGATACTTTGACCATCTATTAATTTTTCCCCTGCAAATCTGGTGGAAGATTTCTGGGCAGATTATGGGGGGACCTGGTGTGTTATGGAATGTACTAATTCCAGGGAGAAAAGGCAGGCTGTGATATCACTGCAATCCAGACATAGTGTAGCCAGGAAGTCTCCCCATGCAGCCACTACAGAAGTGACAAGATCTGTCTGCCCTGGAGACCACTGGGAGGTTGGCCTTCTGGCCATACATCACTCACACACTTCTCCACCTTCATAGGTGCCAGTTCTAGGGATGTTGTGGGTGATTCACTCAATGCCTATCAATGTGGCAAGGAAAAGTAATTTCTTTTGAGTTTAGTACTCCCAATTGATTTTGAAAAGTTGGCTCCAGCAGTCACAACATTCTCAAGCTACCAAAAAGAACAATCTTGGTAATTCTAAGGACATTCAAATAAAGTTAATATTGAAACATTAAAATAAAAAGGTTCACCTTAGAGTGTATACATACACATACAGATATCATTATGGGCTTTTTTTGGGGGGGGGGAGAGAAAAGTTATTATAGTTTCATATTGATTATTTCGAAATGTCCCTAAATTAAAGCCGAGCAACTGACGGATCGATTTTGAAGATAAAATATATGGAAGGATCACCCTTTGCTTTTCAGACAGACTTATTTGTTTGGACACCTATGTAGTGGGTTATTTGGGAATTTTAATTCTTTGCTGGACCAAGACACTGAACTCGGTTGCAAACAATTTAAGTGACAGCAAAACGAAATGTGGAACCCGTTTTGTTGAGGCGATTTGTGTCTGTTACAGTAAATCGAAAGTATTCTGGCTCCCTCTCCGTGGGTGATCTGTCCATTCACAGCTGGCAAAAAACAAACAAACAAACAAACAACAAAAACAAACAACGAATTCCAATAGGGGGTAGAGAAGGGACCCGAGTTTCAATAATTAGAACTTCTGTACAAGTGTCAATCGGTGCTGGAATAAAGTCAAGCTTAATAGTTCAGGTTCCGCTCAAATAGGCAAAATACAACCGACCAGATTTCATACGCATAAATATAAAACACTAATTTGCACAAAAAGAAAGCTGTAAAAGACGTGAAGCTGTCAGTGTCGGATTTCACGTGGTAAATCTGAGTTAACAGAAGAAGCCCGATTACGTTTGAGCTTTTATATATATATATAACGGTTCTCATATTAAAAATGTATTTACTTTTTCCAATTTTTTCAATCTGTTTGTGTTGCTTCTGTTGTAACAATTTCTTTGTGCAATTGCAAGATTTTAACTATCTGTTCACGCTAGTGAGGTTCAATTCACCTTATTAAGTTGTAACTATAAATAAGAAACAGCGATCCACTGTTGCCGTTAGAGGTATGTCCAGTTAAATGCCACGCACTTGCAGCAAGAAATCCACATAGCTCCTTGGCCTATCTTTCTCTCTGCTGTAACCCAGGAGCTACAAATGATTTCTTTTACACTTTTGGGAAAGAAATATGTGCAAACTAACGCACAGATAGATAAACACAGCATGATGGCTGACCACGGATTTTTTGTTTCTCTTACCACTATTATTATCAAAAAAGTATAGGATGTGTAGGCAATGTTGTACAGTCACATCTAACAAAATCCCTGCTTCGGGGAGTTTTTATTCTAGTCAAGACAAGACAAAAAGTTTTGAAATTTAACTTTCAAAATGTATCACTACATTGAGTTTAACAATACTGGAGACTTACAGAAACACACATTAAAAGGGAACAAGTTACGGGGACAAGGAACTGATAAGCTTTGTTGTACTTTCTAGAGCAGCCAGTCTAGAAAAGCATCACTTGTCGGGATATTTCCTTTTTTCAGCACACCTTGCTGGACAATTAACCTCTAGCCAAACATTTGATGTTCATCACAGTCGAGTCTTTTTTTTATTTATTTATTTTGCTTTTGCAAAGGAACGGGTTTTCCTTTCTATATTCCTCCCCTTTCTCCTATTATGAATAAATGCCAGATGAACTTTGTAAAGGTCATTTTCTTTCAGCTCCCTTAACGCCTTCCCTCATGACTCCGCCCCTTTATCCCGTCCTCCTACCTTGCCCCTCCCCCACCGTCTCCAGCACACTCCACTTATCAGTGGGATCAGGAAAACGGTGACGTAGCCAAGAGCGGATTGGCCGAGCTCAGATAGATTTCTCGGCCAGTCGGATTAAGGAAGGAGAGCTTGAGCCTGTCTGAGCGCAGTGGGCATTATTCTGACTGGCAGGCTCGCTGCCTTCCCATCCCTAGGATTTCCACTAATGGGCTGGGGTCAGATCCATGGAAAGCTAAAGATCTCTTTCCACAAGTTCCAGCTCTAGCAAAAAGGAATAAAAGGGGCGGGAAGATTAAATTTAAAAAAAAAAAACCTCACATACAAAAGAACATGTGTCCATGTTGTTCATTTTTCAATCCTAAATTCTAGTAAGGAAGCAACTTGCTTCTTTCTTTGTTGTTGTTTTTTTCCCCCCAAGTCAGAATAGCCATTTCTCGATTTCTGCTAGTACAATTAGCCCTCAGTTTTGAGATACCGTGGCTTCTGAAACAGTTTAGGACTTCTTGGGTGGTTTTTCTTTTAGGCTTGCACTCTGATCATGGAATTCACGGCTTCTCCCAAACCACAGCTTTCCTCCAGAGCTAACGCCTTTTCCATCGCTGCTCTCATGTCGAGTGGGACGTCCAAGGAGAAAGAACCCCAAGAAAACACCATCAAACCTCTGGGTAAGTGTATTTTTTTTTTTTTTAAACCTGTAGGTTTATATATCGGCATAGGATGTGTTAAGGGGACCATAACTAACTATAACTCATAAACACGCGAGATGATCGATATGTTTCCCCCTAGGGTTGTAGACCACCGTGGCATTTATTTCACGTGCACTTCTATTTCACGTGTCCTCAGAAAATCATCTTCCCCCCTCCCCCCAACGAAATCAAATGCTATAATAAAATTTGAACCAGTGAAATAATACAATTTCTTAAAGGGGTGGGGAGCCTGTGAGTGAAGTGCAAAATGCTGTATATTAAGATCCGTGTGCTATTTCTTTTGCTTGGTGGTACAGTTTTGCAATCGAATGCATGTGTGTGTGTGTGGGGGGGGGGGGGGGGGGACCAAAACCAACCTAACAGCTAAGGCGATGGGTGACACAAAAAAGTGTTATTGCTTTGTGGACACTTGTGATCCTTACTTTTCTCATCTAGGCTGCAATTCTGGCATAACCTGAGGCAGCCGTCCTTGTAAAAATAAACACTTGATTGAGTTATTTTCCTGCAGCGAGAGTTATATGCTTACTGTAACAACCATTATTACAGTATGCATTCAACAAAACAGGATTTAGCTTGGGAAAGATCTGAAGAAAGAAGTGTGCGGGGGGCGGGGTGGGGGTCTTTGGCAGTCATTCAGATATATGATGAATTTATTAATCATTCTTGTGTAACAAAGTAGATGGAACCTGGAAAGCGCACAATTATATCTTTAAATTAGACTTTAGTCAGTACAAAGAAAATAACCGGTGGAATGAGGTGTGTTTAGGGGGTGGGGGGTGGAGGAAGATCCTTTCTCCCTCTGGAGTATTTATGCTGTAATTTCTGTATTGCTTTCGAAAATCACTGGAAGGCATTTTCGTGACAAAAGCGTTCTTCTGGTCCTTATCGACAGAATATCTTTTTATTACTGCCATCATTCGCTGTAGAAGTTGCTCTAAACATTAGCCAGTGCCCATTTTGTAAATTCCTCACTTTTCCATTAGACTATTTTGGTTTCGTAGCTTTTTACCTTTCCTTAAGAACTGTGGAATTGAATTTAAATAAAACAAACAACTAGAGGAAACAGAATATATATTTTTAGGCCTTCTGTTGCTGATCTTCCGCTTCAATTTCTGAAAAGGGAATTGGATAATAGCTGATTTCTACAAATGCTGGTAAATGAAGATGTAGTAAAGTTGAAAGAAAAACAAAAGTTATAATTAGTTAGCGCTCAACTGAACTTAGCCTAAACGAGAAATATTAAGTGTTTCTATTTCAAGCAACTTTTTGTCCCCTACGGTACTGAACGTGAAGTTCCTTAAACTCAAAGTGACCAGGGAAATCTAGTCTACAGCAGTCTTTTTTTTTTATTTATTTCTGCTACAAATCTCTCAACTAGTTGAGATCTTCCAGTCACACACGTTAATGAACGATTTGCCGGTAAGAAGTGGAATCCGAACTTCAACTTGTCTTGACAGACACTTCCAATCTTTTTAGATGCAGGTGTAGGTAGGAAGAAAAGTGCAAAACTTTCTTTGAAAGGCAATAGCCAGTTCAATCGCTTTGTATGCAGGGCACATAGGAGGATCTAAAACCTGCAAGGTTTATTTGAGCCGTGCGGTTCCTTCTGCTCTCTCTGAACCGGACGTTTGCATTTCCAAATTGAGTTTCAGTCTACAAGAATGCCAAGTACCCAAACTATTAGAAAATCCATTCCTAGTTTGCCTGCTTCGGGTGCTCGAGCTTTCAGTTCTTTTACGAAGTAAAATTCTACTGATCACACGTTTTAGTTAGTTTAGACCTGTCATCAGCTTAGTCTGTCTTCTTTTTAAATGAAAGAAAATGAAAATTGATCATTATTTGGGAGCCAAGAAGACGGAAGGCCAGAAATAGCGAATATGTCGTTCCTGCTTCTACTTTTCTCTCAGGTATAACTTTTAAAACATGGAGCGGAGAAAGACGGAAATATTGAAATCTTTATTTCTGAACATTAAAACATAAAATCATATTTAAAGGTAGCTATCGCACATTGAAGAAAATTCCTTTCATTTGAAGGACACTCACTCCCTATTACACTTCCATTTTGAAGCCGGGTTTTTGGTTTTTTTGTTGTTGTTTTTTTTTCCAAACAGCAATGAGCTATATTTTATTTTAAAACACATACTTGCTTTTTTTTTTCCCCTTCTCTTCTGTGAAGGGAGAAAAGCCAGTATTTTTGTCTTCCCCTTAGATCAGTTTCCCAGCTGCTCTTCCTCGTCTTGCTAGTATCTGCTCAAACAAGGAATATGACCGAAAAGATTGGTTACAAGTATTTCTTTTTAATAAAACGGGAGAGCACTGTTTCGGGAGCAGGTTTTTTTTTTTTTTTTTTTGCAAGTATTGTCACACTTCATTCACATCCTGATTACAAAAATACAGGAAGTTGTTCAATGATTTGGGAATCTCATCTGTGCTATATTTTGTACATGTATATGATGGTCATTATGTAACTTTGCAAATCTATATGCTTTGAAAAATGAGCCCAGAAAGAAGAAAATGACTTTATATAAGGCTAAAGACTCCTTCTATACAATGTGCAGATTAAAGTTTGTATTTTAATGGGACTTGGTTGTCTTTACACTGGTTTCTGATGAACTTCCAATACAACCAAATTGACTGCCCATTTGAGGATTTACCTTAATTTTCCTTTGTTCTTTTGAAAATGGTATTTACTGTAAAACAAATATTGACCCACATTAAAATGCCACCCCCTCCCCAATATCCTCTCATCCTAGGTGGAGTGAGCCAGAGCACTTTTTACTCTGTAAGCTATTAATAAACCCTTTTTATTCTGTCCCTATTGTAGGCTCATTTAGTAATCATAAAGTTATGTTTTCTGAGGAGAAAAGGAATTGAATGTTCACCCAGCATAATGTGTTTTTAAGCTTGAAATCCAGATCCAGAAAAATTGCACCCATTACTGCAGAAATATTTTCCCTATTGGTGAAATTGATTCTTACAGTCAATAATTAAATGGGGAAGGAGAAATCTGAATGGTGATGATTTCTTTCTTACTTTAGGAATAGTTTGTGCAGAAAAGTTCTCTCTCTCTCTCTCTCTCTCTCTCTCTCTCTCTCTCTCTCTCGCTCTCTCTCTCTCTTTCTCTCACTCTCTCATTTTTAAAAACTTTTTCCCATTGTGGCTAGAGTCTGAAATCATTCTATTTTGTTTTCCAAATCATGACTAATTGTGTTTCTTTTCCCACTTAGAACAATTTGTGGAGAAATCTCCCTGCACCCAGCCTCTCAGTGAGCTGCCCGGCCTGGATCCTCATGGGGAGTTTGGTGGCAGTCCCTCTTCCCTGTGCACGGAGCCACTCATCCCTACTACCCCCGTCATTCCCAGTGAGGAAATGGCCAAGATTTCCTGCAGCCTGGAGACCAAGGAGCTCTGGGACAAATTCCACGACCTGGGCACTGAGATGATCATTACCAAATCTGGGAGGTGAGCAAATAACTAGTAATCAGTTTGCCCCTATCATTTCATGGTATCAGAAGTGAAAAAGAAGGCTATCTGCCCTTAGTGATATTTCATTCGCTCTGCTCAGCTGACTATGGAACCCTTGGATAGATGCACTAAAATGTTTTTCTCAGACAAAAAGAGAAAAATCCTTTACTACAAGTGGCACTATAAACACTGGGGGGTGGGGGTGGGGTCTTTTGCTAAGATGTTATAGCATTTTTATCTTGTGCTAAATGCTGAGATGCCCATAGGAATATAATGGCCTTCTCAGTATTGAGTGCCAGCTGATTTTTAGCCTGAGCTAAAAAAAAACTGGCACACCTTAGTAAAAGACCCCCTAGGTCAGAAACTCCTGAATCTTGTGAGTGTCAACATTCATTGTGGCAAACTGTTAATGACAGCAGATGAGCATGAGTTTGGTTAACCATTTTGGAGAACCCAGAGATAGATTTTTGATTGTTAAGGTGTATGCTGGAAATGCAGATGTTCCTTGAGGATGGGTTTTACACCGAGAGCCATTATTCCTGGGTAGAATGGTGCAAACATGCAGTGACAGCCATGATCTGGCTTGCAAAATGGATTTCCTTTTCTGCATCCCACATATTTATTTATTTATTTGTAGCATTTGTATCCCACATTTTCCCAACAATTTGCAGGCTCAGTGTGGCTTACATTTGCCATAATGGCGGTTGCCATTAGACATCAAATGACCTAGTTTGTAGGTTCCAAAATAGTATCCAAACTATCTTTAACATCATTCTCTGAAAGGTCATCCTCATAATTGTGTGATGTATCTGACAGCATGATATTTTTCAGTGGAAGCATTTCCTTTTCGACAGAAGTCTAGCTCTGTAACTTGAATGCAAATAAAACTAGTCCGAGGCAGGTTTTTGTGCACCTTGGTTCATTTCTTTTCTGCTACAGGTCTCTCAAGTAATTGTGAAATGGCCCACCTATCATTTAGTGAGCTCTTCCAGTCACAGCACATTAAAACAGGGCTCACTGGTAAGAAATGAAGTCCAAACTTGGATTTGACACCGTTTCTGATCCTTCTAGATGCACATGTAGGTTAGAAACAAAGTACAAAACTTTATGAAATCCAGGAGTCAGTTCAATCACTTTTATGCTGGGTCAGGGAAAGATGTATAAACTGCAGAGTTTATTTGAGCTATGCAAATAGAACAATATAGTGTGCACTTCAGTTTCTATTGATGAATTATAGTTTATATAATCTATTGCTATATTCTATTGAAGAAATGTCACTAGCCTCTGGCACATTAAACACACAGGGGCCCTTTTACTAATCCACGTAAGCATCTACACGCACCCAAAGTGCACCAAAATGGAGTTACTGCCTGGCTACCGCATGGCTCTTGTGGTAATTTCATTTTTGGCGCAGATCTAATACATGCGGCTGAAAAATATTTTTTCTTTTTGGACATGCATATTGAACACACACCAAGCGGCATTTGACACACATAGGTCATTGCCGCTGGTGGTAAGGCCTCAGACCCAAAATGGACATTCAGCAATATTCATTTTGCCGCATGTCCATTTTCGGCACAAAAATTTTTTAAAAGACATTTTTTCAGGTGCGCTGAAAAATGATCCGGCTCACGCCCAAAACATGCACGTACACTACCGCAGGCCATTTTCAGCACACCTTAGTAAAAGGACCCCGTAATCTACTATGCACCACGGTATGATCATACTTAGAGATACATATTTTAATTAATTATAGAGTTTATTGATTCATATTAAAAAAAAAAGTAGGAGTATCTCCAGTGATTCTTGCTGGTCTTGTAAGGGGCTCTGTTAGGACTTTGTCTCATTTGGTTTATGAATGTCCCAATTTTCCAGTCTTCTGGAAGGACGTGTTGCAATGGATTAGTGATATGGTAGAGGGCATTCTATAAATGGCACTGAGATTTTGGTACAGAAAATATTGGCGCAGAGTGCTAGTCCATAAACAGTGCTCTGGGTTGGGCATCATTTATATAATGGTTCTTAACAACCCATTTCTGCACCAAAAGTTGGACACTGGTATTTACGCCACTGAAACCTGGTGTAAATGCTGGCACCCAACTATAGGCGTTTTGGCTCAGAAATAGGACTATTCAGTAACTCTATGTGACAATTTTAGGAATGCTGCTGCCACTCCCTTGGCCACACCCCCTTTTGAGTTGCATGCTAGGGGATTTAGGCACGTGGGGATATAACATAGGTTACAGGGAGATATGCATGTAAATTTCAATTATCGCTAATTAACTGCAATAATTGATAGCATAAATTAATTGACTCATAAGCAAATTAATTTACACACAGATTGAAAACTTTTAGCACTGAAATCTTGGCACCATATAGAGAATCAAGGGGTTTGTGTATTGACAATAAATTTGTTTTTAAGAAAATTATTTGAAAGTCTTCAATTTTTCATGCTACAATTCCAAAATCTGTTTTGGTTTTTTTTTTTTAATTCTTAGACACAGTTGCCTTGAAGATTATTGTAAATCATTGGAAGAGCAATTGTGATGTGCATGTCAATTTATGGCAGAATTGAGTTTGTCTACTTAGGAAATATGAGAAGATACTTGAGGAAAAGGGTAAACAAGTGGGCAGTGTACAGTTGAATGATACTTGAGAGGATATTTGAAAGTTGTCTTTTGTCAATGATTTTGTTTATCATATTGTTTGAATTTTGCAGCTTACCTTTGGTAAATTACAATAGAGATATTCAAACAAAGAGTTTGTAGACTAGAGATGAAACAGTGCTTCTCAGATTGAGATCTAGTGGCAAATGCTGAGAGTTAGAATTTTGTTTTCTTTGATCTCTGTAGGAAACAAAGTTCTTTTCCTTGAATCTAATGCCTTTGAGACATAATGGGCTAGATTCTGTAAATCGCATCTAAAATATAGGCATGTCTGAATAATGCATATACCCGTGGATTCTATATAGTGCGCCTGGAGTTCTGCATGTAAATCTAGGTGTATTCTATGTGTACATAGATTAATTGTTGCAACAAGCTGTTAAGCATTTTTAACAGCTCTTAGCAAGCAATAACGAGCACTAACTGGCAAAAATTAGAATTTACGCGCATACATTGCTAAGCGTATTCTGTAATGTACTGCACCTACATTCTAATACGTGCAGGCAAAAATGGGCATGCTTAGGGGTGTGGAAATGGGTGTTTCGTGGGCATTCCAAAATCTACGCGCATTATTATAAAATGTGGGTCAGTGCGCATAAATCTGCGTGCAGGGATCTATGCCAGGTTTTCATTGGTGTAAATGGACATGCATAGATTTATCACATGAACTATGCCAAAGCGAATTCTAAGTACCACACGTAGATTTATGAGTGGTATTTAGAATACGCTTAGGCATAATTGCCTTAACGCATGTTAATTTTAGGCATTATATATAGAATCAAGCCATAGCGCTATTCTATAAAATGCATCTACACTAAGATTTGTTTTATATAATAGCGCATAGGCCAGGGGAATTTGCCTACATTTAGGCACAGCCATTTCTGCCACTGAACATCTGGTGTAAATACACATGTCTAAATGTAGGCACATTCCCCTGAATTCTATAACAATACACATAAATTAAAGTAATGCTTTCAACACGCCAATGGCCATGCCCCCTTTTCAGCTCCACATGTTACAGGTTATGCAGCCTCTTTTTAGATTATGTGTAAACAGCACATATAAATTCCAATTATTGCAATTAGTGATTGTTTGTTATGGGTCAATTATCACTACTGATTGGCTCGTTACCCAACTGAGTAGTGCACATAAATTGGCCATGCAGACAATTTAATATGTGCT
This sequence comes from Microcaecilia unicolor, assembly GCF_901765095.1. Taxonomy (NCBI): domain Eukaryota; kingdom Metazoa; phylum Chordata; class Amphibia; order Gymnophiona; family Siphonopidae; genus Microcaecilia; species Microcaecilia unicolor. The sequence continues at coordinate 189,398,240 of NC_044031.1, read as the reverse complement.
ACTTGCTGCATGTTATATAGAATCTGGTGGAATGTGTGTGTCCCCCCTCCCCCCTCTTTTCAGCACTGACATATAATCTCTGTTAATTAACAAAAAAAGAGCAGAAACTGGCTTTCTTCCTGGAAAGTTGTTATAGGAATTGAGGTTGTGATTCATTAGGTGTCGTGCTTACTGTATGCTGCCTTCATGGAAATAGGTTTCCCTATTACCTTATTAGCACAACCTATAGAAATCTGAGCATGCTGCCCATGAAACCACTTGCAGATCAATATTCAATGTCACCCACAGCTCTTCTTGTTAAATATAGACTATAGAGTTTAAATAGACTATAGAGTTTAAATATTATATATACATATTCATTCAGTGCTACCATTCATGAAAGCCACAATGCCTATAGTGAGAGCTGGTGATATTCAGATATTCAGAAACTATCCATATAGCTCTACGGATATATTTACAACTGCCTTTTTGCTGACATATTTATCTATATAACCACAACAATAGTGGCTAAATATTGCTGGGTAGAATGCTCATGATACCCCTCTTACTCCTCCCCAGAATTATCTGCTTAGTGGGTATAGGCCATGCATTTGATACACTGCTTAAAGCAGTTTACATATTATATACAATAGCAATCGCCATTACAATACCTTGTAAGCCACATTGAGCCTGCAAATAGGTGGGAAAGTGTGGGGTATAAATGTAACAAATAATAATAATAATATACAGGTACTGCACTTTGTCCCTGGTGAGCTTACAAGTTAAGTTTTTGAACCTGGGGCAATAGAGGTGTAAGGGGCCCTTTTACCAAGCTGCAGGAAAATGGGCCCTGCACTGGCAGTGGGGGCCGTTTTTTCCTGTGCACCAGGGCCCTTTTTACCACAGCAGGTAAAAAAGCCCCTAGCACTCATAGCCATGCGGTAAGAGAAGTCTTACTGTATAGCCATGCGATGGGGAGCCCTTACCGCCACCCACTGAGATGGCAACAAGGGCTCCCACATTAACACGGTGTGATTACCACCGAGTTACCACCATGCAAGCCATTTCCGTGGGGTTTCTTTTTTCCTCCGGAAATGGTGCACGCTCGGGGCGGGAGTATCACCAGTGGCTGCGTTGGGCCGGCGGTAGTCCCGAAAGAGCAAGTGGTAAGCCCCCTAAGTGACATGTTCAGGGTCACAGGGACCTGCAATCAACCCACTGTACTAATCATTGGGCTATTCCTCTTGAAATGGTCTGTAGGAATTTTCAGTGGCAGTATCCATGTATTGCCACTGAAAATTCAAAGTTAGGCCACTTATATGTATAGCAGATATTATATTAATAAGTGATTATCAGGTCCTAGATTAGTATATGAGTCAATGATTTGGATTTCATCCCGAACCCGTATGTTGTAGCAGTTCAAGGTCAGAAATTGTATCTAGGGACAATGTCTCCAAATAGGTCAATTTTGCATGTAACTAAGAGCCCTGTTTACTAAGCCGCATTATAGGCGTGTTAATGTTTTTAATGCGCGTTAACCATGTACGTGCATTAACAGTGTACGCGCCTACAATATCTCTATAGGCACCTGCACAGTTAGCGCGTGCGCTAACTGTAGGTGTATTAAAAACACTAACGCGTCTTAGTAAACTGGGCTCTAAGCCAGGATATGTGGAGTATGATCTTAGTCTCTCAAACTAAGGGGCCCTTTTACTAAGCTGCACAAGTGTCTACACACGCCCAATGCGCGCCAAAATGCAGTTACCACCCGACTACCGTGTGGCTCTTGCGGTACTTTCATTTTTGATGCATGTCCAATACGCGCATCTGAAAAATATTTTTTATTTTTGGGTGCACGTAACAGACGCACGCCAAGTGCCATTTGGCACACTTAGGTCATTACCACCCGGTTACCAAGTGAGTCTTTACCGCTAGGTCAATGGCTGGCGGTAAGGTCTCAGAACTAAAACGGATGCACAGCAATTTTCATTTTGCCACATGTCCATTTTCGGCAAAAAAAGGCCTTTTTTACAGGCACACTAAAAAATGGATTGCTACGCGCCCAAAACCCGCACCTACACTACAATAAGTCATTTTTCAGCACACCTTAGTAAAAGGACCCCTAAGTCTCTATTTACAAAGAGGCACTAGAGGCATGTTAACGTTTTTAGCACGCACTAAGCATGTAGATGCCCATAATATTCTTATGGGCATCTACACAGGTCTCGCAAAAAATGCTAGTGCACCTTAATAAATGAGGCTCTAACTGTATGTTGCCAATGAAAATATCCTTCTGGAGTTCATAGGATGTATTATGTGTAGGAATTTCTCAAGGTACATATGGAAATTGCTTTTAATCTCTGTAGTATTGCTGTTATTATTTGTCCCAGTCACCTACTCAAATCCGCCCCTGACCGCTTCATAGCAGACCTCACATCCCACCTAAACTTCATGCTACAATAAGGTCTCTTCCCCGAGGAACATGGCAACATCCTACTCACCAAAAGACGCCAAGAAAAACACAAACTACCTAACCAATTACCGCCCAGTTGCGTCTATACCACTAGTAGTCAAACTGATGGAGAGCTTGGTGACCAAACAGCTTTCGGAATACATGGACAAGTTCTCAATACTATATGACTCACAGTCAGGGTTCCGCCCCCACCCCAGTACCGAAACTGTCCTAGTCACACTCCTGGCCAAATTCAAGCAAGAAATAGCCACAGGTTAAAGTATACTTCTCCTCCAATTCGACATGTCGAGCGCATTCAACATGGTAAACCACAATATACTACTAATACTCCTTGGCCATTTCAGGATTGATGGGAACGTACTTAACTGGATAAAGGGTTTTCTAACCACCAGAACTTACCGAATAAAATCAAACTCAAACATATCATCACCGTGGAAAGCTACCTGTGGAGTACCTCAAGGATCACTACTATCACCAATACTCTTCAACATGATGATGATCCAACTGGCAAAGTCCCTATCCAACTGAGGCCTCAACCCGTTCTTCTATGCAGACGACATCACAATCTACATTCCCTTCAGTCATGACTTGATAGAAATAACCAATGAAATCAATGACGGCCTGAACATCATGAACTCCTAGGCAAATTCATTCCAACTGAAACTGAACACTGAAAAAAACACACTGCCTCATCCTCTCATCTCAACATAACAAGTACAAACCCACAACCATAAACACCCTAGAACACATCCTCCCTACCTCAGACAGCCTAAAAATACTCGGCGTCACAATTGACCGCAACCTTACCCTTGAGAGCCAAGTAAACTCCGTAATAAAGAAAATGTTCTATTCAATGTGGAAACTTAAACAAATAAAACCTTTCTTCCTGAGGGAAATCTTTCAAAACCTAATGCAATCAATGGTCCTAAGCCATGCAGACTACTGCAATGGAATCTACGTGGGATGCAAAGAACAACTCACAAAAAAACTCCAGACTGCCCAAAACACAGCAGCCAGGCTGATATTTGGTAAAACACGATTCAAAAGTGCCAAACCCCTTCGAGAAAAGCTGCACTGGCTCCCAATCAAAGAACATATCATCTTCAAAATCTACACCTTTGTCCACAAAATTATCTACGGAATAGTCCCAGGATACATGACAGACCTCATAGATCTACCAACCAGAAACAGAATCAGATCATCACGATCATACCTAAACTTACATTACCCAAACTGCAAAGGACTTAAATACAAAACAACTTACGCATCCAGCTTCTCCTACATAAGTGCACAACTATGGAATGGACTCCCAAAAGCTGTAAAAACAATCCATGACCATCTAAACTTCAGAAAATCACTAAAAACCAACCTCTTCAAAAAGGCTTATCCCACCGATCCAACGTAAATCTCCACACCCAGCAACACAGCACAACCAATGATCGTACTGTACAATATACAATCTTCATTCCCTTCAACCTTCACGGTGCCTGACACACATCTATCTCATTCGACCACAATTCAACCTTGTATGTTTTATCAACCGACTGGCGAACGCCTTTACGGTACCATGTAAGCCACATTGAGCCTGCAAATAGGTGGGAAAATGTTGGGTACAAATGTAACAAACAAACAAATACATAAATTTAGGAATTCTCTATGTGGTCTGCCTCCCACGATGATGTACATTAGTTCTACAACTAAATCTTTACAATCCCTCCTCTAGATGTACATTACATTCCACAGGAATGGACAGCAGTGTATTAGCTAAATACATTCCCATTGTGCAGGGAAATTGGGGAACCTCAGCCCAACTGTAAATATTTTTTGGCATTCCATCAAGGCAATATTTTACTACACTTAGCATATGGCACAAGTCCATAACCATCGTAATGAGCAGGATTAGAGTAAAAAAAATGAACTGAGTGTTTATTAAATCGATCTTAAATGGGGAGAGGGTCCAAAAGGAAATTCTAGGTTAGTTTGTAATGCTCTGTGACTCAACTGCTTTGAGAAAGATTATATTCTACGATTGTAGAATTGCATCCGTTGAATGTATTTTCCTCTTCAGCTGCTCTGAAATTATGATGACTGTGGTTATACAATGGGACAAGGACAGTATGAGATTGGTCAAAGTGCTGAAATATAAAATATGGAGGCTCATCAGGGGTGTAGCTACTGTTTAACAACCCAGGAAAAAAGCCTGGGGGCATAGGAGCCAACTTTTCAAAATGATTGGGGGTGCTGAAATTTTTTTTTTTACAGGTGGTGCATCCCCCCTCCCTACCCCTCCCTCACCTTTGTCCCCCCTCCCTACCCCTCCCCATCCCCCTCCCTCTCCCCCTCCCCTGTCCCCCCTCCCTCATCCTACCTCAACCTCCCTCTGAGTTCCAGGCTCCGTTCCCTCCCAGTTCCAGGCCCCCCTCCCTCCCTCCAAGTTCCAGGGTCCCCCCTCCCTCCCTCCTTCCCTCCCTCCCTCCCTGTTCCAGGGTCCCCCTCCCTCCATCCCAGTTCCAGTCCCTCCCAGTTCCAGGCCCCCCTCCCTCCCTCCCTGTTCCAGGGTCCCCCATCCCCTCCCTCTGAGTTCCAGGGTCCCTCTCCCTCTGAATTCCAGGGTCCCCCCTCCCCCTCCCTCCCTCCCTCCCAGTTCCAGGGTCATTGTCCCCTCCGAGTTCCAGGGTCGTCGTCCCTCCCTTCGAGTTCCAGGGTCATTGTCCCTCCCTCCGAGTTCCAGGGTCGTCGTCCCTCCCTTCGAGTTTCAGGCTCCCTCCCTCCAAATTTTAAAAGTCATCTTGACTTACCTCGTCGGGGTTACGGCGGCAGCAGCGGTAAAAAGCGTGCAGGCTCGCTCGGCGCTTAGTTCAGTTTTCCCTTTTCTCTCTCTCAGCTCTGGTCCCACCCTTTCGGAAACAGGAAATGAGGGCGGGACCACAGCTGAGAGAGAGAGAGAAGGGAAAACTGAACTAAGCGCTGAGCCTGCACGCTTTTTACTGCTGCTGCCTCCGTAGCCCCAACGAGGTAAGTCAAGATGACTTTTAAAATTCGGAGGGAGGGGGCCTGGAACTCGAAGAGAGGAGGGAGGGAATGAACTTCCGGTGGGTGAAATATTGGGGGTGTTCGAGCACCCACAGCACCCACGGAGTCAGCGCCTATGCCCGGGGGTGCCTTCTTTTGGACTGAAGTGTGCTTATCTCATGTACTAGCTTCCTACTCTCCACCGCTACAGTCCAACTTTTATTTTTCTCTCTCTTTGTCTCTCCCTCCCTTGTCTTCCACCACTTCTACAGGTCCAGCATCTCTCCCTCTCCTTCTCCTCCCCACCCCCAACTCCGAGTCCAAACTTGCCATAGGTCACCAGCAACAGAAGTGATAAATACGGTCTGCTTCCAGACCAGCCATCCTCGGAGCCTTCCCTCTGCTGCATCCTGCTTCCTCTGATGCAACTTCTGTGGGCAGGATGTGGCAGAGTGAAGGCCCTGTGGCTAGCTGGAGGCAGCCTGTCTTCATCAGTACCAGAACCAGCGACCCACAGCAAGTTTGGAGGACCATGGCAGGGGGAGGGGGAAGGAAGAGAGGGTGAAAAGGGGGAGATAGAGACTGGACCAGGGAATATGGATGGTGGACAAGGAGAGAGAAGAAATGTCAAATGAAAAGGAGACCTGGGCAGAGATAGGGGGGAAAAAAAACAGAGAAAAGCAGAAGAGACACGGAGACCAAAACAACAGAAAAATAAAATGCTCAGTCAATAAAAGTAGAAAAGTATTTTATTTTGAATTTTTTAATTGGAATAGTCAGCTTTGGGAAATGTGCGCCTCAGATTTCCATTTCTGTTTATCTAATATTTCCGTACATAGAGAGTCTAACTTCTTGAGGTTTCCAATTCCATTTGTTACCTTTATATCTCTATTACTGATGTGTGTCCCTTGTTTCATGTTTGTTGAGGATCTGTCTGTTTTGCACGTGTGACCAAGGTGCAGTGTTGTGCTAGCATGCCATTTCTGTGTAGAGATCTGTAGTAGCCCTATCTGTTCTGTTTTCTCACTAGGTGGTATATTGTTGTTTTAGAGCCTGATGTAATATCTATAGTGATGCCTTTTCACAAATAAGGTTGTTGTCTTTTCATGGATGTTGTTGCACTTGAATCCTGGGAGTTTGTTTTACCCATGTGTAGAAATCCATTTTTAGGTGTGTATGAAGGCAGTACTTGTCAAAAAGAGTAGCCAGCAACAACCTTTCCTCAAGCCTCAGTTCCTCCACCACTGCTCCAAATTTATAACCCAAATGCATCATGAGAAATATCTCACTCACTGGTCTTCAATCTCACTCACTAGGGTGATAACCCAGATAAGTACTTGCAGTATCATACAGAAAGTACTTGCTCTCCAATTTCAACTCTTGTATGATGCCAACAGGCAGAGCACCAGGAATGAAAAAGCAAACTCCTGCCAGTCTGCAGCTGATTTAAAGGCATTAGAGAGGTAGGGAAAGGGACTGATGTCGATAGTAGGGCAAGGAGAAGGGATTGCTGCTGCTGCTGCTGCTGGAACTTTGGGCTGACACAGGGCATGGGGGTGAGAGAGAAGAAAAGGGAACTGGGGGCTGACACAGCTGGAGGTAGCAGAAGGGGCTGATATTGGTAGATGGCAGACTGGAAGAAGGGGGCTCATACTAGGGCTGGAAAAAAAGTGTCTGATGCTTGGTCTAAAAGAAGGGGGCTTGCAGTTAACACAGAGGCTGGGGAATGACTCTAATACTGGGCCCCAGAGAAGGGGCTTGAAGGTAGGGGTCTGACATAGAGACTGGGGTTGATAGCTGAGAGAAGGATTGAGGCTTAAACATGGGTCTGATGTTGGGGCTGGGAGGAGGGGGCTAAGGGCTGATGCAGAGACTGATGTTGGAGCTGGGAGGAGTGGGCTAGGAGTTGGTGCAGGGACTGGGGATGGGCAGTAGGAGAAGGCAGGTGATGAGAAGATGCTCAGAGTGCAAGTAGGGAAGGATAACAGAGAGTGGAGTGGAGTGGACTGGAGGGAAGGGGACAGAATAGAAGGAAAAGGGGAGGGAAGTGGTAAGAAGGGCTCAGAATGGAGGAAGAGGAAGTAAGACGGGAAACATGTGAACAGAGGGCAGTGTGAGAGAGGGGAACAATGGAGGAAACAGGAGGTGAGAGTGAGAATGGGAAAGGCATAAAGAAGGTGGAAAGGGGTTGAGAGGCACTGTAAATAAATAGATGAAAGGGACAAATCTGGAAAGGGAATGCAGAAATTGGGTAGCAGGTAAGAGAAAGAAGGGTGAGCGGGGATTGGTGAATAAATGAGACTTGGAGGAAGATAAATGAGAGCTGGGGAGGAGCAAGAGTGGAAGATAGAAAGGTCATAGGTAGGTGAGATGTGAAAAGAGGGAAACTGAAGACTAGAGGGCGAGAGAAGTGGAGAGTGAGGGGGACAAAATCTAGCTGCTGAGTGGAGATGCACGGAAGAGAGAGAAACAATAAAGGGGAACAATCGATGTCAGAGAGCTGTAGAGAGGGAGAAAGAAGAAATAAAACTGAGACCCTGGAAAATAACATAGATGAAGAGGACAACACAAGAAAAGTTGAAAGGAGAGGCTGGGACCAGGTAAATTAGTAAAACACAAAGCCTAGACAACAAAAGTAGAATATATTTTATTTTCAATTAAGTAACTGGAATATGTCATCTTAAAATGTACAGCCTTGATTTACTTTATAGTTTACATAGTACAGAAGTGAAATACATTTGTTTCTCCAGTGTTGCATTTAATTCAGACTTCTCAGTGGTTGCTTATTCTGGGTTTGAGGTTCTATCTCTATTCTGTAGGAAGGATAGATGTAAGGTATTCTGCTAATGTTTAATTTCTGTGTAGGAATCTGTTTTTCCAGTAGGAAGTACATTGGTATTCTAGGGTGCTGCCTTTCAAAGGTAGGGTTGTTGCTATTTGAGTCCTGGACATTAGTGTTACTTTATTAAGACAAGTTTTTTATATAGGTCTGGAATATGATTTTTCCAGGAGCTGATTACTGGAACTTTGAAGGTGTTCTTCCCCATCAGCCCCACTATCTGGGGAGAGATGGTGTTATAGATGTCCAATTTTTCACCCGGAGCCCATTCAATCCTAGCTTTATCAATGAGGCTCATTGGTGACGGAACCCACGAGGGAAGGGTTAATGCTAGATCTAGTGCTCATGAATGGAGGAAGTGTTTCCAATACCCGGGTGGGTGCCCACCTATGTAATAGTGATCATCACACAATATGGTTTGATATAAGGACAAAGACGGAGTGCGGACGCACAAAGCTCAAAGTACTGGATTTCAGATGTACTAGTTTTGATAAAATGGGGGAATACCTGAAGAAGGAGCTGTTGGCATGGGAAGGCGTAGGAGAAGTGGAAAATCAGTGGCCAAAGCTAAAGGCTACTATAAATATGGCAACTGATCTTTACGCAAGGAAAGCAAACAAAAACAAGAGAAACAGGAAGCCTATATGGTTCTCCAAACAAATAGCTGAAAAATAAGAGCAAAAAGGCTTTGTTCAAGAAATACAAAAGAACTAAATAAGAGGATCACGGAAAAGATTATTGGATTACTAGTAAAACAGGCCCATTTCTGACACAAATGAAACGGGCGCTAGCAAGGTTTTCCTCAGAGTGTGTATGTTTGAGAGAGAGTGTGTGTGTGTGAGAGAGAAAATGTGTGTGAGAGATGGAGTGTGTGTGTGTGTGTGTGTGTGTGTGTGTGTGTGTGTGTGTGTGTGAGTGAGAGAGAGAATGAGTGAGAGAGAGACAGACAGAGTGTGTGTGTGTTTGTGTCAGAGAGAGAGAGAGTGTGTGAGAGACAGAGTGTATGTGTGTGTGAGAGTGAGTGAGTGTGTGAGAGAGAGAGAGTGTATGTGAGAGACAGAGAGTGAGTGTGTGTGGGGGGGGCTCCGAGTTCCATGACCCCCTCCTTCCCTCTCCTCCCCTCCGAGTTACAGGCCCCTCTTCTATCCGAGGTGCAGGCCCCTCCCTGCCTCTCCTCTCCTCTCCCTCTCTCTCCTCCCTCCCTCTCTCTCCTCCCCTCCAAGTTCTTGGACCCCCCTTCCCTCCGAGTTCCATGCCCCCCTCCCTCTCCTCCCCAGTGTGTTCCATGCCCCCCTTTCCTCGGAGTGTGTATGTTTGAGAGAGAGTGTGTGGGTGAGAGATGGAGTGTGTATGTGAGAGAGAATGAGTGAGAGATAGAGAGGCAGACAGAGTGTGTGTGTGTGTGTGTGTGTGTGTGTGTGTGTGTGTGTGTGCTTGTGTCAGAGAGAGAGAGAGAGAGAGAGAGTGTGTGAGAGTGTATGTGAGAGAGAGACAGAGAGTGAGTGTGTGTGTGTGTGTGTGTGTGTGTGTGTGTGAGAAAGTGAAGCCTTCAAGCCTTGAAGCATTCGTGCGCTCTGTAAGGCTCCATCTCCTCAATTGACGACACGTAGTTCCGGAACGTTGCAGGAATGCTTCAAGGCTTGAAGGCTTCACTTTCTCAGTTTCAGAATTTTGGAGGTACGTTTTATTATATAGGATATTCAAAGAAGCGAAGAGGGAAATACAGCCACCCAATCTCTGCTAAGATTCCGTGGATCAATTCCTGCTAAACAGGATTCCTTTGTGTTTATCCCACGCATTTTTGAATGCCATTAACGTTTTCATCTCCACCACCTCCTGTGGGAGGGCATTCCATGTATCCATCACCCTCTCAGTGAAAAAAATACTTCCTTACATTACTCCTGAGTCTGCCCCCCTTCAACCTTAATTCATGTCCTCTAGTTCTACTGCCTTCCCGTCTCTGGAAAAGGTTTATTTGCGGATTAATACCTTTCAAATATTTGAAAGTCTGTATCATATCACTCCTGTTTCTCCTTTCCTCCAAGGTATACATGTTTAGATCGGCAAGTCTTTCCTCGTACTGTTTGCAACGCAAATCCCATACCATTTTTGTAGCTTTTCTTTGCATTGCATCCAGTCTTTTTACATCTTTAGCAAGATACATCCTCCAAAACAGAACACAATACTCCAAGTGGGGCTTCATCAACAACTTGTAGAGGGACATTAATACCTCCTTTCTTCTGTTGATTATACCCCTATCTATGCAGCCTAGCAACCTTCTGGCCACGGCTGCCGCCTTGTCACATTGTTCTTAACCTTCAGATCCTCAGACACTGACAACCCCAAGGTTGTCAGCACAAGTAATCAAATGTAAAATTAAAAAAAAGGAGAAGAGAATCCTTGGGAGACCAAGGGAGAGGTGAGAGAGTTCTAGGGAAAAACCAATACACTTAATTTATTTATTTTGCCTCATGGGGTTTTGTTTTTGTTTTTTGTTTTTAATAATTGCTCTTTATTAGTTAAAACCTAAAATCAGAATCACAAATTACACGATACATTAACATATATATATTTATATATACACAGGGGTTGTTTACTAAAGATTAGCTCGAGTTATCTGCAGCAGGGCCCATAGGAATAAAATGGGCCCTGCTGCAGGTAACTCGAGCTAAGCTTCAGTAAACGGGGGACAGTGTCTGGGAAAAACGGGACCCCCCAAATGTTTGCAAATAACCCAAAAATGTCCTACTGCAGCATAAACTTCTGCCTGAAATTCGAGACATTTCTGAGTACTTTATTTTTCAAAAGGATGGAGCTCAAGTGCATTGAGCTTGCAAAACAGTTGAGCTCTTAATAAATGAAACCCCATAATTCATTGAACCAACAGTTCAGTGGCATCCAAGACTTTATTAATGTGTCACGGTTGAAGGAGGACACTGAACACAAATTATAAATTAACTAAGAAAAAACATATTATACTAATATATTTGCAAAGGTCATGCTAACCCCCCCCCCCCCCCCCCCCATTTACTAAGATGCACGGCAATGCCGACACAGCCCATTCAAAATGAATAAGCTGTGTTGGCATTAGTGTGCAGCTGCTAGTGCAGCTTAGTAAACAGCAGGGGCGTAGCCAGACTTCAGCGGAAGGGGGGTCCAGAGCCCGAGGTGAGGGGGCACATTTTAGCCCCCCCCCCCCCTTTACAAAAAAACCTTATAGTGGGCTTCACCATCTTTGAGGTCCTCTGTTGATGCCCCTAGACTAAATTTTTTTTCATCCTGCTATTTAATTATTGATGTACCTCATTAATTGAGTGTGGGTTGATAAATCCTTTTAGTAGTAAATATTTCATGTTGGCAATCACAGTACTTTTTAATGCTAAGTATCGGCATCTGCTAAACCGAGAAGGTAAAAGAGCCCTATAGCCAATTTTTCTCTCACTTGCGCTCTCTCTCACTCTGTCTCTGTTCTTATAATATAATACACTATCAAGCCAATGAATAAATTGCAGAAACTGAATATCAGGTGACCTGATGGGACTGCAAAATATATTTTAGAGAGTGGCCTAATGATACAGTTGATTCCATTATAAGTGTTACTTTAGAGACCACGAGGGGCATAATCAAATGGGGCGCCCAAGTTTTCCTGAGGGCGTCCTCGCAGGGCGTCCCCGTGAAGGGGCATGGAAACCCATATTATCGAAACAAGATGGGCGGCCATCTTTCGTTTCAATAATACGGTCGGGGATGCCCAAATCTCCACATTTAGGTCGACCTTAGAGATGGTCATCCCTAGAGATGGTCGTCCCCGGTTTTTGGCGATAATGGAATCCGAGGACGCCCATCTCAGAAACAACCAAATCCAAGCCCTTTGGTCATGGGAGGAGCCAGCATTCGTAGTGCATTGGTCCCCCTGACATGCCAGGACACCAACCGGGCACCCTAGGGGGCACTACAGTGGACTTCAGAAAAAGCTCCCAGGTGCATAGCTCCCTTACGTTGTGTACTGAGCCCCCAAACCCCCTCCTCACAACTATACGCCACTACCATAGCCCTTAGGGATGAAGGGGGGCACCTACATTTGGGTACAGTGGGTTTGTGGTGGGTTTTGGAGGGCTCACATTTACCACCACAAGTTTAACAGGTAGGTTTTGTATGGGCCTGGGTCCGCCTGCCTGAAGTGCACTGCAGTACCTACTAAACCTGCTCCAGGGACCTGCATACTGATGTCATGGAGCTGGGTATGATATTTGAGGCTGGTATAGAGGCTAGAAAAAATATTTAAATTTTTTTTATGTTGGGAGGGGGATAGTGACCACTGGGGGAGTAGGGGGAGGTCATCCCTGATTCCCTCCGGTAGTCATCTGGTCATTTAGGGCACATTTTTGTGGCTTGGTCGTAAACAAAAAAGACCAAGTAAAGTCGGCCAAGTGTTCATCCATTATCAGCCAAGGATGCCCATGTGTTAAGCACGCCCCAGTCCCGCCTTCGCTACGCTTCCGACACACCCATGGGAACTTTGGTCATCCCCACGATGGAAAGCAGTTGAGGGCGCCCAAAATCTGATTTCGATTATGCCAATTTGGGTGACCCTGTGAGAAGTACGCCCATCTCCCGATTTGTGTAGAAAGATGGGCACCCTTCTCTTTCGAAAATGAGCCCACATGGCTCCTAAGCAATTATTCAGCAATTTTTTTTATTAGTTTCTAATTTAAAATGCCTGGAAAGAGAGGCATTAAGGTGCTGTTTTATTAAGCTGTGAAAGCATCTACGCATGCCCAACATGCGCCAAAATGGAGTTACCATCCGGCTACCTCGTGGCTCTTGCGGTAATTTTATTTTTGGTGCGCATCCGATACACGCTCCCGAAAAATAATTTTTATTTTTGGACGCACATATCAGATGAGCGCCAAGTGACATTTGATGCGTGCAGGTCATTACCCTCCCGGTTACCGCATGAGACTTTACCACTCGGTCAATGGCTGGCGGTAAGGTCTCAGACCCAAAACGGACGCACGGCAATTTTCATTTTGCTGTACATCCATTTTCGGCAAAAATTTTAAAAAGGCTTTTTGGAGGTGTGCTGAAAAATGATTCTGCGCATGCCCAAAACACGCACCTACAAGAGATAGGAAGACTCTGCAAGTAGCTTATGTAACTCCTAGCTATTACCTAGCTATTAAAACAAGGCTAAAAGTTTAGCACCACTGATTGGCCTGTGACATCTTTCGCAAAAGTATTTTAGAATGTGGATGTATAAGCATGTGTGTACCTTTCATTATTTAAATAACTCACATCTTCACAAATAGGCTGTTGACAATATCCTTTGAATTCACTGTTAATAAACGTCAGCAAACGTGCTGTCAGTGAGATGTTCATTAGAGAGGATGTTCCTGTTTAATAACCATAGAGTTTACTGCATGCTGAATTATCTATCTGCTGCACAAGTAAAGATATAGAGGTTATTGTAATAACTGTATTGGTTGACCATTGATGTCATTGCAGAGGCTCTGATTCAAGAGATAGAAAGACTCTACAAGTAGCATATGTAACTCCTACGTTTATTTATTATTATTTTTTTCAGGAGAATGTTTCCCACCATCCGGGTTTCATTTTCAGGAGTTGATCCTGAGGCAAAGTACATTGTACTAATGGATATCGTTCCTGTGGATAATAAAAGGTACAGATACGCCTATCACAGATCTTCCTGGCTGGTGGCTGGAAAGGCTGACCCCCCTTTGCCTGCAAGGTTTGTTAAATCATACATAAATCACTTTAATGTCCAATAAATGACTTAGCAATATCTAATGTGATGTCCTATAGTTCCAAGATAATTTTCCAAGACTTATGCCTGGTTGCTGCAGTAGTGGTGACTTTTCTGAGTGCAGTCACATGCTGATCTGAATGAAGTGAGAAAGCACCAGCAAACTACTCAGGACTGCAGGAATTCTAATAGTCACCTCCCACATTGACTGTTGTAAGAATCTTCACACATACACATGCTCTCAGTATTTTTAGGTTGGGTCAATTTGTTGTTCATAGCAATTGCAATGAAAGGAAATAACGGAGTCTGACCTCTTCTCAGGTCACTTCACTGGCTTCCGATCAGATACCACATACAGTTCAAGCTTCTCCTTCTTACCTACAAATGCACTCAGTCTGCAGCCCCTCATTACCTCTCTACCCTCATTTCCCCTTACGTTCCCGCCCATAACCTCCGCTCACAGGACAAATCCCTCCTCTCAGTACCCTTCTCCACCACCGCCAACTCCAAGCTCCGCTCATTCTGCCTCGCCTCACCCTATGCTTGGAATAAACTTCCTGAGCCCTTACGCCAAGCCCCCTCCCTACCCATCTTCAAATCCTTGCTCAAAGCCCACCTCTTCAATGTTGCTTTCGGCACCTAACCTTTATACCTTTCAGGAAATCTAGACTGCCCCTATTTGACTGACTGTACATATGTCCTTCAGATTGTAAGCTCCTTTGAGCAGGGACTGTGCTTCTATGTTAAATTGTACAGCGCTGCGTAACCCTAGTAGCGCTTTAGAAGTGTCAAGTAGTAGTAGTAGTAGTATTTTTGACAGTATTCAGATTTTAGTTTCTGAGCCATCAGTTTTGAGACCTGAAAATCTAACCGTAATGGGTAAAAAGAGTCACATGTCAGAAATCAGAAACATCTGAAATTCCCAAGTCAGGCACCAGCCCCTCAAATCGTGGTCATCATTAGAAATGTTTGATGCTTGTGGAAACAAAAAAGTATCTTACAAAAGTTTTGCGAATTTTTCAGTAGTTTCAATGCAAAAGTAAATAAATAAATACAATCTGTAAAGTTTTCATAAAATTTGAACTAAATTAGTAAATTCAATTGGAACTTCAGGGTCAGCCACACCAGCTTTACCCAGCAACTTCATTACAGCATCTGCTGTCTTATTTGGCATAACTGGCATCATACATTTTCTGTATTACGAAAACAATGCAAGTGTTATGAAGCATCATCTCTCTCTCTCTCTCTCTCTCTCTCTATATATATATATATATATATATATATATACACACATATGCACACACACACAAAACATTACATAATACATCAACAACAGCAGAGAGGCAGTAGTGTTATCAAGGGCAGCAGAAGGCAGGCAGGCATCTTGGTTCACCACAGATGTAGCTGCCACAAGTTGCATTACACCGTAAGCTAGTTTATTGACGTGCCAAAGACATCGTCCATGCTGGGTCTCATATAACAAGGCAGGTACTGAGAGTGAGTCATTCATATCTGTAATGTCGGTAATAAAAGGGACATTCTCATTACCACTGTTCTCACTAACAAGGGAAGAGTGGGGTGCAAGTTCAGTTTGTTGAACAAGCACATTATCGTTCCCGTTGTCCTCATCCTTTCCCTTCAAGTCTTCCACAACTTGTTTTTGAGTTTGGTTGCTACAGAGAAAGAATTAGATTTACTAAGAGGCCGATACTCTAAACTACCACCAGTGTTAACATGGTGTTAATGCTGGATTTGCGGATACGTTATTGTGCACAGAATATACAAATAGTTCCAGTGTGGGTATTAACTCAAGCTGAAACCACAAACTGCATTTAAATGCACTTGAATTCGATAATTTAAATGCAGCATGACTGAAAAAAGACTGCAAGCAGTGTGACCACATCAAACCCTTCCAATTTAAATTTCAACATGCCCATACAAATCAAATGTGTACTCATGAATGGACATTCCTAACTAATAGTTATACCCATTATATCCTTAATTGTGTGTTCTATCCTTTGGATAATATTATCAGTGCTGATATTACAACCAGAAGCAATTACACCTATGTGATCTTTTTTTCCATTCTTCTTCTGCATTAGCTAACTGACATTGATTTAATGATGACATGTATCCCGTGCTTCTGGTGGTAAAAGCATGCTTTTTGCCTCTGCCAATTTTTGGTAGAGATATAGGGGCTGGATTCAATAAATGGTGCTAGGCGCCGGAAAGAATCGGCACTAAGCATGATCTAAATAGGGCGTGTGCCCTTTATAGAATTGTGTTCAGCGCCAATTCCCGTGCCTAACTTTAGGCACCAAACTTACACCTGCTGAAACCCTACTGTAAATGCTCGCATCCAAGGTATGGGCGCTGAGGTCGAATTCTATTGTTAGCACCCAATTATTGATATTATCTGGTTTATTAATCAATTAATTTGCACACACAAACTTGGGTTCATAATCCTGGGCACCATATATAGAATCCTACTGCAGCCTGGCATAAATGCTGGCTTGCAACTGATGGCACTTGGGCGCATGATTGATCCTATTCTATAACATTTCTAATTTCTGGAAACGCCCCTGACCTGCCCATGCCCCTCCCATGGCCACACCCATTTTGAATCACAAGTTATCAAATTTAGGAGTGCATTTTTTAGAATAGGGTGCAAGGCAGAGCTGCGCATAGACCCAAATGAGTGCCAATTAACACCAATTATTAATTGTTAATGGCTCATTAATAAATAGGTTGTGCACGGATCTGGGATGATCCATATCCAAACTTTGGTGACCTACATAGAATATGGCTGCAAAATTGATTTATGGTATCAAAAAATATGATCAAGTTACACCATTGTTAATAAATCTGCACTGGCTGCAAGTTGCTGCACATATAGAATTTAAAGTTGCATGTATGGTTTTTAAGATTATATGGCCAAGCTCTAACATTCAGTTATTATCTATACCTTCTTTCAGATCTTCATCTCGATTTTGTTCCACATTAAGCTTAGGTTTTCCTACAGTTAAGCATGTGTTACTTTAAAAGATTTCATTAAAGATCATTCAGTTACCAATCTAGTAGTTTATGGATCACTATTCCGGTATTTATATGAAGTATGACTAATTATTTGTTGTTCCGCAAATCATTGAAGACCTATTTGATCAAAAAATATTTTGAGTGATTTTAGATATGTCTTAATTATTAGGGGGGAGGGGTTTGGCCCACTTTGATTCTTATAATATGTGGGATACAAATGCAGGAATCTGGGGGATAGAGCCCTATTTTACATAGAATGTAGAGATTAGAACCGAGACATCCATCCAGGTCTTAATGTGCTCATTTCTGGTGATTATTTTAGAAAATGATCTACTGTCACAGACCCCTTTGTAAAATACCTGCAGGAGTGTACATGTATGTGCCAGCACCTGCATTGGGGGCAGCCTTTTCACAAATATACACATTGAAATGGCATAGACCTGGCTACTTCCATGTGGAAATGTTGGAAGCAGTGGCGTAGCTACAAGAGGCCACGGGGCCTGGGCCCCCCAAATTTCTTGTGGGCCCCTGGTGTTGCTGGTGGGGGTCCCCAACCCCACCAGCTGAAGCGCTGTCTAGTACCGGTGTACGGTGCCGCTGCGTTGCCTACCCTGCTCTGTCTTCCCCTCACATCCGGCACACTCCTTTTAGTGAAACTGAGCATCCACATAGCTAAGCGGCCTAATTTAGAACATAGTACTGCTGCGAGCTGCCATGAGAGGTTGCAGTAGCCATTTTTCAGGGAAGCTGCAAGGGACAGGAGCGAATGGCCTTCACTCCAGCCCCCAACCCACACGACCAACAGGGACACCAGTAGGCCCTCTAGACAGCCAAGGAGGAGGGAAGGTTGGGGAAGAAGTTGGCATTCCAGGGGCGGGGGGGAGGGGGGCTTTGATCATGGTGGCAGGCTGGAGGGGAAGGGAAGAAGTGGGTTTTGTTGGGACGGCTGGGAGCGGAATCATGGGGGGGGGGGGGTATGAAAAAAATGGTATGTTGGCCTGGCTGAATATTGGCTGGGACTTGTATAAGCCCTGGGGGCAGCATCAGGAAAATTAGCTCTGTATGTTCACTGCCAAGGCCCGCACATGGCCTGGCACTGAATATCTGGGGATTATCTAGCCAGCAACAGTCAGTGTTTAAAAAAAACACTGATTGTCACCAGCTGAATATCGGCCAGAACTAGTTAAGAAAGGCTGCAGTTGTCTCATCAGTCACCTCTTCTGAAACACATTCTAGGATAAGCAGCATAAAATGTATTGTACTGTTTTGGGATTTTGCCAGGTACTTGTGGCCTGGATTGACCACTGTTGGAAACAAGATGCTGGGCTTGATGGACCTTCGATCTGTCCTAGTATGGCAATACTTATGTACTTATAATGAACTCTGAAACTAATCTTGCTCCAAGATCTCTAATCACTGGAGAAAATGCTATATTCTATCATATGAACAACCAGAAATGGCTCAAGAGAGTTCTTAAAAAAACAAATAGAGCCTTTCCTTTATTAGGAACCAGTATCTCCTACATTAATGTTCACTTTTCCATGCATTGCTGGTTGTGCCTCGATGTGCATTAATATGATGCAGGAATGCTAAACTACTGCCACAACTACCAGAATGAAGGAGTAGCTTATTAGTTACTTCAGTGGACTGAGAACCAGGGGGAATGGGTTCAACTCCCACTGCTTCACTTCGTGACCCTAGGCAAATCTCTTAACCCTCCATTGCTCCAGGTATGAAACTTAGCTTATGAGGTCCAGTACATGTAAACTCCATTGGTTGTTCCAAAGAAAGGTGGAATATCAAATGCATGATCCATGTGTTCATCCAGTGATGATTCTGCTTTAATGGCTAGATTCTATAAATTCTGCACTATCTTGAGATGTGTGTGCAACTAAATTGGCTAACAAGTGAATTAGCGGTAATAATTGGGTGCTAACAATCAATTATTGGCATTAATGGGCAACATTTTGAATTTGAATGCACATCTTGCTAAGCACTATTCTATAAAGATCTACGTGCGACTCTTATAGCGTACAACTCAAAAAGGGGTGTGGCCATGGGAGGGGCATGGGTGGGTCAGGGGTGTTCACTTAAATGCATGCAGTACTGCTGAATACTGGGGATTTGTGCCTAAATTATGCACCAAGATTTATACCAGGTTTCAGTTGGTATATATCTTTACGCCAAAAGTTGGGCACAGATCCCAGGTGCTACGGGCTATTCTGTAAAGGGCGCCAATCCCAGAACATCCTTTATAGAGTACCTTCGGTGCTGAATTTTGAGCACCATTTACTGAATCCAGTCCTAAATGTGCTACCTTATTAATTTTCAGCTATCTTGTAACATGGACATTAGTTCTTCAGTGCAAACAGCTCTGAAGATGCAAAGCCCACATCGGCAGTAATTAACATTGCACTGAATGTTAAATACAGCTGCACCTGACTACTTTGTAAATCAGCCCCATAAAGTACTGTCATACTGCTCAGTTACAATAGTAAACATGAATCACTCACACTGGCTACTTATAACATTAACTACTGCATGGGATCATATCGGTAATATATGACCTGGGGCACACATTTTACACACATCTCCTTTGTAACCCCTCCCAATTATTCCTTTTTCAGATCTTCTGATCCGTGCATAATCAGTAGCACTTCCTACTGTAATCATCTTTTTCAGAAACTGTATTTGGATATCTGAAAACCAGCATTTAGATATCCATAGTGTATGGGCATCCAAATCATAATAATGATTATTATTATTAGCATTTGCATAGCGCTACCAGACGCACGCAGCGCTGAACACCTGATAGAAAGAGACAGTCCCTACTCAAAAGAGCTTACAATCTTCTGTAAAGCTAAGATACAGATGTCTAAAACTGCAGTATATCCTTACGGCATGGGAGCATGATCTGGGTATGCTTTGAGTAGGACTAGAGAGGGGCCAATATATGGGCACCAACTCTGCATTCAGAAGAGAAATGGATGTCTGTGTTTAAAGAGTTGGACATCGGTACTTAGACCTGGTACCCAGAATGTCCAGGTTACAGAAAGTGGCTTCAATCGAGCAGCTCTCCACTGGAGGGATTAAGGGAAGTCACACCATTAATTTAATTTAATTTTAACATACAGTGGTGGAAATAAGTATTTGATCCCTTGCTGATTTTGTAAGTTTGCCCACTGACAAAGACATGAGCAGCCCATAATTGAAGGGTAGGTTATTGGTAACAGTGAGAGATAGCACATCACAAATTAAATCCGGAAAATCACATTGTGGAAAGTATATGAATTTATTTGCATTCTGCAGAGGGAAATAAGTATTTGATCCCCCACCAACCAGTAAGAGATCTGGCCCCTACAGACCAGGTAGATGCTCCAAATCAACTCGTTATCTGCATGACAGACAGCTGTCGGCAATGGTCACCTGTATGAAAGACACCTGTCCACAGACTCAGTGAATCAGTCAGACTCTAACCTCTACAAAATGGCCAAGAGCAAGGAGCTGTCTAAGGATGTCAGGGACAAGATCATACACCTGCACAAGGCTGGAATGGGCTACAAAACCATCAGTAAGACGCTGGGCGAGAAGGAGACAACTGTTGGTGCCATAGTAAGAAAATGGAAGAAGTACAAAATGACTGTCAATCGACAAAGATCTGGGGCTCCACGCAAAATCTCACCTCGTGGTGTATCCTTGATCATGAGGAAGGTTAGAAATCAGCCTACAACTACAAGGGGGGAACTTGTCAATGATCTCAAGGCAGCTGGGACCACTGTCACCACGAAAACCATTGGTAACACATTACGACATAACGGATTGCAATCCTGCAGTGCCCGCAAGGTCCCCCTGCTCCGGAAGGCACATGTGACGGCCCGTCTGAAGTTTGCCAGTGAACACCTGGATGATGCCGAGAGTGATTGGGAGAAGGTGCTGTGGTCAGATGAGACAAAAATTGAGCTCTTTGGCATGAACTCAACTCGCCGTGTTTGGAGGAAGAGAAATGCTGCCTATGACCCAAAGAACACCGTCCCCACTGTCAAGCATGGAGGTGGAAATGTTATGTTTTGGGGGTGTTTCTCTGCTAAGGGCACAGGACTACTTCACCGCATCAATGGGAGAATGGATGGGGCCATGTACCGTACAATTCTGAGTGACAACCTCCTTCCCTCCGCCAGGGCCTTAAAAATGGGTCGTGGCTGGGTCTTCCAGCACGACAATGACCCAAAACATACAGCCAAGGCAACAAAGGAGTGGCTAAGGAAGAAGCACATTAGGGTCATGGAGTGGCCTAGCCAGTCACCAGACCTTAATCCCATTGAAAACTTATGGAGGGAGCTGAAGCTGCGAGTTGCCAAGCGACAGCCCAGAACTCTTAATGATTTAGAGATGATCTGCAAAGAGGAGTGGACCAAAATTCCTCCTGACATGTGTGCAAACCTCATCATCAACTACAGAAGACGTCTGACCGCTGTGCTTGCCAACAAGGGTTTTGCCACCAAGTATTAGGTCTTGTTTGCCAGAGGGATTAAATACTTATTTCCCTCTGCAGAATGCAAATAAATTCATATACTTTCCACAATGTGATTTTCCGGATTTAATTTGTGATGTGCTATCTCTCACTGTTACCAATAACCTACCCTTCAATTATGGGCTGCTCATGTCTTTGTCAGTGGGCAAACTTACAAAATCAGCAAGGGATCAAATACTTATTTCCACCACTGTATATAGCCCACTTTACCGACAAGTTCTAAGCAGTTTACATTTAACTGAATGTTGTCAATAAAATTAATTAATACTATTTAGTAGTAACTCAGTAGTAATAACTTACAGTTGAATCTTTGGGTAAAGAGTAAACAGTATTACATTATAACTTAACTAGCTAACATAGTTGAGCTATCCACTAAGATTAACTGAAAATATTGATTACATTAGAAAGGCTTAACTTTGTTTAAGATCAAATTTAATATGAAATATGATAGTCTATGGAACTCATAGTTTGTCATGTAGAACTGGTTTGGGTTCCATTTTTTGTGAGTGTTTTGCCAGGGTTCAGCAGGTGGTTTTGTGTTTCATCTTCTTGTGCCTATGTGGTGCTAGCTTTTCTGAGGTTGGGCCAAAGTGTTTCTGGAATAACCAAGTTTTTATTGAGTATCTAAAATGCATATAGAGGCATATTTTCAAAAGTCTGTTATTGATCTTATTGCTCGTGGTAACAGGTTCCACAGTACCACACCTTTGCCTGTGATTGTCGAGTTGTATGTTTTCATTTGTCGACATTCTTGTGAAGTTAGGATAATCAGTTTGATTTCCTTTACGGATCTCAGTGTTCTTTTGGATTGGTGTAGTTGGATGAGGTTCCAAATGTAGGATGGTGTGAGGAGGCCATTGAGACTTCTGAAGATCATTGTTAGTAGCTTGAATTCTGTTCTTGCTTTAATGGGTAGTTAGTGTAGTTTGATGAGGAATGATGTAGCATGATCAGACCAGCGACCTCCTGCTATCAATTTAGCTGCTTCATTTTTGACTATTTGAGGACATTTGAGTAATTTGTCTGGTAGTCCTAAATAGACTATGTTACAAGTAAGGACCATGACCTGTACTATGATGCAGAAGTGGGTTTGGTCCAGTAGATATTTTATGTCGTAGAAGTTTTAATTCGAAGAAGCTTTTACGCATCAAATTGTTTACCTGCGAGGATATATTGAGGTGTGATTCTATCCATATTCCCAAGAGTTTGACTTCATTTTTCAGGGAGATTGTTGTTCCTGCCAGTTCAGGGTGTATGTCTGGTAGTTTTGCTGCCTTGTTTCCCGTCTATATTATGTTGGTTTTGTCAGGGTTGATTTTTGTTTCAGGGAGCAAAACCATTCATAAAGCATTGTGAAGACTTTTTTCATTAATGAGTATATTGATGATGGGTTTGTTCCTGGGAATAAAACAATAATGTTGTCTGTATAAGCATAATATTTGATTATTAAATATTAAAATCTTCCCTATATCTCTGAGATAGAAGAAGAGAATAGGGGAGAGTGGGGAGTCTTCTCTGGCTATCTTCAAATCTAAGCTAAAAGCCCACCTTTTTGATGCTGCTTTTAACTCCTAACCCTTATTCACTTGTTCAGAACCCTTATTTTATCATTCTCACTTTAATATTCCCTTATCTCTTGTTTGTCCTGTTTGTCTGTCCTAATTAGATTGTAAGCTCTGTCAGGCAGGGACTGTCTCTTCATGTTCAAGTGTACAGTGCTGCGTACGTCTAGTAGCGCTATAGAATTGATAAGTAGTAGTAGTAGTAGTAGTAGAGTCTTGTGGGACTCTATGTTTCATTGGCCATGGTTGAGATTGTTGCCATTTGACTTGAATGAATCTGTGTTTTAGAAATTCTGAGAACCAGTTGAGAACTCTGTCTTTCAATCCTACTTCTTTGAGGATTGTTAAGAGAGTTTCATGGTTGACCAGGTCAAAGGCTACTGATAGATCTAGTTGCATAGTAAAGATTTGCTGCTCTTTATCCATGAGGAGGTGTAGTTCTGATAAGACCTGCCATTACTGTTTCTGTGCTGTATGTAGACCGTAAACCTGATTGCACTGGATCCAGTAGTTGGTGGTGTTCCATAGAGTCTTGGCATTGTGTTGCAACTGTGGCTTCTAGGATCTTAGCTTCGGTGGGTATGTTTGCTACTGGTCAGTAGATGTTGTGGCAGTTTTTATCAAATGATTCTCCTTTGATCAGTGGATTGAGTACTATTCCTCATAGTTCTTTGGAAATCAGCCTTTAGCTTGTGTGGTGTCTACTAGCGTGGTTAAGTGGTTTATTATCTTCACTGGTGCTTGGGTCAAGGGTGCATTGTCCTTTTGAAATTTTTTTATCATATTATTGAGAGTTAGGTCGTTTTCAAACACACGTGGGACAAACATAAAGGAATCCTGTTCAGAAGGAATGGATCCTAAGGAGCTTAGCCGAGATTGGGTGGCAGAGCCGGTGGCAGGAAGCGGGGATAGAGCTGGGCAGACTTATACAGTCTGTGCCAGAGCCGGTGGTGGGAGGAGGGGCTGGTGGTTGGGAGGCGGGGATAGTGCTGGGCAGACTTATACGGTCTGTGCCAGAACCGGTGGTGGGAGGAGGGGCTGGTGGTTGGGAGGCGGGGATAGTGCTGGGCAGACTTATATGGTCTGTGCCAGAGCCGGTGGTGGGAGGAGGGGCTGGTGGTTGGGAGGCGGGGATAGTGCTGGGCAGACTTACACGGTCTGTGCCAGAACCGATGGTGGGAGGAGGGGCTGGTGGTTGGGAGGCGGGGATAGTGCTGGGCAGAATTATATGGTCTGTGCTAGAACCGGTGGTGGGAGGAGGGGCTGGTGGTTGGGAGGCGGGGATAGTGCTGGGCAGACTTACACGGTCTGTGCCCTGAAAAGGACAGGTACAAATCAAGGTAAGGTATACACAAAAAGTAGCACATATGAGTTTATCTTGTTGGGCAGACTGGATGGACCATGCAGATCTTTTTCTGCTGTCATCTACTATGTTACTATGTAAGTTGTACCATTGTCAGTCACCAGGGCATTTGTATTCCAGTGCTTCTGTATTGTCTGTTGCTGTATGTTCTGGAGCTGATGTCTTGGGAATAATTTCAAGTAGTTTTTTTGTCTTCTATTGGAAGAAAGTTGCAAGGATTTCTGCTGTTAGTCTGGATTTTGATTTTGTTTGCATTGGTTTGGTCAATGATTTTACTAGCTGAAAGAGGGAGTGGATTGAATTGCTGTTTTCAGTCACCTTTTGGCTGTAGTATTTCTGTTTTTTTGACTTTTATCTTTTCCTTATATATTTTGATTTGTGCTCTCCAGGAATCTTTGTGATAGGTGTTTTGAATTTTCAACCAGGTTCTTTCTACTTTCTTGCATATTTTTTTAGGTTTTTATTTCCAGTGTGCACTATGGACTGGTTTTAATTTGGATATCATTTTTTCTTGTAGTGGAGGTATTTCATCCAGTGTGTCTTGTATTGCTTTGTTCCATGTTGAGACCATCTCATCCGTAGAATTGTGGAGGGTGTGATTTCTCTTTATCTTTTCATCTACTAGTTCCCATAGTTTTGCTTTGTCTATTTTGCCTCTTGATAGAATTGTTTCCCTCTGTGGTTTCTTTCGATCAAAGTGAGTTATGGGAATGTTAAATTCCTGTAGATGGTGATCTGACCAGATGAGGGGTGAGGTAGTCTGTCTTTCTTTGATCATGTCCAGTGCATGTTTCGGGACAAATATAGCATCAAGTTGGTGGCCTTTGTGCTATGGGCCAGTGTCACTAATCTGAGGTCTAGTTCATGAAGGAAGCTGACCAATGAAATAGCCTCTGAGCATTTAGCATCTTCTAGATGTAGGTTGAAGTCACCCACAATGGTGGTCTTGGGAATGGTTGCTAGGCACAGTGTTATGAAAGAGTGTAGTTCTTCCATGAGGTATTTTGCCATGCTCCTGGGGGTCGGTATAGAAATATTATTCCATGGGTAAGTGAGTGAGGGAATGATTTAAATTTTAGAAAGATCCCTTCAAGGCCTTTGTTTATTCCCCAATGATTGCTGCCCTCTCCCCTTTTGTGAAACTGGCAAGGGATACTGGGCTCTGTGAAGGCTTCAGGTGCTATGGAGGTTCATGGTACTAAACATTTTTGTATTCATTTTTATATTCCACCTGCAAGTCCAAAGGTATTTTTCTGTCCCTGGAGTGACGGAAGAGCTGCAGTGGGAGTTGAACTGGAGTCCCCAGGCTCCCAGCCTGTTCCTCTAATCATTATGCTACGCCTCTGCTCTGCATAGACATCTATGTGGCCATTTTATAACAAGGACATTTCTATACTGCCAAATTGACTTCTATGTCCCTTGTTTTGCCCCATTCATAGTTTGG
Organism: Microcaecilia unicolor; assembly: GCF_901765095.1. Classification (NCBI taxonomy): domain Eukaryota; kingdom Metazoa; phylum Chordata; class Amphibia; order Gymnophiona; family Siphonopidae; genus Microcaecilia; species Microcaecilia unicolor. The sequence continues at coordinate 189,372,237 of NC_044031.1, read as the reverse complement.
ATAATTCAGTTTATAAGATGGATAAGTACATAAGTACATAAGTACATAAGTAGTGCCATACTGGGAAAGACCAAAGGTCCATCTAGCCCAGCATCCTGTCACCGACAGTGGCCAATCCAGGTCAAGGGCACCTGGCACGCTCCCCAAACGTAAAAACATTCCAGACAAGTTATACCTAAAAATGAGGAATTTTTCCAGTCCATTTAATAGCGGTCTATGGACTTGTCCTTTAGGAATCTATCTAACCCCTTTTTAAACTCCGTCAAGCTAACCGCCCGTACCACGTTCTCCGGCAATGAATTCCAGAGTCTAATTACACGTTGGGTGAAGAAAAATTTTCTCCGATTCGTTTTAAATTTACCACACTGTAGCTTCAACTCATGCCCTCTAGTCCTAGTATTTTTGGATAGCGTGAACAGTCGCTTCACATCCACCCGATCCATTCCACTCATTATTTTATACACTTCTATCATATCTCCCCTCAGCCGTCTCTTCTCCAAGCTGAAAAGCCCTAGCCTTCTCAGCCTCTCTTCATAGGAAAGTCGTCCCATCCCCACTATCATTTTCGTCGCCCTTCGCTGTACCTTTTCCAATTCTACTATATCTTTTTTGAGATACGGAGACCAGTACTGAACACAATACTCCAGGTGCGGTCGCACCATGGAGCGATACAACGGCATTATAACATCCGCACACCTGGACTCCATACCCTTCCTAATAACACCCAACATTCTATTCGCTTTCCTAGCCGCAGCAGCACACTGAGCAGAAGGTTTCAGCGTATCATCGACGACGACACCCAGATCCCTTTCTTGATCCGTAACTCCTAACGCGGAACCTTGCAAGACGTAGCTATAATTCGGGTTCCTCTTACCCACATGCATCACTTTGCACTTGTCAACATTGAACTTCATCTGCCACTTGCACGCCCATTCTCCCAGTCTCGCAAGGTCCTCCTGTAATCGTTCACATTCCTCCTGCGACTTGACGACCCTGAATAATTTTGTGTCATCGGCGAATTTAATTACCTCACTAGTTATTCCCATCTCTAGGTCATTTATAAATACATTAAAAAGCAACGGACCCAGCACAGACCCCTGCGGGACCCCACTAACTACCCTCCTCCACTGAGAATACTGGCCACGCAATCCTACTCTCTGCTTCCTATCTTTCAACCAGTTCTTAATCCATAATAATACCCTACCTCCGATTCCATGACTCTGCAATTTCTTCAGGAGTCTTTCGTGCGGCACTTTGTCAAACGCCTTCTGAAAATCCAGATATACAATATCAACCGGCTCCCCATTGTCCACATGTTTGCTTACCCCCTCAAAAAAATGCATTAGATTGGTGAGGCAAGACTTCCCTTCACTAAATCCGTGCTGACTTTGTCTCATCAGTCCATGTTTTTGTATATGCTCTGCAATTTTATTCTTAATAATAGCCTCCACCATCTTGCTGGATGTCTCTCGCACATGGAAGTCCACTTCTCAGGTGTTTTAGAACAGAGTGTTCATGGCCAGATCCTATTCTAAAACACTAACACCACCAGTGACATACTGACCTGTTTATCCTTATTCTGAGTTGGATGTCCTTTCTAAAATGCCATTCTTTGTGAACAAGTTGGACAAGAAGAGAAATCACATGACAGGTAGAGCATGATAGCCCAAATGTGACCATAAGGGCAATGGTTATGAGGAAATTTAAAGGCATTAGGTCTAATTCCTGCATTATGTAAGGATAGGATAGAAAATTCCAATGTGTTTGATATATAGGTATTTGGCTCTGTGAGTTATCTTTCTGTTTTATCACCAGTGGATGAGGCATGAAGCCTCAAATTCTAGTTTGTTTGGTTTTGCACTAGATCTGGAGGAACTTATGCAAATAAACTAGTGTTAGTGGTTCCTTCAGGAGACTGGTACCAGTCAGTCTTCAGTGTTAAGATACATCCATCTCTTTTTAAATAACAGGAATGTCTACATTCCATCTGCACCTTCATTATTCCTGGACTTTTCATGAGAGACAAGAAGAGTCATTAGGCATTTTATGAAGCAGCTGATTTCTTGAGTTGGGGTATGCACCCAAGGATGGCTGTGGTGTTCTAATCAGTTGACTACCCTTTCTCTGACTCACCAATTTTCTTTTCCTCAATCCCCTCTTCTCCCCAATCTTTGAATATTTGTCTATAGTAGACACTTCGGTTTAGAGTAAGGGTTCTCAACCCAATCCTCAGGGCATAACTAGAGAGTCAGATCTTCCAGATACCCACAATGAATATGCATGAGATAGTGCATGCAAATTTATCTCATGCATATTCATTATGGATATCCTGAAAGCCTGACTAACTGGTTGTGTTCTGAGGACTGGGTTTAGAACCATTGGATTAGAGATGTCTGATCATGGTATCCTAGCAATAGTGAAATGGTGATCAAAACTTCCTTTTTTCACTAAGTTCACAAGTATTTGTGAATGAAACAGTCCTCATCGGTGTGCAACACTGATCATAAAGGCATGAGAGCAAGGCAGTGAGTGCAGTGGAGATGATGCAGTATTTCTTTTGTTTGTACATTTACAACTAATATTGACCATTTTATGTAAGTTTATTAAAACTTGCTGAACCATGTATAATATTTATAACATGAGACCATACCACTGGGTCAGTTTGTGTCTGATATTATTTTGTAGTTGTCCTATGTGTTCGCAGGCCCAACAGTTTCTTACTGTGGCATTTTACTGACTTATATAATAGTTATAACACTCAGTGTTTGTAATTTCAGTAAAGTATATAACATTTGTATCCTTTCTGAACTATTAGTGTTCTATATCTGTGAATTTCAACCCGTTCCTCAGGGACCACATGGCCAGTTGGGTTTTTGGAATATTCACAATTAATATGCACAAGATGTATTAACATGCACTTCTGCCATTTCATTCAAATACCTCTAATACATGTTTAATGTGGATATCCCAAAATTAGAACTGGCCAGGTGGTCCCTGAGGACTGGGTTGAAAAAAGCTGTTTTATACTAAACAAGAGGCAATATGTACTGTCATACACCGCTGTTTGTTTTATGATCTGAGTTACTGCTAGTAAAAACATACTAAACCATTTATACACTATTATAGAAAGATATTCTAATGTGTCCTTCTCTTTACATTTTTCATTATTGACTCCTACAGAGTAGGGCTGTATAAATGCTTTTGAGCGGGTTTAAATGAGGCCATTTGATAATTTAAGTGTAGTTCAATGTTTCTGAATTCTTGTCCTTACTTTACAGTGACATCACAGCAAGACAGTATTTATTGAGCTTGCTGGCCTAATTACCAAATGCTGCTGATGATAGAGGAGCAGTCATGCATAGTAAGAAAGATAAGCATAAAAAAGATACAGTAGAATTAGAAAAGGTACAGAGAAGAGCAATGAAAATGATAAAGGGGATGGAACATCTTCTCTATGAGGAGAGGCTAAAGAGGCTACAGCTCTTTAGAGATGGCTTTAGAAGAGATGGCTGAGGGGAGATATGATAGAGGTCTATAAAATCCTGAGTGGAGTGGAATGGGTAGATGTGAATCTATTGTTTACTCTTTTTTAAAAATACAAGGACTTGGGGGCCCTCATTAAAGCTACTAAGTAGTAAATTTAAAACAAATCAGAGAAAATATGTCTTCATGCAACATTGTAATTGAACACTGGAATTTTGTTGCCTGACAATGTGATAAAAGCAATTAGTTTAACAGGGTTTAAAAAAAGTTTGGGCCATTTCCTAAAGGAAAATCCATAAGCCATTATTAAGATGGACTTAAGGAAATCCACTGCTTATTTCTATGATAAGCATCATAAAATCTGTTTTACTCTTTTGGATTCTTGCCAGGTACTTGGACCTGGATTGGCCACTGTTGAAAACAGGATACTGGACTTAATGGACCTTCGGTCTCTCCCAGTATGATGCTTATAAGAGTAATATATATGGCACTGAAGCTGCTACTGTACTATGCTAGTCTGTATGAAGGCTACCCTCAAAACTAGGGACCGGCGACAGGAAAAGTTTTGATTCATGTCATTTCCTGTGTTTACGGGAATTTTTGTTTTATTCATTTTCATTAGCCCATTTTGTCTATTGCTGATAATAGTACATAGTCTTTGGAAATAATGTGCACTGTGTGGCAAGATGGCGCACTCTTTTCCTGATAGGACACACATGTGCACAAGTTTGTGCATGTGCAGCAGTTTGCAAATGCATGGTGATTCCACTACTGGGAAAGAGTGCACCCCTTTCCACATAGGGTACAGTGTTTCCAAAGTGTATGCAGGAGTGGAGGAGTGGCCTAGTGGTTAGAGCACCAGGGGTTCAAATCTCACTGCTGCTCCTTGTGATCTTGGGCAAGTCACTTCACCCTCAATTACCTCAGGTACAAACTTAGATTGTGAGCCCTCCTGGGACAGAGAAATATCCACAGCACCTGAATGTAACTCACCTTAAGCTACTACTGAAAAAGGTGTGAGCAAAATCTAAATAAATAAATGATTAGCAAATTACAAAACACAAAATGTGTTTTTTTCTGCTGTTTTTCATTTAGTAATGGCATGCAATGACTTAGGAACTGTTGTTGATGTTTCCTATGTCATTGCAAATGGCAGCTCATCCCTACTAAAAATCTGCAAAAAGAGTTTGTTCACTTTCTTCAATATGCAAAACTCTGTGCTGCTGTTTTTAAAAGACAAAAAGTGAAAATTCACCAAAAGTGGAAAGACTTTGGAATGTACATTTTTCTAAGTCTTGAATTTGGGTAGATTAAGCCTTCATTTTTATTCAGGTACTTTCTTTAAATGGAAGGATATGTTATTTGCTGTAGAAATGATTTCTAAAATTAATAGCACTAAGTGACAGTAAAGTACTTCACCTTTTCATTGTATTGCATCCATTACGTTTCATGAACACAAATTACAATATCATTCATTGACCCTTATGCAATATAGATGTTTCCCTTAGGCACAGAGCATGAATAAAACCTTTTTGATAAAGCTCAGTATCCCTCACGTTGACTTCCATAGCAGTGCATAATACCATTTATAAAGACCTTTTAATGTTTTTGCTGAACTGGAGATGGGCAAAAATAATTGCTATGGGCTAGGCTAATAGTAGTAGGACTAGAATATATATTTGAGAGGACCTGTTTTAAATTTTATCTTGTTTCACAGTCTTCTTGTTCTGGTGACCACCTTCAAAATTGGGATAGTATCAGCTAGAAAAAGAAATGTTTACTTACTGAAGGCTTATCAAAAAAAGATGATTTGTGTATTGAGCACTAGCAGTTCCATAAATCCAAGAATGCAAACTCTTCAAGACAGAGTTATTGGTCAGGGAGCATTTCTGTTTATTTTAGATACCCTGGAGCAGGATCGCAGCAGCTTCACTTTGTCTCAACAGTAGGAAACTGAAGAGATTACAATGTCCTGGAAGCAGGGAAATGCAAACCACAACAGCAGTACAAGAAATCTCTGGCTACTGAAGATGGAGTGTTTGGAATAACAACAACAAAATGAATGTGCCAGAATAATGCACTAATTAGTCAAATATCAGGGATCAAAATAAATAAAACTCCCTTTCTGGCTTTCTTCTAGGTTATATGTGCATCCAGATTCTCCATTTACTGGAGAGCAGTTGTTAAAGCAGATGGTGTCTTTTGAAAAAGTGAAACTCACCAACAATGAGCTGGACCAACATGGGCATGTAAGTGTTTGATGACAGTTCACGGAATAAAAATTAGTATCTGCTCTACCAGGTGAGATGGTTGCTCGCGGTTTTCCTGAAGCATATGGACTGATAGACAATGAAGGGTGAAATAATTGTTTCCTACTTAGGCTCTGAGTAATGTATAAAATAAATACCCAAATGTAAGAGGAGGTCTGTCGTCCTAAAACAAACTGTGCTGGTTTTGTTTAACATAACAGATAAATACATGAATCCTATGGAACTGTTAACATCTGTTCTTATTATGGCAGACATCGAGTTTGTATCCAAAGGGACAGTAATTTTCAAAGCCATTTCCACAGGCATAACAGTGCATTGCCCCCAGAAATGGGCTTTAGTTATTTAAAGTGTTTCAGTGCAGGAGCGTAGCCAGACTTTGACAGAAGAGGGGGGGCCAGAGCAGAAGGTGGGGGGCACACATTTTGGCCCACCTCCCAACGGCTGCCCCCCCCTGTTGTTGCTACTGCCTCCCCTCTACCGCCCTCCTGCCACCACTGCTCCCCCCCCCCCCCCCCACCGCCACTACGAAGGTACCTTGGCTGTTGGGGGGGCCCAACCCCTGCCAGCTAAAGCATTTTAATGTAACTGAGCATGTGCGAGCATGCTTAGTTTCATTAAAACGAGCGTGCACAGTGACTGAAAACAGAACAAGGCGCCAGGCAATGTGAGACCAGCGCAGGACAAACGCTTTAGCTGGCGGGGGTTGGGGACCCTCACCAGCCAAACCAGGGGCCCCAGAGCCAATTTGGGGGCCTAGGCCCCCGTGGCCCCCTGTAGCCATGCCACTGTATCAGTGTATTTTTGTTTCCTCTTACATGCTGTAGAACGGTGTTTCCCAAGTCCAGGCCTAGAGTACCCCTTGCCAGTCAGATTTTCAGGATATCCACAATGAATATGCATGAACTTGATTTGCATACACTGCCTCCATTATATGCAAATCTCTTTCATGCATATTCATTGCGGATATCCTGAAAACCTGACTGGCAAGGGGTACTCCAGGACCAGACTTGGGAAACACTGCTGAAGAGCAGGGTTTCTCAATCCAGTCCTCAGAACACACCAAGCCAGTCTGATTTTCAAGATCTCTACAATGAATATGTATGAGATAAATTTCAATGCACTACCTCCATTACATACAACTCTCTCATGCAAATTCATTGTGGCTGTCCTGAAAACCTGACAGGCTAGATAAGTCCCAAGCACTGGGATGAAAGACCCTGCTATAGAGGGAGATGTTGCTGGGGATGGGGTAGGGTGGGATGAAGTTTGAAACTGCATGATTATTTTTGTATTTTCAAAAGTATTCTTCCCCCCCCCTCTAAAATACTATTCACACAAATTAATAAGGGTAAATGTACCTTTCCAGAGATCATTTTCAAGGTGAAAAATCTGGCAAAGCAAAACGTGCATAGGACATTTCACCTATGCTGGCCTTGTTAAAATTACCCTGAATATGGAATCTCTCTAGCTAACTGCTCTGTGTCTTTAAGTAAATATTGACTTCAGTAATATTTTTAACTGAGCGAATCACCTATAATAAGGTGATCAGTCCGAAAGAATGACAAATTAGGCAACAGTGTGCATGGACATTGTTAAACTCCTTAGTTTAAGTCAGCCCTCCACTTTCACAAGTGGCGATAAAAACGAGGCCTGTTCCATGTCTGTGTCAGCCCTTCACTCTCAGCTTTATCTCATGGTTTACCAGTCAAAACACCTTTTCATATATGGTTATATGTGGTTATATTTAGGTACTGTCCAGAACCTAAGGACATAAGCTGAGTTAAGAAATGCAGTACATTCTTTCTGGAGTTGATATCGTTTGACAATTAAGTGGCATTATCACCATTGTCAGTTCATTTTCTAACAATGTTGGCACTAAACAGAACACATACTGAGCTTCCTAAGCTGTAATTCAATGTGTAAACAAGAGAAGAGGAAGCCTAGGTCCCACACCTGTTTGTCACACAAAATTACATATGGAAAGTGGGTCAATCAACACTTCAAGAAACAACACAAAGAAACGCAACACATCATGACTATCTGATAGTCCCAATCAGTTGACACCATATTCTAATCTAATGATTTTTCAATAGAAGTCCATAGAAGTAGCTCACTGCTTTTCAGGCAACTTCGTCACACACCATTAATTTCACACTATAAAAGTCAATTTTTAATAGGGCTTTTTAATGGGCAGAAAGCATGCTGTGGATTTGAGTACAATTCTATGACCTTAATGCATGTGGATTTTAAATGCATTAAGGTCATAGAATTGTACTCAAATCCACAGCATGCTTTCTGTCCATTAAAAAGCCCTAAATACTTCCCTTAGTTGAGACCTGACAATGATCCATCTTTTCCTATACAGTTTTCTTATACCAAATACTCCTTCAAGAACTCCCTGCTCTGTGCATCAACATTTATTTGTAATTCCATCCCATTATCCCATTTACAAGTTTGCTCCCACTTAGCTAGGATTTCTTGTTGCAGTGTGACTGCTTTAACATTATGGAACTCCTTGCCTTTGGATCTTCGTAAAGAGATCTTTTTGGAACTTTAAATCCCTGCTTTAGACAAAATAATCAAGCTTTCTCCACAACTAGACCTTCAAAATGATACTATTAGCTGTTATACCCGCAGCCACCCCCATTCATTAACTCAGGTTTTTGTGGCCTTTTTCATACCCTACCCTTCTTTTGTATCTTAGATTGAGTTAAATAACTCCCCACTATCCCCTTTTCCTTATAATGATTAATTATAATATAGATTCTCTTTGTCTCTACCCCATCTACTATTGAATTGTAAACCACTTAAATAAGAACATAAGAATAACCATACTGGGTCAGACCAATGGTCCATCTAGCCCAGTATCCTGTTTCCAACAGTGACCAATCCAGGTCACAAGTACCTGGCAGAAACCCAAATAGTAGCAACATTCCATGTTACCAATCCCAGGGCAAGCAGTGGTTTTCACATGTCCATCTCAATAACAGACTATGGACTTTTCCTCCAAGAGCTTGTCCAACCCTTTTCAAACCTAGTTACACTAACTGCTGCTACACATCCTCCGGCAGCGAGTTTCAGAGCTTAACTATTCTTTGAGGGAAAAAGTATTTCCTCCTATTTGTTTTAAAAGTATTTCCACATAATTTTATTGAATGTCCCCTGGTGTTTGTACTTTTTGAAAGAGTAAAAAATCGATTCACTTTTACCCATTCTACACCACTCAGGATTTTAGCCCTGACCTCTTTAACCTTTCCTCATGTGGGAAGAGTTTCATCCACTTTATCATTTCGGTTGCTCTTCTTTGAACATTTTCTCATTCCGCTATATCTTTTTTGAGATACGGCGACCAGAACTTAATGCAACACTCAAGGTGAGGCATACCATGAAGCAATGCAGAGGCATTATAGTATTTTCGGCTACAATATGTTTTAACTATATGTGGTATATCAAATAAATGGAAATTGGAAAATCCATGAATCTTGAAAAGTATCCTAGAACAGAGTTACCTTTTCCTGGAGTTCTTGACATCAATTAGTAGGCAATCCCATGGCCTCCGCAGAGGAGACAGAACCCCTTGGATGTTTGTTCCATGAGTTAAAGTGGACAATTTCAACTCTTTTAATGTATATTTACATACTTTGGGAAGGGAATTAGGAGATAAGGTATTGTTTACTCATAGTTATGCTGATGACATCACTGTCCTTATTCCAATACTAGGTTCACTGGATCCTATCTCTTCATCTGTTCAGAGTTGCATGCCTATAATTGGTGCTTGGATGTTGAATTATAAGCTCAAAATAAACTCTGAAAAGACTAAATTTTTGTTCTTGGATAATAATCCTGAGCCTTGAATTGACAATATGGGAGGGCAGGGCTCAGGGAGAGAGGGGAATTGCTGGATAGGAATGAATGGAGGGGGCAGGGGACAGATGGGCATGGATGGATGGGAGGACAGGGCTCAGGGAGAGAGGAGAAATTGCTGGACATAGAGGGGAGGGAAGAGAGATGAAGGAGATGAAATGAGGGAAAAGGAAGAGAGGAGAAAAACTGCACATGGATGGAGAAAATAGGCAGAAGCTGGATCCACTGGACAGTCAAGTCTGCGGAGGACCCAGGTTTTACTTATGGATATAGGGCAAGAAATGAAGAAGAAAGGAGGAAATTAAAGAAATAAATGGAAAGGAAGCCCTGGAAACGGAGTTAAGAGGACAGATAGCAGCAGCAGAATCAGATACTCGGCCAGCATGATCAGAAAAGCAAAGTCACCAGATAACAAAGGTAGAAAAAATCATTTTATTTTCATTTTAGTGTTTAAAATATGTCCAATTTGAGAACTTACATCTGCTGTCTTATTTTGCACTGGGTATACTGGAGCTGTAACAGCTTATAGAAATTATTTATAATGAAAAAAATCACGTTATTTTGTTCTCCTATACTAGTATAATATTTTCAGTGATGTCTGTTTACATGCGCCATAGCTGGTATAAGGGGTGTGGCTAATGTAGGTGTGGCTATCATAGGGGTGGAGCCATATGTGGTGACCCCGCCGATAATGAGTACCGGCACCTTTTTTTCTACAAAAAAAGCACTGGTTATATCAGACCTAAGGTCCACCGCCAAAGCCACAATTTTTCCTCGTGCTGCTGCTATATCCTGTTTGAGGCCATAAGGGATCTCCTTAAGCTCTTCTGATTCTGGGCAAGTCACTTAACCCTCCATTTCCCCAGTTACAAAATAAGTACCTGTATATAATATTTGTAAACCACTTTGATTGTAACCACAGAAAGGCTGTATATCAAGTCCTATCCCGTTTCTATTTGCATTTCTGCAAATGGCGGTGAGGCACCAGTAAGTAACTGTCCTTGCTCAGCATAAGTAACTTCCTTGGCCCGCTGCCACATGGTTTCTGCACTGGCCATCTTTCCTCACTCGTGTCACGGGCTCACCTGCTTGGAGTAGGAATATTTTTGCAAGTTGATCGATGTCTTTTTAGCTGCCTTCTGGAGCCCAAACTTTTACACACTTAACTATCTCCAAGTTGCCAAAATTTAGTGCTATTTGTTCCTGGTAAGTAATGTTTTTGTGTCAGGATGAGATGAATCTCTCCCTCTAAGCCTCCATTCAAGATGGTGATGTCACTTCCTCCCTCCTGTAAAGGGTTTTGTCTAAATTTGACTTCTGTGAAGTCATCTGAGAGTAAGCGTAAGGGAGACGTTCATGTTGATGAGCAGAGTAGGATTCAGGCATAGGAAAATTCAACACATGCCTGGGATCCAATGTTTAGAAGAGACCTCTCAGATATCCCAATTAAATTACTCCCAAGGTATATTTTGCTCTACTAGGTCAACTGCTGGCAGAAAGAAGAATTGGGAGAGAGGACGGAGATAAGACTCAGAGCCACTGCTGCCTGCAGAGGTCTGTCTTTTCTCCCCATACCTGTGCATTTCCCTCCAGTCATCATCAGATAGAGTCAGCAAGTTACATTTCTTAATTGCTACTTCCTTCTCTGATAGCTTTCCTCTAAAGTCAGAACCACATGGGGCTCCATTGTGGGAGTTTTTAAATATATTTATATCACAATGGTGGGCTCAAATTAGCTGTTTGCCTAGGGACCACCCAAGGGTTAATCCTCTCCTGCCAATCAGATTATTCATGTTGGTGAAACAGTCTTTTCACTTAGGGTTAACTTAATATTTATCTATTGAAATTCTGGGTAGTTCAAATTCAGTGTCTGATGTGACTTGGCAGGATACGTGGAAAGTGGTTTTTGAGATAAAACAATGTCTTATACCTCATATTATCCAAAAGAGTAAAGATTAAACCCAGCTATAAATTCCTATGTATTATATACAAGCAGAAATAGTCAAGTGAAAAGGATTGTCAACTTCTTCTTCTTAAAATTATATAAGGTTTTCAAATATCACTCAATAATTTCACAAACCCAGATAAGCACTTGTTTAAATGTTTTGTTGGCACAGTTTGATTTTGGTTTCACTTAGACATTTTCTAAAAAAAAAGTTGTAGTTTTTGTTGACCAATGATTGTGTCATATAACCCTTTGCTCTAAGCTTAATTGTCAAGCAAGCAGCGTTTCTGAACTATTTTCCTCTATGAGATTATTGAGCAATATTTGAATATTTTATTATTTAATTTTAAGAAGGGAAAACTGACAGTCCTTTTCACTTGGCTATTTCTGCATATATGTTATACCTCAGCTTATGTCAAGGTTTGGGTCGGAGCTCTTTGAGCAGGGACTGTCTTTCTTCTATGTTTGTGCAGCACTGCGTATGCCTTGTAGCGCTATAGAAATGCTAAATAGTAGTAGTAGTAGAGGCTTGGCACAGGGCAGGATAATCCAAAGAAGCAGAAGGAGGAGGAGGAAGTAGAGACAATCCCAGGATGGGGTGGAACAGCAAACAGAACAGGAGCTGGGTCAGCAAACAGATGATAAACAGTTAAAACAAGAAGAACCAGGAAAAGCAAACTGATTGGATAGCAGGTAAGAAAGCAGGTAGCAACAGTGAAAAAACAGAGCTGGATACAAACCAGGCCCACCAGAAGACCAGTTAGACCAGTAAGGGTGCATTGTGCTGACTTCCTTTTATATAGTGGACACATTCCTTGCTGGTCCAATGGGATTCCTTCTTCTACCTCCTTCACTCAGAATCTAGGGCAGTGAGCTTCCCAAATTTTCATGTTGGTTCCAATATAGATCCAAATGGGTTGAAGGAAAGATGTCAAATATCTTCCCATGCAGGGCCATAACAATGATGTGCCATTGATATCAGTCTGTATCTTTCTCAAAAGCTCTCTTACCAGGTTTATGCTACAAGCCTCTCAGTTTCTCTTTCAAACTTTCCCCACATCTTGACTCCATATCTGCGTGCCACCAGTCTCTCTCTCTCTCTCTCTCTCTCTCTCTCTCTCTCTCTCAACATGTTTGTCCAATCACTTTCTCTCAGTCCCATCCTGTAAACACAAATAGGAATAGGAATGGAAGTGTGGTAGACCCTGAATGATTTTCAGAGAACTGTGTTCATGAAGAGCTAGCTATAGTAAAGGTAGATAAAGCAATGGGGCCAGATGGCATACATCCAAGGGTACTAAAGGATCTTAGGGAAGTTCTGCCAGCTCAGATAGCAAACCTTTTCAATGCTTCTCTAGAGTCAGGAGTGGTCCTGGAGGAATGGAGAAGGTCAAATGTGGTCCCTCTCCACAAAAGCAGAAGTAAGGAGGAAGTTGAGAACTACAGGCTAGTCAGTCTGATCTCCGTGATAAGTAAATTAATGGAAACTCTTCTAAAAGAAAGGTTTCTGGAATCCAATGGATTGCAGGACCCGAGGCAACATGGTTTCACTAGAGAGAGGTCATGTCAGACAATTCTGATTAACTTCTTTGTGTGACCAGAGAATTGAATTGAAGTAGAGCACTAGATGTGGTGTATTTAGATTTTAGCAAAATCTTTGACGTGGTTCTGCATAGATGACTGGTTTAGCAACTGGTTGAGTGGAAGGCAACAGAGGATAGTGGTAAATGAGGAAAGGGATGCTACCAGTGGTGTGATACAAGGTTCAGTTTTTGGGCCAATTCTTATTAACATAACATTTTATTTTTATTTATTTATTTATTTATTGGAATTTCTTAACCGCCTTTATGAAGAGATTCACCCAAGCAGTATAGTTTAACATAGAACTTACAATTTTGTTAATAGCATAACAATAGTAAACATGGCCAAATATAAACATAAATACAATAAATGAGGTAAACTTGAATACAGCAAATTGAAACCTAATAATAGGACTATTATGAAATTGTGTCAACAATATGCACATTTAACAGCATTGAAATTCAAATAACAGAGATATAATATGATGTCAGCATAGTATTAATGAAATGTCTAATAAGCCCGCATTAGAACATTCAAATAACATGGATATGATGCTAATACTTTTCTATAACACAGCTTACCACATAGTCAAGGGGCTAAGTGCAGATATGTAGATGGGGACAAGATGGATGATGCAGAGTCAGTTGGGATAAATAGATGGGTGGTTAAACTCTCTAGGCAAGTACTCTGTACAGTTAAACAAGATATAAGGAACTGGTCTGTTACAGTGAGTGTAGCAAGCTAGTCCAGGTGCAGAGTGGTATATATTTGTATAATGACCCTATATATTAAAGGCTTGGGAGAATAGCCAGGTTTCACCTGCTTCCTGAAGTAGAGGTAGTCTTGAGTTAGCTGTAGCCCCTCTGAGAGTAAATTCCAGAGCGTGGGGACTACTCCCGCGAAGTCTCGCTGGCCAGAATCACATCGTATAATTTCTTTTGATGAGGGTACAGATATTGATGCTCCTTGAGAGGACCTTAGAGATCTCAAAGGTGTGTAAAGGACTACCTTATTCTTTAAGTACTCTGGCCCATTTTGTCTAAGGACTTTGAAAATCAAACATAGAGTTTTAAATTTAGCCCTGTAAGGTACTGGTAGCCAGTGTAGGTTTTGTAGGAAGGGTGTGATGTGATGTCATGCCTCTTGCAGCCTTCTATCAGTCGTGCTACAGCATTCTGAATTAGTTGGAGCTGATGCAAACTCTTTTTGGTTTGACCAGTGTACAGGGCATTACAATATGATGTTATCATGGCATGGACTAGTATCAAGGCAGATCCTCTGTCACAGTTTATGTGCAGATCATCAAGAAGGGACACAAGAACTGTCTGTGTTCCATACCTATGTCTGAATCCAGATTGTCACAGGTACATAAGTACATAAGTAATGCCACACTGGGAAAAGACCAAGGGTCCATCGAGCCCAGTATCCTGTCCACGACAGCGGCCAATCCAGGCCAAGGGCACCTGGCAAGCTTCCCAAACGTACAAACATTCTATACATGTTATTCCTGGAATTGTGGATTTTTTTGTTTTTATTTATGTATTTGTTTACATTTCCTTTATCAGTATATAATGCAACAAAATGCAGAAAATGTTGGTATTTCCTCTTGTTTCCTCATCAGTTCAACCAATCCACTTGCCTTCCTTCGTATGGTTGGTATACCATCTGTGCACACAGATGTTAGGTTTGTCCAAACCAACTATTCTTTGTAAAAAGAAAAAAACAAAAATGAAGCAGTAAAGTAAAGATTTGACCTTTCCCAAAGGTATTAAACCCACCAGCAATTCCTAAAATAATTCTTCTTTGGGGAAATGAAGCCAGACATGCAATTGTGAGATGTATGTTCATCTACCGCCATGCTAAATCATGGTGCTGTTAAAAGATTTCTCATTCAGGGGCCCTTTTACTAAGCTGCATAGGTGCCTGCGTGTGCCTAGCACAAGTCAATTTTGAGTTACCACCCAGCTACCGCGTGGCCCTTGAGGTAATTTCATTTTTGACACACGTCCGCTACAAGCGCCGAAAAAAATTATTTTCTGGCACGCGGGCAGTAATTGCCATTTTACACGCATAGACCATTACTGCCCAGTTACCGCATGAGACATTACCACTAGGTCAATGGCTTGCACTAAGGTCTCAGACCCAAAATGGACGCACAGCAATTTTCATTTTGCCACACATCCATTTTCAGCAAAAATGATTCTGCACGCACCCAAAACACACGTCTACACTACTGCAGGCCATTTTTCAGTGTGCTTTTGTAAAAGGGCCCCTAACTGTGGTCAGGTTTCTTTTCCATTTCACCAACCATTCTCATTGTGGTTGTGCCAAACATTCGTAATGCTTTCATTTTAGTTAGGAAAGAAAGATTTCCACTGTAGCATCAACAATGTTCAAAAGCATCCTTACATTAAAAAAAAACTTTAAAGTCGTTTTGAAATTTCTGAAGGGATAGTTCTATCCACAGAGACTGTGGCAGGTTGTTCCAGAGCAGAGGGCTTACCACACTTAAAAATTCACCCTTTTGCCTCTCCATAGCCTTTCACAGTCAACTCTCCTGCTCACCCTCATTAACCCTTCTCAATTATTCCTTCTTCATCTCATTAATACCATAGTCCCACATTATTGACAAGACCTATATTGACATCAAGCCACATCCTCGCCACTAGGCATAGTCGCCGAGAGGGGGGGCAGGGGGGAAAAATTCCCCGGGCCTCCAAGGGGGGCCCGGCGCCGCAGTCCCACCTGCCCTCAGTCGTCTACTGTCTGCCACCGGGCCAGGCCCCCTGCATAGAAATCACAGCATCTCTCACCTCTGTGTGAAGGCACTTCTGGCAGCAGATCACCTCCCTCCGGGCCTCCTTCCCTCCCTGTGTCCCGCCCTCATCTGACGTAACTTCCGCAAGGGCGGGACACAAGGAGGGAAGGAAGGCCGAAGGGAGGCAATCTGCTGCCCTGTTGCCTGCAGCACTTTCACATGGAGGTGAGAGGTGCTGTGATTTCAATGCAGGGGCCCGGTCCGGTGGCGGACAGAGAGAGGCGGGTGGGGGGGAACGGCGACGGCGGCGACCTCAGGGGGGGTTGAGGGGGGAGCGGCGGTGACCTCGGGTGGGGACTTGGGCCAGGCCTAGTCTCTCGGCGGCCCTGCCACTAGGCAGTGACGCACATGAGCAGACAATATTGTATTCTCTTTACTTTTAGCTCCTCCCTCCCTGAGCCACCTGGCATTAAGCCCCCCCCCTTTCTCTTCTGCAGCTGCAACTGTCCCCAAACCAACCTATGATGCCCTCTAAGCCCCTTTTCTTTTCTAAGCCCAACCTTACTCCCAAGGGGAGGGAGAAATATAGGAAAATTAATCATATACCTGATCTACACCACCAGTTGTTCCTCTCTGCACCACCCACCCAAAATTTTTCAAAGCCTGTCAAAAGTTCCCTTTTCATCCCTCCTCACACAACAGAGCCCCTCCCACCAATTCCGAACACTCAGGGCTAGATGCACTAAACCTTAACGACCCTCTAACAACCCTTTAATGAAGGAAATTCCTAACCGTTGCATGACGTAAGCAACCTAAGTAGGTTTAATACATTTGTGGCTGCTCTGCGCATGCTTAAGGAGCAAATTAACGACGGGGATAATGTACGCTTGATACATTGTACTTTTCAATACCGCACCAAACATTTCTGAGCTGGTTTTTTTTGTGCATTCTTCGTTGTTTCAAATTCGTTAAGCACTTTTACGATTTAGATTTTTTAATGTTTGGTTGATGCATCTAGCCCTCAGTCCCTATTACTAACATCTTCCTACTTCCTTAACTCTGTAGCAACCCAGCACATTCACTTCTCCTCCCCCAACTGCTACCTCTCTCTGCCTGTGTCCAGAAGGAGAGCCCTTCCTTATTAAATAGTGTCGTATGGAAATATTTTTATCAGTGTGCATTCCTGGGAGCATGATCTCACCCTAAAATAGACACTGATGCATCTTATCTGAAAGTAGTTTCCACTGAAAATTAACTGGAAGAAAATAAAAACGAGCCAATCTTGGTGCCACCTAACTGCTGGAAAGGCAAATCAGTACATTTAGGGCAACTTCTGCAGATGAGATATTTACTAGAAAATGTTCAGTAATTGAACAATTGGATTAACATATTTTATTGGAAACTAGATGCTTTGCAGAATAGCAATTATAATAAGAATTTTAAAACATATAGCCATATCGATATATATTTATTGGCAGCAATTCTATAAATTGGCATCTCATTTTAGGGCCCACAAAGGGGCACCCTTAGCACCAATTCTATAAGGGCTTAAGGGTGCATTTAACCACTATAAAATACTGGCATATCAGAAGTCTGGCAGGTCAATGACTTGGGTTAGTAGGTGTGCGGATGATAGTATGCTATAAGTTGTGTGCATTGCTTGGTAGTACACCCATAACGCACTTAGGCTCTGCCTAAGTAGTTCTTGACAGTTACACATTAATCCCAGATTCTATATTGCGTGCCTAGAGATCTGCGCCAAAATCCAAGCAGATTTTATAACAATACATGTAACTTAAGCTAATGAGTGCTGATGACAGCACTTAACAAGCAATAATGAGCACTAATTAGAATTTATTTATGTGCACAACTCAGTAAGGGGCCCTTTTAGTAAGCCGCCTAAGTACCTACACGCACCCAACGTGTGTCAATTCAGAGCTACCACCCAGCTACCGCATGGCCCAGGCGGTAATTTCATTTTTTAGGCGCATCCGCTACGCAAGCCGGAAAATAATTTTTATTTTCTGGCGCGCAGCAGAAACCGGGCGGTAATCATCATTCTACGTGCATAGACGATTACTGCACGGTTACCTCATGAGACCTTACCACTAAGTCAATGGGTGGCAGAAAGGTCTCAGACCTAAAATGGATGTGTGACAATTTTTATTTTGCCACAGATCCATTTTCGGCAAAAATTTAAAAAAAGGCCTTTTTTAAAGGTGCGCTGAAAAATGGATCTGTGAACACCCAAAAAAAATAGCCTACACTAGCGCAGCCTATTTTTCAGCACACCTTAGTAAAAGAACCCCTAAGCATACTCTGTAATTGGGACATGGTTATGAATGGGAAAATGGGCGTTTTGTGGGAGTTCTGAAACTTACACGCATAATTATACAATATGGCCCAGTTTGTGTAAATCTACTAGAATTTAGACCACTAGAATTTAGACCACATTTTCATTAGTGTAAATGGATGCGCATAGTTTTAGGTGCTGAGATATCAACTAAACATATTCTATAATCGACGCCTATTATAAAACATGCTTAGCACTCATTTCAGCATCGAGTTTTTTTAGACGACAATCAACGCACATGAATGAAAGGAATTCCTCCATCTGTGGGATCTCAACTGGCCGCAAATGCAAGCAACCCACGTCAAAGGGCAAACACTAGATCTCATCTCACATAACCAGTCAACAAACCAGAACATATTCATGACAGATATTAAATGGACCCTGGTCTGATCACTACAAACTAAACCTTTCCCTACACTGGCGGAAGAAGGGATCACACCAAAACGAAGAGCTCATATCCTACAGAACAAGAGGCCACATAGACACGAAAACATTCTGGCAAATGACATACAACAATGACTGGACAACACAAACAGACTCCATATACTATCTCTTGGAATGGGATAATAGATGCAAAGGCATACTAGATGATGATAGCACCCTTACATACAAAAACATCACGTAAACGCAACTCGATACCATGGTTCAACGATGAATTGAAAAAACTAAAAACACAACCCAGGAAACTCAAAAGAGCATGGAAAAAATTAAAAGATGAAAACACACTCAACATATAGAAACAATCACAAAGAAAATATAAATACGCAATAAAGCAGTCAAAAAGATTATACTATAAAACCAAAATAGGAACAGACTACAAAGACATGAAGAAATTATATCAACTCGTGAACAAACTCCTAGACACCAACTTGGTCACTTCATCGAATACAGACTTTCCGTCTGCAGAAAAACTTGCCACTTATTTCAAGGGAAAAATTGTAAATCTACGCAACACGCTACCTCACGATAACCCAGACATAGAAAATTTCCTCAACGAACTGGACCCAACTGCTGGAGAATACCCGGCTGACCGAACCTGGTCAAACTTCACCCTCCTTACTGTCGATGCAGTGGCACAGGCGATCAGTAAGTTCTCCAACACTCATTGCAAACTAGACACCTGCCCCAACTACCTAATGAAATCCGCCCCTGACCGCTTCATCACAAACCTCACATCCCACCTAAACTGCATGCTTCAGCAAGGCCTCTTCCCAAAGGAAAATGGCAACATTCTACTCACCCCGATACCAAAAGACACCACAAAAAAAGCAATTGAAATCACAAACTACTGTCCAGTAGCATCCATCCTGCTATCAGTCAAACTGATGGAAAACACGGTAACCAAAAAACTCACAGACTACATACACAAATTCTCAATATTACACGAATCTCAGTCAGGATTTCACCCACTACACAGCACAAAAACAGTTCTACTCACTCTTCTAGCCAAGTTCAAGCAGGAAATAGCAACAGGCAAAAACATCCTCCTCCTCCAGTTCGACATGTCTAGTGTGTTCGACATGGTAAATCACAATATACTATTAAGATTATTAGATAAGTTCAGGATTGGTGGTAACATACTTAGCTGGATCAAAGGCTTCCTAACCACAAGAACATACCAAGTAAAATCAAACTCAACCATATCATCACCGTGGAAGGCAGACTGCGGAGTACCACAAAGATCACCACTATCACCAATCCTCTTTAACCTAATGATAACCCCTATAGCCAAGACCCTATCCAACCAAGGCCTAAACCCTTTCATATATGCAGATGTCATCACAATATACATTCCTTACAAATCTAATCTAACAGAAATCACCAATGAAATCAAAAACAGCTAGAACATCATAGACTCCTAGGCAAATGCTTTTCAACTAAACAAAAAAAAAACCACACTGCCTTGTTGTCTCATCCCAACACAACACGGATTACCCCACAATTATCAACACCCCATATCACACCCTCCCTATCTCAGACAGCCTGAAGATCCTCGGCGTCATAATAGACCGTAACCTAACACTAGAGAAACAAGTGACATCTACAACCAAGAAAATGTTTTACTCAATGTGGAAACTCAAATGAGTGAAACAATTCTTCCCAAGGGATACATTTCACAACCTGATACAATCAATGGTACTAAGTCACATAGATTACTGCAATGGAATCTATGCGGGATATAAAGAACAAACATTAAAGAAACTTCAGACCGCTCAGAACACGGCAGCCAGACTCATCTTCAGAAAAACCCGATTTGATAGCGCAAAACCCCTACGCGAAAAACTACATTGGCTCCCAATCAAAGAACGTATTATTTTCAAAATCTGCACAATAGTTCACAAAATCATCTACGGTGAAGCTTCCAGGATACATGACAGACCTGATTGACCTACCAACTAGAAATACTTCAAAATCATCATGAACGTACCTAAACCTGCACTACCCAAGCTGCAAAGGACTCAAATACAAATCAACTTACGCATCCAGTTTTTCCTACATAAGCACGCAACTGTGGAACGTACGCCCTAAAGCCGTGAAAACTACGTACAACCACTGGATGAAGTGTTCTGGAGAACACTAAAAACTTATTTGTTCAAAAAGGCATACCCTACCAACCCAACATAAATGCCTGACCGCTTTCACAACACAACAAAACCAAAATACAGTATGGACACAACACAACTCTTTCGTGTATGATGCCCTATGTGGATATCCCACATGAACTTTACCTTATCTCACGCCTCTTATCTCTTATCTTATCTCTACATCACTCTGTAGTTGTCTACACTGGAGTCTGTAATCGCATCTCCGGCACTATGTAAGCCACATTGAGCATGCAAATAGGTGGGAAAATGTGGTGTGCAAATGTAATAAATAAAGAAATATATATATATAGAGTCTCCCCCTAAGCAATTTAGGTGCATAATTTATAGAATAGCACCTAGCACTAAGCACATAACTGCCAACTGTTTCCACATCAGCACTACTATTCTCTAAACAAGGTGCACTATTGGTGCCAGCTTATAGAACTGCCTTTCGGATTATAGTCTTAGGTGATACGTCAGCTTGAATCTGGGGTTGTGGTAGCCTGAAGAGGTGCTGTCTGTGAAACCGCTATTATTGTGGAATGGCAATATTATTATTATTATTATTATTATTATTATTATTATTATTTATTGCATTTGTATCCCACCTTTTCCCACCTATTTTCAGGCTCAAAGTGGCTTACATAGTTTTGTTAACACAATTAGTCCTGGATGTCAGGTACAATTATTGTTGTACAGAGATTAGTTAAGGGAAGAAGTAGAGAGTAGAAGGAAGGCATTTATTAGGTATAGTAGACGGTAGGTTTTCAGCAGTGGATTAGTAAGTTTCTGGGTTTTCATTGTATGCTTTGTTGAAGAGATATGTCTTAAAGGATTTGCGAAAGATAGTTGTTTCGTTGATTGCTTTCAGGTTTCTAGGTAATGTGTTCCATAACTTTGTGCTCATGTACGAGAAGGTGGTATCATGCATCAGCTTGTATCGGGCAGCTGGGGAAGTGCAGGTCGAGAAATTTGCGGGATGATTTTGTGGTGTTTCTGGGAGGTAGGTCCACAAGGTTTAACATGTAAGTTGGGGCGTCTGTGTGGATGATTTTGTGTACCAGTGTGCAGATCTTAAATGTAATACGTTCCTTAAGTGGGAGCCAGTGGAGTTTCTCTCTTAAGGGTTTTGCGCTTTCATATTTGGGTTTTCCAAATATGAGTCTGGCTGCAGTATTCTGGGCAGTTTGGAGTTTCTTGATGTTCTCCTCTTTGCAGCCTGCGTACAGTGCATTACAGTAATCAAGATGACTTATTACCATTGACTGTACCAGGGTACGGAATACGTATCTCGGGAAGAAAGGTTTTACTCTTTTGAGTTTCCACATGGAGTAGAACATCTTTTTTGTCGTGTTTTTTCACGTGGGCGTCGAGAGTAAGGTTTCGATCAATGGTGACTCTTAGAATCTTCAAGTTTTGGGAGACAGGCAGAGAACAGTATGGTGTGGTTATGGTGGGGAAGTTTTTTGTGTTATGTTGTGAGGTGAGAACAAGACGTGTTTTTTCTGCGTTTAGTTTCAGCTGGAATGCATCTGCCCAGGAGTGCATTATTTGGAGGCTTTGGTTGATCTTGTTGGTGATTTCCTTTAAGTCATGTCTGAACGGGATGGAAATCGTGATGTCATCTGCATATATGTAGGGGTTGAGGTTTTGATTTGCTAGAAGTTTAGCCAAAGGTATCATCATCAAGTTGAATAAGGTTGGTGAGAGGGGGGATCCTTGGGGGTACTCCACATTCAGGTGTCCATGGGGGTGACTGTCCACGTTCGTTGTTACTTGGTATGATCTTGTGGTCAGGAATCCTTTGAACCATTTGAGAACTGTGCCTCCTATTCCGAAGTATTCTAGTATATGTAATAGTATTTCATGTGCAGCTTTGTTTATTGAATTTTTGAGATATCACTTTTCTGTGGAACAACCAAAGCAATTTACACATGAGCCAAGGAGTAGCCTAGGGTAGAGCACTGGGCTTGACATCCAGGGAAGTCTGGTTCACATCCCATTGCTGCACCTTGTGATGTTGGGCAAGTCACTTAACCCTCCATTGCCTCAGGTACAAAATTAGGGGCCCTTTTACTAAGCTGCATAAGCACCTATGCACGCCAATTCCAAGTTACTGCCCGGCTACCGTGTGGCCCTTGTGGTAATTTCATTTTTGGCATGCGTCTGCTACACGCGTGTGAAAAATATTTTTTATTTTATGGCGCATGTCTGAAAAATATTTTTTATTTTCTGGCTCGCGTCTGCTACGTGCATCAAGTGGCATTTGACATGTTTAGGTCATTACCGCCCGGTTACCACATAAGACCTTACCACTAAGTCAACGGCTGGCAGTAAGGTCTCAGACCCAGAATGGACATGTGCTAATTTTGATTTTGCCACATGTCCATTTTCAGCAAAAATTTTTAAAAAGGCCTTTTTTACAGGTCTGCTGAAAAATAGACCTGTGCACGCCCAAAACCCATGCCTACACTACCGAAGTCCATTTTTCAGCGCACCTTAGTAAAAGGACTCCTTAGACTGTGAGCTTTCCAGGGACAGGAAAATACTGAAAAAGGTGCAAGCAAAATCCAAATAAATAAATATAATTTTATTCAGGTGCTTTCTGTCTTTAGTGCATTCACAAACTAAGTTGTTTGTACCTGGGTCAATAGAGGGTTAAGTGACTTGTCCAGGATCATAAAGACCTGCAGTGGAAATCAAAGCCTGTTCCCCCAGTTCTCAGCCCATTTCATTAACCACTAGGTACTCAGCTTAAAGCCATGATTTCTTCATAAGATGCTATTTAATATCTTTCTGTGTATTTATTTATTTATTTATTTATTTATTAGGATTTATTTTCCAGCTTTTTGAAGGAACTCACTCAAGGCGGTGTACAGTAAGAATAGATCAAACATGAGAAGTAGTCAATTACAGCAGTAAAAATATTCAAATAACAATACAAAGTATTGTTACACTTGTTGTACAATTATGATTAAATTATGTACAACTATAATTATGTACAACTATTATACAACTATGATTAAAAGTGGGGCATCTGATGTTAGGTTTAACCAATAAGCAACAATAAAATACTCCGGATACAAAAAAAAAAATTAAATGTGTTTATTATATAAAAAGTGGACAAACACTACATCCCCTAGTACTGTCTCACCCCCTCCCCTTGTTTATCTTGTATCCTTCATGCTGTTTTCGGGTCTTTTCTGATCTAATGACATCTAAGGGACACAAATGTCCATATTTAGTTCCAAGGGAAAAAAAAAGGTACCTAACAGTAGTACTGCAAAAACACTAATAACACTAGGGGGGTTTTGTACTCTCAAAGGACCCCTAATTAGCTGGAATATAAGCATATTTACATTAATTAATATTACTTTGAACTTTTTTCTGAGATACATTTTTCAAAATGTGCATTGGAGTAAATTTGCAGTGCTGTGCATATTTAGGGGCCCTGTTTACTAAGCCATGCTATAGGCATGCTAGTGTTTTTAGCGCACACTAAATGCTAGAGACACTCATAGGAATATATGGGTGTCTCTAGCATTTACTGCACACTAATTTTAGCACACCTTAATAAACAGGGTCCTAGGTTTCTTAAAATGAATCTCAAGTTAGTTTTGAAAGCATACTGTTTTGGGTGACACTATTTATTGTTTCAACTAAATCTCATTTGAAAAATAAGGGGTCCTTTTACCAAGCTGCAGTAAAAAGTGGCCTTAGTACGTCCTTATTCGGGTTTTTTCTGCATGTTAAAGTCATCTTGACCATAGCTAGAAAATGGCCGATTTTCTATTTTTTCTATTAATGGCCATGTGCTAATGTAAACAGAAAGTGGCAAAAAAAAAACACTGAATCAATTGCAAAACACAAAGGGCCTTGTTTATTAAGACACGCTAGTATTTTTAGCGCATGCTAATTTACGCACTAATGCTAGAGACACCCATATATTCCTAAGGGTGTCTCTAGTATTAGCGCGAACTAATTTTTTAGTGCGCATTAAAAACGTTAGCACGCCTACAGCGCGGCTTAGTGAATAGGGCCCAAAATAACAAAACACAGTGGTTTATCACAACCTTAAGAATAACTACTATTTCTATATAAAGGAAGAAAAGACATCATATGGCTAGTGAAAAATACTGCATTGCCGACAATGCCCAGCTTTAATCATAGGTTTTAAAACTCCCATTAATAGAGTTCAGTGTAAACGTCCACAACAATGTCCAGCTTATTTTCGAAAGAGAAAAACGCCTATAGTGCGACCTAAATCAGGAGATAGACGTTTGTCTCGCAAAGGCGCCCAAATCGGTATAATCGAAAGCCAATTTTGGGCGTTTCCAACTGCACTCCGTTGCGGAAACGAATAAAGTTGATGGGGGCGTGTCGGAGGCGTGGTGGAGGCGGAACTGGTGCGTGGTTATCTGCCGAGGAGAGATGGGCGTCTTTAGCTGATAATCGAAAAAAAAAGGCGTGTTTACCGCGATTTTGGGTCACTTTTTTTGGACCCTTTTTTTTCACGAACAAGTCCCAAAAAAGTGCTCCAACTGCCCAGATGACCACTGGAGGGAATCGGGGATGACCTCCCCGGACTCCCCCAGTGGTCACTAACCCCCTCCCACAAAAAAAACCCCACTTTACAAACTTTTTTTCCAGCCTGTATGCCTAGGGTTACCATTTTGTGTCCTCTGAAAAAGAGGACACATGTCACGCCCCCCTACCCCGCCCCCGCCCCGCCTCATGCCCCGCCCCTGCCCCGCCCCCTTCAGGTCTGGGTTCCGCCCCTATTCCCCCCCCCCCGTCACATAGTCCCCTCCCCCCCATCACATACCCCCCCCCTCACTTACTGTCTAGCCCTGGTGGTCTAGTAGCGTCTTCTCTTCGGGGCAGGAAAGAGCCCCCTCTTTCCTGCCCGGAGCGCTGCCTGCCCTTGCCTGCTGCATCCTCCTCGGTATGGCTGGGGATTCAAAATGGCCACCGAGAGTTGAAGCGGCCTCGCGAGAGTTCAACTCTCGGCGGCCATTTTGAATCCCCAGCCAGACCGAGAAGGATGATAGACAGGGGAGGCAGCACTCCGGGCAGGAAAGAGGGGGCTCTTTCCTGCCCCGAAGACGTCACTAGACCACCAGGGAACATGGTAAGGAAGGGGAGGGGAGGGGACGGGAGACCACGCGCCTATCGCCCGCCCACACGCCCACCGCACGCACGCGCCTGCCCGCACCCGCGCCCACGTTTGTCCAGAAATCCGGACAAACGTGGGCGGGGGCAAAATCCGCCGGACGCCCCGGACATGCCCTCAAAAAGAGGACATGTCCGGGGAAATCCGGACGTATGGTAACCCTATGTATGCCAGCCTCAATTGCCGTACCCTACCTCCATGACAGCAGAATGTGTTTGATCCTGTCACAGCCTTTCCCTGGGTCAGATGTGGCTCTCGGGTGCAGTACAGGGTCACATCAATATTGCATTGTGGTGGGAGTAGGGTATTGGGCTCCGTGATTTCATTAGCTTGTGTTACAGTCTCACAATGTTGGTAGTTGGTAGGCTCTTCTCCCATGGTGCTTTTCCCCCCTGCTAACTGGGTCAGAGTGTGCCCTGTTGTGTTTCCTGTTGTAGTCCATGAGGTAGTGGCCATTTTTGTAAGCCAGTTTTAGATCCCTTCCATGTGTTAGCCACGTTAGACAACTTAGTTCTTACCTTGAATGTGGCTGAAAGAGGGCATTGTACAGCATTCTGCCAGCTCTGACCTACTGCTAATCTCAGTACCAGAGAGACTCGTTGCCAGTGGGGCACAACCTCTGATCTGCAGTTAACTGTGAGTAAAGGCGGTTATTCCAATAAAGGACGTTTTCGGAGAGATTAGTCTTCAGGTGTCAACTGATGTGCCAATGTTATATAGCAGCAACCAGTCCTTGAGGCCTGCGTGTATGCAGGTCCCTGGAGCACTTTTAGTGGGTACCGCAGTGCACTTCAGCCAGGTGGCCCCAGGCCCATCCCCCCCCCCCCCACCTGTAACACTTGTGCTGGTAAATGGGAGGCCTCCAAAACCCAGTGTACCCACATGTAGGTGCCCCCTTCACCCCTAAGAGCTATGGTAGTGTTGTACATTTGTGAGTAGTGGGTTTTGGGGGAGGGGGGTTGAGTGCTCAGCACCCGTAGTAAGGGAGCTATGCATGTGGGAGCTTTTTCTGAAGTCCACCGCACTGACCTAGGGTGCCCAGTTGGTGTCCTGGCATATCAGGGGGGCCAGTGTACTACCAATCCTGGCCCCTCCCATGACCAAATGGCTCTGATTAGAACGTTTTTGAGCTGGGCGTTTTTAGTTTCCATTATCGCTAAAAAAAACAAACGCCCAGCTCAAAAACGTCCATTTTTTCGAAAATTCGGTTCGGCCCGCCCCTTCATGGACCCGTTCTCGGAGATAAATACCCATGGAAATAGGCGTTTCCGTTCGATTATGCCCCTCCACGTGTATTTTAAAATATGTCTTCTTTTACTTCAAATCATTTATGCAAAATAGTTCTCCTCTCTGCCAGATTTAACAGTTCAAACATTCACAAACCCAGTTTCACAGTTCAAACAATGTTGAAAAAAAGCCTCAAAACAAAGCTGCATATATTGTTCTGGACATTTACACTGAACACTAGTCGTTAATGGGAGTTTTTGACCTATGATTAAAGCTAGGCATTGTGGGGTCCAGGGGCGTGTAGCCAGACCTCACGGTGGGAAGGGGCCAGAGCCCGAGGTTGGAGGGCACATTTTGAGTGCTGCCCCGCCGCCCCCCTCCACCACCATGCTTCGCCTCGCCTCCTCGCCCCCTCACCGCCTCGCCTCCTTTCCGCTTCACCTCACCGTCTCATCGCTTTCCCAACCCCCTCCAGCCGAAGCCTTCTTCAGCGCCGGTCTCCGGCGTAGCCACATTCGCTGCCCTGTTCTTGTTTCTTCTTGCTCCTCCTGTGCACGCTGACACTCCTTCTCAGTTTCACGTAAAGGAACATCAATGTGCACAGAAGGAGCAAGAAGAAACCAGAGCAGGGCAGCGAACGTGGCTGCGCCAGAGACCGGCGCTTAAGAAGGCTATGACGCGGGGGTTGGGGACCCCTGCCAGCCAAACCTGGGGCCCGGATGAAATTTGCAGGGGCTCAGGCCCCCGTGGCCCCCTGTAGCTATGCACCTGGTGGGGCCCTTTTACAAAAGCGCGTAAGATCCTACACATGCGCAGCACCTGTCAAATCGGCATTACCCCCAAATATTGTGTGCACCTGCCGTAATTCCAAGTTTGGCGCGTGCCGAAAACCTGCAGTAGAAAATCATTTTCTATTTTCTACCACGAGGGTGTTCTCAACGATAATCGGCAGTTGGCACACGCCGAACGGCTACCGTGTGGGTAACGTGTCAGCCCTTATTGCTAAGTCAATGGGTGGCGTTAAGGGCTCAGGCCGTAAATAGCCGTGCACTGGTATTCATTTTGCTGCACTTCCATTTCCCGCCCCCCCCCCCCCCCAAAAAAAAACACCTTTTTTCCAGGCGCGGTGGAAAAATGGTCCAGCACGCATCCAGAACACGCACCCACACTACCACAGGCCACTTTTTGTTGCACCTTTATAAAAGGGCTCCTGTGTGCTATAATTTACTTGCCCATTAGCAATGCAATATGTTTTGCTAGCCATATGAGGTCTTTTCTCTCTTCATATAGAAATAATTGTGATAACCCACTGTGATTTGATATTTTGTGTCATCTGCTAATGTTGCCATTTGCGTGCAGTCATTAAAAAGAACTACCACGGAAGCATTTACTGATACCTATTTTGCAGTTGGTAAGGGCTCACTAATCCTTTGCTAACCAGTTAGTGCACAGTAATGCAGATGCACTGATTAGTGCAGGAACACCTACTCTCCGCCCCTCCAATATTTTTTAGTGCATAGGTAGCTTGTGCTGATTTGGAGCTTACCACAGGATGCCTGAGTGTGCACAGCTTAGTAGAAGGACCCCTAAGTTAGATGCAGACTGTATGCATGCTCAACCATAGGACCCACAAGCACCCACTGAGGTGGTTTTGATGCCCTGTGTTTAAATCATATTTTTGCATGGAAATAACTAGATTATTTCGATACTTCTCAGCTTTTATTCTTGACAGTACTCTATGTGCCTCTATTGCAGATCATTCTGAACTCCATGCATAAGTACCAACCTAGGGTTCATATTATTAAAAAGAAGGATCATACAGCCTCCTTGCTGAATCTGAAATCTGAAGAATTCAGAACGTTTATCTTTTCAGAGACTGTTTTTACGGCGGTCACAGCTTACCAAAATCAACTGGTAAGTATACCAGCAGGGTATTGTTGCGTTATGTTCTACTTATATACCACCTTTCTTAAATCAAAGCTCTTAATTTTCAGTTGTCTTTATCTCCCTCTTTTAGGGAAAGTGGTGAAATGGAGGGTCCCATTTCTGATTTTACACCTAGACATGCCAAACGGCTAAAGCAATTGGGTGACTGCAAAAGTGGAAAACATACTGACACTAAGCTAGGTCACAGACACGTTTTCATAAACATAATGTCAAGTTTCAGGAAAACGATCGTTAGTCAAATGTCTCATGTGTCATGTTACATTTGGTAATGCTTTTGTGAGAAGTTTCAAGAAAAGCTGTCCTAACATATCCTTTAGCTATTGGAATGCATGTATGTATATAAATGTCTCAGACAGAAAGATGTATATGTAACAGCCATAAAATATCTTTTACCAGCTTCATTGTATCCTAACTGGGTTTATGAGGGACTTCATACACATCTGAGCTTTCTAGCACATTCTGAACAATAAAGTTATACTACTTTTCATCTTCTGGTCATCCATATATCCATGCTTCCCCCTACCCCTACCTTCCAACCTTTCCTTCTCAAATTTTCATTTATTTGATTCACTTATATCACTGTCTGACTTGAGGGAAGGGGGGGGGGGGTTAGCTCTCAAAAGCTAACCAAAAATTATATTACGTTCCGGCATAAAAAATGATTGCTATATATGTTTTTATTTATTTGTCTTCATTTCTTTGCATTTAAGAGGACTAACGTGCTGACTGTACTCCTTTACCTATGCCATGCTATCCCAAGAGTCCTGCAGTTGACGTAGCCCTGCTTATATTTCTTGTTTTACTCATATGAGGTGAAATTTAGGTTATGCAGTGCAAGACTATTAGGAGCATAGGAGCCAACTTTTCAAAATTATTGGGGGTGCTAAGCCCAGTGGAAATAACCCCTCCCTGGACACATACAAGGAATTTTCTCAATATTGGGGGTGCTCAAGCACCCACAGAGTCGGCTCCTATGATTAGGAGCATGTTTACTAAGAAGCATGAAGTATTTGCAGTTAATGCAGATTAACAACTAAAAGTAACCTGCCTTAAGTGCAAAGGCTGTGAGGTAACTTTTGGGGACGTGTCCGGCATTCTCCATGCAGTTTCCTTACAGACAAGTACTCTGACACCGCTTACTTTTGGGTTCTATGGGGATCTTTAACTAAGGCACACTAGCGTGTTTAGCACACGCTAATATTTAGGGTGTGCTAAATGTTAGAGACGTCCATATATTCCTATGGATTTCTCTAATGTTTAGCATGCCCTAAATATTAGCGTGCACTAAAAACGCTATTGTGCCTTAGTAAAAGAGGCCCTTAGAGGCATGAAGCACCTACCACTACCTATTGAAGCTGCATTAGGTGTAACCACAATGTGCAGCCTTTGCCCACAGTCTACACCTGTCCCTGCCCATTCCACACTAAGCAGTTAGCAGGGGATTTATACCGCATTTAGGGGACCCTTATACTAAAGGGTTGGTGTGCGCCAATCCGGAACTACCACCGGGCTACCACAGGAACCTGGCAGTAATTCCCGCCACTTTCAGTACTACAAAAATATTTTCTATTTTTGTAGTGCCAGTGCTTACCTGGTGGTAATCAGGCAGTGCCGCACACTGACCAGTTACCACTGGGTTAGCAAGGGAACCCTTACTGCCACCTCAATGGGTGGCAGTAACTGCTCTCCCCCCCCCCCCCCCCGAAATAGTCACTCAGCAAGTGGTTCACTTACCGAACAATCATTTCTTTTTGAGAAAAAAAAGACGTCTTTTACCCACTGAAGTAAAAGGGTTGCCTCAGCACGCGTCAAAAACACACACTGCCCCATTTTACCGCAGCTAAGTAAAAAGGCCACTTACTATTTTAACGCCCACTAGACATTAGCATGGGCTAGCGTTAACGGTTAGAATTCACTAAAACCCACACTAACTGCTTAGTGCACCTTAGTAAATATGCTCCTTAATTCCTATTTGCATTTGCTTGGACTGACAGCTTATATTCTGTGTAGAATTTTTGGTGTCTCTGTTCTACAATAAAAAGGTATGAACACACAAAACAATACCCATGATCCAGAGACCACGTGTACACGTGTATCTCAAAGTTTTATAAAGACACAGATTTTTAAGCAAATTCCTGTTTAGAGCATTTTTGGAGGTTTGTTGAATTGGTATACTGAAAGAGGCATTTTCGATATGACGTCTACATCCAATTTTAGACCTTTTGCTGAAAACATCCAAAAATCAAGTGGCGAACATTGATTTTTTTTCGAGTTCGAAAATGGTCATCTTTTTGTTCCAAAAATATCAATTTCCTAGATGTTTAGACTTTTTGGGCCCAATATTTAGACTTATGAGATTTAGCCGTGCTGCCTCCCACAGTATGGTCAAAAGAAATCCATATAAGGTATGCATGAGGTAGAGCAACCATAGACACTATAAAAGTCACCAAAAGTTGCATGCTCAAATTTAGGCACAGTCCAATTTGCAGGCCGTTTCCGGTGACTAGTATTTAATATCCAGTTTATTTTTGACCTTTTTAAACATAACAGGCCAAACCGATATTCAGTGTTGGCTGGTTAAGTTTAAACCCTCCAAATATATACGTGCTATTTCAGTGGCCTAATTTGGCCACCAAACGTAGCCAGTGATGTCCTGAATATTAGCAAATAGCCGGTCATGTATATTCAGCGTTACATAACCGACGATATCATGCTGAATATTGTCGGATAGCTGGTTAAGTGTCATTTAACTGGCCAGGAGTTCCATGGCATAGTTCCATTGTTGACAGCACTTATTGGTGTCTTTGTTCCTCCACCCTTTGGCGGTGTTTTCTTGGTACATCCCTCGAGGAATAGCCATCATTGTCTGAATGATCATTAGCAGTGGTGGCAGCACAACTTTTTGTCAAGGGTTCAAGATTTCTCCTAAACTTCAGCTCGTGCTCCAGAAACATTACATTGACCATGAGGATGTGCTCTGCGGGAATCTTCCTGTCCAACCTGTAAGTGCTTCTCTTTGAAATATCATACGTGATCTAACTGCAAACACAGGGAGTGGGGGAATGAGATGAGTTGATGTGTCCTACCTCTACATACTTGTTTTTGGAGGGTAAGTTTATAAACCATTTTCAAGTGTAAACGTGTTCTTATAAAATTTGGTCACACAAAAACATGTATGGTACATACCGACATGTACAGTAGACAAGGTCAGGGGCGGAGTCTGGACAGAGCATGGGCGGATTTGTGATTTATATATGTAGTTCGTAAAATATGCACAATTGCATGTACTATGTGCATGTACATTTACACCCACTCGTAAGAAGGCATAATGTCCATACCTATAATCACTTTCTACAAGACTTTTGCTGTTATTTTATAGGCATCTATGCATTTTTATAGAATAGGTTATAGATAAGTGCCTTTCTGCCCTAATGAGCTAGACTCCCTTTTACAAAACTACTCTCTAAAAGTCTATAATTAGAGGTTACATTTGTATAATATCCATATTGGTTAACTGAATCGCTTTTGCTTGTTTTAATTTTTCAGATTTACATGGGACGCGCAGTCACCTGCATATCTGTAGGCAGACCAGATGATACTAGTAGAGAATGGCACTTCCTTATGTCGATTCCAAATGGGCTGTGTCAAATCTATTATTATTTATTTCATGGGGTTTTTTTAAACAAATATCTGCTTTCATAACAGTTCCTTTTTGT
Organism: Microcaecilia unicolor; assembly: GCF_901765095.1. Lineage (NCBI taxonomy): Eukaryota > Metazoa > Chordata > Amphibia > Gymnophiona > Siphonopidae > Microcaecilia > Microcaecilia unicolor. The sequence goes on along the minus strand of NC_044031.1, from coordinate 189,339,335 downwards.
TTCCAATGGCCCCTTATAAAACCTTCAGCTGTCTAAAATTAATTTGGGTAAGTAAGAAAAGTAGGAGCCTAACCTACAAATGCACTCGATCTACAGCCCCTCATTACCTCTCTACCCTCATCTCCCCTTACGCTCCTACCCGTAACCTCAGCTCACAGGACAAATCCCTCCTCTCAGTACCCTTCTCCACCACTGCCAACTCCAGGCTCCGCCCTTTCTGCCTTGCCTCACCCTATGCTTGGAATAAACTCCCTGAGCCCATACGCCAAGCCCCCTCCCTACCCATCTTCAAATCCTTGCTCAAAGCCCACCTCTTCAATGTTGCTTTCGGCACCTAACCATTATACCTCCATCCAGGAAATCTAGACTGTTCCAATTTGATTGACTGCACTTTTTGTCCTTTAGATTGTAAGCTCCTTTGAACAGGGACTGTCCTTCTTTGTTAAATTGTACAGCGCTGCGTAACCCTGATAGCGCTTTAGAAATGTTAAGTAGTAGTAGGAGGAGGAGGTAAAAGGAAGGAGAGAGATGCTGAAGACCATGGGGGGGGACTATAGGAAGGGAAGGGGATATGCTGTGATTGGGGGCGAAGCAGGGGCAAGATTAGGGTAGAGCTTGAGCCCTTAAACAAAAAGGCATTCCATTGCCCCTGCTATAAGTTATGTAAGTGAGAGTCTTGCCCATCCTCCAGCCAAGTGTATGCTACCTGTAAAGTTTGCACTATGTAAGATTTGCATGTATTTGTCAAATAGCACTTAGGAGCATAGTTATCAATGTGGGCTACCTTTAAGATGTGTTATTTTACCATTAGCTCATACCCATTTTATACAATGTGACACCTACTTTATAGAATTGTCCTCATCGACATGAATCCTACATAGGTCATGAAAAGTTAGGCACCATAAAACTGGGGGCTAAGCCAGTTTTCTCTAATGGCAGAGTTGTAGACCAAACTGTAGGCACAACCATTTATGCCACATCTATGGCTGGCGGACATGGTGCACCTAAATGTGGCAGTTGGGCTTGTAAATGCAACTATTCTACAAAGTACACACAAGAATAGTTGAAATGCCTCTGGCATGTCCGTGCACCTCCCACTGTAACGCCGCTCTGCATTTGCACGAGAAGTTAGGCGTGCTGTTTATAGACTAAGGGCATGTCTGTTAGGCACGTATCTGCAAATTAATGCCAATTAATATTTATCACCAATTATTTGCCTATTTACTGCCAGTTAATTAAGGGGCCCTTTTACTAAGCCGCGGTAGACACCAGCACGTGCCTACCGTACACCAAAATGCACTGCCGTGAGACGTCCTGAAGCATCCCAGTGTAGTGTGCCGATCAGCGTGTGCTAATCCCATGCTAGAAAGTGGTGTGGGAGGCGTGTCTATGGGCAGAGAGGAGACATGCCCTGCGCTAATTGGGTAACGTGGGTACATTGCCGTACACCACCTGATTAGCGTGGGAGCCCTTACCACCTAGTAAATAGGTGACGGTAAGGGCTCCCACTGTATTGGCATGTGGCCATTACAGGAAAATATACTAATGTGGCCATTTCACTGCCACGCTAAAAGTGGCCACAACATGCAGGGAAACCCATGTGCTAAACAGCACCAGCCACTTTTGAGCATGGCTTAGTAAAAGGGTCCCTAATTTTGTTACAGGCGTAACATGCCCTGTACTATATCTGCATGTCCAATTGCATGTCTACATTGAGGCACCATTTTTTAAATTGTATTTTATTTATTAGGATTTACCGCCTTTTTGAAGGAATTCACTCAAGGCGTTGTACAGTAAGAGTAGATCAAACATGATAGAATTTGAGTTCAGTGCCCTTAGCAAATTCCTACAATCATCTTCGCAGTTGGAATAAAAATTGCAATATACAGGTAAATGCCTAAAAAAATGTCAGTGTTTGCAGCTTTGCTGTGACCCACAATTTCCCAATGACACTGTTGATGAGAAATGGTTGTAATCTGAGTGCACTTTCATTCCTGACATGTGACATCCCCTTGTTTGTTGGATTTGAATGAAGGTCATGTATATCTTTCATTTCATGATTTATATTGTCAACAAAACCCTCTGATAGATATTATAATAAATACAGCATTCAATCAAATTGACTTAACAAGGTATGCATGCTGGGGTCGAAATTCCCTAGCCTTTTGGGATTTCAAAGGGCAAATGCCTCAGGTTTTTATTATAAAAAGGCCTATTTTGCAAAACAAAAATATATAATATACATATTTAAAGGTTCCACATATACTGACTGAAAAAATGCCTACCCAAAACACTTAACTCTCGGCCGTATGTTTGTGGACACCTGGGCTCCACATCGGCAACCTTCAGAGTTTGTCCATTGAGATGAAAATGATGGCAAACCTGAGTTGTGACTATTGCATCATTTATCGAACTTTCTTTGTCCGTGACCGCATTTGCCCACAAACCCCCAGAGGCACATATAGATGATGTCTCTATGGAAGGCTTGCCCAGGTCATAACCCCAAATACTGTTTTCAATTGTGACTCACAGTTTGGGAAGCCCTGGGCTATTGACTGCTTACAGATGGTGGCAGCAGGCACAGCTTGCCTCAGACATTCCTCTGCCTCCAGAGGAGTCCACTCTTGGCTGGAAGTCATCCTTGCATACCTGATTAAATCCAATATCCCTGTACTCAGAGTTGCCAAGGGGTCCTAATTTTGAAAGGGAGATTTTAGTACACGCCCCCCAGCCCTACCCCACTCTGCTTTGGCTCCACACACTCTACATGGCTCCACCCCCTGACACACCTCAATCCCACAGCCATTTCAGAAAATATTTTATTTAATAGCCTAATACCCTTTTCAATTAGCTTTCAGGGGCCAAATCCTCCTGCCTAAGGTCAGGTCAGGACAGTATAATGCTGTTATGGTATCCTCTCCTAACTTGAGGAAGGAAGTGCTGGTCTCTGAAAGCTAATCAAAAGTCTTTTAAAAATCAGTGAAGGTATCACCTTATTTTCTATTTTGTGTTTTATTTGCATTTATTATCCTTCCTTAACACAGCTATCACATTGCTTTATCCTAAATTAAAAATAAAATTATTTTCTGTACCTTTCCAGCTTATTTTTGAAGAGATCGCCGGCCATCTTCCGACACAAATCGGGAGATGGCCGGCCATCTCCTGAACCCGGCCAAATCGGTATAATCGAAAGCCGATTTTGGCCAGATTCAACTACTTTCCGTCGCGGAGCTGGCCAAACTTCAAGGGGGCATTTTGGCAGGGTACAGAAGGCAGGACGAGGACGTGGTTACGAGATGGCCGGCTTCGCCCGATAATGGAAAAAAGATGGCCGGCTCTGATGAGCATTTCGCCGGCTTCACTTGGTCCATTTATTTTTAGGACCAAGCCTCAAAAAAGTGCCCCAATTGACCAGATGACCACCGGAGAGAATCGGGGATCACCTCCCCTTACTCCCCCAGTGATCAATAACCCCCTCCCACCCAAAACAATTTTAAAAAATATTTTTTGCCATCCTCTAAGCCAGCCTCAAGTGTCATACCCAGCTCCCTGACAGCAGTATGCAGGTACCTGGAGCAGTTTTTTGTGGGTGCAGTGCACTTCAGGCAGGTGGACCCAGGCCCACCTGTTACACTTGTGGTGGTAAATGGGAGCCCTCCAACCCTCCCCACAAAACCCACTGTACCCACATGTAGGTGCCCCCCTTCACCCCTTAGGGCTATGGTAGTGGTGTAGAGTTGTGGGGAGTGGGTTTTGGGAGGGATTTGGGGGGTTCAGCACCCAAGGTAAGGGAGCTATGCAACTGGGACCAATTTTTGAAGTCCACTGCAGTGCCCCCTAGGGAGCCCGGTTGGTGTAATGGCATGTGAGGGGGACCAGTGCACTACAAATGCTGGCTCCCCCCATGACCAAATACCTTGCATTTCGCCAGGTTTGAAATGGCCGGGCCCGGTTTCCATTATGGCTGAAAACCGAAGCCGGCCATCTGTAAACCTGGCGATCTCAACATTTGACCTAAATGTTGAGATTTAGCCGGCCCCAACCGTATTATCAAAAGAAAAGATGGCCGACCATCTTTTTCGATAATATGGTTGGCTCCACCTCTTTGCGGAGCCAGCCCCAAAGATGGCTGGCGCCGTTCAATTATGCCCCTCTTTGTTGTCTGGCCATTTACTTTTTCTAATTGTGTTGGGCCCAGTCTCTTGATTTTGCATTCCTTTGTCTTCTCAACTCTCTTGCCAGGGTTTCCTGTCCATTTGTCATTTTCTCGCCTTTTTCTTTGTTTTCTTCAGTTTATATTTCTGCCTCACTCTCTGTCCAGATTTAATTCATTCTTACAATCCATTCTTTAATTTCCCTCTTTTTACTACTCTCTATCTCAGTTGATGGCACCCTCATCCTCCCCGTCTCATCTGCCCGCAACCTCGGGGTCATCTTCGACTCCTCCCTCTCCTTCTTTGCGCATATCCAACAGACTGCCAAAACCTGTCGCTTCTTCCTTTTCAACATCAACAAAATTCGCCCTTTCCTCTCTGAGCACACCACCCGTACTCTCGTCCACGCTCTCATCACCTCTCGTCTCGACTACTGCAACTTGCTCCTCACTGGCCTCCCACTCAGCCATCTATCCCCCCTTCAATCCATTCAGAACTCTGCCGCACGTCTCATATTCCGCCAGAACCGATATACTCATATCATCCCTCTCCTCAAGTCGCTTCACTGGCTTTCGATCAGATACCGCATCCAATTCAAGCTTCTCCTCCTTACTTACAAATGCACTCACTCTGCTGCTCCACCCTACCTCTCTACCCTCATCTCCCCCTACGTTCCTGCCTGTAACCTCCGCTCACATGACAAATCCCTCCTCTCAGTACCCTTCTCCACCATTGCCAACTCCAGGCTCCGCTCATTTTGCCTTGCCTCACCCTATGCCTGGAACAGTCTTCCTGAATCCCTACGCCAAGCCCCCTCCCTACCCATCTTCAAATCCTTGCTTAAAGCTCACCTCTTCAATGCTGCATTCGGAACCTAACCTTTCGAACATATAGGTTGCCCCAATCTGTCTGACCTATCTGATTAACTGTACATTTGTCTTTTTAGATTGTAAGCTCTTCGAGCAGGGACTGTCCTTCCATGTTAAATTGTACAGCGCTGCGTAACCCTAGTAGCGCTTTAGAAATGTTAAGTAGTAGTAGTATGGCTTTTCATCTTTTCCTCACTTTTGTTCTCCCCATGCACCTTCTGCTTATTCTCTAGTCTTTCACTAACTCTCTCCTCTCCCCCTTTCTATCCAGCATCTCCCTTCTTTCTCTCCCCATCTTCACAGTGTCTCCCCCGCTCTCTGCATCCTTCCTTCCATCCAGCATCTCCTCTTTCTCTCCCTAAACTTCCATCTAGCACCTTCCCTCTTTCTCTCCTTAACCTTCCATCCAGCACCTTCCCTCTTTCTCTCCCACCCTTCTATCCAGTGTCATCCCCCTTTCTCTCTCCATCCTTCCACCCATTACCCTCTCCCAATCCTTCCATCCATTGTCTCCCTCTATCTCCCCTTCCTTCTAGACAGTTCTCTCTCTCTACCCTTTTCCATTCAGCATGTCCTTTCTCTACCCATCCTTCCAGTGTCTTTCTTCTTCTTCTTTCTTTCTTTCTTTCTTTCTTTCTTTCTTTCTTTCTCTCCCTACCCCTCCATCCAGCAACTTCCCTCTTTCTGACCCCTCCTTCTTCTATCATTTTCCCTCTCCCTCCTTTCATCCAGCATTTCTCCATCTGACAGCTAGGGTCACCCCCCAGTTTCTCCCCAGCAGCTTCTCTCTCTCTCCCCATCTTTCCACTCATCTCTCTCTCTCTGCCCTCTCCTTCAGCATTTTTCCTCTTTCTCTCCCCCCTTTTCACCCAGCATTTCTCCTCTTTATTTCTCCATCTGAACATACAGGGTCTCCCCCCTTGGTCCTCTTCCTTCTCCCCAGCAGCCTGTCTCTCCCCTGCTGTTTTCCATGTCCCCTCTTTCTCTCCCATCGCTCTCTGGCTCTCTCTCTCTCTGTCTCTCTCTCTCTCTCTCTCTGTACCCTCCAGCATCCTCACTTTTCTTTCTTTCTCTCCCCTCTGCTTTCTCTGGACACCTCCCTCTGGACACCCTTTCTCCCTTCCCCTACCCTTTCCAGCCATGTTTCCTCTCTCCCTCCAGCCCTCTTTGCAGCAGCGCCGACACAAGAACAAAAACAAGCGTGGGGCCGCAGCAGCCTTTAGGCATGCCCTGTAGGCTCTGCCGATCCTCTGCCCCTGGAAAGGGAAATTGACGTCAGTCGGTGCAGAGGACGGCAGAGCCAACAGCGCATGCCTGAAGGCTGCTGCAAGTGCGGCCCCGCGCTTGTTTTTGTTCTTATACCAGCTGTGGAGAGAAGCAGTGGCAGCGGCTCTGGCTCAGCGTGGTGCTTACTTTTGTTCCTGCCGCTGCTCAACAGAAGCGGCGGCAGCTGCGTTGACGGCATTCAGCGGGAGACTTTTCCGCTTTGGCAGGAGTGCGGGAGATGACCCACCAAAGCAGGAGTCTCCTGCTGAATGCTGGAGACTTGTCAGGTATGCTATACTGAGTAGGAGGAGGGATGTGCAAAGGGACTTAGTAAAATAGCAGCTGTTACTTGCAAGCATGTCGGCTTGATCATCCAAGGGCCCAGGAGGTCATCTACTGTGCACCGAAACACGGCCCGTGTCGGGTCCATGCTGCGGGAGATTGATGTACTATTTGTATCTTTGCTGGTGAATTAAAGAATTTGTCCCGATTTTGGAAGCTCTTAGTGCTTTTCTTTGTTTTTTGGTTTGTGCCTTGTGCTTTGAACCCTCTCTGTGCTGTTTTGTGTGAATAAGGAACAGAGCACATAAGTGCAAAGGGGCAAATACATGGATGGAGCATGGGCAGGATACAGGCAAAGCTCCCAGTTGCATGTATACTTTCCAGACAGAGCTGGATTAAAGCATAGGCAAACTAGGGCCCAAAAGTTTAGGATGTGCTCAGGATTCAGGAGGCTAATTTTGTAAACTCTCTGTCTCAAAGTCAGAAAGATGGCTAAGTGACAGGATACTGTCAGTTACACATATCTCTGCCACATTTATATACCCACAGTTAAACCAGTTCTATAGCTAGTGCAATTCTGGGTGTGTAAAAATCAGGTACCCTGATGCCATATTATACTGGTAATTCTATAAAAGATGTATCAAACACAGGAGTGCTTTTGCTGCTGCTTTGGAAGTGAGTTCGCCTGTGTTTGATACATCTGAGACTAGGTCATTACTTTCAGACGTTGCACAGGCAGGCCTCTGTGGCCGAAACACGATTTGTGTTTAGTCCATTGCATACTTTGAATAAAACTTCTGATGTGAACTCTTTGAGTTCGTTGGTTGTTTTGTTTTACATCATCTTTGGTGTCGCCTTCGCTGTGTTTGCCTGCTTGCATTGATCTGTGCAAGGGTCTTTTGTTGTTCCACGCTTATCAATTCTATAAAAGAATCTGGGCACCCAGTATTCATTATAGAACGTACAAAGTGCAGGACGTCAGACTCAGAAACAGAACAAAGCCTTGCGCCGGAAGAAGAGGACCTCGGCTGGCAGGGGTTGGGGTTCCCCGCCAGCAAAGGTAGGCGACGGCGGCAGGGAAGGGTTATCAGCAGGAGGGGGGTCGAGAGGGTTGTTGGCTGGGGGGGTCAAAGTTAGTGGCGGCGGCGGCAATGGTGGGGGGCTAAAATGTGCCCCCTCACCTCGAGCTCTGGACCCCCCTCCCACCGAAGTCTGGCTACAACCCTGTGCCTAACTTTAAGTGTGTTTTATAGAATAGTGCTTTTTTTTACACACATTTTTTGGCCCCATATATAGATAGTGCCAGGGCATTAAGAGTAATTTTCAGTGGTACTGTCCATATACAGCCACTGAAAATCTACTGATAAGGGACTCTTTCATTTAGCAGCCACTACTAAGAGGGTATTTTTTTAAAAAGTCATGTTTGTAGTTGCATACAAATGTAATTGGCCTGATATAAAATACCAGGTGCTTTAAAAGTACATGAATGTTGGCATGAATGTGTGTGCTGTGCCAGCAGGCATATCTGGGGTGCAGAGGTAGAGTTTGCAAGTATGCACATAGATTATAGAATATGCTGATTTACATGCATATTTGCATACACGATATACATTCATTTACCTCTCATCGTGAGCAGGTGTAAATACCTGCCCTGCATTCAAGGCATGATTTCTGCACCTTTGGGTTTATAGGACATTGCCCCTCACCCTTAAGAAAAGCCAGGTCACGATTATGAAATGAGCGCTTCAGTGGCATACAGTGGGCATTCACGCTTTCCCTGGGCTTCCTTAACTTCTGCCTGGCCCTGTCTTTTGAACTTCTCTGTACTGACTCTGGCATTCCCAGCTTATTTCCTCCTAGGGTGGGATCTATACTCTAATTAAAGAGGGACCTTTTTTAAGGGTGAGGGGCAATGTCCTATAAATCCCACACATACCCTCTCCCTCAGCTCCATTGTTCACGGTTGAGTGCCTGCCATTTCAGGGTCCACTTCTCGGGACATAAAGTTCACATTCGCATGTTCTCAGCCTGCCCGGTGTTATACCCCATAGTTGAAAGGTTGAAGGCTGAGGAACTACTGCATTACACGTGCATTTGAATTCTTATGACAGGCTATCCAGTGCAGAGGTTGATGATCAGTGACCATCAGGAAACTGTGGCCCAGTAGATAATACTGGAATGTCTCCAGGGCCCATTTGACTGCGAGAGCCTCTTCCTCGATCACAGGAACAGCTTTCGGGTGGTTTTTCCCATCCACTTCCTGTGCCTGAACAGCCCCGAGTCCAACCTCTGATGCATCCTTCTAAACAGTAAAGGACTCTGAACAAATAGCCTTCTTTAGAGTTTGGAAGGCCACATCCAACTCTTCGGGCCAGTGTATTTTTTTACAGACAAATAGGTACCTATTTGCCTTTATAAACCACCATCTAAGTAGATGCCTATTGCCCTCTTAAACCAAGTGCCCTCTTTACAGAAAAAATTCTATAACTGGATGGCTGTTAGGAGTCTATTCTATAAAGATGCCTACTTTCCTTTATAGAGTACTTGCTTAACATGTGATACGTGCATGAAGAAATTAGGTGTAAGCACCTACACCAATCACTGGCTACTGTTAAGTGTGTACACTATACACTCTGAAGATACGCGTTTTGCTTTAGAAAAGTGCATGGGTGCATATTTAGCATATGTTGGTACTCTAATGCAGTGCTTCTCAACCCTCTCCCGAAGGCACACCCAGCCATTTGTGTTTCCAGAATTACCACAATGAATATGTATGAGAGAGATCTGCATATTGTTGAGATCCATCTCATGCATATTCATCCTGGTAATCCTGAGACCCAGCCTCATTGGATGTGCATCCAGGGCAGGGGGGAGGATAGGGATTTTGATATACCACCTTTCTGTGGTTACAATCAAAGCGGTTTACATATTATGTACAGGTACTTACTTTGTACCTGGGGTAATGGACAGTTATGTGACTTGGCCAGAGTCATAAGGAGCTGCAGTGGGAATTAACCTAGTTCCTCAGACCACTAAACTAACCATTAAGCTACCCCTCCACTCTCAGCATTGAGAACAGCTGTTCTAAGGGTTTATGTACAAATCTGCTACCTAAATGCAGGCGCCATTTTTTATCCCTTTGAATATTGAGCCCTATATACTTCACAAGTGTTCTGTAATTGATTTTGTATAAAGCTCTGTCCCTAGTGGTAACCAAGTTTACCCTGCCAAAGCAACAATACAACTATCAGCACAATATATACTGTTTTATTCTCAGTGAGAGGCATACAATCAGACACACAGTAGTGCTCTACAATTGTTATTAGATATAATTAGTGCTTCTCTTAGGTATCTATATATTATAAATTTTAGTATTTTCTAGCTAATTAGGAGTTCTTTCAGGGGACAAAATTGGTGATTATTGGTGTTCTCAAGCCACAGATACTACTGCTGGGTACTATGGAATCTTAGTGGAGATTGGGTGGCAATGCCGGTATTTGGAGAGTAAAACCGGTGCAGGGTGGACTTCTACGGTCTGTGCCCTGATCATGACTGAATAGATATGGAGGGGCTGGAGTGTAAATTTTAAGGGGCTTCGACATTAGCATCAGAACTTTTAGGACAGAAACAGTGCTGGGCAGACGTTTACGGTCTGTGCCCTGAGAATGGCAAGGACAAATCAAACTCGGGCGGTGAACAATCTGTAAATTAACTAAAAAGTTGGTTTACTAGAAACCAGAAGAAATAAACTACGATCAACATAGTTTAGTAAGGCATTCATAACAAAAAAAATTAATAGATATCAAGCAACAACAAAGAAAAAAAGTGTTTAAAAATGAAGATACATTTCCAGGGGATAAACAACCAAGAAAGAGTAGCACTCTCACCAGTGTTTATGATTCAAAAACTGTGCTCAAATAACCAAGTTTTTAGGGTTCTTTTAAAGTCTTTGATGGAAATAATATCCCTAATATTCTGTGGTTAGTTGTTTCAAGACGCAGGGGCAGTAAAATAAAAAGCACAGTGCCTTGTGGTGCACTTGTTTTGGTCCAGGAAGGACTAATCTATAGTCATTTATTGATTGCAATACTCTTGCTGGAGTATATGGGACTGTAAGAGTGGGGGGAAGGGGAAATGGGACCTGATATACCGTCTTTCTGAGGTTTTTGCAACTACATTCAAAGTGGGTTTACATATATTCTGGTACTTATTTTGTATCAGGGGCAATGGAGGGTTAAGTGACTTACCCAGAGTCACAAGGAGCTGTAGTTGGAATTGAACTCAGTTCCCCAGGATCAAAGTCCACTGCACTAACCACTAGGCTATTCCTCCGGCCAAATAATCTGGAACACCTATCTTAAATGCCTTGAACATAAGTAGTAACGAGTTGTAAGTAATTCTTTGCTCAACCGGTAGCCAGTGCTTTTCTCTCAAAAAACGAGAAACGTGATCAAATTTTTATGCGTGATGTAACAACTTTATTGCAATATTTTGAATTGTTTGCAGTTTGTTTATCATGTGAACATGGCAAACCTGAGTAAATGATATTACAGTAATCAAGTTTGGTAATCAGCAGAGACAAAATAAGACTATGGAATATATCTCGTTCAAAGAAGTGTGTAACAAATAAGACTGCCAAGCTCACTTTATGTTTATCTGAATGCTGATTAATTTTGCCGGTATCACTGGGTCTAATGTCGCTTTCTTTAAAATTGGATGAACCAGAGCCATTTTCCAACGTTCAGGTAATGATCCAATAGCAAGAACTGTGGTTTATAATTTTCAACAATGGAGAGAGCAAATCAGTATTTGTTACCTTGAGCCAGGATGTAGGAAAAGTGTCAAGAGAACAATTTGTTGGTTTAAGAGAAGAAAGAATTATTTGGATTGATGTAGCAGTTTGTAATTGAAAAGTGGACCATGTCAATGGTGGTGTTACTGAATTAGTTGATTCCTGTAATGAAAAATCGAAACGACTAGCAACTTCATCAGAAGATGTCATAAGTTGTGTTGGCAGTGGTGGAAATGCTTTCTGTAAGTCAGTAATTTTAGACAAAAAGAATTGAGAAATTACCTAAGGTGATGGTTTAATATTAGATGTTTCTTCCAGAGGATCTAATGTTTTGCAAAAAAAAGGGAATACATCTCTTTAGAAATATTGGCTGAATTTTTCAGTCTGGTTGAGAAATATAATCACCTTGCTTCCCTTAATCTTGAAGTAAATTCTTTCAGATCTGTATATTTGCTGGCCTTCATGACTTCCACCGTCTCCTCTCAGCGCTATGATATTGTCTGTTTAGGAGACGTAATCCTGAATGATACCAAGACTGTCCTCTTCTTTCTATAGAAGTCTTAAAATAAGAAAGGGGGCCAATTGATCAAGCATACCAGATAAAGAACTGTGAAAAGAACTAATTTGAGAGTCAAGGGATTGGGTTTCAAAATCAGCTGGGAGAGAAAATAAAGAGGAAGGTATGCATGTTGGATCAATAGTTGAAAGTTGCTTAGCCCAATATCCTGGTTTATCAGCACAAGAGAAAGGTTGTGGGAAGAAAAACTGAAAATACACTGCTAAGTGATCCAACCAAGATAGTACAGTGAAAGAGAAATTTGTAGGATTTATTAAAGTGTTTTGAGGTGTGAGAACTAAATCCAGTGAATGGCCTGCTGAATATGTAGGGAAGGTTATCCATTCTCTAAGATTCATTTCCAATAACAATGCAAGAAGTGAAGCTGCTCTTGGGTGACAGGGACAGTTGACATGAATATTAAAGTCTCCTAATATCATACAATTTTGGAATAACAACATGGCTTCAGCAATATCCTGGAGACAGGAATCCCATTGAACTATGGTCAAAGGAGGTGGTCAATAAAATAGTATTATGAAAAGAGATGAAGGACCTGAGATTTTTAGAACTTGCACTTCCGGATAATCAAAAGCAGATGAAATTTCTGTAAATGATAGATTAGTTGAATACAGAACAGCAGTCCACCACCTGGCCTAGAAGTTCTCGAGATGCTAGAAATATCAAAGCCTGGGGCAGACAGTTATATAAATGAGACACGTCAGTAGTCTTCAATCATGACTCAGTGAGAGACAGTAATTTTATGCCAGATGATTGAATAAAGTCACATATCAAAAAGTATTTTTACAAAGATCAACAGTTCAAAAGGAACACAGGTACAACAGTAGTAGTGGAAATAGGTTTAGAATGATCTTGCTTTGCAAGAGGGCAAACATATGCAGGAAGCCTAGCACGAGAAAATAACAGATGTCTTCCCCAAAAGAACTGGAATAGGTAAACATCATTACCATCCAAAGTAATTTTGACTGTTACACCTAGGTGGAAGACCAAAAGGTCTGTCAGGTACAAGCGACCTGAATTGGCCACTGTTGAAAGCAGGATACTTAGCTAGAAGAACACTGGTCTGCCCCAGTATGGCTATTCTTATGTTCTTAAAGTACCATTTTTACAGAAGGAGCCAGGGAAGGCCATTGGGGTGGGGGGGAGGCAAAAGGACACAGACCAGTAGGGATGTGCATTCATTTGAGATGACATTTCCCATGGTATTTTGTGTCATTTTTTTGCCTGAAATTTTCAGGCTTTTCCCTGTGTCATAAATACTGCACACTCTTCCAAAAGACTGTGCGCTAATGATATGGCTCCCAAAAAAACAACAACAACAAAAATCCCAGACAATGAAAATTTCCATTCAAAACACAGGGTCCAAGAAAGCACAAAGGCAGACGGTCTGCAAGCTCCAAGATGGAAAAAATACAAAGCAGATCGTTAAGAACGTAATTTATTGAAACAATTTAAAAATATAAAAATCATAGATACATATATAAGGTTAGCCCGACACAGGCCGTGTTTCGCCCAGCAAGGGCTGCTTCAGGGGCTACACAAAAATCCTTTTAAATTCAAGTTGACGCCAGATAGACGGAACGTTATGTGGATTTGGCCCTCTCGAAGAGCTGTTTTTTCACACTGAAATTGCTTGCATATTTTATTTTTGCAATTATCCATTATTTTTCCAACTTGAATTTAAAAGGATTTTTGTGTAGCCCCTGTGTCGGGCTAACCTTATATATGTATCTATGATTTTTATATTTTTAAATTGTTTCAATAAATTACGTTCTTAACGATCTGCTTTGTATTTTTTCCACATTCAAAACACAGGAAAGGAAACTAGATGAAAAACTGTGGCCTGCACACCCCTAGAGACCAGCTGACATCCAATAATGAAGCATTGATATTTTGGGCCAGCAGAAAAGCCAAATTTATCACAAACCTATCCAATATAAGATTAGCGACATGCAGTGTTCCCTCTAAGCAGAGCGCATGAGCAATTGCTCATACATTTTAGGAGAGTCGCTCACAGATTTTACATGATTGCTCACAAAAATGTATCTTTGTGCTATATACAGAAATGCGTTGGTAATTCTGGTACTCAAAAATTGTTGGTCTTTAAAACTTGTTGCTCGCACACACAAAAAAACTTTACACACACCAGGCCACTTCTTAGTGGAAACATTGGCGATATGCCTTCTGCTCAGTTGCTAGATTGGTGATTACATAGAAGGATCATATTTTATATATATATATATATATATATATATATATATATATACACACACACAAAAAATAATATTTGGAATATGGAAATTGGGTCATTTTTCTTTCGTTCACCATCACGCCACATTTCTAATAAAGGGTAGAGTGCTTGAGCCAGTGCTTATCCTGGTACTAAGTTCCTCAAAGAGAAGAAGAAAATTCTCATTGTAAGTAGTTCTGGTATGATATGTAAAATAAGTTATTCCATCTCTTTGAAATTAAAGCATACCTAGCCCCTAGTGTGATAAAGACAAAGATATGATGCATACAGATTTTTTTTCATTTCTGCCTAAACTTTGAAAAAATAAAACCAAACTGTATTGGGGACATATGTGACTGTGTGGAGATCAACATGTTATCAGCCTAACTGTACAGCACTGAAGAAGGTTCAAATCAGAATCAAACTAGAAGAAACATTTTCGCCATGAAGCTGTGCAGATTAATTGTTTATCACTCTGTGAGATGCAATGCCTCAGCACACTCAAACAAAAATGATATTGTTGTGTTGCCCTTATGTTTCCAGATAACTAAACTGAAAATTGACAGCAACCCCTTTGCTAAAGGATTCAGAGACTCCTCCAGACTCACTGATATTGAGAGGTAATGGAAATTTTCTGTTTACTTCTTTTTACATAGATAAGATAAAGAGAGCCGTTTGTAGAACAAATAGTCTTGCAATTCCAGAGAAGTTGTGGGTATTAATGTTATCTTGTTGTATATACTGCGGGAGTCTGTTCCTCTTTCCCTTACCCTTCCAAATAAAAGATTAAGGAGTAGCCATTGATAATGTGCTCTCTTACATAAATTCAAGTATCATAAACCTTATGAAGACAGAGTTGTTTTGAGTCTGAACAGCTGGGGGTTTGTATAACACTGTGTAGAGTGATACATGTTTGAGAAACAATATATTTCAAAATGGAGGGCTAGATTTACTAAAAGGCACTGCTGGATTACTATGTACTAATGTGCATTAACCCATTAGTGCCCAACGTTCCCATATGGGGGCATAATATGGGAACATTGGACACTAATAGGTTAATGTGTTATTTCGAGTAGATCCCATTCTATGCAGTGGTATCTATTTACTAATAAAGGGCTCCTTTTACTAAGCCATGGTAGTGATTCCCATGTGGCAAATGTGACGAAGCCCATAGGAATTGAATGGGCTTTGTCACTTTTGCCGCACCGGGAATCACTACTGTGGATTAGTAAAAGGAGCCCAAAGCATGTTAATGGTATTAGTGTGTGTCACCGCTAGAAATCAAAAATTAATTTTAATCTTATATTTACACTTAATTGAAGATTATTACAAGTAAATTATCTTTATTATATGTTTCTGTTCTCATGCTATATCACATTTAAAAAAAACTACATGGTTTATAATAATTAAAATGTGAAAGAACAGAAAAGGAATAGAATATAGATAGATAGAGATAGATATGTATAAATATATATGCAGTTTGATTCCATATGTTTGCAGAAAGGAAAAGGTTTATTCCAATCAGAATTTCAAGTGCATGTTTTCGGTCTTATTTCTTAAATATCAAACTCTTAGATCAAGGACAGCTGAAACATCCCAGCCCATTAAATAATAGACAAGTCTTTTTTTATCAGCAAATAGCATCATGAGGACTTAAGGAGTGTGAAATTTGGGCCATGCCTTGGATTTAACTTGAGGTATTTAAGCCTACATTTTCCTAAAGAGCCTTTGGGGAGAAAACCAAATAGTAGCAATTGATCTTTAGAGACCTAACACAATTAAATTAGTCTGGAGTCAGTTACTGCACTAAACCATTGAGTAATTGGATTGGATTGTGTAACTTATTGAAAATGGCCTCTATCTGGAACAATAGAGGGAGGTTTTCCATAAAACAGATGTAAGAGAAAAACACATTCTTTCATGACATGATGACAGAAATTGCACTTTTCTAACCTAATTGAATATGATTTTATAAATATTCGACCTTAATGATTTAATAGAAAACAAACTTAACTGAAAATGTCCCTGAGATTTAATCTGTTTATATGATGTGCATTACATATTATAATAATATTAATACAATGAATAGTGCAAATGATGAAGGATTTGCACCATTCTAAAAATGTTACGTTACTTGTTCAAATACCAAAATAGAACACACTTTTCGAAATTGTATGCACTAAAAATTTGCGTCAGAACCAACAGATGTGGGTTTCAAGGAAATAGATGAACTAAATTACTGGCTATAGACCAGAATATAAATTTTGAGCTTGACTGCAGAGGGCTTTCTATAGTCTGCTCTTTATTTTGATAGATCTGAATAGATCCTATGCTAGCATACAGCAGATAAACCAATGATTAAGGCCATTGAGGCACTGCAGTTTTGTTCAGGGCTGGAGCAATGGTATTAGACACCCTAGGTAAACCTTGAGCTTTGCCCCCCCCCCCCCCCCATCCCAGTATCTTCAAATCTCTAGCCCCTTCTCAAAATTTTGGATGGAGGGGAGAGCAGGAGAAATGCTGGACATGGATGGAGGAGAGGGAAGACAGGAAGTAGAGGCACATGGATGGAGGGGAGGGGAGAGAGGAGAAATGTTGGACATGGATGGAGTGGAGGGCAGGGAAGAGAAATGTTGGAGGGAAGGAAAGACAGAGGAAGGAGATACACACAGATGGAGGGTTAGGGAGAGGAGAAATGTTGGACTTGGATGGAGGCGAGGGAAGACAGAGGAAGGAGATGCAAATGGATGGTGGGGAGAATAGGAAGAAGATGCATACTGACGGAGATGAGGGAAAGGGAAAAGAGGAGAAAAACTGCACATGGATGGAGAAAATAGGCAAAAACTGGATCCACTCTATACCTCCTCAAGTCAAGTCTGCGGAGGACCCAGCTTTTACCTATGGATGTAGAACAAGAAATGAAGAAGAAAGGAGGATAGTAAACAAATAAATGGAAAGGAATCCCTGGAAACGGAGTTAAGGGAACAGATAGAGAGCAGCAGAATCAGAGACTGGGACCGACATGATCAGGAAAAACAAAGTCACCAGACAACAAAGGTAGAAAAAATGATTTTATTTTCATTTTAGTGTTTGGAATATGTCCGATTTGAGAATTTACATCTGCTGTCTTATTTTGCACTGGGTATACTGGAGCTGTAACAGCTTACAGAAATTATTTATAATGAAAAACAATCACGTTATTTCTTTTCTCCTATACTAGTATAATACTTTCAACGATGTCTGTTTATATGCGCCATGGCTGGTATAAGGGGTGTGGCTAATGTGGGTGTGGTTATCATAGAGGTGGAGCCATATGTGGTGACCCCGCTCGTAATGAGTACCGGCACCTATTTTTCTACAAAAAAAGCACTGGTCATGGTTTGTACACTGCGATTGCCCAAGTGCCTAAGTTAGCTGGGCAATTTATGGATTGCTAAGCTAAGCTGATTTTCAGTTGAAAGCAACTCCCTCCCCCCCCCTTCCAAAAGCAAGCACAACATCCGGGCAGATCCCCCACACCCCACCTTTTTAGGTCTCCCTGGGCCTACCTTAAAGCTCCCTGGTGGTCTAGGGGAATATACAGGCAGGAGTGATGCTCACTCACTCCTGCCCAGCTGCCATGACCAGTCGCAGAAACCTTGCAGTACTTTGGTAGTACCGTGAGTTTTCAGCATGGAGCCACTAGGGGCAGGAGTGAGTGAGGTTCATTTTTGCCCCCATCGCTCTGCTGGATCACCAAGGAGTTTAGGTAGGCTCAAGGAAGCCTGTCCTGA
Organism: Microcaecilia unicolor; assembly: GCF_901765095.1. Taxonomy (NCBI): domain Eukaryota; kingdom Metazoa; phylum Chordata; class Amphibia; order Gymnophiona; family Siphonopidae; genus Microcaecilia; species Microcaecilia unicolor. The sequence goes on along the minus strand of NC_044031.1, from coordinate 189,321,395 downwards.
CTGGGGGTTGGGGGGTTGGAAGTGGGGTCTGTAGCTTGCCAAGGGGGTGAGGATGAGGGTGGACAGGGAGTCTGGACCTTGCTAAGGGAGTAGATCTCATTGTATAAAATTGAATCCTGTGCTAAAATAGCATGACTTGTGGTTAAATACTTGTAGACTATTAGAAGTTATGGAACCGGTTCATCAGTGGTCATTAACATTGTTTAAAGCTCAGTACTGAGAAGTTTAAAAAGGGATAGTATTCCAGCTTCTATTCAATTACCTTTTGGAGTCTTCTTTGAGTTTTCACACACAAATTCTCTCGGTTCAAAAAGCATTTTTTAAATTGAGACAGTTGCACCTGGTTCCCTCCTATTTTCATCAGCAACATTTTAGAGTATTAGTCCAGGCTGTAGTGTTATCTTTACTGGACTATTGTAACTCCTTTTATACTGGATTATCAGGAAAACGTATGAAGAAACTGTGGTCAGGGCAGAACACAGCTGCAAGATTAATTTACCAAAAGTCAAGATCTGATCATGTGACTCCTTTATTCCTAGACCTACACTGGCTTCCATTGGAGTTGAGGATTAAATTTAAGATATGCTGTTTGGTGTTTAAAACCTTATATGGGGATGTACCTGATGATTTCCCTCTGTTAATTTGTTGGGAGGGCAGACAAGGACTCGAAATTATGAGCGTCTATTGTTACTCTTCCATCATGTAAAGGTGTTAAGCACAGTCAAGTACATTCAGGATCTTATTACTATTGGACAGTTGAGATATGTAATTCTGTTCCTTTAATCGTTCGCCAAAGTCCAACCTATATTGTCTTTCGTAAGCAAGTTAAGACATGGTTATTTGAGAATCTTATTTGATACTAATTTGTTATGTTTTGAGACAAGCTGTCTATTGAGACTGTTTTTATGTTTTTGTAACCCACTCTGAACCTGGAAAGGGATTTTGCAGGATATAAAACTCCAGTAGCATTGCTTAGCAAAATAACCCATTAATGGTAACCAACATTGATAACTTCTTCCCTTAGTTAACTAGAATAATCACATTCATACTTTGGTGCCTGAACTAAGCTGACTACCACAAAAAATCATCCCTCCTTCCCAGCAGCTAGAACATATACTTTTTTTTTTTTTAAAGAGTCCTCAAATCCTGATCTACCTTCTTTCTCTCTCCCCCCTACCTTACAGCCAATATACTTTTAAAAATTTGTCCACCTCTACCTCACCCGATCCCCCCCATCCTCCTAACTTTCTGAAACATCCTTCCCATTTCCTGTCCTCTCTGTCTGATCTAAAATTATATACTTGTCAATATTCAGCCAACAGCAGTGAGCAATTTTTTTTTTAATACTTACCTTCACTGGCTAACTTAGACCCAGATATTCAGTTCCAGGTTATCTACAAGCCCCAGCATTGAATATCCAGGCTTGCCCAGACAGAAGACATAAAAACTTATAAAGATCCCAGCTGATATTGAACTGGGCACCCGCATAAGACCCTTACGGGCCAATGACCAGAAGCAAATGCAGGTGCTAAAGGCTATTAGCACCATACTAGCGCCCACATTTCGTATCGCCACATGATCAGAGCCCCCGAGCACATGAAACAACACGCTCACGGTTCTGACCGCAAGTAGCATGTAAATGCATGCTAAACAGGAATTTAATTGTTTCTTCCCAATGATCAGCGGGCAGCATACCAAACATTGGCACTCTGCCTGTGCAAACCCTATGCCAGCTTGGAGCTGGCGGTAGGGTTTGTGAAAATTTGGGGAGGAATGGGGGAGCCCTATCCAGCATGCATCTGTGTGCTAGCAGGCCCCCTTCCCCCAATGGAACTCCCCCCCCCCCCCACACACACACACAAGAGCCTCGACCCACTCTGACACAAGTTCACAGGGGCTGGACATCCAGTGGATCTCCAGCCTCCCTAATCCCTTTTTGCACTGAAAAAAAAGCCCTAGTGACCCAGTGGGCTGCAAACACAAGCCCTCCCAACCTGGTGATCTAGCAGCCCCCTTCCCCACCCCACCCCCATACTTTAGTTTTGGAGGAAGGAGTAGTACACTCCCTACTCTTCTAGTGCCACCTTGAAAATGGTGGCGCCCAGCCCTGCCTAGTGCATCCTGGGATGCGTTGGGTGGGGCTTCATCACCATATAAGGGAGAACTCCATTGAGGTGGTGGTAACGGCTCCCACACTAACCCAGCTGTAACTGGGTAGCGCATGGCACTGCCCGATTACCATCGAGTGACCCCCTGCAGAAATATTTTTCAAATATTTCCACCAGCACCAGAAATGCCACACGCTGGGGGTGAAACTATCACCGGTGCCTGTGTTGGGCCGGTGGTAGTTCCAGATTGGCACGTGATAAGCCCATGTTGGGCTTACTGCTTCTTAGTAAAAAGGCCCCTAAATTTGTTACTGCATCTTAAAATATTCAGGGGTCCTTTTAGAAAGGCGTGCTAATAAATTTAACACACACTAACAAATTAGTGTGCATTAAGTGTTATGCATCCCATAGGTATATATTTCCATTTACCCCCGGATTCTATATGAGGCACGGTGAGTAGCGCACGTTAAATTGTGCACACAACCAATTTACATGTGTTACTCAATTGGGTAACAAGCCTATTAGTGATGATAATGGCCAACAACCAATATCATCACTAATTGGCAATAATTAGAAATTATGCATGCTTCGTTTTAAGTGTATTTTAAAAAGAGGTGCACGTAAATTCCAACGTGCATAGCTGAAAAGAGGGCATGGCCATAGGAAGAGTGTAAGGAGCCCTTTTACAAAGCGGTAGTTCCCACCCCCAGTGTACACCATTTCTGACACTATAAAAATATGGTGGCGGTAAGTGCTCCCACCCGAAATGGGCATGTGGTAAGAGCTTCACTTGTTGCACGTACATTTAAAAAAATGGAAGCGGTGCAAAGAAAAGCTACGAGGATGGTATGGGAGTTGCGTTCCAAGACGTATGAAGAGAGACTTGCTGACCTGAACATGTATACTCTGGAGGAAAGGAGGAACAGGGGTGATATGATACAGACGTTCAAATATTTGAAAGGTATTAATCCGCAAACGAATCTTTTCCGGAGATGGGAAGGTGGTAGAACGAGAGGACATGAAATGAGATTGAAGGGGGGCAGCAGGGGCGTAGCTACGGGTGGGCCTGGGTGGGCCCAGGCCCACCCAATTTCAGCTCAGGCCCGCCCGCCCGCCCGCCCACCCAGCTGATCTCTCCAGACTTGCAGCAGCGGCGAAATGGCAGGCAGCGGCACTAAAAGCATAAAGCAGCAAAGCTCTTCGATTCCGTCCATCGCTTTCCGTTTCCTGCCCTCTCAGCGTCCCGCCTTCCTTTGATGTCATTTCCTTTCGGGCGGGCGGGACGCTAAGAGGGCAGGAAACGGAAAGCGAAGGACAGAATCGAAGAGCTTCGCTGCTTTATGCTTTTAGTGCCGCTGCCTGCCAGTTCGCCGCTGAAACTACAGAAGGAAGCCATTTTTTTAAAATCTCTGTTTCTACTCCCCTGCGCAGCCGTCGCCATTCACTTAAAGCACAGCAAGCAAACCAGTGAGTTGCTGTGCTGTCTGCATCCACGTTGTCTTCTTTATTCAGCAGAGGGTGGTGAGCAGAGGGAAGGATGGGACTGGGAGGGGTGGTAAGTACAGAGTATGGGGAATGGGGGACTAATGAAGTGGGTGAAAGATGGGGGAGGAATTTAGGAGACTGGGTAAGGGAGAGACAGAGGGGGGAATGGGAGTGCTGGAGAGGGAATGAGAGGGAGGTGGTCAAAGGGGAGAGACGAGCATCGATGGACATGGATGGGAGGACAAGGACCAGGGAGAGAGGAGAAATTGCTGGACATGGAGGGGAGGGCAGGGGAGAGAGGAGAATTTCTGGATATGGATGGATGGAGGGGGGCAGGGGAGAGAGGAGAATTGCTGGATATGGATGGATAGATGAATGGAGGGCAGGGGAGTTGCTGGACATGGGTGGATAGAGGGGAGGGCAGGGGAGAGGAGAGTTGTTGGACATAGGTGGATGGAGGGGAGGGTAGAAGAGAGCTGCTGGACATGGATGGAAGGAAGGGCAGTGGAGAGAGGATGGTTGCTGGACATGGGTGGATGGAGGGGAGGGCAGGGACAGAATTGTTGGACATGGATGGAGGGGAAGGAAGGGAAGACAGAAGGAGATGCACATGGATGGAGGGGAGAAAGAAGAAATTCTGGACATGGATGGAGGGGAGGGAAGACAGAGGAAGGAGATGCACATGGATGGAGGGAAAGGGAGAGAGAAGAAATGCTGACATGGATGGAGGGAAGAGAGAGGAAGGATATATGAGGGAAAGGAAGAGAGGAGAAAAACAGCACATGGATGGAGAAAATAGGCAGAAGCTGGATCCACTGGACAGTCAAGTCTGCAGAGGACCCAGCTTTTACTTACGGATGTAGAGCAAGAAATGAAGAAGAAAGGAAGAAAGTAAAGAAATGGAAAGGAAGCTCTGGAAACGGAGTTAAGAGGACAGATAGCAGCAGAATCAGATACTGGGCCAGCATGATCAGAAAAACAATGTCACCAGACAACAAAGGTAGAAAAAAAATCATTTTATTTTCATTATAGTGTTTGGAATATGTCCACTTTGAGAATCAGGTGCTCAACATTAAAAGTTTATATTTATTTATTTACTTATTTATGACATATTATCCCACATTAAACATGAATTAGATTGGAACCTGGGATCATTTAATTTTTTTTTTCCTGGAGAGAGTAATGCATTGCCTCCCCCCCCCCCCCCCCAGGCTCTCTCCCCGGCTATAGCCAGCTCTGCAATTTTGAGGGGGGGGGGGGCGCAGAGGTGGACCGGGGCGAGAGCCTGTTGTTAAACATTTACCAGCAAACCACTGTCTAGTGCCCACCCATCCAACCTGTTGGCCCACCCAAAAATTGACTTCTGGCTACGCCACTGGGGGGCAGACTCAGGAAAGATGTCAGGAAGTATTTCTTCACAGAGAGGGTGGTGAACGCTTGGAATGCCCTCCCGCGGGAGGTGGTGGAGATGAAAACGGTAATGGAATTCAAACATGCGTGGGACAGGCATAAAGGAATCCTGTGCAGAAGGAATGGATCCACAGAAGCTTAGCTGAAATTGGGTGGCGGGGGGAAGAGGGGTTGGTGGTTGAGAGGCTAGGATGGGGGAGGGCAGACTTATACAGGGTCTGTGCCGGAGCCAGTGATGGGAGGCGGGGCTGGTGGTTGGGAGGCAGGAAATACTGCTGGACAGACTTATATGGTCTGTGCCCTGAAAAAGACAGGTACAAATCAAGGTAAGGTATACACATATGAGTTTATCGTGGGCAGACTAGATGGACCGTGCAGGTCTTTTTCTGCTGTCATCTACTATGTTACTATGTTACGTACATTTTTTTTTTAAACTGCCTTTTACCTGCTGCAGTAAAAAGGGGGCTTCAGCGCGCGTCAAAAACATGCACCGATGCCGGCGCAGACTCAGTTTTGCCACAGCTTTGTAAAAGGACTCCTAAACGTGTTGGGGCATCAATCACATTTACATGCACTGCTATAGAATTTGGGGAAATGTGCATACATTTAAGTTCAGGCATTTTCACCAGGTTTTTAGTGTTGTAAATGGCCGTGCCTAAATGTATGCGCATTCCCCCCAGCCTATGCACTATTCTATAAATTGCATCTTACTATAGACTCGGCGCTAGGCATGTCATTCCAAGGTGCCTATTTTTTGGACGCCATATATGGAATCTGGCTCTTAGAGCATGATAACCATTAACTTGCACTAAATCCATTAGTGGGCCATAGTAAAAGGACCCCTTAGGGGATCTTTTACTAAGCCGTGGTAGAAATCAGTTGAGGTAAACGCCAAGATGTCCATAGGAATATAATGGGCGTCTCGGTGTTTACCACCAGCTGATTTCTACCGTGAGCTAAAAACGCTACCTTGGCTTAGTAAAAGACCCCCTTAGTATCTGTGTAAGTTGATTTGAGCACATTAAAAAAGTTCTAATATCCATGAAAAACATTTAGTTAAAACAAATTTATGAAATTAACTGGAAAGAAGTTCAAAAAATTAGGGGAAAAATGCCAAACTGATTTTTTTGCTCCCTTTCTGCAACACGTGTACCTCTCAGTTTAACATTTACTTCTTGATTCCATTTGTTTCTCGCCCATTTCTTTGCTTTACACTCTCATCAGGATGATACCCAGACAGTCCTAACTCAATACAATAAACTGTGATCCAAATCTTTCCTAATTCTTACTGTGAACTTAGCTGTCTTGTATGCTACATGGTTGAAGAAAAGTACATTTGTTCCACTTTCATTGGCTACATGTGTAAGCTAATAGATTTTGATTCATTTAGTTGCCTTTTCAAATCCCAGCTCAAGGTGATCCTGAACAAGTCACTTAGGGGTCCTTTTATGAAACTGCGGCAAAAGGGGGCCTGCATTGGTGTTGGTGCGTGTTTTTGATGCACGTCCTTCTACCACAGCAAGTAAAAGGCAAGTCTTTCTTTTTTTAAAGAAATGGCCTTGTGGCAAGTGAAGCTCTTGCCGCACGGCCATTTCAGGGGAAGCTCTTACCGCCACCCATTGAGGTCACCGGGCAGCATTACCACCGGGAACACACTGGCACTACAAAAATTAAAATATTTTTGTAGCGACAAAAATGGCATGCACTGGGGGTGGTACTTCAATTTCAGCAAGCCGTAAGCCCACATTGGGCTTACCGCTGCTTTGTAAAAGACCCTTTTAACCCTCCATTGCGCCAGGTATAAAAAAAATGCTTAGATTGCAAATCCATTAGAACCTGTTTATAATAAATGTAAACCACTTTTGTTGTACTACAGAAACATGGTACATCAGATCTGTTGCTCCCCCCCCCCCCCCCCCCACCAATAGACATGATCCCCACAAGGTATCTCTAAGTGTTGTGCACATAACAAAATTTTAGTTCATTTTTGGGTCATTTTCTGACATTTTTTCCCCCATTTTACGATATTCTGCAGTTTCAAACTTTTTTGTTAACAAAACCTTTAATGCACATTTGTTGATTTTTACATGGTTTAATTTTTAGTTTGATGTGCATTAAACTAATTTTATGCACATTAAAATGTATAAGGCACATTAACAGACTAAGAAATGCTCATCTCCAATCGCTTTTCAGGTCATGGAACAGTAGCTTCTTACCTTGCATCACGTACTGCTACCTCAGATGACTCAGTATCCCTTTGCATAAGATATTAATTGCCAAGCATTCTAGATTTCTTAGATCACTTCCTATTGTATCTTCTTTTTCCTAACTGTCCATTCTGAAACAATGCACACTTTTCTTTCTAGCCCCTCTACAATATTGCTTGGAACATTAATAAACAGGACCAAGCCCAGGACTGATCTTTTTCTTCCCTCAGACTGCATTCCTTTTATTTATGTTTTCATTTCATATCCTACCTCCCCCCCCCCCCCCCCCAAAGGTACTGGCCCACTGCGAGATTACTCTCAGCATAGCATGCTAGAACAGTTTATTAAGTGAACATATTTGTGTTCGCTGTTCAAGGTTCTGCTGTTCCTTTATCACAATGTACCTTTTTTAGCTTTTAACTTTCATTTTTTTCAGTTACCGTATTAAGGGAAGATGCTGCTTTAAGGGCAATCAAACCTTTAGTGCAACATCTGTTTGGATCTTGGACAAATTAGCCTTTATTTTCCTTTCTAGTTTTTCTCCCTTATGACTTCCTGCAGCTTCTTGTCTTGCACCATTGGCCCTTCCATCTGTCTTCACTTAAATCCACTCATCTTTTTTTTTTTTTTAGAACTCTGGGCTCACTTCCAAACTTATTGTGGAAGCTTAAAAAAAAACACAAGAAAAGCTTTAAAATTCAGGACTACTGTACTGAAGAACTCTTTTAGGCATCAACTAATAATCAAGGCTTCTGATTTACGGTTATCAGGGCCGTGCCGATGCAGTAAGCGAGGTAAGCGCCGCAGGGGGGCGCCCACCTCTGGAGGGCGCCGCCGCGGTGCTTACCCTCGCCCCGCGCCGCAAAGGCCTTTAAATCTTTTACCTGGGTCGCAGCAGCGTCAGTGAAAGCGCTGCCGACCAGCAAGGGCGGGGCGGTGGGGGCGGTCCGCCCCGAGTGTCATCAGAAAGGGGGGTGCCGCCGCTCCCGCTGCTCTTCTTCCTGGCAGCCCCTCCCCCGCACCAGCCCTTTAAAAATAAATTGCCGACGCGAATAGCGAGCGCAGCACCTCGTGTGCAAGTAAAAGAAGCGGATCCGATCATCTCATTGGGCCTTCCCTCACTGTCCCGCCCTCCTCTGACGCAACTTCCTATTTCCTCTAGGGCGGGACAGTGAAGGAAGGCCCAATGAGATGATCGGATCCGCTTCTTTTACTTGCACACGAGGTGCTGCGCTCCCTATCGCGTCGGCAATTTATTTTTAAAGACCGGGTGGCAGGGAGAAGACGAGGCAGGGTGAGGGTGGGGGGGACTCGGATAGCAGAAGGGACTGGGTGGGAGACAGATGGGGTGAGGGGGACTCGAATGGGCAGAAGGGACTGGGTGGGAGACAGATGGGGTGAGGGTGGGGGGCACTTGGATAGCAGAAGGGACTGGGTGGAGCCAGATGGGGTGAGGGGGACTCGGATGGGCAGAAGGGACTGGGTGGGAGACAGATGGGGTGAGGGTGGGGGGGCACATGGATAGCAGAAGGGACTGGGTGGGAGACAAATGGGGTGAGGGTGGGGGGGCACATGGATAGCAGAAGGGACTGGGTGGGAGACAGATGGGGTGAGGGGGACTCGGATGGGCAGAAGGGACTGGGTGGGAGACAGATGGGGTGAGGGTGGGGGCACTTGGATAGCAGAAGGGACTGGGTGGGAGACAGATGAGGTGAGGGGGACTCGGATGGGCAGAAGGGACTGGGTGGGAGACAGGGTGAAGGTGGGGGGCACTTGGATAGCAGAAGGGACTGGGTGGGAGCCAGATGGGGTGAGGGGGACTCGGATGGGCAGAAGGGACTGGGTGGGAGACAGGGTGAAGGTGGGGGCACTTGGATAGCAGAAGGGACTGGGTGGGAGCCAGATGGGGTGAGGGGGACTCGGATGGGCAGAAGGGACTGGGTGGGAGACAGATGGGGTGAGGGTGGGGGGGGCACATGGATAGCAGAAGGGACTGGGTGGGAGACAGATGGGGTGAGGGGGACTCGGATGGGCAGAAGGGACTGGGTGGGAGACAGATGGGGTGAGGGGGACTTGGATGAGCAGAAGGGACTGGGTGGGAGACAGATGGGAGAAGGGGCATGGATCTGGAACTGGGGTCTGAAAAGTGAGCAGGAGGGAGAATGGGGTCATGCCTGGGGCAGGGGTGGATGGGAGAATCAATGGATCTGGAACTAGGGGCAGCCGCAGGTGGGAACTGGGAGCTGAAAAGAGGGGGCATTGAGAGAGGGGGGATAGATCCTGGATGGAATGGGGAGTGAGAGGGAGGGCAGACCCTGAATGGATGGGAGGGGGAAAGAGAGAGGGCAAATGGTGAATCGAAGGAGCAGAGAGAAAGGGCAGACAGTGGATAGAAGGGAGTGAAAGAGCAGACAGTGGATGGAAGGGGCAGAGATAGAGGGCAAATGCTGGAGGGAAAGGAGAGAGAGAGGGCAGATGGTGGATGGAAGGGGGAGAGAGAGATGGCAGACTGGGGCAGATGGTGGATGGAAGGGGCAGAAATAGAGGGCAGATGTGGATGGAAGGCACATTAGAGAGGGCAGACACTGGATGGCAGAGAGAGAGCGAAGACAGATGCTGGATGGAACGAAGACGGTGAAAAGAAGATGAGGAAAGCAGAAACCAAAGACAACAAACTGTAAATATATATTTTTATTATTTTGCTTTAGGATATAGTATTTTAGCTGTGTTAATAAATGTTTATAAATAGAACATGTAAATAAGGTAATCTTTTTATTGGACTAATTTTAATACATTTTGACTTAACTTTCAGAGAACAAAACCCCCTTCCTCAGATCAGGATAGGATACTGTAACAGCACTATACTGTATTGACCTGAGGAAGGAGATTTTGGCCTCTGGAAGTTAAATGTATTAGTCCAATAAAATGGTATTATTTTATTTTCTGTATTTGTTTTATTTCTATTTGTTAATTTGTAAAGTGGTGATTGGTATTTGTTAGTTTTTTCAAATTTACATCTGCTGTCTTTATATTTTGCACAGTACTAGGAGACATTTTTTGTTTCTTTGGCGTTGCATTGTATGCAGAGTCTGGCATCGGGGGTTCAGTTTAATTTTTGTCTAAATAGAAAGTTTATGATTACTTATTCTATAGTGGATTAGGGTGTATCTGTGTTTGTAAAAAAGACATGGCTTTCAGTTGGCATTGACTGTGCAGGATCGACGATCTGTACTATTCTGTCTGGTTTCGTTTTACAATAGGTGAATTGATGTTCTAGTGCTCACTGTAGTGCTTAAGATGCTTTCCTTTTCCTTGTGTGACTCATAGAAACGACTGCTTATGGTATGGTAAAATTGCTCTATAGGTCGTGTTTTGTATTCTCGGTATGCCTAGTACTGGATTTGGGGGGGGGGGGGGTGTTAAAAAAATGACCGGCCCCGGGTGTCAACTACCCTAGCTACGCCACTGCTGCCGACGTCTCCCTTCCCTTGCACTCGTTGGTTCCCTCAGTGTCCCGCCTTCTTCTGACGTCAGAAGAAGGCGGATACTGAGGGAACCAAGAGCGCAAAGGGAAGGGAGACGTCGGCAGCGCTCCGCTTTCACTGACGCTGCTGCGACCGGAAGTAAAAGATTTAAAGGCCCCAGGGCACGGAGGGAAGGGCAGAGAGGCATCGATGGGAGGGCAGGGCCCAGGGAGAGGACAAATTGCTGGAAGGGGAGGGGAGAGAGGATTGCTGGCTATGGATGGAGGAGGGAAGGGCAGAGAGGGACAAGGATGGACATGGGGGCCCAGGGAGAGGACAAATTGCTGGAAATGGAGGGGAGGGCAGAGAGGAGGATTGCTGGCTATGGATGGAGGAGGGAAGGGCAGAGAGGGACAAGAATGGACATGGATGGGAGGGCAGGACCCAGGGAGAGAGGAGAAATTGCTGGAAATGGATATAGAGCAAGAAATGAAGAAGAAAGGAGAAAAGTAAAGAAATAAATGGAAAGGAAGCCCTGGAAATGGAGTTAAGCGGACAGATAGCAGCAGAATCAGATACTGGACCAGCATGATTGAAAAAAGAAAGTCACCAGACAACAAAGGTAGAAAAAAAATCATTTTATTTTCATTTTAGCATTTGGAATATGTCCACTTTGAGAATTTACATCTGCTATCTTATTTTGCAATGTATACCAATTTGTTTCTAAGAATATTGCTGACAATTCCTTTCAGTGTGGCAAGTGGTGAGCGATCATTTTCATGGGGGGGGGCGTGATCATTTTCATGGGGGGGGGGGCGCCAATTGATAGTCTGCAGGGGGGCGCCAGAGACCCTAGGCACGGCCCTGATGGTTATAATAAAAATAGACACACACAAATAAGCCTTGTGGAACTCTGGTAACATCAGATGGCTGCCACTAAGGTGCGCAAGTGTCTTCCACCTGCATTCCTACCATATGGGGTGGTTCAACAACATGGCAGTTTCAGTTGTGAGGTACAGGCAGATTGCCTGGGAATCCTGCTGGAACTTGCTTGCCCCTTGTGATTGAAACCATGACATTGCTGCACCAGCAAATGCAGGTGGAGAACACCCACACACCATATAGAAATGTTTCTCAACACAGTCCATAGGGACTATGTTTTATTTTACCACATGGGTCTGCTTTGCTTTTCTGCTGTCCATAAGGAATATGCTTGAGATAGTGTATGCAAATCTGTCTCATTAGTATGCAAATCTCTCATACATATTCATTGAAGATATCCTGAAAACCTGACTGGCTGGATGTGCCCCATGGACTGGATTGAGATGCACTGTCTTAGAGGGGGTATTAGTTATCACCTTCCAGGCCATATGTCATATGGAGTGGAGGAGTGGCCTAGTGGTTAGGGTGCTGGACTTTGGTCCTGAGGAACTGAGTTCAATTTCCAGCACAGGCAGCTCCTTGTGACTCTGGGCAAGTCACTTAACCCTCCATCGCCTGCCACATTGAGCCTGCCATGAGTGGGAAAGCACGGGGTACAAATGTAACAAAACAAAACAAAAAAAATTATCAGAGTGGAACCCTTTTTCAGACCAGTCTAAACCCTATCCTGTTGTAGCTGCTCTTTCTGTGGCTTCCATAAGCCTTTTTCTTATTCTATCCTCAGGCCCAGTGGTTTAAATATCCATTATATTAAATACCAGCGAGCTCAGTATTTATAAAGTCCCACTTGATTAAATCCTTTGAATGTGCAGGCCTCATGCAGGGCCTGTGGAAGGGTTTCCCTCTTTCCTCATTACTATTAATAGCAGGTGACACACCCTTTTCCCAAAAATCCTTTACCAACTCTGTTTGTTCACATGATACTACTATTTAATTAAAAAGGTTTTACAAAAGGTTACAGTTACTTAGCTTTTTGCACTTTCCTGTGTATGAAATTAGTGATTATATCACTGATGTCTAACTGGGCTCATACATTGTTCTCAAGTGTCAGCAATAAACTTAGAACGATACTCATTACATCAAGCACCTCCCATAAAAGCATCTCCATCTTCCACGTGTCTCACACCCACAGAGCACATATACTCCCTCCCCATACATCCACATATACACCCACAAACCTTACACATTTACTAATCCTACATGCAGACATCCTCCGTACACATACCAACTTCTCCCCGCTAAAACCACTTTTATTGTCATATATCCTGATTCTTATTCCCTCCCATCCCTTACACATCCCTGCAATAAACACTGGCTAATTCTACATCCCACTAGACCAGCTGTTTCCATTAGTTTTTCAGTTAAGGCTGCTTTGCATCCAAAAAGGCTAAAGGAGAGGCAACAAGTATTTTCCTATATCAGGTCACAATACCAACCAATGCATGCTGACATTCATCTCCACCAGGACACCTGGCCTCGGTCACACATGCAGAGCACAAAGAGTCCCTCTTCAAATGCAGGATATGTGACCACAAACTAAAAATACTAAGGTAGACAGAAATTAAACTGAAACCCTAAGTCCCAGACTCTGCATATAGCAGAGCACTAGAGAAATAGAAAGAAATGCATTTCCTCCTGTATAGTGCAAAATATAAAGACAGCAGACGTAAATTCTCAAAACTGACATATTTTAATCTCTAAACTGAAAACATTTTTTTTTTTACCTGTGGTGTTTGGTGATTTTATTTTTCTAATCAGCTTGTTCCCAGTCTCTGGTTTTCTTCCTTGTCTGTGCTCTTAACTCTGTTTCCAAGGCCTCCTCTCCGTTTGCTATTTCTCTTCTCTCCTCCTTTCTTCACTTCATGTTCTACATCCATCTCTGGCACTGATCTTTCATGTTCAGCTTTCTTCTAAAATCTATTTAGTTTTCTGTCTTTTCCCATTCCCTCCATTCACAGCATCCTTTCCCTTTCTCTACCCTTCCCTTCTATACGTGTTCATCTCCTCTCTATCTGTTCCCATCTCTTACCTTCCATTCATATGCATTTCCTCCCTCTCTTCCCTTCCCCTACCCTCCATCCATGTACTGCATTTCCCCTCTCTTTCCTACCCTTTCTTCTATATACAGCATTTCTCCATCTTTTCTTTCCCTCACCTCCATTTATTTATGTTTCCTCCCTTTCTTCCCTACCCCTTCATTCCTGACCAGCATCTCTTCTCTGTCTTTACTTCCCCCTATGTGCAGCATTTCCCCCTTCCTCTTCTCCTCTCTTTCCCGCCATTTAGCAGTGCCCCTTTGTGTCCCTATACCCTCCCCCCCCCCCCCGTGGCCAGCATTGCCCCTCTGTGTTCCTATCCCTATGTGCCCCACCTCTCTCCAAGAGCTGTATACTGTGTCTTTGTCCATCCCCATGTCCAGCTTGTTCCCTCTCTCTTTTCTTCTTCCTCAATCTTGTATCTGTGGCCCCCATCCAGGGGCCAACATTTGTCTCCCTGCCTCCCCATGGTCTAGCATTTCTTTCTCCCTCCCTCCCTCCCTCCCTTCTATGAGTCCAGAGACTCCCCGCCAGCATCTCTCTGCATTATACCTGAAATTGCTCCCACTGCCGGTACCCATACCTCCCCTCGACCTCTGGGCCCTCCATTAGCAGCAGCAGCAATCAATAGTTCACACCCATGTGCTCTCATCTCCCAAAGGCCCTCCCTGGTCCCACCCCTTGACAACATGTGTGAAGTATTTTCAATGCTGCTGCCGCCAGCAGGCCCAGAGGTGAGTGGAGGTACTGGTACTAGAAGTGGCAACCACAACTGCAAAGGCAACAACAGGAAAGGAGATCGGCATGAGTCAGTGCAACAAGTAAGGTGGTACTTGACCTGTGGCAGCTTTAGCGCCCTCTAAATGTTGGATCCCCCTGCTGCATTTACAGTGCTTACTGTATTGCACCAACTTAAACAGTTGATGTTTGAACTATATGGGTCTTCACAGATACTAAGCACATGTTTCAACCATGAGGCTAAAGGGGGAGAAGGAGGCACCCCTGCTTCTGCCATGGCCCCCACGAGAGGGCAGAGGGCTATAAGGCCTTGAGCTACCCCTGGGGTGAAGGGAAAGGGAAATAGGACTTGATATACATCACCTTTCTGTGGTTTTTACAACTACATTCAAAGTGGTTTACGTGGTATATACAGGTACTTATTTGTACAGGGGGAAATGGAAGGTTAAGTGACTTGCCCAGCGTCACAAGAAGCTGCAGTGGGAATCAAACCCAGTTCTCCAGGATCAAAGTCCACTTCACTAACCACTAGCCTATTCCTCCACTTCCCACTAGCACAAGATTGAAGGTTCACCTAGGATTTCGGACATCCTTGGACTGGTGCTGGGACTATACTGTCATGGGAGTCCTCCTAGAATATATGTTTTACCTTTATTGAACTGATTCCACCCAAGATGTCAAGAGAGATAACAATAACCCTTGTAGAAGACTCTATTGCAGGTAGCCTAAATTTAAGCATCTTTTGCATGCTTAAATTTATAGAATACTGTCATCTATGGATGTAAGAATACTCTTAAATGCTTAAATGTCAGCAGCATACCTGTGCTATTCTATAATTACACACTAAAATGGTTTAGGAGCATTCACAAGGGAGGGGTATGGGTGTGTCATAGGTGTGGCCAGCATTTACTTGAACTATTTACAGAAAACTGTCAATTACAAGTGTAAATGTTTTATTTAGCTGTTCACAACTACGCACTGTGTGCCTAGATTTTGATATCTTGATGCAGATATTCTATATAGGAACACCTATGTGCATAAATATTCTTTAGAATAGACTCACTAACCATGGAAATATGGTACTTAAATGTTGGTACCCTGTTGTAGAATTGCCTCCAATATCTTAAATGCGTTATTTAAACAACAGCTTCACGGTTATGAACAGCACAGCCCATTGACTGTTCGACATGCTCACTACATATTATGTTTTGGTGTGTGGCCTGTGGGTGGGCTTGCCCCAGAAACTCACCCACAAGCTACAGGCAGTCCAAAATATGGCTGCAAGAATAGTTCAGGGAGTATCAAGATGGTTTATGAGTGTCCCTTTGCAACACAACATCCACTGGCGTTTAATAACGCAGAGGTCTCAATTTAACATCAGTTGTTGTCTTTCAAGTGCTGAGGGATATTGACCCCAGGTCCTTAAGTGTGAAGATTAGTTGGTATCAGCCCAGGGCAGGATTAAGATATTGTCAATCTAGGCACATGCCTAAAGCCCAAATGTTTACAAAGGTCCTTCAGATGTGCTACTTCTATGACTCCCAAAGGCATACTTTTGCTATAGTAACACAGCTAATAGTAGTAAAAAACATGGGGGAGGGGAGGGGAGCAGAGACATTGCTTCCTACAGAGATCTGTCTATTTTCCTCACACTCTTTGCATTTTCCTCCAGTAAGCAAGATGATTTACTGAATAGTGCTTCTCACCTGCTGCTTCCTATTTTGCTAGTTTTCCTAACTGCCAGATCCATGTTGTGGGCCTTGTTGTAGGAGTTTTAAAATGTAATCATATTACAGTGAGAGATCCAATATGCTTAGTTGCCCAAGACCCACCAAAGGGTTAATCCTGCTCAGTATTTGCCTAATCATTCTCTAAGGCCCAGTCAGCAAGATTTTATACAAGTCCCTTAATTTAAGAGATTTGATAGTCCATAATTCAGTGATAGGTACGGAGGTTTGGAACTCCCTCCCAGATGAGACAGGAACAGACCATCTAAAATGTAAAAGTGGAAAGCATTTCATTTTCCAGAAGGGTAATAAGGCTGATATTCTTGAATGAGTTCTTAGCTAATGTATTTTAAGGATATATTTAAGATTATTTTGTATTTCTTTTAAATGTTTTTTTATTGTAACTTATTGATTATAAACTGCATTGATTGTTTTAGGATTGGAAAGCAACATAAGTGATTTAAATAACATTTATGATATTGAATTCTCTGCAGTGTAAATTCTATGATGTGCCCTGGGAAATTTGTGATCCAGGATTAGCATCTCTGGGCCAGACACTGGAATTATTCTCAGATATATTAATGTCACTGGACTTCTTTTGAAACCTCTGGATAATGTCTGCTCATGATATAATCTGATGAAGATATATTATTATGGCCATTTTTCACCAGGGACATCCTCCAATTTTATTTTATCATTCATTGAAAAATCTTCCCTGTAACAGGCATTCATTCCAAAATATGGCCATTCCTGAACTACTTTAAAACATGTTTTGAGAATTGCTTTGTTGACTATTTTTGCAGTGGATAGATATATGGGGTTATTTTATAAAGGTTTAGCCACAGGTAAACCATGTTTTACCCATGGAAAAGGGCTTTTATATAAATTAGTCCACAGTAGAGTGTGATTTTTTTCTAAAATGCTGTTTAGGGCTCATAATTAGGCTCTTCTTGAATAAGTCGGATGTAAAAGTGTACATGTACAAGCTGGTGCTTACTTTTACAGTAGGTGTGCACAGTGGCAGAGTTTGGGTAAAATATGCTGGAGTCATAAAACACAGCAGCAGAGAAAAATGAATGCCGATAAAGACCAGATAGCCTATCCAGTCTGCCCATCCATGCCATCTATATTCTCCCTATCACTCCCTTAGGGGTCCTTTTACTAAGGTGCACTTAAAAACGGGCTGCGCTAGTGTAGGCATGTGTTTTGGGCATGCGCAGATCCATTTTTCAGCACGCCTGAAAAAATGGCTTTTTATATTTTTGCCGAAAATGGACGTGCAGCCAAAATAAACATTGGCACACGTCCATTTTGGGTCTGAGACATTACCGCCACCCATTGACTTAGAGGTAAGGTCTAACGCAGTAACCATGAGGTAATCATCTACATGCGTAGAATGACGATTACCGCCTGGTTTCCAGCACACACCAGAAAATAACATTTTTTTACAGCACGTGTAGTGGATGCACATAAAAAATGAAATTACTACCAGGGCCACATGGTAGCTGGGTGGTAAATCCGAATTGACGCACGTTGGGTGTGCATAGGTGCCTACATGGCTTAGTAAAAGGGCCCCTTAGAGATCCTATGTACTTGTCCCAAGCTCTCTTGAATTCACATACAGTTTTCATCTCCACTACCTCCACTGGGAGGCCATTGCACAAATTCACCACCTTTTCCATAAAGAAGTATTTCCTCAGATTAATTCTGAGTCTGTCCCCTGTCACCTCCATCCTATGTCCCCTTATTCTAGAACTTCCTTTCATTGAAAGAACCTTACCTGCTGTGCATTTATGCCACATAGATATTTAAATATCTCTATATTGTCCCTCTTCTGTCTTTCTTCAAAGGTATACATATTGAGATCTATGTCTGTCCCCATATCCTTTATGACAAAGGCAACTAACCACGAGCTGCCATGAGAGGTTGTGGGAGTCATTTTCTTAGGGAAGCCACAAGGAACAGGAGCAAGACCTGCCCCCAGTGACCACAACCCCCCCCCCCCCCCCCCCCCAGGGTCTAGGTAGGCCCCACAGGGATGTTCAAGGAGGTGGATAGGGTGTCTGCATGGTGGCGAGCTGGGAGGAAAGAGAAGGAAGGAAGAGGATTTTTCATGGCCAGGAGGGGGATTAGAAGGCTTTAAAAAGAAGATAAGGGTGATGTGGGTGCTGGCCTATATTCAGTGTCAGTACCTGCATGTAATTTCATCAGCCAATTGCATGGGACTGTCTGAGCTCTGGGGGTGGCCTCACCACTTCCCCTCAAATGACTTCTGATCTCTCTGTTTGACAGCAACTCAATATTGGTAGAGCTACTCACAGAAGTTTGTCTACTTTGGAAACTCCAGTCTTAGCTGGTTGACCTGCAATTTCACCCAGATCTGTTATGATGCCTAAAGCTATCCAATGTCCTTAGATAAAGAGTGATTTTCTTTTCTATCAAAACCTCTGTGAGAAACACTTTGGTGGATATAAGGCAGACTGTAACTAGATCTGAGGAATTTCTTCAATCTATGGTTGCCCACTTTTCTATATAAACTGTGGAAAAGTTACCGTCACGAAATGCCTAGCTACCCACCTAGGGTTACCCCATCGCAACTTAGAGGGTCTATCCCCAGCATAGCTCAGGTCTGCCTGCACCTGCCACTTGTGCTCTACACTAGCACCCTCCTCCCATCGACTGGATCACAACTGCCTCTGGGTGAGTCTCCCGGTCTCAAATTATCCCCAGTGATTTCTAGGTTACTGAAGCCACACTCCCAGTGGTCCCACAGTTCCCAGAAAGCACTCATAGACCCAACATACAAACCAACAGGATTCTTTATCAGTCCAGACAAAGAGGCAATAAACTAAATTGTTTATTGTCTTAAAAATTGAACAGTGTCATATAAAACGTGCAATCAGCAAATAATAACAGGTAACAGAAATATGGATCAATTATAACACTAAACATTTGTTTACTTTCTAAAAAGTACCTGGGAAGATCAGGACATATAGCTGCTCAAATGTTATCAAGTTATCAAATGTAACTGTTTACAGGGCCTTAGCAAAGATATCTGTCTCCCTCTTCTTCCTGGCTAAGACTGGAGAAAAAAAAAGCCAGTATTGTCCAAATGAAAATGAGCTCCTAGCCAAGCAGAGCCCAGAACAAGAAAATTTCAAAAATATACCGCTTCTTGCTTCCTGTTTGTATAATAAAACTAAAGAACATTTAGTTCTCTGTAACAGCTTTACAGCAAAGGCACACCACCTGCTGGGCAAATAGGAGAAATAAACTTCAGGACATAATTAATGCAGGAAAATATCCAATACATTTTATAGGCTTAAAGTTACATGATATGGATCAACATATTTCTAATTTAGATTTGAGAGTTGGAAAATTGGAACCACAAGTGAACATGCTACAGATGACTGGGATACTTAGAATTAAGAATAGTTTGAATTGCATCAAAGGTCAGAAAATGACTTTAGAGCAAAGAATTTATGTACATAAAATTTTCTTGAAATCAAATTGCTCTTACCCAAGATATTTTTCAGGAACTATCTAAAGGAGGTATTTTCATTGTCTAACTCGCAGCAGACAGCTGAGTGATCCAGTTGTCTACTTCATACTGCTGCTTTTTTTAGATAGCAATCTGACTTCCTCCCAGGGTTCTCAAGATTTGGGGATTTCTGAGGTGAATAATCTGCTTCCTCCCACTCTGCCAACTTTGACTAACTCTGTGGGTCACAATAGGGCTCATTTTCAAAGCACTTAGGCTTCCAAAGTTCCATAGGTTTCTACGGAACTTTGGAAGGCTAAGTGCTTTGAAAATATGCCTGCATATATACTTAACACTTAACCTAATGGCAATATCATGCAGCTAGTTCATCTTCCCTATGTTTGAAAGGAGGTAATAAATGCAAAGATAATGGATTGTTCATTGCTTACTCCATATTTACCCAGCAAATATTGGAGAAGCCAACATCCTCATCTTGGTATGAAGTATGCCTCTCTTTCTTAACCAGAACAGGAAAACCAGCTGCAAGATGGGAAGGTGAGTGATTGGAAGGGCAAAAGGTACATAAGAACATAAGAATAGCCATATTGGGTTAGACCAATGGTCCATCTAGCCAAATATCCTGTTTCTAACAGTGGCCAATCCAGGTCAAAAGTACCTGGCAGAATCCCAAATAGTAGCAACATTCCATGCCACCAATCCCAGGGCAAGCAGTGTCTTCCCCAAGTCTATCTCAATAACAGACTATGGACATTTCCTCCAGGAACTTATCCAAACCCTTTTTAAACCCAGATACGCTAACCGCTGTTACCACATCCTCTGGCAATGAGTTCCAGTGCTTAAGTATTCATTGAATGAAAAAAAAATATTTCTTCCTATTCGTTTTCAAAGTATTAACTTTGGTTGAGTGTACCCTAGTCTGGTACTTTATGTAAAAGTAAAAAAAAAAAAATTGATTCACATTTACCCATTCGACACCACTCAGGATTTTGTAGACGTCTATCATATTCCTCATCAGAGGTCTCTTTTCCAAGCTGAAGAACCCTAACTTCTTTGGCCTCCATGGTGCGATCTCACCTTGAGTATTGCGTGCAATTCTGGTCACCATATCTGAAAAAATATATAGTGGAATTAGAAAAGGTTCAAAGAAAGGCAACCAAAATGATAGAGGGGATGAAACTCCTCTCATATTCCATGGAGTGATACAGAGGCTTTATAATATTCTTGATTTTATTTTCCATCCCTTTCCTAATAATTCCTAGCATCCTGTTTGCTTTTTTGGCCACCACCTTACAACGGGCAGAAGTGTTAAACATATTATCTACGATGAAACTACATCTTTTTTTTGGGTGCTAACTCCTAAGGTGGACCCTAACATCAAGTAACTATGATTCAGATTATTCTTCGCAATGGTAATCACTTTGCATTTGTCCACATTCAATTTTATCTGCCATTTGGATGCCCAGTCTTCCAGTTTCCTAAGGTCCTCCTGCAATTTTTCAGTCCACATGTGTTTGAACAACTTTGAACTTCTTGTTCCGATTTCCAGATAATTTATAAATATGTTAATTAGCACCGGTACCAGTACAGATCACCCTCCTCCACTGAGAAAAAATAGTGTTTCCTTTTCTTCTTCCCAGTGAGTACTTTTTCTTGAATCCTTTCTCAGCTGCTTGATTGACTATCCAGCTTATAATCGAAAAAGAAAAACGCCTATATTGCAACCCAAATCGGGAGACAGACGTTTATCTCACAAAAACGAATAACGCGGTATAATCGAAAGCCGAACTTGGACTTTTTCAACTGCACTCCATCGCGGAAGCGTACAAAGTTGACGGGGGCGTGTCGGAGGTGTGGTGAAGGCGGGACTGGGGCATAGTTATCACCCAAACAGAGATGGGCGCCTTTCGCCGATAATGGAAAAAAAGTATGCGTTTGTAGCTAGAATTTAGGGCACTTTTCCTGGACCCTGTTTCTTCACGAATAAGGCCCCAAAAAGTGCCCTAAATGACCAAATTACCCCCAGAGGGAATCGGGGATGACCTCCCCTGACTCCCCCAGTGGTCACTAACCCCCCTCCCACCACAAAAAAATGATGTTTCACAACTTTTTATTTTCACCCTTAAATGTCATACCCACCTCCCTGGCAGCAGTATGCAGGTCCCTGGAGCAGTTGTTAGGGGGTGCAGTGGACTTCAGGCAGGTGGACCCAGGCCCATCCCCCCCTACCTGTTACAATTGTGCTGCTTAATGCTTAGTCGTCCAACCCCCCCAAACCCACTGTACCCACATGTAGGTGCCCCCCTTCACTCCTTAGGGCTATAGTAATGGTGTAGACTTGTGGGCAGTGGGTTTTGAGGGGGATTTGGGGGGCTCAACACACAAGGGAAGGATGCTATGCACCTGGGAGCTCTTTTACCTTTTTTTTTTGTTTTTGTAAAAGTGCCCCCTAGGGTGCCCGGTTGGTGTCCTGGCATGTGAGGGGGACCAGTGCACTACGACTCCTGGCCCCTCCCACGAACAAATGCCTTGGATTTATTCATTTTTGAGCTGGGCGCTTTCATTTTCCATTATCACTGAAAAACAAAAACGCCCAGCTCACAAATTGTCGAATAAAACATGGACGTCTATTTTTTTCGAAAATACGGTTCGGTCCGCCCCTTCACGGACCCGTTCTCGGAGATAAGCGCCCATGGAGATAGACGTTTTCGTTCAATTATGCCCCTCCACATGTGTGTGTGAATGGCACCCTGGTTTCATCCAGTAGGCTGTTTGAGTTAATTCTGTATTGGCATGCATGTTATCACACCAAGGTGTTTCTTCATCTAATGCAAAATTGAGCAATGTTTCTGCCTACCCAACTACTTTTTTTTTTTTTTTTAATCTTACATGACAAATATCCAACAGATTGTACTCCCAGATGTCTATGCCCTATGCAGAAGTCTCTCTTGCACTGCCCTAGATCTGGCTATGAGTAGCACAGCCCATTTGCACAAGTGACTCTATACAGCTTTTATGCTGAAAACTGTGGTTATGCTTTGTGGTGACTATACACTCCACGTTATAAGGTTTTGTTTTATACTTAGGTTTTTGTATTGATAATATTCCATGTTTTGGGAGATGCAATATAAATTTACTATGCATCTATATATCTCACCCAAGAAGGCGTATTTGTTGAAACTACACCCTAATGGTGATTATCCAAAATATGAATATCAGGATGCCACTTTGGGACACATGTTTTGGATTTGTCCAGTGGCGTACCTAGGGTAGTTGACACCCGGGGCCGGTCATTTTTTAACACCCCCCCCCCCCCCCCCCAAATCCAGTACTAGGCATACCGAGAATACAAAACATGAGGACCTATAGAGCGATTCTACCATACCATAAGCAGTCATTTCTACGAGTCACATAAGGAAAAGGAAACCATCTTAAACACTACAGTGAGCACTAGAACATCAATTCACCTATTGTAAAACAAAACCAGACAGAATAATACAGATCGTCGATCCTGCACAGTCAATGCCAACTGAAAGCCATGTCTTTTTCACAAACGCAGATACACCCTAATCCACTATAGAATAAGTAGTAATATTTAAACTTTCTATTTAGACAAAAATTAAACTTAACCCCCAAGATGCCAGACTCTGCATACAATGCAACACCACAGAAACAGAAAACGTCCCCTAGTACTGTGCAAAATATAAAGACAGCAGATGTAAATTTGAAAAAACTAACAAATACCAATCACCACTTTACAAATTAACAAATAGAAATAAAACAAATAATATCATTTTATTGGACTAATACATTTAGCTTTCAGAGGCCAAAATCTCCTTCCTCAGGTCAATACAGTATAGTGCTGTTACATTATCCTATCCTGACCTGAGGAAGGGGGTTTTGTTCTCTGAAAGTTAAGTCAAAATGTATTAAAAATAGTCCAATAAAAAGATGACCTTATTTACATGTTCTACTTATAAACATTTATTAACACAGCTACAATACTATATCCTAAAGCAAAATAATTAAAATATATATTTACAGTTTGTTGTCTCTGGTTTCTGCTTTCCTCATCTTCCTTCCATCCAGCATGTCTTCGCTCACTCTCTGCCATCCAGTGTCTGCCCTCTCTAATGTCCCTTCCATCCAGTGTCTGCCCTCTCTCTCTGCCCCTTCCATCCACTGTCTGCCCTCTCTCTTCCTTCCATCCACATCTGCCCTCTATTTCTGCCCCTTCCATCCACCATCTGCCCCAGTCTGCCATCTCTCTCCCTTCCATCCACATCTGCCCTCTATCTCTGCCCCTTCCATCCACCATTTACCCCAGTCTGCCCTCTTTCTCTCTCCCCCTTCCACCCACCATCTGCCCTTTCTCTCTGCCCCATCAATCCGTCTGCCCTCCCTCTCCCATCCATCCAAGCTCTGCCCTCCCTCACACTCCCCACTTCCATCCAGGGTCTGTCCCCTCTCTCTCTGCCCCCTCTTTTCAGCCCCCTTATTCCACCTGCCCCTAGTTCCAGCCCCAGCCCACATCTCCCACCTGCCCCCCTTTTCAGCCCCACTATCCCACCAGTCCCCAGCCCTTTTCTCCCATCAGTCCCGAGCTTCAGCCCCAGCCAGTTCTCCCTTTCCCCTTTAAAGCCCCCAGTTTCAGCCCCTGCCCCGTTTCAGCCCCCAGTTCCAGTACTAGCCCCCTTATCCCAAATACCTCCTTTTCAGCCCCCAGTTCCAGCCCCCTTCATCCACCACATGCCTTGCATCCCCCCTTTTCAGCCCCAGACCCATTCTCCCACCAGCCCCAGGCATGGACCCATTTTCCCTGCTGCCCCCTTGTCAGACCCCCAGACCCCTTCTCCCATCTGAGCACTCCCCTCCCCAATCCCCTTCTCCCCTATGACCACCCCCACCCTCCCCAATCCCCTTCTCCCCTCTAAGCACCCTCCCCAATCCCCTTCTCCCCTATGAGCACCCCCACCCTCTCCAATCCCCTTCTCCCCTATGAGCACCCTCCCCAATCCCCTTCTCGCCTACGGTATGAGCACCCCCACCCTCTCCAATCCCCTTCTCCCCTCTGAGCACCCTCCCCAATCCCCTTCTCCCCTATGAGCACCCCCCACCCTCTCCAATCCCCTTCTCCCCTATGAGCACCCTCCCCAATCCCCTTCTCCCCTACGGTATGAGCACCCCCACCCTCTCCAATCCCCTTCTCCCCTCTGAGCACCCTCCCCAATCCCCTTCTCCCCTATGAGCACCCCCACCCTCCCCAATCCCCTTCTCCCCTATGACCACCCTCCCCAATCCCCTTCTTCCCTCTGAGCACCCTCACCAATCCCCTTCTCCCCTCTGAACCCCGCCTCTCCCATCTGAGCCCCCCCCTCCATCGAGAGGCCTGAGCCCTCTTCACCTTAAAGCCACCACCCTGCTTTTTTTTTTAAATCCGTGCAGCGATGCAGGCAGCACCTCGCGTCTGCCCTGCATGAACTGAAAAGAGGAAATCGCTTTGCTGACGTCGGGCCTTCCCTCGCTTGTTGTCCCGCCCTCTTTTGAGGTAACTTCCTATTTCCTTGAGGGCGGGACAAGCGAGGGAAGGCCCGATGTCAGCAAAGCGATTTCCTCTTTTCAGTTCATGCAGGGCAGACGCGAGGCGCTGCCTGCATCGGCGATCGCTGCATGGATTTAAAAAAAAAAACTGTCGGCTCTCGCGGAGCACCCCCCACCCGCTGACACCCGGGGCGGACCGCCCCCCCCCCCCTCCCTTGGTACGCCACTGGATTTGTCCAATAATCAGAACTTTTTGGAAGGGTGAGTTACATTTTGTTAGTAATATTTAGAATGATCTGACTTCAAGTCTACTATTTGGGATCCTTCCTATATAATCTGACCATTGTGAAAGGGCTTTTTGCCATTTTTTAAATTGTCTGTTTTGTTGACTTTAAAAGTGATTTTGCCACATTGGCTCTCCTCTGAAGCACCTTCTGAACAACTATAGTGCTCCCAAATGATTGTGACTCTCTCTAGAGCAATTGTTCTATTCCATATTTTAACTTCTCCATCTGGAGTAGCCTTTGGGAACCCTATTGGAACACTCTCATCTCAACAGCATGCAGTCAGATCTTAAATGGTTAATATTATATTATATAAGGCACTCAAATTGGTAATTATGAGGCTGGGGATTCAGCAGGGGTAAGGGGGGACATAGTTGGGTGGGTTGTCAGTTGGTATAAATGAGCAATGTTTCTGTTTGGTTATCTTCATGGCTCTTTTTGCTGGTTGATGTTGTGCTCTCTTGTTTATATTATTTTTAATAATGCTGAATAAAAATATTTCCAAAATTAAATATTCCATGTTTTATTCACTTCTGACACTACCTGTTCTGGTTGTGCATTAGCATTTACAGAAAGTTATCTACCATTTAGCATTTACTTCAGAATCTGATATTTATGGATCTGATTTGATATAACAATGTTAACAGTTTGTTGGTTGCTATGCTTTCAAATTCTCATGCTGTTACATTGTTATCAAATGCCACTCTTCCTCTTGCTCTACTTTCATCTGATTACATCACAGAAATTGATATAGATAGAAGACCATTTTTAAAGTCCTTTACAGAGACAAATAGTGATTTACCCAGATAAACTGGCCTGTCTGAAAATTTGCCTCAGTGGCTAAATGGTATGTACAAGGTTCATGGCACTTTTTGCCTCATTAACAAGAGGGCATTCCTTTGGGGGTATGAATCTCTTATGAAATTGTATCTTTATATCTATCAAATAGCTCTATAGTGCTTCAAAATCATGTCTAATCAGTTAAAATTTTGTTTGCTAAAAATCTCAAGCGGGCTGTATTTGGCTCACAGGTCTCTATCCTAGGATGTATCCTATCCAACATCAATGCCTTCAGGTTCCCTAGGCTTCTCTTTTTAAGACTCATGTACCCTAATTCTTTTTCACTCTTAACTTTTAATCCACTTATTTTGTAAACTATTAGTCTTGTCCTTACTTCTATTTACTTTCCTAACATGAAAATGTGTTGCATTTACAGTAGCATCTTCTAATTTAGCCTACTATTGATCTATTAAAGAAAGGGGTCAATATTCAATGGTATTTAGGTGGGCAAGAGAGGCTCCTGCCCCCTTATACTCAACTCAGTGGGGTATCCTTGGAGTGGAGAAGTAGCCCTCATGATTAGGCTAGTGAACTGAGAACCTGGGGATCTGGATTCAATTCCCACAGCAGTTCCTTGTGACCCTGGACAAGTCACTTAACCCTCCATTACCTCAGGTACAAAATATACTTAGATTGTGAGCCTACAGAGACAGAGAAAGTACCTGTATATAGTATGTTATGTTATGTTGTAGAGGATTTATAGCCCACCAACTCCCTCAACTGAGATTCAAGGCGGGATAAAACTAATAAAGTACCGATACAGTTATCAGAAAGAACAATAAACAAGTTACATACTCAATAAAACCAAAACACATCAACAGCAGAAGAACTGATAAGTCTTCAAAGCCTTGCAGAAAATAAAATTATTCAGAGACGAATTTCAACAGGAAGGTTGTTCCAAAGAAGGGCAGCTAAAAAAACAAGAATTCAAGAAAACTGCTTTAAATCTAACCTGTTTAACAGAAGGAAAAGCCAGAACAAGATGATTACACATCCGAGACAATAACTTAGGGCGTTTTCTACGTGGCCATACTACCAATCCTCAGTGCGGCAAACGAGAGGAAGCCCATTCAGTTCCTATGTGCTTCCTCTCATTTGCCATGCAGGAATCGCTAATGTGGTTTTGTAAAAGAAGCACTTAGTGTTTAAGAGCTTAAATGTTTGTGATAAGTCTTCAGAACAAGTCCATATAGCTATTTAAAAACAATAGTCCAGAAAAGCTAAAATAGCTTATTGGACAGTGACTCTGAAATAATCTTGCAAAAAATAAGAATGAACCAGTCAAAGTTGTTTAAGTTTTAAACAGGCCTTCCTAATTAAATTATTAACTTGTGGTGCCACTGAAAAGTAAGAGTCAAGAATTATACCTAAGATTCTAGACTCCCTTTCTACCTTTAAGGTATTCCCTCCTTCCATGACAATAGATTGTGGAATATCTGAATGTAAACCACTTTGGTTGTACTCACAGAAAGGTGGTACATCAAATCCATGACCCTTTATCCTTTATATTCAGTGCCACTTAACCACAGAGCACTGCTGGATATCCCTGTGACTACCATGACACTATGCAGTTAGTCCAAAAAGAACATAAACCATACAGTTTGCTAACAAGATGGCTAACCCAGACTGCGGGGAGCTATGAAAAATCTCACAATTTAAACAAATGAGATCTCAAAACTCAAAGAGCAATGTCTGACCAAAGGTGTCAGTCTATCCCCAAAGGGATTCCCAGATATTATTATTGGCCCCACTAAATTATCTATCGCCAGAAAAAAAGAAAGCAACAAAAAAACATTCCAAATATTGAGAAAAAAAGTTAACTAATAAAACAGAGAAAAATAGCCAAAACCCACACAATCTGTTTTAGTCATAAAAAAAAATATCCACATAAAATCCACAAAGTTCCAACAAACACCACTGGTAGTTTATGACTTATATCAAAATAAAGTCCCACAAATACTTAGCTTGACTGAAGAGGTATTCCTTCCCAACACCAGATCCTCAAATTGCTATTGTTCCAGTGCATAAAGAAACGCTCTTCAAGTGCTGCAGTACATGAATAAATTCCAGCTGTCCAAAACCCCGACAAGGGCCACTTATTTTGCAAACCTGCTGCTTCAAGAAGTAGAAACAGAGCTTAAAAGATTGTCCAAAGTGGCTGCCAGCTTTTATACCAAACACTCACAGGAATAGCCAATCACAGACAAGCCAATTCTTAAGGTAGTAATGTTCAACAGAGAGCTTGCCACTCCACAGCCATATTCAAACCCATAGATTCAACAATATTAAGAGAAAATTCCAGAAATGGCAATCGCCATTATGGCATAATGTAAGCCACATTGAGCCTGCAAATAGGTGGGAAAATGTGGATACAAATGCAACAATAAATAAATAAATAGAAGATCCAGTGTTGTTCTCACTGTCTGAGTAGTTTTTAAAATCCCTTCCTCTCTTGCTGGTTATGCTACTTTGTAGTTAAGAACTAACATAGTGTTGCCATACTGGGACAGACTGAAGGTCCATCAAGCCCAGCATCCTGTTTTCAACAGTGGCTATCCAGGTTACAAGTACCTGGCAAGATCCCAAAACGTACAATACATTTATGCTAGGCTTATCCTAGAAATAAACAGTGGATTTTTTCAAAGTCCATTTTAATAATGGTTATGGACTTCTATTTTTAGGAAGCTAGCCAAACCTTTTTTTAAACCCCGCTAAGCTAACTGCTTTTACTATATTCTCTGGCAACAAATTCCAGAGTTTAATTGCACACTGAATGAAGAAATATTTTCTCTGATTGTTTCAAATTTACTACTTTGCAGCTTCATTGTGTGTCTCCTATATTTTGGAAAGAGTAAACAAGTGATTCACGTCTACCTGTTTCCACTCCACTCATTATTTATAGACCTCTATCATAGCCATCTTTTCTTCAGCTGATGAGCCCTAGCCACTTTAGCCTTTCCTCATAGGGAAGTAGTCCCATCCCCTTATCATTCTCTACTCTCTACCTTTTCTAATTCCACTATATCTTTTTGAGATGCGGTGGCCAGAATTGTACCCAGTATTCAAGGGTGTAGTCGCACCATGGAGCAATACAAAGGCATTATAACGTCCTCATTTTTGTTTTCCATTCCTTTCCTAATAATACCTAACATTCTATTTGCTTTCTTAGCCACCGCCGCACACTGAGCAGAAGGTTTCAACATGTCATCAACAATGACACCTAGATCCCTTTCCTGGTCGGTGTTCCTAATGAGGAACCTTGCATCACATAGCTATAGTTCTGGTTCCTCTTTCCCATATGCATCACTTTGCACTTGCTCACATTAAACATCACGTGTCATTTGGATGCCCAGTCTCCCAGTCTCGTAAGTTCCTCTTGTAATTTTTCACAATCATCTTGCTGTCACGATAATCAGGAATGGAGTGAGCTCTTGTGCTGATCCGAAGATCAACAGAATTCCCAACGCTTCACCCACAGCGACCACCATTCCCCAGTGGTTGAGCCCCTGGGTTCATGTGGCCAGCAGTACTTGGAGATGGGTTGAGAGTAGGACTCAGGGGATGACAGTGACAGCAGCAATTAGGAGAAGTCTGGTCCAGGCACAGAGTCAGGGCAGGCAGCAATCCAGTAGATGTCAGGTCCAGGCACAGAGTCAGAGCAGGCAGCAGTCAAGCAGGAGTAAGGTCCAGGCACAAAGTCAGGGCAGGCAGCAGT
Organism: Microcaecilia unicolor; assembly: GCF_901765095.1. Classification (NCBI taxonomy): domain Eukaryota; kingdom Metazoa; phylum Chordata; class Amphibia; order Gymnophiona; family Siphonopidae; genus Microcaecilia; species Microcaecilia unicolor. Next base: position 189,291,399 of record NC_044031.1, on the reverse strand, counting down.
CAAGCAGAGTCAGGTCCAGGCACAAAGTCAAAACCATTAATCAGCAGTACTCAAAACAGGAATGCACCAGATACCAGGAAGAAGTAGCTGAGGCAAGGAGAGGAAGAAAACTCCTAGTTATAAAGTGAAGGCGTCTGACATCAGAGTAGGTTCACCCAAAGTGTAGGCATGCCCAAAGTGTAGGCGCCTTAAACCGGAACTAAAGAGAGAAGTGTATGTTAGCCTCTGCCTCCACGTCTGATGTTCCAGGTATGTAAGACACTTGCAATTTAACAACTTTAAATAACTTTGTATCATCAGCAAATTTAATTACCTCACTAGTTACTCCCATCTCTACATCATTATAAATAGTTAAAAAGCAGCAGTCCTAGCACAGACCCCTGGGAACCCAATTATCTACTCTTCTCCATTGAGAATACTGACCATTTAACCCTACTCTCTGTTTTATATATTTTAACCAGTTTTTAATCCACAATAGAACACTACCTCCTATCCCATGATTCTCCAATTTCCTCTGGAGTCTTTCATGAGGTACTTTGTCAAATGCCTTTTTAAAATCCAGGTACACAGTATCAACCAGCTCACCTTTATCCACATGTATGTTCACCCCTTCAAAGAAATGTAATAGATTAGTGAGGCAAGATTTCCCTTCACTAAATCCATGTTGGCTTTGTCTCATTAATCCATGCTTTAGAATATGCTCTGTCATTTTGTTCTTTATAGTAGTCTCTGCCATTTTGCCTAATACCAACATCAGGCTCACCGGTCTATAATTTCCCGGATCATCTCTGGAACCTTTTTAAAAATTGGCATTACATTGGCCACCCTCCAATCTTCCGGTAACATGCTTGATTTAAAGATGAATTACATATTACTAACATTAGTTCTGCAAGTTCATTTTTCATTTCTATCAGTACTCTGGGATTATATCATCCGGTCTAGGCGATTTACTACTCTTCAATTGTCAAATTGCGCTATTACATCTTCCAGGTTTATAGAGATTTCATTTAGTTTCTCTGACTCTTCAGCTTTGAATACCATTTCTGGTATTGGTATCTCTCCCAAATCTTCCTCAGTGAAGACTGAAGCAAAAAATTAATTTAATCTCTCCGCTATGGCTTTGTCTTCCCTGAGTGCCCTTTTACTACTCGGTCATCTAGTGGTCCAACAAATTCTTTTCCAGCTTCTTGTTTTTAATATACTTAAAGTTTTTACTATGTGTTTTTGCTTCCAACGCAATCTTTTTTCAAAGTCTCTCTTCCTTATCAGTTCTGTGCATTTGATTTACCATTCTTTATGCTGTTTCTTATTATTTTCAGTTGGATTCTTCTTCCATTTCTGAAGGATTTTCTTTTAGCTCTAATAGCTTCCTTCATCTCACTTTTTAACCATGCCGGCTGTCACTTGGCCTTCCTTTCTCCTTTTGTAATACCTGGAATATAACTGGCCTGGGCTTCCAGGATGGTATTTTTGAACCGCATCCATGCCTGATGTAAATTTTTTACCTTTGCAGCTGCTCCTCTATTTTGTTTTTTTCTGCTTCTGTTCGACCACCCTCGTCATGTCCACACCGTTCTCCAATGCCTCCGGGACTACCGTCTCTTCGCCAAACTAGAGAAGTGTTCATTTCATCAACAGTCTATTCCATTCTTGGGATATATCTTCTCTTCAGAGGGGCTCCAAATGGACCCCACCAAACTCTGAGCCCTCCGGGATTGGCCCATGCCCCAGGGTCTCCGGGCCTTGCAACGGTTTGGGGGGTTTGCTAACTATTACCGGCAGTTCATCCATCAATACTCCCTTATTTATTTATTTCTAGCATTTATACCCCGCTGTTTCCTGCTCGGTAGCAGGTTCAGTGCGGCTAACAATGAATAGTTGCTAGGTATTACAAAGATAACACAGTGTATAGTTACAAAGTTTTACAGGGATAACAAGTTGAATAGAGAATGATAAAATGGGGAAATGTGGGGGAAGGAATGAGGTAAGGTTAATGTTAGTGGTGTGGATTTGTGGTGTAGTTTAGGTACGTAAATTAAGTTGGGTCGTTCGGATAGGCTTGGTTGAAGAGGTATGTTTTCAGCAGTTTTCGGAAGGGTAGAAGTTCGTTGGTTGCTCGGATGCAGGGCTTTTTTTGAGGGGGTACTTGGGGGTACTGAGTACCGGCACCTTTTCCACTGGCTGCTAAAATTGACCCATGGTCCCCAAGTTTTAATGAAATAGCTCAGGCTCTACACACCAATTCTGCCTTGTCATAGGTTCTGTGGCTGGTTGCAGGGGGCCTGGCTATTGTGGGGAGGGTCCCTCAGTGATTACCCCCACCTCTGAAGGGTGGCCTAGCATTTGAGTACCGGCACATTTTTCACTAGAAAAAGTGCACTGCTCGGATGTATCTTGGTATGGTGTTCCAAAGTTGACTGCCTATCACAGAGAAGTTGGAAGCGTAGTAGGTTTTGTATTTGAGGCCTTTGCAATTGGGAAAGTGGAGATTGAGATATGTTCGAGAGGATTTAGACCCATTCCTGTCAGGGAGGTCGATTAGTTTGGTCATGTAACTTGGAGATTCTCCGTGCAGGATCTTGTGGATCAGTGTGTGGACTTTGAAGTTTATTCGCTCTTTGATAGGGAGCCAGTGTAATTTTTCACTGCCCCTCTTACCGCACTGACCAGGAAGGGGGCTGATGTGAGGAACTGGACACCGGAGGCCCAGGAGGCTCTCGCCAACTTAAAGCAAGCCTTTCTCTCTGCTCCTGTGCTTCGAAGCCCAGATATCAAAAAAACATTCATTTTAGAGGTGGATGCCTCTTAGCTGGGGGCAGGGGTTGTTCTGTCTCAAACCTCAGACTCTGGCAAGCGTCACCCCTGTTTATTTTTCCAAACAATTTTCTCCGACAGAGCGTAACTACACCATTGGGGACCGGGAATTGTTGGCCCTTAAATTGGCTCTCCAGGAATGGCGATATCTTCTGGAGGGGGCCTTGCACCGGTGTCACAGTAATCACCGACCACAAGAATCTCCTATACCTTCAGGATGCTAAGAGACTAAACCCGCGACAGGCATGCTGGTCTCTTTCCTTTGCCCATTTTAACTTCTACCTGGTATTTCGACCTGCTGAATAGAATATTCAGGCTGATGCGCTATCCAGGGCCTTCAACCCTCCCGAAGAATCCGAGGAATCCTACCCCATGCTTAATCCTGCCTGTGTTGCCTCCATGACTGTAGTTTCTACCATCACCACGAAGACCTCTGTTCCACCCCAGTCCAGGAAGAAGGTTCTCAAATGGGGACACTCCTCCACGTTTGCTGGTCACTCTGGATTCCGCAAGACTTTTCATTTAATCTCTCAGTACTATTGGTGGCCATGCATGGCTCAGGATGTCTTACATTTTGTTTCCACTTGTCCCATCTGTGCCCGAAACAAATCCTCTCCTGGCAAGCCGTGGGGATTCTTACAGCCACTGCCAGTTCCACAGCTACCTTGGCAGGAAGTATCCATGGACTTTGTTACTGATTTACCACCGTCCCAAGGTCACACAGTCATTTGGGTAGTGGTGGATCGATTCTCTCACATGGCCCATTTCATTCCCATGAAATCTCTCCCCTTGGCCGCTACTCTTGCCAAGAATTTCATCCAGCATATTTTTTGTTTACATGGTCTACCTCTCCAGATCATAAGTGATTGAGAATCTCAATTCACTTCTAGATTCTGGAGAGCACTGTGTTCTGCTTTTGGCATCACCACCCATTTTTCATCCACATACCACCCACAGACCAATGGATTGGTGGAAAGGGTCAATCAAACTCTCAAGACCTTCCTGCGAATGTATACTAATAACAGATAGGTTGATTGGTCCACATTACTCCCCTGTGCTGAATTTGCCTATAACAACGGTCTCCACACTGCCTCTCGTACATCACCATTTTTTACAGTATAAGGGCGCCACCCACAACTACCACTTCCGATCCCTCAGACCCAAGACTCGCCTCAGCTCCAACAGACCCTCATTGATATCCGGGACATTTGGAGCAGGGTCCAACAACATCTTCAGCGAGCCGCTGCTAGATACAAGCTTTTCGCAGATCGTAGGAGGCGGTCTGCTCCGACCTTTCAACCTGGACAAAAAGTTTGGCTTAGTACCAAATACTTGAGATTCCGATTACCCTCACACTCATGTCGTCTTTGGTTCTATAAATTCAATTTTGCTTATAATATTGTTTTAAACAATTTAGTATAATTAACTCATAAGAGATCTTAATGTGAATGGTCCTTAATAAAGAGCAAAACATCAAAGGCCTGGGAGCAACTTGGTCTTACTTTTAGTCAATCAACCATCTTGGATTCTACCCTTCCTCAGAAGTAATTCTGCCTAGCAAGTCTGAACTGTCAGCCATTTTGATTAAAGCAAGCTGGTAGACTCTTGTGTTTTCTGTATACCTATATCCCACATATACTGCATCTCTGTAGACACATCAGAACTATAATATCATTCCCAAATTTACCTCAGCAATGAAATACCTGACTAAAAAATAAATTAAAAAAATGCCCTTGATATACCACTTGCAACATCTCTGTGGAGGAGAATTCCTGCTATTTTATATAAGCAGTTTCTCATATTTGATTTGCCTAGCTATTCAGTACCAGACTGCCCAGGTTCAGGTCCAATCCCATTTGCCAAGAGTTTTGCTCATACTGCTATCCTATGCTTTCACTGAGCCATGGTCTATTTGACAGACAGAAAGAGGCAGTAAATACTGCTGTCTGTCTTTTCTATATAAAATCTTTCTGGTGATAGCCCTGATATGGCCACTGTTTTCAATCACTTAAGAAGCAGCAACTCAATTATATCATTCTCTTTGTAAGAATTGCCATTGCTTACAGTCTACTTCCAGTCTTGACACAAGTAAATCACTTTGATAAGATCCTTTTTCTTTCAATAGACTTGCATAAGTAATGGCATTAGTGATACGCCCAGGCCAAAATTACTATAATGGGCTTTTTGTATGAAAGCAAAGATTTGCCATTGTGGTGATTTATTATGCTATCTGGCAAATGTCTTTCTCTCTCTTTCTCTCAGAAAAACACAAAGATGAGAGTGTGAGAGAAACAATGAACGGAAATATCCATTCTTCTCCTGGATTAGAGGACATCCCAAAGTTCATGGGTTAAAATCATTCTATGTGTAAATAATGTGAACATGTGGATGGTAATTTTATAAAGGTTGCCTAGGTTAATTGGCAAAGGAGGTCACTATTTTTCATCCATTTTATAAGGACACATTGGTACCTAAGTGTTTATAAAATAGAAGCTGAAATTCTGAAATAATTGCACCTAGATTGAAGGCATGGATAATTGCCAGTCAAGAACTGCTTAAAATTTTCATTTCACCCTCAATTTGTTTTTGATCTCTCCCCTCTCCCTGTGTATTCTGAGGCTGATTTATCACAGGAAGGATGTCTATCCCCTTACCCTTTTATCTCGTGTAGCCCTGATATTTGTTTCATTGTATAAATCGGGGGACCTGTAGGCCAGATCTTTGTTTCCTTGTATAAATGTGGGGAAATGTTTAATCTGAGGATGAAGATTTGCCTCTGTGCAAGAGGGCCTAGGTCCTATGGGCAAACAAAATATACATTTCTGTCTGTTCTTATTAATGTGTACATTTCCATCTGTTTTATTCAGCTCCACTATACTAATGATATGACTATGCAGGTCTTCATTTGGCAGCTGTACGAAGAGCGTCACAGTGCAGTTTGCGTCACACAATTACATCACTTGCCTGGCATTTCCATCAAGTCTTCATTTTCATTCACACATGCTAGACCTATTTCCTCAATAAAATGACATCTGTGCATGTATTAAAGAAAGGACACACGTTAAAGTTTGTGAACACACGGCCCCTGGACATCCGGTTGTAACTCAGGGCTGAACCTTAGGTCAGTCTAGGCTATACATGTAGGTTTTATTGCTTTCACATCTTGATAATCTGACATTATACCAGCAAGTGTCAACCTACATTTGTTTCTCACAGGGATCACCTTTCTCCCATTTTTACATGGGGTTCACATTGCTAGGCAGTCATACCCAGCAGCAAGACAAAGGTAGCCCACAGGGATTACCTTTCTCTCAGTTACCATGGCATAACTTGCCATGAATGGGCTTTGTCGGCATTACCATACCGGAAGCCACTAGTGCGGCTTGATAAAAGAGGCCGTTAATTACCTCATTTATCATTCCTATTGCCAGATCATTGATAAAAATTTTAAAAAGCACTGATCCCAGTACAGATCTTTGCAGCACTCCACTATACATCTTCCTCCATTGAGATAACAGGCCATTTAACCCTACTCTCTGTTTTCCATCTTATAACCAGTCTCTAATCCAAAATAGGATATTGCCTCCAATCCCACAACTTTTTCATTTTCTCAGGAGTCTCACATGACGTACTTTTTTAAAATCTTTCTGAAAATCTAGATACGCTACATCAACTGGTTCACTTTTTCCACACATTTATTCCTGCCTTCATAAAAATGTAGTAAATTGGTGAGGCAAGACTTCCCTTGGCTGAATCCATGCTGACTCTGTCCCATTATACTGCAGTTGTCTATGCATGCAATAATTTTGTTCTTTATAATAGTTTCTACCATTTTGTCCATTCTGTAGTTTCTAGGATCACCTGGACATGTGTACCTGCATGCACCCAGTTCTAGAATTGTCTTTTATGTGTGTACCCACATATTTTACAAAATATGCATGTACAACATGAACCACTTTTCATACAGAATTCTGATCTGGAAATCAGTGGGTTTGGAGCATTCACTGAATCCACAGATGGGTCAACTTCTTGATTTGTTGCTTATTTCACTTAAACTGATTGTTAGTCATTGAAAAGATACCTTAGTGGTGGAGTGTGGTATGCTTTTTATCATAGATATGAAAAGGAGACAGAAGACAAGAGATTTGGGTATGACAGGAGTAAATGTAGATGGACATTTATATGTCCGGGGATTAGTGTTGTTTCTACCCCTTTTGTTGGGGCCACTTCACTCTGTTTGCATGGTTGATGCTCTTGTTGTTTTTGTTATTGTATGGAAAATTGAATACAGAAATTTGAACTTCAAAAACTTATGCATGTGCATTGCAATTGTGCCCCTGTTCTGTGGATCTACACCCCTAGAAATGCCTGCACACAGATCGTGCAGAAGCAAGAGTGCACTTTCCATGTGCATACATTTTCTGTATTTATGCTGCTGTGCAATTGTTCAAAAGCTCTGTTCAGCATTTAAAATAGGCTTCACACATGGGATGAAGTGTGATGAAGGCGGGACTGGGGCATGGTTATCACCCAAACAGAGATGGGCGCCTTTCGCCGATAATGGAAAAAAAGTATGCGTTTGTAGCTAGAATTTAGGGCACTTTTCCTGGACCCTGTTTTTTCACGAATAAGGCCCAAAAATTGCCCTAAATGACCAGATTACCACAGGAGGGAATCGGGGATGACCTCCCCTAACTCCCCCAGTGGTCACTAACCCCCTCCCACCACAAAAAATGATGTTTCACAACTTTTTATTTTCACCCTCAAATGTCATACCCACCTCCCTGGCAGCAGTATGCAGGTCCTTGGAGCAGTTGTTAGGGGGTGCAGTGGACTTCAGGCAGGTGGACCCAGGCCCATCCCCCCCTACCTGTTACAATTGTGCTGCTTAATGCTTAGTCGTCCAACCCCCCCCAAACCCACTGTACCCACATGTAGGTGCCCCCCTTCACCCCTTAGGGCTATAGTAATGGTGTAGACTTGTGGGCAGTGGGTTTTGAGGGGGATTTGGGGGGCTCAACACACAAGGGAAGGGTGCTATGCACCTGGGAGCTGTTTTACCTTTTTTTTTTATTTTTGTAAAAGTGCCCCCTAGGGTGCCCGGTTGGTGTCCTGGCATGTGAGGGGGACCAGTGCACTACGAATCCTGGCCCCTCCCATGAACAAATGCCTTGGATTTATTTGTTTTTGAGCTAGGCGCTTTCATTTTCCATTATCGCTGAAAAACAAAAACGCCCAGCTCACAAATTGTCGAATAAAACATGGACGTCTATTTTTTTCGAAAATACGGTTCGGTCCGCCCCTTCACGGACCCGTTCTCGGAGATAAACGCCCATGGAGATAGATGTTTTCGTTCGATTATGCCCCTCTATGCACTCCATAAAATCTGACAATACATTTATCTGGAAATGTATGAATGAAATATGTAGCTAAAGGAAAACACTAGACCTCTTCTCTAATGGTTTACAAAAGTCAAGACAAAACCTAGAGTTTTCCTATTAAAAAAAAGGAAGAAAAAATGCAGGCCAGTTGGGGAAGATCTGCTTTTTGTGCTCCCTTCTCTTTTAGCCTTGTGAACTTGCAGTCTGATGGAAAAGGGCAGCAGAGCACTTTCCCTCTTCAGCCTGCCTCAATTGCCCGCTTTTTCCAATGACCCAGCCTATCAAGTTCTAGAAGATACATTACCAGTAAAGCAGCTCTTGAATGTTATTTTTGAAATGCTTTAATTAATGTGGCCTTATTTTCCCCAACAGGGAAAGTGTGGAGTGCCTTATCCAAAAACATTCATATGCACGGTCACCCATCAGAACCTATGGAGGAGATGATGACATCCTGGGAGATGAGAGTCAGATGGCACAAAGCAGAGGTGAGAAATGAAACACGCTTATCAGTCTGAATGATTCAATTAAAACAAGTATACCACAAACTGACCTGAAACAACTTTATACTCAATTACATCCCCAGGAATTGTGCTCTAAAAAAATGGAAAATTATACAGAATAATGCAAAATCAATTGCTATAATACAGTATATTAAATAGAACAGTATTTCAACATTCTTAGAAACCTGTACTTTAATACATTGTACTGTTTTGGGATATTGCCACGTACTTGTGACTTGGATTGGCCACTGTTGGAAACAGGATGCTGGGCTTGATGAACCTTCTGTCTGTCCCAATATGGCAATACTTATGTAACTTCCATCTTCCCCAGCTTCCCCCTCCCCCCCCCCCCCAATTAGTGCTCATTATTGCTTGTTAAGTGCTGTTATCAGCGCTCATTAGTTTGTTAAGCTTGTTAAGTTACACACATTGTTATAGAATCCACTCCAATTTTGGCGCAGGTCTCTAGGCATGCTATATAGAATCCGTGGGTAAGTGCCTTATTCTATAGAGGTTATGTTCCTAAATTTACATTCCTAAAATTGATGTTCCTAATTTATGGGCATAATCTATGCTCCTAAATTAGGAGCATAATCTGTTTTGGAGCATAGAGTATGCTCATAATTTATGAGCTTAAATTTAAGAGCATAAATTATGCTTATAAATTTAGGAGCATAAATTTTAGGAGTGTAAATTTAGGAGCATAACCTTTATAGAATAAGGCCCTAAGCACTTAGGGGTCCTCTTACTAAGCTGCAGGAAAAAGGGCCCCGCAGTAGCAACGGGGGCCATTTTTCCCACACACCAGGGCCCTTTTTACTGCAACATGTAAAAAGCCATGCGGTAAGATAACTCTTACCATGTGACAGGGAGCACTTACCGTCACCCAATGTTACGATTGAGCTAGAAAAAAATATAAAAAATTCTTTAGTGCTGGAAATGGCGCACACTCGACATGGAACTACCGCTGGCAGCCACATTTGGTCAGCTGTAGTTCAGATATAGCATGCGGTGAACCCGCATTGGGCTTACCGCCACTTTGTAAAAGAACCCCGCCCTAAAGCAGCGCTAAATAGTGGCTTAACCAGTTCAATTGCCGCAGTCAAAAAGGAAACCAGATATTCAATGCCAGTTGGCAGAAATTGCTCGGCACTGAATATCCCAGTTGAATGCCAGCGACGGGCAGTCAAAGCACTGCCTTCTGGTGGCTGAATATCGGGCAGTATGTTACCAAAGTGTACAAATGTACAAGCTTGAAAAGAAACATTGTGTATTAATAGAAATATCTCTACAAGGTAACATATGCATAGCACAATAATAAAAGAAATGAATATACCCCCCCCCCCCCAATTTAAAGTCCATTTACTTCCATTAGATATATATATAGATATAGATATAGATAGATAGATAGATAGAGATATATATCTATATATATCTATCTATATCTATATCTATATATCTATATATATATATCTATATATATTATATTCCTTCTACAGACACCCCACTCTTCTTGGGAAAGTTGATAAATTGCAAGTTCCTTCTCTTAAAGGCAAATTTCCATATTTTCCAGTTTCTCTGCATCACCATCTTATCTTTCACCAATGCTTCTTCAAGATTCTCAAATTTAGATTTTTGTTTACAGTGTCACCAGTCATTTTCCCTGATTCAAGAGCATTAGCGCTTGTTCCAAAACAGTGTCAGATAATCTAACAATCTGTTCATACAGAATCTGAAATTTACCAGAAGGTACTTTACCTAAGTTATCTATTGCCAACCAAAGAATCTCAAGAACAACAACTTGGGTTTTTTCTATAGATAAAAAAGAAGAATTGCCCCAAAAACCTGCATGAACATGATTTTTGATTAGAGCAGAGCTCTGTGCTCTTCAGGGGTTAAAGATGCCTCAGAGACCAAGGAGGAAACTTCCTTGCCAGTTGGTGACCTTTTGCCCCAGCAGCAGCCTCACTGAACTTGTTTCAGAAGACTGGCCTGGCAAACAAAATCATTCATTAGACCCACTACTATAAGATCTGCGGGGGTGACCTGCAATAGGTCAGGTTATACCCTTCCTTTTCTTCCCCATTCTTTGAAAGAAGGAGAAATGGCAGCAAGAAAAAATGTTGTCCTTTATTTGGGTATGTAATTTGCAAACTTTCAATAATGACGATTTAAAAATAAATCACATGTGCCTTCCTAGCCACCAATATTCAACAGCATTTAACTGACAGTACCACTGAATATTGACACTCACTGTCCATTGCCCGAGTGAGTAGTTCGGAGCCATTACAGGGTGTAGAACCAGGGAGGAGCCTGACTATGCGGGTGTCGGCAGTATTCAGTGCTGGCACCACACAGCTGACTGGGCACAGTATACTATATACAATGTCAACAGAAAACACATTAAAACATCTTAATAGACAGCATCAGTTGTCTGTACATTGCTAAATTAATATAAATTTGATGTCCCCTAAGAACCCAATGTTCAAACACCAACTCTACAGGTACTTGGTGTTTGAATATCGGGTTAGTTCGTGAGGACTCAACTGCATGTATAAATTGCCAGTTAGACACCTTATTGAAAAGTTATCTATACAAACAACGTCTGCCCACATTCAACATTTTCAGCCAATGTGCATCTCCCATACAGAAACTATTTATGCATCAGAAGAGGGCACCATTTGGTGTTTCTGATTCAAAAATGTCTTCTGTGTGGTAGAAACATGCCAACAGCAAAGTTTTGAATCAGTTCCTTTAAACTGGATGAACTGTGGGTGATAACGTCGGAAATGTTTTTCTTTCTTGTAGGATCTGCTTTTACGACATCAGATAATTTATCTCTGAGCTCCTGGGTATCATCCTCATCTAGTTTTCCTGGATTCCAGCACCCCCAGTCCTTGACAACACTTGGCACCAGTACGGCATCAATAGCCACGCCAATTCCCCACCCAATCCAGGGATCGCTGCCTCCTTACAGTAGGCTGGGGATGCCTCTAACTCCCTCAGCCATTGCCAGCTCCATGCAAGGCAGTGGACCAACATTCCCATCATTCCACATGCCCAGATACCACCACTACTTTCAGCAAGGGCCTTATGCTGCCATTCAAGGACTCCGTCATTCCTCTGCAGTAATGACGCCATTTGTATAACTGGTACAAAACGAACCCTCAAGATCCATTTTCCTGTAAACTGGACCCTTCAAAAAATATATAAATAAGGACAAGACCTAGAAGAAAAGCAGAAACTAAGTTCTTTACTACGTTACTAACATACTACGTTTAAAGAGAGGGTAATCCTTCCAGAAATGGTAGGATCACAGCAGAACATAATAGTGATTGCAACTGTTGACATTGACAAACCTTATTTTCTGCACAATGAAAGAGATTTGAAATTTAACAAGTGGTTTGAGAAACTATGGACTGATCCGGAGGTGCATTCTGCTTACTGGAATAAAAATACTGTGCTTGGACAGTAATGTACAAATTTCTCTTCTGTTCAGCTTTTTCGAAAGTCAGAAGGAATCTTAACAGAGGTAACACACACCCTTAGTTTGCCAGACCTCACACTGTAAATAATGAAAATACTATACTGAAAGATTTATCATAATTTCTGAGCATGTTCTTGTTGCTTTAGCATTCGTTTGCTGGGAGAAGAAGGATTGGATTGTCCTGTAGGGACAAATATATTTATCAAGAAGTTTGGGCTAGACTCATGGGAGAGATACCAAGACATAGCCAAACGGATGTAGGCTTCAACTGATTGTGTTTTTATGTGTCTTTGTTATTTCTCAGTTACCTGATTTGCAGAAAAACAAATAATTCTGGTTCCTTATTTTAGGACTGGGAATGCTGTAGGTCATTTAATGAAAAAGGCTGTTTCTCTTTATACTACCAGTGTTTTTTCTGTGAAGCAGTATATGATCTTTATCATATGAGGGCCTAGTAGCCCACTAAAGATTTTGTCATGTTCTAAAGTGAATGCTTTAGTTTGAAAAAGAAAACAATGATTTTGTTTGCAAGCTGGGAGGAGGATACACTCTGTATAGCCTAGAAGACTTTGAATCAATCTCGTTGTAAATATACTACAGATATTATCCCATTTTCTTGCAATTGTCATCAATCGTGCTTTACATTTTAAAAGCATATTATGAACTGGACAGACCCAATAACAAAGGAAGAAAGGATAAGAGGAATTTCCCTTTCATGGATCCAGCACGGCCTGTTAGACACTGGAGGAGGGGCAGATTTCCTAAACTGCAGTAAAATATGGCATTTTATTTTACTGCAGCTTAGTTTACCCTGTGAATCAGTAATCTGTGGTAAGTCAGTATTGCAGGCTAATGATGTCCCACAATAAGTGCATAACACAACTTACAATCAGTCTCACAAGCTGTGTTATTCTGCTCCCTGGAACAAATGGGCCATCAACACGTGGCCCGATGCTCCTGGGAAACCTTTCTTAAGGGACTCAGAGCTGTATAAATTGCAGCCCTCTCCCTTCCAAATGTACCCCCACCCCTTGTATCAATATTTCCAAATCTTGACTCTCCGGGCCCCGTTCATCTTCCCCCAAAGACCCCCCTTCCACGTTTCCCTTGCATTAAAATTTGGAAAGGTGCCTCTATGGGGGTTGAAGGCACCTGTACCGGGGGAAGGGGCCACTATTTATACAGCCTCTTTAAGATTGTGACCAGGAGCATTGGGTTGCCTGTTAGTGGCCCAAAGATCTAGGGCAGGAAAAATAACACCAGCTTTGAGCTGGCATTATCTCTCAATGAATATTGCAGCTTGCAATATTCAACACAAGCTGCATTCGATTTGCATAATAATGAGTTGTTTTGCATATATTTGCATGATCTACATCTCATTATTATGCAGACCAAAGTGACTTCCACTAATATATATTACAGTAAAATAATGCACGATTTTGCTGTGTAACACGTGTTAAGAGACAGTTATTATGCCTTACTCTCTTAAAGCACATCAGAAACAATACCCCTAGGCTGAAAATTGTTTTTAAACACAGACAAAAACTCAAATCTATGATGAGAAGAACAGACTGGCCTCTTCATATATGTATCTCACCTGCTTCTTAGTGGCCATGACCACCAGCGAGGTAGCCAAAAAGACTGCTGAACAGCAATGTCCCTCTTGCAACAAATTAATAACTATCAGGTTTATTTCCACGGGTAGGCAACCTCCAGTTCAAGTCGACATCCCAAATCAATATACATGTAATTTGCATACAGTCGAAGCAGTGTGCATGCCAACCTATCTCATGCATTAGGGATATCCTGAAAAACCAAGGAAATTAGTGTCAACATTGACTGGAGATTGTCAACCACTGATTATAGCCAGAAAGCTAATGAAACAGTTGATAATGCAGACTTACTTCCCTGGCACCACTAAAAATTATATATTGCAGAGCAACATATGAAACAGCTGCAAATGTTGGCTTACTGGATGAGGCTTTTAGAAGAGAGATCTTTATTTTGGAGAGGAGATGGCCTAATGGTTAGCATAATAGGCTGAGGAGAGCAAATGACAGCTCAAATCCTGATTCTCCTGCTGACATTCTTTAAGGGCAATTCTGTAAACTGGGCGCTTATATTTACATTTGCGTTACACTTGCAAATGTACAGAATACTGACATTTAGGCGTCCATGTGTGCACATATGCACATAAATATCAATAATCCGTCTAAGTGCTATTCTGTAACTGTTTAACTTAGATAGTGAGCATTTGCAAGAAGGGCAGTACATAGGGGAGGAACATGGGTGAGGCATTGTTTTGGCTCCCACTTATGCAAGTAATTTACAGGATATTGTAAGTTATGTGTGTCCCTGCTGCATTTAGGCACCTGCACTTTACATGTTCCCTTATAGAATAGGCTTCTGTCACGTACCCCTGGGGCACGTAAACCTAAAATCTAAATCTAGTCTTATATCCCACTAATACCTCACAGTTCAAAGTGGGTAACAATAATTAAGAGACTAGAACAATCCTCTGGAAAACTGAAAATAAAAACACGATAAACAAGGCAACAATCATAAAATATATATATATGAATTATTCTGCAAAGCAAGTGTCCAAATCAGAGAGGTCTTAATCTTTCTCCTGAAAATCAGATAAGATTGAGCCAAGAGAAAAATACTGGCAAATTCCAATGTCTTGCAGCCTGAAAAGCTGCAATATCTCTCCTGACATCACCTGAATCATATACTGCACAGATAGGGTAGAGTATCACATGTGATTAAATATAATTAAATAAACTCAAATGTAAGCAGGAAAAGGAGCATTTTAAAAGAGAGCCTGTTGCAAACTAAGGGTGCCTTTTACAAAGCCATGCTAGTGATTCAGGCATAGCAAATGCAACAAAGCCCATAGGAACTGAATGGGCTTCATCACATTTGCTACGCTGGAATTGCTAGCATTGCTTTATAAAAGGAGCCTTAAATAAAGAAAATCTTGTCAACTATAAAAATGCTTTTTTTTTGTACTGACCTTTCTATAATACCATATCCTTCCCTAATTTTGAATTTGCCACAGTTGTTCTTTCTGAAACAAGCTATTGGATTATGACTTTTCAGCCATCAGGGTCAGTGAATTGTTAGTACGATCCTGGTTTCAAATGTTTTGTTTTGTTTTCATTACTTATTTTCATGCAGTGTTGGTCTGTTCTGTTTCTTTTTCATTCTGTTTGCCAAATAAGTTGTTGCCATTGTTACATCTTGACTAAACACATAACTGTCGCAGAAGGAAGTAGATCCTCCACAGGGGAAAAAAAAATAATACATTTTAACAAAGTGCATCCAAATAACCACCAAACATGGCCATGTTTTGATCTTTCTTCGTCAGGGGTGAAATAAGAAGAATATCTAGCCTTTATTTTTTCTGAGACATCCAGAGCCAGCAACTTTCCTGATGACTACTGCCAGCCATCTCAGACATGTAGTTTGAAGGTTGGAGAACAAGGTGCCAGGATAAACTGTCTCTTCTGTACCAAATACTACTACAGTGGAGCACCGTTAGTACACGGTGGTTGGGAGGCAATATTATGTAATCATATATAAATGGAGCATTTATAACCAGAATAAAATAGTATCAAAGACCAAGTGTCAAAACTTTTATTTATAGTACTGTATGTATGACCAGAGACTATGTACAGTATTTCTGCAACAATCATTTACAAAACAAAAAAATAAAAGAACTGTATAGTACAGTATTACAAAGTCTGAGTTCAAAACTAAACTAAATGTAGATCCATGCTTATTTTTTAAAGTCAGTAATGTTTAGCTGTTTTAGGTTAGCGATATGTTTTTTTTTTTCTTGCAAAATCTGTCATTCACCTTAGATGCATGATTTCTAAAGGTTCTGCCCTGTGTTCCTCCATTAATCTGATAACTTTATCCAGGAATAACATGTATAGAATGTTTGTACATTTGGGAAGCTTGCCAGGTGCCCTTGGCCTGGATTGGCCGCTGTCGTGGACAGGATGCTGGGCTCGATGGACCTTTGGTCTTTTCCCAGTGTGGCATTACTTATCTGCTTATGTACTTCAGCAGGTGAAATTTTCATAGTTGGCACACCATCCTCGTTGTCAATGATGTTATTCTCTTGGATATCATTCTGTGGTTGAACAGCCTGTATGATGTCCTCCTCTGACATAAATTTCATATTAAGAATACCGCATCATTATTTTTATCCCACTCAAACCAATCACTAAGTCTTTAATATATTGTAGATATAGGCAGCTTTTTGTTTGTTTGTCTGCTTAACCATATTGATGATATCTGTTTCAGTGAAGCCTTCAAAGTCAGACTCGCTCCCAGAATCACTGGAAAAATTGCTTTCGGCAAAGGCATCACCCAGCGCTCTCATCCAGCAGTTTTCAGTGGATAGCTGTTTTCCCATGCCTTCTTCATGATATAAGTAATTTCTTTCAAATTCAACATTTTCAGAAATTCAGGAATGTTAGGATTTTCTGATGAAACAAGGGCAGAAATTACCTCTAGTCTGTAATTGTGTTTGAAGTTCTTCATTATGCCTTGGTGTAATGGTTGGATTTTGGATGTGGTGTTCAAGGGACGGTAAAGAACTAGATTTTCCCCTCTCTGGAAGGTGTGCGGGGCAGTTATCGAGCAACAGGATTGCTTTTTCTGTAAGCCTCTTTAAACGCAAATGCTTCCGAACAGATGGAACAAATGACTGAGGAAACCATACATCAAACAAGACACTGGTCATCCATGCATTTTTGCTGCTTTTATAAATTACAGGCAATTTTGATTTATTTGCGTGACTGAAGCATCGTGGATTTTCAAATTGACCAACCAGCAGCGGAGGTAGCTTGTGACTGCCAGTTTTAGTGCATAACAGCAGAATGACATGATCTTTAATTTTCTTATAGCCAGCTGTTTTATTGGGCTCATGTTTAAACTGGTAATAGTTTTGTGAACAAGGCCATTTCATCACAATTATACACTGCTCTTCTATATAACCTTCATTTTCAAGGACAGCATTTAACACACTGGAAAGCACGCTGGAGGCAGCTTCGTCTGCCGATCGGCTTTCCCCAAAAATCAACAGTTGTGAAATTTCATGGCGTTTCTTGAACCTATTTATGTACCCTCTACTAGCAGAAAATTCATGCCCAATGAAATGTCCAAATTTTTCATCTTGCGCTTGGAGTATTGAGCCACTAACAGGTGTTCCTTTATCTCGCTTTTGTGGAACCCACGTGTGCAGTGCTTTAGCAAGCTCGGGTTTGGCTGCACAACGCACATGCATTCGTTTGAGTCCTTATAAAGTTTCAATGTTTTTAATAAAGTCAAGTAGTTTGCCTTCATTTTCACCCTCTGAGTGTTGATTCAGAAATTTTGAGGTCCTTCGAAATTTTAGCATGCAAACTCTCCTTTGTGCATTCTTTCCACAGCCGATAATTTTTCCTTGACTGAGTAGCAGCACTTTTACTTATTTCCATCCATCTCAAATTGGAAAAAATGCAGAATTAGGCAGAAATACGTTTCACCTCTTTCATACTTGGACCGGAAAGGAAGTTCATTCTTACTACTGCCAGGTCACTTCCAGTACAGCCTACCACGTATTATCGAGTACCGTGTATTAATTTAATGATTTGGGGAGGCTGTTTATCCCCATGTAAAAAGTGATCATGTGCATTCATAGTGCACGTATAATCAATGCTCCACTGTACTACTTATCATTTCTTTAGTGCTACTAGATGTATGCAGCACAGTACACATTATATACAGGTTCTTTCTCTGTCTCTAGTGGGCTCACAATCTAACCCCCCTGTTTACTAAGCTGCGCTAGCAGCTGGTTGTGTGCTAATGCCGACACAGCCCATTCACTTTCAATGGGCTGTGTCGGCATTGCCATGCAGCTTAGTAAACAGGGGAATGAGTTTTGTATTTCGGGCAATGGAGAGTTGTGACGCCCCAGATTACAAAGAGCTGCAGTGGGAATTAAACCCAGCTCCCCAGGATCTCAGTCCACTGCACTAACCACGAGGCTACTCCTCTACAAAGGAAACTGAGTCCTAGAAGTTGCTGGCTCCAGACGTCTCAGGAAACAAAAAGAAGGCTGGACATTCTTCTTACCCCTGACGAAGAAAGATCAAAACATAGCCATGTTGGATGTTTATTTTTGATGAACTAATAAAGTTTTATGAACATTGAATCTTTTTTTTCTGTGGTACTTTTGTGTCAAATCCTTTTCCTCTTTTTTTCTGCTGTAAACACACAACTGACTGTGTGCTAGATTTACTAACAGGTGCTACTGCATTACTGTGCATTACACCCATTATAAACAGTGGGACCTGTTTACCAGTAAAGCCTATTAATTGCATTAGTGCCTACCATCCTGGGAGCACACTCCAGCAAATCTAGATCCAGTTTTCAATCTGGCACCTTTCAGACTCTTTGTATTTCAATAACAGGGAAGCAGCAATACTCCTAGCCATGTCTTCAAAGTAGGAAAGGTGGAAAACGGAATCCTGGCTTATTACCAAAATTTACCGTAACTCTGCTGATTCGCTGTGCTGATTTGTGGCCATGCATTGTGTGAGCACATTCACTGTGTAATGAACTGCATTAAAATGTTTTATGACAAAAAAAAATGATAAACCTAGGAAAACTCTGAAGTGATATCTGAAATGTTTCTTTTTAAGTGCAATATATTTATTTCTGCTAGAAATGTTATATCAACAGTATGTAATATTTGAAGCATTAAAGATTGATGTTATTTGTAAACTGCTTAAAATTATATATGACACAAAAACATTGTACTTATGTTCCTACTGTATTGATGGTCATGTTATTTCATTAAAATACTGTGTGTTTTGGTATACTCACTTTATTTCTATCGAACGTTTGTTTTATGGAGACAGTCATTTCTAGAGTTCCTTCTGATTAGAAGGAACACAAGGGTCAATATTCAGCCAGTGGTGGCGCTCAATATCCAGGTTTTTGGTGGCATCCAGAAATTACATGTCTATGGCCACTATCAATAGTTTATATTTATATTAATTTTATTTATTAGGATTTATTTACTGCCTTTTTGAAGGAATTCACTCAAGGCGATGTACAGCAAAAATAAGTCAAACATAAGCAATAGAGAATTACAGTAGTAAAAATATTCAAACAACAATACAAAGGACCCTGTTTACTAAGCACATGCTAAAAATTTGTATGTGCTAATGCTAGAGACACCCATAAGATATAGGTGTCTGTAGCATTTGCACACTCTAACTTTTAGCATGCGCTAAAAATGCTAGTGTGGCTTAGTAAACAGGGCCCAAAGTATGGCATAGTATGCTACATTATAATGCCTGTAATACCAAATAGGGAACCTGTTATGTTTAGAACAAAGTACGTTTTTTAACAATCTATTACACTCTGTACTCACTGTTATTCAATAATTTTACATTCTCTTCATATTTCTTAATTTTAGTGCTTTAATATAGAAAAACATAAATTAACACCCTCATCACATAAATATATATAACCCCATTATTACTAACGTTGTGGAAACTTCTTATTCCAATAGTAAACACATATGTCCTGTTACTCCCATGATCATATATAACACATTAAAACATTAATGCAATACTTCTCAGCGTTCATTATTGTCTTTTACTGTTTCAAAGACCTTCCCTTAGTCAGTCGTCTCCTTGAATGTTATGATGAATCAGTTTCAAACCCGTTGAGCGTATTGTTCACAAAAGTAGCAACAGTTAATGTAACGCCATCAAAAAACCTTTAGACGTAATCTTCCATCTTCTCATCATTGGTAATAAGAAGTCCCAGCAACCGTAAGCTGAGAAGTATTGCATTAATGTTTTAATGTGTTATATATGATCATGGGAGTAACAGGACATATGTGTTTACTATTGGAATAAGAAGTTTCCACAACGTTAGTAATAATGGGGTTATATATATTTATGTGATGAGGGTGTTAATTTATGTTTTTCTATATTAAAGCACTAAAATTAAGAAATATGAAGAGAATGTAAAATTATTGAATAACAGTGAGTACAGAGTGTAATAGATTGTTAAAAAACGTACTTTGTTCTAAACATAACAGGTTCCCTATTTGGTATTACTTTTGATACATGGATGGGAAGATGGCAACTGCCCGATGGGATTCCAAATCTGGGCTGTCAGAGGATAGAATAGTAGAGTTACTAGGAGGTACGCGACTATTTTCGGACCCTCTTCAGCAACAGACATGTGGTTGGGAGGAAATTTTAAGAACACATAAGGCGCTGGTGAGAACGGAGTTACATTCGGCTGCGTTGATTGAATATTGTCACGCACAAAGAGTCCCACGAGGATTACGCATTAACAAAGAACCAAGGTTCTTGGGTAATGAACAGTACGTAGCACAGTGGAACTCCGTGATCACCAGATGCTCATTAGATTTAATGTTATTAACCATCGATGTTCTCCATGAGGAGATAGTCAAAATACAACAGGAGTTGAACAAGAAAATTGAGAGCACTAAACAAGTTTATGAAAAATCGGTATTTGAAAAACAATGGGAGGAACATAATTCCAGAATAGACCAATATCGAAATCAACAACGAGAGTTAAAAATATCTAAATTTAAACGCGATGAATATGATTATACAAAAGGATTTGTATATGGATGGATGGACAAAAGGAGCAAAAATCGTAGAGGCCGCGGGTCCAGTAGAAAAGTTCAATTCAAATTATCATCAAGTGATTCTTCGGGAGAAGAAGATAGTATTAAAAAGAGTAAAGAACAGAGGGGGGAAGGAGTCCCTGAGACAGTAAATACGGGTAATCTTTTACCAGAGACTTTTTTACGGTTACTGCCACAAGTTCAGGAAACGAACCACGGGGTCAAATCAGCAGCAAACAAGAGAGCAGTGAGAGGTTGCAAGACCAAGAAGTAAGTACAGTCATTAATTTATCTAAGTATAACCTCTCTCAACTTCAAATAGAAGTATTAAATAAAGGACTGTCGTTTGTTCCCTATACAAGGTATGATGCGTTTGCTACCAGACAAGGCTTATACAAGTTTTTTAGAGAATTAAAATTACGTCTATTTTTTGGTACTCCCCAGGTGGATAACGAGGAGAGTAAGTTCTTGTTGGATTATTTGTAGTAAATAATTAGCAGATTTTAGTACACACAGCTTCAGCTTTAGAAATGTTAATTTCTTTCTTCATCTCTCTCTCATTCACCCCTGAATAATTCACTGCTGAGTCACTTTAAAGTTGAAGTAACAAAACATCTGTTTACTCACAGTTTGTAGTTAGATTATAATCAGACAGGCTTATATATACATATTACTATACATTTGTATTATCAGCTCCTTCCATGTGCTTAGATGGTAATGGATGCTCACACCACCATAGATCCTCTCAGGTTAGGAGAGATCATGAGCTCCATGTGCTCCATGTGCTGCATGTGCTGCATCTAACCCCCACAGGAAGTTGCATAGCTGTGTGACCTCTCTAAGTAATTCACATCAGAGGTCACAGAGTAATCACAGAGAAATAATAGGTGACAGGCAATGCATGTAAAAATACAATACATTCCAACAAACCCCTTCTCATGCATAACTGTCATGCAATTATTTATTCATACAAAGTCCAAGCTTTATACGCAGATCCTCAAAACGTTCTCTGGGTAACGGTTTGGTCATGATGTCAGCTGTCATCTCACTGGTGTGACAATAGTGTAGACTGATGACCCCTTCTTTCGCCAACTCTCGCACGTTGTGGTATTTCGTTGCGATGTGCTTGGTGCGTGACTGAACCTTGTCATTTTGTGACAGTCGGATGCAGCTCTGATTATCTTCCATTATCTGGATTGGTCTCTTTTCAGCTATTCCGAAATCCAGCAAAAGTTTTTCAATCCACATCAGTTCTCTGCACGCTTCCGATACGGCCACGTATTCAGCTTCTGTAGAAGACAAACTCACAATACTTTGTTTATGACTGGCCCATGAAATTTGTACATTTCCATACATAAACACATATCCACTTGTGGATTTATAATCAGAATGATCCCCTGCCCAATCTGAATCACAGTAACATATTAGTTTTGGATTACTATTGGCTGAAATCTTTAATTTACAATCAATGGTACCCTTTAAATACCTTACCATCCTTTTAACTGCAGTCCAATCTGATTTGGTAGGTGAGCTGACCCTTCTGCTCAAAATTCCTACTGCATTTGCTATATCAGCCCTGTATGTGGTAGTTAGATATAAAAGCTTACCTATGGCTGATCTATATTGGATGTTATCTGGTAAAGGTTCTCTTACTGTTTCATCCTTCAGAAAATCAGTGATCATGGGAGTGCTTACAACTTGGGCATCTTGCATACCTAAACTTTCAATAAGCTCATTTATTTTCTGCTTCTGGCTTAGAAGATAAGAACCATCATTTTGTTTCTCAATTTCTATACCAAGATAGTATGACACATTACCAAGTTCTTTTATCTCAACATTGAGGTTTAAACACTTTACAATGTCCTTGTACTCTTGCTCACTTTCGCTTGCAATGAGCAGATCATCAACAAAAGCTAAAATGTATGCATATTGTCCATTTGTGCACCTAGTGTACAAGCATTTATCTGCTTCACCTTGCTTAAATCCTAAATTTGTCAATATTTCATGCAATTTTTCATTCCAACATTTTGCACTTTGCTTTAATCCATAAAGACCTTTGTTTAATTTACACACTAGCTGTCTTTGTTTTGTATTTATGAAACCTGTTGGCTGTTCCATATACAAGTCTTCAGTTATATCTCCGTGAAGAAACGCTGTTTTCACATCAACGTGTTTGACTTGCATGCCTTTTGAGACTGCAATGCTCAGAAGTGTTCTGATTGTCGTGTGTTTCACTACAGGTGCAAACACTTCATCAAAATCTTCTCCATATTTTTGAAGATATCCCTTTGCGACTAATCTGGCTTTATACCTTTCCACTTTTCCTTGTGCATTCCTTTTTAACTTGAATACCCATTTGCATCCTATAGCTTTCTTGCCAGGAGGTAATTTTGTAAGAATCCAAGTATTATTTTTATCCAATGCATCAATTTCTTCTTGTGCAGCTTTATGCCATTCAGCAGCTTCTTCTGCTGACATTTTCTCAATCTCATCCATGTTAAGGGCTCTTGAGCTTCTGCTGACTTTGTTAGGTAAGACAGTCTTGGGGGTGGAACACCTTTGTTTTCCCTGGATGAGCGTCTGACAACAGGTTGGTCTGACCTTTCCGCATCCTCTAAATCTGAGAGTTCTTCTCCAATTGATTCCCCTTCTCCAACTGTACTGTCTTCTTCAATGATCCTTTCTGTGTCTGTTTCCTCTGTCTGTTCCTCGTTAGATACAGATGAGTTGCTTTCAGACATCTGCCTTGGTATGGCATTTATATACACTGGCATGTCTATTATGGTTCTAGTTTCATATTCTGGATGATAAGGCTCATCTGGGATAATCCAGCCTTTATCAACCCTTTTGTTTTCATCAAAATATGTAACATGTCTTATGCCAACAATGCCAGTTTTCAGATTCAAAATTCTATATCCTTTGTGTCCTGGAGCATAGCCAACTAAAATGCCCCTTTCTGTTGTGGAATCCAGCTTATGCCTTCTTTGCTTTGGTATATGAGCATATGCTGTACTTCCAAATGTTCTTATGTGTGACAGGTTTGGCTTCCTACCATGCCATGTCTCATGTGGTGTGCGCTCAGCGCCTTTAGTTGGCATTCTGTTTTGTAGGTACACTGCTGTGAGAATGGCTTCCCCCCATAGTCTTTTAGGGAGATTGCTATCTGACAGCATACATCTGGTCATTTCCACAAGTGACCTAAATTTTCTCTCTGCAACAGAATTTTGCTCTGGTGTATAAGCTACTGTTGTGATATGTTGAATGCCTTCTTGTTCTAGAAATGTGCGCATGCTTTGTGAAGTGAACTCACCACCATTGTCGGTCTGAAGAACCTTTGGTTTTCTTTCAAATTTATTTCTCACCATGGCTACGTATTTCTTCAGCATGTCTGTGACTTGACTTTTCTCTTTCAGCAAATAGGCCACACAGTATCTAGAGAAATCATCCAAGAATATTAGCACAAATCTGTTATTTCCCAATGATGGGATATTAAACGGTCCACATAAGTCACTGTGTATTAAGTCCAGTACTTTATTACTCCTATTTCCTGTGTATGCAGGAAATGAGGGTCTCACACCTTTTTGAGTAACACAGTCTATGCATTTCTCCATATTACCAGCATCTGCACTTATCTGAATGCCGGTGGCCAGTTGCTTACTGTAAAGATCCTGGATCACCTTAGAATCACGATGTCCCAGGCGGCGGTGCCAGATTTCCAGACTACATTTACCATCATTCTTCCTTACTTGCACCATATGTGAGGCTTCACCTGAAATGCTCAGCTTATAAACATCATTATGCATAAAAGCTTCAGCATACACTTCATCATTTTTAGAGATTGTGCACTTACTGTTTTCAAAATGAATCACAAATCCCTTCTTATCTAATGTAGATACACTAAGCATATTGCAAACTGCTTGGGGAATATACAAGACATCACTTACAGGAATTTCTTTAACTTCATTAGACACTTTGCATTTTAAGAATCCAATACCTTTTGCTTGGATCTTAGCAGTCCCTGCGTTTGCAGTTTTAAGAATTCCTTCTTCTGGACACATTTCCTGAAAGAAATCTTTACAATTGGTTAAATGGCATGTGCTCCCTGAATCCAAAATCCAAGTACTTTCATTTGAATTATTATTTACCATAGTCAAAGATTTTTCTGCCATTAGAAAGCCCTTGTGTTTATCTTTGTCCTTCATACATTTCCTGGTTTGAAAATTCTTTAGTTCCATTGGCTTAGGTGAGCTAGAGGGAGTGTTTTGTGTTTCCTTACACCATTTAGATACATGTCCCTCCTTTCCACATGAGTAGCAAATCAGCTTGCCCTTGGGTGGAGTTTTCCCATAGCTCCACCTTCCTCTGTTCTTTGCCAAGAAATTTGTTTCATTTCTCTCTGACTTGCTTTGAGAACACATCTCCTCAGAATCATTTATTATGCATTCCTGCCTTAGTTTTGATGTTGCCTGTTCAAAAGATTGCCCTTCAATGGCCTCATTTACAGACCTAAAAACATCAAACTTCTTTGATAGTGAGGTAAAAAGAAATGCTCTTTTCAATGCATCACACATGGGAATTCCTGAAAGTTCTAACTTTTGAAATGAAGACATAAGATGCATAATGTGATCATTACATTTACTTTTATCCCTTAATTTGGTTTCATTCAACTCTGCCAGCCAAATTGGTTGCTGCTTTGCATATGTAGTTGCATACATAGTTCTCAGTTTATATAAAATGTCCTTTGGTGTATCTTTTCCCTCCACTAATATGGCTTGTTTCTCTGAGAGAGCTTCCAAAAGCATGCACTTCACATAATAGTTTGCATTGTCCCATTCAGCCATATTTTCAGCTGTTCTGTCTTGGTCTAAGCATATATTTAATCTTTTTGCTTGAAGGAGACATATGAATCTTAATTCCCACTGCCGATAATTAAACTCAGTTAATTTAGGCACCTTGAGAGAATAGAAAAATGGTGAATTTCTTCCCTCAGCCATTTTCTTAGCCTTCTGTCTGCTGTGTGGGGGGAGAGAGAGACAGACTGAATCTTTCCTTTAAAACTTAAGAGAAAAATGTGGCCTTTTTTTCTGCCTGGTAATATTTCTCTTCTTTTTCAATTCCTGACCCTGGGCCCATAACCCTTTTGTTGGATTATTTGTAGTAAATAATTAGCAGATTTTAGTACACACAGCTTCAGCTTTAGAAATGTTAATTTCTTTCTTCATCTCTCTCTCATTCACCCCTGAATAATTCACTGCTGAGTCACTTTAAAGTTGAAGTAACAAAACATCTGTTTACTCACAGTTTGTAGTTAGATTATAATCAGACAGGCTTATATATACATATTACTATACATTTGTATTATCAGCTCCTTCCATGTGCTTAGATGGTAATGGATGCTCACACCACCATAGATCCTCTCAGGTTAGGAGAGATCATGAGCTCCATGTGCTCCATGTGCTGCATGTGCTGCATCTAACCCCCACAGGAAGTTGCATAGCTGTGTGACCTCTCTAAGTAATTCACATCAGAGGTCACAGAGTAATCACAGAGAAATAATAGGTGACAGGCAATGCATGTAAAAATACAATACATTCCAACAGTTCTTGCCCCGGACAGGGAGTAAATCCCGGTGGGTTCCCCCGGGAGTTCCCGACGCCTCAATTTTGGCCTTTCAAAAATTGGTGCTAAATGAATTAGAACGTATGGAAACAATTAAGATGCCTCATAGAAATAATTTTACTCTGGATCAACAACGCTGTGTCCAACAGTTAGCGAATAATGATCAAATAGTAATAGTACGGGCTGACAAAGGGGGTTCCACGGTGGTTTTAGATAAACAGAAATATATAGAAGAAGGCTTACGTCAATTAAAGCAGGGGGAGTTTTATATCTGTTTGAATCATGACCCTACGGAACATTTAAAGGATTTGATAACTAATTATGTGGGGAGGGGGGTGATGGATGGTATCTTTTCAGTGCAGGAACAAAGGTTCCTTTGCCACCCCAACCCAAAAATTCCCTACATATATTTCGTTCCGAAGGTTCACAAATCCACAGTGGACCCCCCTGGTCGCCCTATAGTATGCACTAGGGATTCAGTATTGGAGCCTCTTTCTAAACTAGTGGATGGGTTTCTCCAACCATGGGTTAGCAAAGCGGATTCATATGTTAGGGATTCCACTGACTTTATACGCACTTTGGATGCAATTAAAGATCAAGGTCTGGTGGATGAGTCCACCCTATTGGTAGGTTTGGATGTAGTAGCCCTATATACTAATTTACCTCAGGAAGGCGTTAGGGAAGTAGCATGGTCTGTTCTGGAACGGTGTGACATCCCTAAAGAAAAGAAACTGGCTCTTCACCAACTTCTAGTATGGGTTATTAAGTTTAATTATTTTCAATTTGAAAAGCAGTACTACCTTCAAAAAAGAGGAATAGCCATGGGGGCTTCAGTTGCCCCCTCATTGGCTTGCCTCTACATGACAAAATTTGAAGAGAAATATGTCTATTCGTCGCCGTGGCACACTAATATAGTGCTATGGCGACGTTATATAGACGATGTTATATTGTTGTGGAGGGGATCCGAGGAGGATTTGGCAAGATTTATAAGAGAATTAAACGAGGCTGATCCCTGTGTTAAATTTACAGCTCGAATCTCTAGGGAGACATTGGAATTTTTAGACATCAAAATTAATAAAATGGATTTTAACAACTTAACCACTTCGATTTATAGGAAGGGCACTGACAGGAACACCCTGTTACATTACTCGAGTTTTCATCATATAGCTTTAAAGAGGGGGGTCCCTGTGGGTCAGTACTTAAGATTGCGTAGATTATGTTCCTCTTTGGAGGAATTCAAAATTCAGGCATATTATATGACGGAGAGATTTCTCCAACGCGGTTATCCCCTATCAGTATTAAAACGGGCGTACAAACGAGCCCGATATGCTCAAAGAGACTGGTTGTTTATCTCCAAAAGAAAGAAGGCGCCGAAACCTATAGCATGTATTTTACCTTTTTCTCAAAGGGCACCGATGATTGGCCATATAATTCATAAATTTTGGCATGTGTTGAGCATTCACCCAGTCTTTAAGGAACATCCGAAAATGGCATACAGCCGTAAATCTAATTTGGGAGAACTTTTAAAACGCCCCAGGACAACGAAATATGGGGGGCACCACTCCTCTTGCGGTAATTGTGTATATTGTCAATATGCTTTGGCTATGAATAGAATAAAAATTCCAGGCTCGCAAAAATATTATTATCTTCACTCTACTACGAATTGCAATAGTGAGCAGGTTGTTTATTGTATAATATGTCCATGCAGTAAATACTATATAGGTCATACTAAGAGGAAGCTGAAAATTAGACTAGCCGAACACATTAGTAACATTGGAAATTTGAGGAGTGATGCCCCCCTGGTTGCCCATTGGGACGAAAATAAACACGCAATAGAGGATATTAGATGTATAGCATTGGTACAGATTCCTGCATTGGATCGGGGTGGGAATGTAAGTGAAATTTTATTTAATATAGAACAACGTTTTATTTTTCAATGGAGAACAGTAACACCTCTAGGGTTAAACCTGGAGGTGGAATGGATCTGAGTTGTAGACGTAAGAGAGAGGTGTGGCTAGACAACAGAGTATATATATCCGGTCTTGCTAGTCATTGAGATATAAGTGTCGTCACATCCTGCCAGCCTGGATTTGGAAATCGGACCGAGGGGTAAGTTGCCGAAGAAATTCTTATGATAAAGAGATAAATGAAAAGTAGATCAAAGATGTATATTTATATATATATAAAAAAATTGGATTTGTAAAGACAAGTTGGAGTGATAGAGGAAGTGTGTATATATGTTTTATGTAGGATGATGGGTGCGGTTCTCCTGAAGAAGCTACGTGCGAAATGCGGTCTCGCATAGAGAACCGAGGGAATTGAAAGAATTGACTGGGAGAATATGTTGTTTTGGAAGGAGCCATAACAGCTTACGGTTGCTGGGACTTCTTATTACCAATGATGAGAAGATGGAAGATTACGTCTAAAGGTTTTTTGATGGCGTTACATTAACTGTTGCTACTTTTGTGAACAATACGCTCAACGGGTTTGAAACTGATTCATCATAACATTCAAGGAGACGACTGACTAAGGGAAGGTCTTTGAAACAGTAAAAGACAATAATGAACGCTGAGAAGTATTGCATTAATGTTTTAATGTGTTATATATGATCATGGGAGTAACAGGACATATGTGTTTACTATTGGAATAAGAAGTTTCCACAACGTTAGTAATAATGGGGTTATATATATTTATGTGATGAGGGTGTTAATTTATGTTTTTCTATATTAAAGCACTAAAATTAAGAAATATGAAGAGAATGTAAAATTATTGAATAACAGTGAGTACAGAGTGTAATAGACATTATAATGCCAACACAATACCCAATAAAACATTTTAATAGCATAGGGTGTAAGCAATGATGGAACATATAAGATAGAGTAACAGGTGTAAGGAAATAAGGGACTAGTTAACAAGACTTGCAAATGAGGTCAGAAAGGTGCTTGAACCAGTGGCATAGCCAGACTTGACATTTTGGGTGGGCCCAGAGTTAATATGGGTGGGCACTATGTATATAGGTATGAGTAGTGTTTCTTGGGATACTACAAAATAAGGCCTTAGAGTGCACTTGATGATGGATTTCTAAGTAGTCTGCCTAACAGCTGCATCAGCGTAAACCACCATACATAACAGAAAAACCAATATTTTTAAATATAATTACATTATCCCATCTCTTAAAATTTACCAGACATAAGTATACTACAGTGGCAAACCTCTCAACACACGACAGGATCTTGCAATATAAATACACAGGAAAGATGTATTCAAATTCTGGTAGCACCTCAATAATAGCAATACAAAATCCCTTAACTGTCAGGTACTTTGTGAAGTAACACTAAATCCTGCAAAGAAACTTCTTAGAGCCTATGTTGCAAATCTCAACACCAATTCTGAACACGAATACCAATAACAGTACTTTTATAAATGCAGCAGTGCATATACATAACAGCAATACACTTCCCATTGGAAAAGTCAGACAAGTCAGACTCTTACAACCCGACACAAACTACATGCCAGCAGAATCTCTCACCTTGGTCACATGCAGAGCACATACCAACTCTCATCAATTACAGAATAGAGGACCATACATTAGCAATTGTCCTGTAGCCTGGCATCAGTCCCATCCCTGCCCTTCAGCCTGGCATCAGCTTTTCCCTTTCCCACTTCAGGGGACCCCAAGATTATATGAGCTATTACTAGAAGAAAACCAGGAAGGCAAAATTACAATGCACAGTTCAGGTATGACTGAGGGCAGCACCTTAACCTGAAGACCCAATACTCTGGCTTAAATTTCCAGCAATTAAAATCTGGCACTCAACATGAAATTGCCCTACTGGGTCAAACTAAATGTCCATCTAGCCCAGTATTCTTTTTCCAACAGAAGCCAATCCAAGTCACAAATACCTGGCAGAATCCAAATGAGCAGCAAGATTCCATAGAATTCTAGATAGAAGGTAGTATAAATTATTTAAGTAAGTAAATAAATAAATAAATGGAATAAAGCTTGGGAAATAATATCTGATGTACTACACTTTTCAGAAGCTCTTTCAACCAGCAAAATTATATTTGGATCTTTAGCTTTTGAAAACCCTTTAGATATGTATAATTCTAAATTATATGATACCTTAATTGCAATAGCTCTCATAATGGTTTTAGCTAACTGGATAACACTAAATTCAATTCCCACTTCTGGTGGTACTCAATACTGCAAATACGTAAGTTTGAAACTTCTCTTGCCATCAAATTTAAAACCTCTCCACAAATTGACAAAGTATGGCTACCTATTAAAAAACTATTTGGCACAAGAAAGGACAATAGCATGATGTCTATAAATAAATCTGAATAATATATATTACATATTATTTTATGTTAATGCCACTTACTAACATAACCGCAAATAGGTGGGAAAATGTGGGATACAAATGCAATAAAATAAATAAATAAATAAAATATTAATACAACAAGGTTTATAACAGTAACTTTAAAAGATATTATGATCATTCTTCCTCTTCTCCTTTTTTTTTGGTTTCCCATTTCTCCCCTCCTTTTAACTTTCTTTCACTCACTACTATTTTTGCTATTCAGATTACTGACATTTATTGTCCTTATGTTTGATAAAACTACTTATCGCGATAGTTGTTAAGTTTACCTCTTATCCTCTCTGATAGACAGATTGTTAATTGTACTGTTCAGTAACCGTTCTCCTTGATTGTATCTTTGATTTGCTAAAGCCCAATAAAATTTCTGCCTTGGTTGCTTTTTATGGTAAGTTTCAAGCAGGTTTGTTGCTCCAAGTATTATTCACGTTCAATGGAGAGTGAGAAGATTCAGAGAAACGTTACATACCAAGTAGTCTGCATATTGTGCAGGTTCTACTGTATTTACATTTCCAAGTATGGCTGGATGAAATAGAGCAGAAACAGAGGAAGAAATGTGCTTGACTGCTTGGAAGCAGTAGGGTTTTAAATCCATGGCTGCTGCAAGATACATGTTTTACCCTCTGTGGATTCAAAAAGACATCTGTTGTATGGTCTGGAAAACTGCCATTCCTGATGTGAAGAGATGCAACTAGGGTCAGAACTAGGGCTGAGTGACTGGGGTACATTCTTCAGAGCACTTACACGGGTGGGGAGGGAGCCAGGGATCGGGTCCTCTGCTGTCTTTCTCCTCTTGTGCCACCTCTCACCGGACTCGCGTTATATTTGCCAGGATTTGCAGGGCAGAGTGGAGGAACCACAACCGCAACCGCGACGGTAGCCGGCACAATTTCCCTTCCCATGCAGCACTGCGGTGCCGTCGTTGCATGAGTGGGAGGAGCAAAGCAAAACTGTAGAGTCCAGAAACTAGATTAAAACTGGATGGGGACTCGGGAGTGAGCGACGGAATAGCGGCGCCGTGTAGTACTGCACTAAAAACAAAATTAGGCAGAGGAGGACCGGACAGCTGCCGGCTGCCTGGGTGGGCCTGAGCCGAGATTGGGCGGGCCTGGGCCCACCCAGGCCCACCCGTAGCTACGCCCCTGGCTTGAACATTATCTTGGCAAGAGTAGGAGTGGATAAACATGTGCTGCTATAATATGTGTCTTTTACTTCTATTAAAGGCCTGGTTGAACAGCCAAGTTTTCACCTGCTTCCTGAAGTAGAGATAGTCTTTTGGGTTAAAGGAATCCTTTCAGGGAGTGCATTCCAGAGTGTGGGGACTACTCAGGAGAAGGCTCACTTGCAAGTATCACATCGTGTGATGTGAGAAGCTATGGTTAGGGAAACTCCTTGGGAGGACCTTGAAGGTGAGTAGCGGGAGATCTTGTTCTTCAAGTACTCTAGGCCATTTCCTTTAAGGGCCTTGAAGGTCAAACAGAGAGTTTTAAATTTGGCTCGTTATTGTAATAGTAGCCAGTGAAGTTTATGCAAAAATGGTGTGATGTGGTCACGTCACTTACAACCTTCTATTAGTCTTGCTGCAGCATTCTGAATCAATTGGAGCTGGTACAAACCCTTTGTAGTCAGACCAGTGTAGAGTGCATTACACTAACCCAGTCTTGATGTTATCATGGAATGCACAAATGAGACAAGGCTTGCCTTCTCAGTGTAAGGAGACAGGTTGCACAGTTGACACAAGTGATAGAAGCTGCTCTTGAAGGTTGCTTGGATATGAGAGATCAGAGTAAGTGTTGAATCTAGCTGTATTCCAAGGTTCCTGACTTGTGATTTGAGGGGGAGTTCATATTTCCCAAAACAGATTTTGATGTCAGGTATGTCCCCACTTATGTTAGGGACCCATAGAAGCTCAATAAGGATTCACTACAGTTTACAAGTCTATTGAACAAATCATAAAACATAGAACTCAAAATTACATCAATGAGTCTCAATAATCGAATAAAAAGTTTTCAATTTCTTCCTGAATACAATATAAGATGATTCAAGATGCACTCTAACAAGTAGAATATGCCAAAAATGAATAATAACAAAAGAATATAATGAATTAAAATATTTTTTAAAATGAACACTTTTCACACTTGGGGAGCAAAGTACCAGGGGTCATTGTAGCCGTATAGAGTGAACCAATAGAAAGTCTTTAAACACATCAATTAGCAACTCCAGAGTAAGGCTATAAATTACTTGGAATAGCAAACAGGTAGCCTTGAATAGTATTTGATTATATATAGGAAGCCAATGAAGTGATCACAAACAAGGAATAATCCTGTCAAGAGTTTTTAATCTGAAAATTAAGCGAGCAGATGTATTCTGAATAAGTGGTAGTTTAGACATCAACTTAGATGATAGTCCTAAATATAGAAGATTATAACAATGATCAGTATGGGAAAGAACGAGCACCTGAACAAGCAGAACAAAAGTTGACTGATTAAAATAAGATCTGATCAATCTGAACTAAGTTTAAAAAATGTTTTCTGCCACAGATGATTAAGCTGTGGTTCAATAGTTAGAGATGAATCCAAAATAAAACCAATATTCTGGATTTATGCTCCACAGGAAGAGATAAACCAGAAGATAAGACTATTGTGTCTGAAACAGTATTTTGGATTTATGAAACCATAATAGTTTGATTATATTTGTATTTAAACCAGGGCTTTTTTTGAGGGGGTACTGAGTACCGGCACCTTTTCCATTGTCTGCTAAAATTGACCCATGGACCCCAAGTTTTAATGAAAGAGCTCAGGCTCTACACACCAATTCTGCCTTATCACAGATTCTGTGACTTGTTGCAAGGGACCTAGCTATTGTGGGGTGGGTCCCTCAGCGATCACCTCACCCCTGAAGGGTTGCCTAGCATTTGAGTACTGGCACCTTTTTTGCTAGAAAAAATGCACTGATTTAAACATATTGTTGATACCCCAATTTTGAATATGATCCAGACAACACAATAGTCTTGAAGCAATTTGAGACAGATCATCACATGCTGGTGTTAAAAATATTGTCTGCATAAGAAAGCAATTATTTATTTTGCTATGCCCACATGGCTAACTGGGCAAAGTTAGGACTGCTGTTTAAGAGGTTCTACTTTCTTGTGTGCACTGGTAGTATATATCACTGGTGCTCACATCACTCCTGGCTCCACCCAGACTCTACTCCCGGATGTCCCTGGCACTAACCGCTGAGTGTCATGGCAGTCGGAGGGTATATCCAGGTAAGGGCATCTGAATATTTATTATTTATTATTATTTATAGTACATTTCTACCCCACATTTTCCCACACATGCAGGCACAATGTGGCTTACGTAGAATTAAGAAAAGAACAATGTACTATAATAAAACGCAGCCTCAACGTTCTGAGGGACACTGACGTCACTGAAGTCACTCACACACCGGTTCGTGGTTTTATGGTGGTGAAGCCACACAACATCTTCATGCCCCGCCCTCGCGTCACACGTGATGACGTCGAGGGCGGAACACCAAAACAAATTAATGCATGGGGAGAAGTAGGGAAACACGCTCCGCGTGTTTCCCTACTCCTCCCCTTCCAACAAATCCCAGCTGACGTGCAGATGAACCCGGCCCCTTTCGCCACATAGCCCCCCCCCTTCCACTTACCGCCCCACTCACAGTAGCACACGCTTAACCTCACCAACCACCCTCCCCCCCCCCCCCCGTCACCTCCCCTCCCCTTACGCGTATCTCCCTGGTGGTCTAGAGGTACCTGTTCGGTCGGGCCAGGAAAGAAAGAGCCCCCTCTTTCCTCCCGTAGCGGTGGCTTCCTTGCTGCATCGTGTGGGAGTCTGGCTCTCGGCATTTGAAAATGGCCGCCGAGACTTCAAGCTGCCTCGCGAGACTTCAACTCTCAGCGGCCATTTTGAAACGCCAAGAGCCGGACTCCCACACGATGCAAGCTACCACCACCGCTACGGGCAGGAAAGAGGGGGCTCTTTTTTTCCTGCCCCGACCGAACAGGTACCGTAAGGGGAGGGGAAGGGAGTCCCGTGCCCGCTAGCGCCCGTTTCATCGGCGCCAGAAACGGGCCATTTTACTAGTACAATATAATAAGAGATACGTTAAGAGACATTAAGCAAGTAAAGGGGCATATCAGAATCAGGGATAAGCAAGTGGAATTATTAATCGGTAAGACTATAGGGGGGGTAGGTTAATCCAAATAGGTAAGTTTTCAGCATCCTCTTCCCCATCCTGCCCACTTAAATCAATTTGACTATCGAGCCCACAGAGTGCAGCCTCTCTTCACAGTTCACCATTGACATCTAAATGAAGTAGGAAGGCAGTCATAGGCACTGACTTTTTTAACGATTAGGGGTGCTAAAAACACTATTTACCCTTCCCTAGACACAGTGAAGGAGATTGTTGAATATTGGGCAACCACTGCACCAACAGATCTGGCTCCTATGAAGGCAATCGCTCCATAGGTATCATTCACAATTCTCCAGAACTCTCAACAAATTTGTGTTTCATTTTTTTGAGCAAAGCAACCATCAAACTAATTTCCAATGCAGTTGAAAGCCAGTGTGAACCAGTTTTCTGATCTTGTTGAGAACGAATGTTCCAGTCCTCTGCGGCATAGTAACAGATACTGCACCTATCATTCCCTCTGTCACTGTCGAACAAGAGAGTTGCTGTTAGAGGTGTGCAGGCCAATAACGATAATTTTGTTTTGTGTACCATGTTGCATATGTGAATCTGATCTGGTGTAATTGGCTTTCCAAAAAATAATGTAGGATAATGGCAGATTGTTCCTCAGGAAATTCCTTTACTAGGGAGACAGCAGAATCAAAAGTTCTTGATACTGAAGCACCTTAGGCTGGTGAGATGTTATTTTCTTTTTTTTTCCCAGAAATTTTATTAAATTTTCATACAAAAACAAAATTGCAATGTAATGCAGAATGTACAAATACATAGACATATTGAGGGGCATAATCAAACACGAACGCCTATGTGTAAGAACGTCCATCTCTGAGAACGGGTCTGTGAAGGGGCGGGCCGAACTGTATTTTCGAAAAAAATGGACGTCCATCTTTTTTTTCGAAAATACATTGGATTAGGGTGTTTTTTGAGCTGGGCGTTTTTGTTTTTTAGCGATAATCGAAACCGAAGCGGCCCAGCTCAAAAATGACCAAATCCAAAGCATTTGGTCGTGGGAGGGGCCAGCATTTGTAGTGCACTGGTCCCCCTGAGATGCCTCTATGCCAGCCTCAAATGTCATACCTAGCTCCATGACAGCAGTATGCAGGTCCCCAGAGCAATTTTAGTTTAGTTGGTGCTGCGCGGGACCCATGCAGAGAGGAAAAATCGGAAGAAAAAAAAACAAGCAAGCAAGTGTAGTCAGGGACGTCCAAATTAAACCGATAGTAAAAGAATCAGCAACCTTCTGATTACAAGCTCAGGGCTCTAGCCAGTGCACCACGTTATTCAGTTGCTTAGACATCCTTCCCTTTCCATTAAGTCCCTCCAAGTTTCTGTCAGCCAATCTGGCTTACAAGTTGGAAAAAAAAGTGTTTAACGTTCGGTTTTTTTTTGGTGGGAGGGGGTTAGTGACCACTGGGGGAGTTTGGGGAGGTCATTTCCGGTTCCCTCCGGTGGTCATCTGGTCATTTAGGGCACTTTTTTGGGACCTGTTTGTGAAAAAAACGGGTCCAACAAAAGTGACCTAAATTCTCTCTAAAACCGCCTTTCTTTTTTCCATTATCGGCCGAGCACGCACATCTCTGCTTAGCCGATAACCACGCCTCAGTCCCGCCTTCACCACGCCTCCGACACGCCCCCATCAACTTTATTCGTTCCCGCAACAGAGTGCAGTTGGAAACGCCCACAATCGGCTTTCGATTATACCGATTTGGGCACCCCCGTGAGAAAGACGTCATTGTCCCGATTTAGGTCGGAATATAGGCGTTTTTCTCTTTCGATTATAAGCAGGATTGTGCATAGGGAGAAGTAAACTAATTTAGTACATATGAGTCCATTATTGTAGAGTGTGTATATAGTCTTTAAGAGGTGACCATATTAGGTTCTTCTTGTTGACGGTTCCTACTAGATGTGTGGATGTTATTTTCAGATTTAACACTGCATCCTGGAAATCATTCCCTACAACCGCATCTTGCAAACTGGGATTTTTGCCTGGTAGTGTGTTAGCAAAGTCTTGGTTCATGTTAAAGTTTCTTCAACCATTTTTGAGTGGTGAATGAGCTGGATATTATCATGGCCCCCACCAGTTAGTGGACAAAGCCACAGAGTGGACCAATGTTCCCTCTATTTTTTTTCAGGCTGTGCATGCAATAATCTATTTCCGTGCAAGAGTTTTGGCTATGGTTGCATTATATGTGGTTGTGCAATGTGTGCCTTATTAGCAAAGATATAAAATTGTATGATATGAATCTATATACAAATTATAGACTTCAACATTTTCATTGTCCATTCTTCATAAAATGAAATAATTCGCACACAGTATAAATTTTTAAAGCATATGAGTTCTAATGTGTAGTATTGTTCATTACTCAGTAGTCATTACCCAAATGAAATTAAAACAAGTACTGAAATTTTAAAGGTATAGTATCCTTTTTGTTACTTTGAATTTTTTTTCCAACGGCAAAGTCCTCTTGACTGGACTCAAAAGTTAGAACTTCATTCAATATCAGTCAGAGTCTCATAACTTGCAGGGCAGGCTGCATGCAGTACGCAAACAAAGTTAATTAGAAATTTTTTCCCTGCAATCTTTGCCAAAGGTCCAAACAGAAAATACTCTGTCCAAAACTATCATGCCTTCATCAAGTTGGTAACTCCTCATGTGCGTAAACATATCCAAAAGATGCAAATAATTTTGTAATTTCATTTTCAAGTTGTTCATGAGACTGAAGCCATACTCACATTCAGCACTGGATGCTAGGAATGTTCCTCCAGTATCCATCAACTTTGCCAGATCCTGGAACTGTTCACTCTCAAGTGCAAATGTTATCATGTCTGCAATACTACTACTGACCAATTTGCTTTTGATTTTTTCTCATATTGAAAACTTGAAGTCATTGTACTGGCTGACAATAAC
This sequence comes from Microcaecilia unicolor, assembly GCF_901765095.1. NCBI lineage: Eukaryota > Metazoa > Chordata > Amphibia > Gymnophiona > Siphonopidae > Microcaecilia > Microcaecilia unicolor. Next base: position 189,253,428 of record NC_044031.1, on the reverse strand, counting down.
TGTTTTCAGTAAGAAAATGTTAGTAGTGCAAACATAGCATATTGACCAGCTCTGTTCCAAAAGTGAAGTCGCACTTTGCAATTGTAGCAGTCAAATGTAGACCACTCATCAACCTCATTCTCTGGGTACTTCTCTGCTAAATGGGCACATAGAAGGTTTATGAATAAAATTATAAAAGCAGTATCCACTTGAATATTTTGTTGAATGCTAACATTGGTGCTGTTTACCACATGCAAAATGAAATGCTTCAATCAAACCACATTTTTGAAACAAAGTGGTTAGACCCCAATGCTCAGAAGTAAACACAAGTGCTAGAGGCCATAAGAACTGGACTAGCACCCATATTTACTAGTGCAGAATGCTTAGAGGTCCTTAATGTTGGAAATAATGAGCTTGCCCACCATCAATGCAAGTAGTATGTTAATGTAGTCAAAAGCATGCAAATGAGGGCCATCTCCTATTCCCTCTGATGCTCAGAGAACAGCACAGGGAAGAAGGGTGCCCATACCACTGCAAACCCTATGCCAGCTCAGAGCTGGTGTTAGGGTGTCTGAAGAAGTGGAAGACATATTTTTCAGCTTATTCTATTACTTGTTTTCATAGCGTAAGTAACAAAACAGAACTTGTGTAATACTGATCGCTTTTGGGCGGTATATACAAGGTGGTATATACAAAATTAACAAATAATTATTCAGATACAAAATATCTTTGACTGGAAGAGCTTACAGTCTGTTTGTATCTGTGGTGGCCAGAAATAAGTATTTCAACCATTGCTTCTGTGCTCCAACGGAATGCTTTCCTCCTCAGAGCAGGCTCCTGCTCCCTAGTTTGGGCATGTGCTCAGGAGCTTTGCTTAATGCACAACTGTTGAGCGCATGCACCAGGCACAATCCTCCCCCTGAACTCCCCAGTGCTCAACACTAACCTGATCTGAACATGTATACCTTGGAGGAAAGGAGAAACAGGGGTGAAATGATACAGACGTTCAAATATTTGAAAGGTAACCCGCAAATGAACCTTTTTTCGGAGACGGGAAGGCGGTATAACTAGAGGACATAAATTGAGGTTGAAGGGAGGCAGACTCAGGACTAATATCAGGAAGTATTTTTCACGGAAAGGGTGGTGGATATGTGGAATGCCCTTCCACGGGAGGTGGTGGAGATGAAAACGGTAATGGAATTCAAACATGCGTGGGATAAACACAAAGGAATCCGGTTTAGAAGGAATGGTTCCATGGAATCTTAGCGGAGATTGAGTGGCGACGCCGATAATTGGGGAAACAAAACGGGAGCTGGGCAGACTTGTACAGTCTACGCCCTGATCATGACTGAATAGATAGGGATGGGCTGGAGTGTAAATTTTAAGGGGCTTCGAAGTTAGCTTCAGAACTTAGTACAAGAACAGTTTTGGGACTTCTATGCTCTGTGTCCTGAGAAAGGCAAGTACAAATCAAACTCGGGTATACATATAAAGTAACACATACCATGTAAAATGAGCTAACTTGTTGAGCAGTCTAGATGAACCATACAGGTCTTATCTGCCGTCATTTACTATGTTACTATTGGGCTAATTTTGAAAGAGAAGGACGTCCATCTTTCGACATAAATCGGAAGATGGATGTCCTTCTCCCAGGGACATCCAAATTGGTATAATCGAAACCCGATTTAGGATGTCTCCAACTACACTCCGTCGTAAGGACGGCCAAAGTTCAAGGGGGCGTGTCGGAGGCATAGCGAAGGCGGGACTTTGGCATGCCTAACACTTGGACGTCCTTGACCCATAATCGAAAAAAGCAAGGACGTCCCTGACAAGCACTTGGACGTTTTCACTCGGACCTGTTTTTATTATGACTAAGGCACAAAAAGGTGCCCAAAATGACCAGATGACCACCGGAGAGAATTAGGGATGACCTCCCATTACTCCCCCAGTGGTCACTAACCCCCTCCCACCCTCAAAAAATATGTTTAAAAATATTGATTGCCAGTCTCTGTGCCAGCCTCAGACATCATACTCAGGTCCATGATAGCGCATGCAGGTTCTGGAGAAGTTTTAGTGGGTACTGCAGTGCACTTCAGACAGGTGGACCCAGGCCCATCCCCCCCTACTTGTTACATAATTGTGGAGGAAACAGCGAGCCCTCCAAAACCCACCACAAACCCACTGTACCCATATATACAGTAGGTGCCCCTTTCACCCATACAGGCTGTGGTAGTGGTTTACAGTTGTGGAGAGTGGGTTTTGGGGGGCTCAGCACACAAGGTAAGGAAGCTATGTACCTGGGAGCAATTTATGAAGTCCACTGCAGTGCCTCCTATGGTGCTTGGTTGGTGTTCTGGCATGTCACGGGGACCAGTGCACTACAAATGCTGGCTCCTCCCACACCCAATTGGCTTGCATTAGGACGTTTTTGATATAGACGTCTCTGGTTTCGAAAATCGCTGAAAGTCAGAAACATCCATGTCTAGGGACGTCCAAACTTAAGGATTTGGATGTCCCTGACAGTATTTTCAAAATGAAAGATGGACTTCCATCTTGTTTCGAAAATATGAGTTTCCCCGCCCCTGGATTTCTCCATTTTGCAAGGACATCCAAATCGCAACTTGGGAGGTCCCTTTCGAAAATGCCCCTCCACGTTATTAACAGCATGCCTATATTTGCATACCATTAGCATTGAGCATTAGGAAGTTGGATTGCTATGCTGTCCTAGTGCTATTTTGAACGTTGGCTCCTTAGTACAGCCAGCTCTGACAAAACATAATTTAGAACTTCAAATGACAATTATATTTCAGTGAGTTTAGCTTCTTGTAAAAATATCCTTTGCATTTTGTTCATATGTTTTTCGGTGGTAGCTTGGGTTACATTCAGGTACACTGGGTATTTCTCTGTCTCACGAGGGCTCACAATCTACTAGGTTTCTACCTGAGGCAATGGAGGGTTAAGTGACTTGTGCAAGATCACAAGGAGCTGCAGTGGGATTTGAACCAGGTACCTCTGGCTGTCAAGATTGGTGTGCTAATCACTAGGCCACTCCTCCATGCTCCACTACTACATTCAGTTCAATAAATATGCAGAAATCGGATCACTATCTTTCCTTTGTTCAAAATATTTTAAGAGAAGTTCCTAGTTTGGAATGATTGCTTGAATGCAAAATACCTAGACAACCAACAGACTGAAAGCAACATATTCACATTCTGAGGCATTTACAATCTCTTCAAATTTGCATTTATTTAACTAAGAGTGATAGAAGGCTTCTGTATACATTTCTCATTATAGTTTCAATATCTCTACTCAACATTACTTCTTTCCATGCGTCACATATCACTAACTCTTCTCAATGTGCAATGCAGTGTTGTTGGATTAAAGGGTAAAGGGTCATGGATTTGATACACTGCCTTTCTGAGGCTACAAACAAAGTGGTTTATATACATTACAAGCAGGAGGAGGAGGTGGTAACAGCGGTTAGCGTATCTGGGTTTAAAAAAGGTTTGGACAAATTCCTGGAGGAAACGTCCATAGTCTGCTATTGAGACAGACATGGGAAGCAACTGCTTGTCCTGGAATTTGTAGTATGGAGTGTTACCACGACTTGGGTTTTTGCCAGGTACTTGTGACCTGGCTTGGACACTGTTTGGAAAACAGGATACTGGGCTAGATGGACCATTGGTTATGTTAAATGTGCAATGTCACACTTCAAATGCATTGCAACACTATTCAGCATACCTAGCATCATCAGATGGAAACATTACCATTTTCATTAGATCAATCTGGTGGTTTTTTTTTTAAACATCTTTGACTGCACAGACTATGGCACTCATTTTCGAAGCATATGAACATCTCAATAGGTGTCCACGTGCTTGAATCATCCAAATCCCAATTTTACAAAGGCAGAATTGGGATGTCCAATACTGCAGTACATCCAAATGGCAAGGCAGCATGTTCTGGGGGTATTTTAGGCAGAACTACAGGCCACTAAGACTTACTTCTGTGGTAAGTAAATTAATGGAAACACTTTTAAAACAGAGAATGGTAAAGTTTTTGAAATCCAACCACAGAAAGGTGGTATATCAAGTCCCACCCCCTTTCCTCCTTTCCCCTTACAAGGCCTGAGGCAATACGGTTTCATTAGAGGCAGGTCTTGTCAAACAAATCCGATCAATTTCTTAGACTGCGTGACCAGAGAACTGGATCAAGGGAGAGCGCTAGATGCGGTGTATTTAGATTTTAGCAAAGCCTTTGACACAGTTCCTCATAGTCGACTAATAAATAAACTGAGTACACTTGGTATAGGCCCTAAAGTGACTGACTGGGTTAGGAACTAGTTGAATGGAAGGCGACAGAAGGTAGTGATAAATTGAGCTCACTCTGAGGAAAAGGATGTTACCAATAGTGTGCCAAAAGGTTTGATTTTTGGCCGGTCCTTTTTAACATTTTTGTAACCAATAAGGTTTGCCTATTTCCAGATGATACCAAAATCTGCAATAGGGTAGATACCCCTGATGGTGTGGATAACATGTGAAAGGACGTAATGAAACTTGAAGAATGGTCCACAATTTGGCAGCTAAGATGTAATGATCAAAAAATTCAAGGTCATACCATTTGGGCTGCAAAAACCCCCAGAAAACAGTACATTTTAGGAGATGAAGAACTTTTGTGCATGAAAGAAGAGCAGGACTTGGGTGTAACCATATGTGATGATCTTAAGGTGGCCAAACAAGTAGAAAAGGCAATGGCAAAAGCTAGAATGATGCTTGGGTGCCTAGGGAGAGGAATGGCCAGTAGGAAAAAGGAGGCGATAATGCCCTCGTATAAGAGTCTGGTGAGACCTCATTTAGAATATTCTATACAATTCTGGAGAACGCAACTTCAAAGAGATAAAAACAGAATGGAGTTGGCACAGAGGGTGGCTACTAAAATGACCAGTTGTTTTTGTCATAAAGCATATTGGGATAGACTTGAAAATCTCAATATATATACTTTGGAAGAAAGGCCGGAGAGGAAAGATATAATAGAAACGTTTAAATACCTATGTGGCATACACAGGAGGTGAGTCTCTTTGAATTTGAAAGGAAGCTCTGGAATGACGGGATAGATTCAATTGAAAGGAAGCTCTAGAATGAGGGGACAGACTCAGAAGTAACCTGAGAAAATACTTCTTTATAGAAAGGGTTATGAGTTTGTGAAATGGCCTTCAGGTGGAGGTGGAGGAGATGAAAACTGTGTCTGAGTTCAAGAATGTTGGGGATAAGTGTATAGGATGTCTAAGGGAGTGAAAGACATAGATGGCATAGATGAGCAGACTGGATAGGCCAGAAATCTGGATGTCCAACAGCGATTACCAAAGGGGAAGAAACATCCATATCTAAAAAGAAGGACGTCCTTATTTAGATCTGTTTCAGGAACATCCAGGTTACAGAAAGGTGCACTGATTGAGCTGCTGTCCACTAAAGGAATTAAGGCATAAAACTTCCTTAATCTCCAGTGGTTACTGTCCATTTCCTTCTCCCCTGTAAGTGAAACTGGAAGGGAATAACAGGCTGTATGACAGCTTCAGATATTATGGGCATTCTTAACAGAACAGAAAGCATGTCTGAGGAGTAGCCTATTGGTTACTGCAGTGGGCTGTAAACCAATGGACCAAGATTCAAATCCCACTTTAACTCTTTTTTTTTGTGAGCCCTCCAGAAACAGAAAAATACCTAATGTACCTAAATATATAAAGACACCTGCAAGTCTGAAGGTTATTGAAGTGGTGTACATTCAACTACAATAGGTATTTTTCTGTTTCTGGAGGGCTCACAACTACAAAAAAAAAACAAAAAAAAGAGTTAAAACAGGATTTGAACCTGGGTCCCTTGGTTTACAGTCCACTGTACTAACCACTGGGCTCTGCGTGACCATTTTCTAAGAATGCTGCTATACAGAACTCCATGACCCTTGTTTTCCCCTGTTGAAAATTTTTCAGTTTGTAAAATGGATGTACATGCTGAATGTTTCCAATATACAGATGTCCATCTCACGTATTTTCAAACAGACTGTATCCTATTCAAAATGCATGCGAGATGGATGTCCGTTTGGGACTTTCTGACTTGGACATCCCTATTCTGACTTGGACGTCGTTTTGAAAATGCCCCTTCACAGCATCAGCGTCACATCCTTGCAGCTTTAAAATTCCAAGGATCAGGCACAGCAAACAGGAGGAACCTCTACGTGAACAGTATAAGCGCAAAGGAGTAGAGGCTGGCCGAAGGACTATCCAACACAGAAGATGGTGCTTTAAAAGATGCTTCATTTGCTGCTTGGACACAAAGGACCCAACACGGTCCGTGTTTCGGCATCACAGGATGCCTGCCTCAGGAGTCACAATAGTGTTCAGATTGTATGGAATACAGACACTGAGCAACCAAAATAGCCACAAGGCAATCCGCTTAGAAAATAATGCTGACCAAACAGCACTGCTAAAGAGAGTTTGCGTTGGGTCCTTTGCGTCCAAGCAGCAAATAAAGCATCTTTTTTTAAATCATTTATTTATAATTTTTCATTTTACAAGGGTCACTTGCAAACAGTAATACAGAGATGACTGTACAATAATACAATATTAAAATAAAACAATCTCAACTAGATAAATGGATTATATACAATCTTTTTCTTTCTTGGACCACAAAATAAATAGGGAGAGTGAAACAAGACAAGGAGATCAATTAAGCAACAGTAAACAAAGAAAATGTGGTATTACCCTGATTATCCCCATTTATTATTTATCTAAATCATTATTCCACATTGATCGTCTGGTTGGCTTCTTCAAACCCAAGACGGTGTATAGTCAATTAATTTTGTTGGAAACATACTTATTGTCCAATATTAGTGGAAATAATACACCTGATTTCATTTTTTTCTCTTTTAAAACCAGAAATTATTTAACAATACAAACACTTGAGTCTCTAATCCAATTCCCACTGCTTAAGGTAATCCCAGTTTCACAGGCTTCACTCCTTTGAATTAATGTACTAAGTGGAATCATTTCACAGGAAAAAAACTTTAGGAGTCATACCCGGAACTCCGGGAAAACAACAATAAATAAAGCATCTTTTAACGCACCATCTTCTGTGTTGGATTGTCCTTCGGCCAGCTTTAAAATTCCACCAGACATTTTATATTCCAATGCATTGATATGTCTGAACTGTAGTACAGTGTAAGATATTAGGTACCTGATATGTCTGTACTTTCATCAACAGTTAAAGTATGAAACATTGATGATCTGATTTCATCCATGATATCCTTTTGTACAACAATGTTAATGATTTCCAAGAACTCATATGCTCATAGTTTTTGCTTCTCCAGCTATTAGGTAGTTGAACATATTTTCCATTGTGATTATTTATATCCTTAACTGAAAAGGGTTTTAGTTCTCAGATGCATTACACCATCAAAACCCTTCATTGCCCCAGGTACAAATAAGTACCTGTATATAATATGTAAGCCGCATTGAGCCTGCTATGAGTGGAAAGCGCGGGGTACAAATTTAAGAAAAAATAAAAATAAAAAAAATAAAGATGTGATTTACTTGAGAGATGATCATAACACAAACTCTGGATGGAAGGGTAATGAATATAACTGGTGCACAAGAAAATAGAAAACTTTTCTGCACTATCACAGTGAACAGTGCAGATAAGACATGACCTGTGTTGGGTCTACGTTGCTGGTGCTTTTAATAAATGATACTTCTTGAGAATCATCCCAATGAATGGTTGTTATTGGTCCATGTTTTTCGAGGCAATCTTCTTGAAATATGACTTAATAGAACCCTGAATATTCAACTTTTCAGATGTACCAGGTTCTAAATATCCAAATTAATTCTCCCTCTTGCTTCTTTCAAAGATATCCAACATTTTTTTTTAAATATTTATATCATTTTCCTTTAGTTGTAGCCTCAGCGGTGCTCATCACCTATTAGTTTACAATGGCAATGGAATTAGCACCCACCTCCTCATCAGCTTTTCTCAAAGCTATATTCTCTATGATTTATTTTTCCTTTTAGATCATTTTCTTAAGCTTAATTATGTTTAGTACTTATCTTTTACGATAGTCAGACTGGGGGTTTAGGTTGTTATTTGGTGTCATCCTCTACGCCTACTGTACTGCTTCATTGTGCTGCAGAGGCTCCTTCCTGCATTATTTTTTGACCCCCTTACTTGAGAGATGATCCTTCAATAAATCTAGGTTTCATAGTCCCTCCCAGACCTTTCCCATAAAAAAATCCTCCAGGAATCTTGGCATCTTGGCAATACACACAAATTACTTAAATACATGTATATCATGAAATGCAGCAGTCATTCTGTTCGATGTCAGTGTAGCCATTTCAATCATTACATCCAACCATTCTTACTTAAACAAATTCACAGTTCACTTACTCTTAAGATTAAATAATGCCATTTTGAATTAAACCAGTTATAAGTTATTCTGCTATATTACTGTATTGTATTGTATTGTGACATTTATACCCCGTGCTTTCCCACTTATTAGCAGGTTCAATGCGGCTTACAAATATAACAGGTTTACAAGAATACAAAATGGATAAAACAGCAGAATATAGTATTCAGGGGGTGAAATTGCAATAAATACAAATATATGTAACATCATGAGAATTGTAACAAATGTTTGTGCTGTTTTAAATTTTCTATGCTGTGCACAGTTCATTCAGTCCATTAAAGCTAGTACTTCCATTGCTGGCCCACAGCAGTCCTGACAACCAATAGGAAGGAAGAAGCTGTCTGCATTTTATTTCCAGCTGTCATCTCATTTGATAGACAGTTTGGAGCCAATCTTTAGTTGTGGCCTTTCTGTGAACCTGTTGGGTTCTGTCCCTGCACCCGTTTGGAAGTCACATATTCACACTAGAAGTTTCCAGAGAGGGTAGAAGCCTCTGAAAATTGAGGAAACAATAGGAGGGTTTATGATAATTTGGGAAAGGGTCTGGTGGCAGCAGTTATCTCCCCCCTATGTGTTATAAGTTCTCTCTTTGCCTGCCATATTTGTCTTGGGTTCCATCTCCATCTCCCACCTTTGACCCATGCTGAGGGAGACCCCTCCTGTCCAACCTGATGCAGAAATCCTGAATGTAGAATCAGCCTGTCATATTCCCACAAGTTGGCGCTACAAGGCACTTGCTAAAGGAGCAAAGATTCAATGACCAAGGGACAAGTAACATATCCAAAACCCAGTTGCTGGCTTGTTTTAGTTTGGAAGGAACAGGGAAACTTTCATCCCTATGTAGTCCAGGGAAGGAGAGTGGTTTCATTCAAGGAATCTGTGGTGTCATCCTGGCAGCCTGTACTTCTAACCATAGCAGACAGAAGGAGGAAAGGTCTGTTTAACATCTGGAAACCACCTTGCTGAAGAGCCACAGTGTCTATCACCTAGATACCAAGGAGTCTGTAAGTGATTATTAACTAATTTACTTTGATAACAGTAACATCTGCTTAAGTTGTAACAGCAAATGAACTGCAAGCCAAGCCAACAGCCCTCACCACACCAGTGAGTGGTTTGAGTAAGAAGAAGAATAAGGAGAAGCTATTTGCAATTTCTGTGTTTATTGGAGGAGAAGAGGAGTGTGGTAGCCGTGTTAGTCCACTCTTAAGGTTATCAATAGAAATCAAACAAAATAAAACATGGAAAAGAAAATAAGATGATACCTTTTTTATTTTTCTGATCTGACGAAGAAGGGCAACCTTCGAAAGCTAATCAAGAAATGTATTAAGTTATGTCCAATAAAAAGGTATCATCTTATTTTCTTTTCCATGTTTTATTTGTTTGATTTCTACTTGATACCTTGGAGGAGAAGAGAAAGCTATTGTATATAGCTAGCCATCTGTGTTGAAGTGCTGGAAGCTGTACCCTCATCAATTGAAGGACAGTAAAAGTTCTGGTTTTCAGCAAAAAAAAAAAAAAAAATTGATGTGGTCTCCATCATTGTGCAAAGGTGTGAAGTCTGATGCAGAGCTTGCTCGGCCTGACAGGATGTTCCTGAGCCTGGCCCCAGGCCCAACAAATAAATTATTTGTATGCTCTCCATACCGCCAACCCAGGCAGTGACCAGGTAGTTGCTTAGACCACATCAAAGTGGAGGTTACACGCACATATAATCACAATTTTCACATGAAAAAGATATTGATACAATCATGGGGTTTTTCCTTGCAAAAATTTCTCTAAATAAAAATTACATCAATAAAAACAGTGAACAGTGTACACAACAAAAAAAATGATATAAATAAAAAAATATAGATACAAAAGTATGTAAATCCAAAAAAGATCAATGGATATGCTCACCAGACAAACAGGTAGTATTATGATTAAAATAAAACTTATATAAGCAAAGCCAGCAATCCACCTATAAATAGTAGAGACATAACAAAATTAAAATATGCCCATTAACAAAGAATTAAAATTAATTCTTTATGCTTAATAAAAGCATGCTATACTGCCCTTTTTGTTGGGTAGGTCAGGATGGTATTAATAGCAACATCTACTATAATAAACTCAACCCTCACGTTCTGAGGACACTGACGTCAGTGAAGCCAGCCCTGACTTCCTTCAAAAGGTTCAAGGTTCGTGGTGGTGAAGCCACCAAAATCTCTCCGGGGCCCTGCCCTCGAGGGCGGAGCAATGGCAGAACAATGAAGGGGTTGGCAGGGAGGAGCAGGGAGGCGGGGGGGGGGGGAAATCGCTCCGGGCCCCGCCCTCGCGTCAAACGTCATGACGGTGGGGGCGGAGCAATGGCAGAACAACGAAAGGGATGGCCAGGGAGGGGGGGGTGTTAGCGACGAAAACCTTGCTAGCGCCCGTTTCATTTGCTCTGAAACGGGCCTCTTTTACTAGTAGCTAATAATATCACCTTACTAGTGCAAAAAACAAGCAAAAGGATTACAGATCTACTAATGACACAGGTGAACAAAGGATTCCTAAAACATACATAAATATAACATAGGATGGTGGATTGGCAATCTAACTTAAAGCCAACGTATATATTAAGTCACTAAAAATTGAGGCTAATTTTTCTTTAATAAAACATTGAAGAATGAAAAAATGAAAATGTTGCTAAGATCCCAATCAGTGATGGCAGAACTTATGACTAGAAATGTACTTTAACATATTCCATCTAAACTAATTCCTTAAATATTATGGTATCGCTATTAATAACACTACCAGCTTAAAAACCAATGGCAGGAGGAGAATTGACATATAAAAATGTTATCTTACAAATATTATTTGGAAGGGATTAAAAAGGAGAGGTGCTATTATAAAGAACTGCAGCGTACACCAAACACAGAGCATTATTTCCCAATTAGGGCACCTCTGAGTCAGAGGCTCCGATTGTTTGTAAGAATTATGATATCATAAGATACATCCAATAACTTATCCTCCGTTGACATCAGCCATCTTTGATTTAGCAAAGTACAAACCACATCTGAAGCATGCACAGATTAAGAGAGAATTCTCCCCTCACAGCTTGATGAACAAGTGCCCTACTCCAACGCTGCAATATGTCAGCTCTGCAAGTCTCTTAGTGAAGTTCAAACACAAAGTTTACCATTCAGGTGTGTTTGAGTGTTTTTGACTGACAGTGACTGTCTGGGGGGTGTGAAATTGAGCATTATTGGAATTTGGAAAGCAGAGCTTTATGTTTCTATGAGGTTTGCCACGTATGCTCCATTAGAGAGCTATATATTCTTTATTTATTGTTACATTTGTATCCCACCTTTTCCCACTTATTGGTAGGCTCAAAGTGGCTTACATAGTTCCGGAGAGGAGGTTACAGACTCCGGTGTGAACAAATACAGTATAGGGATACTATTACAGTGACAAGTACAGTAAAGAAGTATCAGTAAATAGGTTGGGATGATTCAGACAAAATGTTAGGGTTTGATCATGCGTCGGGGTAGAAAACTGTCCTTTTTCCGATTAAAATGCCATATTTCATTCAGTATTTATGTCAGATATATATGCATTCACAAGCACACAGCTTAGAGGGAACACCAGACTGGACCCTCAAAAATGGTCTCTCAATGACTCTGTAGTTCAAAGCATATTCAACCAGTGGGATATGCCAGTCATTGATTTATTGCCCTTCAGTGGAACAAGAAATGTCAACCAGGAGACCAACCAGACTACTACTACTACTACTATTTAGCATTTCTATAGCGCTACAAAGCATACGCAGTGCTGCACAAACATAGAAGAAAGACAGTCCCTGCTCAAAGAGCTTACAATCTAATAGACACAGGTAAACTCACTAAACTCACAATTTCTTGGAGCCACAGTCTACTTATATGTTTCTTTCCCATTCCTCTTATCTCCATGGTCATTCAAAAGATGTTACACGACAAAGCTCAAGTAATTCTACCTACTCTGTTTTGACCACATCTTCTTCAGACATCCTGGAGGAGAAATTTAGAAGACAGTAGAATTGTTCTACCCAGTACACACATCTTTTCTGTATGGAGTTTAGCCCCATCTGCTGAGCAAATGGGTGTACTGCCATTTGACTTAGAGCTGTAAATAGCTCAGAAATTCTCAGAGAAAAGTTTGTTATTGAATGTATCCTTCTGCTTCATGCAGCTCTCCAACTTCTTCTTTTATTATTTTTTTATTTACTGTAAGTCAGGATAAGTGAGATTGAGTGGAATATAAATGTTTTAAATAAATAAATATTTGATTTGAAAGTAGTAAGTTTTCTTTCCAGGAATTATCATGGAATTCTTTTATGTTCCACTTATATTTTCTAGTATTTGCTCATACTGTCTTGAGCTGAGAAAGGAGGTTTTAACCTCAAGAAGCTAGTCAAAACAATGCATGAAGATAATCCAAAAAAAGGTCTCTCTATATTCTTTTTGTTTTATTTTTATTTAATAACTTATCTGGCCAATATTCAGCCAGCAGCGGTCAGTGGTTTGGGGTTTTTTTTTTTTTAATGCTGACTGCCACTGGCTAGATTAACCCTGGATTTTCAGTGCTAGGTCATGTCCAGGTACCGGCACTGAATATTGGGGCTGATGCAGCTGGCTTTCAGAGTTTATGCAGGTTCCGGCCAATATTCAGCCGGGACCCACATAAGTCAGTTATGCTGGCCCCAGCTGAATATGGTTGGGATCTGCATAACAAGATTTACTTTTAAGTGGCCCCGATCCCCTTCCCAGCCCCAAAAAGAGCTCCCTCATTCCTCCCCAGCTGTGATAGTCAAACCCCTACTTTCCTCCACAATGGCCCTCCCAACTCCCCTCCAGATCCAGATAACCCCTCCACCCACCACCCCGGACTACCTGATAGCCTGAGTGGTCCTGGTGGCTGTGATATCATGCGGCAACTTGCAGCATTGTGTAGTATCATGAGGACTACTGCAAGAGGTCAAAATGTAACTACTAGAAGCAAAACGAGTTCCTGATTTAGCTATATCCCACAGATAAATTTCAGAAGAAAATTTTTGCATATTGCCATGGCTGAAATTTCACACATTCTCAGCTGCAGTAACATGTGAAAACTTACTTTGAAAGACCTATTTCACATAGTAGTAGCAGACCTTAAGGGAACTCATGGAGACCCCACTGTTATATGTTAAAATGGCACTACCTGACTCTTAGCTTTTCTCTCAGAATAATACTGCTAAGGGTCAGGCTGCCACGTGAGCATTTTTGCACATCTAATGGTGTTTTTGTGCTGTTTAATTACAACTTTTGTGATAAGAAAATCCATTTATCTAAACATTATAAAGCCTAAATATGAGAGATCACATGATGCTTTCTTTGCTTGAAACAAATTGGATCTATTGCACTCTGGAGGTCCCCTGCTCCTGTCCTTTTTGGACTCATACTGGTGCTGAGTTCTCGAGTATTGGTGTGTGGCAGCTCTAAGGACCACTTTGTACGTAAGTCTGGCTTGAACATGTCCACTAAACAAATGAAAAAGGATAAAGACAGGACCCGTAGTGCTGAGGAAAAGATGGCAAAGTCCTCAGGGCCTACACAGCATGAATTTACTGAGGCTCAGTTGGGGCAGTTAACGGTGGCAGTCACTAGCATGTTGGAGCTGTGTCTGAAGAAATTGCTGGGGCAACTCCAGCAGGTAGAAACCCTGCTTGTGGAAACTCATTGGCGAACCGGAGATTTAGAGCGGTGGTTACAGTTAATACAGAGGTGGCAGTCAGGGACCACAAGCTCCAGGAACAGGCCGCAAAACTTGATGACCTTGAGAATAGGTTGCGTAGAAATAATGTGTGACTTGTCAGATTACCTGAGATTTTGGCAGAGGTCCGGCTTCCTCAGTTGCTTGAGTAGTTGCTGTCTGATTGCATACCCTTATTGGGAGGCAGGGAACCCCATTGCATTGAACGAGCCTATCAGCTGGGGCATCTGGAGGCTGGCAGGAACAGATCTCGTACTGTATTTGCGAAGATCTTGAACTACATGCATAAGGTCTGACTCCTCCTGCGATCTTACAAATTACATGGAGAGAAGCTTGTTTATGAAAGTGTCCCTATTCTGCTTTTCTAGGATTATTCCCCAGCTCAGCTAGAACGGAGACGACAGTTCAAACTCTTATGTAATCTTCTGCATGATCATAAGATCCAATTTTTATTTTTATATCCTGCATTTCTAAAGGTCTATGCGGAGGAACGATGGAAGACCGTTGAGTCCCTTCAAACTGCACAGGATTTCAACTCTCTCCCGGAGGTGTCAGTGGCTATCAGTACCACTGACCTGGGTTGAGACAGTGGTTTATTGTTGCTACCATGAATTTTCTATATACTAGTTTGCATGTTACCATTTGGTTTCCAGAACTAGTTCTTTGAGCTGTTACTTCTTAATGCACTTGCTTCTTTACAGGTTTGGGGGTAGGGGCTTCTCACACACAGAGTGATCTCGGAACTCCTAACATTCAGTATGTGGGGATAATCTTTGGGTGATTCCAAAGAGTTACTGGGATGGAGAGGCGGGTGGTGACTGGGGAGAGGGGCTGGGTGGGGGTTGTTGTTGAGAAGCTGTGTGGGTATGGGACATTTGGGGAAGAGTTGAGCACTTTTATGCTGTAGCTGTAGGTACTTGGGATCGCTATTTGAGGATTAGATTCACATTCAGTTAGGCTGCATTTGTAGCTTTTGTTTCCAGACAAGGATGGGCATCTGGGAACATATGACTTATAGAGTTGATTTAGCATCCTTCTTTGCTTGGGGTCCCTGAGAGCAGCTTTTAATAGTAATGTTCGACTTATCTCCTGGAACGTGGGATAATGTCGCCTATAAAACATACAAACATTTTAGGAGCTGGAAATCGTTGCCAGAGAATGTAGTAAAAGCAGTTAGCTTAGCGGGGTTTAAAAAAGGTTTGGATGGCTTCCTAAAGGAAAGGTCCATAGACCATTATTAAAATGGACTTGGAGAAAATTCACTGTTTATTTCTAGGATAAGCAGCAAAAAATGTATTGTAATTTTTTTGGATCTTGCCAAGTACTTGTGACATGGACTTGCCACTGTTAGAAACAGGATGCTGGGCTTGATGGACCTTCCAAGGCCGGTCTTAGGCCGAGGCGACCAAGGCGGCTGCATAGTACCTCGCACTTAAGGGGGCCCCGTGCGGCGTGCCTCAGTCAGCCTTCTCCGCTCCATCCCTGCGCTCCGGTATTTAAATTTACCTCACTCTGATGTCACAGCAGCTGCACAGCATCAGTGAAAGCGCTGCCCAACGTCTCTAACCTTCCCTTCACTCGTTCGTTCCCTCTCAGTGTCCTGCCCTCGAGGAAATGATGTCAGAAGAAGGCGGGGCACTGAGGGAACGAACGAGCGAAGGGAAGGCTGGTGGAGAGACGTCAGACATCGCTTTCACTGACGCTGCACAGCTGCTGCAATGGATGTAAATATAAATACTAGAAGATTTGAACAGAGAAGAGGGCGAGCAGGTGGACATGGGAGCGGGAGGGATGGGGAGAGAGGAGCATTGATCGATGGACATGGATGGGAGGGCAGGGCCCAGGGAGAGAGGATTAATTGCTGGACATGGAGGGGAGGGAGGAGAATTGCTGGATATGAATAGATGGAGGGGGCAGGGGAGAGAGGAGCATCGATGGACATGGATGGGAGGGCAGGGCCCAGGGAGAGAGGAGAAATTGCTGGACTTGGAGGGGAGAGAGGAGAATTGCTGGATATGGATGGATGGAGGAGGGAAGGGGAGGGAGGAGCATCGATGGACAAGGATGGACATGGATGGGAGGACAGGGCCCAGGGAGAGAGGAGAAATTGCTGGACATGGAGGGGAGGGCAGGGGAGAGAGGAGAAATGTTGGGCAGGACTGGAGGGAAGGAAAGACAAAGGAAGGAGATGCACACAGGGCCGCCGAGAGACTGGGCCAGGCGCAGGACAAGGCCACCCCCGGGGCCCCCCCACCCCACCCCACCCGAGGTCGCCGGGCCCTCTCTCCACCCCAAGCCCTCTGCACTGACCTTAAGCGCCTCACCTTCGAAAGCGCAGCAAGCAACGGCAGACCACTCCTTCCTTCCATGTCCCGCCCTCGCGGAAGTTACGTCAGGCAAGGGTGGGACACGGAAGAAAGGAGTGGTCTGCCGCTGCTTGCTGTGCTTTCGAAGGTGGTGCACTTAAGTTAAATGCCAGGGAGTGACAGCGGGCGGGCCGGACTGTGGCGGCGGCACCGGGCCCCCCCCTGGAGGCCCGGGCCTGGGGAATTTTGTCCCCCCTGACCCCCCCTCTCAGCAGCCCTGGATGCAAATGGATGGAGGGGAAGGGAGAGAGGAGAAATGCTGGACATGGATGTAGGGAGGGGGAGGAAAGTCATGCACATGGATGGAGGGGAGTGAGGAGAAAATGCTGGATATGGATGGAGGGTAAATTGTTGAATTTAAGGGCTGGATCGGAACACTTTGAAGGCAGATGCTGAAACTGGAGAAAGGATAGGGACAGGGCTACAGATGGTAGACAGGACACATAAGGACACAGGAGGATGGTGGACATGGTGAGAGAAAAAATATCAAATGGAAAGAAGACACTGCATAAAACAGAAGACACTGGGACCAAAGTGAATAGAAAAACCAAAAAGTATTTTATTCAGAATTTATTAATTGGAATATGTCAGCTTTTGGAAATGTGCATCTGTGATATTTTGCATGTAAGTTTCAATTTTTCTAGTATCGCTGCATGCTGAGTCTGACTTCTTGAGGTAACTTTCCAGTTCAGTATTTTGCCTTCATATCTGTTGTGTCATGTGTTTTTCATGTGTGATCAAGGTGTAGTATTCTGCTTGCGTGTAGTATTTGCAGCCCTTTTTGTTTTGTTTTTTTTCACGAGGTAGTGTATTAGTGTTTTAGAGCCTGGTGTAATTACAGTTCTGCCTTTCCACGCATAAGGTTGTAGCTCGTCCTGTCCTTAGAATTAGTGCTGTTTTGGTTTGGTAAGGTTATGAGTGTGTTTTTTCACAAGTTTGTGTTTGTAGTGGATAGATTGTGTGTCTGCACCTCTGACCCCCCCCCCCCCCCCCCCCCCCCCCCCCCGGGGTTATGAGAATTAGATCTACTAATTGTAGTGGACTTGAACTGAATAATTTATGTGGAGGGGGTGGGTTCATGATAGCATTGTGCATAGGCGCCCGGTATAAGAGGCTTGGACAGGCTAAGCCTCCCCGCTGTGCTCAGAGAGGTTTAAATTGTTGATTTACCTCCATCCTCACAGCAGGAGCTGCAGTGAAAGCCCTCTAGCCTTGTGTAACCAATTGTAGAAATTGGTTTATGGTTTGTTTACCGTACTGCTGGGAGAGCGGGGGGGGGGGTGTCCTGGGTTTGCCAGGGAGATATTTAACGAGGATGACTTCCTGACCTGCACTGAGGACAGATAGCAGCAGAATCGGATACTGGGCCAGCATGATCAGAAAAAGTCACCAGACAACAAAGGTAGAAAAGATCATTTTATTTTCATTATAGTGTTTGGAATATGTCCACTTTGAGAATCAGGTACTCAACATTAAAAGTTTATATTTATTTACTTATTTATGGCATTTTATCCCACATTAAACATGAATTAGGGTGTTTTGTGGCTCTACATGAGAATTGTGATATGATCCCTTGTTTCATATTGTTGACGGTGTGCATTTTCTGTATGGGTGGTATGTTGGTGTATTAGGTTCTGCCCAGTGTAATATTTATGGTACAGTAAGGTTCTGAGTGTGTTTTTGCACAAAGTTGTGCATAGTGTTTTTGGCAGTTGAGCGATTGTGGTTAGAATATGCTTTGAGCAACCACTTTATTCTTTGACATATGATACATATTGTGACAAGGCTACATCCCCGATGTATAGAGTGAAGCAGCAGAACCATGAACTACATATCCCAGAATGCATTTCCAGTCCTAGCCGTGAGATCCCAGGGGATAGGCAAGTTGGCCATATACCATCTCTGACCACAAGAGGGAGGGTGAATGAAGGAGCCAGTTCCCGGGACCAGCAATCTGTATATCATGCTGCCTACCTGTAATAGGGAGGGGTGGGCTGAGAAGCAGGAGGAGGATTGGATGGAAGAGGGAATTAATCAGCTTGAGCAGGGGAAGAAACCAGAACGGAATGGGAGCTTGAGAGCTGAGGAAGGCATCCCCTGAAGGTTTGGAAATCCACATGGTTTGGGGAATTTATTTTGGTTTAAACCCTGCTTAAGTAGAGAAGCTTGGTTTTCTTTTGGGGGAAACCATGAGTGGTGGGGGAATTACTAACCTGTTTTGAAACCTGATTATTGTGAGAACTTCTGAAGTTGGAAGGCTTGTTTATGAAGGAGGGCTGCCTGGTGGGAAGAGGGGTTCAGTTCAGGAGGAGAGGAGTAGTGCAGGCTGAAAATCCTTGGGCAAGACAGGTCCCTAAAGAACTGAAGCAGGCTGAAATACCTTGGGTGGAAGGAAGTCCCAAAAGTATTGAACCGCCTGAAAGTAAAGGCTGCTTGGTGATTAACACTGTCTTGAGGGGAAATCCTGCTTGTGGGACAAGTACTATTTGTTTGCTACTGACTGAGACCACAAAAGCAGGGATTTCCAAAGGACTAATGCATTCCCCTCCGGGAAGGGGGCAAAGTCTTTATGTAATTGGTTGATGTACTAAGCAAGGCAGAACAGCCCTGCCTGAGAAGCAAGTCTCTACTCTGGAGTGAAGTTTTGTTTACGAATCTGGAAAATAAAGGAATGTTTTTGAAGTATTTCCTGGTGGCAGTTTTGTGAAGTTCTGGCTATTCAGGGGAGGCAGCTTCCTCCCCCATCCTGGAGCAGTGGGCCTGTTTACAATATCTAATATCTAAATTTAATAAAAGGTATTAATTGTGACTTATATTTTTCTGTGTGTTATCAGACAATTATGGATTTAAGCCCCACCCCCTAACCCCGCCCCCTTTAGCCTCTCCAAACAGTTGGGCCACCGACCGCCTATGGCATTGTGCTTATTATTTCAATCAGTTTTTCTGTACAAGTTTAGCTTCATTTGTCTTTATTTAAAATTTCATAAATAAAACAATTTTCTAAAAATTGAATAATCTTATCAATGGGGTGGAGCTGGGGTGGGGACGGGGCTAAGATGGGGCCCCATCAAATTGGTTTGCACAGGGCCCCGCACTTGTTAAGACCGGCCCTGGGACCTTCGGTCTGTCCCAGTATGGCAATACTTATGTAATAATCAGCAGCAAATTGATGTTCAAGAGACCTTTGCAGAAGCTCTTACATTAATCTCTCAGAATAAAGTTCCCCTGTCTTATCACCACGCTTATCTATAGTATTCTTTTTTTTTATTTTATTTATTTTATTTATACAACTTTTAATTTACATTCCAAAGCAAAGCTTTGACAAGAAATATACAAAGAATTCAAAAGGAAATAAACATATTGTGGGATAATCCCCATGAAATAAATATATATTTTTCATAGTCCTCAAGAATGGGGAGGCTGATATATTTAAACCTTATATAGAGGATAAGGATAATATTAAAGCAACATAATTTTTGAAAAAGAAAAGTGTCGGGTATGTTACATCTTTTCCAAATTAAAAGTCCTTCCTAAAGATTCCTATGGAGGTTTAGGAACTCTTGCATTTAGGAAAGATCGAAGTTGTAAATGATAAAAAAAAAATGGTATGTATTAGTCTCATAATATACTACACATTTACAAGGAAATCTTTATCTATAGTATTCCACTGCAGATCTGGACTATTCTCACCTGGCTAAGCAGTGGTTGGATGACTTGGTAGTAACCATTTCTGATGCTCAAGTTAAGGAGTGCTTACATGGTATTCCAAAGCAGCTGAGCAATGCCTTACTTTTTGAAATGAACTACAAGTTTGCCTTGAGAATGTGCATTTCCCCACACAGAGCTTACCGGGCTACTTTTGCCAACTCTGCTGCTTGCTCCAAGTGTTAATATAGTCCAGCGACACTTGGTCATATGTTTTCGGTGTGCCACTGATACAATCCTTCTGGAGGCAGGTTCTGCACAGTACCTTGACTTAGTGAGCGAGACCCATTTCATCCCTGCTGTATCTATTGTTTGACTGCTGCCACACGTCTTATATTCCGCCAGAACCGATATACTCACATCACCCCTCTCCTCAAGTCACTTCACTGGCTTCCGATCAGATACCGCATTCAATTCAAGATTCTCCTCCATACCTACAAA
This sequence comes from Microcaecilia unicolor, assembly GCF_901765095.1. Lineage (NCBI taxonomy): Eukaryota > Metazoa > Chordata > Amphibia > Gymnophiona > Siphonopidae > Microcaecilia > Microcaecilia unicolor. The sequence goes on along the minus strand of NC_044031.1, from coordinate 189,232,744 downwards.
TGCACCCGGTCTGCGGCTCCTCACTACCTCTCTACCCTCATCTCCCCCTATGTTCCTGACCGTAACCTCCGCTCCCAGGACAAATCCCTCCTTTCAGTTCCCTTCTCCACCACTGCCAACTCCAGGCTCCGCTCATTCTGCCTTGCCTCACCCTATGCCTGGAACAATCTTCCTCAACCCCTACGCCAAGCCCCCTCCCTACCCATCTTCAAATCTCTGCTTAAAACTCACCTCTTCAATGCTGCTTTCGGCACCTAACCTTCCGTGAAATATAATATGCCCTATTAGTCAGACTCTACACTTGTCTTTGACTGTACACTTGTCTCTAGATTGTACACCTGTCTTTTAGATTGTAAGCTCCTTGAGCAGGGACTGTCCTTCTATGTTTAAATTGTACAGCGCTGCGTAACCCTGGTAGCGCTTTAGAAATGTTAAATAGTAGTAGTAGTAGATACTTGCTCATTGTCTAAAGCGGTGCATTCTGGACGCCAAAGATTTCTCCACCAGTTGGTGTGATGGTTACAAAAGCAATTCTGTTATTCTGGCGAGATCCATTGGTACCCATGATGGTGATCTGGAGAATACACATGATTACGCTACTGTCTATGGAGCAAATGGATATTGCAGATATCTCTTCTCTGAGGGTTGAACACTTTCAATGAATGTGGGAATGCTTTTGGTCCATGTTACAACAAGCAGCCCCCAGCAGACTCTCTAAACTAGTCTGACCTCGTGCAGCAGGGGATTTCTTTGGGGGGGGGGGGGACTGAAACAAGCCAAATTACTATAGAATGCTACATAGAAACTTAATAGTGACAGAATACCTCGGGGTCACACACACAGAACACAAATGCCAAATAAGTGACCATAAATTCTATAAATATAAATTAAACTGAAACCCCAAGAAGCCAGACCTTGCATGTAATACAACACTAGAGAAACAAGAAAGAAAAGCATTTCCTCCTGTGCAAAATATAAAGATAGAATATGCCAGGGATGGTGTTTGGGGAAGGGGTGGGGGTGCAACAAGGGCAATTGTGCTTAGCTCCCCCAAGCCTGCCCGAAGCTGAAGAAGGCACAGCCTGATAATGAACTTTGGGGTCCTCTCCCAAATTTCTTCCCTGGGTCCCAGCCATGTCTAACACCAGCTCTGGCAAGATGTGCATGCTAAATCTGACATATTCTAATCACAAAATAGAAATGATTTTTGTACATTTTTGTTGTGTGGTCATTTTATTTTTCAAATCATATTGGTCCCAGTCTCTGGTTTCTGCTTCCCTCTGTCTTTCCTGTCTGTCTGACATTTCTTCTCTCTCCATGTCCACCATCCACCTCCCATCTGTGTCCCTATATTTCCTTGTCCAGCATCTCCCCTGTGTGCATCTAGTTCATTCTCTGTGGGTTCAGCATTTGACCCCCCCTCTTCCTTTATCTTCTTAGTCCAACATCCCTATCCCTTCCCTCTAACCCTAACCCCTCCCCCTCCCATAGGTCCAGCACCTCTCCCCCTTCATTCCAGTCCCCCTTGCATGCCCAGCACCTCTCCTCCTGCCTGCCTCCCCCCCCCCACACCAGCACCTCTCTCCCTTCCCTCCACCCCCATCCACCTATCCATCAGCTTCCTCCCTTCCCTCCCCCTACATATCCAGCACCTCTCTCCCTTCCCTCCCCCTATATATTCAGCACCTCTTTCTCTTCCCTTCCCTCGCAGTTGCATGTCTCTATCCCCTCCAGCACCTTCTTACATGCCCAGTGCCTCTCTCTCTTCCCTCCAACCTCCTACTTGCATGTATGCATGTCCAGTGCCTCTTCCCTTCCTTCCAACCCCCACATGTCCAATGCCTCTCTCCCCTCCCACAGTTCCAGCACCGCCACCTCCATGTCTTCCTTACCCTCCCCCATCTCCGCCGTGGCACTTGCACTTCATGTTATCATCACCACCCAGCAGGAACTCCACACAGGCCTGCGTGCTGTGTCAGAGCCTTCTCTCTATGCCATGTCCCGCCCAGCCTGTATAAACAGGAAGTTGCATCAGAGATGAGATATGGTAGACGGAAGGCCCCAACGCACTGTGTGGCGCTCCTGCCCTGTGGCATGATATCATTAAAGTGCAAAGCGTCGACATGGCGGGGGAGGGTAAGAAAGATGTGGAAGTGCCGAATCTGCGGGAGGGGTGAGAGGCACTGGAGATAGGAGGGTGGAGGGAAGGGAAAAGGCACTGGAGATGCGGGAGGTTGGAGGGAAGGAAGAGAGGAGATGTTGAATTTTCATTGGCTGGGGTGTAGCACTTCTGGGTGGGCCTGAACCTAAACTGGATGGGCCTGGGCTCACCCAGGCTCACCCTTAGCTACGACCCTGAATCCAAATACCAAAACCAAATAACAAATACAGGTGGAGAAAAAGACCTCAGACTCAGAGCTTCAATTTATGCATCCACTGCATTAAGGCTATGCTTGTCTAATCACTGGTCATCAAAGTTTTAAATGTCAGCGTCTTTTCCTGTCCAGTAGTTATTTTGAAAGCCGATGGAAGAACCTGATGCAGCTACTATGGAAAACAGGGGGCCCCTGTCTGATGAGGAATTCATAAAGTCTTAAGTTTTCAACTTGAGTGGTGATATACAGCAAGAAACAATTAAGATGTGGACATTTCAATTTGTAGATGTGGAGGGGCATTTTCAATATGATGTCTAAAATCTGACTTCAGAAGTTTTCCACAAAACGTCCAAAAATCCAGTAATGAACACAGCTATTTTTGAACCTGTCTTTTCTTTTTTTTTCTTTTTTTTAAATGGCCATTTGCTAGATGATGTGCTCAGTGCATCTATGTTTTTGGATCATTTTCAAAAAAAAAAAAAAAAAAGATCCAGGTGAAAAATGCACAAAATCAAGCCATTAGGATGTAAGAGGAGCCAACATTCTACGTAGACTGTCCACACAGACACCCCAAAAGAGCAGTGGAGCATCTTAGGGGGCACTTCAATGGACTTCACAGAAAAGGTCCCAGGTACGCATCTTAACGTTACTCCCCTATGTGGAGCCTTCCAATACCCACCAAAAACTTATTGTACCCAACTGTACACCATTACAATAGCCCTTATGTCTGCAACTGTCACCTATGTGTGGGTGCAGTAGGTTTTTGGTGGGTTTTGGAGTGTTCACACTTTCCACCACAAGAGAAACAGTTAGAGTGGGATATGGGCCTGGGTCCCCATCTCTATAGTGCACTGCACTGACCACTAGGCTACTCCAGGGACCTGCTTGCTGCTCTAATAGGACTAGCTATAACATCTGAAGCTGTCATAGAGGCTGGTATGTATAAGTGACTATTAGAGGAGTAAGGGGGGATCAGTGGTGTGCTGGAGCCGGCTCGCACCAGCTCACAAGAGCCGGTTGTTGTGGGAGTGCGAGCCGGCTCGCCTCTCCTCCCCCCCCCCCCCCAGTGCCAGTGCTTTTCAGCTCCCCGACAGCCATCCTTTCCGTTCCTGCCGCCACCCAGCGTTTAAATCCTTTATTTCACCTCGTCGCGTTGGTGGAGAAAGCAGCAGGCTCAGCTCGCCTCCAGCCTTCTCTTCCCTCTCAGTGTCCCACCTTCTGATGTATTTCCTTTTTCCACGAGGGCGGGACATTGAGAGGGAAGGGAAGGCTGGAGGCGAGCCGAGCCTGCTGCTTTCTCCGCCACCACGACTTGAGGTGAAATAAAAGATTTAAACGCTGGGTGACAGCAGGAATGGAAAGGAGGGCTGTCATGGGGCTGAGGGCGGGCAGGTGGGGCTGGGGTTGGAACTGGTACTCGAGAGCTGAAAAGGAGGGCAGGTGGAGGCTGGGGCGAGTCACTGCACATGGATGGGAGGGAAGGATAGGGGGCAAAGGAGAATCACTGGAAATGGAGGGGATGGCAGAGGATAATCGCTGCACATGGATGGGAGAGGAGGGCATGGGAGAGAGAAGAAATCACTGGACATGGATGGTTAGGGGAGGGCAGAGGAGAATCGCTGGACATGGATGGGAGAAGAGGGCAAGGGAGAGAGGAGACTCGCTGGACATGGATGGGAGGGGAGAGCACAGGAGAACCATTGGGCATGGATGGGAGGAGAGGGCAGTTGCTGTACATGGATGGATGGAGGGGAGGGCAAGAGAAATGCTGGGCACAGATGGAAGAGAGGGAAGACTGGAAGGAGATGCACATGGATGGAGGGGAAGAGAGAGAAGAAATGCTGGACATGGATGGAGGGGAGGGAAGACAGAGGAAGTAGAAAGGCTGGACATGAAAGGAGGGGAGGGAAGATGCACATGGATTTAGGAGAGAGAGGAGAAATTCTGGATACGGATGTAGGGGAGGGGAGAGAGTTGAAATGCTGGACATGGATGGATGGAGGGGGGAGACAGAGGAAGTGAGATGAAAATGGATGGAGGAGAGCTGAGAGGAGAAATACTAGACATGGATTATGGAGGAGTGAGACGAAAAAAGATGGACATGGATGGATGAGAGGAAAGAGAGAGGAAGGAGATGCATATGGATGGAGAAGAGGGAAGAAAGAGGAAGGAGATGCATACTGACGGAGAAGAGGGAAAGGGAAAAGACGAGAAAAACTGCACATGGATGGAGAAAATAGGCAAAAGCTGGATCCGCTCTATACCTCCTCCAGTCAAGTCTGCGGAGGACCCAGATTTTACCTATGGATGTGGGGCAAGAAATGAAGAAGAAAGGAGGAAAACAAAGAAATAAATGGAAAGGAAGCCCTGGAAACGGAGTTAAGGGAACAGATAGAGAGCAGCAGGATCAGAGACTTGGACCAACATGATCAGAAAGACAAAGTCACCAGACAACAAAGGTAGAAAAAATGATTTCATTTTCATTTTAGTGTTTGGAATATGTCCAATTTGAGAATGTACATCTGCTGTCTTATTTTGCACCGGGTATACTGGAGCTGTAACAGCTTACAGAAATTATTTATAAAGAAAAAAAGTCACGTTATTTTTTTCTCCTATACTAGTATAATATTTTCAATGATGTCTGTTTATATGCGCCAAGGTTGGTATAAGGGGTGTGGCTACTATAAGGACAGAGCCATAGATGGTGACTGTGTCCAGAATGAGTACCGGTACCTTTTTTCCTACTACTACTACTACTACTTGACATTTCTAGAGTGCTACTAGGCTTACGCAGCGCTGTACAGTTTAATAGAGAAGCACTGCCCAGTACATACCTGAAGGCAGTGCCCCTGGTGGTCTAGGCACCTATTTATAGACTGAGCCCTTAACGCCACCCACTGATCTAGTGGTAAGGGCTCACACGCTACACGGTGACCAGTCAGCACAAGCCAACTGCCGATTAACACCAGAAACACTGCATGCAATAGGAAATTTTTTTTTAATTGTCCCGGCATTATGGGCGCGCATCAACTCCCCTTTACAAAGGCATGGTAGTCTCATTTTAGCGTATGCTGCATGTACATAGAGCCTACCTCACCTTTCTAAAATGGCCCCCTAGTTGTTATTAAAATAGGCCTAGCCCACAATGCCTTGGTTTTGCTTTGTTCCATTATGGCAGAAAAATGTCAAATTGTTAGGAATGCCCAAATCCCACCTCCAACACACCCAGCATGTCTCCTTGTGATTTGGACACACTCCAGTTAGACAGCATGGAAAACATCTTTAAAATGGGTTTTGAAAATAGCCATTTCGATGATTGTGGGGGGGGGGGGGGTGAGGAACATCCAAATGTCACTTTGTGCCGCTTTTTGGACATTTTTCTGTTTCAAAAATGAGCCCTATAGAGATATAGACTGGATATTCACCTTTCATTTTCATATGACCCCTACTATTATGGTCCTTGCAATGTAACAATATTATTTTTGCTGTTTGTTGTTGACAGCCGGATATTCTGACACTTATGGTCAGGTAGAGGTTTATTTTTAAACAATGAGTAGATCAGCATAGCATTAATATAGTTGATGTATAAATTGAAGCTCTGAGCCTGAGGTCTTTTTGTCCACCCATATTTGTTGCTTGGGTTTGGTAGCTGGATTGATTGCATTATTATTGTAGGCTCCACTTGTTTTGTTTTTTTTAATTAGCAGCATAAGTTTTTTACTTTCTAATCTTCTTTGCCCCCCCCCCCCCCCCTCATGGCATTTTTCAGAAGTGGCGTCAATAAAATGTTACCTAATGAAGCAGGAAATATACCAGAGTTGAACAAGTGAGAAATCCAAATATGAAAACAGCTTATGAATTATGATGGTGGAGAGTTCAGAAGTTAAATAGAACATTTTTTTTTATTTATCTCGCACCTTTTTCAGTAGGTAGCTCAAGCTGAGTAACATTCAGGAACACTGGGTGTTTCCCTGTCCCTGGAGGGCTCACAATCTAAGTCTGTACCTGAGGTAATAGAGAGTTAAGGGGCCCTTTTACTAAGGTGCACTAAAAAAATGGGCTACGCTAGTGTAGGCGGGTGTTTTGGGCAAGTGCAGCCAATAAAAATTGGCGTGTGTCCATTTTGGGTCTGAGACCATACCGCCAGCCATTAACTTAGTGGTAAGCACTCATGCACTAACTGTGTGATAATCCTCTACGTGCATACAATGATGATTACCGCCCAGTTTCTGCTGCGCACCAGAACATAAAAATTATTTTCTGGTGTGCGTATCGGACACATGTCAAAAATGAAATTACCGCAAGGGCCATGCAGTAGCCAGGCGGTAACTACAAATTGACGTTCATTGGGTGCACATAGGTGCCTATCCAGCTTATTTTTGAAAGAGAAAGACGCCCATATTTCGACCCACATCGGGAGATGGGCGCCTTTCTCTCATGGGCGCCCAAATCGGTATAATGAAAAGCCGATTTTGGGCGCCTCCAACTGCAGTCTGTCATGGGAACGAGCAAAGTTGACGGGACCTGTCGGAGGCGTGGTGAAGGCGGGACTGGGGCATGTTTATTGGCTGAGGAGAGATGGGCGCGCTCGGCCGAAAAAGAAGAGCGGCAGAAGCGAGAATTTGGGCAGCTTTTTTTGGACCCTTTTTTTTCATGAACAAGTCCCCAAAATGTGCCCCAACTGCCCAGATGACCACCAGAGGGAATCGGGGATGACCTCCCCTGACTCCCGCAGTGGTCACTAACCCCTTCCCACCAAAAAAAAAGAACTTTAAAATCTTTTTTTGCCAGCCTGTATGCCAGCCTGAAATGTCATACCCAGCTCCATGACAGCAGTATGCAGGTCCCTGGAGTAGTTGTTAGTGGGTGCAGTGGACTTCAGGCAGGTGGACCCAGGCCCATCCCCCCCACCTGTTACACTTGTGCTGGTAAATGGGAGCCCTTCAAGCCGCCCCCAAAACCCACTGTACCCACATCTAGGTGCCCCCCTTCAGCCATAAGTGCTATGGTAATGGTGTAGAGTTGTGGGGAGTGGGTTTTGGGGGGATTTGGGGGGCTCAGCACCCAAGGTAAGGGATCTATGGACGTGGGAGGTATTTTAATTTTTTTTGTTACTTTTTACAAGTGCCCCCTAGGGTGCCCGGTTGGTGTCCTGACATGTGAGGGGGACCAGTGTACTACGAATCCTGGCTCCTCCCATGACCAAATGCCTTGGAGTTGTTCGTTTTTGAGTTGGGCGCCTTCGGTTTCCATTATCTCTGAAAAACGATAACGCCCAGCTCAAATCCGCCCAAATCCGATGCATTTGCCCGGCACAAACCGTATTATCGAAAAAAAAAAAGATAGACGCCCATCTTTTTTGAAAATATAGTCTGGCCTGCCCTTTCACGTACCCGTCCTTGGAGATAGACGCCCATGGAGATGGGCGTTCACGCTCGATTATGCCCCTCTATGCGGCATAGTAAAAAGGCCCCTTAGTGATTGCCCAAGGAGCTAGCAGTAGGATTTGAACCGGGCAGCTCTGGATGTTAAAACCAGTACTCTAACCACAAGGTCACTCCTCCTAATTCACCATAACAACAAGAAAACCTTTTAATCATCACTTTTAATTCCTGCAACTGAAAATACAATCTACATGTATAATTACTTGATCCTGCCTGGAAACACATCCCCAACCATGACTGCCAGTATTCACATTGTGGAACAAGACATATACTTTTAGCCTGACTGAAGTACAATTTTCAAACCGCTAATTTAACTAGGCAATTGAAAATGACCCTTACAGCTGCATACCTTTTCAGACTTTAGTTTATAAACCACAAATAATTTCAGTTTCAGTCACAATATCAGATTATTCACTATAACATTTGCTTACTAGAGGAGATATTCTCCAGAAATGCTCTAGATGGCACTTAAACACTTGTCTATAATTAAAGCAAACGTGAAAGCTCAAACTCTCCAGAATCCTGTTTTCAAAACCATTTAAGTGGGAAGTCAGTAGTGCTGCCAACCACATAAGTAGGTTAAGGGGTGGGGGGGTTGCTTGTATTTGTATTTACACGCACAACTTTCCAAGCATATCCTGTAAAGTAGTGTACTTAAATTTTAATGCGTGGATCTCAAAAAGGGGTGTGGCCATGGGAGGGGACTGGGTGGGTCATGGGCATTTTTAGAAATCACACGTACTGTTATAGAATATGCCTGATCTGCGCCTAGTTAAGCGAAGGCATTTACATCAGGTTTTAGTTGGTGTAAATGGTCATGGTTAAATTTAGTCATGTGTCCAGGCGTTACGTGTATGCAATAAACCGTGCCTGTTAGGCATGGTTTATAGAATAGTGCTGTGTGTTTTTTCTGTGCCAATTTTTTCAACGCCAGATATAGAATCTAGTCCTTAGTGCATACTAGTGTCCATTAGTCCACGCTAAGCTTTAGTAAAGGAGTTCCTTAATGATTTACCTAAATTTAGCAAATTATATAATGCAATTAACCGACATGAGTTGCTCATGGCACAGGTGACAGCTCTGTGGGTGCTCGAGTACCCCCTATATTGAGCAAGCTCCCCTACTTATTTAGAAAGATGGCTCCAATGGCTCATGGTTCATAGAAACTGTTGAGATACCATGCATAATGATAAAAATAAGAGAGGGGGGTCTGGGGGTCAGGAGATGGCATTAGGGAGGAGAGAAAGACAGTAATGGCAGAAAGTAATAGATTGTATATATTGTGATGAGATTAAAACACAGGTCCCCATTAGGAGGAAAAATCCCCCAAGACTACAGGACCTAAGAGCCCTATTGAGACAGAGTAAGAAAGCTGAGCCCAAAGACCAAGAGTGGTGTCCTAGCAGAGGGATTGGAGAAAGGAGCTCAGGGAAAGCTTTGTCATTTTCCCCAGCCCCCACTAGAGGGAATATAAGGGATGAAGCTCAATACTCTTGGGTGAAAAACCATGGTTCCTCCTGGGCAGGGGCGTAGCCAGACAACAGATTTTGGGTGGGCCTAGGGAAGAACTGGGTGTGTACCAATTGTTCTCCCTCCCCCCCAACCACCACCCAAAAGATCTCAGCTGGTGGGAAAGCGCTTCTTTCCACCTTGGCAGTCTGTTGCAGGCATGCGCTGAAAACTGAACCTACGCAGGTGCCGGTATCATGGAGAGTAGCATTTTCGTTACCATCAGGAAGAAGTCTTCAGCTGGCCAAGCTTGGGATCCCACCAGCTACCACTAAACATGTGCTACTGTTGGATGGGCCTGAGCCCTAAGTGAGTGGGCCCCGGCCCACCCAGGCCCACCTGTGGCTATGCCACTGCTCCTGGGTGTGGTAAGCAGAGGGAGGAATTCCTGAGGGCTCTTGAGGAACAGGAGGCTGAGAAAGTAGGTTCTGGAGGAGCAGAACCCATGGAGTATTTGGAGGAAGAGGAGGCCCTACCTATGGAATTAGCAGTGGATCCAGTCGTAATGGATTGGGAAATGACAGAACAAGAGAACTCCAGCTAGTAAAGGCAGCGTGGGAGGACATAGGTGAAGATATAGTGTGTGTGTGTTACCAAAATAATCTCTTTGCCTTGATCAGAAAGAGGAAAGGGGTGTAAAACCGGGCAAGGGCCCAAAAGATTATGACTATGGGCTGTTGGCCTGTAGGCTCATAAACTGTGATGAAGAAGTGCTCCTTAAAATTATTAGTTGTGAACTTCCCTCTTGGGGAAAGCCTTGAAACCAGACCCCAGGGAGTAGAGTTTAACTCCTGAGGAAGCCACTACTGGACCTTTTGGGATTTTTTAACTGAACTGTATGTTTGGCGAGGATACAGGCATTCTGAGGGGGACAAGCTGCCGCTCCTGGAGATAACAGCAGAGGCCTCGAGAGATTACAATATAAAATACCTTATATTATATCAGAGGTTCCCGAACCTGGTTCTGGAGGCATCCCAGCCAGTCAGGTTTTCAGGATTCCCACAATAAATATTCATGAGAAATATTTGCATGCACTGCCTCCACTGCATGCAAATCTCTCTCATGAATATTCATTATGGGTATCCTGAAAACCTGACTGGTGGGGTGCCTCCAGGACCAGGTTTGGGAACCACTGTCTTATATCATGATGACAATACTGAACTGTTTGCCATTTTGTAAGGTTATAACGCTGTTAAAAAACAAACAAACCTGACATTGTACTATTCTTTCCCTCTGCTTGTTCTTTATGTGCCCACAGGCTACGATGCACTTTTCAAAATGGCAGAGGGCGCTTAAAAATGACCATGTCAGCTTAAGTAAAAAAAATAAAATCACTCAACAGTACAAATTAGGGTTTATAAATTTTAAATTTACGGTGTCCTTTCTTTCTCTCTTTGAAATGATATGTCACTAAAGAGATAGCTGGACAGCTAGTATAGGGAAGCATCAATTAATGGAAAGGAAAGGGTTCAAACACAAATAAAAATAAAAAACAGAGGTATCAGAGTTAAAGATTAGCTTGTTCATTGGGATATCTTTTAGTTAGTAATATGAAGATTGAAGGCTATTTATGGACCCTGAAGCAACTTCTTAAATGAAGCAAATCACTGGCCAACATCAGATACAGCAGTAGAGAATATTACAGACATTATCTAAGTTCATTATATGAATGTGATCAATTTGGAGTCCAGAATTTTCCTGACCAAGATAAGTTCCTTTTTATAATATGCTTAAGCTTGTTTGTCAACACTTGATATATAGCACTTTGAGAGTTTTTGATATAAGCTAAGTAATTACAACATAATCTGCAGAAAAACAGAATGAAGCCTTTACGCAAGTACAAGAGCCAACAGAAGAGTAGAGAATAACACACTAACTTCCACATGGGGAGTATAGAAGAAAACAGATCTTTATTCAGGCACCATTAGACCCGACAAGGGCCGTGTTTCGGCGGATGTTTCTTTAGATCCACAGCAGTGGCGCCAAGGCGTTTTAGTGATTTGCTCCAGTTGACGGTATCGTTATTCAGCTACTACACAGCTGTTTTAATCTGAGGCATTACACAGGTGTTTTGCAGTTTCCAGTATTACATACGACCCTGAAGCAGGCAGGTAGACCCGCCGAAACAAAGTCCGTGTTGGGTCTAATGTTGATGCCTCAATAACATAGTAACATAGTAGATGACGACAGAGAAAGACATGCACGGTCCATCCAGTCTTCCCAACAAGATAAACTCATATGTGTTACTTTTTTGTTACTTGACCTTGATTTGTATCTGCCATTTTCAGGCCACAGACTGTAGAAGTCTGCCCAGCATTAGCCCCACCTCCCAACCACCAGCCCCGCCTCCCCCACCAGCTCTGCCACCCAATCTCGGCTAAGCTTCTGAGGATCCATTCCTTCTGAACAGGATTCCTTTATGTTTATCCCACGCATTTTTTTTTTTTAATCTTTTATTTATCCTTTTAAACATTTTACAAGCTGTTATACTTGAGCAAGAAAGACAGATTAATTGAGTTACAAAGAAAATTTCTTAAAAGAAATTAAAAGAAAAAACATCTTATCTTAGACCACCATAACGGGGGGAGTGTGCCGATAACTCAGGAGAAGAGATTACAAAAAATAGCAAATAATAAAGTAAGGCTTAACGGATATTACCACTGTAAATCTTCATTACTTTCCCTAGATTTAATACAGATTGGCTTCAAACAGCTTTCATAATATTTTTTGTGCAATAAATTGTTTTAAGTGATCCGGTACAAAGAAAATATATTTTACATCCATATATTTTATAATGCATTTACACGGATAGTTTAAATTAAAGGAGGCCCCCAATGTCAAAACAGCAGGTCGTAACAGCAAAAATTCCTTTCTTTTTTTTTGTGTAACTTTAGTGACGTCTGGGAAACCCCAGATTTTTCCCCCATAAAAAGGGTTTTGCAAATTTCTTAGAGCCAGTTTTCTCACCAGCTCCAAGTCCTGTTGAAACACAAATGATACCAAAAGGGTTTGCCTGTCAGTTATAGAGGTCAGAGAGGTTTCCAAGAGTTCTGAAACATTTAAGTCACTTTGCGGAATCTGTGGCTCATCGTTTGTTCTTTTTGATGGTAAATAATAAATTTTATTCAAAGGTGGAATATTATCAGAGGCAAACTTTAAGTTTTCCACCAAATATCTTTTAAAAATATCCATAGGTGAATACACTAATATCCTAGGAAAATTTAACAATCGAAGATTCAATCTTCGGTTGAAGTTTTCAAAATATTCAAGCCTGTTGTGAATTAGTGTATTATCCTGTATCAGCTTAGCAGTTGTTTCTTTCATTTTGGTGGAATCAATATTCAAAAGATTTATTTGCTCATTGACCTCAGTTTTCATTGTAGTAAATGCAGTATTTAAATTCTGTACCTTTTCAGTCAGTAAGTCAATCTTGCTGGTTGAAGTCCTCATCGTATTATCCAAACGCTGGAGTACCTCCAATATCGTCTCCAGCGTTACCTTTGCATTCGAGGCCTTAGATGTTGTTGGTCTCTCCTGTAGAGCAATTATGCCCTCTGGCTCCAATGGTAGGGAAGCCCCGGCAAACAAACCGACTTTCTGGCCCAACGGTGGAGCGCTTACTCCGACTTCTGGTGTCGGCGATCCTCCCTCGAAGTCGAGCGTCGCCGGTTGCAAAGGTGGGCAAATAGTTGGAGGAGACAACGACGTGTCTATACCCAGAATTTCGGCGTCTCCTACCGCCGTAATATCAGCAGGACCTCCAATCTGCTGAACAGTGGAGTGTCGCATCAGGAACTGGTCAAGCTTCTGCTGGGCGGGCGTTGATGTTAGCACCGACTGGGCCGCCGGTCTAACGGTCCCCTTTCTCTTGGTGTGCGGCATCGTACAGGTATAAAGAAGGAAAAAATCTTTAAAAGGAAAAACCCCAAGAGTAATTTCAATCTCCAGCAGCGTTGAGCTAGTGACCGATGCAGACAGATGGTACCGCCGCCATCTTGCTCTGCCCCCGTCAAGGCCCCTTAGAGTCTTAATGTCTTACCGGTTAAGCAAAGGAAGGGCCAAGGGGCACCATCCCACGCATTTTTTAATTCCATTACCATTTTCATCTCCACCACCTCCCACGGGAGGGCATTCCAAGTATCCACCACTCTCTCCGTGAAAAAATGCTTCCTGTTTTGTTCAATACTCTAAGTAGTTGAACCATGAAATTCACTTAATTGTGACAATGGATATATATTACTATATCTAGAGTCTTAAAATTCAAAGAAGCGTTTACTCGGCCAATGATGTTTTATGAAACAGCAATTGATTCCTATTTTGCTGCTAGGTCTTTTTCCTCCTTGAGAGCTCTGTGTTTACACTGAGTGCAGGTCTATGACAAAGTAAATACATTTAAGTGAAGGTTTTTGGAGTGTTTTATTAAATTTTGCTGTTCAAGCATGGTTAAGAGCCAAAAATTACTGCACTTTAGTAAAAGACCCTCTTATAAAGGTTCTAGATGTGCTGGCTCTGTAAATATGTAGTTATAATTATTCTGGAGCATAAGATGACAAGTACACGGAAACTTTAAAAGGAAAGTCCCACCCAAGGATATAACCAAGGAACTTAAGAAAAAAAACTTCTAATTATGTAGCTCTTCAGACATCGCAAAAATCTGGTCCTCAAGCCACAAGACTCCAGATCCTAAATTTTGAAGAAAAGACTCAGGAAACATTTCTGTCAGTTTCAAAAACATATTTAGCCACAAGGGGGCAGAGGCAGAAAGCTTACCACACAGTTAATGTGGATTTAACAGTGTTTTACCAGTGTTTTTCTGCAAGATAGCAATGCAAAAAGGGTTTCAGTGTGAGTGTTAACTCATGCAGAAACCCTGACAATATACATGTGGTGGATTTGCTATCCCATGATAATTTAAAACAAAAAAGTTTGGCTAGGTGATTACCACAGGAAAATTAATTCCAAGTCTGGTGCAGAGTAGAAAGGTTGGTTACAGAGTGCCGGCACTCCTTCTCTCCTCCCACCCCAACTACCCTTCCCTGGATACTTTTCTGCATCGTCCCTCCACCTGACCCAATTAAAAAAATTATCCCTGGTGTCTTGTGGCACACTGCCACCCACCCATCCGCCCCCCCCCCCCCCCCACACACACACACACACACAAGTACTTCTGGTTACTCCCCATGACTCCAGAAAACCCCTACTTCCTGGTGTCTAGTAGCACCCCACCTTCTCTCTGCCCCAATTAAAAAAATCTCCGGTGTCTAGTGGCACCCCCACCCACCCGATCCCTCCCGCTGGTACTACAGACCCTCTCCAATTTAAAAATAAAACACTTCCTAGTGTCTAGCAGCACCCTCCCTTTCCTCACCCAGTTTACCCCAAACCCCATACCTTAAGAGTCAGGAGTGATGTCTACTTGCAACTGCCCTCGGTGCTGCCATCTTGATAAATAACAACATCCTGGGATGCACCAGGTGGAGACAGTTTGCCATATAAGGGAAAAATTCCCAGGATGAATCACACAGGGCAGGGCACCGTTATATTTAAAGATGGTGAAGTAGAAGACAGGAACAAGTGTTCATTGTTCCTCCCTCTCAAGATATGGGGGTTGGGGTACTTGGGGGATGGATTGGCTGGGTGCCAGTAGACACCAGGGATTTTTTTTTAGGTCAGAGTAGGGAAGGAGGTGCTGCTAGACACAAGGGAGTGGGTTCATTTTAATCAGGGGGAACAGAGGTACCAGGTACCTGTGAGAGGGGTCGAGTGGGTAGGAGGGTGCCACCAGACACCAGGGCTTATTTGTTTTAATCAGGGAAATGGGATTGGGTTTGGACCAGTCATGGGCATAGTTTGACTGTGTCATTTGGAGGGGGGGGCAAAGGGTGTGGCTTGGCATATCAGCATATTCATCTGCATATATGCACCACATACATATTCATTATAGTTATTCACAAAAACAAGCAAATAACAACAACCACACATATGTACCAGATTAAAATGTCAGTGTCAATGTGCTGTTTATATACTGCCATATCCCCATATGGGTTCACCATGGTTTGCAAGTGAAGAAAAATCAATAACAGAAACAATTTCAAATATAAGCTAATTTTTAAAAAATTAAACACATCAGTTGTCAAAGTTTTCAATTTCTTTCGAAAGACCAGGTAAGAAGTTTCTAATCTCAAAATGCTGAATATGAAGCCTGCATATCAAAACAATGAAGATATATAACTGAAATGAGCCAGCACCATGAGAAATATCTCTCATTACGCCCCCCCCCCCTTCTCACATTCACATGAATTAGCAAAGGGAGAATGCACTTTCCCTCTCCCTCAGGCCTTACACCAGCACCATCCATTTTTCCTTTTCCAAATCCCAGTTTTTTCTTCCTCCGTACAAGTAACTCCCCATACATTGCCACAGGGATACAACCCCCCCCCCCCCCCCCAAACAGGCAACACTTTTTTTCCTGGGGCCATCCACAGGTAGCACTTTTTCCTCCCCCACCCCTTTACAGACAGCACTTTTTTCCTAGATCTCCTCTCCCAGTGGCAGCACTCACTCTCCAAGCATAACTTTTTTCCACTTGGACCCCTTCACTGATAGTACTTACCCCCAGGAGCAGCTCATAGCAGTCTGCTGCCTGAAGCGAGGGATGCGGTGGCATCCCCCAAGGGAACCAAAAGAAAGGGCCCCCTGAAAACTCTGATCAGGAAGGAGGGTAAGGAGGCCCCCTCACTCTATACAAACAAAAAAAAATTATAATTATTCTGGAGCATAAGATAACAAGTACACAGAACAGAAACTGTAAAAGGAAAGGCCCACTCAAGGATATAACCAAGGAACTTAAGAAAATAAACTTCTAATTCTGTAGCTCTTTAGACATCATAGAAATACTCCACAAAAATTATTTTAGTTAAATTATGTTGCCTGCAATTCTAATTCAGTGAAACCTCGGATTTTGTTGACTTCGGATTTCGTCGGTTTCGGTTATCGTCAATTTATTTCGTGAAATTTTTCTCTCGGTTTTCGTCGATCACCTCGGATTTTGTCGGCGTGCCCACACAGCTAATCTTGCGTTCTCACGTGTCGTTCTTCTGGGGCGTTGTTTCCGGTTGTGGGATCACACTGCTGCAGTTTTATGACCAAAATTTTGTCATTTTGCCACACTACTGCTGCTGCTGGTTGAGTGCCTGTATAACAGACCCTGCTGGGTTTTGACCAAATTTTCGTTGTTTTGCCACACTACTACTACAGCTGGTTGAGTGCCTGTATAAAAGTCCCTGCTCTCATCATGGGACCCAAAAAAGTTTCTATAGGCAGCAGTCCTTCAAAGAAGAAGGATAGGAACACGATTGAGTTGAAGAAGGAAATCATTGAAAAATACGAGAGTGGCATTAAGAGTCTTCAGAAAGGTAAATGCCATGTTAAATGTTCATTTATTCTATACATTAGTCTTTCTTATTCATTTAAAAGAAAAATTGCTTGTTGCCTCGGTTTTCGTCGATAGTTTTCGGACGAATTATCGACGAAAACCGAGGTTTCACTGTATATATAAAAAATAATAATACCTCCTGACTCTGCATTGTCACAGTGTTAAATGCAAGCATAAATTTTGCATCCACAGGAGCCTTTCTCATGCAACAATTGGTGCAAGGCTGAACTACTGACTAATATACAATCCCCCATTCCCTTCTACCTTCACGGTGCCTGACACACACCTACCTCATCTGACCAAAATATAACCTTGTATTTGTTATCAACCGACTGGCGAACGCCTTTACGGTATTATGTAAGCCACATTGAGCCTGCAAATAGGTGGGGAAATGTGGGGTACAAATGTAACAAATAAATAAAATAAATAAACTAGAGCATTTCAAAACAATTAAGATAACTGAAATGAGCCAGCACCATGAGAAATCTGATTTCATCTCAGTATCAGCAACATAACCCCTCTCCAGTAACAGACATATTGGGCCCGATATTCAGCTGGCGGAAGTCAGTGTTATGCTGACCACTGCCAGCTTTATTCCCAGATATTCAATGCCAAGCCATGTCCATGCACCTGTATTATATACCCAGGCATACGCAGCTGGATAAAACATAGCTTGTGTGATATTCAGCACTTAACTGGCTAGGATGAACCGCATTAATATTGTGTTTTATGCAGTTATCCTAATTGATTAAGGGGGTTGTTTACTAAAGCTTAGCTCAAGTTATCTGCAGCAGGGCCCATAGGAATAAAATGGGTCCTGCTGCAGATAACTCGAGCTAAGCTTTTAGTAAATAACCCCCTAAGTGCTTTATCCCCCATACAGCTCGCCATACAAAAATATTCACAAACTGTGGTCGTCACCACACCAGAAACAGCACATGCTTAAAGCAGATGGGTTTTTATTTGCCCCCGAGTCTGCTTTCAAATAGGGCCAAGCGTTTTATGAAATAACACAAAACCCTGCAAAATGACACTCAAAACCTTTGAAGTTTTCTGCATAGACACATGACAGCCCTAACCCACTTAAGCTATGCTATACATATTACACTGAACTCTAAAAACCAATATACCTGCTACTGGAAAACTGGAACAAGCTGGACTGTTGCACATTCCAATATAGACACTACACACTAGCAGATTCTGTCACCTCAGTCACACGTGTAAAACATGGATAGACCCTCACGTGATACAAAATAGGGAACCACAAAAACTGAACTAGAGATCCCTTCAAGAAAGCCAGACTTTGTAAGTAGTGCAAATACTGGTAAAAGAGAAATAGAAATGTATTTCTCCTGTACTCTGCAAAATACAAAAACAGAAAAAAAAATGTACATTTATTTATTTATTACATTTGTACCCCGCGCTTTCCCACACATGGCAGACTCAATGCGGCTTACATAGTAACAATATGAAGAATTATAAAGTCATAAAAAAAGAATATACAATTTGAAGTAAACGCAATATTAATGGGGTTAATGGATAAGTAAATTGAACATAGGAGGAATTGGGTGCAGAAGGAGATGAGTGTTAGGAGGTAGGCGTAGGAAGATGGAGGGGAGTGGATATGGGATAGCAATAAGGATAATGGGAAACATGGTCAATGTATAACAATCGTCCATAAGAATCATGTGGGCAGGCTTAGTTAGGTTGAATTGTTAGGGTAGGCTATCTTGAAGAGATGGGTCTTCAGTGCTTTCCTGAAGGGCAAAAGGCCGTTGATTGTTCGGATGGATTCTGGTAGAGCATTCCAAAGCTGGCTACCTAAAAAGGAAAAATTGGATGCGTAGAAGGATTTGTACTTAATACATTTGCAGTTGGGGAGGTGAAGATTAAGGTAAGTACGGGAAGACGTCAAACTGTTTCTGGTTGGGAGGTCAATAAGGTAATTCATGTAGGTGAGGGCTTCTCCGTGTAATATCTTGTGAATCATTGTGTGGACTTTAAAATTAATTCTTTCTCTGATGGGGAGCCAGTGAAGCTTCTCTCGAAGAGGTGTTGCACTATCGAATATTGACTTGCCAAAAATAAGTCTGGCTGCTGTGTTTTGGGGTCTGGAGCTTTTTCAATATTAGGGACTTACAACCTAAAAAAACACTGTTGCAGTAATCTGCATGTGTGAGTACAGTGGATTGTACTAGGTTCAGGAAGGTGTCCAAGGGAATATATGATTTGACTCGTTTCAAAATCCACATTATGTTGAACATCATTTTGTTGATGACTTTAGCATGGTTTTCAAATGATAAATGGCTATCAATCATTACTCCAAGGATTTTCAAGTTGTCTGATATGGGAAGTTTAACCTCTGGGGTGCTAAGAGTAGTTGGGAGGAATGGAGAGTGTTGAGATGAGAGGACTAAACACTGTGTTTTCTCTTTATTTTATTTCATCTTAAAAGCATTTCACAAAGCAGGCACATCTCAGTCCTTAAAAAGCGTTAAATAAAAATATTTGTTTTTCTACCTTTGTTGTTTGAACATTTTATTTTTCTAATTGGGCTGGTTCCAGTTCTTTTCCACTCTCCATGTGTCAGTCTTCTCCTAAATTTTTTTTCCAGGCTGGCTTTTCCATTTTTTCTCTCCTCGTCTTCTTTTTTCCTTTTCTACATCTATCTGGCACCAATCTATCCCCCCCCCCCCACTTTTCTCTCACCCTGTAGTCCTTAGTCTCCATTTCACTTCTCATATATATACTGGCTTTTACCATCTACCTCTCATTCCCTTTCCAGCACATCCATTGCCCCCTCTGTCTCTCCTTCACCCAGTCTCCTAAACTTTCACCTACTTCCTTAGTCCCCCATTCCCATCCTCTGCACTCACCCTCTTAGCCTTCACCTACCCTCTACTGCATCTCATCACCCTATCAGTCTCAGCTCCATCCCTGTCTCTTCTTCCTTCCCTTGCCTCCAAGGCCATTCTTCTGTCTGTTACCCTATACCCCATGCCCACAGCCTCTCTTCTACCATTTTTAACCCCATTTCCACCCTCACTCAACCCCTTCAGAGCAGGGGCGTAGCTAGGTGGGGCCACGGGGGCATGGGCCCCCGCAGATTTAGCCCTGGACCCCTGTTTTCAACCCCCCCCCGCTGACCCTCCCCCACCGTTGCCATCAGGTACCTTTGCTGGTGGGGGTCCCAACCCCCGCCAGCCGAAGTCCTCTTCAGCGCCGGTCTCTGGCGCGTTGCTGATCTGGATTCTGTTTCTGTGAGTTCTGACGTCCTGCACTTAGGAACGTGCAGGACGTCAGGACTCACAGAAATAGAATCCAGATCAGCAAACGCGCTGGACTTGGACACCGGTGCTGAAAGGGACTTCGGCTGGCGGGGGTTGGGGACACCCACCAGCAAAGGTACCTGGTGGTGGCGGGGGAGGGTTGGCTGCGGGGGGAATTGAATGTGGTGGGGGAGGGTCAGCGGGGGGGGGGGGGGTAAAAGCAGGTCAAAATTGGTGGTGGTGGGGTCGGCTGCACCCAGGGGGCTCAAATGTGCCCCCTCACCTCGGGCTCTGGACCCCCCCCCTGCCGAAGTCTGGCTATGCCAGTGCTTCAGAGATTCATCCCCTTCCTCAGTACCTCTACCCCTTTTCAACAGCTCTCTCCCTCTCTCCAGTCTTCCAGGTCATTGACTTTATGTCTCAGCCTTCCTCCACATCATCTCCTTTTCTTGCCCCTCTTCTCATATCCCTTATTTCACACCCTCACTCATTCTCCCAACCCATCAATATACCTCCACTCAAGTCTAAAACTGCCAATATTCACTATCCCCTCAAATTCCCACTCCATCTCCCCTATCCGTAATTTCCTGCTCTGTTCCTCTTCCTCTCCCCTCCAACCACACTGCCTAGCACCATCCTCTTCCACTCTGTTCCCCTCCCCTCTACTCATACCCCCTAGCCCCATCCATCTCCTGCTCCCTCCCCCTCCCCCAATAGTATGCATCTCCCCTCTTCCCTTTCCCTTCCCCCATTCATCTGTCATCTCTCTCCTTCCTTTCCCTCCCCCAAGTCTGGAATCAATCTTATTTCCTTCTCTTCTCCCATCTCCCCCCATGGTCTGGTATCTCTCATTCCCTTCCCCTCCCCCTCACAGTTTGGCATCTCTCTCCTTCCCTTCACCTCTCTCCATGGTCTGGCATACATCTCCTTTTCTTCTCTTACCCTATCCCACCCCACAGTCTGGCATCAATGTCCTTCCCTTCCCCTCCCCATCCCCCTTCCCCACTCAGGCATCAATGTCCTTCTGGCATCTCTCTCCTTCCCTTCACCTCTCTCCATGGTCTGGCATACATCTCCTTTTCTTCTCTTACCTATCCCACCCCACAGTCTGGCATCAATGTCCTTCCCTTCCCCTCCCCATCCCCCTTCCCCACTCAGGCATCAATGTCCTTCTGGCATCTATCTCCTTCCCTTCCCCTACCCCACTTCACCCTACCCCACCCCACCTGGTCTGTCATCTCTGTCCTTCACTTCCCCTTCCCTCCCTCCCTCCTTCACGATCTTGCATCTCTATCCTTCCTTTCTCCCTCCCACCCTTGGCGATGTGGCAGTTCCCTCCCCCACCCCCATTGGCGGGTGCAGTGTTCCTTGCCTCCTCCACTCACTCCCCCTATAGTATCTAGTACTATTCTCTCTCTTCCCACTTCCCGCTCCCTGCACCGCTGCCCTCATTTAATCTTCCATGCCGACAGAGCAGCATCAGTGAAATAAGCACACTGCCTTCGGTGGCCCTGGAAGCTTTCCTTCTGCTATAATGCATTCCACCTATGCAGGACAGGATGTTATAGCAGAGGAAAAGCTTCCGGGTCGGGGCCACCCAAGGCACTGTGTTTACTTCACTGATGCTGCTGGCAGCACGTAAGATTAAACTAGGGCAGCGGTACAGGGAGTGGGAAGCAGGAAGGGAGGGAATAGTATCAGATCCCTAGGGGATGGAGGTTCATAGGCTGGACAATGCTCCTATTGCCACCCACCCAACTATGCCCATCGGACCA
The DNA here is from genome assembly GCF_901765095.1 of Microcaecilia unicolor. NCBI lineage: Eukaryota > Metazoa > Chordata > Amphibia > Gymnophiona > Siphonopidae > Microcaecilia > Microcaecilia unicolor. The sequence continues at coordinate 189,210,937 of NC_044031.1, read as the reverse complement.
ATACAGTTGCCAATGGCTTGCAGTAGTTTGCCTTTAAAATGTCACCCTTCCTGTCAGTTCCTGAACCAATCACCACTCAGGCAATGCCAGGAAGGGTGATATTTTATGCTAGAGTTGCATGCTAAGCCATTGCTCTATCATGAAGCTTTTGCATTGGCCCCAAGAGGTATAAGGGAGAACTCCAAAGATGGGTTGAAATCCTGATTTAAGTTAAGCATATAAAAAGAAACAACTTTGTCCCCAACCCCCACCCCAGGAACTCTTATCTTCACAGCTATTCACAACCAGATAGAAAATCTTAGCAGGCAGATAGGACTCTGGAATCTTCAGAACCAAAGGAGGTATTCTAGGAAGATAGGAAAAATGAATATCAAAATTGGTACTCCTTTAAGCATTTGCAAGATTTTCCACTTTCCTATTTAGAAGAGTCTCACAGGCTTTAGGTTCTTGACCTGCCCCATTTGGCATTCGAGAGCTACCACTTTAATAGTGACATTGTTCATTATGGCTGACTGGGACTTGAGACCTGACCTGCGCAATGATTTTAACCAGAAAATCAATTCATCCTGAAATTACAGCCTCAATGCTGGCTTCCAAATTTCTTCCAGGGTAATTTTAGTTGCACAGGGGCTTGTGAGCTCTGTATGCCCGCTTGCAAGCATGAACTAACTACTGCCTGTGTGGCCTCTCCTGCCACCAGACCCATCCTACCTCTGCAGGACACCAACTACTCCAGACACACTGCATGGTGTAAAGAGTATGTAGGAAAGGCCCCAAAGGAACCCTGGGATAGGCCAGAATACCCCCGTTATAGGCAGGCATTCCCCAGGAAAAAACAAGAAATAAAGAACTACAACTCCCAGCATGCCCTAAGGGAGCCTGGGGATAAGAGAAACTATGTGCATTCTCAGGAGTCTCCAGAGGAGGGCCGCAGGGGAAGGAATAAGGCTGATTCTCCAACCTGGTGGAAGAGGTGGTGGAACAAGTGGGTGGAGAAAGAAGAGACACCAAAGAGCTTTAATGAGAAAAAGGGTGAACAGCTGGGAGAAGGGCGGGGCGAGGAGAATATGGATTGGGCTCCTGAGGAGAGAGGGGCAGAGAGTGAGCCTTGCCCTATGGAGTTAGCTGAACCAGAGAACACCCTGGAAGAGCCGATGGACGTTGCAGCTCTGGCGCAGCGAAAGCCAAGGAAGTAGCGGGGCCAGGCCGGGTCAAGCGGGAGGAGGTCAGGTAGGAGTATGACTGACCAAGAGGGTGGGACCCTAGGCTTTGAGCCCGCGCAAAGCCACTACTGAGCTGTATTTTGAAGCTTGGCTAAAAGTGAACTGTTTTTGGAAAAGCCTAGCTAGAACTGAGCTGTATTTTGAAGCTTGGCTAAAAGTGAACTGTTTTTGGAAAAGCCTAGCTAGAACTGAGCTGTATTTTGAAGCTTGGCTAAAAGTGAACTGTTTTTGGAAAAGCCTAGCTAGAACTGAACTGTGTGTTTGAAAGCCTGGCTAAACTGAGCTGTGATTTGTAAAGCTTGGCTAAAAGTGCACTGTATTTTGGGAAAACCCCGCTACACTGAACAGGGTATTTTTGTTGTTTTTTTTTATTATTTGCTGCTACTCTTCCCCAGGAGGGAGGGAGAGGAAGCAAATGTGGAAGCCTGGATTGGGAAACTAACCGGCTTGAGAAGGATGAACGATAACTGGGCTTTGTTTTGAGTTTTGATTGCCATACTTGAGGGAAGGAGGGAAGCACCTCCTATGCAATAAAAAGCTTTATTGTTTTTGAGAAAAAAACTGAGCAGTACTGGAGCATGTTCTTCAGGTTGTGGAGAGCTGCAGACGCTGGAAAAAGGGGATCCACTTTACAATGGTGATGACCTTCCAAAGTCATCTGGCGTTCTGTTGGTCTGCTCTACTGACCCATTCCCTACCATCGGGATTGGATGAAACACAAAAACAAGGTGGATCTCACAGCTCTGGGGATAACAATACCTTGAGAGGGAAGAGACTAGTTTTATTTTTGTTTTAGGTATATTATAAGCTGAATGGTTCTAATATAGCTGGACTAGGTAGGTTATGCATCAATAAATAATAATTTATCAATTCAGCATGACCAAAGTAACAGCCATAGCTCGCCATTACAATGCTCCAGTGCTGTGCAAAAGCTTCCATATTTTTAGGAAGAATTGGAGGAGGGCCACTAGACTACTCGGGGTTGGGGTTGGGGGTGAGGGCAAGTTTTTGTTGTAAACATTGTGGGGAAGGGGGATCAGGTGGGAGGGGAGGGAGAACAGGACATGACTGATGTAAATTATTTTTGTTTTTAATGAGCTGCAGATTATGGCTGCTGCGATTTTAACATGGCATTAATTTGCATTCTCATTGCTTATATACGGTTGTTTTGATACTACAGCTTCATAGTAGAGCCGCATGTTAAAGCAACTGTACCACGAGGCTTTCTGCATTCAGCCCCTGTGGGTTAGGACCCCAAATTGGGTCACAAACCCCTGTGTGGGGTCATAACAGGGGTGGGCTTTCTATAGGTGATTCATTACTCTGCACCTGGGGGGGGGGTCGTAGGGTCACAATTTATGAGGTTCCAATCATGGAGCCACCACCACACAAATGATTGATAAGCACTGCTTTACAGTTATAATCCACTCCCATGTGATGAATCAGCCCTAGTTTATATCCCCTAATCTGCTGAAAAATCTAAAATAAAGGAAAACCAATTCTCCGTCATCGGCGCACTTGGATGGGACGTAAATACCATATGTAGGTATTTCCCCACATATTAATGCACACTTTTTGTATGCTAAAGTCCTATTCAATACAAGAGTAATATCAGCATGGGAAAATGAAGCATCCTAAAACGTCATAAAAAACGCGCTTAGGTCAGTGGGCTTTTATTACATAGCCCCCCCACCTGCTGCGGACAGTTGCCTCCGATCAACCTGCCGGGGTTAGACACATTCCGCTCCTTCCCCTTTCGGCAGCACCTTGGGAGAGGGATGAGGGTGGGTGGGAGTGCGAGAAGTGGACGGGAGGAGGAGGAGGCTGGGCAGATAGAGGACGATCACGTCACAGCGCGTGCCGGCGGCGGCAGGACAGTGAATGGGAGGGAGAGAGAAAGGAGCAGCGTTGGAGACGGAGCGTTATTTCCGCACCACTGATAACGCCGCCGAATCACAAAAAGTAATTATTATTGGGAGGATTTTTGGCATCTTAATTCTTTCTCCTCCTCCTCCTCCCTGTGCGGGCTTGAATTTCAAAGGCGATACGCAGCTGCAGCTGGACGGGGTTGGAGCTCGGGGAGGTAAGCGGCAGAGAGTGGGAAGAGGGAGAGCAGCTGCTACTTGCAAACACTCCCTGGAACTGCAATCCTAAACTCAGGATTTTTTTTTTTGTAATTGTTTTTGCTGTTTAGTCAGAGGATCTGGAGCGACGAGGTGAAGAAGACGAAAGGGAACTTGAAAACAATCACAAAATGTATGAAAGCAAAAGCTGCTTTTGATGGTTCACCCCTTCTCTTTCCCCGATCAGAGTCAAGCGGATCTTTCTGTGTGTCTTTCCTCCCCCTTTCCCCGTCTGCAACGTCTTCTCTTTGTGTTTTGAAGTGTCGGCGGCTGGCATATACACCAGATCTGCGGTATTATTCCTGTATATATGATATTTTTAAAGAGACGACCTTCTTCTTCCTTTTGCTGGCGGGAGTGCTACGTGCAGCGTGTGATGCGATTATACGGGAGGGGGAGAGGAAACCCGGCTCACCCAGAAGCAAGCGAGACAAGCTTAACCTTCCTCTAATCTGTGTGCCGGCACTGGATGCAGCGGCGACTGCAGCAACAAAAGAGGAAATCCCTATCCATTATTAATAACGGAAAAGAGGAAAATCCCTCAGCTAATTTTGGCAGGATCCAGAACCTGAGCAAGGAGGAGATTTGAAGTGCAATCCAGGATACCACTTGCTACTTTTCCGTAAGTTGCCTTTTGTTATCATTCTACAGGGGGTTTTTTTGCTATTAATTTTTTCCCATGTTATTGATCGGGTGTTAGTAACGCTTTTTTAAGTGGATTGCCTGCTTTATGCAGTGAGGGTGCTTAAACCTCCCTGTGTTACCTTATGATTTGTTGAAGGCCCAGGACCCGCCCCCGTTCTTTTCTTGGTTATTTTGTGTCTGGGCCGTTCTTCAGTTGTGTGTGTGAAATGGAGGGATGCACATGCAGAGGTGTCTGGTTACTTGGTTCTCTTCCTTGTCACACGCAGGTGAAAGAACACCGGTTCCCACGCTTGTAAGAAAAACGTTTTTTAAAATGCTGAAAAACTTTGTGAAAATAGGGATGTCACTGTAGGAGAAAAGAGAATGATCTTGTAAGAAATAAATACAGTGGGGCGAGGGGGTTGATGTTAGACATTATAGGAATCCAGGGCAGAAACTGGGAAGGGACCCTAAAACTGGTCTTCAGCCTGTGCCCTTCAGCTTGAGGCAGGTTTCGGGGTCCTTGCAATATAGGGGCCCAGGGCAATTTGCCCAAGGTGGCAACGAGCTTTTTGAATCCAATCAAGTGAGCAATGGGTACAATTAAAAATTCTAATACTGTTACTTTAACGAAGAGTACACCCTGGGACAAACTTGAAAAAAGAACTGGACACAAAGTGGCCTCCTTGCACTTTGAGTTCATTGTCTATTGTTCCCTTTGTAGTTTTAAGTACAAAAATTAAAGGTCAGCAAAACAGACCCCCCCCCCCCCCCCCCCCCCGAAAACAAAAGATTGAATTTCGTAAGACTAATGACTAGCTCTCTAGTGTAGCAAGGGTTACCCTTATCTGCACTTCAGGCACAGGAACAGATCACATGCATTTTGCCTTTATACAAATAGCAGTTAGGTTAAAATAATGTAAGCCGCATTGAGCCTGCCATGAGTGGGAAAGCGCGGGGTACAAATGTAACAAAAAAAAATGCCCTAACTAATTGGGCCATGGGCATGCTGCATTTTCAAAGAAAAAATGTCCTAAAGACGTTTGAAATGGCTGTAGCGTAAAAGAGCTTGTCTTGACCCAGGACCTATGTGCATGCATCATGGTGCTGGTGCTAATGTATGGCAGAGATGCCAAGTACCCAGTTCTGGGCTGGAGCTTTTGGGGCAGTCCTGGATTTCTGACAACCTCTTCCTATTGCGTTATGGGTCTTACAGCACTGATTTAAAAGGGATAGGATCAGGCACTACAAATCCGTCAAGTCTGGAACTGGGTAACTTTAACTTGGCATCTGTGTTATGGAAACCTGGCCTGTTTTCTGCTCTTGAGGATTGAACTTGATCAAGCTTGCTTTATATGATAAATCACTAGCTTTCAGAATACCGTTATATATGGGGGCTTTTTTTTTTTATATGAAGGGCAGTATAGCAAAAGCCTGAATAAACTAATCAACTCTTGTACAGTATAGTACAGAACCTGTAAGAGTGCAGTGGGACTTTCAAAGTTCTTTTTAGCATCGGTTACTGGATGCTTAAAAGCTGCCAACTGGATCCAGATCCGCAGGACAAGGTTGATCCAGTTCTGGGTTTACCCCATTGCATGCAGGGACTTGTAGTGCTGATTTTCCCATTGCATTCCTTAAAGTCAAGACTACAAGTCCCTGCATGCAATTTGGCAAACCCAGGACTGGATCATTCTTGTCCTGCGAATCTGGATCCAGTTGGCAGCCTTAGCTTCTACTAAAGAGCTCAAAACTTGTTAAGAACAAGTACAAATTGTCACAAAGATACAGTATTAGAGGTTACCTGTAGGTATTGTCTGAATAAGGTTAAAACAAATTAAAGAGGCTGGGAACAGATTTTGCTGTATGTCTGCAGCCTTCTAGGTAAGAACTGAGTTAAGTCACAGTAATGGAATGCACAGAATTAAAAGTGCTAGGATACTGTCAAAAGTGATGGACAAGGATTTTAGGCAGTTGAGGAGAACAGCTGGAAAGGCGAGTCCTGTTACTGCTTCCTGTCTGAGAACTGTTTCAGAGAGTCATGTTTTTGTAGTTTCCGGAAGACTAGTATGCTAGGAGCCAGGCGGCTGTTAAATGGCAGGGAATTCACAGGGCTTCACATACTGGTGAGAAAGGCTTGTGCTGTAGCAGCTATCAGGCCCAGAAAGTGGCAAGGCCTATAAAGGGCAAGTAGACAGCAGAGCGGAGAGAGCGTGCAGGGGCAGATACATTGAGGATGGCAAAAGGAAGTAAGTCCATTCTGGCTGATTTGTGGGAAAATGAGAAAAAACATGTTTTGCTTGGTACCTCTGCAACAAACTTAACTTGCCTTTTGCTTTGCAAGTGTTAGGGATCCTGAAAGGGGGGGGGGGTGCAGAAATACATTATGATGGGACATATGTCCTAGATTATATTTAGATGCTTAACTTATTTTTGAGAATAAGTGGGCTTCCTACTGCCATTGTAGGGCACTTTACAGGCTGGCTGCAGCATTTTGAGCTAATTTCAGCAGAGACTGGGAGAGCCAGTTAGATTTTATATATAGATATAGATAATTTTGGTCTTTGGCAGCATTTTTAATGACTTTTGTGGCACTACTTGAAATTTTTTTTTTTTTTTTTTATAAGCAACCCAGGGTATCGTGAATTGCAGCAATTGGGATGAGAGATCATTCAGTTGGATGACTGTAGCAAAAGCAGGACCATGGAAAAAAGAACAGAGATGATTTAGCTGATTTACTTGAAAGAATGCAGATTCTGATACTTAGCACAATGGCTTCTATGGTGTGGATTAGTCCAGAATAAATTCCAAACTGTGAGCTTAATAGCTGGAGGGGCAGCATTGACTCTGAGAATTACCTTGATGTTTAAGCTGTGGTCAAGCAGTCTCTTTTTTGCATCTTCACAGTGCTGCTGAATTTTTTTTCTTTGGCACAGTCTGCTGGAAGTCTCCCCCAGGCATTCATTTTGTCTTTTGATGACCCTGAATTTCAGTGACACACTGGAGATGCAAAAAGGGTAAATAGAGAAAGATGACAATGGGGGATTTGGATTTTAGTTTTACTTGGCTTTTCCAGGGTAAGCTGCATTCAGGTGTACTAGGTATATGTCCCCATCTACAGGGCTCACAATTTAAAGGACCCTCTCTTAGGGAGAGGAGGAGATAATGGATGTGCGGACTGGATGGGCCATTTGGCCTTTATCAGCCATCTTGTTTTTATGTACCTATGCATTTTTCGCATAGAGAGATCAATGGAGGCCTTTTTACAGAGAGGCTTTCTCCCAAGTTTTTACCTAAGGCAGTGGAGAATGAAGCAACTTGACCAAGCACATGAGAAATTTCAGTAGAAGGACTGGAATTTGAACCCTGGCTCTCAGCCTTCTGCTGCTTCTGCTCACACATTGATAAAACTGATGGCTCCCTCTGTATATGGAGGAAGAGCTTGGCACTTGGGGCCCTCTGCTTCTCTTGGAGTCTTCTGTGATGTAGCTACACACAGTGACACTGTGAAACAGTAGCATGAACACGAAGGGCTGGAATTCTCATATGAGGAAAAGCTAAAGAGGTTAGGGTTCTTCAGCTTGGAAGAGAGACGACTGAGGGGGGTTTATGATAGTCTAGAAAATCCTGAGTGGTGTAGAATGGGTAAATGTGAATTGATTTTGTTTACTTTAAAAAAAAATACAAAGACTAGGGGATGCTCTATTAAGTCATACTTTAAAAAGAAATAGGAGAAAATATTTTCACACTCAGTGAATCTGTGGAACTCTATGCACAAGGATATGGTAAAAGCATTTGGCTTATCTAGGCTTAAAAAAGATTTGGACAAGTTCCTGGAGGAAAAGCTCATAATCTGCTATTTAGGTAGACATGGGGAAGCCACTACATATCTCTAGGACACCTTAGTACGGAATATAAGTCCAATTTACTCATGTACATGTTGACCAGTCTTGGCAATGAAAGTACTCTGGGATTTTGCCAGGTACCTGTGACCGGGACTGGCCACTATTGGAAGCAGAGTACTGGGCTACATGGACCATCAGTCCGACCCAGTATAGCGATGCTTATGTTTTTATGTGTCTCTGTAGCACTGGTTAGTCCTCTGGGCACACCCATCCAGTCGGTTTTCAGGATATCCACAATGAATATGCATGTGAGAGATTTGCAGGCCCTGCCTCCTTAGTATGTAAATCTATTTTATGCATATAAGAACATATGAATAACCATATTGGGTCCATCTAGCCCAGTATCCTGTTTCCAGCAGTGGCCAATCCAGGTTACAAGTACCTGACAGAATCCCAAATAGTAGCAGCATTCCATGCTACCAGTATTCATTATGGATATCCTGAAAATCTGACTGGATGTGTGTTTTCTGAGGATTGGGTAAAAACCACCAATTTATAGGATGATGGAGGGGTTCATGGGAGGAGTTTGCAGACGAGTAGAGGAAGGGGGGAGGTTGGGGAAGAGGAGAAAGAAGAGTGGGGACAGTGAGTTTGGTCAAGAAGGTTTACTAAAGCAGGAGATGGCATGAGCCTACCTGGCCCATTATGTGGGCTGAAGCGTGCCACTATATTGAGTGACTCAAAACATTAGCAGACACTATTGAAAAACAATAGCAAACTTGCAAGGTTTATATTGTTTTACCTCATTGGTTTTTGCATTCTTTCTGTTAGGAGAGGAGTTGGGTGGAAGTTTATTTTGGATACACAATATGTTGGCTGCTGGTGGAAAATCCGTCTTCAACTTTTTGACCTTATGTCATCTCCTGTCATATTAAACCTCCTTGAGTGTGGTGCTTGTCACAAGACCTTGCTCTTACCTCGGCAGTCTCCTGTGCCCTGAAGATTTATTTTACTGGCTTGTTTATATTGCTAGGAAGGACAGCAGATTTTAAAATATTTATTTTCATTTCAAATGCCCAGTGAGTGTTTCAGTGATATTGTTAAAGGCTTGAAGGATTGGACAGTTTCATACCTTTGACATTGCTTCCAACTCTCAGCAGCACTTCACTTGTTTTATAGCCCATTGTAACCAACATAGGACAGATCTGTCCAGCTTAAGTATGGCCTTTTGTGGGCTATTGTATATACTTATTTACAGTATTAGGTCATGCCTTTCCATTAGTAGTGGAAAGTGTTACATATAGGTACAGTAGGTATTTCCTTGCTCACAGTACTCATTCATATATTGAAATCTGTGTATACAAATTGTGTGGCTGGCATAAAACCATCTTTGCTTGTAATCACTTCGATGCTTTTAACTCCTAACCCCTTATTCACTTGTTCAGAACCCTTATTTTATCATCCTCACTTTAATATTCCCTTATCTCTTGTCTGTCCTAATTAGAGTGTCCGCTCTGTCGAGCAGGGACTGTCTCTTCATGTTAAGGTGTACAGCGCTACGTACATCTAGTAGTGCTATAGAAATGAGTAGTAGTATGTTGGTTGCAAGAAATTAGAAATGGTATGTGAGGACGTTTTAAGGTGTCCTAATATAAGGATTGTCTGTTTATACTTACCCAGATAAGCTTATCTGTATCAGAGAGAGATTATCTCAGATAATTCGGTATCTTATGTTAATTCAGTTCTATTTGTCCTGCAGAGTTCTGCTAGTGCAACTCAGAGACAAATGTGTGTGCCAGTGCACTTCTGTGGGCATGGTCTGATCCCTAGGCTAGCCAGTATTCATAGATCATATAAACTAAAAGTAAAACATGAAGTATTTAGACACTAGTAAAAAAGCCCCGTTTCTGATGCAAATGAAACGGGGGCTAGCAAGGTTTTGTTCTGTGTGCATGTGGGAGTGTGTGTGTCCGTGCCCTCTGGCCTGTCTCCCCTCCCCCCTGTGAGTCCTTCACTGTTACAGAGCCAGCGATTTGATTTCGTGCTCTGCTGTTTTCCTTCACTGACTGTGTTACAGAGAGGGCGGGGCAGACACTCATAGGGAAACCGGATATCTCGCCCCCTTCACACTTCCGGCTGGAGGCTTCATAGAACGTTGGTGTTGCTTTTTATATAGAGAGATTTGAGGCCAATAAGTCTTGAGGATGATTGAGTTCTTTCTGCTCTGTAGCTAAATGATACTGCAGGTGTTCATGGTGAAGCAGACACATTTACTACAAAAGGAAGTGGAGACCTTAAATGGCTTATATAATTTATGGGTTAAAGCCATTGATCTGCCACCTGAGAACCAGAAAGACTTCAACAGCGGAGTCCGAAGTCCCCATTCGGATGTTGCTTCTCTGAATCTTAAGCATGCAGTCTTTCATCCCAGGCTGCTTCATGCTTTGTGTAACAGAAGAAAAATGGCATCTTAAAACTTTTCAGCAGCATATACCTTCAGCCTAGGAAGCTTGAAGTGTTAAACATTTTATAGTGCCTGATTAATTCTTCACATCTTTGTACATTCTTCACATTCAGCTGTATAAAAAAATACAACGAAGAGCACTTTCCCAAAACTCACTCAGTCCATCAGCAGCAGTTTTGAGAAAAATAAGTAGTGGGTTTTGGACTGAGTGAGTTTTGCTTAGTGTATTCAACGCAAAGTCATTAAAATACCATGGACAGTGAGTTTTGTCACAGGAATAAGCTACAGTAAATGAATCTGGCCTTGATGAACAAAATTAATTGCATAACTCAAAACTGACAAAAAATGGAGTAAGAGAGATTTGGAAAAGCACTTTTCAGTTTAGAATGCACAACATACACAACACTTTCAGCGTGAAAGAATGGTTATAGAAATATTCATAAACTATTAAGAAATCAAAATAATTATTGATTTTAAGCCCTTTGACACAGCAAGCCACATTAGCTTTATTTCTAAAACTTGCCTTAATGAGGCCCATAACTTTCCCAATTGCAGTAAATGAGCTTCTTCAGATCTTCTTGGATGAAGAAGCAAGTTGTTTCCGGTCTGTGTGAGGAATTTGAAGCAGTTGTCTAAACATGCTGAGCACAGAGCAGCCAGAAAGAACTCTGGCATAAAGTTATTCAGAGGTGTAGCTGTATATCGGTGACCCCCTCCCCCCCACACACACACACACACATACACACACTTTTTATGAGTTTTTGAGTTTCATTTTATTCAACAGCAGAATGTGAAAACTGTAGAATGATGTGGACTTTTTTTTTTTTTTTACAAAGCACTTTGTATACAAGTGATGGTGTACAATAAAGTTGCATTACCATTGTAATTTACTCCCATGTGGTAACACAGTGCCAATTTTATCCCCCAATTTGTCTCTGGAGCAAAAATCTTAAATGAAACCAAATTTACCTCCCTGCTTACAAAGCCGTGTGGGAATGCCGACACAGCCCATTCAAAGTGAGTGGGATGGGCTGTATCGGCATTACCGCACCGGCAGCCTCTAGCATGGCCTTGTAAACAGGGGGGGTTAGTTTGATGGTAAAGCATGGTCTGCTCTTCATGTTCACTAAACTAAGCAGTTAGCACAGACCTGTGCTAGCGGCTCCTGTATGCTGAAGCAAGCCAGTGTGGTAAGAAACCCGTGCTAAGTGTTGTAGCATGAGATGAGATGAGAATTGAGCAGGTAATGGGTGGAGATGGGGTGTGGACAGCACTTGCAGGTAGCTCAAGATAGGCAACAATGCATTATCAAGGCTACTAATACTCTGAGTGCCCTAAAAACAACCTCTATCAGCACCAGGGGGTCTGTGCTAGGACCGCTGCTTTTTGATATATTTATAAATGATTTAGAGATGTGAGTAACTAGCGAGGTAATTAAATTTGCTGATGACACAAAGTTATTCAAAGTCGTTAACTCGCGACAGGATTGTGAAAAATTACAGAAGGACCTTACAAGACTGGGAGACTGGGCGGCTAAATGGCAGATGACGTTTAATGTGAGCAAATGCAAGGTGATGCATGTGGGGAAAAAAGAACCCGAATTATAGCTACGTCATGCAAGGTTCCACTTTAGGAGTTACGACCCAAGAAAGGGATTTGGGTGTCGTTGTCGATAATACACTGAAACCTTCTGCTCAGTGTGCTGCTGCGGCTAGGAAAGTGAATAGAATGTTGGGTATTATTAGGAAAGGTATGGAAAACAGGTGTCGCACCTTTGAGTATTGTGTTCAATTCTGGTTGCCGCATCTCAGAAAGATATAGTAGAATTGGAAAAGGTGCAGCGAAGGGCGACTAAAATGATAGCGGGGATGGGACGACTTCCCTATCAAGAAAGACTAAGGAGGCTAGGGCTTTTCAGCTTGGAGAAGAGACGGCTGAGGGGAGACATGATAGAGGTATATAAAATAATGAGTGGAGTGGAACAGGTGGATGTGAAGCGTCTGTTCACGCTTTCCAAAAATACTAGGACTAGGGGGCATGTGATGAAACTACAGTGTGGTAAATTTAAAACAAATCGGAGAAAACTTTTCTTCACCCAATGCATAATTTAACTCTGAAATTCATTGCCGGAGAACGTGGTGAAGGCGGTTGGCGTAGCAGAGTTTAAAAAAGGGGTTAGACGGTTTCCTAAAGGACAAGTCCATAAACCGCTACTAAATGGACTTGGGAAAAAGCCACAATTCCAGAAATAACATATATAGAATGTTTGTACATTTGGGAAGCTTGCCAGGTGCCCTTGGCCTGGATTGGCCGCTGTCGGGGACAAGATGCTGGGCTTGATCGCAAGATGGGCGTCCTCACAGGGTTGCCCAAATCGGCATAATCGAAAGCCAATTTTGGGCGTCCTCAACTGCTTTCCATCATGGGGACGACCAGAGTTCATATGGGCATGTCAGAGGCGTAGCGAAGGCGGGGTTGGGACGTGCCTAACACATGGGCGTCCTCGACCGATAATGGAAAAAAGAAGGTCCTTTTTTTTCTTACGACCAAGCTACAAAAATGTGCCCTGAATGACCAGATGACCACCAGAGGGAATCGGGGATAACCTCCCCTTACTCCCGCAGTGGTCACTAACCCCCTCCCACCCTCAAAAAATGTTAAAAATATTTTTTACAGCCTCAAATATTATCATACCCAGCTCCATGACAGCGGTATGCAGGTCCCTGGAGCAGTTTTAGTGGGTGCAGTGCACTTCAGGCAGGCGGACCCAGGCCCCCCCCCCCCCCCCACCTGTTACACGTGTGGTGGTAAATATGAGCCCTTCAAAACCTACCAGAAACCCACTGTACCCACATGTAGTTGCCCCCCTTCACCCCTTACCATTCAGTGAATCCAGACTGCCCCAATTTGACTGCCCCTATCAGACCGACCATTCACTTGTCTATTAGATTGTAAGCTCTTTGAGCAGGGACTGTCTCTCTTTGTTAAATTGTACAGCGCTGCGTAACCCTAGTAGCGCTCTAGAAATGTTAAGTAGTAGTAGTAGTGGTAGTGGTGTACAGTTGTGGGGAGTGGGTTTTTGGGGGCTCAGCACCCAAGGTAAGGGAGCTATGCACCTGGGAGCAATTTCTGAAGTCGATTGCAGTGCCCCCTAGGGTGCCCGGTGGGGGACCAATGCACTACGAATGCTGGCTCCTCCCATGTCCAAAGGGCTTGGATTTGGTTGTTTCTGAGATGGGCGTCCTCGGTTTCCATTATTGCCAAAAATCGGGGACAACCATTTCTAAGGATGACCATTTCTAAGGTCGACCTAAATTTCGCGATTTGGGCGTCCCCGACCCTATTATTCAAATGAAAGATGGACGCCCATCTTGTTTCGATAATATGGGTTTGCCTCTTCGCTGGGATGTCCTGCGAGGGCGTCCTCATGAAAACTTGGGTGCCCTTTTCGATTATGCCCCTATGTGGTGCAGGAGTCCAGATGTTGATAGTACCACCCAGTCCCATAGAATTTGTTTTTCCAGTTGAAGCCTGAGCTTTTAGCTTTGGGACAACTTTGTTTGCACTTTTGCTGTAAATGTTTAGTATCATATCAAGGTAGTTGGCATGTTTTTTTAATTTTTTAAAGTGACCCTTCACATCTGGGAATTTTTTTTTTTTTGTTTTTTTTGTTTAAGTAGGAGAATAATAGATAATGTAACCTGTCTCCCTTTCCACTTAAAATTGGTTTATTTTTCTTTTTTTGCATTTTGGAGATGTGATCCTTTAATTTTGTTTATATACAATGACTCAAAATGGGGATTTCTTCCTTGTGAATAGTGCTAAGAAATGCTATTTTTTTAAAATTCTTTGTGTTTTTGAGTATTGTATATTGTATTTCTTATTACCTAATTTTATGTAGAGAAAGAGGGAGGGGGGCAGACCTCTGCATGGATCTGTGTTGCAGCTGGATTTTGAATATTAGGTACCGTTCTGATTGCCCTATCTCAAAGTTATAGTGACATGAGAAAAGGTACAGAGAATGATGGCAGAAGCAAAGGGGATAGATAGAATGACTTCTACAAAGGCTAAAGAAGGATCGAAAAGGGATATGACAGAACTTGTAAAATAAAGAGTGAGGTGGAACAGTACTAGAACTGTGGGACATGCCGTAAAACTAGTAGCTTTCAAGCAAATTGAAGAAAATTATTTCGGTCACACTATGGAATTTTGTTGTTGGAGGATGTGGTGAAAGTTCATAGCATCGCTGGGTTTAAAAGGTTTTGATCAGGTTTCTGTTACACAAGTCTATTAACAGTTGTTAGGTAGGCAGGCAGGTGTGGGGATGCTGCGACTTATGTCTGGAAGTGAGCAGCAATGAGGTGGTGATCTGGATTGGCCGCAGCCAGGGGCAGGATGGGCTCAGAGGATTGTTGGCCTGAGCCAGCAAGGGCATGGGGCAGCAACTTTCTCCTGTTTAAAATGTTACATTGGTATTCTGGCATCAAATAGTCGCCACCAGAGAATGGAATGTGAAACATTTTTCTGGGCACTTGTGTTGGTGTCAGTGCAGCATTCACTATAGAAGAATCAAAATCCTTTTATACTCCATCACGTGTGCTGAATTATTTGCAAGGAAGATATGAAAAGAAATTGACTTCAATGTCCTTGGTAATGAAAGCAGAATCACACAGGGGTCTCTTAACTAATATGCAGTGAAAAAACATCTACAATGGCACACTTTTGAAATATTCTTGACTCAACACTTTCTTTGTCTGACATTTCTATGAATAACAAAATGATGCCAGACTGAAAGAAGTTATTTAGGTGTCTTGAACAAGCTGCATCATGCAGTAAGGAAGTAGTTTTACCTTGGGCTTCAGGTGCCAACTCACATTATAGTTATATGAACCTTTGGATCAACATCATGATAAGCCTTGTCACTAAAAGCCTGATAAGGTAACTGTTTAGAAATAAAGAGACTGGACTTTTTTTTATGGCTTTTTAGTTAAGAGACTGCTGAATGACTCTGTTTTTCATTGAAACACTACCAAGGAGATTGAACTTATTGAAATACAAGTTTTTAGTGGATTTAATCATCACTTTACAGCACCAGGGGTCACAGTAATATAGTAACCTTTTAATAAGTTTTGCTAACAGATTTCGCACACAACAATTAGTGTGTGCTAAATGCTAAGAAGCCTATTTTATCCTTATGAGTTTCTTAGCATATAAAATGCGCTAATTGTTAGCGTGCACTAAATCCGTTAGTAAATTCATTCAAAGGGGTCCTTTTACTAAGGTGAATTAACAGACTTAGCACATGCTAAATACTAAGAAGCCCATAGGTATAAAATGGGCTTTCTTAGCATTTAGCACATGCTGAATCCGTTAGCACACCTTAAACAAAGGCCCCCTTAGAATGAATTTATTAAATCACTAGTAAAAAAGGCCCGTTTCTGTATGAAATGAAATGGGCGCTAGCAAGGTTATCCCCCCTCCCTCGCTCTCTCCCTCTGTCCCCTCCAAGTTCCACGGCCCCCTTTCCTCCCCTCCGATTTCCAGGCCATCCTCCCTCCCCTCTCCCATTCCCACTTTGTCCATAAGTTTCCGTTGGTGGCGCTGCAGGTCCCCGGCTGCCAGAGGTCGCTAGTTCGCGCCTCTGCCCAGCCGCCATGTTGCTGTGTGTGCGAGAGTGTCAGCTCCTGTGAGCTGCGGCTGCTGCAGCAGTGCGCCAAGAACCGGGAGCTGAGTCACAGCCAGCACTCGCACTGGCCCGCCGTTGTCTCCCTTTCACAGCAGTGCAGAGATTTAAGCCGGCATTCGCCATGGAGGAAGTGAAAGTCTTCAACAGAGAGGTGCGTAGCGCGGCTTCCTGCTTTCTCCCCTCCCATTCATCCGTAGAGCGTAAATTTGCTGGTCGCGCACTTCCCACGTCTCTCACTGGGATCATAACCACCTCCTGACGTCAGGCAAGCAGGGTTCTAGTGCTGGCCAGTGACGTCAGCAGGTGGTTTCGATCCCAGTGAGACACATTCAAACATTCAAGGAGCAAATTATTATATTAGATAACACAACATTCCCTGGAATAAATTCAAAATCATTTGATATTCAGAGGTGCCAAATTTATTTTTAAGGAGAAAATAAACTAATTCTTTCTTAAAGGGTAAAATCTCAGCAGGTCTCATCATGATTAGATTATCCTGCAGAGCATTTATCAGTAGTTTAAAAAGCACCTTCACAGAAAAAAATTCTTCTAGCACAAGATATTTTTATTGCCAATAACATGCCACCAAATCAGTGATTTTCTAAAAGATGAATACAGGGGTGGCCCAAGTCAATCTGCTGCATGAGGCAAGAGGATGGTCTGCTGCTCCGCCCTGCCCCCTAGTCTGATATTGCCCCCCTTTCCTTTCTTCCCCAAATTTACCTTCTTTTCTGGTTTTCCAAAGGTTGGGGTGGTAGCAGTTCCCATACACTGTCCTGCCGCCGGGTCTGGCCCCGTCTCTCTACTGCGGCCCGCCCCGCCTCAGAGGAAACATGAAGTATGTCAGAGAGGTGGCCGTAAAGAGGAGGTTGACTGCAGGGCAGCGTTTAGGAACCGCTGACACCCAGAATTTTGTAAGGCAAGAAAAGAAGGTAAATTTGGTGAAGGAATGGTGGGGCGATGTGGGGGTGGATGCCGGTTCAAAAGCATGCCTCCTGAGGCCCCTGCGTCAGGTGGCTTAATGGTAGGGCCGCCCCTGGATGTTGTGTTATTTGTATGTGACATTGAGTTGGGCATTGTAAACCTAATTTTTCAGTGGGCCTAGATACATTCTGTACTATCTTGCAACCATCAGAGTGTTCCTCCTCTAGGAATGAGTAAATTAAGTTTATATATTTACCCACATTTCAATTAAAAAAAAATCAACACGTGAGAGCAATAAACAACAAGATAGAGAGGCGTATTTTCAAAACACTTAGACTTACAAAGTTCTATAGTAACCTATGGAACTTTGCAAGTCTAAATGTTTTGAAAATGAGCCTGAGTGTGCATTTGTCTGTTAAAACACAAACCAACAAGCATGGCTGACATTCAAAAATAGTGGGACCCTGAAGACCCATTTGTTTTCCATAGCCTACTCTGATTGATTTCATGTAGTGAGTTGGCTGTTTTTCCAGGCAGTTGCGTTGGGGTCTCCTGCTGTCACTTCTTTCTTTTCTCCTTATCTCTGTTTCTCATTGAGTTGTAGTTCCTTTCATGCTTATATATATATAAACTAGTAAAAAAGGCCCGTTTCTGACACAAATGAAACGGGCGCTAGCAAGGTTTTCCTCGGAGTGTGTATGTTTGGGAGAGTGTATGTGAGAGTGACTGTTTGAGAGTCAGAGTGAAAGTGTGAGTGTGTGTGAGAGAGAGTGAGTCTGGGTGTGAGTGTGTATGTGAGACACAGTGTGAGAGAGAGTGTGTGTGTGTGGGCGAGAGAGAGAGTGTGTGTGAGACACAGATTCTCTGTTTTAGTGAGTGTATGAGACCAAGCGAGTGTGTGAGTGACTGTGTGGCACATAGAGAGTGAATGTGATACAGTGTGAGACAGAGTGTGTGAGAGTGAGAGTCAGAAAGACATTGTATATCAGAGAGAGAGTGTGAGCCGTGCCCTCCCAATCCATGGCCATCTGTCCCCTGGCCCCTCCATTCATCCTTTTCCAGCAATTCCCCTCTCTCCCTGAGCCCTGCCCTCCCAATCAATGCCCATCCATGCTCCTCTGTCCCCTGCCCCCTCCATTCATCCCTTTCCAGCAATTCCCCTCTCTCCCTGAGCCCTGCCCTCCCAATCCACGGCCATCCATGTTTCTCTGTCACCTGCCCCCTCCATTCATCCCTATCCAGCATTTTCCCTCTCTGCCTGAGGCCTGCCCTGCAATCCATATCCATCCATGCCCATCTGTTCCCTCCATTCATTCCTATCCAGCATTTCCCCTCTCCCTGAGTCCTGCCCTTCCAATCCATGCCCATCCATGCTCCTTTGTCACCTGGCCCCTCCATTCATCCCTATCCAGCAATTGCCCTCTCTCCCTGAGGCCTGCCTTGCAATCCATATCCATCCATGCCCATCTGTCTCCTCTATTCATCCCTATCCAGCAATTCCCCTCTCCCTGAGTCCTGCCCTTCCAATCCATGCCCATCCATGCTCCTCTGTCCCCTGCCCCCTCCATTCATCCCTTTCCAGCAATTCCCCTCTCTCCCTGAGCCCTGCCCTCGCAATCCATGCCCATCCATGCTCCTCTGTCCCCTGCCGCCTCCATTCATCCTTTTCCAGCAAGTCCCCTCTCTCCCTTGCCTGGCCCGCCCTCTTCTCCTCCCCCCCCTTCGCATCCATGCATCGTTTTGTTTTGTTTTTTCTTCTTTTTCAATTTACCTCCGTGGCGTTTCCGGCAGCGAAGCGTCAGGGAAGGAGGCGGCGCTCCCGACGTGTAGCTTTCCCTTCGCTGTGTTCCGCCTTATTTTGAAGGCGGAACACAGCGAAGGGAAGGCTAGACGTCGGGAGCGCCGCCTCCTTCCCTGACGTTTCGCTTCCGGATTTGTTTGTTTTGTCGCGAGGGCGGGGCAGAGACGGCTGGCTGGCTGGCTTGAAGGGAGGCTTCACACCACGAATCCACGAACCCTACAGCTTCAGTGACGTCAGATGGCTTCACAGAACGTTGTCCTCATTAGAACGTTCACGGTGCGTTTTATTATATTAGATTTATCTCCTCTCTTGCCATTCTCTCAAAGTATAAAAGTCTGTCCCCATATGCTTTATAGTGAAGACTACAAACAATTTTAGTAGCCACTTTCTGGACTGAGTCCCAAGCTGTTCATATCCTTCTGAATAGTCTGAAGCAGAGGTCTCCAGAACTGCACACAATACTTCAACTGAGGTCTTACCAGAGACACAGCAGAGGCTCTATCACCTACATGCTTTAGCTTAATAACCGGCTAAAGTTATCTTAAAATGCACACTTTCTGAAGATAAAGATTGCCAGACACGTTTTACCAAGAATCCCAAAGAAGGCACTTTTAATGCCAAAACATGGTACCGTGTGGAGTCGGTTCTTATTAAATTTGTGATCCATATTCAGTGTCCTTAGTCTTAAAATGCACACTTTGTAGCTGATTTTCAAAAAGAGACTTCATGAATTGTTTGTTTTTGTCTTTGGACACTAGCTAGCATAAAGTGTGAGGTGTATATTTCAAAACACTTAAGAGTTTCATATGTTACTATGGGGCTCATTTTCGATACAGAAAAACATCCAAAAAGGGTAATAAAGCAGCAATTGGACGTATTTCTTCTAAAAACATCCAAATCTATGACTGCTTCAGATATTATGGCTAGTTCTATGACAACAGCAAGCCAGGTCCCTGAAGTAGTGTAGTGGTTGGTACAGTGGACTGTAGAGAAGGGGACCCAGGTCCATATTTCACTCTACCTGTCACGCTTGTGGTGGAAAGCGTGAGCCCTTCAAAACTGACCAAAAAAATTAACTATACCAAATATAGGTGACCCCTTCACCCATAAAGACTATTGTACTGGTGTAAAGTTGGGGGTGGTGGGTTTTGGAGGGCTCAGTGGAGAAGATAAGGGGGTAACAGTGAAATGTGTACCTGGGAGCTTTTATATGAAGTCCACAGCAGTGCACCCTAGGGTGCCCCATTGCTCTCCTGGGATGTCTTATGTAGCCAGTCTACTAAGATTGCTGGCTCCTCCTACATCCCAATGGCTTGATTTTGTGCATTTTTCACTTGGACTTTTTTTTTCTCCAAAAATAAACCAAAAAGATCAACACACAGATCACAAAACCATCTAGCATGTGGTCATTTTTGAAAAAAAAAAAAAAAAAGAAGACATTTTGCTGTTTCAAAAATGGCTATATTTTCTATTCAGATTTGGGCCATTTAGCACAAAATGTCCAAAGTCCGACTTAGATGTCTCATTGAAAATGTCCCTCTTAATAACTTTTTGTAAGTCTTAAGGGCCCTGTTTACTAATTTCCGCTGTAGGCATTCTAGCATTTTTAGTGTGCGCTAATGCTAGAGACACCCATATATTCCTATGGGTGTCTCTAGCATTAGCGTGTGCTAAAAACACTGGCATACCTTAGTAAACAGAGCCCTAAGTATTTTGAAAATGAGCCCCTATGTGTGCTGAAAGTACCTCTATGCTGTCCAGTTGTTAATTCATATGGGTGACCTATGTCTAAATTTATTTTATCTCTTTATTTTAATCTAAATTATAGCCCACCAATCCAGGAAACGGTTTGCTTTATCACACAAACAAATATAAAATCCATATATGGAAATACGAACTTAAAATGTAGTGTCTGTTTGAAAATGGAATGTCCATTGTGATATCTTCTACATGGCCGTTACTTTTTTCTGCCTTTTTATCTGCTATGGTAAAAAGGGCCTCAGCTGCGGCAAAAACAGCTTGGTAAAAGGACCCTTTGGTTTGCTAGAAAAACTGGGATCATGACCCTGATAGAGTTAAGGGGAATGAAGATGTTGTGTTCACTTGGGACATTCTTATTTTTAGAGATATAAGCTGAACGAACATAAGAAAACTGGACCTTGTGGTAAAGTGGGAAAACTAGAAGAACTCCACTACTTATAGGAGGGTCATTGCCAAGTGACTGTTTTGTACCACCTTTGGATAAAGAAAAGATCTTCAAGTAGCCACAAATGTGGGTACTTGAAAAAAGATAGAGAAATTGTTTCAGTCCTGCCAGGTGCCATCAACCTGATTTAAAAAGAATTTCCAAACGCATCTTGATATGCTTCCTGTGTGATAATCGCCAAGATCCTCTGCTATGGGATGAGATTAATTCTTCTCATGGTATGCACAAAATTAACTCATTTGGGGACACCCCCCCCCCCCCCCATGACAGAACATTCTAGGGACTTGTGGATGCAATGATTAAGAAAATGTGGCAGAGAGACACAGAAATAGTCCCAAGTATAAAGAAATTCCAGAAGGAGGCTTCATTTGGTACAGTGTAAATATTAAGATGAGCAGTATCGGTGAATTTGAGATACTGAGATTATACCCAGCATAGCTGAGGTTCAGGAAGCCCATTTGAAAACCTACCCCTGAAAGAAGCTATGAATGAATGAATCTGCAGATGAATGAAATAGTCTGAGAGTAAAAAAGAGTTATATTGGTATTTCTTCTATGTTGGTGGGTGGAAACCTGCAGTCTGTGCCTTGCTCTTGGCAGTACCAGCTTCCTCACACAAAAATCTCAGCCATGTGCTGGCTCAGTCCTTCTGTTTTTTTGATCTTTCTACTGAAACTGCCAGTTAAGGTCTCTGTGGTTTTTCTGATGTGTATGTTTTGCCCTCTGGAAGCAGGAGTGCAACTGCAAGCTAGTGTGTTTTAGGAAATTACTGAACAGACATTAAATGCTAACACTTTTTTTCTTCTTCTTTGTGTTTAGTCACTAACAGCAGGGGCCTGTTTTTATAATGAGATGCTTATTTGAGAGGTTCATAGAAAAGCCTATTTAAAAATTTTTTTTTATAAAGGCAACATGTGCCAATGGGCACTTATAAAAAAAAATTAAAAGCTTCCAGATCGTGTGCAATTGCCATGGTGCATATATTTACACCAGCACCAAAGTAGATGTAAATTTGTGTGAATACTGCATATTCAGACTTGTTGCTGCACGTACACCACCGTGTAATTTTTATAAAAGCCATATCCGCATGTAAAATAGGCTTTACATGTGAAAAAAAATCCTTATAAAATTACTGCCAGATGTAAACTGGTATCATGGAAATTAAAAGCTCCATAAGTCTGCTGTGCTCTTTCACTTGGCATCCACTTTTTTTCAGTAAGTACTACTACTACTTAACATTTCTAGAGTGCTACTAGGGTTACGCAGCGCTGTAGAAGCTATGCATCTTGTTCAGTTCACTATTTAAACAAATAAAATAAAAGAGACTCTCTCCTTCTCTCCCTCTCCTTCTCCTTGAGGTCACCCTGTTCAGACATAGTATTCATAAACAATGGCCATGTTTACGTAACTGGATTATGAACTGGTTAACAACAGAATGGAGTAATGTCTTCCAAAAATGCTGTTCTTTTATAGAAAGGAATATATAATTGTGTTTTTTTAAATCTTAGTAGCTTGCTTTGTCGCATCCTAATTCTCTGCCCTGAAGCAGAGGAATCTAATGAAAAGAATGTGAACTCAAGGGGATAGTCACAAGCAGGAGGCTGACATCTGGTGTGGACCACTGTGCGGATATCAGCTGTTTCATGGCCTCATGCACTGGAGAATTCCTTTATTAAATAAAACGGAAAAAACCAATATTCAAGACATTACATCATGCCGTTGTAAAACCAGCCCCACTACACTTTTATACAAACCCGACAAAACCCGTCCCCCCCCAAATCCTCCCCACACCATACATTCAAATCAACTTCAAGCGTACATGTTTCCACCAAACCCCAAAATTATGTACCCCCCCTTCACCGTTTCCCAGCGTGCCAATTCCTGGACGGCTCGGACAATATCCCAGGAAACCTGCTCAGCCGACCTGCACTCCTGGCGCATAGACACCCCGCATCGGGCCACCCACAGGCAGTAACTGATATGAGGAAGGCGGTACCTGGCTCCAGCCGCCCCGTCCCCTGCTGCCTCCCGTACACCCAGTCTGCATAGGTGTAGGACGTGAAGCTGGGGATGGGCCAACAAGGCAGCCACTCTTCCACAAACTGCTCTG
Source organism: Microcaecilia unicolor (assembly GCF_901765095.1). NCBI lineage: Eukaryota > Metazoa > Chordata > Amphibia > Gymnophiona > Siphonopidae > Microcaecilia > Microcaecilia unicolor. Next base: position 189,187,932 of record NC_044031.1, on the reverse strand, counting down.
GAAAATGGACACTCCATAAGGAAGTGGTCCATCGTCTCCAGCTGACCAGCACACTCCCCCCTCGGGCAGTTTCGCCTTAGGAGGCCTCTTTGTGCTAGCCATTTTAGGATTAGATGCAGCCACCAGCTGAGTGTCAGGAGCAGAAATATGCAGTACTGGCAGTGCTCTGGTGATGAAAGATGGCAATTCCTCCTTATGAAACAGCTACACAACCATAGGATCATCAGACTCATCATGCAAGATCTCCCCTCTTCCCCTCAGGCAAAACAGAAACCAGAGATGCAGCAGTAGTGTTACCCTTTGAAGAGGAAGGAGAGACTGCATCCAGGTCTGAGACAGTATCCACATCTCCTTTTGGAAGGAGAGTGACTGCTGAGGCTGAGAAATCAGGTCCTCACATAAGCCTGATGCATCAGCAAAATTAACTCAGGTGAGAGAGGCACCTGAGAAGCTGATAGCGATCCTATAGCAGCAGGAGCCAGTGGTGCCTCCTGAGAGATGCACTCACCAGGGTAACAGAGCTGTGTGGGTATTCAAAATGGCCACTGGTGTTGGTGAAAGAGAAGATCTGGAGGGAGAAGACAGTGCAGGTGTACTTTATAGAATACACCTAGGCATATTTTTTTTTCAGCATGGATTTTTCAGGCGCCATATATAGAATCTAGCTCTATGCCAGTTACACATACAATTCACATTTCAATTTTATTTAATATACTGCTTATAAATAACTTTAAGCGGGTTGCATCAAATAATTAAAATTAAAAATCAGAAAGGGGGAGACAGTCACATTAGATTAGGAAGCCTAAGTTACAATTGCAAAGTATAAAGTAGGGAAGGGAGGATAAGACATAAGGAAGGGCAGTTCTGTTTCTGTTATCATTAATTATCCACTTATAACCTAAGCAGAGTAGAATAAAACATATTCCTAAAAAATAAGCACAACACAAACAAAGCAATATGTTTATACCAGGTCAAAAAGGGAGCCCAGGTTTTCTCAATTTTCCACAGCTTTTCGTGTTTCATAGCAGTCAGTTTACTCAAAATGTGCAAGGCGATAGATGTAGGCATAAGTGAAAATGCTTCTTATAAAACTGGGATAGTGCTAAGAGCAGAACCAGGTCTAGAGGCGTTCATTAACAGAAGGAAATGCTTTTGCATAAAGATGAGCCTCGAGGATGGTGCAGCATTACTGAATAATGCTGGCACTTTTGCTAGTAAATGTACACTTAAGAACATAAGTGTTGCCAAACTGGCGTAGACCGAAGGTCCATCAAGCCCAGCATCCTGTTTCCAACAGTGGCCAATTCAGATCACAAGCACCTGGCAAGATCCCAGAACAGTAACACAGATTTTATGCTGCTTATTCTAGAAATAAGCAGTGGATTTTCCCAAGACCATATTAACAATGGCATATGGGGTTTTCTTTTAGGAAATTATACAAACCTTTTTTAAACCCTGCTAAGCTAACTGCTTTTAACACGTTCTCTGACAAACAATTTCAGAGTTAATTACATGTTGAGTGAAGAAATATTTTTCAAGTTTGTTTTAAATTTACTACTTAGTAGATTCACTGTGTGCGCTCTAGTTCTAGTATCCTATACATTTATGTGTGTAAGGGGAGGGCGCCTAGTTATAGAATTGCCCTCAAAGTGCTGTTTTAAAATGGCATTTTTCTCTGCCATTAAAGTGAATGTTTAATCCTTTCTCTGCTTTATTTCAACAATTCTCTTGTATAGAAAGGCTACATTGAAGGCCCAAAAGAATGGTAGGCTAAGAAATAGTGTACACAGGGCTGGTGTTAAAGGGGTGGGGCAGCGCAGGCCAGCATGTCTTCCCTTTTTCTCTACCCACATCCGGTGTCTCCCTCACCTTCCCGGTCTAACTTTAAAATCTTTTTTTGTTTCTTTGCAGAGGGTTGCCGGCACGGGAGTGATTCAAATATGCTTCCTTTGGCCTCCTTGGCACTCTTCCTCTTCCATGGTCTGACAACCTCTGACACAACTTCCTATTTCCGCCTGGGTGGACCGCAGCAGAGGGAGAATATAGAGGAGGCCAAAGGCAGCTTGTCTGAATTACTGCCTTGCTGGCAACCCTCTATGAGGAAGAAAACATTTTAAAGTTAGACCGGGAAAGTGAGGGAGACACCGGACAGGGGTGGAGAGAAGGGGAAGACATGTTGGCTCATGGCAAAACCTGTTTTGCAGATATTTATGCAAATCATCTGCAGTGCCTCCAAATCACAAGGTAGCTTTTTGGGAGCATTTTGAAGGCAGGATTAGGATTGGATGTTTTTTTTTTTTTACAGCCATTTTAGAACAATACCAAAACATCTAGGGTTAAAACTTCAACATTTTGGTCTAGACCTGTTTTTCTAATGAATAAGACACACAAAAAGGTGCCCTAAATGACCAGATAACCACTGGAGGGATTCAGGGATGACCACCCCTTACTACCCCAGTGGTGACTGATCCCCACCCACCCTTCAAAAATGTGAAAAAAAATAGTACTCACCGTGGCCTCAGATGTTATAGCCAGGTTAATTAGAGCAGCATGCAGGTCTCTGGAGTAGTCTAGTGGTAGGTGCAGTGCAATGTAAACAGGTAGACCCAGTTTGAAATGGTATTTAAAAAAAAAAAAAAAAGACATTTTCTTTTTTTGAAAATGGTTACATTTGCTATTCAGATTTGGGACGCTTAGTGCAAAACGTCCAAAGTCCGACTTAGACGTCATATTGAAAATGCTCCTCACAGTGTGTTAAATTCTTTTACAACCCAGGCATGTTGTAAGGTGTTTCTGCCAGCAGTGGGATAGCAGAGACCTCTAAGGCAGCGTTTCCCAAGTCCAGTCCTGGAGTACCCTTGCCAGTCAGGTTTTCAGGTTATCCACAGCGAATATGCATAAATTTGGTTTGCATACATTGCCTCCATTACAGTGTTTTCCATGTCTGGTCCTGGAGTACCTCTTGCCAGTCAAGTTTTCAGGATATCCACAATGAATATGCGTGAAAAAGATTTGCATATAATGGAGTCAGTGTATGCAAATCAAGTTCATGCATATTCATTGTGGATATCCTGAAAACCTGACTGGCATGGGGTACTCCAGAACTGTGGAAACACTGCTCCATTATATGCAAATCTTTTTCATGCATATTCATTATGGATATCCTGAAAATCTGACTGGTAACGAGTACTCCAGGACCGTTCTTGGGAATAACTTCTCTAAGGGAACTTTTTCCAGTTCTTTTACAGCATTAAGAAGAGAGAAGCAGGAGAGAGAGAGTTCTTTGGCAGAAGAGGTGAATGAAAAAGCTAAAAGTTTTCTGGTTGGGGACAATACCTGAAGAGTGTGGGAGTGGGGGATAGAGGGCACCCTTCAATACTGGGCATCCTATTCTCTAAGTTGTCCTTGGGTATTGTGCCACTTTGTTATTGAACCAATCTTTGCAACATCAACAAGGTACAGGAACAGTGGGTCAGATCTTTTTTGGGTAATTTTATCCTTATGGCTTTAGGGTTAGAAATATCCAATCTAAATAGAAAGTATGGAGGTAAGGGAGGAGTACTTGTTAAATTATGATGGGCTGTATTGAATGCACATAGATTGCTTACAGTGCAGTAAATACTTACCAAAATCTGCTCCTTAGTAAAAGGATATTCTTTGGGGGAGAACTTAAGACTTTTTAAAAAAGCTGCTTTTTATTTATTTATTTTTATTTTTTGGTCTATCCCCAGTTCTGTCTGAGTCACTCTCTTGGTGTTGCTTTGTTGCCCTCTGAGGCTGTCACTGTAGTAGCAGCCATCTTTCCTTATTCCGGGTTGGACCATCTCTCTGTAGCACAACCAAACCTTGCTGTATCCATAGGACCAAGGAGGTTAGTGCATGGGGCAATATACAGAAACCTGAGGTCTAAATCACAGGGCTGTCCTCATTAGGCCTCATTTAATAGTAAATTGCCATCTATGTATTTTGAGCTTTTTTTTTTTTTTAGTACAGTTCCTTCCCTTTTTTTTCTGCCTTCAAACAATGCTTCCTCCGTCTCAGCCCCAGCACATCTCATAGCATGTCTCTTCTGGCATTTTCTGGGCTCTCCTATTTAATGGTGCTAGATATTCCCTGAGAGCCATTTGTGGCTGAATAGGTAAGAGAAGAATAATATCCAAGAAAAATGAATAGATATTGCTCTGAGAAGTGAAAGGTTAATGATGTAGCACAGTTTCCTTAGGACCTTATTCACGTATTTCCTCCCATTTTTAGGCTTTCATATACACCCGCTCCCCCATCCCTATTTATAACCTCTCCCAAAAACAAAGCAGAAATTAAGTGAACCATATCAGATGCTGTGTAACACTACTGAAGCTAAAAAATGACGTCACACTGAACTTTACCAAACCAGTAGCTTGCTTACATAAGATGGTGTAAGTTTAGATATACTGTAATCTAATTTTAGGAATCCTATTTTTTTTTTTTCCCCATATGAGCCTCTGCTTTCTAGTCTGTAAGGCCCCGTTTCCCATGGCAACATCCCACTGCCCTGGCAAGGTTAAAGTGTCCCTGTTGGCTGCCTTTAATATAAAGCGTTCCCAGTCTCAAACACTGATTCATTACCATGTGCCAGAGCAGCTATGCAAGCCTGCTGGAATTCCCTGGCTGGCTCTGTGGTATGTTTTTTCCGCCTTCTCTTTCTGATAGGGCTTCAGTCATTCTCTAATATTAGCTTCTTCCGCATGTTTGGATATGAAAGCTGGTTGCTATGTGGAAGCATGAAGCAGAATATAGCATCTCTGAATGACAAAGGAAACTGAATAAGAGCAACAGCTGCCAGTGTGCCAGTGAAATCTGCCTTCTTGTGGTGGATATGAGAGATGTGGCCATCGCCTCTGTAGCATAATTTTGAAAACTTTTGAGAGTACCATTTTTCTAAACATGCTAGTATACGGTGTGGTGGTGAAGTAGCCTTCCAGTTAGACGTATTGAAACCCCAAGGTTCCAATCCCAATTTGCTCCATTGATGATCCTCGTATACTATGGGTAAACACCTCACCCTCCATTGCAATACAGTAGATTTACTAACATATGTTTGATGTGCATTGTTGGCAGTGGGTCCCATTTACTAATCATGTGTGTTAAAGTGCCACATAGTGTGTAAAACTGCAGATAGAGGTCTCAAACTCAGAAAAATGTCTAGACATATTACCCCATTCTCCTTTCTTATGGACATTAATGTGTCATCTAGCTGACTTCTGAAAAAGGCCTCACAGTCGGCAATCCTAACCTCCTGAGTATTGAGCACATCTCACAGCCTCTCCCTAAACATGTGCACACAGTGTATCTGCAAAGGTTGCCAATGGCTTCTTCTGGCCCTGCCTGTGGCAACAAATATTACTACTACTACTACTACTACTACTATTTATCATTTCTGTAGCGCTACAAGGCATACGCAGCGCTGTACACCATACACAAAAAGACAGTCCCTGCTCAAAGAGCTTACAATCTAGATAAGACAAACAGACAGAACAATTAAGGGTAAGGGAATAAATAGGTGAGGATAAAGGACAGGGCAAGTGAGTAGTGGTTAGGGGTCAAAAGCAGTGGTAAAGAGGTGGGCTTTAAGTTTGGACTTGAAAACGGCCAAGGACGGGGCTAGACGCACAGGCTCGGGAAGTCCATTCCAGGCGTGAGGTGCAGTAAGACAAAAGGAACGGAGTCTAGAATTAGCAGTAGAAGAGAAGGGGACAGATAAGAGAGATTTATCTACAGAACGGAGTACCCGAGGGGGGGTGTAGGGAGAGACGAGAGTGGAGAGGTACTGGGGAGCGGCAGAGTGAGTACACTTATAGGTCAATAAGAGAAGCTTGAACTGAATACGGAAATGGATAGGGAGCCAGTGAAGTGACTTAAGGAGAGGGCTAATGTGAGCATAGCGACTTTGGCGGAAGATGAGTCGCGCAGCAGAGTTTTGGACTCATTGAAGAGGAGAGAGATGGCTAAGAGGGAGGCCGGTGAGAAGCAGGTTACAATAATCAAGACGAGAGGTGATAAGAGTGTGGATAAGGGTTCTGGCAGACAGGGCCGGTCTTAGCAAGTGCGGGGCCCTATGCAGACCAATTTGATGGGGCCCCACCCTAGCCCCGCCCATGCACCCTCCGAGCTGACCCCTCCCCCCTAGGGCCCCCAGCTCCAAGGCCCCCCTCCCTCCCAGCTCCAAAGGCCCAGCTCCAAAGACCCCCTTCTCCTCCCCCTCCCTCCCAGCTCCAAAGGCCCTCCTCCCTCCCACCTAGCTCCCTCCCTCCTCCCTCTGAATTTTAAAAGTTACCTCGTCGACGGGACGGGTTACAGCGCCGGCAGGTAGCAGCAGCAGCAGTCAGTGAAAAGCGTGCGAGCTGCTCGGCGCTTCCTTTCCCTCGCTCAGCTCTGGTCCCACCCTCGTGGAAACAGGAAATGAGGGCGGGACCATAGCTGAGCGAGGGAAAGGAAGCGCCGAGCAGCTTGCATGCTTTTCACTGGCTGCTGCTGCTACCTGCCGGCGCTGTAACCCGTCCCAACGTCAACGTGAGGTAACTTTTAAAATCCAAAGGGAGGGGGGACTGGAGCTCGGGTGGTCATGGTGGGGCCCCCTTGAGCGTGAGGCCCAATGCGGTCGCCTCGCCATAAGACCGGCCCTGCTGGCAGAGTGCTCAGAGATGAAGGGACGGATTTTGCTAATGTTATAGATATTACTTGGTATAATACACACAGCAACCAGTAAGAAAACTCTGACTCTCGAAGTAGTTTTCAGAGTAGAATTAATAATAATAAAGAAAATGATATAGTGATAAATATTAACATTCCCTGCATGTATGTGCTGGGCATGCGTTTGTGTCTGTGGGGCAGCAGGTTTGAGGGGGAGGGGTAGTTTGGACCATGTAGAAGTAGTTGTGGGGAATTAGTTTTGGGGTTGGGACAACTGATGAGGTGGTGAGCACTTGCAGGAGGGTTGTTTTAGGAGTTGGGGCAGTTTGTGTGGTGGTGTCAGTTGTGGGCAGGGTATTCTCTGGGTGTGGGGTAGTGATTAGGGGGTAGGGCAGTTGATGGTGTTTTGGAATGGAACAGTTTACAGAAGGTGGTTTTAGGGGAAGGGGTAGTTGCAAGGATGCTTTTTGCATGTAGGGCAGTTTTGGGGGATAGAGCAGTGTACAGGGAGGTAGAGCAGTTGCAATGGATACTTCTGGAGATAAGGCAGATGAGGGTGGGATGGCTAATGTGTAGGTATTAGGGCTGCACATAGGAAAAAGAGAAATTTTAATTGCATAAAGCACCCCCTCACATTTCCTCCAGTAGAGTCCAATATATAGACAGAAGATGTAAATTTTCAAAACATTTCAATTACTAAACTAAAAATAAAATGACTTATCTTTGTTGTCTGGTGATTTTAACTTTCTAACTGTCTTGTTCCCCGTGCTCTGAATTCTGCTTCCAGGGCCTGCTATCTATTGACTATTTTTTTTTTCTCCTTCATTTCCTGCCCTATATCCATCTTTAACATTCAGCTTTCTTCCATTATTCTTCCTCCTTTTCAAATCGGTCTAGATTGTCTCTCGTCCCCTACATTCATGGCCACCATCATCTCCTCCCTTCTTCTCTTTCACTCTACTCCATTCCATGATCACCATTTCTCCCCTCTTATCCACGGTCACTATCGCCCTTGTTTTTCCATCCCCTATTTCCAGCATCTGTCCCTTTCAAATATCCCCCCTCTCTCTCCCTCTGCAAATCTTCCTGCGCTCCTGAACCTGCCCCTCCCTGCAGCCCCGTTCTCTCTCTCTCCCTGTACTCCTGAACTCTCATGCCCCCCCCCCCCCAGCAGTCCCGGTTCTCTCATTATGTCAGGCTCTTGCCTGCCCCTCTCAGCCCTCCAACATTGCCTTTAGCGAGGTATCCATATGAAGTATCACATACCATGTAAAATGAGTTTATCTTGTTGAGCAGACTGGATGGACCGTATAGGTCTTTATCTGCCGTCATTTACTATGTTACTATGATAAGCCCTTTTATGTTGCGGTAAGCTCGTGGTAGTGCTTACCGCAGCTTAGTTTAGTAAAGGACACCCTAAAAGTTTGTAAATAATATTGCTGCACTTGTATATATAGAAATGGTTTATAGAAGAGAGAATTTTAAAAGAAATATAAAAAAGTTAATCTAATTTTAAGAAATATTTCACAGATTTAAATATATTTATCTACTGTCTGCTGGTGCAAGGTGAGGGAAATTTTGCTCCTCCTCCCCCCCCCCCCCCCCCCCCCCCCTCTGCACTACTTTCTCTTTTAAAGTACAAATTTCTTCCTGCCTGCTTCTGGGTCTCTCCTCTCTCTTCTGCATTGCTGCCCAGGACCTGGATGATTGCATTAGCGCGTTACCACGTTAACGTAACGCGTTAATTCAAACATCCGGGTCCTTACTCCTGACATGGACTGGAGCAGTGCAGGAAAGGCCAGAGTGAGGGAGCAGACAGAAAAGTGTGGGGGCAGCGGTGGCCAAGGTTGGGGTTCATATGGGGGGGAGGGGGTATACATGCGTGCCGGCGGTGTCTCTGGGCGGCCCCAGAAACAGTCATTCACAAAAGTTTGATGTTTGAAAATGAAACCACATAACTTCCGCTCCCCCCCCCCCCCTCCTCATTTGTACAGCTAAAGGAGGTTGTGCTGCAGGGCTTCTCCTCAGATCACAGCCTTCTCTGCCATTTTTGGCACTTTGCAAAGTAAGAAGGGAGGGGAGGGAATGTAGCTTTCCAGCTGTTGCTGCCTGCACAGAACTGTGCACTAGTGGGGAAGTTTGAACAAATTCTACATTGTGCAATAGGCAGTATTCCCTCAGGAGTTACGTTTGCATAAGTCAGTAGGGCTGAAAAGCAGGCTCCTGTGCAAAAAAAGCAGTCAGTCAGGGCTGATGATCAGAAGCATCTGTGGGTGCAAGAGGCTATTAGCACTATACTAGCGCCCATGTTTGCTACTGCCTCATGAGCCCCTGAGCACATGATATAATGTGCTTATGGGCTCTGACTGCAAGTAGCATGCAAATGCATGCTAAACAGGTATTTTCTTATTCATCCCCAATGATCAGCGGGCAGCGCGTCAAGCATTGGCACGCTGCCCGTGGCAAACCGTATGCCAGCTCGGAGCTGGCATTAGAGTTTGCAGAGCAGCCGCTAGACCACCAGTTTGGGGAGGGGCTTGAGTTTGCGGCCCACTGGGCCACTAGGGCTTTTTTTTTGTATGCTGGGGGGGGGGGGGGGGTTAGGGGGCTGGACCCCCATGAAATTTGTGTCGGGGGGAGGGGGTCGAGGGGACTGGAGTGTTGGGGTTCAGGGGGGCACTAGGCCACCAGAGCCTGCAGTAGGAGGGAGGTCTGGGGGTCCCATAGACCTCCAGCTCCTGTGTTTGACAGGGTCAGGGCTTTTGACAGCCCGGACCTGTCAAACAAACGTAGGAGGATGCGCTCAGGCACAATCCTTCCGCACTTTTACCCAATGATCAGAGATAATAGCATGCTTAAATTTGCATGCTGTTATCTCTAATCATAGGGGCAGTAAAGCCAGTGCTATTTTTAGAACAGCGTAGTTTGGAACAGCTCAGGGCTTTTGATCATCTGGGCCTCCGTGGTAGAGCTGGCCCTGCCCACCACCCTGTGATGAGCTCATTAAACCACATAGAATCAAAGAGTGATGAAAACACTGGTAGGAAATAATGGCTTTTATTGGATTAACTTGGTACTTTTTTGACTAGCCTTTGAGAGCTAAAACCTCCTTCCTCAGGTCTGGACAGTTTTGTCTGCCAAAAACTAGTCAAAAAAATAATGCATTGTTAGTTCTGTAACAGGTATCACTGTATATTATTTTGTTTTAATTAACCTATATTTTTGTACATTCAAGTGTACTAACACAGCAACCACATTACTGTATCATTAGACAAGGGACTCCAGCTGGGTTGTTTTTAACTGTTGGGCCTCTCTCTCTCTCCCCCCCCCCCCCCCCCCCCCCCCCCCCACCAATTCTGTAACAGCTGTTCTTGGGTTGGAATGGAGCCTGTTTCACATCCCCCAGATGGTATAATAGAGTCCATGAGAAAAGAGCCTTTTTGTGAACCATTTTCTCATGGAGCAGACTTTGTTTCCCATGAAAATAAAATACTTCCCTTGTGTACTCTCTCTGTGGCGCCTCAACATAGTAACCATAGTTCATGGCAGCATATATTTAAAGCTCCTGTTAATCCTGTATGAGGAAAGTGTCTGGGGGTTTCATTCAAGTAAAAAGCACAGAAAAGAGAGTTAAGGGAAGGAGGGCCAGTTCATTTTTACATGTGCCCAGCTTCTAGGAAAACTGATCCTCTCAGTGCACTGACAGACTTGTTTGCAGTGTCTCATTATCATAAGCCTTTTCACTCTGCCTGTGGGAGAAAATATAGCATTGTGGGAGTCACATTTCAGACCAGGAAAAAGCAGCACAACAGTCATACATCATTTTAGTGTTCTCCTCTACAGCGGATTATACAAATAAGACAGTTGGTGTAAATTTTCTTTTGCAGTGAATTGGAGTCGGTGGTTCTTAATTGTGTGTGTGTGTTTTTTTTTTCTGCTCATTGTACACTGAAGAGCCATAGCACAAGTCATTCTATAGTATGTAGGGCTACAATCACTGAATTATGCTGCTCCAGTTCTTATCTTGCCCCATTGCATGCATGGAATTCTAGTTCTGATTTCCCTAAGTAGGACCACAGTTCCGTACATGCCAGTGAGGGAAAAATAGGACTTGAGCAACCCATTCAGGTTGAACTTGGTGATGTTGCAACCCCAGTGAATCTATATTAGCTTTATTTTATTTATTTATTACATTTGTACCCCACATTTTCCCACCTATTTGCAGGCTCAATGTGGCTTACATAATACCGTAAAGGCGTTCGCCAGTCGGTTGATAACAAATACAAGGTTGTATTGTAGTCAGATGCGGTAGGTGTGTGTCAGGCACCGTGAAGGTAGAAGCTTTAGCAGTGTTTGCCCTGCTGGACCTTATATTGGGCCAATATAAGAATTGTGCTGAAGTGATATGCATGAGCTTTTCAGATTGTGTGCTCTTGAAACTCTCACATAACTTGCATTAGGCCAACATAACTTATCCAACCATGAGGCTGTTACAGCCTACAACAAATCTGGAACATTTCACTATGGGCCTCTTTTACAAAGCCACAGTACCGATTTCCTGATGCGGCAAAGTCCTATGGGCTTCCTCTCATTAGCTACGCGGGGATCGGTAGTGTGGCTTTGTAAAAGAAGCCCTATGTTTTAACAGCTTCTCACCAGCATTAGTACCATAAATATTAATTTCTGTTAATGGCTATAATGTTTTTTTTATTTTAACTTTGAGGATTTCCTCATGGTCCTTAGCAAGCTAGTACACTTAATACTCTTTCAAATCCATTGCACTCCATATATTGTGAACCCTTTACACTTATTGTAGTTTGATTACGAAGCTGTTTTGAAAATCGATCTCTTGCAGTCTGATATGCCAAGGACTTGCCTCATTTCTGTGTATAGCACAACTCAATACACACAGAGAAATTTTTCTAGAAGCGTGGGTGCCAAGCATAATATGATAGGAGCTGGTGGGAAGCGTCTTTCTTTTCCACCCAACTTCTTTATTTTTCTATTTTCTTTTTTTCTTTTGCATGTGTGCTCTTATTTTGCTAATTATTTTTTTGTTTTGTATTTTTCACTTTTTGCCCTCATCTCTACCTTCTCTTCCTCCTCCTTAGCACCGTAACCCATTCCCTCTTCCATTTATACTTCATCAAATTTCAGCATGGCTGGTGTCAACAGTGCTTACTCTCTCTGGCCAGAGACCACTAGCAGTGTGCTGCTCCAGCTGGGCCAGGTGCCCAAGACAGTGATTCTTCTCAAGCAGTGATTTCTTGCAGTGGTTCCTCCAGTGTCCTGACTCACTGCACAAGAAGTGACTTTTTTTCTGGTGCTCCTTCCAGTAGAAGTAGATCCTCTTATGCATGGGTCCATTGTAGTGGAAATAGCTTTTGTTCCTAGCCTACCACAGCACAGACCCAGCCACAGGTACAAATTTATAGGCACTGGAGTGAATTTTGGAGGACTTTTTCACTCTTGTTAATACACTTGTGTGTAAAGGTTTAGGCGCCCCTGGTAAAACTGCATGTTTCAGTCTGTCACAACCCCCCCCCCCCCATGTTTACTATGCAGCGCTGTGTTGGCATTGCTGCGCAGGTTAGTAAACGGGGGTAAGTGAACAGAAGCTAATACAGTCACTACATGGTAGAAAGCAGAACATCTTTCTGCTGATTTTAATGCATAACAACTAGTTTGTTTTTTTTTAGTTGATTTTTATTGAAAATTCTGGTATTTCAGAACACAAGCCTGTTTTGGCAGAAATAAGTTTCCAACTATTTTTTGTAGACATCAAAATAAAAAAATCAGCAAGTAGTAATTATACATTAAAATATACAGAAAGATAACTTGTTCGACATAGAGAGTGCCAATATTTGTGCATTAAACCAATTGGAATCCATTGAAACGTACAGTTTTTAGCAGGAGTGATTATATGTTTGCACACATCTGCCTATCCAGTTCCACATTTACAGACCATTGAAGATCTGCATCGTTGATTTTTTTTGCTCTTTACAGTGAAGGAGAATACATGCGTCTGCCACCACATATCTTAGCGATATTCATCGTAAATTGCTGGCAGGATGATGCTGTTAAATGGTCCTCAGTTTGCCTCTGGTGAATCCCCCTCTCCCCCCAACCAGTTAAATTTCAAGACTAGCCATTATTTGTGATACCTTGAAAATCCAGCTGCTTAGAGTACATAAGTACATAAGTAGTGCCATACTGGGAAAGACCAAAGGTCCATCTAGCCCAGCATCCTGTCACCGACAGTGGCCAATCCAGGTCAAGGGCACCTGGCACGCTCTCCAAACGTAAAAACATTCCAGACAAGTTATACCTAAAAATGCGGAATTTTTCCAAGTCCATTTAATAGCGGTCTATGGACTTGTCCTTTAGGAATCTATCTAACCCCTTTTTAAACTCCGTCAAGCTAACCGCCCGTACCACGTTCTCCGGCAACGAATTCCAGAGTCTAATTACACGTTGGGTGAAGAAAAATTTTCTCCGATTCGTTTTAAATTTACCACACTGTAGCTTCAACTCATGCCCTCTAGTCCTAGTATTTTTGGATAGCGTGAACAGTCGCTTCACATCCACCCGATCCATTCCACTCATTATTTTATACACTTCTATCATATCTCCCCTCAGCCGTCTCTTCTCCAAGCTGAAAAGCCCTAGCCTTCTCAGCCTCTCTTCATAGGAAAGTCGTCCCATCCCCACTATCATTTTCGTCGCCCTTCGCTGTACCTTTTCCAATTCTACTATATCTTTTTTGAGATACGGAGACCAGTACTGAACACAATACTCCAGGTGCGGTCGCACCATGGAGCGATACAACGGCATTATAACATCCGCACACCTGGACTCCATACCCTTCCTAATAACACTCAACATTCTATTCGCTTTCCTAGCCGCAGCAGCACACTGAGCAGAAGGTTTCAGCGTATCATCGACGACGACACCCAGATCCCTTTCTTGATCCGTAACTCCTAACGCGGAACCTTGCAAGACGTAGCTATAATTCGGGTTCCTCTTACCCACATGCATCACTTTGCACTTGTCAACATTGAACTTCATCTGCCACTTGCACGCCCATTCTCCCAGTCTCGCAAGGTCCTCCTGTAATCGTTCACATTCCTCCTGCGACTTGACGACCCTGAATAATTTTGTGTCATCGGCGAATTTAATTACCTCACTAGTTATTCCCATCTCTAGGTCATTTATAAATACATTAAAAAGCAACGGACCCAGCACAGACCCCTGCGGGACCCCACTAACTACCCTCCTCCACTGAGAATACTGGCCACGCAATCCTACTCTCTGCTTCCTATCTTTCAACCAGTTCTTAATCCATAATAATACCCTACCTCCGATTCCATGACTCTGCAATTTCTTCAGGAGTCTTTCGTGCGGCACTTTGTCAAACGCCTTCTGAAAATCCAGATATACAATATCAATCTCTAAGGACTTGGATGAGGACCATTGGCTTAGCCTATACATTTTTTTTTTTAATGTACTTTCTGAAAGAAAAGGAGGCTTATGAGGTTGCTTTGTATGTGTGTGCTCCCTTTAACTTTTTTGTTTGTCATCTTATCCACATCAGATTATCAGGACTTGTTAAAGGAGAAGTGCAGATTCTGGTGTGGGTTGGGTTTTCATTTGGATCCATGCATGTGCATGTCCCGGAAAGTGAGCCCTTTAGTTTTAGGTGGAAACTCTCTTGTTAGTGCCTGATAGTGTTCCCCAGAACAGAATTTTGCAGTTGTCTTTCTACCATTGCTGGTTAATACAGCAGTTTGTCCGAAGAAGGCAAAAGTTAAGGAACAGTCATCGAATAACAAATTCCATACATGTCTTTTGTGCTTCCTCTGTTTTGCGGCCAGCAGTTTCCTAAACATGCTGTTACTAAGCAGTGCTGAGACCACATTAAAGCTTAGCTAGTCTAGAGCTGTCTCTGCCCTTCTTCCCATGTGTATGTCCAGCTGCACAGCTGAGTTAAACTTCTAAAAAGCTTTAAGAAATGAGAGTGGGTGAAGCAGACTGGGATGTAAGATTTGTGTTTTCATTTAATTGTTTATATAAAATATTGCTGAAATAATTTTTCTCAGAAGTGTTTTGAAGACACTAGAGGTAAATTACGTGGTCTGAACTAAGTTCAGACACTGGGCACTTTTTTTTTTTTTGGACCCTAAACTTTTGCTGATGTTGTTCAGTGGTACCAGTGGCAGCTGATGGGTCAAACTGTAGATGTTGCTATGGGTTCCTTACCCCCTTTTCTTTTCTTAAACCGGTGATTTCCAAATCTGGCCAGGAGGATCCCCAAGCCAGTCAGGTTTCAGGGCATCCACTATGAATATACATAAGAGAGATTTGCATGCAGTGGAGACAGTATATGTAGATTTCCTTCATATATACAGTATTCTTTACATGTGACCTGAAAACCACTGACTAGGTTCTTCCAGGACAGGTTTGGTAAGTGCTGCCCTAAACCCCCACCAGCCTTGCTATCTCCATGACTTCAGCATGGTATTACTTGGTAAGGTTTTGCAAGAGGTCACTCAGTTCTAGAAGTTTCTCTCAAGGGAAGACTCTGTTTCCTTATCATCCTGCTAGACCAGGCCATACCTGTGGGTTATGTGTCCACCAGCAGATGAAGACATCATATGTGTAAGGAAAGGTACAGCTGGGAAACTTCCAGTATTTATCTGCCTCCAGCAGATGGTACAGGTAGACTAGTGCAGCAGGATTTTTTTTTTAATTTTTCCTTGTCCTTTGGCCTAATTAGTGGGGTTTAAAAAAAGGTTTGGATATCTTCCTAAAAGAAAAGTCCATAAGCCATTATTAAGATGGGCTTGGGAAAATGCACTGCTTTTTTCTAGGATAAGCAGCATAAAATGTATTGTACTGTTTTGGGATCTTTGCAGGTACTTGTGACCTGGATTGGCCACTGTTGGAAACAGGATACTGAGCTTGATGGACCTTCAGTCTGGCCCAGTATGGCATCTTATCTTGCTGGGCTTCGGGCTATGACCCTTGGTTTTTGTGGTGATGTATGGCTAGGGGATTTTCATTTAAGAGCTGTGCTATGACCAGTTTTTTGACTGACACTGAGAACAACTTTCTTTCTGAATAGTGTGGAGCCTCAATCAGCTCATCACTCCTGGCACCATACTGCTCATGGGGTCCATAGCCCTAGCAGCTGGGGTGAGTCCCCTCCCCTTTCTTCCCCTCTGGGCCTTATATTAAAAAAATGGGGGGGGGGGGGTGAATTAAGCAGTATCTCTTAAAAGAGACTGCACCTTTAAAACAAACAAATAATAATAATACTAATAAAAAGATTTTTCAAGTAGCTCTGTGGGCGTGGGTGAGCAGGCTAAGATAAAACAAGCTTGCCCAGCCTTCCTCAGGCCAATGGCAGGCCTTTGTCTTTCAGGCTTGAGGCAGGTCTCTTAACTCTTCTGAAGGTTGGGGAGGGGAGAAGGGGAGGGTTTTGCATCTGCTGCTATTTATCTATGGAGGTTTTATTTTTTTTTCCTCAAAGCTGGCTGGCAGTTACTGTGGGGCCTGCGGGTCCTGATGAATAAGAAGATGGCTGGGTCATTCTGCCCTGTTTATGATGGTGCATTTATTCCCGTGGCTTGAAGAATCTGAACAGTCTGCAGTGATCTCGAGCCACATGAATCTGTTTCGGAGTCTTCTCCATCAGCCATTTGAACAGCAGACATTGTGACTCTGGACTCTGTTTCTCATTTATGATTCAATGGGGATAGTTCTCCTGCTGGAAGGCAGGTCTAGAAAAGCCCCCTCCTCTGTTCAGGAAGAAGAGTCACAGGGAATCTCTGGGAGCCCCCATTTTTTTTTCCTTTCTCACTGAGTGCCTTCATCATATATTTTGTGGATGCTAGAGGTCTTTCCTATCTATCGTCAACCAAGAGGTCAGATCCCACGAGCTACTGGAGCTTTCTCAAAGCAGCAGTGCTCTCCTGAGGTGGAGTGGCTGGGCCATCTATAGTTCGTCCCTCTTCATTTTGGGAGGACCATTGGAGTGACTACGCCAAGTTCTCTCATGAGACAGGCCTCTCTGGGGAGTCTTCTTTGGTGTCGGGTGAGGTTTCACCTAGGAAGACTCTGCTTCGCAGGTGCTGCCCTTTTTTTTTTGCTGAGACTGCAGTCCATTTAATTTGCAATTCACTTAAGTATGATCATGCTACCCCTCATCGGTGTATTCCATAAACCACACAGAAATTTAGGCTTCATAGAATAAGCCTAAATGTCTGTGTGGTTGTTTATGGAATACACCGAGTACCCGTCCACATGACTAAATTTAGTAGCAGGCAGTTACGCCAAGTAAAACGTGGTGTAAATGCCAACACCTAAATTAGGCTTGGACCGGGTGTATTCTATAATCACGTACATAGACTTTAGAAACGCCCATTCCACGCCCATGGCCATTCCCAATTTTCAACTATACAACTTAGAATTTACACACATCACGTTATAGAATACGCTTAGTTGTTTGTGTAAATTCTAACTAATGCCAATTGCTGTCAATTGTCTTCCCCCTTCTTTTCTTATTACCGTTGTAGTTTTTCCCTCCTTTCCTTGTTTTTGTAGTCCTTATCTGTATCTTCCTTCTCTTTTTTGCCCCATATTAGACTGTACGCCTCCAAGACATTCGCTTGATGGGCAGAATAGCAAATCTCTAAATAAACTTGAAACTTGAAGCCTCTTCCGGCTGAAAGCCACCTCCTCCTCGGATCTAATGTTGTCAGGTCTCAAGAAAGATCCTAAGGTTTTTTTATTCCACTGAGCTCACCCTTTTGAACACTTGATAATGAGAAACTCCAGATCTTATCCACAAGGAGACTTATCAGACTTTATCCACTTCCTAAAGAAGATTTTTGTTAGGGTTCTTAAAGTTGATTTGGTGGTAACAGTGGTTACTAAGAAGACCAATATTCTGGTAGAGGATGGTACCGCTCTTAAAGCGGGTCATGACCACATGATTGAGTTATTTGTTAAGTAGCCCTTTGCCTCCTTAGTCCTGGGAGTCTAGACAGCTGTTTATGGTGGTTACGATTTTTAAGTAAATCCCATAGGTATGGAATGGTCTAGCGGGATGATAAGGTGAAATTTGTCCTTACATGTTAATGTCTTTACCTTGAATCCAACTACCTGCCATGGAAGACTGGCATCTCTCTTTTTTTTAATCTTTTCCCTTTGGGCCCTATTCTGTCACCCATCTGTCTATATTTTGTTGCAAGGGAAGCACTCAGTTTCCATCTGGGTTGTTTTCTTGGTCTTCTTTCTCTTGTGTGATCCACCTTTTTCTGAGTTGTTTTGGCATTAGCATAATGGAAATTTTCTGGCTGTACCTCTCCTTATATGAATATCATCAGAATCTTCTAATTCTCTGCTTCCATCTGGTGGTAAGGGGCACGTAACCCCATAGGTCTGGACTAGTCTAGCTAGATTCAAGGAAAGGAAATTAGCAGGTTAAGACAAATACCAGTTTATATTGTCCTCCCATGCTCCTTCCCCTGTGTATGCCTCCTTTGCGTATACCCACAATGTAAGTTAAATGAGTATTTGCAAAATAGTGCTTAGACAGATTTATGTGCATATGCATGCATATGATGCATCTGACATGCATAAATGCACAGAGTAATGACATCTATAGAATTTTCCTTTTTGTGTTTTATGGCATTTCTTCAGTGCTGTTAAATGCTTTCTGTAAGTAAGTTGGTGGTCTTGTCTTGGGTTATTGAAATCACTTAGGTGAGTTGCTTGCCATACCAGCCTCCTGAGGTGTAACTGTTTCTAAAAAGTCATTGATTGCCCTACTTAATTACACACTACTTACTTTGACAAGACAATCAATTCAGTCATTTGTGGTAAATTAATGTCACAATCTCAGTTAAACTTCTCCCTGTGAATATTAAAGAGCAGCCTCCTCTTGACCAGTACTTCAGGTCATTTCTGCGGGAGACAGTTTAAACACACAATTCAGACTCCACCATATATTATGGTGAAAATGGAACATTAAAAATAAGAGTTCCACTTCAAAATGATCTGGGACATCTCCCCTCATGCTGTAGCACTCCAGTGTGGGAGACAAATGTTCAACACTCCAGTTCTGGTGAGGAATGTTTGTGTCTCAGAGTTGATCGTCATGGATCCGTGTGGGAGGGAAGGTGAGCATGGCCTGATGCTGCAAGGCTGACAGTGCCGAAAAGCAGGCCAGTACATAATTGGTTATTTGTGTACATGCTTTATTCAGTCACCGATATTTCTTCTATTGAGAACAGCTTGGACTGTGCATCACATTTCCTTCCATTAAGTGGTGATCTTTTTCTTGTAGAAAAATCATGTTTATTTTGCCTTAGTTTGCTTGGTCTCCAGTGATGTTGAGATGGAATACTTCTAAACACAGTTATTCATCATATCTCCCCATCCCCCCTTCCTCCTCCCAAGCTGTTGAGGGATCACTGCAGTAGTGATAGGCCTCCACTGTTGCCTTTCCTCTAATGTGACAGGAATTACCAAGAAAGATGGGAAAAATCTGAAGGACAGCTCTACAATGATCAAGAACACAAGTGGGCGATCTTAGTGTGAGAGACATAAAAGGATAACTGCAAGAATCAGTACCAGCTCTATAAAACTGGTGGGTTGAAAACCAAGAATTGTTGACCTTCCTAAGCAGAGGTCAGATATGAAACCGCATTATTGAGAGACAGTAGTAACAGTGAAGGCAGTAATGTCTACAGATGTTCCCAGGCAGGTTACCCAGTTCTGGCCTCCATACGTAATTATGAACTGGCCCTGCCTGTTCATTCTGCACTCTGGGAAATAATAAGACATAAGCATCGCCACACTGGGACAGACCAAAGGTCCATCTAGCCCAGCACCCTGTCTCCGACAGTGGCCCATCCAGGTCACAATCACCCGACATTGGTAAGAGTGGATAGATCCAGATAGTGGATTCTTTCTTTATATTGGGTTCAACATCTCATGTTGGAAGGTTGACTTAAAATGTCAAAGGACATGCAGAGGTAACTAGTATAAATGGAACTACATTCGCTGATGCAGTGGAAAATTTAAAGGATGGTATAGACAATAAAGTAGATTTGGTATTTTGGGGCTGCCTCAGTTTCTTATATCACATTACAGCCCAGAACTTGCTCATCTACACTACTACATGCAGGGCACGGAGTTCATTCTAAAATGTGGATTACCTAGCTTGCTTTTGTTTCATAGTTTTGTTGACAAAATACGAAAGGGATGTGTAGCAACAGCCACCATGGGTGATCTGTCATTTGACACTTTTCATAACTAGTAAGTTGATACATTGGAGAGTAATTCCTGGTTTTTCTTTAACTGGAGAACAAAGATTAGCAATTGGGGGACCCAATGTAATTCTAAACAGGGAAAACAACTTATTTACCCCCCCCCCCCCCACACACACACGAAGTTTTTTTTCTTTGTTCTTGTGTTGGGGGCAGTCTTTTTTTTTTTTTTTTTTTTTTTTTTTTAATTTATTCTCTTTAACTCATTCACTACTGAAATGTGGCCATATAAAGGTTTTTGTGGTGTGTCTAGGGACCCTGTTTACTAAGGTGCACTAGCGTTTTATCGCGTTCTAACAATTAGTACGAACTAACCATTTAGACACCCATAGGAATATTGTGGGCATCTACACAATAGCGCATGCTAAAAAAACCGCTAACGTGCCTCTAGCGCAGCTTAGTAAACAGGGCCCTAGGCCTCTTGTTCTTTCATGGCTATGACCTTTTCTTCTTGTGAAAGAACAACAAAGAATATTCCAGTTAAGTACATAAGTATTGCTACACTGGGACAGACTGAAGGTCTATCAGGCCCAGCATTCTGTTTCCAACAGTGGAAGATCCTAAAACAGTATAATACATTTTGTGTTGCTTATCTTAGAGATAATCTCTAATTGATAGACCGTATTGTACTGGAACGCAATGTAATGTAGTCTAAAAACCTAGTGGATTGATGAGGATTTGCACCGCTACCATTGCTTCTAAAAGAACGTAATGTTCCTATGGGGTGTGTTGCAGTAGAGTCTGAAGATCCATGGTATACATATAAGTATTTTTTTTTTAAGTTTTAAAAAATTGAATAATGATAAATTGGGTTGGATTGAGTTTGGCATAAGGAAGAAGACTTGCAATGTTATATGATATACTTATTCTTGAAGATTAACCGTCTACTAAATGAATGTTTGGGACATTACATTATTTGAGACCCTAGAGATAAGCAGTGGATTTTCCCTAAATCATTGGACTTTTAGGAAGACAACCAAACCTTTTTAAAACCCCACTAAGCTAACTGCTTTGACTACATTCTCTGGCAAAGAATTCCAGAGTTTAATTACACATTGAGTGAAGAAATATTTTCTTCACTCAATACCCGACCAATACCCCTCATCCGTCTCTTCTCCAAGCTGAAGAACCCTAGCTGCTTTAGTCTTTCCTCATTGAGAAGTTGGCCAATCCCCTTTATCATTTTTGTTCCCTTCTCTGTACCTTCTCTAGAATTGCACACAGTATTTGAGGTGCAATACAAAGACATTATAACGTCCTTATTTTTATTTTCCATTCCTTTTCTAATAATACCTAACATTCTGTTTGCTTTCTTAGCCGCTACTGCACCATGACACCTGATCCCTTTCTTGGTCAGTGACTCCTAATGTGGAACCTTGCATCATGTAGCTGTAGTTCAGGTTCCTCTTTCCCCACATGCATCACTTTGCACTTGCTCACATTAAACGTTATCTGCCGTTTGGATGCCCAGTCTCCTCTGGTAATTTTTCACAATCCTCTTGCAATTTAACAACTTTGAATAACTTTGTATCATCAGCAAATTTAATTACCTCACTAGTTACTCCCATCTCTACATCATTTATAAATATGTTAAAAAGCAAAGGGCCCCGCACAAACCCTTGGGGAACCCCACTAGCTACCCTGCTCCATTGAGAATACTGACTATTTAACCCTACTCTCTGTTTTCTATCTTTTAACCAGTTTTTAATCCACAATAGAACATTACCTCCTATCCCCCATGACTCTCCAATTTCCTCTGGAGTCTTTCATGAGGTACTTTGTCAAACACCTTCTGAAAATCCAGATACACAATATCAACTGGCTCACCCTTTATCCACATGTTTTTTCACCCCTTCAAAGAAATGCAATAGATTGGTGAGGCAAGATTTCCCTTTACTAAATCCATGTTGACTTTGTCAAATTAATCCATGCTTTTGAATATGCTCTGTAATTTTTGTTCTTTATAATGGTCTCTACCATTTTGCCCGGCACCAACATCAGTCTCACCAGTTTATAATTTCTTGGATCATCTCGGGAACCTTTTTTAAAAATTGTCGTTATATTGGCCTCCCTTCAATCATTCTGGTACCTTGCTTGATTTTAAAGATAAATTACATATAATTAACAATAGTTCTGCAAGTTCATTTTTCAATTCTTTCAGTATTCTGGGATGAATACCATCTGTTCCAGTCAATTTGCTATTCTTCAATTTGTCAAATTGCACCATAACATCTTCCAGATTTATAGAGATTTCATTCAGTTTCTTGAACTCATCAGGTTTGAATATCTTTTCTGGCACCGTATCTCTCCCAAATCTTCCTCAGTGAAGACCGAAGCAAAGAACTCATTTAACCTCTTCTCTATGGCTTTGTCTTCCCTGAGTGCCCCTTTTACCCCTCTGCCATCTAGAGGTCCAACTGATTCATTTGCCGGCTTTTTGCTTAACCCATTAGTGCCCAATGTTATATGGGAACAAATTGTTCCCATATGGCTTACTATGAGAACATTGGGCACTAATGGGTTAATATATCTAAAATTTTTTACTGTGTATTTTTGCCTTCAGTGCAATCTTCTTTTTTTCAAAGTCCCTCTTTGTCTACCTTATCCATGCTTTGTATTTGACTTGACATTTTTTATGCTGTTTGTTATTATTTTCAGTCAGATCCTTCTTCCATTTTCTGAAGGATTTTCTTTTAGTTCTGATAGCTTCCTTCACCTCACTTTTTAACCATGCTGGCTGTCATTTGGTCTTCCTTCCTCCTTTTTAAATACACGGAATATATTTGGCCTGGGCTTCCATGATGGTATTTTTGAACAGCATACACGCCTGATGTAAATTTTTGACCACTGCTGCTCCTCTAAGTTTAAAAAAATATTTTTTCACCGTTCTTCTCATTTTATCATAGTCTCCATTTTGAAAGTTAAGTGCTAACGTATTGGATTTCCTGTGTGTATTTACTCCAAAGCTGACATCAAATCTGTTGAAGCAGGGAGAGAGGAGAATGTGGATATAATTTTGTGCAAAAAGCTGAGTCATGCATTGCTCCTTATGTCATTTTGTTTAATTTCAGAAAGTGTGTAAATTGTGGCAGAATGCTTCTTTTCTTTTAAATTGCTGATTAAGAGAAACAATTCCAAATGGACCCTAGGCTTTTTGAAAGTGATGTGGGTTCCATTCCCTCACCCTCTCTTTTCTGTAGGAATAGTATCTGAATTCTAAAAACTCATCACAAGTTACATTTTCTGGAATTAAACAAAATTACACACAGTTATGTATGCCACTATTTCCTTTGGCATGTTTTTGTTACTCCTAATCCCGTTGAATTGGGACAACATCATAATATGTGGTAAATGGTACATGCATTTTAGTTTCTTTCAGGCACATTAAAAAACAAAACAAAAACACAGAAACAAAGAGAATGATGACAGACAAAACCATATGGTCTGTTTAATCTAACCATCTATTCCAACAACTAAGCTCTACAATCCCTTCCTCTCCCTTTGAGATCCACTGTGCTTGCCCAGTGCTTTCTTGAATTCAGATAGTCTTCATCTCCATCACTTCCACTGGGAGTCTGTTCTAAGCATTGACCACCCTTTCTGTAAAGATATATTTCCATAAATGACTTTCATCTCTTTTCACTTTCATCCTATGCTACCTCAGTCTAAAGCTTCCTTTTAGTTGAAAGAGAATTTGCTCCTTTGCATGCATACAAAGATATTTAAATCTCTTTATCATATTTCCCCTTTCACCCTCCTTTCTTCTAAAGTATATTTATTGAGATCTTTAAATTTGTCCCCTATACACTTTATGATGATGATCACAGCCCATTTTAGTAGCTATCCTCTGGTCGAACTTCATCTGATATCTTTTTTAGGGTGTGCACGTATACAGAACTCTTAAGGGGGTCTTTTACTAAATCGCAGTAGCATTTTTAGCTTTTGGTAGAAAACTGGTGGAAAACGCTGAGACTATGGGTGTCTCAGTGTTTACCACAAGCTAATTTCTACCACGAGCTAAAAACATTACTGCGAATTAGTAAAGGGCTCACCAGAGACTTACACAGAAGTATTATCACAGCTCTTTCTATATTTAATCTAGTTTTCCGGTGCAAACATTTCTAGCATGATTCTTTGTTCAATTAACAGTTTTCAGAGGAAAAAGCAAGGGTGGGCCCCAGTTTCCTCTGCCAAAGGTTCATGCCCACATCCAGGTTTCCCTGTTTGAATAATAATTAAACAATACATCCAGTTGCAAACGATATTGCTGATTTCTCTAGTTCAGATATGCACAACAAAATGGCTATGACACAATGTTGTTTTCCTGTTCTGAAATAGAACAACTGCATGGAATATAAGAAATATATAAACACTAGTAAAAGAGGCCCGTTTCTGAGCAAATGAAACGGGCGCTTGCAAGGTTTTCGTCGCCAACCCCTTCGTTGTTCTGCCATTGCTCCGCCCCCAATGTCATGACGTTTGACGCGAGGGCAGGGCCCGGAGCGATTTCCCACCCCCCCCCCCCGCCTCCCTGCCTCCCTCCCTGCCAACCCCTTCGTTGTTCTGCCATTGCTCCGCCCTCGAGGGCGGGGCCCGGAGCGATTTTGGTGGCTTCACCACCACGAACCTTCGAACCTTTATGAAGGAAGTCAGGGCTTGGCTTCACTGACGTCAGTGTCCTCAGAACGTTGAGGGTGAGTTTTATTATAGTAGATTTGTGTCACTTTTCATAAGAAAGGGTAATCGCTTGTTCATTCCATGTTTTATCTCCTTTCAAATAGTATAAAGGAGAGCCTGTTATCCTGTCAAATTGTAACAATGCTTAGTAAAGCCCATAATTAAAGAAAGTGTTATGTTGATGCTTTCCAATATTTTTAGCTTGTGAAAGGGGCTTGATTATTTTTTGTTTGATCAGACACCAGTGCCCCTCACCCCTGCAACTAGTTATTAAAAAAAAAAAAGAGAGTGCCTCATCAATACTTTTAACATAAGTCATAAGGAAAGATACTTTTCTTAACAGCTGCTGATTGGCAATTTGCATAGATTATTTTTTTTTTTATTTTTTCTGCATCACACATGATCTACTTACCATCATGTTATCTCTCTGTCCAGTATGCTCTCCTCTGTTGCCTATAGTCATTCAGCTTTTGTATACTGTTTGTTTTTATTTTGGCTGTTTTCTTATTTCTTCTTCTTTTTATCTTTTTTTTTATTTGCTTTTTGATAGTTTTCATTTTACTTTAGAAGCAAAAAAGGTTATGTTAACCAAACAGAGAAATCAGAGATCTTTTTTTATTTGCACTTCAGGTTTTGGAAGAGCATTCATGCAGTACACTCACCCATTAGGATCCTCAAGGAAATGGGATACTGCTATGCTGACACAAAACAAGAGAAAACCCAAACACTACTGCAGACCAGAGCAAGACAAGCCAAAAGGGGTGGGAGTAACCAAAAAGGTTTCGTTCCAGGAGAGAGGATTTTATTAAAAATAAATGCATATACAGTGCCCACCTGGAGTACTTGTGTGGTAGAGATGGGACCCATCTATACTGCACAAGTACTCCAGTTTGGGACTGTATATCCATTATATTTTTGAGTGAATTCCTTCAAAAAGGTGGTAAATAAATCCTAATAAATAATAAAATTTGTAATAAAATCCTTTCTCTTGGAACAAACCTTGCTGTGCTAACACTGGCAGAGAGAAAGGTCTCGTGTAGAAAGCTTGCAGATAGATGATGATCAAAGAATGACAGCCTCGACAAATGATGACCAGACAAAATTATACAAAGGGTCTATGCTGTAAGCATTATGGATGGAAAGTTTGAAATAAATGTTCACTATCAGGAAGGTGTGTGCAAATAGTGTGCTCTTGTTAAAACTGAGCACTAGCCCAGAGACTCTGTATAGGTTGCCAAAGATTGAGTGTCCATATTTGGGCAGAGATTCCAGATCTGTGGCAAGTTAGTTAATGAGCCGTTAATAATGTGTGTTAACTGGCACTCATTTGGGTTTCCATACTGATCTGCCCTATTCTATAAACTGCATGCCTAAATTTTATAGTGTTAGATCCAAAGGCTGTATTACTTTTCACCACTAGGGGATGCCCTAAGTTGCAAGTCATGGCCCTAATGGCTGGTTAAGGTGAGTGAGCAGTCTCTGATGGAGTCTCGCACAAAGGTATGGCTGGTACTGAGAGAGAGCTGTAGCCTTCCTGCTATTCCTATTTCCCCTGGAACTATCTCAACCTAAGCCCCTGGCAGTATTTTCCTACAATGACCACAATTCCTAGCTTTTATTAAAAAAAAAAACAAGCTGCTTTTTGTGGTTATAACAAACAGAAAATATAAGTCTCTATTCTTGGCATTAGCTTATAGGGTCTTTAGAATATACAAAAGCACCAATTACAAAGTAAAATTCCTCATTTCTCACAAACAGTAGGGCATCAAACATATCTCAGTGAGGGCTTACTCACTCCTACCAAAGCCCTTTTCTGGCTCCACATGTGCAATCCCTGTCTTCCAGGTTCAACCTAACAGTGCCTTCTCTACGGTTTGCACAGTACTCCATAGAGGTTTAAACCACCTTTTTATGCATATAACATGTGCCACACCTAGGCTTTCAAACCTTTATCCCAGTTCAGCCCACCAGTACTGTCCCTTGCATAGGCGCCCGGTATAAGAGGCTTGGGGAGGCTAAGCCTCCCCAGCCGGGCGAGTGGCGCCGTGAGTGTCCCCTTCCCTCCCTCTCCGTTTATTACTATATCTGCCCCGCGGCCGCGCCATCTTTAATTTACCTCCGCTCCGTCCCCAGCAATGGCCGCATCATTTCAAAGCTCGCCCTGCTGCCCGTCTCTATTCTCCCCTCGCTCCCTTCGCGACGTGATTCGTTCTGCAGAGAGAGTCCCGCCTTCTGACATCATTTCCTCGAGGGCGGGACTCTGTCTGCAGAACGAATCACGTCGCGAAGGGAGCGAGGGGAGAATAGAGACGGGCAGCAGGGCGAGCTTTGAAATGATGCGGCCAACGCTGGGAGTGGGGACGCAGCGGAGGTAAATTAAAGATGGCGCGGGGCAGATAGTAAGCAAGGGGAGGGAAAGGGGAGACCCAGGGCGCCGCTGGCCCAGATGGATGGAGGCAGGGGAGAGGAGAATCGGGCTGGGTATGGATGGAGGGGTGCAGGGGACAGAAGGGAATTGCTGGATGTGCATGGAGAGGAGGGTTGCTGGAATGGGTGGATAGAGGGGATGGCAGGGGAGAGAGGAGGGTTGCTGGACATGGGTGGATGGAGGGCAGGGGAGAGAACAGGGTTGCTGGACATCGATGGAGGGAAGGGCAGGGGAGAGAGCAGGGTTGCTGGACATGGTGGGTGGCTAGAGGGGAGAGCAGGGTTGCTGGACATGGGTGGATGGAGGGCAGGGGAGAGAACAGGGTTGCTGGACATGGATGGAGGGAAGGGCAGGGGAGAGAGGAGGGTTGCTGGACATGGATGGCTAGAGGGGAGAAGAGGGTTGGTGGACTTGGATGGATGGAGGACAGGGGAGAGAGGGGGGTTGCTGGACATGGATGGAGGGAAGAGAAGACAGGAAGGAGATGCACATGAATGAAGGGGAGAAATTCTAGACATGCATGGAAAGGAGGGAAGACAAAGGAAGGAGATACACATGGATGGAGGGGAAGGGAGAGAGAAAAAATGCTGGGCATGGATGGAGGGGAGGGAAGAGAGAGGAAGGAGATAAGATGAGGGAAAAGGGAGAAAACCTGCACATCGATGGAGAAAATAGGCAGAAGCTGGATCCACTGGACAGTCGAGTCTGCAGAGGACCCAGCTTTTACTTACGGATGTAAGGCAAGAAATGAAGAAGAAAGGCAGAAAGTAAAGAAATAAATGGAAAGGAAGCCCTGGAAACGGAGTTAAGAGGACAGATAGCAGCAGAATCGGATACTTGGCCAGCATGATCAGAAAAACAGTCACCAGACAACAAAGGTAGAACGATCATTTTATTTTCATTATAGTGTTTGGAATATGTCCACTTTGAGAATCAGATGCTCAACATTAAAAGTTTATATTTTTTACTTATTTATGGCATTTCATCCCACATTAAACATGAATTAGGGTGTTTTGTGGCTCTACATGAGAATTGTGGTATTATGATCCCTTGTTTCATATTGTTGACGGGCTGAATTTTCCGTATGGGTGGTATATTGGTGTATTAGGTTCTGCCCAGTGTAATATTTATGGTACAGTAAGGTTCTAAGTGTGTTTTTGCACAAAGTTGTGCATAGTGTTTTGCAGTTGAGCAATTGTGGTTAGTATATGCTTTGAGCAACCACTTTATTCTTTGACATATGATACATAGCTAATATCTAAATTTAATAAAAGGTATTAATTGAATTTTTTTTTTTGTGTGTGTTATCAGACAATTATGGATTTAAGCTCCTCCCATGGCCCCACCCCTAACCCCGCCCCCTTTAGCCTCCCCAAACAGTTGGGCCACCGACCGCCTATGGTCCCTTGGGTTGCAAAGTTTGCATTACAGAGGTTTCTCCCCAACTATATTTTGCTTTCCCCAGCCCAAACCTTCTTCCAGGTTCTTTTTCCAGGCTGCAATAAAATACTTTATATTTTCTCTTTCAGATCCCAACTTTCAGAGCTGTAATACCTTTCCGAAAGGCTTTTCTCTCCTAGCCTCTTTACCTTCCTGGTAGATTCAATGATTTAGGGTCTATCAGCTACCCAATAAATTTTAGCCTTTATGTCCCGCTCCCTGTATTCTGTCTTTAGCTCCTTCAAATATGGCCTGCAGGGTGTGCTTGCAGCCACACGCTCTTGCTTCTGCCCTGGCAGCTAATCTGCCCCAGTTGGGGAGAGACTAGCTCCTGGATTACCCATCTCAAGAGGCTCTGCTCTCTGACCCCAGCTGGCTGTTGGAGGTATACTCTCTGCTTCCTGTTACTACCCCTCCCCCATGCATTCTGCTTTTCCTGATTACAGGGAGTTCCTTAGACATAGACAAAGAAGTAAGCAGGTAAGGTATAGCGCTGCGTACGCCTTGTAGCGCTATAGAAATGCTAAATAGTAGTAGTAGTAGTAAGGATATATTATTGAATATATATATATATATATACTAGCAAAAAAGGCCCGTTTCTGGAACGAATGAAACGGGCGCTAGCAAGGTTTTCCTGGGAGTGTGTATGTTTGAGAGAGAGAGCCAGAGTGAATGTGCGGGTGTGTGACAGAGTGTGTGACAGGGCCCCCTCCCCTGTTCCTAATGCCCCTCACCCCGTTCCCTCCCCTCCTTTTCCTCCTCCTTCCCACACTTTGGGTTCCTTAAGGCTTTCAAAAGTCTATGTACCCCCGTGGCCCTAACGCCCAGTATCCAGATATCCCACCGCTTTCCTCCTTACCCCTCCCCCAAGATGTAATACTTTCACGTCCTTCATTTTTTTAAAAAAGTGTCCTATTTACCCTGTGTACAAATGCCCGGCATTGAGATTGTGTTCCTCTCGTAAATTTTCATTTTTCATTCATTCAGAACTTCCCCCCCCCCCCCCCCCCCCCCCCCCCGAACACTTTTGGTTCCTACAGTCTTTTAAAAACTCTCCTATGTACCCTGTGTGCTAATGGCCAGCATTGGGATTGTTTTCCTGTCCCAAATTTGCATGTCTTTCAGTCATTCACAACTCCCCCCCCCCCCCCCCCTTCTCCAGTTTAACACTTTCGTTTCCTTCAGTCTTTTAAAACTCTCCTATCTACCCTGTGTCCTAATGGCCAGCGCATTCAGATTGTTTTCCTTTCCCAAATGTTCATGTCTTTCAGTTGTTCAGAACTCCCCCCTCCCCCCCATTTAACACTTTTGGTTCCTTCAGTCTTTTAAAACTCTCCTATGAACCCTGTGTCCTAATGGCCAGCACTCAGATTGTTTTGCTTTGCCAAATTGTCTGTCACTGATGTCACTGAGGTCAGTGCATGCCTGCCTAGCAGACCACTTCCGGCAGGCACAGT
The DNA here is from genome assembly GCF_901765095.1 of Microcaecilia unicolor. Taxonomy (NCBI): domain Eukaryota; kingdom Metazoa; phylum Chordata; class Amphibia; order Gymnophiona; family Siphonopidae; genus Microcaecilia; species Microcaecilia unicolor. The sequence continues at coordinate 189,157,924 of NC_044031.1, read as the reverse complement.
CCCAGGCACATCCTGTTGGCGGTGAGAATTATTATATAGGGTATAATAATAATATATATATATATATATATATATATATATATATTTTTTTTTTTTTTTTTTTTTTACTCACCTAGGAATAGAAGGTTTCCCAAGTGATTACAAGGTTTAAAATTCTAATCTCTTGGCTTCCAGGGGTTTTGGCACACACAGTTTCTCTCAGATCACCATTTTTGAGGACAGACAAATGGTGTGCTGTGGAGTAGTGGGCTTCTTTGCCAACTTCACTCTTCTATTAGCTCCTGGTTTTTTTTTCGGAGGAGCTATAAGAGGAGTGAAGTTGGCAAACAAGCTACTACTCCACAGCACACCGAGTGCCTAGCTGGCTTCAAGAATGGTGACCTGAGGGCAACAGTGATACAGCCTTTGGGTCTAATGGTAAATTTTATAGCACACAACTCAAAAAGTGGCATGGCCATAGGAGGTAGTAGTCATCAATTTTAACATCCTCTCATTTATGGAATAAAGTACGTAAAACATCTTTTATATCCCTGGTATTTTTGGAAGAGTTTTGATGATTACGTTACTCCATTGTTTGTTTGTTTGTTTGTTTGGCCATAGGAGGGGCATGGGTGAATCAGGGGCGTTTCCAGAAATTAGGTACAATGTTACAGGGTCATTTATGTGGTCAATTTCCATTAGCTGCATGCCAGCATTTACAGTGGTGGAAATAAGTATTTGATCCCTTGCTGATTTTGTAAGTTTGCCCACTGACAAAGACATGAGCAGCCCATAATTGAAGGGTAGGTTATTGGTAACAGTGAGAGATAGCACATCACAAATTAAATCCGGAAAATCACATTGTGGAAAGTATATGAATTTATTTGCATTCTGCAGAGGGAAATAAGTATTTGATCCCCCACCAACCAGTAAGAGATCTGGCCCCTACAGACCAGGTAGATGCTCCAAATCAACTCGTTACCTGCATGACAGACAGCTGTCGGCAATGGTCACCTGTATGAAAGACACCTGTCCACAGACTCAGTGAATCAGTCAGACTCTAACCTCTACAAAATGGCCAAGAGCAAGGAGCTGTCTAAGGATGTCAGGGACAAGATCATACACCTGCACAAGGCTGGAATGGGCTACAAAACCATCAGTAAGACGCTGGGCGAGAAGGAGACAACTGTTGGTGCCATAGTAAGAAAATGGAAGAAGTACAAAATGACTGTCAATCGACAAAGATCTGGGGCTCCACGCAAAATCTCACCTCGTGGGGTATCCTTGATCATGAGGAAGGTTAGAAATCAGCCTACAACTACAAGGGGGGAACTTGTCAATGATCTCAAGGCAGCTGGGACCACTGTCACCACGAAAACCATTGGTAACACATTACGACATAACGGATTGCAATCCTGCAGTGCCCGCAAGGTCCCCCTGCTCCAGAAGGCACATGTGACGGCCCGTCTGAAGTTTGCCAGTGAACACCTGGATGATGCCGAGAGTGATTGGGAGAAGGTGCTGTGGTCAGATGAGACAAAAATTGAGCTCTTTGGCATGAACTCAACTCGCCGTGTTTGGAGGAAGAGAAATGCTGCCTATGACCCAAAGAACACCGTCCCCACTGTCAAGCATGGAGGTGGAAATGTTATGTTTTGGGGGTGTTTCTCTGCTAAGGGCACAGGACTACTTCACCGCATCAATGGGAGAATGGATGGGGCCATGTACCGTACAATTCTGAGTGACAACCTCCTTCCCTCCGCCAGGGCCTTAAAAATGGGTCGTGGCTGGGTCTTCCAGCACGACAATGACCCAAAACATACAGCCAAGGCAACAAAGGAGTGGCTCAGGAAGAAGCACATTAGGGTCATGGAGTGGCCTAGCCAGTCACCAGACCTTAATCCCATTGAAAACTTATGGAGGGAGCTGAAGCTGCGAGTTGCCAAGCGACAGCCCAGAACTCTTAATGATTTAGAGATGATCTGCAAAGAGGAGTGGACCAAAATTCCTCCTGACATGTGTGCAAACCTCATCATCAACTACAGAAGACGTCTGACCGCTGTGCTTGCCAACAAGGGTTTTGCCACCAAGTATTAGGTCTTGTTTGCCAGAGGGATTAAATACTTATTTCCCTCTGCAGAATGCAAATAAATTCATATACTTTCCACAATGTGATTTTCCGGATTTAATTTGTGATGTGCTATCTCTCACTGTTACCAATAACCTACCCTTCAATTATGGGCTGCTCATGTCTTTGTCAGTGGGCAAACTTACAAAATCAGCAAGGGATCAAATACTTATTTCCACCACTGTACACCAGGCTTCAGCAGGCGTAAATGGTTTGCCCAAAGTTAGGCGCAAGATCCATGGATAGTGCCTTTTGCATGAGTGCAGTTCAGACTAGGGATTATGGTCTTTAGAATATTGCGTGGTGAGGTTCCATCTTTTATTTATTTATTGGGATTTATTAACTGCCTTTATGAACAGATTCTCCCAAGGTGGTATATAGTAGGTACAGTTTAACATCAAACTTACAATTTTGTTAACAGCATAACAATAGTAAAATGAACAAATAAAGACAGACTAGAAAGCAGCAAATCGAGACCTAATAATAGGACTATCATGAAACAGGATGAAAAATATACACATTTAATTTCACTGAAATTCAAATAACAGAGATATATAATACGATGTAAGCATAATAGCGATGGAGTATCTAATAAGCAGAATTAGAGCATTCAAATAACGTTGCTTTTTTACAATACTGCTTACAATATAGCTTAAGGGCCAAGTGCAGATATATATATGGGGTACAGAAGCTTATTTTATAAGTGTGGTTAATGTCTCTTCTGTTTACAAACTGGAGCGATTTACATAAACAACAATTTTACATTGTCCTTCTGTTAATAAGTTTAGGTATAAAAAATTTTTGTCCACCTCTATTTCTTATCAAGCAGTAACATTATGGAATTTATTACCTCTTGAAATTTGATTTTTTATTCTTCAAGAAATTGCTTAAGACTTTTTATTTTAAAAAAATATTTTAGAATTGTTTGTTCATTCATGATTTTTATAGTCTGAAATGATTTATTGTAATAATGATTATTATGTATATTTTCTATATTTGTGACCCGCATAGAACTATTTTTGGTAATTGCGGATATAAGACCTGGGTAAAGTAAAGAATACCAGTTTAGCACCTAAGTTTGAGTACCATTTATAGAATTCTCCCCCGGGTGCACATTTATTAATGGAACTTATTTTTTAAAAATTATAACATTTTCTGGCTGCTTTGGTGATGCAGTGCATTATTAGGTTAAGTCTATGGTATGGTGTGTGGAGTGAAGGGAGAAGACCTGGGTCCCAGACCAAGGAAGAGGAAGGTCAGGGGAGAAAAAAAGCAAATATTCTCGCTAGTTTTTTCTCTCTTCTTTTTTGGACTCACAAGTCTTTTGTATGTGTACAGATAAGCACGCCTTTCTGTAGCAGCATGAACATGCACGCCTTCTTGTTCACACACATCTCTCTATATAAAACGCACCTCCAACGTTCTAATGAAGCCTCTGTTAGCCAACATTCTAAAGTGAAGGGGGTGAGATCGCATTGTGTCTGCCCCGCCCACGTGTCAAACGTGATGACGTCGAGGGCGGAGCAATGACACTCAACCAATCGCAACGCTCGGCAGCGAAGCGTCAGGGAAGGAGGCGGCACTCTCGACGTCTAGCCTTCCCTTCGCTGTGTTCCGCCTTCTTCTGACGTCAAGGATGACGTCAAAAGAAGGCGGAACACAGCGAAGGAAAACCTAGACGTCGGGAGCACCGCCTCCTTCCCTGACGCTTCGCTGCCACGGAGGTAAATTTAAAAACAAGAAAAAAAAAAAAAAAACAACCATGTTGGGGGGAGAGAAGAGGGTGGCCACTAAACAACAACAATGGGAGCGGGAGGGCAGGGGAGAAACGACAGCATGGATGCGAAGGGGGGAGGGGGGGGGGAGAAGAGGGCGGCCCAGGCTGGGACATGGAAGAGAGAGAAGCATGGATGCAAGGGGGGGGTCATGAAAGGGAGACGGGACTTGCTGCAAAAGGATGAATGGAGGCAGCAGGGGACAGAGGGGCATGGATTGGGATGGCAGGGCTCAGGAAGAGAGGGCAATTGCTGGAAAGGGATGAATGGAGGCAGCAGGGGACAGAGGGGCATGGATTGGGATGGCAGGGCTCAGGAAGAGAGGGCAATTGCTGGAAAGGGATGAATGGAGGGGGCAGGGGACAGAGGAGCATGGATGGGCATGGATTGGGAGGGCAGGACTCAGGGACAGAGGGCAAATGCTGGATAGGGATGAATACAGGGGACAGATGGGCATGGATGGAAATGGATTGCAGGGCAGGCCTCAGGGAGAGAGGGCAATTGCTGGATAGGGAAAAATGGAGGGGCCAGGTGACAGATGAGCATGGATGGGCATGGATTCGAAGGGCAAGACTCAGGGAGACGGGAATTGCTGGATAGGGATGAATGGAGGGGACAGATGGCCATGGATGGATATGGATTGCAGGGCAGGCCTCAGGCAGAGAGGGGAAATGCTGGATAGGGAGAAATGGAGGGGCCAGGTGACAAAGGAGCATTGATGGGCATGGATTGGAAGGGCAGGACTCAGGGAGAGGGGAATTGCTGGATAGGGATGAATGGAGGGGACAGATGGCCATGGATGGATATGGATTGCAGAGCAGGCCTCAGGCAGAGAGGGGAAATGCAGGATAGGGAAAAATGGAGGGGCCAGATGACAAAGGAGCATGGATGGGCATGGATTGGAAGGGCAAGACTCAGGGAGAGGGGAATTGCTGAATAGGGATGAATGGAGGGAACAGATGGCCATGGATGCATATGGATTGCAGGGCAGGCCTCAGGGAGACAGCGAAATTGCTGGATAGGGATGAATGGAGGGGCCAGGTGACAGAGGAGCATGGATTGGACTCACACTTTCACTCTGACTCTCAAACACTCACTCTCACATACACTCTCCCAAACATACACACTCCGAGGAAAACCTTGCTAGCGCCCGTTTCATTTGTGTCAGAAACGGGCCTTTTTTACTAGTGATGTATATCATAACCAAAAGGCACATGCCACTCTTACAGTAATGCTGCACTCACATTCCATTAGTACACACTGGCGGGAAGACAACCACAGTCAGTGTGCCTGGTCATGTTGGCTGATGCTTCTGTTTCAGCTCTGTCATTCGATAACTGTGCGTTTCTGGAAGCATTAATGTTGAGGAGTGTAGGTGATTATCTCTGCAGACACCAAGCAGGAAATTAAGCTGAAGGCTCCCAGATGAGAGTACATAGGGAAGTAGTCTCTGCTTTCTGTTCAAGAGAAGATATGGTTTCTCTGGGGCAGCTCAACCAGATTTAGAAGCTTATGTCCACTCCTAGCTTGAACATAGACACCTTGTAGCAGTGAAGTTATGATTCTAGTATCAGAGTGTCAGATATATCTGTGGCTGGGGAAAGAGACCGCAAAGTAACACTTGCATCCCTAAGAAGAATTTTTTTAAAAACAATTATTTGTTTCTTTAAAGCAACAGCTTGTTCACTGTACTTAAATAATTAGCAGGTGCATACAAAATCATAGGGACATAGAAGAATGAAGGTGTTACAAGAAATGATTTACTTGGGGGGGGGGGGGGGGGGGGAAGAGCTCTAGAGCACTCGCTACTGTTTATAATTTAAGAGCAGGCGCTGTATTTATAAGTTTTAGGATATTAATTTCTCCACCAATCACCAAAGGTGATAATTGCAATATTGCAATAAATTAAATTAAGTATATATCTGTTGAAATGCAGTATTCTGTACTGCAAGATTTGAAAGCATGTACTCAGAGCTTGGCACTATACCATATACTCAGAACACAAAGAGACAATATTTTTAGCTTCAAAAAGGTTGATTTAATATACAAATCATGTAAATAATATTGCAAACCAAACGAGAGGTAGGTCTTACAGAGAATCTGCACTTAAAGCCAGGTAGCAGGTCTAGATCAAAAAGTTATAACTCACAGAACAGTCTTTTTGTTACAGAGCATGCTGTGGTCCATTGAAGATTGATGAGCCATGAGGCAGAGGCAGGTGGACTGCAGGTCAGGTCCCAAGAATGAGCATCAGGTTCCAAGAGAGAGCAGCAGGTCCCAAGCGAGCTTCCCAAGAGAGCGAGCTGGACTGTTTCCAGGCTTTTTATAATGTTCCCTGAGTCCTGGGTATTGTAGTTTGCAGGGGATCGTGGGTATTGTAGTTTGCAGGGGAGCATGGTCACATGTTTCCTGGATATCGGCTGGCAAATGGCTTTTCTATAGCTTGAGGGTTTCAGTCTGCTGTGATAGGTGGAGTTTCTTTTGTAATTTGAGTCATAGGAGTCTCTGTCTGCTTCAGTTTTTTGTTCTCTAGAGATGTCTTGGTGACCCTCCCAGCCAGCTTTTGTCTCTGTTAAGTGTTTTGTAATTGACTAGCCCTGCTACCAGAAATTCCCAAGGAAAAGGGGAAAGAAGGTATTGAAATGCAGTTTCAATACATCTTTTAAAAGCTGCATTTTTATATTGATAATTCTGACAATTGGCTTATACCATAACAAAGGTAGATAAAGACCATATGGCCTGTCCAGGTGGCCCATCCATGACATCTATTCCTTTCTCTCCCTTAAGGATCTTATATGCCTGTCCCAAGCTTTCTTGAATTCAGTTATTTTTCATCTCTACCACCTCCACTGGGAGGCTGTCCCTCAAATTCCCCACCCTTTCTGTGAAGAAGTATTTTCTCAAGTTGCTTCTGAGTCTGTCTCCTTTTACCTTCTTCCTAGCCCCCTCATTCCAGAGCTTCCCTTCAGTTGAAAGAGACTTGTCTCCTCTGCATTTATGCCATGGAGATATTTAAATGTTTCTACCATATCTCCCTTTCCCCCACCTTTCTCCCAAAGTATACATGTTGAGATCTTTAAGTCTGGCCCTGTATGCTTTATGATGAAGACCATTGACCATTTTGGTAGCCACCCTCTGGACCGACTCTATCCTGTTATTTTTGACGTTACAGCCTCCAGAACAGCACACAATATTCTAAATGAGGGCTCACCAGAGTTTTTGATACTGGCCGTTCCTCTCCCTATGCACCCAAGTATCGTTCTAGCTTTTGCTGTCGCCTTTTCTACCTGTTCAGCCACCTAGAGATCATCCCATACGATCGCACCTAGCCTCTTCATGTAAAGAATAATATCGAACAAAGTAAGATATTTTCCTAATCAAAGACCTTCTGCAGTTTAGTTCTGTGACTTGTTACAGTGTGGGACTCTAACTACCAGCTATGTATTTGGAATGAGGACCATGATAGGAATGGTTCTGTGGATGTCCAATATGCATTAGTGCTTTTGTCGGAGTGATATTGATACAGCGGACCAATTATATGTAAAATAATTTGCATGCAAAATTGTGTGCAAATGTGGGTGAGTATTTTGATTGCCATGGAAATGTGTAAATCAGGCATGTGTTAGCAGCAGCATAGGATCCAACTTTTCAAAATTATTGGGGGTGCTAAGCGCAGTGGATTTAACCCCTCCCTGGACACATACAAGAAATTTTCTCAATAATTGGTGGTGCTCAAGCACCCACAGAGTCAGTTCCTATGAGCAGCAGTATCAGTATTTTGCACAGGGTACTGGGCGCTGGAGGAGCACACGCATTTGATGGGCCTATCTGGAATGTATGTTTTGCACATTAAAGGTATCACGTAAACTTCTACCATTAGCTAACATTTTGAAAACTAAACAGAATTTGAGAACATCATATCCTTAGCAGACTAACATGTCCTTTGTTGCCAGCTCGGACAGGCATGAAAAGCGAAGCAGTGTGTTTCATGTTTCTATCGTTTGGTAGCTGGATTCAGCACAGCTAAGGTGCTCTTAAAGGCATGCATTGTTAAGATCTGGCAGGTGTTCCATGCTAAGGTCTGAAGCAGCTAATCTTATGATGATAGGCAGTCTCTGCTAGGTGGCTGAATGCTGCTTTGTGTATGTGACTCAGCGGACTCGCATGTGATTTGAAGTTCAGTGACTATCATGGATTTTCTCCAGTTTGTTTCCATTGCTAGGACTCAGCTGTTGATATTTCAGTAACATGATCCAGACAAGAATGCATTTGATTCAGCAGCACACTTCACAGCGCTACATTGGAGGCTTTTCAGTGATGCGCTAATTATACACGCTGGTTGGTGAGAACGGGACTGACCTTGGTTTTGCAATACCCTTTGCAGTTGGTTGAGGACTTTTAAAGGGGATGCATTACTGAGCCCAGGATTAATCCTGCTTCCTTAAGCAAAGCTATCGGGAATTCTGACACGAATAGTTTCTTTCTGCACTTTTCTGAGTTGGAAGCTATGGGTGACCTGGTGTGAATGTGCTGTGTACAGTCAAGGGCTTAGAAGATGATGAGCAGAGAGTCTGTGCCTCCCAAATGGTTCTGGCCATGCCTGTGAAACAAAATGGTGGAGGATGTGGTTTTACTTAGCTGTCTGCTCTATTTCTCTTTAAAAGAGAGCTATTAAAAAATATAATTGTTTACCATATATTTTGGAAATTCTTTATTATGTATTTCTTTTATTGATCTTGTTCTGTAATATTTTGTATTGCATTATTTTATTTGTTTTGCATTTTTCCTTGTATTCCATGGATTAGGCAAGCTATAAATGGTTATTTAAATTGAAAATTGGTTTAATGTAGCCCACCCTTTCCCTCCTTAGCACCCCATTTTTGTTGTGTGCCTTTCGGGGGCAAAACTGTTATAAATCATGCTGTAGTTGTTTTATAACATGCCCTAGTGCTATATCCTAGTAAAGCAGAGGCTGAACTCCTGAACTAAAGGGAGATCTGTTTTCACTTGGACTAGTTTTCAGAGACCTGGCCGACTGCTTGGGTGTGTGCCATCAGTTCTTTCCCAGTTCATTCCCTTTCCACAGTGCCTTGTTAAAGTGATCCCATGTTTGTATACTTTTCACATTCTGCTGTCTGAAAAATACAGTTCAAAACTCAGTAAAGTAGCAGCTTATTCCACCGATCTTGCACAACATGCTCTGCACTTCCAACATGAAAGAACAAATTGTATTTCCATCGTTTATATCATATTGTAAGCCACACTGAACCCGCAAAAAGGTGGGAAAATGTGGGATACAAATGCAATAAATAAATAAATATAGAGATGTATACAAAAAGTAATTAAGAATAAAAAAACTCAAAAAGTTGTATGTAAGAGTCACATCCTCCCTCTGCTCCATATGAGCTGGCAACCCTTCTGCCTTCTACAACTCGGCTGGTACTCGAAAATTTCGTATACTTCTCTCTCTTGAGACCTGGAAAATTAAATCACAGTACCCAAGTCTTTGGATGTCCCATTGTCAGCTCATTGCATTCTGTCACACTGTTAAAAAAAAAAAAAAAAAGGCAGAAGTATTTTTTCCCCTTCCTCACTTCACCTTTGAACTCTGTCTTACAGCGGATCTAACCAGTTCCAGCCTCCTTTTGTTCTGCTGCTGTTATGAGTCTTGTTTCTTCAGATCCCTTCCATAATCCATCTATAGGGGAGACCTTGCTTATGGACATGTTTACCACTTCTATCCTAGCTAAGATAAAGTTCAAGTAACTTTCTTTGAACTAGTTCCTTATTTTCTTACTCCTGTTACTCTATCTCTATCTTATCTATATGTTCTATCTTTGCTTATACCCTATGCTGTCTATTAAAATGTTTTGTTGTATATTGTGATGACTTTGTAATATTGCATACTGTGCCATGCTTTGTATTGTTTGAATATTTTTACTGCTGTAATTGTCTATTGCTTATGTTTGACTTATTCTTGCTGTGCGCTGCCGTGAGTGAATTCCTTCAAAAAGGCAGTAAATAAATACAAATACATTTTGAAAATAATTTCTTTGCTTTTGTTTTCACCAAGGAAGATGCGCAGGAGATATCAGTACTAGAAATTGTATTCAGTGGTGATGAGTCAGAGGTACTGAAATTAATCTCTGTAAACCTGGAAGATGTAATTGTGTAGTTTGAGTAGCAAATCACCTGGACCAGAAGTTATACATACCAGGGTACTGCTAGAACTGAAAAAATGAACTTGCAGAGCTATTAGTAATATCCAGCTTCTGTCCTGCCTTTTAAATTTGCTAGATCAACAGCTATGTCAGGTTCTTCTTCCCTGTGGAGTCTAAGTGAGTCTACGCACACCATAATCATGGTGTCCCTGCTGGCGTTTCTGAGCAATAGGTTAATACTTTGTAATTGAGAAAAGCTAGGTTTATTTGTGTGTAATAACACTGTATAATTATACTGAGGGGTGAGTGTGCGTGGAGGTGTTACTCTTGGGTGTGTGAGAACAGGTGAGTGTGAGTGGGTGGGTGCTATTCTGGGATATGTGATTGGGGTTGTTTTGCTGAGGGGTATGTGAGAACAGGTGAGCGTGAGTGGGCTGTTCTGCTGAGTAGTGTATTAGAATGGCTGAGTGTGATTGGGAGTTTGTGAGAATGGCTGATTGTGACTGGAGTGTTTTTCTGAAGGGTGTGCGAGAGAGGGCGATATTGACATTGAGTTTAATACTCCCTTTAATCGGAAAATGTGGAGACTGGATCCCTTCTTAGCACTAACTTTTCTGATCAATTGGTTTAGGTTGATTTTTCTTGATTAGTTGATTCTTTCAATCTAGCAAGTGCCTGCTGTTTGACTGTCACCATTTTCCTGTCAAAACACAGCCTTCTTTTTAAGGGCATATTGAAATTGTTTCCTGCCCTTTTTGATGAGCGTTCTCCTGGCGGGGTAGTGAATTCATGCACAGACACACAAATACTTTCTCTCTACCCTGTTCCCACCACACTCTGAACCCAGGGGCGTAGCTACGGGTGGGCCTGGCTGGGCCCAGGCCCACCCAATTTCAGCCCAGGCCCGCCCAGCGCCAGCCCCAGCACCCATTGCCGGCCACTGCTGCTTTTCCTGTTGAGCAGCAGGGCCGGCGCAACAAAAAGAAGAAGCGCTAAGGAGTAAGGACGAGAAATGTTAAAAAAAAAAAAAAAAAAGCGCGGCACCGGCAGGCACTGTCTCGGCAGCCTTGAGGCATTGGCTGCTGGCTCGCAGGCTCCTCCGCAGACGGGAGGAGCAAGCAGCCAATGCCTCAAGGCTGCCGAGACAGTGCCTGCCGGTGCCGCGCTTTTTTTTTTTTTTTTTTTTTTTTAACATTTCTCGTCCTTACTCCTTAGCGCCGTTAGCGCTTCTTCTTTTTGTTGCGCCGGCCCTGCTGCTCAACAGGAAAAGCAGCAGTGGCCGGCAATGGGAGCTGGGGCTGGCGCTGGCATGCAGGGCGGGCCTCGTCGAAGAAAAGAGGGAAAACGTGGAAGGATGGGGAAAAAAAGAGGGAAAACAGATGGAAGGATGGGGAGAAAGAGGGAAAACATGGAAGGATGGCAGAGAATGAGGGAAAACATGGAAGGATGGGGAGAAAGAGGGGAAAACATGGAAGGATGGCAGAGAATGAGGGAAAACATGGAAGGATGGGGAGAAAAGAGGGAAAACAGATGGAAGGATGGCAGAGAATGAGGGAAAACATGGAAGGATGGGGAGAAAAGAGGGAAAACAGATGGAAGGATGGCAGAGAATGAGGGAAAACATGGAAGGATGGGGAGAAAGAGGGAAAACATGGAAGGATGGGGAGAAAAGAGGGAAACAGATGGAAGGATGGCAGAGAATGAGGGAAAACATGGAAGGATGGGGAGAAAGGGAAAACATGGAAGGATGGGGAGAAAAGATAGAAAACAGATGGAAGGATGGGGAGAGAAAGAGGGAAAACGGATGGATGGGGAGAGAAACTCTGGATGGAAGGATGGGGAGAGAAAGGGGAGAGACTGGAAGGATGCAGAGAGAAAGGTGAGAGACTGGAAGGATGTGGAGAGAGAAGGGACACTGAACAGAAAAGGGTAGAGTGATACAGAGACACTGGTTAGAAAGAGGGAGAGAGACATTAGATGGAAGGATCAGGAGAGAGGATAGATGGATGGAAGGATGGGGAGAGAAAGAGGGAAGACGCTGGATGGAAGGGTAGGGAGAAAGAGGTGACACTGGACGGAAGGATGCAGAAAGAAAGAGGGGAGACTACTGGAAGGATGGGGAGAAAAGAGGAGAGCTGCTGGATGTAAAAGGAGAGTAGTGAAAGACTGGAGGGGCATGGGGAGAACAAGGGTGAGAAAAAGATGAAAAGCCATAAGTAGATGAAGGAAATTAAAGAATGGATAGTAAGAATGAATTAAATCAGGACAGAGAGAGAGAGGCAGAAAAATTTTGAAGAAAATAAAGAAAAAGGAGAGAAAAATGAGAAATGGCCAGGAAACCGTGGCAGAAGAGTTAAGCGAAAACGAAGGAAAGCAGAATCTAGAGACTGGGAGCGACACAATGAGAAAAAGTAAATGGCCATACAAGAAAGGTAAAGAAAATTATTTTATTTTTAATTTAGGATAAAGTAATATGGTACCTGTGTTAATGAAGTTTCAGAGACCAATACTTCCTTCCTTAGGTCAGGCGAGGATACCGTAACAGCATTATACTGACCTGAGGCAGGAGGTTTTGGCCTCTGAAAGCTCACTGAAAAGGGTGTTAGGCTATTAAATAAATTTTCTGAAATCTGATGCACTGAAAAGCAGCACTTTACCCTGTGTGACAAATGCATCTGATTAGCGTGACTAAATTTTGCTGGGGGAGGGGGGGTAGAGAGAAAATTTTGTGCCCACCCACTTTGGGTTCAGGCCCATCCAAAATTGGCAGTCTGGCTACGCCACTGTCTGAACCTCCCTTGTACTGAAATTGTTCGGGAAGAAGGTATTAGAGAATGAGAGAAGGACAACTGCACAGCTGCTGTTGTGTTTTTCTCACCAGTCTCTGAGCCCTCACCCTGTCCCAACAATGTTGCCAGGTGGAAAATTTTTTTCCCACCCAAACCAGCCTAAATCCAGCCCAAACCCGGCCAAACTCAAACCCCGCCCCCAACACCCACAACCCCGCGTCATCGGCCCCGCCCAAAACGTCACTAACCCCGTCCCCCGCGGCCGAAAAAACCGCCCAAAAAACCGCAACTCGCCGCGGGCAAAAATTTCCTGCGGCGGGTCGCGGAAAACCGCTCAATTGGGCGGTAAAACCGCCCACCTGGCAACACTGTGTCCCAAGCAGTTAGTTGCTTAGCAACAGCAAGAAAGAACTTTCCCACCTGCAGCCTATTCATTTAATGGATAGAGGTATTGCTCCCCCTCCCTCAAGTGCCCCCATGAACCAAATCACTTCAAACCACACAATAACCTTGGCAATGGAGGGTAGAGTGTGCATGCTGGGTTTGGTGGCTGTAGCTCTTTGGGGGCTGGAGGAGTTCGGACACGGACAAACAAACAAATACACGGGTCTGCTTTAAATATAGCGACAGAAAAAGCTTAATATTTTGTCTAGGTCAGTGTTTCTCAAGCTAGGCATACCCCCTGGAACAGAGGTCTCCAAATTTTTCCAAGAGAAGGACTACATAGGATCTTTCAAATTATCATATATACTCAAATATAAATGGAGATAACATCTATAATTTCCTGGGTCACCTCGGAAACCCTTTTTAAAAATTGGCATTACACATGCCAACCTCCAGTGTTGAGGTACCATGCTTGATTTTACTGATAAATTTACAAATTTTGCCACGCTGAGACTTAGGGATGTGGAAGGAGAGATGACATGTTAGAAGAATGGAAAAATGTGCAGTTACTTTGTGTATCAAAATATTAGGCTACCACTTGCTGAATCCAGTGAGCAGCATACTTTTTTATGGCTAGTGTGGCGAACTACAGGTGTCAATCTGACAAAAATGTATTTCTGTGCACCGCTTCTAAATTTGGAGCAGAATAAAAAAAAAAAAAAAAAGCATAGATGCATCCATGATGTTACCAGCAACCTAAATTAAAAGCGCTTACAAAACAGTTGCCTTCAAGGGTTTTCAGGTTGGCCTCTTAAAATAAAATTAAAAAAATGCATGTTTGTAAGCCCAACAAAATGATCAACCTGCATCCCCCAGCAGGATTCAGAATAGAGCAAACTGCACCGCCCATTCACCATGGTTGTCCCAGTAACCAACAAGATGACTGAATTTCATGATTTTCCTCTCTGCTTTATCTGTTCTAGGATTCCTGCAAAGACACTGTCATAATCCTGTGTCAATAAGGAAATACAAACAAGCATTTCACAGGACACTGCAACTGTAAACACAGAAGCCCACAAAAGATATAGAATAATCCCAACAGGCAGAGCAGCTCAAGCATGGGAACAGTCAACAGTAATAGATTTACAGGGGTACCCTCCTCCTCCACCCCCCTCAACCACACATACTGAACTACAAAATACCACTTACAGCCACCCTGGACAGTTGTTTCAGGAGCATTTCTACTTTTCTGTACTGTTTCAGAAGGCCATAAAACCCTGATGACAACAGATTTGTGGATGTATTTCATTCTTGTTCTTCCCTGAACTTGGTAACATCCATTCAGTGGTTGACATGATCAGATCCATGCAAATAAGTTGAAGAATTTCATTCTGGATACATGGCAGAAGTTCACACAGTGTGTTTGCCTGATACATGCATATGGACAGATGCAAAGACAGGGGTGAGGTAAAATGGTGTGTTGACAGCATTATGAAATGTTCCTAAAGATGTGTATCATGTATCAAGATGATTGTGGATAAAAATCTGTTTTACCCTTTTAAAAAGTACAAGACTATATCTCTCCACCATTCATGATGTACTAGCTGTTAAGCCCGTAAAAACGGGTGAGATTTCCAGCTACCCTCCTCGCCGCCGCTCCCTCCCTCCTCCGTGCTGGGCCCCCTGCACTGACCTGATAGTGCCTCTCACCTCCGTGTGAAAGCGCTGCAGGCAGCAGTAGATCGCTCTGCTGCTTCCTGCAGCGCTTCCACACGGAGGTGAGAGGCGCTGTCAGGTCAGTGCAGGGGGCCCGATGTGGAGGAGGGTGGGAGCGATGGGGGGGGGGAGGGTGGAGGTTGGTGCACACGATGTTCATTTCCAGGTGGCAGCGTCCGACAGTGACTCCGACTCCGTTTCCCTCTCTGTTCCGCCCTCTGATGTCATCACGTCTTGACGCGAGGGCGGGACAGAGAGGGAAGTCTGTACTGTGCATTTGCAGGTGAGTCGGTCACTTGCCGTTTATATGTTTGATTGTAAGCCACATTGAGCCTGCAAAGAGGTGGGAAAATGTGAGATACAAATGCAATAAATAAATAAATAAAATAAATAAACACTCCATGAAGCTAATAAACATGTTTTCATCCAGTGCACAAACTGGAATTTCTTGCTGGAACATGTGGTGAAAGCAGCTAACATAGCTAGGTTTAAAAAACATTCAGTCAGGTTCCTGGAAGAAAGGTCAATAAACAATTATTAGCTAGGCAGATTTGGGAAAGCCACTGTTTATCCCTGGATGTAAGCCATAGGGAGTGGATTGATTCTTTAGGACCTAGCCAGGTACTTGTGAGGTGCATTAGTCACTGTTGGAAACAGAATGCTGAGCTTGATAGACCTTTGGTCTGATCCAGTATGACATTTTTTGTTATCTTGGATCTTGATGCTCAGGACAGATTCATCTATGGACAGGAAAATATAGACTGATGGAAAAAGAGCTCTGTGGGTTGCAGTTTAGAAATCCCTTTACTAGCCATTTAGGTTACCAGAATATTTGTCATGGCTATCCTGAAAATTTAACTGGCTACGGGAGACTTGAAGACTGGTTTAGTGGTGTCCTAAACCAGCAGCAAATTGGATTTTCAGGATAGCCATAATGATTATGCACGAGAGGGATTTGCTAAGAATAAAGGTAGCAGACATTCAGATCTCTCTCGTGCACATTTGTTAGGGAGATCCTGAAAATCTGACTGGTTATGGTTTCCCCAGGTCAGGTTTGAGAACCACTGTTTTAGATTACTTCAATTATGCAAGGCTGGCAATAGATACACTGGAGTCTAGAGCAGAAACTATTGGGGATTTTTCCACCTTTTATACCCCTTTCCTACAGCATACCAGTGACCTCTCTGGACTAGAGTTATGTCCCATTGCTGTTCTGGAACCCTGAATCCAACCACTGGTGTTAACCATTGAGCAGTCTCATGACTACATCATCCTATGCCTGTAAATGTTGCTTTTTGTGGTATCCCCAGCTCAGGCAGCATCACAGTACTTGACACCTAAACCACTGTGCCACTCCTGCAGGTTGCTTTCTGATTAGTTCATTTGTACTTCCAAGTGCAGCTTGAAGCAAGAGAGTGTAGCTTTTCCAGCAAGTTTTCTACAGAAATGTTTTTCTTAAAGTGAAAATATAGACATGTAAATTCCTGTAAGTAAGGTGTGCAAAATCTTAATTTTTTTTCCAGCTGAAATGGACTGTGGCTTTTAATAATATAAAATGTGAGACTGGATCAGATTTTTCCCCACTGCCATTCTTGTGACTGGGCAAGTCGCTTAATCCTGTATTGCCTGAGGTATAAATTAGATTGTAATGCCACTTGGGCAACGAAATAACTTATATACCTGTTTGTAGTGCACCTTGAGTTCAGATCTAGAAAAGGTGAGTAATTAAATCTCAAATCCAAAATTTATAATACTTGCATTTGTGGTGAAAATGCTTGGTTTAACGCTAGTTACTTTGTTAAGAGTATACATTCTAAAGTGCTCTTGAAAAGAACACTTTAAGGGTAATTCTATAACTAGGTGCTCACTGTGGGGATAATACCCCTACATAGCAATATCTGGCACTGAAATACAAACTCTGGCTAACTTTCCTTTGAAGGCCTATTGCCTTATATGCCTCAGATTTGAATTTAGACAATGATGGCTTAGCATGGAGTGCCTGTTTCAGGCGTCACAAGAACTATGTAGAAGCAAAAAATATGAATAGATAAATCAAACATCCATCCATGTTACAGCTTATGACACCTGCTTCAGGCATTCTAAGATCTACATATAGACAAAAAGCACAAAAGAATAAATAAAACAAACATCCAAGGTAAAAATAAAACACCCCCCCCCCGCCCCTCATTTACAAAGCTGCACTAGTGGATGTCCTTGCGGTAATACCAGACCTCCAGCCCCTCTGACGCCCCCTCCCCAGACATGAGGGCCCAGGTGGAGCTGGAGGTCTGTAGGTGGCCTAACTCCCCGACACAAAAAATAACTCCCTGGTGGCAGAGAGAGCTACATACCCCTACCCCCCACTTCCATGGTGATCTAGTGGTCTCTTGCACTCCCCCGTACCTTGTAGTAATGATGGGGGAGGGAATAGCACACCCTTCTCCTTTCAGTGCTGCCTCCAAAATGGTGGCACCCTGCCCTGCCCAATGCAATCTTTGGCGTGCTGGTTGCTGATGATTATTGGGGAGGGATATGTTTAGCATGCATTTGCTTGCTATTTGTGCTAAGAGCCCTGTTTTGCATGCATTTGCATGTTAGCTGCATTCAGAGCCCACAAGTGCGTTGTTTGATACGCTCAGTGCTCTGATCGTGGGGTGGAGGCAAACGCAGGCACTAGCAGCCTTTAGCACCTGTGTTTGCTTCTGATGATTGGGGCCCATATGTGAGCTGTTCTAATTTTTTTATTTGCTTATTTAGGTGTGCTATTCTGCTTTTCCTTACAGACTGTCAAGCAGTTTACAAATAAAACAGGAGAAATAAAAGAATGCCAAACAACTTGTAGGTGAACAGGGAGGAGGAAGACTTAGAAAAAGATCCCATTGTCTCTTTTTTAATTGTTTTAATTTTTTGTATTTTGCACTTTTGAATTTAGTTACAGTGGGGGAAATAAGTATTTGATCCCTTGCTGATTTTGTAAGTTTGCCCACTGACAAAGACATGAGCAGCCCATAATTGAAGGGTAGATTATTGGTAACAGTGAGAGATAGCACATCACAAATTAAATCCGGAAAATCACATTGTGGAAAGTATATGAATTTATTTGCATTCTGCAGAGGGAAATAAGTATTTGATCCCCCACCAACCAGTAAGAGATCTGGCCCCTACAGACCAGGTAGATGCTCCAAATCAACTCGTTACCTGCATGACAGACAGCTGTCGGCAATGGTCACCTGTATGAAAGACACCTGTCCACAGACTCAGTGAATCAGTCAGACTCTAACCTCTACAAAATGGCCAAGAGCAAGGAGCTGTCTAAGGATGTCAGGGACAAGATCATACACCTGCACAAGGCTGGAATGGGCTACAAAACCATCAGTAAGACGCTGGGTGAGAAGGAGACAACTGTTGGTGCCATAGTAAGAAAATGGAAGAAGTACAAAATGACTGTCAATCGACAAAGATCTGGGGCTCCACGCAAAATCTCACCTCGTGGGGTATCCTTGATCATGAGGAAGGTTAGAAATCAGCCTACAACTACAAGGGGGGAACTTGTCAATGATCTCAAGGCAGCTGGGACCACTGTCACCACGAAAACCATTGGTAACACATTACGACATAACGGATTGCAATCCTGCAGTGCCCGCAAGGTCCCCCTGCTCCGGAAGGCACATGTGACGGCCTGTCTGAAGTTTGCCAGTGAACACCTGGATGATGCCGAGAGTGATTGGGAGAAGGTGCTGTGGTCAGATGAGACAAAAATTGAGCTCTTTGGCATGAACTCAACTCGCCGTGTTTGGAGGAAGAGAAATGCTGCCTATGACCCAAAGAACACCGTCCCCACTGTCAAGCATGGAGGTGGAAATGTTATGTTTTGGGGGTGTTTCTCTGCTAAGGGCACAGGACTACTTCACCGCATCAATGGGAGAATGGATGGGGCCATGTACCGTACAATTCTGAGTGACAACCTCCTTCCCTCCGCCAGGGCCTTAAAAATGGGTCGTGGCTGGGTCTTCCAGCACGACAATGACCCAAAACATACAGCCAAGGCAACAAAGGAGTGGCTCAGGAAGAAGCACATTAGGGTCATGGAGTGGCCTAGCCAGTCACCAGACCTTAATCCCATTGAAAACTTATGGAGGGAGCTGAAGCTGCGAGTTGCCAAGCGACAGCCCAGAACTCTTAATGATTTAGAGATGATCTGCAAAGAGGAGTGGACCAAAATTCCTCCTGACATGTGTGCAAACCTCATCATCAACTACAGAAGACGTCTGACCGCTGTGCTTGCCAACAAGGGTTTTGCCACCAAGTATTAGGTCTTGTTTGCCAGAGGGATCAAATACTTATTTCCCTCTGCAGAATGCAAATAAATTCATATACTTTCCAAAATGTGATTTTCCGGATTTAATTTGTGATGTGCTATCTCTCACTGTTACCAATAACCTACCCTTCAATTATGGGCTGCTCATGTCTTTGTCAGTGGGCAAACTTACAAAATCAGCAAGGGATCAAATACTTATTTCCCCCACTGTATCTGATGAACTATTTGCCTTATTGATTCTCCCAGTTAATTATCTTTAACAGCAAATCTGGAGTGGATGCACTTTTTTTTTTTCATAGTAGAGGAGCACCTGAGTGAGGGATGAAAATGCAGTACAATTTAGGGCTTAGAAATCTTTTCCCCTTCATCGCTCACTACATTCAAGATGAAAGTAAGGTGAGATTTCCCCTGCCAGAATCTGTAACTTCTGGAACAGCAATCACAGCCCCCTTGGGGGACATTCTTCAGAAATAAAGTAGTATTGATTTTTAGGCACATTCTATAAAAGCTAAACAAAAGGATGCCTCATGAGCTGTTGCCAAAATGTGATGTCAGAGCTGCACAAAAAACCCCCAAAACGATACTTTGAAACCCTGTCAGTCTTATTGAGGATTTCCCAGTTTCACAATGAGCGTTGGCACATTTGTGTACAATTGGCAGGACGGAGCATATCTTGCCCACTTGCATTAATTAAGGTTGCTGGTCTCATTTTGTTTGGTTTGGCTCAAAGTATTTTACTAATAAAATATATCCCCCTTATTTAAAGTTCTAATACAGAGTTATAAAATTCATAAGTAATTATTGACATTGGGTGAAATGTCTGAGACCAGCCCCCCCCCCCCCCCCCTCCCCCTGCTCTAGCTCTATTTTTTTCCCTCTGACATGTGCTGGGAGAAATCCCAAACAGCAGGAAGGAAGGCCCAACTGCATGGCTCAGGTGACTCGCGCTTGGATACCAAGGAGCTACAAAATGGAGCCTTCTGGTTCTGATGAAGATCAAGTTGAATTGGAACCCGTTCTTCTACTCCTAAAATGCGTGTTGTCTGTCCAGTATTAGATCAATGAAAAAAAAATGTTTTAAAGTCCATTAATGGCTTCTTAGCATTTAGTGTACATTACTTCCATTAGCACACACTAAGCTTTAGTAAAAGGGCTTCTAAATTTAGTTGGTTGTAAAATGAAAATATGAATAGTTTTAGTCGAAGAAATAGAAACAATAAAATAACTTTGACAAATCTAAAATCATTGCCAGTGTTGTAAGCAAAATTAGATACCTTTGCCAAACCAATTCTACATTTGTTGCAAAAGCAATGTATTAGTGGTCTCATTTATTAATAGTGTGTGCTAACACTGTTATTGCGCATTATCTTTTAAAACTTGCTCTTTTCCTTTAAATTCTCTTGTTATATCCTTGTCATGTATACCATAGTGTCCAGTGCATATACTCTGAGTGAAGGGTATATGAAATTGCTGGGGTGGTTTGTCTTACAGAGGACCTGCAGATTGAGTGTATCGACTGCATTCATTTCATGCCTCGTCTCTTAATTTGTAAATAAGTTTGACATGATGCCCAAAAGTGCTTAGTTTCCAGTAATGCCCTTGACAATTAGAAATCCAAATGAAAAACTGCTTAGCACTACTGCTAACAATTCAAGTAATACAACCTTCTCATTGGTACTAATAGCGTTAATAGACCTCAGAGGTGACTCGTTTCATCTCGACTCATGATTCACCATAATCGTCATGGGTCTGTCTTCATTTTTTTAAATTTTATTTTGCCTAAGCTGCTTTCTGGACTGGTCTTTACTGTGTGAGACGTCTAGCTTTCGCTTAGTCTTTGGCAATTAGAAAGGGAAAGGGAAATGGGACTTGATATACCGCCTTTCTGTGGTATTTTGCAACTACATTCAAAGCGGTTTACATATATACAGGTACTTTTTTTGTACCTGGGGCCATGGAGGGTTAAGTGACTTGCCCACAGTCACAAGGAGCTGCAGTGGGAATTGAACCCAGTTCCCCAGGATCAAAGTCTGCTGCACTAACCACTAGGCTACTCCTATGGCAGAAGACATTTTGAGTTATCAGAAGTCACCTGTTCCTTGTTTTCTGTAACATGATTGTATATCCATTATTGAGGCTCTGTTTGGAATTTATTTAACCGCTTGTAAAATCTGCCATCCCTGCATAGGGTGGTCTTCAGTGGTATGACTTCTTGTACTTCTGAAAATAGATTGGGGTGACCTATATAGAGCGGCAGTTACACCCTAGACAACGATGGTATGATCAAACATATAAACGGTGAGTGACCGTTCTCACTTGCAAATGCACAGTAGAGACTTCCCTCTCTGCCCCGCCCCCGCTTCAATACGGGGCCGGGCCAGAGAGGGAAGTCTCTACTGGCATGCTGCAGACGTTGGAACCGCTCCCCCTCCCCCCTCTCCCTCTCCCCCGGAGTTGCCGCTGCCCCTCCACCCAGCCCGAGCAGCACTGTAAACTTACATCAACACGCAGCAGCAGGCACATCAGCAAAGCTGCCGTCGGGCTTCCTTCTTTGCCTTTGTCCCACCCTCGCCGACGTTACGTCACACGAGGGCGGGTCACAGGCAGAGAAGGAAGCCCGCCCCCGACAGCAGCTTTGCTGATGTGCCTGCTGCTGCGTGCTGATGTAAGTTTACAGTGCTGCTCGGGCTGGGTGGAGGGGCGGCGGTGACTCCGGGAGGGGGGCTTGGAACCCCCCCAATTCAAAAGTAGCCCGTTGTCACGGGCTCAACGGCTAGTTATACATAATTGATTGTATTGGGTGTCCAAGAAAGCTGAGGAGACCTGCATGCAAACTTTGAACATAGAGAGACTAGATTTTTATCACAGCATCACTAATCTTGGTAGCTGTGAAACTTTTTGTGAAACGGTACTGGGAAGAGGGTCTAGGTGTTAGTTTGGAAAATGCAGAGTTGAGGATGGCAGGGTCTTCAGGGGCCCATTGGTGGATTGGGTAGAGGACAGTATTTTGGCAAGTTTGGCAAGTTTTTGGGCATGTATACTACAGACCAGTGCTGACATGATCGCCATTTTTCACCCAAAGGGGCCACATCAGGAGCCCTAAAACTGTTAAAATAAATAAATATAACACAAATATTTTGTTAGTGTTGTAAAGCATAAAAAATCAAACTAATGCAGTTATTTCTGTGATTTTAAAATGACACTTATAAATCAAAGAAACATAACAGGGGCGTAGCCAGACTTCCGTGGGGGGGGGGGGGGGGGTCCAGAGCTTAAGGGGAGGGGGCACATTTTAGCCCCCCTCCCGCCGCCATTGTCGCCCCCCGTCTCTGCCGACCCCCCCTCCCGCCGCGAACCCTCCCCCGCCTACCTTCCGTTTTGCTGGTGGGGGACCCCACTCCCCGCCAGCCGACGTCCTCTCCGACCGTTCTGCTGCAGAGAAAAGTCTTCTTCCTTGCATGCTGACATCCTGCACGTTGTACGTGCAGGTCGTCAGACTCAGAACAGTTTTGTTCTCTGAGTCTGACAGTTCTGTTCTCTGAGTCTGACGTCCTGCACGTACAACGTGCAGGACGTCAGCATGCAAGGAAGAAGACTTTTCTCTGCAGTAGAACAGTCGGAGAGGACGTTGGCTGGCGGGGAGTGGGGTCCCCCGCCAGCAAAACGGAAGGTAGGTGGCAGCGGGTTCGCCGGGAGGGGGGTCCCGACTGAAATCTACAGGGGCCCAGGCCCCCTCAGGCCCCACGTAGCTACGTCACTGAACATACATAATAAATTGATATATGTATTATGCTTTTATTATTAAAAAACTACAAATGTAAAGGAATCACAAATGTAAGAAGGTACAAAAAAAGGCGCTCAAACATTTTTTTAAACATACTCAAATGGTGTGTATGGACTGGAACCACCACTATGGGAGGAAGTAAGGGGCTCTTTTACTAAAGTGTGGTAGTTTTTGTACTTACCACATGTTTAAAGCAAAAATTAACATGCAGTAAGTTCAAAGCCTGTGCAGTAAATGCAGGGGTCGTACCCCTCATCTGCCCTGCATTTACCGCACAGGACACATGTAATGCACGGTCACCACGGGCCCTCCGAGTTATCGGTCTTGGCATTGACCATGCATTAAAAGACAACCAAATTGGTCTTTATCTACTATCACTGTTTTCTCAGTCTGCCTGCCCAAGTGGCATCCACTGTAGCGCCAACTGCCTTCCATCTTCCCTTGAGAGTACTAGGAAAAAATAGAGAATGTAATAATGTGTCTGTATTGCTTCATGGTGTGATTGCACCTTGAATAGTGTGTGCACTTCTGGTTATCGCATCTAAAGAAAGATATGGCAGAGCTAGAAAAGATAGATCGAAGGAAAACTAAATTTCTAAAGGGAATGGAAGGACTTAGCGGAATTAGAAAAGGTTCAAAGAAAGCGACTAAAATAATAAAGGGGATGCAACTCCTCTTGTATGAGGAAAGGCTAAAGAGGTTAGGACTGTTCAGCTTGGAAAAGTGACGGATGAGGGAAGATAGGCTATTTTAATCTTCATTGGTGTTTTAATTATCCAATAATGTACCTGTGCTGCTTAAAGCAGCCCAGTGTCCTTTTCCTGCCAAAACATGGATTAAAGTATTACAAAAGGAGCTAGTGCCTGGGCATACAGTAGGAAAACAGTCTCCCTCACGCCACTGTTTTGGTGAAAGAAAGCTGAAGTGTGTGAGGTCCCCCCCCCCCCCCCCCCCCCCCACGTACTGCTTTAACTCAGAGTAGTATTGGGTGCTACTCTCTATTTTCCCTCCTGTTTTCAACCCAGTTTTTGTTCATGAACTTGAAGTTTCGGTGTGCAGTATGAGATAGAGCCCGACTGAAAAAAAGATCTTCCTTTTCTGATGAAACCGAATCTGTGATTGTAATTGGCTACTCAGTTTTGACAGAAACCAAATTTGAAAATTGAAATTGCCCCCACCCAACCAAAAGAGCCTCTCCTGCAACCACCCGGTGTCAGCCCCCTCTTAGATGTACCTTGTCATTGAGTGTCGCCAGGTCAAAATGGTGTGCATCCATTTTGGGCCTGAGACCCTACCTCCACCCATTGACCTAGTGGTAAGGTCTCACGTGTTAACCTGGCGGTAGTGGTCTACGCGTGTAAAGTGCTGATTACCGCACAGATAGTGCTGTGTGCTGGAAAATTTGGGCGCGCTTAGTGGGACACACGTAAAAAATGAAATTACCACCTTGCCCATGTGGTAGCCGGGCAGTAGTTCAAAATTGATGTACGTAGGCACCTACACGGCTTAGTAAAAGGACCCCGACCCCTAAGTGAGTGCATACATAAAAGTAAGTGCCCCATGATGGGGTTGCCTTCGAAGTATATGTTTCTTTCCAGTTGAATATTTTCTTGTGTGGCAAATTATTAAAGAATTTGCACAAGGTTGAACAGTTCCTCCAGAGGCCCTTTTTATTAGAATTAGAGGCCCCAGTGTACACCTCAAGTATCAACTACATTGTGACATATCTGGCAGCCTTATATGTCTTCTCCATTATCAGTATTTGGCATTTTGGATTTCCAGATAAATGTCATCATTATTTCTTTGTTGTGTTTTATCCTTTCATTTTAGACAAATAGGTAGTACTATACTTGCAAAAGGGTTTATAGTATTTTTGGAAGTGCCACCATTTTCCACCAGGGTAGATCTCCCATATAATAGTTATAAGTCATTCCACTTTACGCATACGCTGTTTCATATGGGAGATCTACCCTGGTGGATATATTCTCTTGTCACCGATATATAGTTTACACACAGTGGAAGGAATTTTATAAATGGTGCTCAAAATTCATCACTGGAAAAAAATGGGTTTTAAGAGTGATTCTGTAAAGGCACCTACTGATTCCCATGCCTAACCTTTGGTGCTAGACGTAGGCCTGCTGAAACCTGGTGTAAATACCGGTGCCCAAGTTAGGCGTACTGAGGCCATATTCTAGAACTCTGGGGTATGTTTACTAAGGCGCGTTAGTGCTTTTAATGTGCCTATAAAGTTATGGCGCATTAAACGCTGATGCGCCAGTACATTCCTATAGGTGCGTTAGCACACGTGTTAAAAACGCTAATGCACTTATAAGTGCGCCTTTGTAAACACAGGCGTATGTGTCAACATTTCAGAATGCCCCTGACATGCCCACGGCTATACCCCCATTTGAGTGCCTCACTAGAAGAATTAGTTGCTGTGCCTTATAGAATGTTGTGCAGCCAGATGTGCACACAAATGTTTATGATTGTCAATTAACTTTAATAATTGGTTGTTAACATCCAGATATTGATAGTTAAAGGCATGGCTTGTTTCTCAATTGTGTTTGCATATGCAAATCTGGGCATATTATATAGAATCGGGGGGGGGGGGGGGGGGGGGAGGAGGATGTGTGGATTGTTGGTAAGGTGTGTTCTAGATATTGTATTTTTCCCTTTACCCAAGTGAGTAGGAAGTTCTTCCATTTTTTCCACTGTAGGTTTTTTTTTTATATTGCCATTGCTTCTGATATCTAAACATTTGTTTTTAAATCTGAAAAAGAACTAAATTGTTCAATTAGTGATATTTTTTCCATGTTTGTTTTTGCCTTTTATAACAAAAAGTAACATCAGGCTGTAGAGAGATTATGAAATTCTTTTTCCCATATTAATGGCTAGCAAGTCCTTTCATTCTGTGATTTTTTTTTTTTTTTTTTAATTATTATTGGAAGTGATCCATGCCATTTGGGTGACTAATGGTACGTCTAGTCCCTCTGTGAATTGTGATTTTCTTCTGTTAGCTGGCTATTTATTAACAATTGGGCTTTTGTCTTATCAGCTTATCGTATAGTAGCTTTATCCAGTTTAAAAATGCTTCTTCAATACCATTTTTTTCCAGACATAAACAGAAATTTCTGTATGTTATGGAATCCTTTTTCTGCATCTGGAGTGGATGGCACTTAGGGCCCTGTTTACTAAGGCGCGTTAGCAGTTTTAATGCACCTACAATTAGCGCACGCGCTAACTGTGTAGACACCTATAGGGATATTGTAGGCGCGCACATGGTTAACACGCGTTAAAAATGTTAACATGCCTATATCGCGGCTTAGTAAACAGAGCCCGTAAACTTAATGGGATCTTACAGACTAATATCACTATTGAAATGACAAAGATTTTGGCATCAGAATAGACAAACAGACAAACTAAAGTACATCATTTGTTAATACACAAGACCAAGTGAACTTCATGAATAGGAGATGCAGCTCAACAAACTAGTATCAGTTGCTCTAAAGGGGATAATTTTGGAGCTTTAGGGCCCTGTTAACTAAGGCGCATTACTACTACTACTACTTATTTCTGTGTAGGGAGAGATGAGTGGCATTAGCATTTTTAACAGCGCCTACAATAGAGTGCGCGTTAACCATGTAGGCGCCTATAGGGATATTGTAGGCGTGTACATGTCTAACGTGCATTAAAGATGCTAACGTTCCTATAACACGGCTTAGTAAAGAGGGCCCTATATGTCTTCCAGGCTTAGGCAGTAATATAGCTGGTACCCTATTTTGTACCTTGCCCAGTTTTTGCCACACTAGAAGATTTCTTTAACTTCTTCTGCGTGGGGTGAGGATGGGGGTGGGTAATGTAGAAAGCCACTGTGACCTTAACTGCACAGCTAATGCAGGATGCTACTGATTGAACAAGCAGAAAGGGATTGAGAACTGAAGACAGTGCTTCACCCTGCATTGAAATGTATGCTGATGAAGCCATTAAGATTTCCACTTCAGTACACAGGAAAAAAAAAAACCCAGGAACTTCTGATGTGGACACAATACAAGAAGTTTTTCAGTAGGTCCAGGGCAGCATAGCCTGACCTGACCCGTGCCCCCCCCCCCCCCCCCCGCCCCAATAGCTCTCTGCATCTTGCAAACCCCACCACAACCCAAGCATCTTCTCTCCTCCCACCTGTATTTGAAAAAAATATCCTTAGTGTCTAGTGCACCCTCCACCCCCTCTTTCCCCAGCTCACCCCAACTCCAGCTATTTAAAAAATAAACTTTTCTTCCCCCAAGCCCCTTCCCCCAGACATGCCTGCTTCCAGCACCTCCATCTTGAAAATAGCTGCACCTGACCCCATGCAGTGCATCTTGGGATGCACCAAATGAATTTGGTCTGCTATATAAGGTATTTTCTTATTTGGTAATGTGGTCAGAGTGTACCAAATAAGAGAAAATTTCTTTATTTGGCAGACCAACCCACTCGGTGCATCCCAGGATGCTGTGCATGAAGTTGGTGCATCCATTTCTAAAGATGGTGGTGCTAGAGGCAGGAGTGAGTGGATATCTCTGCTGCATCTTTTAAGGTACCCTTGGGATGAAGGGTGCACTAGACACAAGGATTTTTTTGACAGTTGGGGCAGGGTGAACTAGACACCTGAAATTGTATTTTATTTGGGGGGGGGGGGGAGGAAGGAGTCGGGTTGGGGCTGGTTTGTCAGGGCATTGGTTCAGATGGGGGGGGGGGGGGGGTGATGCAGCATGCTTTTATGCCTACTGCTTTCCCTTTTATTTTATTTTTTTAAATGTCACCCTACTGTCAGTATGTGAGCCAGGCTATTTTACAATGATTACTGCTGAGTTCTTAAGCAATGAGCTTTGTATGCTCATTGCTTAATGCATGGTTGTGGAATGTTTTGGAGTTAATTTTGCAACAGAAGCCACATGGTGATTTTCGCTGCCATAGCCAAATAGCTAACCAGGCAGGTTGGACCACACAGAATGCTGTCTTATCTATTCCTGGTTACCTACGGGCTGGTGGTTGGGAGGCAGAGATGGTGCTGGGCAGACTTATACGGTCTGTGCCAGAGCTGGTGGTGGGAGGCGAG
This sequence comes from Microcaecilia unicolor, assembly GCF_901765095.1. Classification (NCBI taxonomy): domain Eukaryota; kingdom Metazoa; phylum Chordata; class Amphibia; order Gymnophiona; family Siphonopidae; genus Microcaecilia; species Microcaecilia unicolor. Next base: position 189,129,792 of record NC_044031.1, on the reverse strand, counting down.
GATAATGCTGGCCAGACTTATAGGGTCTGTGCCCTGAAGAGGACAGGTACAAATAAAAAGTAGTACATATGAATATCTTGTTGGGCAGACTGGATGGACCGTGCGGGTCTTTTTCTGCCATCATCTACTATGTTACTATGTTACATGGTGAATTTGGCTCTACTGCATATCTTTATGCATCGGGCATCGGCCCCAAGGATTTTAAGTGTACCAACATTATGGAATCCAGGTCCTAAGCTATCGGGGCCTAATTTTAGTGATTTGACTTCTTTTTTTTTTTTTTGTAATTCTTACTGAGTTGTAGGGTGATTGAGAATGTGTAGGATTTCCCCATCTATTTTGGGGAGATCCCAGATTCTAAAGACATTTTTATGTGATGTAATCATCTATGGGACCTTGTGCATATGGAATTCTTGGAATACTGGGTCATCCTTCCTCTTGTCTTGGTATGTGGTTTTCAACTTGTTTGATTCTTTGTGCTTGATTACTAAACCTCTTGTGAATGAAGACTTGCTGCTGAGACATTGGGTTTTCTGTTACTGCTGTTAAATGTCTCCTGAGCTCCCTGCATGTGACTGGTGTCTTTCAGTGGTCATTCTCCTTTCTGACTTTTTTCTCTAGTCTGCCATTGTGCCTTTAAAGACCTAGCATACATTTGTGAGTTCAAGCCTGCCATTTTTCTTTTCATATACTTCAGGGGTTTCTGAGCATGAAAGTTTTGTCAAAATTTGTATATAGCAGAGAGCCATTATATGTAAATATTCAGAACCACTGGCCTAAAGTAAATTTTTTAGAGCCTTTGACCAGCACTATCCCCAAAATTCTATATAATATGACTTAGGTTGAGCATGCAAATTTGGTCGTATTCCAATTTGCACAGTCAGCTTAGTTGGCTTGACAAGCCAGTCAGTTCTGATAATTGCCACTTAACAAGCAATTATTGACACTAATTGGCTTTAGGATTTATGCGCACAACTTTCTAAGCATTTTCTGTAAACTGATGCATGTAAATTCTAAAATGCAGATCTCAAAAGGGGGAGTGGTCATGGAAGAGGCGTGGGTGGGGTGTGGGCATTCCTTAAATTTACACGCAATGTTATAGAATATGCCCATTCCGTGCATAACTTAGGTATGGACATTACACCAGGTGACTAAATTTAGCTGTTTGAAAAGGGTGGTGGGGCGCATTCTATAAACTGCGCCTAACTTTAGGCATAGTGTATAGAATACGTCTAGGCGTATTTTTTCAGTGCCACATTTTAGGTATAAATAGAATCTAGACCTGTTTGTGTAGGTATCCAATATGCTTAAGCTTATAACTGTTAAATATGATCATTAATATAAAATTAAAACTATATTTTTTATTCATACATGAGAATAAAGTAGTAACTTCAGAATCCTACCCAAAAGCCTTGACTGGGGAAGAAAGGCATTCTTAAGATGAAAATGGTATTGACAAAATAATATTTGCTAACTTGAAAATGTGAATGATCCCAATTGTTAGAGCTGTCTGTGCTTTTTCTTTGACTTTGATGTTTTCTCCTTTAATATAAATAATTCCTCGTATGATTATTTCCATATTTTGGTCCAATACCTAGAATTGTGGATGCAGGTTTTTAACAGATTCCTTGTTTATTGTTTTCAGTGAAATGTCTTTATTCCATCAGAATGCATTTTTGTGCTGAGATTGCAGTGAGTAGGTTACTTGCCCACTATGCCCATGACCTGAGTTTAAATCCCACACTGAGAATTCTATAAGGTAGCTGGCCTCTAGCCAACTCAGCCATCTGTACACTTATGGTCGGTAAATGAGTAGCACCCTGCTTAGGTGAGGGGTGGGAGAGTGGTTGTAAAGATGACAGGGCAATGGCAAACCACCAACCTGTTAATAGTCTGCCAGGAAACTCATGCAAGTTATTTGCAACTTGGTACTTGCTTATAGGGGACTACCTTTACGTTTTGAAGAATGTTTACTATCTTGTTCAGATATGATTCCTTTAGTATCTTCTGTGAAGAATCAATTCTTAAGGTGCTGTTTCATTGAGGAAACTAGGCCTTGCATGCATAGGCATCAGAACGGGGTAAGCCACAGGTGACCATGGTACCCTCAAAATTTTTCTTCTTTCTCTCCTCCCACCTTCCCTTCCCTCCCCCCAATGGTGTACAGCATTTTTCTCCTCCTCTCCTCCATGGTCTCCAACATCTTTGTGCAAAGTGTTGATTTATTACCTCTCTCCTCTGTGTTTGCTGGCTTCTGCCTCCCCCCCCCCCCCCCCCCCGCCCGCCAATCAGGAAGTTCAGAAGGGGAATGCTGAAAAGGTGGGAGAAGGGAAGGAAGGAAAGAAATGTTGGACACCAAAGTGGAAGGGGGAGGGTTTAGAGGAAAGGAAGGACAAATGCTGGACACCATGGGGGAGGGAGGAGAAAAATGCTGAAATTCTAGGGGAGGGGAAGGAAAGTGATGCTGAAAAGGTGGGGAGGGAAGGAATGAGAGAAATGCTGGATACGCAGAGAAGTTGAGAGGTCTGGAAGGAGAGAACTGTTAGTCACCATGGGGGGAGGGGAGGAGGGTTTGGGAGGAAAGGGAGAGAGTCTGCATGCTATGAGGGGCACTATGGGAAGGTAGGGAAGGGAAGGATAGCTCCTGGGGTTGGGGACAGAGTTGGGTGCAGAGCTTGGGCTCTCCCACACAGAAAGGCATTCTGCTGCCCCTGCTTGTGTATTAAAGACATGTATGTCTGTCTTACCCATAGGTATAGGAACTTTGTTCACATGTTTGCAAGTAGGGTCTTTTTACAGCCATTTGCCATGATGTTCCCTTTTAGAAGAGGAGTAGCCTAGTGGTTAATGCAGCAGACTTGATCCTGGGGAACTGGGTTTGATTCCCACTGTAGCTTCTTGTGACTCTGGGCATGTCACTTAACCCTCCACTGCCCCAGGTACATAATAAGTACCTGTATGTAGTATGCAAATTGCTTTGATTGTAACCAGAGAAAGGCGGTATATCAAGTCCCATTCCTTCCCTTACTCAGTAGATCTCAAAAATCAATGGAGATACATTCAGGACCAGAAACACATTTCTCAGGACTGCAGGAATATGTTTTGTTGTAGCTTTTGTTCACTTTTTATTCCTCTGCCTTCATTATGTCCACACTCCTCCCTCCTTGCTCAGATCTACACCCCCCCCCCCAAAATTCTCTATTTATTGACATTTTTTGAGTAATTTAGAGAGAGGTAAGGGATAGACTGTATGCATATAAATGTATATCTCTTGCAAGGGATAGTAATAGCATTATCTTTCATCTAAAGCAGGGTGGGCAGCTGCGGTCTTCAAGGGCCACAACCCAGTACAACCCAGTTGGGTTTTCAAGATTTCCACAAGGCATATGCATGAGATTTATTTGCATACAATGGAAGCAGTATGTGCAGATCAATCTCATGCATATTTATTGTGGAAATCTTGAAACCCGACTGGGTTGTGGCCCTTGAGGACTGTAGTTGCCCACCCTGATTTAGATGAAAGATAGTATATCACTACTAGCAAACATAGCCATAGAATGCAATTAGAAGGTATGATTACCAGTTATGAAGGTATTTTATTTCTACCAAATAGTTAAAAAACATTTTAAATCAATATAAGGGAGGGGGGGGGGTATTTTTAGACCACTGATTTTTTATTCACCTTGATGGTATGCTTCTCCTTATGCACCTTAGCATACTGTTTGCTTCCCATGCTGTTCACTTGCTCTGATGTTAATGATTGATCTTTGATCCCTTTCTGCTTGGCTGTGTCCGGTTCATTCCTGTAAATGGCTAATGGACTGGACATCTAATTACTAGACTGCTTTCTCAGAAATAGACTGATGGCCAAATGTACTGTGTTTGCTAAATGTGGGTCCTAATTATGCAGGAGATCTTTTATAGCATCCAGCAGATGTACTCTAGTTTCACATTTTATAAGTTTTAATTATTCATTGGGTTTATATTAGTAATACTTTGCTATAAGTCATTTTAACTATGAAATTTTGAAGCCAAATGATGGATTGCATTTTTCAGGACACTGTGTACAAGGGCAGCACATTTTCCAGCCTGACACCCTGGGTACACTCATATGGGATTTTTGTTGGGTTGTCTTGTTAGAGGGTTATCCATGTTGTGTATTGTATACCTTTCGCAGACCAGATTTCATATTATTATTGGTACTTAACGTTACATGATTTTTTAATACTTACAAAGTTCTTTATGATTACACATACAGCTATATAAAGGTGGACCTGAGAAGTTATCAGTATGAAATTACCTTGTTTTACTCAAGGTCCCTCCCCTAAGCTACTAGTTCTTAGTCAGACTGTCTTGTGAAGCTGCTACAAATGGATTGTTATATAGGTTTACTAGGACAGGCTCAAAAATGTCTAATTTTCCCCTCTGTGTTGCTGCATAGTATGCTACAATGGGTGGTTGGGGGCTAGGCATGAGAGAGAGAAAACATGCAAAAGGCATATATTCAGCAGTAAAAATAAAGGAATTAGAGAATACCTCCCCACTAACTGTAAATCAATACCGTGCCATAAATGTCTTCCTCCTAAGTTCATTTGTAATATAGAAACATAGGTAGGTGACGGCAGATAAAGAAAGACCTGTTTGGTCCATCCAGTCTGCCCAATAAGATAAACTCCTTACATATGATATGAAGTGATACATCATATGTATACCTAATCTTGATTTATCCTTGCCATGTTTAGGGCAGAGACTGTAGAAGCCTGCCCAGCACTGGCCTCGTTCTAAAATTTTTAAAGTTGTTGTCAAAACCCCTGAATAGCTCCACTCCAGCCCATCCAAATTTATTCAGCCTCAATCAGGGCATGGACCTTAGAAGTCTGTCCAGCACCGTCTTTCCTACCTAATCTCCACCAAGTTTCTTTGATCTGATCCTTCTAAACAGGATTCCTTTGAATTCCATTAGTTTTCATGTCTACCACCTCCCACGGGAGGGCATTCCAGGTATCTACCACCCTCTATTGAAAAAAATACTTCCTGAAATTATTCCTGTGTTGGCTCCCTTTCAATCTCAATTCATGCCCTCTGGTTCTACCACCTTCTCGTCTCTGGAAAAGATTTGTTTGCAGATTAATACCTTTCAAATATTTGAATGTCTGTATCATATCACCCCTGTTTCTCCTTTCTCCAAGATATATATGTTTGGGGTCAGTAAGTCTAGCCACGTACATCTTCCTGTGTAAACCCCCTACCATTTTAGTTACTTTTCTCTGAACTGCTTCAAGTTTTTTTTTACATTCTTAACGAGATAAGGCCTCCAAAACTGAAATACTCCAAGTGGGGCTCACCAATGACTTGTACAGGGCATCAACACCTCCTTTCTTCTGCTGTTTATACCCCTCTCTATGCAGCCTGACATCCTTCTTGCCACGGCCTTGTTCGCACTGTTTCGTCACCTTGAGATCTTCAGACACCATCACCCCCCCTCCTGAAGATCCAGCATCTCTTCTATGCTGCCCACCCGTCCCATAGCCGGTATCTCTCCCCCCCCCCACCCCCGTCCCCATATAGCAACTATTTCCTGTAAGTTTTCCAACATTTACAAAAATACTTACAGAAAATAGGAAAGGTGGCAAATTGGGCAACATTATAATAAAGGATGATTTCAATTACCGCAGTATTGGACTGGATAAATGCTACATCACGGAGCGCTAAGGAGGTAAATTCTTAGATGTAATAAATAACTGCTTCCTGGAGCAACTGGGTCCAAGAACCTACAAGAAAAGGTGCTATTTAGATCTAGTCCTTAGTGGAATGCAGGGCATGGTACAAAGAGGTAACAGTTTTGGATTCACAGGGAAACAGTGATCATAACATGATTAAATCTGAGCTGATATCTGAAGTAACATACATAGTAACATAGTAGATGATGGCAGATAAAGACCTGTATGGTCCACTAAAGAAATCTGCTGTAGCAGCATTCAATTTTCAAAAGGGTAGCTATGATAAAATGAGGAAAATGGTTAAAAAGAAGCTGGAAGGGTTGGATGCAAAGTTAGGATTTTAAATCAGGCATAGACATTGTTTAAAAATAAGCACAGACCAGATGTATTCCATGTATTAACAAAGGTGGAAAGAAGAGTAAACGACAGTCAATGTGGTTAAAAGGTGACGTGGAAGAGGCTGTTAAAGGCAAAAGAGAATCCTTCAAGGAATGGAAAAAAAATCTGAATGAAGAAAATAAGAAGCGACATAAGCAGTGTCGCGCTACATGCAAAGCACTGATAAAGAAGGCTAAAAGAGGTTGTGAAGAAAACCTTTTTAAGGTACATCAGAAGCAGAAAGCCTGTGAGGGAATCCATGGGGCCGTTTGCTCATGAAAGGAGCACTCAGGGAGGAGAAGGCCTTAGTGGAGAAATTGGATTAATTTTTTGCTTTGGTCTTTATGGAAGATGTAAGAGATCTACCTGTACTGGAAATGGGTTTCAAGAATGATGATGCAGAGGAACTGAAAGAAATCTTGGTGAACCTGGAAGACGTACTGAACCAAAACTGAGAAGTTAAGAGTGATAAATCACCTGGATCAAATGGCATACACCTCAGTGTAGTGAAAGAACTCAAACGTGAAATTACTGGTCTCTTAGCCTGTCATTAAAATCATCCATAGTACCTGAAGATTGGAGGGTGGCCAATGTAATTTTTAAAAAGGGTTCCAAGGGTGATCTGGGAAATTACAGACTGGTAAGCCTGACTTCAGTGCCGGGGAAAACAGTGGAGACTATTATAAAAAAAATAATAAAATTGTGGACCACGTAGACAAATATGATTTAATGGGACAGAGCATGGGTACAGCCAAGGGAAGTCTTTGCTTCACCAATTTGCTTCATTTCTTTGAAGTCGTAAATAAACATGTAGATAAGGTGAGCTGATTAATGCATATAGATTTTCAGAAGTTTTTGACAAAGTTCCTCATGAGTGACTCCTGAGAAATTAAGGAGTTATAGGATAGGCACTGTCCTTCTGTAGATTAGGAATTGGTTATTGGACAGAAAACAGAGACGGGTAAGGTTAAATGGCCATTTTTCTCAATGGAGGAAAGTGAGTAGTGGAGTGCTGCAGGGATCTGTACTGGGACCGATGCTATTTAACATATTTATAAATGATCTGGAAAACGGAACGAGAAGCGAGGTGATTATACTTGCAGATGACACGCAACTATTCAAAGTTGTCAAAATACATGCGGATTGTGAAAAATTACAGGAAGACCTTAGGGAACTGGAAGACTGGGCATCCAAATGGCAGATGAAATGTAATATGGACAAATGCAAAGTGATGCACATTGGGAAGAATAATCCAAATCATAGTTACCTGATGCTAGAGTCCACTTTAGGAGTCAGCACTCAAGAAAAAGACCTACCTAGGTGCTATTGTAGAAAATACGTTGAAATCTTCTTCCCAGTATGCAAGAGTGGCCTAAAAACCAAACAAGATGCTAGGAGTTATTAGGAAAGGGATGCAAAATAAGACCAAGAATATTATAATGCCTCTGTATTGCTCCAGTGTGCGACCTTATCTTGAGCATTGAGTTCAACTGTGGTCGCTGTATCTCAAAAAAAAGCGATATAGCGGAATTAGAAAAGGTTCAATGAAGAATGACCAAAATAATAAAGGGGGTGGAACTCCTCTCATTTGAGGAAAGGCTAAAGAGTATAGGGCTCTTCAGACGGTTGAAGGGGGGGGGGGGAGGATATGATTGAGGTCTGTAAAATTCTGAGTGGTGTAGTATGAGTAAAAATGAATCAATTTTTCACTTTCAAAAAATACAAAGACCAGAGGGCACTCCGTGAAGTTACATGGAAATACGAAAGGTAGTGAGATGCACTGCTAATATATAGCGATTGACAGCAATGTGAGGAGCTTCTGCTCTTGCCACACCAACAAATCCTGATTGGTTTCCAAACATTGATTGTGCCTCATGAGAGCAAAAAGAAAAAAATACCTCTGTGGTTAAAAAAAAAAAAAAAAAAGAAAGGGAATTCTTCCTTGATTTGAATTTGAAGCACTGTTGACATTGCAAATAACTCAACAGCTGATTATAATCAGTCCATGGTTTTTATCCTAATGCTTATGAAGTGGAGACAGCTGGCTCTCCATTTCTTCCATTTGCTGAAGGAACATTTTTAATTTGTGAGTTAGTCACATCGTTTGATAGTATTTCTTTTTTATTTGGATTTTAGATTTAGCGGGTAAGTTATCGTGTTGCATGAGGGCTATGAATCACATTATGTGCTCCTTATGCAACTTCCCTAACATGGTAATATTTAGTTATTGCAGGTCACATAGTAATGAGATTCAAATGAATGTAAAGCAGCTCATTACTATGTAAATTCCATAATGTGACTTGTATTTCTGTACGGTAACATGACTCCTAACAGTAGTTGTGCCATTTGAGGGACAGTGCTGGAAAGGCAGGAGCAACAGGGAATGGCCGCTGGTGGCGGGGAGGGGACTGGATCAGTTGAGTTTGTTTTGGAGGGTGTCGAAATTAGGGTGCCCTGGGGTCATGGCTGGGAATAACAGGACTGTTATACCGCAGGTTTGGTGGCTCTCATGGTAAATCAAGGTGCAGAAAATTAATTTCTTAATTTCTCAAGCTGCTCAATGGAGTTACATTCAAATAGGTTTTACCATGCCTCACAGGTCTTACAATCTAAGGGCCTTCTTTACTAAAGCCGATATGCAGCCAGTGGTGGCTGTCAACAGTAAAATTAGTTCCTGATATTCAGTGCTGGGCCATGTGCAACTTATGCGGATCCTGGACGATATTCAGCCAGGTCCTGAATAAGACAGTTATCGGAATATTGGCTGGGACCTGCCTAACTTTCAAACTCATTTTATAACATCTTAGCCCCTCTGGCCCTCCAAAAGAGCCCTCGCCCTCATTTTCCTCCTCCCCCCAACCCTGGGAATGGCCCCTAATCCCTGCAGTCTCAATGGGCCCCCAATCACTGCAATCTCCATAGGTCCCCCACTCCTGCAGTCTCGATAGCCCCCCCCCCCCCCCGAGGCAAAACTCTGATTTCTGATGACTCTTTGGAGGTGATGGGGCAGGAGCGAACCCCCTTCACTCCTGCCCCTGGTGGTGGCATCCTGAAGATGGCTGCTGTGGCCTGTCACGGCAGCCTCATGGTGCTGCAGTAGTTTCCCATTTTGGCTCCTCCCTAACACTGCCCCCTGTACCGCCCCTGACAGACCTACTTTTTTATGGATGGTCAGAACTGATATTCACCAGTACTGCCTGGTTAAGTGCTGCTAAATATCGGTGGTTGGGTAGCCCTGAGCAATTTAAACAGCTGCTTAAATCGCTTTGAATATCAGGCCCTAAGCTTATTTCCCCATAGGTAGAGAATGGGGAAAAGTCTTATTTAATTTGGCCTTAAGTTTATTTCTGAGGCACTGGAGGGTGAAATGACTTGCCTGTGGTCACAAGGAGGGAGCCTCAGCAGGATTTTGGTTCTTGGCTGTTGATACTCCACTATGTCAGCTTTTTCTGTTGCTATTTGCCATACGGTAACGCAACCAGAAATGTTATATTTAACATATTGGACAATTAATTTAGGGGCCCTTTTACTAAACTGCATTAAGCGCTTAATGCGGGAAAAATTGCCTTAAGCAGGATGTATTAGTGTTTTTCATTAGTTTTGCCATTTGTGCGCCCTCACTGCATGTTTATTTATTGGTTGATTTATTGATTGGGAGGGAGGGAGCGTGTTGGAGTGGAGAGTACATGTGTGGAAATGTTCATCTAGCCGCAGACATTAATGTCTAAATGAATAACACTAACTTAACATTGGAGCCGTTAGCACCCCCTAAATAGGAAGCTGTAAGTGCTCCTGTGTTAAATTTTTTTAGTAATTATAGGATAATACTAACATTAGCACATGGCCAGAAAAAGGCCAAATTTACCTCTGCATTAGAAATGAGTTTAGCATGTGGAGAAAGTCCTGTGTTAGGATGCACTATGCCCGTTTACTAGTGCAGCTTAGTGAAAGGGCCCCTTCATGAAGGTTATAATTTGTTTTATGTGTACCTTCTCTTGCTGCTGAGGTGCGTCGTCATCGGGAGCCCATGCATTTTGAAGCTCATAGAGGTGAGAGAGTTTGTCTTTGCACTTGCAAGATTATATTATGTGGCGACATGACCAAACATGATATGTTTGGATAGAGCAAATGCTGAGGGAGATGGTGTCACATTGCTGTGCAAAGGAGAAACAGAGACAAAAGGCTGAATGGGATTGCACTGGGTGCCTCTTGCTTAACAGTGTAGTCGTAATTAAAATTACATAAAAATAAAGGACATACTACAATGGGGGAAATAAGTATTTGATCCCTTGCTGATTTTGTAAGTTTGCCCACTGACAAAGACATGAGCAGCCCATAATTGAAGGGTAGGTTATTGGTAACAGTGAGAGATAGCACATCACAAATTAAATCCGGAAAATCACATTGTGGAAAGTATATGAATTTATTTGCATTCTGCAGAGGGAAATAAGTATTTAATCCCTCTGGCAAACAAGACCTAATACTTGGTGGCAAAACCCTTGTTGGCAAGCACAGCGGTCAGACGTCTTCTGTAGTTGATGATGAGGTTTGCACACATGTCAGGAGGAATTTTGGTCCACTCCTCTTTGCAGATCATCTCTAAATCATTAAGAGTTTCTGGGCTGTCGCTTGGCAACTCGCAGCTTCAGCTCCCTCCATAAGTTTTCAATGGGATTAAGGTCTGGTGACTGGCTAGGCCACTCCATGACCCTAATGTGCTTCTTCCTGAGCCACTCCTTTGTTGCCTTGGCTGTATGTTTTGGGTCATTGTCGTGCTGGAAGACCCAGCCACGACCCATTTTTAAGGCCCTGGCGGAGGGAAGGAGGTTGTCACTCAGAATTGTACGGTACATGGCCCCATCCATTCTCCCATTGATGCGGTGAAGTAGTCCTGTGCCCTTAGCAGAGAAACACCCCCAAAACATAACATTTCCACCTCCATGCTTGACAGTGGGGACGGTGTTCTTTGGGTCATAGGCAGCATTTCTCTTCCTCCAAACACGGCGAGTTGAGTTCATGCCAAAGAGCTCAATTTTTGTCTCATCTGACCACAGCACCTTCTCCCAATCACTCTCGGCATCATCCAGGTGTTCACTGGCAACTTCAGACGGGCCGTCACATGTGCCTTCCAGAGCAGGGGGACCTTGCGGGCACTGCAGGATTGCAATCCGTTATGTCGTAATGTGTTACCAATGGTTTTTCGTGGTGACAGTGGTCCCAGCTGCCTTGAGATCATTGACAAGTTCCCCCCCTTGTAGTTGTAGGCTGATTTCTAACCTTCCTCATGATCAAGGATACCCCACGAGGTGAGATTTTGCGTGGAGCCCCAGATCTTTGTCGATTGACAGTCATTTTGTACTTCTTTCCATTTCTTACTATGGCACCAACAGTTGTCTCCTTCTCGCCCAGCGTCTTACTGATGGTTTTGTAGCCCATTCCAGCCTTGTGCAGGTGTATGATCTTGTCCCTGACATCCTTAGACAGCTCCTTGCTCTTGGCCATTTTGTAGAGGTTAGAGTCTGACTGATTCACTGAGTCTGTGGACAGGTGTCTTTCATACAGGTGACCATTGCCGACAGCTGTCTGTCATGCAGGTAACGAGTTGATTTGGAGCATCTACCTGGTCTGTAGGGGCCAGATCTCTTACTGGTTGGTGGGGGATCAAATACTTATTTCCCTCTGCAGAATGCAAATAAATTCATATACTTTCCACAATGTGATTTTCCGGATTTAATTTGTGATGTGCTATCTCTCACTGTTACCAATAACCTACCCTTCAATTATGGGCTGCTCATGTCTTTGTCAGTGGGCAAACTTACAAAATCAGCAAGGGATCAAATACTTATTTCCCCACTGTATATTAAGATAGAATCCTGAAAAAATTCTTTAGTTATACTTTTAATTTTCCTTCACAGACCCCTGGATGCTCATGGATCGCAGGTTAAAATCCCCTCTCCTAAAAGGATTTTCCTTTTTTATGTCAGTGGGAAAAATGCTAACTATATCTGGTCCTTGGTGAAGTAAAAATCCAAAAATCAGGAATCGTTCTCTTTCTTGTACTTCCTGAACCATTGGTAGAGTATTGTTTTCATTCTGTTGTATTATCTAGACTCACCTGTGCGACCTGAAAGCTGTGTTGTGCGCAGTGTGCTTCAGTTTCCATTGCCACAGTGTGGCAAGTGATGATGGTGCCAAAGATTTTATTTGTGCAAGTGAAAATAGATGAGGCGTGTTCATAATTCAGAATCTCTTTACTGGATTACTGGCAGCATTGTGCTGCGGATCAAGGGTGTATAGCCCACAAGAAGCTGATCTTGGCATACAGAGGAGGTAAGCCGTTAACAAGGCAGTTGCTCACTTGAGGCCTGACTCACAAAGCTTCCCCTCGCTCCCCCCCCCAAATCTGTTAGCATTTTTCAAAGAGATGCAACTCTTCTGGAAAGTGGGAGATGGTGCCTCTCAAGGAGTAGTTTGCAAGCTAGGTCTGTGTATCTGGGAAGTAATTTAGAATGCAGTGTTAATGGACCGGCTCATGCATACTACAAAGTAGAAGGGCCAGGGTTTGATTCCCACTTTGGTCTTCTGCTCCTCAGGTTACCTGGGGGTGCGACAGATGCATTGCCACAACCACAACTTTAGGGAAGAAATTATCATGCAATGGGGACACCAAATGGACAGATTTAAGGCCTGTGATTAAGGATCCTTGTTATAGTGACTGGACAAAAGTGATTTGGGAGGTATTTACACTAAGCTGAATCTCCTGTAATTGCAAATGAAGGCTCATGTCATCGGATCTCAGCCCTGATTTTTGTTGAACAGAAAGCAAGAAGCAACTGCCAGATTAAAAAAAAAAAAAAATGCACGTTTTGACTGTTGCATGAGCAAAGTGTGTGTGTGTCCTTCAAAAATATGTTATAAAAATGTAGTAGTGCATTTTAAAAATGAGTACAGTTCTGTATTTTGAACCAACTAATCCTAATTTAGGTATACGTGCAGGGCTGGCCCATCCATTAGGCAAAACTAGACAGTAGCCTAATGCTGCAAAAAGCTGCAGTCAAAGTAAACTGAAAGAACCATCAGTGTATACTTGCAGGAAGGGTGGGCAAGCATCAAATAGCCATTTACCTGGGCAAATGACTTTTTGGAAATTGCCCTTTTTGGGGGTGTGCGCAGTACACACACAAACACAAAAAACGTTTAATACTTAAAGCCTAATGTCTTGGGAAATAGGATTAGGGACCTGAAAGTTAATTTGGGGGAGGCATAAGGGTGGAAATTTGCCCACTGTGCCCAGTATCCTTGCACTAGCCCTGTGTTCATGCAGCATGTGATCAAAATCACTTTCTCTTAAGTACATCTGAGCAAATGTGGATGGAATGCATGTCAGACTACTTGGAGGAGAGTGTATAAAGGGATGTACTTATTGCATATGTATTTTATGTGTACATCTGATAAATATACCAAAAATTGAGATATAGATCATCTTTGTGGACCTAAAGCAGTGGTTAGTAACAGAAAAAAAAAATGGGTTCTGTAATTAGTGCTCTAATTCAACATCTCTATTCATGTTTTTTTCTAAGTGTTATAATTCTTTTCAGGGTTTTGATTTTGACCCATAAAAATTACCATCTGGATGTTCATCCATCCTGTCTTTCTACTCATGTTGTTCCTTACACACCAGCCCATAATTTGCATTCATTAGATTCTAATAGAATAGTTTTACCCAATCTAGGCAGAAAGATTTGGAATCTACAAGGCAATCTGCTTTTTATTTTGTATCACCTAAGATATGGAATGAATTACCCCCAAATATACGAGGGTGAACAGTCATTTACAAAATTTAAGTCATTTCATGAAAGCTCATATTTTTCAACTGTACACCGCCTTAAGTGAATTCCTTCAAAAAGGCGGTAATGAATTCTAATAAATAAACTTGTGTTCGGGAAAGAGGTTGGTACCCACTCGTGGGGTCAACTGGCTGGTCCTGTAGCATGATGAGATGATGTTTTCTTTGGTTTGAATGACTGGTCTATCCTTTATTTTTAATGGCATTCCTTTCATTATTTCTTTATTTTAATTTATTGTACACTGCTTAGTTCCACCAGTCTGGTATATGTGGTATATCAAATTTTAATAAACCATAAGTATAATGCATATCACTTATTGTGAAGGTGAATCCATTCAAAAATACTCAAAAATTCATGTGCATAAAAAAAAACCAAGGGCTTGATAGTCAAAGGCAGTTGGTCAACAGCAGTTTTCTAGGGAAAAGGTGCTGTTACCAGGGCTATCCATGGTTTGCTCTTACATAGAACGATGATCCCTAGCGGTAGACTGCTGCTCGGGGTCATCGGCACCATTTTGATACTTGGAGCCAGATGGAGTAGGAGCTGAGGGGGACTGTTCCTGTTTCATCCCACGAGACTACCAGAGAACACTCAGGTGAGTCTGGGGCGATAGGGTCTGTTGGGAGTAAGGATTGGAAGGAACTTTGGCGGGGGGGGGGGGGGGGTAAATTGATGCTGATAAGGCTTCATAGTAGCAGCCACACTAATGGCAGTTGTGATATCCAGAGTACAGAGCTGCACAGGGACAGAAATTTCACCCATCCCCGCCCATTCCCAAAGGAATCTAACCCATACCCACCCATCCCCGCTAAGATCCATTCCATTCCCAACCATCTCCACAATTAATTTCCTCAATCCCCACCCGTACCTACAGGAGTCAACGCTATTATTTACTTGCTTGCAGCCCTGTGTTTCCTCCCAATCCCAACAGCCTCTTGTGTTTTTTTGGATGATATTGACTATTCACTAAAGAGTGTTCCAAGCCTCATTCTGGTGCTCCAACTGCTTCTCTCCGTATGTTCCAAGCCTAATTCTGGAGTCACCATAGATTTGACTACACTCCCACAGGAATCCCATGGCAACTTCTTCCATCCCCACAGGAAACCTGCAGCTCTGTAATTCAGAGTGCAGCATCAACCTGACCACTAACTATCACAGTCGGCCACGCCTTCACACTCTGCCTTTGCCCTGCATATGACCCACACCTTAGTCCCGTTAAGCAACCAGTGCAGATTTTTTTTTACCATTCTGGCTGGTTTTAATATGCGGTAGCTGTTAGCATGGCTCAGCACTGATGTCTACTGGACAGTAAAACCTGTGCAGCTTAGTGAAAAGGCCCCTTAGTGTTACAACAGTTCAGAAGTAATAAAATAATTTCAGGTTCCATGAAGCTTAATCCCCTGATTTCTATATGTGGCGCCCAGATTTGCGTGCTCAGGTTCGGGTGTGCTCTCGAAATGCACATGCAAATTAATTGATTAACAAATTAACCATCAGTAATTTGGTGATAACCAAATTATTGAGGTTAATTTGCACTCATTAGAACTTGCATTTGCATCTGGCTTCATGCTATCCTGTAAGGCAAGGTACCTAACACATTACATATAAGTATTGCCATACTGGGACAGGCCAAAGGTCCATGAAGTCCAGCATCCTGTTTCCAACAGTAGCCAATCCAGGTCACAAATACCTGTCAAGATCCCAAAACAGTACAAAACATTTATACTGCTTGTCCCAGAAATAGTGGAGTTTCCCCAAGTCCAATTTAATAATAGTCTATGGACTTTTCCTTTAGGAAGCTGTCCAAACCTTGGTTCTCTTGGCTTATTCCTATGTTACTGTTCCTTGGTTCTTCAGGCCGTCACAGGGAAGAGGACTTTCTGGGTCTGGAAACCCTGCTGCGTTGAATGAGGGGACTCCTGTACGCCTTCCCCCTGTGCCGAAGTTAGGCCGGGAGTGGGGAAGAGTGGCAGACCTTCGGGATACAGTACTCCTGTTCTCTAGCCTGGACACGGCTCCAGTGCTATGCAGATCTTGTGAAACTTCTAGTTAGGGAGCTAATGCGATTCCGTCAAATTCGAGGTTCTTCTGTTAGGGCCTGGTGGTCATGGAGGATTCTTCTCCCTTTGTTCTTACGGCCTGGCCCTTGAGAGGGCTTGGCTGAGGAAGAAGGATTATTGGTTTCAGTCCTGGCTTCCTTGCTGCAGGCTAGGAAGTTCTCTTCTTCCTTGGCGCCTGCCAGTACTTTGCTTTCTTCCTGGCATTTTTGTGGGATGGAGTATCAAGGGCTAGCACTGGGTTCCTTGTGGGTTCCAGTGGCAGCCCTGGCTTGCTTCAGGGTCGTTGGCAGACCTCTTCTTTAGTGGCTCTTCCGGTTGTGATTCATTTTCAGAGAGGTGTGGGTCGCTTACGCTGCCCTTCGCGTGCCTTTTCTGAATGGAATTTTATGCTGGTCCTTCGGGTGCTACAGCACTCTCTATTGTGCCCCATCGCTAGGTGATCCTGATAGTTCTCACGTAGAACTCGGTGCTATTAGGGCGCTTTCATTGGCCTGTTGCTTCTTGCAACTTCAGGCTCTTTCTTAGGACCCTTCCTCCGTCTTTGTTTTGGAGGCGGGGTCTCGTTTTGGGCAGTACCGTCCTTCTTGCTCGAGTGCTTGTTGCTTTATTTTTATTTAGTCATCTATATGCCTCTTGTAGGCTTCTGAACCTTCACAGGGCTCTCTTGTGTTTTTTTCGAGGTTCCTGATGTCTCCTGCCTTTTGTATAGACCTTTTTGTGCAGTTTGGTAAACAGCAGTTGGGTCTCATGGCTTCCAAGGCTTCCTTTGCCCGGTGCGTAAAGGTGGCAGTGGTCTCTGCTTGTATTCAGGGAGGCTCTTCTCCTCCTCATGTTGGAAGGCACACTCTCCTGGGCGTGTGACTACGTTTTGGGCAAAGGCTTTGTTGTCTTCTCTGATGGATATTTGTAGGGCAGAGGCATGGGCTTCTCTGCTTTCCTTCCGCATGATGGTATAGTGGGGGCCATGCAGGCAGCGGCTGCATTTGGGGTATCAATTCTGCTTGTGGCAGGTTCAGCTTCCCACCCTCGTAGGGATAGCTTTTGAACATCCCAGTCATCCAGGAATAGTGGGAATGAACGTAATGGAAGGAGAAATGAGGACTTCCCTGATAATTTTCTTTCCATTAGTTCTTCACACTATTTCAGGAGCCCTCCCGTGGTTTGATGCCCTGATTGGGGGCTCTATGCACGGTCTTTGTATCCTGTTTTCCAGGGACCTTGTCTTCGGATGGTTCTTGGGGCTGGATGTGTTGGTTGCTGACCATGCTCCTGATTGGGCATTCTTTCTTCCTTGCTTGAGGACTGATACTGAGGAGCTGAGCTGCTAGCAGAGAGCTATGTTAGTGGTGCTCAGTTCTGTATTTTCTATCTCCACCTGCTGGTTGATGGACATAACTACCCACTCGTCCTGGAATAGTGTGAAGAACTAATGGAAAGAAAATTATCAGGTAAGTCCTAATTTCTCCTTACCTACTTGTCAGAATAGTGGATATGCTAGGGTAGGTGTGAGGGTTTTAATTTAGTCCCCCCTCCCCCCCCCCCCCCCCCCCCCCCCCGTTTACTAAGCTGCGTGGTAATGCTGACACACAGCCGCTAGCACGGCTCAGTAAACAGGAAGGTTAGTTTTTTTTTGTTGTTATTTAAAATAGAAATAAGGGGTTAGGTCAAGAATTAAGGATATCATTTGTAACCAGAAAATGTTGAAGGTTTTATTAAGGAGGATGGGAAAGGAAAGGTTTTGAATGGTCATTTCATTGTGACCTTCCATTGTTTTCATTAATATGTAGGCGGAATATAATCTTGTATAAATGATTGAATGTACACCTCTGAACTATGCAGGCTGCCACTTAATTAGATGCTTTGCAGCCTGATAGCTTAATGTTGCATACTGATTTTGTTCATTCATTAAAGAATATGAGGGTAATTCAGTAACATGGGTTCTAACGTTTATGTGCTGATTACTCATGTACACACATGTATACAAAATACATGTTAATGTCAAAGAACTGCTTATGTGTTATTCTGTAAGTACACCCATATCTTAAATTGCACATATTTTACAGGGAGTTATGCACATTGGCAGAGTCTGGGTGGAGCGTGAGTGGGACTCCCACGTATGTTTCTAGTATTTAGGCACTGAGCACATGTATCAGCTCTGTGGCTGGCGAAAGTGCTCGTGCCTAAATTATAGGCACATATTTTGTCTGTTACATTATTGTTGTATAAAGGAAAGTAGGCTCTTAAATATGGATGCACTGTTACAGAACTTGCTCTCAGTCTATGAAATGTAGTGCATCCTTGAACAGTTCATTTGTCTGCACTCTAAGGGGGAACTTCAGCCACATAGGTGCCTTTTTAGTAGGCCAGAAAACTTGCATCTTCCCTCGTTTATAAACACTCCCTAGCTGTTCAGTCATGGAGGCATGTGCCATATGAAGTAGTATTGTAAACAATCAACCACAGTGAATTTTAAATATTTGCATTTGTTTGCTAGTATAATAAGCAACACTTTGGGTAATTGAACCTGTACTAAATATGAACCTTGCTAGCAGTGGGTCTTCCACAAAGCATCATTAAAAGACCAGGGACCTCTGAGCATTGTAAAAGATTGCTACAGATTCAAGTTTCAGTCCTTGCCTTAGGCTTCTGGGTTAATTTTATTTCAGTACCCTGAGAGACAAGATGAAGGGAGTGGCACTCAGGAAAACAATGAAGTATTTGTGCACTGGTCCTTGTACCAATGACAGAGAGAAAGTCGATGTTATATGAAACCAATATAAGACCTTAAACAGAATAAATGATTCAGAAGACCTTTTTTATTTGGAATCCCCCTGATTTGTTTAGGGAGTTGAACTGAAGAATTTTATTTACACCTTTGTGCTTAAGGATACCTGTCACCACATTTCTATTGCTTGGTATCACTAGAAAATGTTTTTACTTTGTGGTGAACAGTCATGATTTTCAAGATAGGTTCTTCCTGTTCATGTCTGGCATCGATGGCAAAGATGTTCTGAAAGATACTTGTTATTCTAGTAGCAATGTTTTGGAAACAAGAGATTTTAATGCATCTGTGTGGAGGACATATTGATCAACAGGTAGTATCTTATTGTCTATGTTCTCTATTGAATTTGATTATTTTTAAATACATTTACGTCCTGCAAGCCTGAAAGCTATTAAAGCAGTGTACAGTCAGGTACACTAGGTATTTTTATGTCCCTAGGGGGCTCATGATCTGAGTCTGAGATTGTACCTGAGGGAATGGAGGGTCGAGTGACTGTCCCGAGACTACAAGAAGCTGCAGTGGGATTTCTGATTTCATTTTACAATATATATATTTTTTTGTGTGTTTGAAACTACTGTCCATTTTGAGTGTTGTAATGTGGAAGTGTGGAATTATTAAAAAAAAAAAAAGAAAGAAATACCCTTAAAAAGAGCTGTAATGTTTCTGGTATCAATAGAGGCAAGAGACAGCATTGTGAAATCTGTATGAGAATTTGGCTATATCATTCTTTGTATATAACACAATATCAAAAAACTGGGTAAAAATATTACTGTAGAGCTTGCTACTACATACACCAACAATCACAGCTATGAACAATTGCAAACATTTATTATTATGAAATACATAAAATTATCCTCCTCCTTGCATACACCTTACTCCAAACACATTCCGCTCTCACCAATCATACACCACTCATCAAACTTGCATACAACAACTTATGTCGTCAAATGTTATAACAGTACAGTATCATTCTTTGGCCAAAGTCATATCTTAAGCCATCTCCGATCTATGCCATATGGGAGTGTGCTGTGTTGCCCAGAATAATATAGTTACACTGCCGGGGAGTAAGGTGATTTGTCTGATGGAGGCTGGGTGCACAAAATATCTGAGAGTAGTGAGAGCAGAAGAGAGTCTGTTTTCACTTGCATGAGGCATGGTAGGCGGAAAGGATGTATAATGAGGAAGGTTCCATTTGAGAATATTACAACATATGCTGCTGTCAGCATTTGTTGTCTAGGTATGGACCCAGGTCCAGTTCACAGAGGCAGTGGGTTCCCAAAGAATACACAATCCACATGGGTTTGTATATATATATATATATATATATATATATATATATATATATATATATATATGTATATGTATATAGGCTCACAGCACTTAGTACAGGTAAATATTACAATGCTGTATCTGTGTATGTGGGTTTAGATGGGAATCGGTGAGAGAAAAGTAATGGGAGGAGGGTGCAGAGAAAGAGAGAAGCCTTGAGGTAGGGCTGAAGGTGTGTGTGTGCAGAGAAAGAGAGAGAGCCTAAGAAAGCAGAGCCATGTGCTCTGAGTAGGGCTGAAGGAGAAAGGGGGGGGTGGCAGTGCCAGGGGCTCTGGTGACTGAAGATGTGTGTGTGTAGAGAAAGAAAGAAAGAAGAGCTGAGCAGAGCCATGTGCATCTGCTTTATATACCTCAGGAACAGAAAGGGATCAAATAACCTCTTTCCTTCCCAGCCAAACTCCAGTTTAATTTCCTGATGTAAGGAAGGTGAGCATTTTCACAGGTTCTACTCTTTGAAGTCACTAGTTTTGGAACCTATCTGTCTGGCTTTCTTTGTTCTCAGAGAGCCCTGCTCCCAGATGCCCAGAGAGGACAGAGGTATGTTAATTAGGGGTAATTGCCTGCTGGATTAAGGAGGCAATAGGTATCGGTGGGCTTGAACTTGGGTGACGTCCTGGGTGGAATCTCTGGAGATCAGCCCAGAGGATAGCTGTAGAGCTGCAGCTTGGTCCTTACTGCTTTCCTTTGTGAAACATTACAAGATTGATGCCCAGGCCAGAGGAGATGTTGTTTTTGGCAGAGCTGAGTTTCAGGGAACCTTGTCTTTTTTTTTTTTTCCTGTCCAGTAGGATAAAGCTTCGAATATAGCCCATCAGTCTGGACTGGTCTTTCAGGATGATAAGGAAGGTAAAATTTATCCTTACCTAATAATTTTCTTTGTTTCAGACCGGCTAGACCAATCCAGGACCCACCTGGGAAGATGCCAAAGTGCTGGTAGCCCACTGATTCCTCTTCATTATACAGTAGAATTCAGGAAATCCAGATTCTGGAAATCTGGACCACCTGAGAATCCAGACCCTTTAAGTTTGCCTTTCAGACTCCCCGAGAATCTGGACAACTGTCTGAGAATCCAGACTCCCTCTTGCCCTCCTGCACTGTCCAACGTCTCAACCTGACCTCCTGGCCCTTCCCGCAGCTCCCTCGGTGTACAGACATTTTCAGAATGCTGCAAGCGGCAGCCATACTCACTGGCTGCCTCTGACCCGTTCCACACCTCCGAAAACAGGAAGTTGCATCAGAGGGGCAGGATGGGTTAGAGAGTAAGACATGGTGCAGGCAGTTTGTGAGTAAGGCTGGTGCTGCAGCACTGGAGACTCCTGAAATGGACTGTGTACAGGGCTGGGAGGGGAGGAAGAGACTGTGGACCATGTGGGGGGGGGGGAGGGGGAAGACAGCCATGGGGTTGAGGGCTTGGGAGTCTAGGTCCCCTCGCTTGAGAAGAGAGTTGCTGGATGGGGCAGAGATGATGGATGAGGCAGAGAGAAGAAGAGAAACATTGGATAGGATAGAGAGATGCTGGATGGGGCAGAGAAAAGAAGAGATATATAGACGGTGGATGAGACGCACACACACTTTCTCTGGATGGGGAAGAGAGACGCTACGCTGGAAATGGGACATATACTGTATTTTTTCACTCATTTTTAAAATTTGAGCTTTTACAGTATGTTTTTCCTGTTTTCTTTATTTGTTAATGAATAAATGAATAAAATTTGAATTTTAAAAGTACTGCCTGAGAATCAGAAAATCCAGACTGACCCAATCCCCGAGCAGTCTGGATTTTTGGATTTGTGTAGTGTACATAGTTTCTTTAACGTTCTGGGATCTATAGAGGGTTCTTGGGTTGATGGGTTTCAGCTGCACATAGGTTCCTTTAGTTAATTCTTAGCATTGCCGTTCGCATAGGGTTACCATATGTCCAGTTTTACCCAGACATGGAAATAATTGGATATCTTTTTTTCTTAATCGAGGGCATAATCCTATGTTGTCTTA
This sequence comes from Microcaecilia unicolor, assembly GCF_901765095.1. Lineage (NCBI taxonomy): Eukaryota > Metazoa > Chordata > Amphibia > Gymnophiona > Siphonopidae > Microcaecilia > Microcaecilia unicolor. Next base: position 189,107,687 of record NC_044031.1, on the reverse strand, counting down.
TTCAATGTTATACTAGCTCAACTGTGGTCTACTTTATTGTTCTTTATGGTTGTTGTTTATTAGATTTGTTTTATATGGAGAAAATGTTAATAAAAATATAATTTTAAAAATAAAAATGAAGGATGGTGGACATAGAGAAGAAATGTCCAAGGGACAGGAGACCCTGGAGAGATTTTAGAAAAAAGCAGATTAGAGACACTAGGACCAAAGCAAATTCCAGATAGCAAAGGTAGAAAAAAAGTTTAGGAAATGTGCATCTCCTCCCCTCCCCGGTTCCTAGTACCTTGGGACTGATGGTGTTACAGGGTGGCCCATTCAATCCTAGTTATGCCACTGTCTGGAATATTACTTTCTACTTTAAAAAAAAAAACCCAGTGGTGTTGTGGGCAACTAGCCACTGCAGTTACCTCTTACTTTCTCCCTTGATTCGAGGAATACCTATTTACATAGTCGATTCCTTCAAGTATGTTGGTGTTCATTTTGATACTGCCCTTATGTTTGCTGCTCATATCTCTACTACCATAAAGAATAGTTTTTTTCTCACTTCGCCTTATCTGTTCCCTCTGTCCCTACCTTACTGATGAAAGTTGTGCTACACTTCTTTATGCCCTTTTTGCTTCTAAGCGCAACTTCAATATTAGCTTGGGATGCAATGTGAATAGCCGTGTTTTGCATCATTTGGAGTTTAAGTGAGATAAGTGGAAGGCCAGCATAGATGATATTGAAGTCGCGCTTAGAAGCAAAAAGGGTTTGATTGTGTCACCCCACAATCACGGTTTGATTGTCACCCCACTGTAAAAAAGTCACCATTGGCTTCCCATTAAATCTCAAAGCGTTCATAAGATCCCCTCCCATCACTTTCCATGCTCTTCATTCAGCTTCTCCTCCTTACCTCAGATCACGCCCTACCGGCCCACGCATGTCCTGCGCTCTGCTTTTTTTTGTCTCATCTCATTATTCCTCCAGTACATGTGGCTAGGCTAGAGTCCTCTCATCACTCAGCTTTCTTTCCCCGTCTTTTTGGAATTTCCTTCCCTCCAGACTTGCAATCTGAACTTTCTTATCCTGATTTCTGATGTCTCCTAAAGGCTCACTTGTGTTCCCTGGCATTTAATGACCCTCCTTAATTAGCTTTTCAACTAAGGGGGCTGCCCAGCTGAGGTTCAGTTGACTGTCAGTATTTCCTCCCCTCTCCTTGCCCTCTCTTTCTCATCCCTGTTTTCCTCCTTTCTTGTTTTCCTCTTTCTTGTGTTCAATTGGAAGTCTTTTCCTTTTCATATATTTAGTATTTTACACTGCTTTGATGTTCTCTGGCTAAAAAGCGGTATAGCAAGTAACCAAATAAACATAAACAATTCAGATTTGACTAAAATGTTGCTTTTAAGGGTGTGTATTTGTTTCTTCAGTTTTTGTATTGCATCTCTTTCATGTTAGCTGGAGACCGTTTACTTAGCAGTTCAAAAGCGTTTTGAAAAATCTCTGAACAAAGTGGTATAATAGTGAAGAGGATTCAACTGTACACGGAAATAATTTTCATGACTACTTATACATAGGATCTTGAAAACAAGACTTGTTTTAGAGTCTGAGGATCACTGTTTTCCAGTCCACTACAGAGGTTGTAGAGATCAGCTATCTGTGTGAGATCTCTCTTATTCATTATATTGTTTTTAGAGTTAACTCCTACGATGTCAGGAAAACCTTTGGAACAGCTATTTATGTTCTAAGAAATTAATCCATTTATGTTTATATCAGTCATCCTGCTGCTGTGTTTCTGGAAATGAAAACAACTGTAAGGCTTCAGAAAGGCTTAGAAAGCGCTAGCTCACATGACTCACTGAGTTAATAACTGTGTTAGGATACTGAAAATGTAACTGAAACAGAATAGTTTTAATATTTGATTTACCTAGAGACTTGGGCATCTCCTACAAAACCATAATTTTTATGCTCCTCTAATCTGGATATTATAATACAAGACAATCATAAGAAGTTGTTTAACATTATCATACGCATCTGGAAAGATAATTCGCAGTTAAACTTTATGGAGTGGGGGAGCCATCTTTGTGTAGTAATAAAGTATGAAGCTGCTTTGTCTCTCGAGCAACATACTCTTCGGTCTTTATTAAAAGCTTGGGCACCGCTGAACTCATATTGTGCTATTATCAACACCTTGGCGCCGGTTACTCTAAATTAACTGCCCTGATCACCTTTATTATTATAACTTTATTGTTTCTCTGGATTTTTAACTAAGCAGTCTGTGAATTATCACACCATGTATGATGGATACACGCCTGTTCTGTTACATTGCTAAATATGTTGTGATCATTTAAGGAAAAATCATTTTCAATAAAGAAATTGGGGTGGGGAGAGAAAATGTAACATGGACATATAGTTTGTATAGTTCAAAGAACAGTTCCAGTGGGTTTATTCGTTGTGACATTGCTTTAAGATTACATCATGCGATCCAAGATGGCGTTTAGGAAGGATGCATGAACAGCAGCTCCTGACCCTCTAATGCCAAATTGCGAGTGGGAATTCCTTTTATCAAGTTATGGGGAAGAGAAAGGGTAAAACCAGCGTACCCGGCTCCACAGGTCCGGTTAAAGCCCTTTCCACCCGACAGACGACGCTGGAGGAATCGGGACTGCTGGTACAAAGAATACAAATCGGCGCTTCGAGGGGTCCGATGGAGACTTCGGACCTTAGCGTTGAGGGAGTGACGCTAAGTCTGCCTCTGATGGCAACACCCCTGAGACCCGGAGGGGATTTGTTGGCTATGGAGAGGCAACTAGCGGGAGCTTCCGGAAGTGTAGCCCCTGCGGTTAGCAGTGGAGAGAGACCCCATAGCGACCTCGTCTCCGTTGGAACCATCCTCGCAAACGGGCTTGACGCCACAAGCCTCACAGCCCGAGCGATACCAGAACGAGCCCTCCGTTTGTATCAGGGAGATTGTAAGACCAGCGATTGTCACAATGGACTCCATTTGGGAGGCGATTCAAGGCCTAAACAACACGTTGCTGCAAGTAGTTGAAACCCTTCGAGGAGATGTGAGGAAATTGTCTCAGGCTCATTCTGAGCTTTCGGGTAAGGTCTCTGAGCAGACGATCAGGATGGATGTCCTTGAAACCGAGGTAAATTCTACTAAAAATTCTATGTCGGCTGTCATTAAAGATAATAACATTCAAAGGAAGAAAATTGAATATATGGAGAATCAATTGAGGAGGAATAACCTTCGTTTTTTGAACTTTCCCAAGTCTCCTTTGATTCCAGCTAAAGAAATGTTAAAAAAAATATTTTGTTGAAGTTCTGGGGCTTCCCTCAGAAGCTTTTTCCCCTTTGACCAGAGTGATATACATTTCTGGTGCTGGAGCTTCTAATTTACAACCTCCTCAGACCGACTTAAATCTAACACAATTTTTGGAGAGTTCAATGGAAGTTATTACGGAAAGGACAACATTGCTAGTGTCTTTTGCATTAGAATTGGACCGAAATAATATGTTTAGACTTTTTTTTCGCCATATCTCTACACCTTTTCTTGGCACAAAAATTCAAGTTTTTCCTGATCTCTCCCGAGAGACACAAAAAAGAAGAAAAGAATTTCTATTACTGAAAGTAAGGGTCCTCCAATTGGATGGGACCTTTATACTTAAATTTCCTTGTAAATGTTATATTTCTTTAGAATCCATTAATTCTATTTTTTTTGAACCAGGAAAACTTATGGAATTTATAGTTAGTAAAGAGTAATGTGTTGTTAGCTTTGATTTGTATGCTTTATCAGCTGCCCCGATCTGAATTCTTGCCCTTCCTGGTGTAAATAGGCTGAAATAGAATACTGTTTCAGCCTTGTTAATTCTTAAGTACCTAGTTCTTGGATCATTCAATGTGGACTAACATAATTGATATTTTGCCTGATTGTTTATTTCAAATAGAATGTATATTTCTTTAATTCCAATTTATGCTTTCTACATAAATGTAAGGAAAATTCAATAAAAAAAAAAGATTGCATCATGCAATATTAAGTTTCTCCAGTGTAACAGAAATGGACTGCTGACTAGGTGTTTGAGCACCTGTAAAGTGCATTTCCTTTACAACCAGGATTGTCTGTATGTATACCTAAACCCGGGAGGGGGGGGGGGGGGGGCAATAATGCAGAACCATCTCAAGACCCAAGTGGCAAAATGATTTATGATTTGTTTTACGAAATGGAGAAAATAATGAATATAATTATTTTAATGTCGATGTACTTCTCCACAGAAATACATAGCGAGGTTAACTTTCAAAGCTTGTGGGTAATAACAATAAATAAATAAAAAAAACCAAACATTTTAATCATGTTAATTTGTTGTCTGAAAATTTGCCCTTACTCAATACAGCTAAAGGGTTTTTTTTTCCCCCTGAAATTTTGAACTACATATGGATAAGATGTTCCTAGAGGTGTGTTTAGGATGGGCAAGAGACTACACAGGTTGATTGCATTTTCAAATCTTTATGCAACATTCTACCTGCAGAAAGGGACAAGTACAAGTAGCCTTGTGTAGTTTTTACGTGCAACAAGTTTCAAGTAAAAGTGATTGCATACTTTCGCTTTTGAGATTTGGTGTGACTCTCAAAAAAAGTATGGACAGATTTTTGTTCCGATGGCATGGCAGTATGGTATCAAGTAGATATGGGGGAGTAGTCTAGTGACTAATGGGAAGCCAGGGATTTAAATTTCACAACTGCTCCTTATGATGTTGGGCAAGTTAATTAATTCTTTATTACCTCAGATAAAATGTAAATTGTAAAATCTCTGAGGACAGTAAAATACTTACTGTACATGAATGTAACTTATGTTGAACTACTGCTGTAAAGGAATGAGCTATATCCAAAAATATATACAGTAGAGCCTCAATTATCCAACGTAACTGGGACTGGCCTAATGTTGGATAAGTGAAAAGTCAGATCATATGGAAAACAATTGGAACCCCTCACAATACATGGAAAACATACTATATGCATGAAGAACAGGCATATGGTATCTAATTAAAAATATTGTTTATTAACACTAATCAGCAATGAAAATAAATGAAAAAAAATTGTACAGCAGGCAATTTGAGCACAAGTACAGAGCAGTATACGCAGCACAGCAATTGTACAACCGGCAATGTGAACAGAAATACTGTACAGGACCGAGCAAGGTAGACCATATTAATCAACTGCATATACAGTACAGAAATACAGAGCCCCATTTCTCAAGATAACTTTGTTGTTTTCTCTAGTCAAAACCAGTGTGAAGCAGAAATCAAGGCAGCACAACTAAAACTGGAAACCCTACAGATCTAAGAATTGAGAGTAAGAATAAAGACAGAGCTGCAAATGTAAATGAACTAACAGGAAATACAGTACTGTACTGCATAAAACTCACTGTGCACAAGAATCTTACCACGGTTCCGTTTCTGTAAAAGCATGGCCTCAGTTCAAAAATGGATCCCTGGCATGAAAAGCATCCTCAAAGATAGCTTTCTTGTGGCGTGTAAAGCCAAGAAACAGGAAGAGAAGGCTGTCAGATATGCCGGATGATCGGATTAGCGGAGGTCGGATAATTGAGACTGTATGTGCATTTTGCAGATGATATTGAGTTGTTTGTGTTGTGGGGGCAGCACCAGTTGGACACCGTATCATATATGCAGTTGATTCAAGTTTGGATGATCACAGTCTGGTGAAGGTTTAATATGGGAAAAACAGAGCCTCTGCATGAGAGAAAGCTAGGCTTGCAAGAGTTAAGCAATATATTTGGAACTTCGATGTTCAGGTGGGAGCAAGTTGAACTGTATGTTCACAAATATGGAATTGGTTGATGGAGGATGAGATCAAAAGAGGATTGGACAAGTTTCTAGGGAAAAAGTCCATTAAAAAAAACTATTAGCCAGGTAAAACGAGAAAACCATCCCTTTTCCCTGGAACTGAGCAATGAGAATTATATCTACCTTTTGGTATCTGTCATGTTTGTGTAACCCAGATTGGTCACTGTCAGAGAGAGAATGCTGGGCTTGATGGTCCTGGGTCTGTTCCAGCATGGCTTATTTTATGTTCTTTTAATGTAGCTCATATGTGCTTTAACCATTTGCAGAGGATTTATGTATTTCTTAATGACATTTATACCCCACATTAGCCTGAAATAGACTCAAGTTCAGTTAAGACCACTGCAGTTATTTTATTAAAAAAATTTTAAGTTGGCCATATATTCACGGTTAGTAGACTTGATTATTGTAATTTATTTATTGGGCTGTCTAAAATATGTGTCTGTAGCCTTCAGAATGCTGTAGCCAAGTAAAGATTTCTGCAGTTTTTTCCTGAACAATTTTTCTACCTTGTTCAGGAAAAAAACTGCAGAAATCTTTACTTGTTAAGGAGCTCCCTACTTTCAATGTTTTCTGTTCCCTTCCTAACAAGCTAGTAACTACTTGATGATAAATTTTTAGAAGACTTACCAGCAGCTAAAATCTTTTGGGAGAAAAACTCCTTGTTTTCCCTCTTAATATTCATCATGTAAAAATGATTTATCAAATACCAGCTGGTCTTCAAACCCTCATCCTTAAGATTAGATGGTAAGATCGTGCCCTTTGAAAAGGAGGTGGGGGATAGTTATAGTATGGCAAGTTTTGAGTTGGTTACTGAGGATCAAATGAAGGCATCTTTAATGAAGGTAAAACCTGGACCCTTCTCTTTGGATGTTTCTTATAAACAGGGGTGAGAGGTTTGGACAGATCATATTTGACCTTTCTTACGGATCTTGTGAATTTGTCCTTGAATCGGGGGTGGTCCCAAGAGACTCGAAGTACTCGGTTGCCAAGCCCATTCTTAAGGGAAAAGATAAAGACCCAGAGACTAGGCTGAATTATAGACCAGTAGCAAATCAGCCTTGGCTATCCAAGCTTACTGATAGATTAGTGTGTCAGCAGATTTCATCTTTTTGGAGGATTTCTCTAAATTGGATCAAGCCCATTCGGGCTTTAGAAAGAGTCATAGTACAGAGACGGTGTTGGTAGCTGTCGAGGACTCAGTTTTGAAACATCTAGTGCAAGGTGAGGAAGTGCTGCTGGTTCTATTGGACTTGTCAGCAGCTTTTAGATTTGGTGTAACATGTGCTATTAGTGGCATAATGTAGGGAGGTGGATTTGGAAGGATCTGTCCTGAGTTGGATTTCCTCCTTTCTGTCAGACGAGAAGGTTAGAGTGGAGATTCAAGGGGGTACCTTTGTATGGAGAGAATACAATATAAGCGTTCCACAGGGATCAGCACTGTCCCCCATGTAGTTTAACATCTTCTTATAAAACCATTGGAGGATGCTATCAGAAAACTTGGGTGGGAATGCTATATTTATGCAGATGATGTTCAATTGATTATTCCAATGAAGATGGTAGGGAGTCAAAGCAGCAAGTTTCAGTGGGATTGGAAAGGATTTTTGGGCGGTTCTAGGTTTATGGATTGGTGGTAAATAAAGATCAAACAGATATGTTGTACATAAACCGGGAGAGTTGGGATCTATGATTCAGTTAAATTTTAATGGGGCATTAATAGAGTCAACTTTGGACAGTGAGAGAGACTTGTGTGTTTGGGTAGCCCTGATTTTTGATATGATAACTCATGTTGAATGGGTGGTTCAAACCGCTTATGGTAAGTAGTATTGGGTGAGGGGCCTAAAACCACATCTGTCATCCCAGGCTGTGATCAATATAATTGTATCCTTTCTGTTCTTGATTATTGTAATGCAGTACTGTTGGGCTTTCCAAAAAGTCTGATAAGACAAATACAATCAGTACAGAATACAGCAGCAAGACTTACTGGGTAGGCCGAGCTGTTGAAGGAGTTGCATTGGCTCCTGATTACTGGCTTTTAAAGCCTTACAAAACCTTGAATCACATTATTTATATACCAGATTGAGGAGATATGTGCCAAACTGGTCTCTGCATTCTAGTTCTAGGTCAAGGATGTTTTCTGTGATGGCACCTACTTGGTGGAATGCCTGCTAAGAGAGCTAAGTTTGGAATCTGATGTATAACAGTTCAAAAGAAAGTTGAAGGCAATGTTTTTCAAGGAATGCTTTTATTTATTGGGATTTATTAACCGCCTTTATGAAGAGATTCAGCTAAGGCGGTATACAGTAGGTACAGTTTAATATCTGCATAAGACATGAAGGCTTTTATAGTAAGGAGTGTGGTGTTCAGATCCTGTGTGTTGGAGGGAGAAATGTCATGTAGTTGGAGTGAGAAGTGCTTTTATATTTTTGGGAATGGTGTTGATAATGTGTGAGCTACTTTACATTTGTTTTGGAATTTATGAATGTATTTCTGTAAACTGCGTTGAACTGACATTTGTTAGTATAAGCGGTATAGAAAATTTTAATAAAGATAAAGGAAAGCAGCCACCTATTTTCCAGTATAGAATATTTATACAGGAACAGGTAAAGCTGGTGTAAATGCATCTCAATTAAGAAAAGTGCATAGATTTATAGTATTCTTTGTTATGTGTAACTGTGACACCATCCACATTCCGCCTAAACTATGTTTCTGTGCACACCCACCTTTTCAGAATTATCTCTTGTATGAATAGGTATAATCAAGAGGCCTCTTATTTAGATTTGTCAATATTGCACATTTGCTTTAAATGTAGTGCTGCAGGGAGTTTGTTTTCCACTAGGTTAAAGTGATGTGGTAGCTGTTTTAGTTCACTTTTAAAGGTAATAAATAGAAATAAAATAAGACAAAAATAAGATAAATGGAAAAGAAAATAAGATGATACCATTTTTTATTGGATTAACTTAATACATTTTTTGATTATCTTTAGGTAGCCCTCCTTCAGATCAGACATAAGCAATTGTTGATAAATACCAGAATATATAAGTGAAATACAATCCTGTGAGACTATCATTGGAATGCTTTTGTATGTTACTTATATCTAATACTAGTAAAAAAGGCCCGTTTCTGACACAAATGAAACGGGCGCTAGCAAGGTTTTCCTCGGAGTGTGTATGTTTGGGAGAGTGTATGTGAGAGTGACTGTTTGAGAGTCAGAGTGAAAGTGTGAGTGTGTGAGAGAGAGAGTGAGTGTGGGTGTGAGTGTGTTTGTGACAGAGTGTGTGTGAGAATGAGAGTGTGTGCAAGTGTGTATGTGAGACACAGTGTGAGAGAGAGTGTGTGTGTGTGGGCGAGAGAGAGAGTGTGTGTGAGACACAGATTCTCTGTGAGAGTGAGTGTATGAGACCAAGCGAGTGTGTGAGTGAGTGTGTGGCACATAGAGAGTGAATGTGATACAGTGTGAGATAGAGTGTGTGAGAGTGAGAGTCAGAAAGACATTGTATATGAGAGAGAGAGTGTGAGCCCTGCCCTCCCAATCCATGCCCATCTGTCCCCTGCCCCCTCCATTCATCCTTTTCCAGCAATTCCCCTCTCACACTGAGCCCTGCCCTCCCAATCCATGCCCATCCATGTTTCTCTGTCACCTGCCCCCTCCATTCATCCCTATCCAGCAATTCCCATCTATCCCTGAGGCCTGCCCTGCAATCCATATCCATCCATGCCCATCTGTCCCCTCCATTCATCCCTATCCAGCAATTCCCCTCTCCCTGAGTCCTGCCCTTCCAATCCATGCTCCTCTGTCACCTGGCCCCTCCATTCATCCCTATCCAGCAATTCCCCTCTCTGCCTGAGGCCTGCCCTGCAATCCATATGTATCCATGCCCATCTGTGCCCTCCATTCATCCCTATCCAGCAATTCCCCTCTTCCTGAGTCCTGCCCTTCCAATCCATGCTCCTCTGTCACCTGGCCCCTCCATTCATCCCTATCCAGCAATTCCCCTCTCTGCCTGAGGCCTGCCCTGCAATCCATATGCATCCATGCCCATCTGTGCCCTCCATTCATCCCTATCCAGCAATTCCCCTCTTCCTGAGTCCTGCCCTTCCAATCCATGCTCCTCTGTCACCTGGCCCCTCCATTCATCCCTATCCAGCAATTCCCCTCTCTGCCTGAGGCCTGCCCTGCAATCCATATGCATCCATGTCCATCTGTGCCCTCCATTCATCCCTATCCAGCAATTCCCTTCTTCCTGAGTCCTGCCCTTCCAATCCATGCCCATCCATGCTCCTTTGTCACCTGGCCCCTCCATTCATCCCTATCCAGCAATTCCCCTCTCTCCTTGAGGCCTGCCCTGCAATCCATATCCATCCATGCCCATCTGTCCCCTGCATTTATCCCTTTCCAGCAATTGCCCTCTCTCCCTGAGCCCTGCCCTCCCAATCCATGCCCATCCATGCTCCTCTGTCCCCTGCCTCCTCCATTCATCCCTTTCCAGCAATTCCCCTCTCTCCCTGAGCCCTCCCCTCCCAATCCATGGCCATCCATGCTCCTCTGTCCCCTGCCGCCTGCATTCATCCTTTTCGAGCAAGTCCCCTCTCTCCCTTCCATGACCCCCCCTCGTCATCCTTTACGTCAGAAGAAGGCGAAACACAGCGAAGGGAAGGCTAGACGTCGAGAGCACCGCCTCCTTCCCTGACGCTTCGCTGCCGAGCGATGCGATTGGTTGAGTTATTGCTTCGCCCTCGACGTCATCACGTTTCATGCGGGGGCGGGGCAGACACAATGCGATCTCACCCCCTTCACTTAGAATGTTGGCTAACAGAGGCTTCATTAGAACGTTGGAGGTGCGTTTTATATAGAGAGATATTATAGTACTATAGGAGAAAAAAATAACGTGTTTTTTTTTTTCATGATAAATAATCTCTGTAAGCTCTTACAGCTCCAGTATACCCAGTGCAAAATAAGACAGCCAATGTAAATTCTCAAATTGGACATATTACAAACACTAAAATGAAAATAAAATGATGATTTTCTACCTTTGTTGTCTGGTGACTGTTTTTCTTTACATATTGGTCCCAGTCTGTGATTCTGCTTTCCTTTGTTTTCGCTTAACTCTTCTGTGCCATTTGTCATTTTTGTCTTGTTTTTCTTTGCTTTCTTCAATATTTTTCAGGCTCTCTCTCTGCCCAGATTTAATTCTTTCTTACTATCCATTCTTTAATTTCCTTCATCTACCTGTGGCTTTTCATCTTTTCCTCACCCTTGTTCTCCCCATGCCCCTTCCTCTTATTCTCCAGTCTTTCTCTATTCCCCTTTTCCTTCCAGCAGCTCTGCTTTCTCTCTCCATCCTTCCAGTGTCTCCCCTATTTCTTTCTGCATTCTTCTATCCAGCGTCTTCCCTCTTTCTCTCCCCATCCTTCCGTTTTCCCTCTCTCTCCCCATCCTTCCATCTGTTTTTCCCCTCTCTCTCCCCATCCTTCCATCTGTTTTCCCTCTCTCTCCCCATCCTTCCATGTTTTTCCCTCTCTCCCCAATCCTTCCATCTGTTTTTCCCCTCTCTCCCCAATCCTTCCATCTGTTTTCCCTCTCTCTCCCCATCCTTCCATCTGTTTTTCCCCTCTCTCCCCAATCCTTCCATCTGTTTTTCCCCTCTCTCCCCAATCCTTCCATCTGTTTTTCCCTCTCTCTCCCCATCCTTCCCTCTGTTGGTTTCCCTCTCTCTCCCCAATCCTTCCCTCTGTTGGTTTCCCTCTCTTCCCAATCCTTCCCTCTGTTGGTTTCCCTCTTTCTCCCCAATCCTTCCCTCTGTTGAGTTCCCTCTTTCCCCAATCCTTCTCTCTGTTGGTTTCCCTCTTTCCCTCTCTCCCCAATCCTTCCCTCTGTTTGTTTTCCTCTTTCCCTCTCTCCCCAATCCTTCCCTCTGTTGGTTTCCCTCTTTCTCTCTCTCCCCAATCCTTCCCTCTCTCCCCAATCCTTCCCTCTGTTTGTTTTCCTCTTTCCCTCTCTCCCCAATCCTTCCCTCTGTTGGTTTCCCTCTTTCTCTCTCTCCCCAATCCTTCCCTCTTTCCCCAATCCTTCCCTCTGTTGGTTTCCCTCTCTCCCCAATCCTTCCCTCTGTTGGTTTCCCTCTTTCTCTCCCCAATCCTCCTCCCCCCCCCCCCCGCGCGACACTCCGGGCGAGTCCTGCACTTATTTTTTTTTTTTTAAGACTCAGAACGTGCGAACGATGCAGCCGGCAGCGATTGAAAGAGGCTGTCTGGGCTGGCGTCTGCGTCGGAGCTTCCCTCACCCTCTGCAAGTCCCGCCTTCGTTGTTACAACTTCCTGTTTCGCGGGACTCGCAGAGGGTGAGGGAAGCTCCGACGCAGACGCCAGCCCAGACAGCCTCTTTCAATCGCTGCCGGCTGCATCGTTCGCGCGTTGTGAGTGTTAAAAAAAAAAAAAACTAAGTGCAGGACTCGGGCGGAGTGTCGCGGGGGGGGGGGGGGGGCGAAGGGCGGGCAAAAAAAGGTGCCGATGCATTGGGGGGGGGGGGGTTTGTTTAGTGTTTGTATCGGAAGGGGGGGTGCTGAGTTGCATGAATTCCTAGGCAGGGGGAGGAGTAGGGAAGAAGAAGGCGGAACACAGCGAAGGGAAGGCTAGACGTTGGAAACGCCGCCTCCTTCCCTGACGCTGCGCTGCCGGAACCGCCACCATGGAGGTAAATAAAAAAAAAAAAAAAAAAAAAAAAAAGGGATGTTGGGGGGATAGAAAAGGGTGGGCAGCAAAGTTGAACACTGGGAGCAGGAGGGCAGGGGAAAAACGACAGCATGGATGCGAAGAGGGGGGGGGGAAGAAGAGGGCGGGCCAGGCTGGGACATGGGACAGAGAGGAGCATGGATGCGAGGGGGGGGTCATGGAAGGAAGAGAGGGGAATTACATGAAAAGGAAGAATGGAGGGGGCAGGGGACAGAGGAGCATGGATGGGCATGGATTGGGAGGGCAGGCCTCAGGCAGAGAGGGGAAATGCTGGATAGGGAAAAATGGAGGGGCCAGGTGACAGAGGAGCATGGATGGGCATGGATTGGAAGGGCAGGACTCAGGGAGAGGGGAATTGCTGGATAGGGATGAATGGAGGGGACAGATGGGCATGGATGGATATGGATTGCAGGACAGGCCTCAGGCAGAGAGGGGAAATGCTGGATAGGGAAAAATGGAGGGGCCAGGTGACAGAGGAGCATGGATGGACATGGATTGGAAGGGCAGGACTCAGGGAGAGGGGAATTGCTGGATAGGGATGAATGGATATAGATTGCAGGGCAGGCCTCAGGCAGAGAGGGGAAATGCTGGATAGGGAAAAAATGGAGGGGCCAGGTGACAGAGGAGCATGGATGGGCATGGATTGGAAGGGCAGGACTCAGGGAGAGGGGAATTGCTGGATAGGGATGAATGGAGGGGACAGATGGGCATGGATGGATATGGATTGCAGGACAGGCCTCAGGCAGAGAGGGGAAATGCTGGATAGGGAAAAATGGAGGGGCCAGGTGACAGAGGAGCATGGATGGACATGGATTGGAAGGGCAGGACTCAGGGAGAGGGGAATTGCTGGATAGGGATGAATGGAGGGGACAGATGGGCATGGATGGATATGGATTGCAGGGCAGGCCTCAGGCAGAGAGGGGAAATGCTGGATAGGGATGAATGGAGGGGGCAGGTGACAGAGAAACATGGATGGCCATGGATTGGGAGAGCAGGGCTCAGGGAGATAGGGGAATTGCTGGAAAAGGATGAATGGAGGGGGCAGGGGACAGATGGGCATGGATTGGGAGGGCACGGCTCACACTCTCTCTCTCATATACAATGTCTTTCTGACTCTCACTCTCACACACTGTGTCTCACACTGTATCACATTCACTCTCTATGTGCCACACAGTCACTCACACACTCGCTTGGTCTCATACACTCACTCTCACAGAGAATCTGTGTCTCACACACACTCTCTCTCTCGCCCACACACACACACTCTCTCTCACACTGTGTCTCACATACACACTTGCACACACTCTCATTCTCACACACACACTCTCTCACAAACACACTCACACCCACACTCACTCTCTCTCTCACACACTCACACTTTCACTCTGACTCTCAAACAGTCACTCTCACATACACTCTCCCAAACATACACACTCCGAGGAAAACCTTGCTAGCGCCCGTTTCATTTGTGTCAGAAACGGGCCTTTTTTACTAGTATTCTGATATTTGTCAACATTTGCTTACTGATCTGAAGAAGAAGGGTTGCCTTCGAAAGCTAATCAGAAAATGTATTTTTCATCTTATTTTCTTTTCTATGTTTTGTTTTATTTCTATTTATTACTTTTTCCACTAGGAAACTGATTTAGGTGCCATACTAAAGAATAGAGTATAGCCGGAATAAACATTTATGTTTGTATTTACACACACACACAATTTTATATATATATATATATATAAAATTTGTTACATTTGTATCCCACATTTTCCCACCTATTTGCAGGCACAATGTGGCGTTAGCCAATTCCGGTATGAACAAATACAGTAATGTTGTGGTAGAATAAGGTTCGTGTGTACAGACACATTAGGGAATCATAGAGAGGAAGAGTTATTATATGTCCATTACGAGCTTTGGTTTCGTTGTGTTGCAGGATACAGGCATTTAAGTTGGGTTGGTAGGTATGCCTTTTTGAACAGGTTAGTTTTTAATGATTTCCGGACGTTTAGGTGATCATAAGTTGTTTTCACGGCTTTTGGTAATGCATTCCATAGTTGTGTGCTTATGTAGGAAAAGCTGGATGCATAGGTTGATTTGTATTTGAGTCCTTTGCAGTTTCGGTAGTGGAGATTTAGGTATGTTGTTGATCCTGTTGTGTTTCTGGTTGGTAGGTCTATGAGGTCTGTCATGTATGCCGGGGCTTCGCCGTAGATAATTTTGTGAACCAGGGTGCAGATTTCGAAAGCAATACGTTCTTTGATTGGGAGCCAGTGCAGTTTTTCTCATAGAGGTTTGGCGCTTTCGAATAGTGTTTTTCCAAATATAAGCCTGGTTGCTGTGTTTTGAGCGGTCTGAAGTTTCCCTATAATTTGTTCTTTGCATACCGCATAAATTCCGTTGCAGTAGTCTACATGGCTTAGTACCATTGATTGTATCAAGTTGTGAAATGTTTCCCTTGGGGAAAAATGGTTTCACGCGTTTGAGTTTCCACATTGAGTTTGTTGTAGATTTCACTTGGTTCTCTAGTGTGAGGTTACGGTCGATTGTAGCACTGAGAATTTTCAGGCCGTCTGAGATAGGAAGGTTATAATCTGGGGTGTTTGTGGGTTTGCTCGTATTGTATTGGGATGAGAGGATGAGACAGTGTGTTTTTTCTGTGTTGAGTTTTAGTTGAAATGTGTTTGCCCATGAGTCCATGATATTCAAGCTGAGCTTGATTTCGTTGGTGTTTTCTGTCAGATCACGTTTGTAAGGAATGTATATTGTGACATCGTCTGCATAGATGAAAGGGTTATGGCCTTGGTTGGGTAAGGATTTGGCTAGTGGGGTCATCATTAGGTTGAAAAGGATCGGTGATAGTGGTGATCCTTGACGTACTCCGCATTCTGCTTTCCACGGTGGTGATATGTTTGAGCTTGATTTCACTTGATATGTTCTAGTGGTTAGGAAACCCTTGATCCAACTAAGTATGTGTCCACCAATCCCGAAGTAATCTAGGAGTCTTAGTAGTATTTTATGGTTTACCATGTCGAATGCACTGGACATGTCAAATTGGAGGAGAAGTATGCTTTTGCCTGTTGCTATTTCCTGCTTGAATTTGGCTAGGAGGGTAATTAGTACTGTTTCAGTGCTATGG
This sequence comes from Microcaecilia unicolor, assembly GCF_901765095.1. Taxonomy (NCBI): domain Eukaryota; kingdom Metazoa; phylum Chordata; class Amphibia; order Gymnophiona; family Siphonopidae; genus Microcaecilia; species Microcaecilia unicolor. The sequence continues at coordinate 189,091,987 of NC_044031.1, read as the reverse complement.
AGGGGGCGAAATCCTGATTGTGATTCATGTAATATTGTGAATTTGTTTATATAATCAGTAAGTTGTTTGATTACCATCCTTTCCATCAGTTTGACCACCAGTGAGATTGATGCTACTTGGGCGGTAGTTAGTGATTTTATTTGATTTTTTCTTGGGATCTTTTGGTATTGGGGTGATAGGATGTTGCCATTTTCCATAGGGAAGAGACCTTGTTGAAGCATGTAGTTTAAGTGGGATGTAAGGTCTGCTATGAAGCGGTGGGGGGCAGATTTTATTAGGTAGCTGGGGCAGGTATCCAATTTACAGTGAGAGTTGGAGAACCTATTAATCGCCTGCCTGGGTGACTGTTTCCGCGGTGAGGAGAGCGATGTTTGACCAGGTTCGGTCCACTGGGTATTCACCAGGGGTTGGGTCCAAGCCAGTGATGAAATTTTCGATATCGGTGTTGTCCTGAGGTAGCGTGTTACATAGGTTTGCAATTTTTTCATTGAAGTATTTAGCAAGGTTGTCTGCAGATGGGATGTCTGTATTGGTTGTGGTGACCAAGGTGATGTCTAGTAGTTTGTTCACGAGTTGGTATAATTTCTTCATGTCTTTGTAATCTGGCCCTATTTTAGTTTTATAATATGACCTTTTGTTCTGTCTTATTGCGTATTTGTATTTTCTTTGTATTTGTTTCCGTGTGTTGAGTGTGTGTTCGTCTTTTATTTTTTTCCAAGCTCGTTCAAGTTTCCTGGATTGTGTTTTTATTTTTTTCAATTCTTCGTTGAACAACGGTATCGAGTTATGCCTACGTGAGGTTCTTGCTCGTTAGGATGCTATTTCGTCCAGTATGCTTCTGCATCTTTTATCCCATTCTGAGAGGTATTAGTATATAGAGTCCGTTTGTGCTGTCCATTCATTTTTGTATATCTGTTGCCAGAATGTTTCTGAGTCTATTTGGCCTCTTGTGCTGTAGGTTGTGTGCTCTTGTATACGGTGTGAACCCTTTTTTCCGCCATTTTAGGGATAGGTTTAGTTTGTAGTGGTCGGTCCATGGTGTTTCTGTCCATTTAATTTCTGTTATTATTAGGTTCTGGTCTGTGGACAGATTGTGTGAGATGAGGTCGAGTGTGTGCCCTTTGACATGGGTTGCTTGCATGTGTGGCCATTTAAGATACCATGAGTGGAGGAATTCCTTGCATTCTCGTACGTTGGTAGAGTTTGGGTCTTCTAGGTGGAGGTTAATGTCTCCTAATACTAGTATATTGGAGTTGGCTACACAAGTGCTTGAAATGAGGTCCATGAAGTTGGTCTGGCCTTCGTTCTAAAATTCTAGTCATTTGCATATGTTCAGTGCCTTTAGATTGCAAGCTCTTTTGAGCAGGGACTGTCTTTTCTTCATGTTAAATTGTGAAGCGCTGCGTACAACTGGTAGCGCTATAGAAATGATTTGTAGTAGTAAATACTGGCTTTTTCTTTATAGAGTCAAGTGTAAATAGAATCAGGAACTGGAATACTTACAGGTGTCTTTACTTAAGTGCAATAAGATTTTTGAAAGTTACAATGGGCTCTTGGCCAAAACTAAAGTACGATAATGGCAAAGCCTCTGTGTTAGCTGTTAGGGGTGTTCCAACATTTTGCCATTCACATAATGAAGATGAAACAGTGTGGCCTAGTGTCACGTGCGATGCTAAGAGATAATGTGTCAGCTGGAATTTTGTAATATGTTTGTCTCCAATTTAGGATTCACCTCATGCCTAATTCTGTGATAAGGTGGTATGGTTGCTGTCTTAGTCCCTTTGAATGCACAGAATTAGTTTTAATAGACAAAACCAAAATGGAGCCAATAAAGACTGATACATTTTTTTATTAGACTAAAGACATTTCTTGGCAAGCTTTTGTGAGCTGAGGAGCCCTTCCTCAGGTCAGAACAGAATGTAATTAATAAACCACACCTCTTCTCAGAGGCACTTTGGGACTGGCTCCCAGTGACTCAGAATCTCTTCTCATTTGCGAGCCTTAACCAGCTGTGGCCTGAATTTATTTCTTCTGAGCCATTTTTGGCAAGGAGTAGAGAAAAGGAGACTGCTTTCCCTAACTCTGAAATGGTTAGGGTTGAGTCGGGAAGGATTAGGGATGATCACATAGAATTTAAAGCAACAAACGAGTCTCGTTGCTGTAAGTGAGCTATCTGGCAAGTTTTCAGATCAGGTAAATGAACTTTTGAGAGTTTGTTAAAAATAACAGGCCTAGTGTAGCTCTGTGTTTCTTCATCCCCCCACTTGTTGATTAGAAGACACCCACCGAGTGCTGCTTCAGATGTTCATAGTTGAAGAAGAGGGCTAAAAAGGTGAGTTTGTGAGTGGGGTGTGTGAAGAGAAGGGCTGGTCAACTCCGAATTGTTCGAAATGTTAGTGGAAGTTACAAAAGGTCCCTCTTAACAGGGCAAGGGAACTGGAGTGACTCTATTTAATTGGGTTGCTTGATGAAATTGGATTGAGACTTATTGACTGGGTCCCAGCTGCAATGAAATTTGCATTACATTTATGCTTGCCAGAGCCCGTCAGGTTTTTTGTTTTTATTTTTAAAGTCTGGATGGTGGAGAATTCAGTTGAAATACAGGTTAAAGGACAAGGATAAGAAAACAATTTAGAAACATGGACTCCAGCAAAAATGTCTAGAGCCAGTTAAAGATTAAAAAAAATATATACATTTTCTGTGGTCCCCAAGAAGGTTCTAAGCTGTGTAGTGTGTGTGGTTCTGGTCCTGTTCTAAGAACATGGTTGCCATAGCTACCGTTTCTGATAACATCATTGTCACAGTTACCATTTCACTTAATAACCTAGGAAAACGTTTGTATATAGTAGCAGAGGGACCTGTTAACCTACTATATCACAGGATCCACAATGCTGAGAAGAGCTCCACAGTCTTGAAAAGCTGTTTCACAATCCACCAGAGAACCAGCCGAGAGCCAGTAATGAGAGGGAGGAAAGCTAATCCAGGTTAGATGAACACTACACTGGGATACCCAGAATGTCTTTCTGTTTTACAAGAAACCAAAATTGTGGGGCTCTTTTAATAAGCTGCGCTAAAAGGCGGTCTGCGCTATGATTAGCGTGTGGGTTTCCCCATGTGCTGAGGCCACTTTTACTTTAACTGTAAAATGGCCGCATTTCCATTTTTCCTATTAATGGCCAGGCACTAATTTCTAAACCAGTTAGTGCTGGGCACATCTACTCTGCGTCCCCAGCGCTAAAAAAATAAGAAAGTATTTTTAGTACAGGGGAAGTGTGCGCAGATGCCTGAACTACCGCAGGGCACTGAGTGCACCCTGCGGTAGTTGTATTTTGGCATGCAGGAAGTGCACATTAGTGCTTAGCTGCTTAGTAAAAGGACCTCTGGATCTGGAGAGACGTTTTTTGGAATGTCTAACCCTAAAGTCTGGCTGAACATCAGGCAGACTACACAAATATATTTGTCTTTGGACTGGTTTGAGGGCAGAGCTGGGTCTAGTAAAGCTATGAGTCTAACTAGCACATAAGCTACACATTAAACACATCTCACAGTCAATAAAGCAGTCTACAGTTTAACTGTGAAGAGTTTACTACTGGAGAGTCAAGGAACTGGGAAAAGCTTCCAATAACTGTGTATACCTTTTGTATATGCCAGTAGGTATATATAAGTAAAGTATCAATATTTGCATCCGTCAGAATGCTCCATGTCTAATTCTCCTTTCTTATTCAGAGTTGTCAAAGTAAAGAGAGATATTTGGAGTATAAAGAGGCTTTACTTTGAGGATCCTTCTTCTCCAGCTGGATGAAGTAGCACATCTCATCTCTTAGCCCCATGCAGGCAGTGTTGGAGGACAGGATCTCTGTACTTTGTTCTCCCTGGGAGCAGTCTAGCAGCTTGGTGGGCTCTGAGGCTGGTTCCCACTCCTGGTTATTCAGGGTCAGTGATTGTCAGTCCAAGATTTACTTTTGTCATATCAGGATACACTGCAGTGTGGATGTTAAAAGTAATTTTACTCCACTTGCACCCTAGTCCCTTGCATCAAGGTGCTGTGGGGGCAGGGGTTAGAAAAAACTCCCTTCCTCCCCCTAATTTCTCTCCAAAGATGTTTTTTTGTACTGCTGTTGTTGCAGGAATTGAGATAGGAATTTGTGATACTTCAGGAGTCAGACAGCACACACCAGAATGAGGGAGAAATCTTCTTTATTTGCCAGCAAACAAAGCAGGACATCAGTTCTAGCTCTCTTCTCCTCTCTCTCAGCTCTCTGTGTCTTTCTCTCAGCTCTCTGTGTCTTTGTCTCAGCTGCTTCTCTTCTTATGCTGTCTTCTCCTTCTTCTGTCTGTTCCTTCTGTCCTTCTCTTTCTTCTGAGCTCCTTCTGACGTAAACTGCTTCTGCTCCCACTTAAATAGGGTCCTAAGCCCTCCTCCTAGCCTAGCCCCCTTTACTCCCAATTGGTTAAGACATTGATTGGCTACCTTGCCTCAACCAATCATTACTTTTGAAATATCAGTTACATAGGTTCCAGACATCCTAAACTGACCTGTGACCTGGGGCCCCTCAAGCCAGACATTTGGTCTCCAGTCTCTTACATTTCTCATTATGATTGATGTCTCATCTATAGCTTAAACTGGATTCCCTTAGAGACTAAGAGGCCCCATCTAACATTGGTTATTCTCATATTCCTAATCAGCTTCATACTACCTATTAACTAAACTCTGGCATTCATTAAAGAGGTCAAAAGCCAATCTTACTTAATAGTATACATATCAGGCTATTGCTTCCAAGACCATTTCTGCATTTTACCTATAATTAATCAAGGAGAAGAGAGCTGACTAGTTCTGACCTTTTTCACCTCTAGCTCCATACATTGAACCAGCCAGAACTATGGCTAAGTCAAACCACATGTTGATCTCCTCAACTGCAGTCTTAAACAGCAGACAAAGGATCATTTTAAAAGTAACACAGAGTTGAACAAACATCCTACATAGAAATTACAGAGAATAAAACATATTCTAAAATAAGCATTCTTATAAGACATATCTAAACATCAGGAATATCTAGAATTATTTAGAATCTAACTATTTCCTTATAACAAAATCTACATATCAAGAACTTCTGAAATAGTATTTCAGCCTTTTAAACTTCAGCATGTCTGGCTTTGTTCATTCATAATAGTTTACAGCTGTGCCAGCTAGCATTGGCAATTCACAAGGGACAGAGTTTCATTTCTCACTGACCTTTCCTAACCTTAGCTCGGCCAAGCTAGACTCTAATTAACTCCAGCCTGCATTCCTTCACTACTTGCAGAACTGAAGAGAATTCAAACTTCAAGCTTTTAATATCATTTCTTATGTATATAATTTCTCAGAGTTAACACTTTCTTTGCCCATGGCTGCCTCATTCCCCCCTTTGAGACTAAAATCAGCTTATGCAGAGATAAGTCTCACAACTCTGGAGATTATAGTGATCCTAACTAGGAATAGACTTATGAATCACCATTACCCTACTTGTTAAGGTCCGACGGCATACTGCCGAAGCACATGAGGCCAGGAAACAAAACAAAAACCCTGCTAAAACTAAGACTATTAGGGAAATGAACAAGGGACGTATCCAGGAGGTCAATGACCACCACCAGGAGGTAAGATCTAATCCTCCTCGGTAATCCTCCACATTAAGGCTAGCCAACTGTAGGACTTTATCCATGGCATGCCTAACTACATGCGTCCTATTTATGACAATAGTACAGCACTCTGAAGAATTTAACACTGTGCAGAGGCCACCCTGAGCTGCAAAGAGATAATCAAGACCCATACGGTTATACCGAGAAACTATACTTAATTCATTAATTTGATCCTGCAATGCATTGACTACCACGTTCAGCTCATGAACTAAAACATGGAGTAGAGACTGAAGTCTCCGAGTAGCCATACCTAGTTCAGTAATACCCGCTACCGGGCCTCCAATTGGAATCCAGGCCGTGGCAGAAAGGGCTACAAGTCTCTTTTTAGTCAGAGGATAAGTAGAATTGATATACTGGAGGGCTAATTCAATCGCCTCATCCTCTGTAGCAACGGAGGAAGGTAAGGACAAAGCCTCTCGCTTAGAGCGGTGCGGGGATAGCGGCTTAAGAGGAATAACTTTAGGAAAATAATTCAAGGTTACCAATACACAAAAATCATATGTGGAGGGAAGAATCATGTGGAGGACATTATCACAGAGCCAGTAATGACCAAGGAGAGGGTGAGGAAAGTTCCCAATAAATGTTGGCTCAGGCTGGACAGGGTACTTAGGGTGCCCATAATGCGAGCCCCTATCCCAGGGGGAACGAAGAAGAAATGGAGACTTTGCACACCATAAGCGCCAATCCCCAATTGTGACAGGCTGCTCATTTGTTAGTAACTCTTCATACCCCGGGGACTTATGAAAGTAGAAAATAAGCTTGGACACTATAGTCTTCTCAGTAGTATAGTTAGGAGCCAGATAATCACCTTGGTCATAATCTACAGGTATGGTAGCAGGGCACATAGGAGTACCTGGAGAAACTACCCACACAGATTCTCCTTTTTCTGGGAGAACATTAGTATAGTTACAGGGAATGGGAAGAACAGTTGAGATGCTTCTTGTTAAACAAAACACTCCAGAGGCTGGATAGGGGGACGTAAAAACTGGCCTTAGAGAAGATTCAGAGGGGGAAGTAGCATTATAAAAGGACCACCAAGTATAATCCTGGCTCCAAGGGCCTGAACTCGAAAAGTAGGGAGGTATAAGAGCTGGGAGTTGCACAGGGACAGGTACAGCTGGGACATCTGTGGTATAAGGAGAAAATCGGGAACACACAATACAAGGGGAAGTAATCTTGGCCTGGCTAATTAGTTCCTGGACAGAGTGTAACCAAAGGTTGGAGCGAGTTGGGGTATTAGGAACAAGGAGGCAAGGAGTAGAAAACAACAAAAGCATCCAAACTACTAACATTTTCTTTCTTCCTAATCTAAAACAAATACAGCAAACTAATTAAGCAATAATATTTCAACAGTCTGTGCTAATCACAGATTACTCTCATATAATGTTCTCAGTCTTTGAGTTCTTATACCAGTTGGGATAGACCCTCAACTGACAAGGATCAAGCTTTCAAATTCCAAGAAAGCCAGAATCCGGCAAGAAAGAGTCTCAGTATGAAGCCGAAGTTCAGCCGCTCCTGCAGTATGCAGTTGACCCTTCTTTTCAGCTAGTAGATTCTTTGGTTCGGGTCAGGCGCAACTTCAATGGCTCCGCTGGATCTCTTTCTGCTCTCCACTGTCTAGGCTCCGTCTGATCCGTGCTGGGCTCAGTCTGGTCAGCAGACTTAATTCGAGACCAATGGACCCATGGAGTAATCCCTGCGACCTTCACAGCTGCAGGGGTAGAAAGCAAAACAGTAAAAGGTCCTTTCCATCGGGGCCCCAAAGGCTGGAGCCTCCAGTCTTTCACCCAAACTCTATCCCCTGGCAGGAAGGAATGTACCTGAGCCTGGAAGGGGACAGGGTTTATTTCTCTCACATAAGACTGAAGCTCAGAAATTATCTTACCCAAGAGGGCTACCTGCTCCTGTACTTGGGCAGACCCTAAAATCCCTATGTCTCCCTTAATTCCCTGTAAAATGGCTGGGGGCTTCCCATACACAATTTCAAAGGGAGAGAGGGCTGTTCCTTTAGTTGGGGTGCATCGGAGGCGGAAGAGGGCTAGTGGCAATGCCTGTGGCCATTTCAATTGGGTTTCCTGACAAATCTTTGCTAGGCTATTTTTCAAGGTTCTGTTTGCTCGCTCAACCTGCCCTGAACTCTGGGGACGATAGGCACAATGCAATTTCCAGGTAATGCGCAATGCGCGGGACAGGGCCTGAAGTGTAGCTTCAACAAAGGCGGGACCATTATCTGAACCTATGGCAAGGGGCAGTCCATACCTGGGGATGACATCCCTAAGGAGAGCTCGAGCTACTTCTGTGGCTTTCTCAGTGACTGTAGGATATGCTTCCACCCACCCAGAAAAGGTACAGACCATAACTAAGAGATATCGGAACCTACCACTCCTGGGCATTTCTGTGAAGTCTATAACTAGGGACTCAAAGGGTGTTAGACCTCTAGACTGAACTCCTGGTGGAATACGGGGTCCCTGACGGGCATTATTCTGGGCACAGAGAGTACATCGGGCAGAGGCAGTGGCAACCAGACTATCCAATCCTTCCAGCACCACTACTCGACTGAGTAGACGGGCTAGTACTGTTTTCCCTAAGTGTGATAGGTCATGAGCTTGAGACACTACAGGCCAAGCTAGGTGGCGTGGCACCAGAACTCTGGTATCAGGGAGATGTAACCAGCCATCAGGTCTCCTTACTGCACCTTCTTCTTGAGCCCATTTCTCTTCCATTTGGGTATACATAGGTGTCCATTCTTGCAGTCGAATTTGGAACAGGGGGGTCACAGTACTTGCTGGGGGTCCTCGAGCAGCTTCCTTGGCCACCCGATCAGCATGGCGATTTCCTCGGGCCACTGGAGTATCTATTCTTTGGTGTCCCCTGCAATGAATGACAGCTACCTTCTTAGGGGCCCACACAGCCTCTAGCAGCTGAAGTATTTCAGGTCCATACTTAACAGGTTGGCCTGCAGCATTTATAAGTCCCTTTTCCTTATACAAAGCTCCATGAGCATGTAGAGTTGTGAAGGCATACTTGGAATCAGTATAAATGTTGGTCACCAGTCCTGCTGCTAGCTCCAGAGCTCGTATGAGGGCCACAAGTTCTGCTTTCTGGGCTGAAGTTCCTTGGGGCAGGGCTCTTGCTTCTATCACCTTGTCCTCTGTCACCACAGCATAGCCTGCCAATCGCTTGGAGTTCTCCACATAACTGCTTCCATCTGTGAAATAAATTACATCTGGGTCCCTCCACGGAACATCTTTAAGATCTGGTCGACTGGAGTACACTTCATCCATAGTTTGGATACAGTCATGATCTGGTGGTCCCTCAGATGCTGGCAAAAGGGTGGCAGGATTAAATGTAGCCACTGTTTCCAGGTGTATCCGTGGATTCTCACACAAGCTAGCTTGGTACTTAACCATGCGGTTATTTGTAAACCAGTGGTTGCCCTTATACTCCATGAGGGTGAGAACTGCATGGGGGACTTTAACAACCAGTTCTTGCCCCAAGGTCAACTTATCAGCTTCCTGGACCAGTAAGGCTGTTGCTGCAATGGCCCTCATGCAGGCTGGCCATCCTTTAGCCACTCCATCCAGCTGTTTAGACAGGTATGCAACAGGCCTCTGCCAGAATCCCATCATCTGGGTCAGCACACCCAGAGCAACCCCCTGTCGCTCATGGACATACAGTGAGAAAGGTTTCTCCACATCAGGAAGGCCTAACGCAGGGGCTTGGAGTAGGGCTTTCTTTATGGCAATGAAGGATTGTTGAGCAGTAGGTCCCCATTCAAATGGTTCCTTTTCACCCCCCTTTGTGGCTTGGTAAAGGGGTTTCGCCATTAATGCAAAATTTGGAATCCAAATTCTGCAGAATCCAGCTGCTCCCAGAAATTCCCTAACTTCTCTTCTGGACTTGGGTTGGGGGATTGCAGCTACCGCTTGCTTCCTACTAGCATCCAGTCTCCGACTTCCCTGGGAAATACAGAAGCCCAGATACTTCACTTCTGACTGACAGAGTTGGGCCTTTGAGCGTGAGACCTTATAGCCTGCATCCAAGAGTAGCTCCAGCAATTCTCTAGTAGCCTCAAAACACTCTTCCTGAGTCACTGCTGCAATCAGGAGGTCATCTACATACTGGAGTAAAACTCGCCTGGAAGGCTCAGATTTAAAAGTCTTAAGGTCTTGCCCTAGGGCTGTCCCAAAAATAGTGGGGGAATTCTTGAACCCCTGTGGCAGGCGGGTCCATGTATACTGAAGCTTCCTTCCTGTTACTGGGTTTTCCCATTGAAAGGCAAAAAGCAATTGACTGGCGGGGGCCACCCGAATACAAAAGAAGGCATCTTTTAGGTCTAGTGTCGTGAAATGGGTAGCTCCAGAAGGTATCAATCCTAGCAGGACATATGGATTAGGCACTACAGGGTGTAATGAGATAGTGGATTTGTTGACCACTCGTAAGTCTTGGACTGGCCGGTAGTCCTCAGTCCCTGGCTTCTGAACTGGCAATAGTGGCGTATTCCATGGAGACTGGCAAGGTCGAATAATTCCATGGGATAACAGACGATTCAGATGTGCTTGAATCCCTTCCAGAGCCTTTCTGGGAATTGGGTATTGGCGAAGATGGATTGGCCGGGCACTTGGAAGTAAGTCTACATGTACAGGAGGAATATTTCGGGCCAACCCTGGGGGATTATCTTCTGCCCATACCCCACTGACCTGAAAGCTGTCTGCCAGGGGTAGGTCAACTTGGCCATGCGACTGATGCAGCCGCCATTCTTCTTCAAGAGGGCAGCAGAAACTCAATATACCCTTAGGGCTGGATGTTGGGGGCCGAAAGGAGACTGAAGTCTGGCCATCAGAGTCAAAGGAAATTTGGGCCCTAAGCTTGGACAGCAGGTCTCGACCTAACAAAGGGATTGGACAGTCTGGCATATACAGGAATTCATGAGTGACTATGTGTGAGCCTAATTGGCATCTACGGGTTGTCAGGAAGGGCCTCCGGTTCTGCACCCCCGTGGCACCCACCACTCGGACAGTTTTTCCAGACACAGGCGCTAATCGCTCCGTCACAACAGAATGTTCAGCTCCTGTATCAATCATGAATGGAATTGAGCGGCTCCCTATAGTTAGCTTGACCATAGGTTCCTGGGAGCCCAGTTTATAGGAACCCGGTCTGTCCTATTCGTCCCATTCTGCCATCTCGGCTATCCCGATGATGTCAGATTCAGGAGGCTCATATCTTCCCTCTCGAACTCGGCCTCGGCTTCCTCGATCTCCTGGTCCCCTTCTCAGTCCCTGGCGCCTCTGGGGGCATTCATCTTTCCAGTGCCCTCTTTCCTTACAATAGGCACACTGATCCCTCTCCAATCTTGGTCTGGGATTCTCCCCCCTTGGCCGGGATTGATTGAAGGAATCTCGGGCCCTGGCTGGTGGTCCGGGGTCCCACTTTGGCTTCCCATTAGCTAGAGGTCGACCTCGGTTAAGGGTGGAATTAGTAATGGCTGCCGCTAAAAGGTCGGCCTTCTTCTGCATCTTCCGGTCAGCCTCTCGGCGCACCTCCTGATCTCTATTAATGAAAACCTTGGTTGCGATCTCAATTAGCTGGGTGGTATTCATCCCTGCGAATCCCTCCTGACGCTGCAACTTCTTCCGGATATCTGGCATACTCTGGGCCACCAATGCGCTATTCACCATTCTCTGGTTTTCTTGGGCTTCAGGGTCAAATGGGGTGTATGTTCTGTAGGCTTCAATTAGTCGCTCTAGAAAGGCCCCAGGGGATTCAGTTGCCCCTTGGAGAATTTCAGAGACCTTTGCCAGATTAATGGGCCTCTTTATGCCTTTCCTCATACCTTCCAGTAAGTCCCGGCAATAGCCAGACAACAGTTCATAGTGCTGCCCATCATTTGGATCCCAATCTGGAGCTGCGCGAGGAAACCGAGCTCTAACCCATCCCTCTGGGTCCTGTGTCCTCTCGGGAACACGCTCTCGCGTGATGGCCTCAGCATTTTGCAAAATCTTCCGCCTCTCCTCAGTTGTGAAGAGGGTCAGGAGAAGTTGTTGACAATCAGTCCAGGTTGGGTTATGGGTGGCCATAATGCTAGTCACTAGGTCCACCACTGCCTGAGGCTTTTCAGTATAAGAGGGGTAATGCGTCTTCCAATTCAGGAGATCAGTGGTTGTGAAGGGTACATACTGATAGGCCTGTGCCTGTATAACCTGACCCTGATTATTAGGATCCGGTCGAGTGGTAGTTACCTGTCGGAGTGGCAGAACCCTCGAGGAGGTGGGAATGGAACCTGAGGTAGAGCTAGGAGCTACCCTCCTATCATGCTCAAAGGTGATTGCAGCGGGTCTAACCCATTCAGTGGAGGTAGGTTGAAATCCGGAGGGATGGGGAGGGGTACTCATAGACTGAGAGGTGGTCACAGGTGATTCAGTCCATTGAAAGGGATGCCGGGCCCCTAATGAGTGGGTAGGGGTACTAGAGGGAGAGGCTGGGCTGTCAGGAGTTGAGGAGTCAGGGAGTGGAGCCCAAAGTGGGTCTACAGAGGTTAACAGGAGAGGATTTGGCACAGAAGGGTAGAGGCCAGGTGAAAAGTCCAACCTAGGGTGTGGCAGGTTTGGCACAGGAGGGGAAGAACTATCCGGAGAAGCCTGTGCTGGAGAGGCTTGGGCTGGGCGGCGTGGATCTCTAGGGGTGGCACGGAACCCCAACAATGGGCCATAAGGTGGTGGCTCAAGATCTGAGGGATCATCAGAGAGTATGGGTTTCTCAGACAGGGTAGGGGCGGAAGCCACCGATTGGGTGGTAAGCTTCCTGGGGCTCTTTCCCTCTTCTAGTTTAGATTTTCTAATCTTTCTTTGAACACGGCCTAACATGAATTTTACTGGGGATCCCATATAAGTTTTCAACCACGAGGGAGGGTCAGTCACAAGGCTGTCCCAGGAATCTATATAAGGGAGTTGTTCAGAATATTCTGATTCTCCTACTACTATGCTATAGACCTTCCGGATTACTTCAATATCTAAGCTGCCACTAGGGGGCCACCCCACTCCCATAGATGGCCACTCAACTTCACACAAGGTTCTTAAAGTACCTGAGCTTAAAGTCTGTCCATAGTCATTAATTAAAAAACCTTTCTTGAAATTTCTAAGCATACAATCTAGGGGGGTAACAATTTGTCTAGATGATGTCCCACCCATAATGCTTACAATTACAACACACAAAAGGGAGGGAGTTTTTGAGAGTGCAGTAAGGGGTCCGCACTCTCGAGACACTAGGTAGACAGACAACAATCGCTTCCTTCCGTTGCTGACCAATTGAACTCGCGTTAATTGGAAATGCAGCTATAAGAAGTCCGCACTCAGTTAGCATTCACTCATCACACATTCCATACAGAAAATCCCACCCAACAATTTCAGATTTCTCAAATACAGATAAGCTCAAGCGTTTTCGCTTCTAGTCCCCGCGACTAGAAGGTACTAGGGCCTTTGCTGAGAATTGATCAGATTCTCCTTCCCTCCTTCTTGAGGGGCTGGTTTATAACTTCCTAGCTAGGATTACAATACAAAATACAGAATACATACCCGGCGAATGTTCTCCAGTCAGTTGGGTGCTGGGATTAATGCAGGATTCAGAATCCCACCGCTGCCACCAAGAATTGTTGCAGGAATTGAGATAGGAATTTGTGATACTTCAGGAGTCAGACAGCACACACCAGAATGAGGGAGAAATCTTCTTTATTTGCCAGCAAACAAAGCAGGACATCAGTTCTAGCTCTCTTCTCCTCTCTCTCAGCTCTCTGTGTCTTTCTCTCAGCTCTCTGTGTCTTTGTCTCAGCTGCTTCTCTTCTTATGCTGTCTTCTCCTTCTTCTGTCTGTTCCTTCTGTCCTTCTCTTTCTTCTGAGCTCCTTCTGACGTAAACTGCTTCTGCTCCCACTTAAATAGGGTCCTAAGCCCTCCTCCTAGCCTAGCCCCCTTTACTCCCAATTGGTTAAGACATTGATTGGCTACCTTGCCTCAACCAATCATTACTTTTGAAATATCAGTTACATAGGTTCCAGACATCCTAAACTGACCTGTGACCTGGGGCCCCTCAAGCCAGACATTTGGTCTCCAGTCTCTTACATTTCTCATTATGATTGATGTCTCATCTATAGCTTAAACTGGATTCCCTTAGAGACTAAGAGGCCCCATCTAACATTGGTTATTCTCATATTCCTAATCAGCTTCATACTACCTATTAACTAAACTCTGGCATTCATTAAAGAGGTCAAAAGCCAATCTTACTTAATAGTATACATATCAGGCTATTGCTTCCAAGACCATTTCTGCATTTTACCTATAATTAATCAAGGAGAAGAGAGCTGACTAGTTCTGACCTTTTTCACCTCTAGCTCCATACATTGAACCAGCCAGAACTATGGCTAAGTCAAACCACATGTTGATCTCCTCAACTGCAGTCTTAAACAGCAGACAAAGGATCATTTTAAAAGTAACACAGAGTTGAACAAACATCCTACATAGAAATTACAGAGAATAAAACATATTCTAAAATAAGCATTCTTATAAGACATATCTAAACATCAGGAATATCTAGAATTATTTAGAATCTAACTATTTCCTTATAACAAAATCTACATATCAAGAACTTCTGAAATAGTATTTCAGCCTTTTAAACTTCAGCATGTCTGGCTTTGTTCATTCATAATAGTTTACAGCTGTGCCAGCTAGCATTGGCAATTCACAAGGGACAGAGTTTCATTTCTCACTGACCTTTCCTAACCTTAGCTCGGCCAAGCTAGACTCTAATTAACTCCAGCCTGCATTCCTTCACTACTTGCAGAACTGAAGAGAATTCAAACTTCAAGCTTTTAATATCATTTCTTATGTATATAATTTCTCAGAGTTAACACTTTCTTTGCCCATGGCTGCCTCACTGTTACCAAGCAGAAGGAGCAGCACTAGTTCTTTCTGGAAACTAACAATGTTCTGAGTCAAAAGTTCACACACCTTACTTTGGTAGAGACTGCAGACATTACTGCCAAGCTGGCTGTGGCAAGCAGAATCTGTATGCCCTCTACAAATGTTTAAAGGAACATAAAATATGTCTAGCTTGGAGTACTTAGTCATACTGTCAGTTGCAGTAACTGCCACAAAGAAAATGTTTACAAGCCCTTTGATTAGATTTGTTTGTATAATTGCCCCTTTGAAGGGTTGGGTGTAGTATGTCTCTACACTCGTGATACACTAGAGAGGCAAACATTAACTGTTAAGGTTCAGATTTTGGAGAGAAAAGAAATTGCTAGTTGGGCTGAAACTTCAAATGATCAGGGATGGATTTCTTTAGAAGCCTAATGTGGAAGAATTCTGAGTGTTGCTGAATATTGCAATGGATCCAGGACACAGGGCCCTATTCCCTGCCCATTTAGACAATACAATTACACTTCCTTTTGAGGGAAGATCAGTTTCACATTTATTGGTTTATTAAAAAATAAAAATCATCCCTGGACTGGTCTTGTTGATAGAAGCAGATAAAGCCTTTGATGGGTATTCTAAACCCTTCTGTTTCTTATCCTAAATAAAGGTACCTCCTTAAGGATAGGTTCAGTTAAATTAAAGCACATTATACCCTTGTCTTTCTCCAGTGAGATGGTATTTTATTTATTTATTTGGATTTAGCTCGCACCTGGTTACATTCAGGCATGTTAGATATTTGCCCTATCCCTGGAAGGCTTACAATCTAAGGGGCTCTTTTACTAAGCTGCGCCAGTGCATGGGTTTCCCTGCACACTAAGGCTACTTTTAGGACAGCTGTGAAATGGCTGCATTTCTATTTTTTCTATTAATGGCCAGGCGCTAATTTCCAAACTAGCATGTGAGCCCTTACTGACACCTCGCGTGCTAACCTTGTGCAAATCAGTTGGCGTATGGCAATGTAGCTGAGCTTATCGATTAGCGCTGGGCACGCCTTTTCTCTGTTCCCAAACATATCTCCAGTGCTAAGAAATACAAAGTCTTTTAGTGCCGGGGAAGCTTGCGCAGATGCCTGAACTACCGCAGGGTGCCTGAACATGTCCCGCAGTAGTGCATTTTGGCGTGCAGTAAGCATGCGTTAGTGCTTACCGCTGCTTAGTAAAAGGACCCCTATGTTTATACCTGAGGCAATGGAGGGGTACGTGATTTGCCCAATATCACAAGGAGCAGCAGTACGATTTAAACTAGGATTCCCTGGTTGTCAGTATGGTACTGTTATCACTAGGCTACTCCATATCCCCCAGCATTTGCTAGCTCTGGAGGGATAGGTCAGGGTTTCGTTTTCTTCATTTTTTGTTTATCCTAGCAATACAGCCTGTAATGCATGTTAAGTGCTTCAGCTGCCTGTGAAGTTCAGATATCAATAATGTGTGTGGACAGTACTTCACTACACATTACTGATCCCAGTGCATCAGCTACAACCCTGATGCATATCTTATTGCAATATGGAAAATATTCTGGTTAGAGCAGTTAAAAGCAGGACTTGACAAATCCCAGGTATCAGGTCATCATGGCGACTAGAAATTTGTCTGTGATGTCTGAGATTTTTCTGTTATTTTTTTAAAGCTTTTGTTGTTGTTGTTGTTGTGTTGCTGCTGCAAAGAACTATAGAGCAGGAATTTTCTCTCAGGCTGACAGGCTTGCTGAAGGTAGGGGTGGAGGGAGGCTGGCTAGTTTGTTGGATGGTGAGGATTCTGGGGTGTGGGATAAAGACTGGGGGAGTAGCTGATTTAACAGAGGAGGGGGATAGTGGAGGGAGACTGGTGTGGAGGAATGGGTTAAAAGACTGACACTGGATTTCCATCTGGGCCTACCTGTGGTCTACCTTTTCCTCAGCTCTGGCGCTGGTTATTTTGGGTGATGGCTTCCAGTTGGAGTTCTCCTCTCCGGCAGCTCCTCTCTTCTTAGTCTCCTTGTCGGGGGACCTCTGGCAGCTCAGAGCAGAAGCTCAGTTGAGGTGCTGCTGGCCCTTCAGGCCATTGTACCCGTCCCTCCCACCGAGTGCGGTCTGGTTGGTTCTCCTCCTATTTTGGGGTTCCCAGGAAGACGGGAGCAGTGCAACCCAGTTGGGATCACTAGGGGTCCACCAGTGTCCGTTTTTGGATGGTGACCTTGAGGTCTGTGCTCCCGTCCGTTCAGAGAGAGAGAGAGAGTTGTCTCTGCTTTTGAGACCAGGGAGGCGTATATAGCTTCCCCTATGCGGTGTGCTTCTGCAGTTCTTTTCCAATTCTGGTACCAACCATTTGGTCTCTTCGGGTCCGGGGACCTTTTCCTAGGTCGTGCGCATTGCGGTCTTTCTGCGGAGACGGAGGTTTTGTTCCCTCCTGCACTTGGACAGCTGGCTAATCTGGGCCTCCTCTTCCGAAGCCGGTGTAGAGGCTCCTTCAACAATGGTTCGCCTCCTGTTTTTTTTTTTTGTTTTTTTTTTTTCTGGTTTGGGTGTTCCATTTCAGTGGGGGCGGCTGGCGCCAGCACACCAACTTGGAGCATCTACGTGTTCTTTTTGATTCCTTGTGAGCTTGCGTGTTTATCACAGAGGGATGGCGCTTTAGGTTAGTGCACTGGATTCTTCGCTTCTACTTTGTTCCCAGCTTCCAGCCTGGGATTTCATGCATGTCCTCGATTCTGTGACAGCGGCCCTGGAAGTAGTACTTTACCCTCTGATGCGGCCAATTTATAGGGCCCTGTTCAGCCGCTGGTCTTCGGTTTCAAAGGGTTACAGCTTCCAGCTTCTTTGCCCCTGGCGGTCAGACAGAGCTGAGGTGGTTGCAGCTTCCCCAGTCGTTGACTCTAGGGATGCCCTCCCTGCTTCTGCCTTGGGAAGTGGGGGTCTGCGGATGACAGTTTCTTGGGCTTGGGGGGCTCTTTGCAGGAGTCCCCTGGCATGGCTCTTGGTTTCCAGTAGAGGTGTTGGCCCTCTGTTCTCTGGCGCTATGAGTGGTGCGCTTAACTCTGGAGGATTTTGACCCGCAGTTGGGAATGCTTTGGTTTGGGCCTTTTTGGACATTGCTATGGCACTGGCCTCTTCTACTAGCTGGGGGAGGGGGGGGGGGACTCCTAGCAGTCTGTTGGCTCTGGAGCCCAGCTGGTTAATGGCTGGGGCAGAGAGACACCTGTTGTGCCTTTTGGCTGTTTTGAAGGGTCCCTCTCGTGGGGTCCAACCTTAGCAGGCACACTCGGACTTCTAGCGAATGGGAGCTGTTGGTCGAGCCATTACAGCTGGTGAGGTGTCAATGGGGCTTAGTTCTCTCGGCCTATTCCTATGTCACGGTTCCTCGGTTCTTCAGCCGTTGCAGGGAAGAGGATTCTCTGGGTCTGGACACCCTGCTGTGTTTGTGTCTGAGCGAGGGACTCCCTTACGCCTTCCCCCGTGCCGAAGTTAGGCCGGGAGTGGGGGAGAGTGGCAGACCTTCGGGATACAGTGCTCCTGTTTTCCAGCCTGGACATGGCTCCAGTGCTATGCAGATCTCATGAAGCTCCTAGTTGGGGAGCTACTGCGATTCCCTCAGTTTTGAGGTTCTTTCAGGGCCTGGTGGTCATGGAGGATTCTTCTCCCTTTGGTCTTACGGCTGGCCCTTGAGAGGGCTCGGCTGAGGAAGAAGGATTATTGGATTCAGTCATGGCTTCCCTGCTGCATGCTAGGAAGCGCTCTTCTTCCTTGGCGCCTGCCAATACTTTGCTTCCTCCCTGGGCTTTTTTCTGGCATTTTTGCGGGAGGGAGTATCAAGGGCTAGTGCTGGGTTCCTTGTGGGTTCCAGTGGCAGCCCCGTCTTGCTTTCAGGATCGTTGGCAGACCTCTTCTTTAGCAGCTCTTCCAGTTGTGATTCGTTTTCAGAGAGGTGTGGGTTGCTTACGCTGCCCTTCGCATGCCTTTTCCGAATGGAATTTTATGCTGGTCCTTCGGATGCTGCAGCACTCTCCATTTGTGCCCTGTCGCTAGATGCTCCTGATAGTTCTCATGTAGAACTCGGTGCTATTGGGGCGCTTCCGTTGGCCTGTTGCTTCTTGCAACTTCAAGCTCCTTCTTAGGACCCTTTCTCCATCTTTGTTTTGGAGGCGGGGTCTCGTTTTGGGCAGTACCGTCCTTCTTGCCCGAGTGCCTGTTGGTTTCTTTTTATTTAGTCATCTATATGCCTCATGCAGGCTTCTGGACTTTCGCAGGGCTCTCTTGTGTTTTTTCGAGGTTACGGATGTCTTTTTTGTGCAGTTTGGTAAACAGCAGTTGGGTTTCATGGCATCCAAGGCTTCCTTTGCCCAGTGGGTGGAGGTGGCCGTGGTCTCGGCCTGTATTGTGGGAGGCTATTCTCCTCTGGTTGGAAGGCATACTCTCCTGGGCGTGTGATTACGTCTCAGGCAGAGGCTTCATTGTCTTCTCTGATGGATATTTGTAGGGCAGAGGCATGGGCTTCTCTGCTTTCATTCAGTAGCATTATGGTATAGTGGGGGCCACTCAGGCAGCGGCTGCATTTGGGGCATCAGTTCTGTTTGTGGCAGGTTTGGCTTTCCACCTTCGTAGGGATAGCTTTTGAACATCCCATTCGTCCTAGAATAGTGGGAATGAACGTAATGGAAGGAGAAATTAGGACTTACCTGATAATTTTCTTTCCATTAGCTCTTCACACTATTCCAGGAGCCCCCCCCCCCCCCCCCCCCGGTGGTTTGACACCGTCCATTGGTGGCTCTATGCACAGTCTTTGTATCCTGTTTTCAAGGGGCCTTGTCTTCGGATGGTTCTTGGGGCTAGATGTGTTGGTTGCTGACCATGCTCCTGATTGGGCATTCTTTCTTCCTTGCTTGAGGACTGATACTGAGGAGTTGAGCTGCTAGCAGGGAGCTATGTAGTGGTGCTCAGTTCTGTATTTTCTATCTCCACCTGCTGGTCGATGGACATAACTACCCACTCGTCCTGGAATAGTGTGAAGAACTAATGGAAAGAAAATTATCAGGTAAGTCCTAATTTCTCCTTAAGGAAAGTGGTCATTGTATAGAAAGTTAACCGTTCAATTGTAATAGTAAAATAATCAGATGAAAAGGAGTGATAGGATTTGTCACTTTCCTGTATGGGGAAGATAAATGTGGTGTTTGGGTGGTGGGGCAACACAATAATAATGGGGGATTTCAATTACCCGCATATAGACTGGGGTAATGTAACATCTGTACACGCAAGGGACATAAGATTTCTTGATGAAATCAAGGACAGCTTCATGGAACAGCTAGTTCAGGAGCCGACAAGAGAAGGAAAAATACTAGACTTAGTCCTTAGTGGTGCTCATGATCTAGTGCAGGGGGTAACGATACGAGGGCCGCTTGATAACAGTGATCATAATATGATCGGTTTTGATATTGGCATTGAAGGAAGTGAAACTAGGAAATCAAGTACGCTAGCGTTTAACTATAGAAAAGGTGATTACGACAAAATGAGAAAAATGGTGAAAAAAAGACTGAAAGGAGCAGCTCGCAGAGTAAAAAACTTGCAATAGGCGTGGATGCTGTTTAAAAACACCATCCTGGAGGTTCAGGACAAATATATTCCACGTATTAGAAAAAAGGGAAAAAAGACTAAACGTCAGCCGGCGTGGCTAAACAGTAAGATAAAGGAAATCATTAGAGCCAAAAAACAATCCTTCAGAAAGTGGAGAAGAGAACCAACTGAAAGTAACAGGATAGATCATAAGGAATGCCAAGCCAAATGCAAAGCGGAGATAAGGAGGGCAAAAAAGGACTTTGAGAAGAAATTAGCGTTGGAAGCAAAAATACATAGTAAAAACTTTTTTAGATACATTAAAAGCAGGAAACCGGCCAAAGAGTCGGTTGGGCCGCTGGACGAAAATGGTGTTAAAGGGGCGATCAAGGAGGACAAAGCCGTAGCGGAGAAATTAAATGAATTCTTTGCTTCGGTCTTCACCGAGGAGGATTTGGGGGGGACACCGGTGCCGGAAAGAATATTTGAAGCGGGGGAGTCGGAGAAACTAAACAAA
Source organism: Microcaecilia unicolor (assembly GCF_901765095.1). Lineage (NCBI taxonomy): Eukaryota > Metazoa > Chordata > Amphibia > Gymnophiona > Siphonopidae > Microcaecilia > Microcaecilia unicolor. Next base: position 189,071,312 of record NC_044031.1, on the reverse strand, counting down.
TTCTCTGTAACCTTGGAGGATGTAATGGGTCAGTTCAGCAAGCTGAAGAGTAGTAAATCACCGGGACCTGATGGTATTCATCCCAGAGTATTAATAGAACTAAAAAATGAACTTGCGGAGATCCGGGAAATTATAGACCGGTGAGTCTGACGTCGGTGCCGGGCAAGATGGTGGAGGCTATTATTAAGAATAAAATTGCAGAGCATATACAAAAACATGGACTGATGAGACAAAGTCAGCACGGATTTAGTGAAGGGAAGTCTTGCCTCACCAATCTAATGCATTTTTTTGAGGGGGTAAGCAAACATGTGGACAATGGGGAGCCGGTTGATATTGTATATCTGGATTTTCAGAAGGCGTTTGACAAAGTGCCGCACGAAAGACTCCTGAAGAAATTGCAGAGTCATGGAATCGGAGGTAGGGTATTATTATGGATTAAGAACTGGTTGAAAGATAGGAAGCAGAGAGTAGGATTGCGTGGCCAGTATTCTCAGTGGAGGAGGGTAGTTAGTGGGGTCCCGCAGGGGTCTGTGCTGGGTCCGTTGCTTTTTAATGTATTTATAAATGACCTAGAGATGGGAATAACTAGTGAGGTAATTAAATTCGCCGATGACACAAAATTATTCAGGGTCGTCAAGTCGCAGGAGGAATGTGAACGATTACAGGAGGACCTTGCGAGACTGGGAGAATGGGCGTGCAAGTGGCAGATGAAGTTCAATGTTGACAAGTGCAAAGTGATGCATGTGGGTAAGAGGAACCCGAATTATAGCTACGTCTTGCAAGGTTCCGCGTTAGGAGTTACGGATCAAGAAAGGGATCTGGGTGTCGTCGTCGATGATACGCTGAAACCTTCTGCTCAGTGTGCTGCTGCGGCTAGGAAAGCGAATAGAATGTTGGGTGTTATTAAGAAGGGTATGGAGTCCAGGTGTGCGGATGTTATAATGCCGTTGTATCGCTCCATGGTGCGACCGCACCTGGAGTATTGTGTTCAGTACTGGTCTCCGTATCTCAAAAAAGATATAGTAGAATTGGAAAAGGTACAGCGAAGGGCGACGAAAATGATAGTGGGGATGGGACGACTTTCCTATGAAGAGAGGCTGAGAAGGCTAGGGCTTTTCAGCTTGGAGAAGAGACGGCTGAGGGGAGATATGATAGAAGTGTATAAAATAATGAGTGGAATGGATCGGGTGGATGTGAAGCGACTGTTCACGCTATCCAAAAATACTAGGACTAGAGGGCATGAGTTGAAGCTACAGTGTGGTAAATTTAAAACGAATCGGAGAAAATTTTTCTTCACCCAACGTGTAATTAGACTCTGGAATTCATTGCCGGAGAACGTGGTACGGGCGGTTAGCTTGACGGAGTTTAAAAAGGGGTTAGATAGATTCCTAAAGGACAAGTCCATAGACCGCTATTAAATGGACTGGAAAAATTCCTCATTTTTAGGTATAACTTGTCTGGAATGTTTTTACGTTTGGGGAGCGTGCCAGGTGCCCTTGACCTGGATTGGCCACTGTCGGTGACAGGATGCTGGGCTAGATGGACCTTTGGTCTTTCCCAGTATGGCACTACTTATGTACTTATGTACTTATGATGCTTTAATTTGCCTTCATGTTTTAGCAGCTTAGATCTGAGCACTTGTATCAGCCCTATGACTGGCACAAGTGCTTGTGCCTAAGTTATATTTTATTTGTTACATTAGTGTTCTATAAAGGAAAATAGTGATAGGTGCCTAAATATAGGTGCACTGTTACAGAATTGCCTACAGAATGAGTAACTCTTTGAACAGTTTGAAGGTAGATCTGGCTACCGGTATTAAATATTGGAGAAGGTGCAACATGATAAAAACTATTTGCAAGTATGATGGTTCCTTTGATTGGTACAGTAGTTCTGGTGGAAAAATTGAATTGGGCATATCCAAAATTGTTCATGATAGTTTTCAATTGTGAATTATAACCCTCTGTGGAAGGGTTTCCAAACCTGTTCTGCTGATCCTGCAACCAGCTGAGTTTTCAGGATGTGAATATGCTTTTGTAGGGATCACTAGGTGTTCACCATAGAGTTTAATATAGAAATTTCTAGTAGTGGAAGTTGCTTTGGTATAGAGTGATTAACATAGCTCTTTTCTACAGAAAGGATTCTTTTTTGCTACTCTGTAAAGATGCCTCTGAGGCACCCGAGGGCGTTGCTTTTTCTCTCTAATACTCCAACATGTCAAGTGTGCTGGCAAGCCCTCTGGAGAGCTTTCTTCAGTTTATCGCCTTGTTTCAATGGGAAGAAGACCATGTGTCGTCTTGTATGCACAGTGGTGCCACGTTTTCTACTGTTTTGACAGAGTGATAGAATTCAACCCTCCAAAAATCCTTTTCTTAACAATGATCTGTAGTGGTGTGCTAGAAATCCGCAGCAGCTGCAGACCGTTTTTGTGCAAGAGAAACTGCTAAAGACTGGAGTGCAGTCTGGAGGGTGGCCATCTTAAGGGGGAGAGGATGGACCAACTGCTGAGAGACTGCTGTAGTTGCAGGTACAGGAGCAAATCTGTAATAATTAGAGCTTCCCCATGTCTGTCTCAGTGCAGACTATGAACTTTTCCTCCAGGAACTAGTCCAAACTTTTTTTTTAACCCAGATACACTAACTGCTTATACCACATCCTCTGACAAGGAGTTTCCGTATTTCTTCATATTTGTTTTAAAAGTATTTCCATGTAACTTCATTGAGTGTCTCCTAGTCTTTGTACTTTTTCAAAGAGTAAAAAAATCGATTCACATTTACCCAATCATATCTCCCCTCAGCTGTCTCTTTTCCAAGCTGAAGAGCACTAGGACCTCTTTAGCCTTTCCTCATATGAGAGGAGTTCATCCTCTTTATCATTTTGGTCACTCTTCTTTAAACCTTTTCTAATTCTGCTATATCTTTTTTGAGATATTATTTACCATCCCTTTCCTTATAATTCCTAGCATGCTGTTAGCTTTTTTGGCCGCCGCCACCGCACAGTGGGCAGAAGATATTGGCGTATTTTCAATGACACCTAGATCTTTTTCTTCAGTGCTGACTCCTAAGGTTGACCCTAGCATCAGTAACTATGATTCGGATTATTCTTCCCAATGTGCATCACTTTGCATTTGTCCACATTAAATTACATCTGCCATTTGGATGACCAGTCTTCCTGCAATTTTTCACTGTCCACATATCTTTTAAAAACGTTGAATAGTTTTGTGTCATCTGCAAATTTAATCACCTCACTACTTGTTCCGATTTCCAGATCATTTATAAATGTGGTAAATAGTACTGGCCCCAGTACAGATCCCTGCAGCACTCCTCTATTCACCCTTCTCCATTGAGAAAAATGGCCTTTAAACCCTACCTTCCCACAACAGGGCATTGCATCCTATCCCATGACTTCAATTTTCTCAGGAGTCTGTCTTGAGGAACTTTATAAAAAGCTTTCTGAAAATACACTATGAGGCATATTTTCAAAGCAGTTTGGGAGGCTAAGTTCCATAGGTTTCTATGGAACTTTGGGAGGCTAAGTGCTTTGAAAATGAGCCTCTTTGTCAACCGGCTGACTTTTATCAACATGTTTATTCATGCCTTCAAAGAAATGAAGCAAATTGGTGAGGCAAGACTTCACTTGGCCGAATCCATGCTGACTCCATCCGATCAAACCATGTTGGTCTATGTGTTTCATAATTTTGTTCTTTATAATAGTTTCCACTATTTTGCCTGGCACTGAAGTCAGGCTTATCGGTCTGTAATTTCCCGGATCACCCCTGGAACCCTTTAAAAAAATTGGTGTTCTATTGGCCACCCTCCATATACTATGGATGATTTTAATGACAGGTTACGGATCACCAACAACAGATCAGCAATTTTATGTTTGAGTTCTTTCAGCATGCCATCCGATCCAGGTGGTTTACTACTCTAATTTGTCGATTTGGCTTAGTGATATTAGAAAGCAAACTTATTCTGTCTTTCTGAGGTAAATTATAATTGACATGTTCTGTGCTGCTGTGGCAGCAGGCTCTGAAAAAGTAGTTGATACATTCAGTGAGCAGAACAGCACAGTGGGCTGGATTTATAAATTGCTCACGGGAAATGCAGACTATTAATCATCCCCAAAGTGTATAAATATTGATCATCTATTATAGTTGGAGAATAAAGTTGTGGTTAATAAAGCATATATATTAAATAAAGTAACTGAAGCTATGTTGGGGAAGACTTTTCTCACCTGAGTGAAAAGACTTGGTGAAGGAGCAACAGGATGTGGTTAAAACTGCCACTCTAATAAAATAATTAATGAAGGCACTGGGGATATGTTTAAGTTGCCACATTGGGGGAGAGACTTAACTGGTTCTGAGAACAATGTTTAAAGGTTACTTATTGGGTTGCTTATTCAATACCTTTTATTCAGAATGCTTAATAAGCTGTTTATCAGAATATTTCTCATAAGTAAATATCTTATTGATTTCATATATGACGTATGTAGTAAATAGTTCAACTTTTCAGCCAGCCTTGTTCACAGCTGTCTTTTTGAGTTTCCCACCTGCCCAACACCTTTCTTCCCCAGGTGGAGGCACCAGGTGCCAATCATTCCAGGTCCCAGTGGAGCTTTCCTGAGAGAGATTCCAGCTAGGTCAGCCCTAGACCTAGGGATATATACAAAGAAGGCATTGCATTTGATTATCTTGAGCTCCCCTGCTCTTCAGAGATTCCACATCCTGTGTCTGCATCTAGTTCTTCCAGTGTTCTGTGGTGCTGGAATGTAACCCCTTACTTGCTATGGGAAGTGCCTGAGTAAGGGATTTACACTTGCAATTTGGATATTTCAATTTTCCAGTGTAATCACATTTACTTTATACATATTCGTTGTGGATATCCTGAAAATTTGACAGGCTGTAGTGTCACTGGTACACAGTTTTATAGCACTACTGGGAGGGATTCATTTTTCAAGGAATTTAAATTAAGAAATTTGATCAATAGATTAATTACTGATTTGACAAAATCCACGAGCGAGCCTGTTTAGAACATTCAGCGTGTTCCATGAAATCCAAAAGTTAGACCTCTTCTGAAATTATTTGGAATTGAAGTACCTTGCTTATTGCTATACACATGTATGTGCCAAACCCCTTGTATTACTTGTCGCACTACATTTATATCCTGAATTTGAGATCTCTGAGGTGTCTATATATTTTGATGTTCCAGAAATAGTTGTTTAAAATAAAAGAAAAACAGAGGTAGCTAAGATAATGAAAGAGGGGATTAATAATATGGGACCTATTGACAAGCAAACTAAAAATGCAGTAGAGCTGGCTGGTTTAAGGAGTCTTACCTTGCCATGCTGCACTTAGAGCACTGGCGTTCCTAGGGGGGGCTGACACCCAGGGCGGATCGCCGATGCGCCCCGCCTCCCGGGTGCAGCGCAACCCCCTTCCCCGGCGAAAGAACCCCCCGGGTGCATGCCGCTGGGGGGGGGGGGGCACGCGCCTGTCTGCTTCATTCGTTTCCATGCTCCCTCTGCCCCGGAACAGGAAGTAACCTGTTCCGGGGCAGAGGGAACACAGAACGAACGTAGCGGACAGGCGTGCGGCACCCCCCCAGCGGCGTACACCCGGGGCGGACAGCACCCACCGCCCCCCCCCCCTTGGTACGCCACTGACTTAGAGCCAACTTTGTGGGTGCAGTAACTGCTGAGCAACCCCATTATTGATCAAGCCCCTTCATTGTGTCCAGGGAGGAGTAACTGGCATTGTGCTTGGCACCCTCAATCATTTTGATATGTCAGGGTCTATGGTGCTGCATGGCAGAACCTGTTCTAATGAGCTGACTTCCTTTACCAAGTGATAACCCCGACACTTTTACTAATTCACATCTTGGTCTCCTCAAGGCAATTCTGAATTGGTGGGAGAATGGTGAGAAAAATATTTCAAAATGTATCAAAAATTTGGCTATGTAGCATTTAGGTTTCCCAGTGTCATCAGTGTCTTTCTACAAAAAAATATTTTCCGTAGGTGGTTGGTTAACAGGCTTCCCACCAAGAATAATGATGACTCTTCATTTCTAAATGAGAAGCAACAGCTTTCACCTGATTGACTTTAGTGAACTGTGTTGTGTGTTTTTCACCACAGTTTCAGCTATTGTTTGTAAACTGACATTAGCAATGGGAGTTGTTGTTTAAGAAGTACAGTATAGGAGGTTTATTTTTACTTAGATTTCATTTCTGCATGTGATGAACCCGCAGCTCATCACACTGTAACCATGTGATCTCTGGTGCTGTTTCAAAGCAACCACTGTCAATGATATGATCTACTCTGACTCCCACCAATCTAAAAAAAAAAAAAAACAGAAACAAAACTCTAGACTTATATTTGCCTTGGAAATTGACATCAAAACCAGCCCTGGAATTAGTCATTAAGCAAAATAAGTATGTGGTTAGGACACTAAACGAAGGGGACACCACAGTTTTTTTTCCCCTAGCTATAATGCCCTTAACTCTTTCACTGCCGTCTGCCACGCCCATTATCCACCATGAATTTCAGTGTTTTTCTAATTATAAATGCATGTGATGTTTTATTTTATACAATAACTAGTAAAAAAAAAAGGCCCGTTTCGTAAACAAATGAAATGGGCGCTAGCAAGGCTATAGAGAGAGTGAGAGTATGTATATGTATGTGTGTCTGTGTGTGTGTGACACAGAGAAAGTGTGTGTGTCTCTGTGTGAAAGAGAATGTGCACAGGTAGGGTGAAAATGAAGAGACAGCAGTGAAATTTTACATAGGACAGCTGAACCATTTGAGGCGTGTTTGTGTGTCTGTGTGAGAGAGTGTGTATATGTGTGTGGGTGCGTGTGTGTGTGTGAGAAACAGACAGTGTAAGTGTGTGTGTGTGTGAAAGTGAGTGTGAAAGGGTAGGGTCAAAATGAAGAGACAGCATTATAATTGTACATAGCACAGCACAAACATTTGAGGCAGTTCTTGCCTTATCTCCCCTGCCGCCCCCTCCATACCCAACGATTTGTTCCTTGTCTTCCATCACCTCTGTGTCCCATGTGTATGTGTGTATGTGAGAGAGAGGGAGGTGCTAGCAGTCCCTGTGATAGTGGCAGGTCAGTTGCTCCTTATAGCCAGTTAAGAGTAAGAGTGTGTGTGTATGTGCTGGTTTTTTCATTCCGTCATATGCCCTCCGTGTCCTTTGTTTGTGTGGAGAGCAGAAATCTAAATGGTCCTTTTAGTGTTGCTGTTGACGTCGCGTAGCAACTGTTGCTGCTGGTTTTCATTGTTCCGCGATGTGTCTTATGTCACGTTCCGTCGCTTAGTAACAGGTTCGCGCTGCGATTGGTTGAGTGTCATTGGTCCGCCCTCGACGTCATGACGTTTTACCAGGGGGACGGGGCCAACTCTCATGGGCGAATTCCTGATTTCACCACCATGCATTTAGAACGTTGGGACTTGTGGAGGCTTCAGAACGTTGGAGGTACGTTTTATATAGAGAGATGATATTTTTCAGCACTTATTGAGTCTTAGGTCCCTGTTTACTAAGCTGCGCTAGAGGCGCATTAGTGTTTTTAGCGCACACTAACCATGTAGATGCCCATAATATTCCAGTGTGTGTCTACATGGCTAGCATTTTAGCATGCGCTAAAAAGACTAATGCATCTTAGTAAACGAGGCCCTTTAATGTTTTGTTAGTTAAGCAATGGAAGGGTCAAGGTGCACCATGTAGGGCTGCTCTTAGGCCATCAGTTGACCTTAATCAGGCCCTGATCAAGGTACTCACATATGTAAATTTTAAATACATATATTGATGATGGGTAAATGTTTACTGAAATGATTTTGCTCACCCTTAATAGGTGGCGCAAAATCCTTTTTGTAGTACTAATGGCAGTTGCCTGCTGGAGTGAGCGGGAATGGTTCATTCCTCCTTCCCTTCTTCACTCACTGACTCGTTCTTTATCCTTCACCCCCTGCTTACTATCTTCTTATCCCCTTCCTTCCTTTCATACTCCTCTCACCCCTTCCCTTCTTCACTCACTGACTCGTTCTTTATCCTTCACCCCCTGCTTACTCTCTTCTTATCCCCTTCCTTCCTTTCATACTCCTCTCACCCCTTCCCTTCTTTCTCTACTCACACCACTCCCCCTCTCCCGACCCTTCCTTTTCTTTCTCCTCTTCCTTGTACTCTTTGTCCACTTTGCACATCTTCCTCCTTCACTGGCCTGATGCAGTGATTGGCAAAGAAAAATATGATGTGATGTGTGTTTTCCAAGCCAATTCCATCTCATGCTTATTCCATGACACTGCAGTGCTGATATTCAGATAGTGGATGATTCATTAAAATAGGCCAGTCCAACTTAGTTAAATTTAGTTATTTTTGACCGTCTCTGGGGGAAAAAATGACTGCAGTCACCAGACATTAGTAATGTTTACCCAGAGACGGTCAAATTTGTGATTAAATATGAGAGGTTTTAATGTAGTATGGCTTGGTTGGTAAATATCTGTACGTGTCTACATGCGTATGTGTGATATATGTGTGTGTGTGTGTGTTTGTTTATGTGTGTGGATATATATCTTTTATGATTATTTTGCAAATTACTACAGTTCTGATTTTGCACTGAGTATTAAACCTATGGATCACAACTTGCTGTTTTTTTTTTTTGTATTTTGTTTTCTAAAGTTTACTTGAATCAAATGGAAAAATTACTGATGTTGAATAGCTGGCTCTTAGACTGGTGCACACAAATTGACTTATGTGACAGATAGATGATAAGCTGCATAGTAAAAGCCTGTGCAGTGTATCATACCTTACCTGCTGTCAGTTATGACATAAGGATGGTTTCTTTGGTATTTCTGTCATTTCTGCCTATGTTTGTCACCTCCCTCACTGTTGTGACAATTAGTCCATTTTGGACCTGATGCTGTAAGGAGTCAATTTTCAAAGCTTTTTGGCACCTAAATTGGCTCTTTTGAAAATTGACTGGCACTGGGAACCAATTTCTAGGTGCCTAAATGTTGGGTGGGGTTGAGGCATGGTCAGGGGAACTAAGTTAGGCATCTGGCACTGCCATTATATAGGTAAGTAAATAAGACTCAAGTTAGTTGGATTTTCACTGATTGGAACCACACATCCGGTGTGAGGACTGGACAGGGAATTTAGGAGAGGATTTATGGAGAATAATCTGAAGAACAGATAAGAGAGCACTTTGAATTGGAATTGTTGATTAGTTTTATTTCAGGCTTTGAATGCTGTGGCACAGATATGGTTACTGAAGAGGAGAAGAAAAATCCCTTGTCACATAAGAAAAACTGGACTTTGAATGTTGCAAATAGACTGCGCATAATATAATAATGTTCAGGATTTCTAACATAAGACTATGAGAATGTTCAATCTATGATACATATAGATTGAACATTCTATATGAATCTATAGAATGAATCTATAGAAAAATATGAATGTGTAATCTATGATGCAAATAGTACATAGTGTAGCCACAGACTACATAGCTGGATAATTAGAGATGTGTATGAAGTTTGTGAGTGTATGTGAGGATTAGGGACATTTTTAATAATTTTGTAGGTATTAAAATAAAATTGTAAGAATAAAGAAAAATTTGATGATGAATATAAGGGTAGTTACTGGAGAGTCATATGCATATTCATTAGGCATATCGTCTGCACACCCATCCTATTTGTGGTACTCGAGGTCTGAACTCTTAATCCCTTCAATAGTCATAGGCCCTTTAGTGACCTTGTCATAAGAAGGTCCTTTCAACATTGCATACTGCCCTGTTTTGCTTCTATAAACCTTATACCTTGGCTACCCCAATTCTCTTTCTGATTCAAATGGAAGTATTAAAATGCAGACTCTTCGGATGATCTGTTTATACTATCAGAAGTATCCAAAAACGGGGGAGCTAGTATTGTCATACTATCAATAAAACGTGGAAATAAAAAAGGAGAGGGGGAGGGGAAAAAGTTGTTAAAAGATTGATGACTGCCTATATTGCTATGTTGCTATGGGGGACATTGTGATCATTGATTTCTGTACCTTTAAACTGTTGGAATGTTTATAAATCTTGTCATCAATAAAAATTGTTGAAAATTAAAATGCAGACTCTTAGGTGCATGGGAGGGAAAACACCACCTTGCTTTATATGCATGTGAGAATATCAGTTTATAAGCTAATAGTCCATCTGGGAGACCTGGGTTTGTCCTAGGCATTCCTTTACTTCTAGGAAGGGAAGACCAGGCATACTGTAGCATTTTTAGATGCTAGGTTTGGGGATGTTGGTTTTTATTCAATGTATGTCTATTTTTACTTTTTAGATTTGGATTGTAAACTGCTTTGATTGTTTTGATTAACAAGTAGGTGATTTATAAAAATGTTAAATAGCTAATCATTCTAAAATGTAGACTAAGCCCTAGTTGACATTGCAGAAAATTAATACTCCCTACTGTGTGCTCTTGCAGGTGTTTCGAAGAGCCAAACACTGACACACAGCCAGAGGAATACTTTACTGCTTTCCAGAGCACGTCTCCAGCACGAGTCCTGCTGATGGCACTTCGTATATCTTGGTGAAACCTGCCAAGCTGGACGCCACAGCTTTGCACGACGACACTTTGGCCGCCATCGTGCCCCCCTCAGAGTCAAATGACCATGCAGTCCTAGCCTGTCACTCAGGCATTCATGAGGAGCAGTATGTAAGCGAAGCAGTGGATGCAGATAATGCACCAGACGTCAGAGAGTACCGAGATGCCGGCACCATTACTGGTATGTGCTATATTAAAGGGTCTTTTACAAAACTACTGTCACACCAGCTGCCGCTGCACAGTAAACATACTAGTAGTGTATAGCATTGTATTCTTCAGAAAGGGGGTATTTTCTTTTTTTCTGAGACATGAATTTAGTATTTTTGAGCTGTTCCTGAAAGCTGTCTGTCTATGCTCCTTCCTGTCAGTCTTTCAGCAAAAAGTTGTGATACACGCTAGACCTGCAGTGTTTTCTCCAGCAGTGCATTAAATATTTTGGGCCAATAAAGGAGTGGAGGTGGGTGTTGGTCACATAGAAAATTAGAATAGGATGGAATATAAGGGACTGAGAAAACCCATCTGCTCTGCCCAATTTGGCTTTGTTTTCTGTTACAATACCAGTTGACACTTGGCTTTTACCACCACAGTTTGCTGCCTAGTGTTCAACCAGTTTTGTAACCCAGTCAATTACTTTTGAATGCCCCCCCCCACCCCAAGGCTGTTGAGTGTATTTATGAGCTTCCCACTCAGCATTACTATCCTTTCGTTCCCTCAGAGTATCTCTGTGCTTGTCCCAGGCCTTCAGAACCTTGACGCTGTTCTCATTGCCACCATCTCCATTGGCAGGCTATTCTGTACACCCACTACCCTTTCTAGGAATAAATATTTCCTTAGCTATTCCAGTCTTTCCCCTTTCACCCCCCTCCTGTCATCTTCCATCTTCCTTTATCATATCTCCAGGGGCGTAGTTACCATTGCGTGAGCTCGACAAATGGTAGGGACTGCCTGAAGTTGCATCACTCCCCTGTGTCCAGGTCTGGCATTGCTTTAGCTCTCCTGCCCCCCCCCCCCTCCACGAGTCCTCCACATGCTTAAGCGGATTGTAGTAGAGAGAGCATGGAAAGCTGCCTCTCTGGCCATCAGAGCCTTTCTTCTGCCACATCCTGCTTCTCTGATGCAATTTCCTGTGGGTGGGATGCATCAGAGGAAAGGCTCCAATGGCCAGAGGCAGCTTTCACTACTCTCTCCTCTCCCGGCCGTGAGCTGTTGCAATGTGTGGAGGTCCAGTGAGTGGGGTGGGGGTAAGAACTAGAGCAATGCCAGATCCATGCTGCTGAGGTGAGAGATGGAACCGGGAAGCAGAAAAGGCTGGGTGTGGGGGTTGGGGTGGAGAGATTCTGAACTGGCCAGTGTGTGTGTTGGGGGGGGGGGGGGGGAGGGCGGGCAGAGGGAACACAGACAGACAGACAGACAGACCTGGAGCAAAGGGAAGGGTTGGAGAGATGTGAGATTGGGGTTGGGGGAGTGGAGGGAAGAGAGAGAGGGAGACCTGGAGTAAAGGGGAGGGGGTGAAATGCTGGACAGAAAGAGAGAGAGAGAGAGATGCCAGACCATGAAGGGTAGAGGAGTCAGGGTGGGGGCTGTAGAAGGAAGAGAAGAGAGCAGCTGGGTGTGTGGAGGGAATAGGGAACCGAAGAGATGCAGGCTTTAGGGGGACATAGGAATAGGGATACAGAGGGGCAATGCTGGACACAAGGGAGGGGGGGTAGGGCTACAGAAGGGGATGTTGGACAGAGTAAAATAGGGACACAGGGCAAATATTGGACATGGGGAGAGGATAGGGACAGGGACCTAGAGGGCAGTCACTGCACAGGATGGATGGGGACATACAGAAAAGATGAATGTAGAGAGAGAAGAAATGTCAAAAGGAAACAGAAGAGAGACACTAGGACCAAAGCAGTATTCAGACAAGAAAGATAGAAAAAATATATTTTTTAAAAATTTATAAATTGTAATATGCCGGCTTTGAAAAATGTGCATCCTCCTTTCCCCTCCTTGGGTCCCCACTACCTTGGGAGCAATGGTTTTCTAGGGGGCTCCATCTCAATTTTTCTGCCCGGGGCCCATTCAGTCCTAGCTATGTTTCCTTTCCTGCCAGATTAGACACATCAAGGTTCTTATTGGCCTGTGTACTCTTTTAACTTTTAAGGTAGAAAGTAATGGAGGTAGTTCTAGGTATTCTATAACAGAACAGTTCTAGTTCTGTTATAGAATACTAGCAAAACCTGATATTGTTGCGCCTAACATGTAGTTGCTTGCAGTTACACCAACCATAGTGTGTGGCAGAGACATGCATAATGTACAGTATTTTGACATCCCTACCTCTGCTGTGCTTTCCTGTTACACCCCATTGCAAATATATGCTATGTAAATTAAGCTGGTATTTCCAGAATAGTGCTTAGGTGGCATAAATAAATAAATACTGGCATATCTGCATGTGCACACATACACATATACATGCTAGTATTGTAAACATATATGTGCACAATCTTCCTAATTCTAGAAAGGGTGCTTGCACATCTTAATTGAATAATTAGCCAATTGGCGCCAATAATTGACTTTTTAACAAGCTGTTATTTGCGCTAATTGGAATGAAGATATACACACGTAAATTTAGTCAAGTCCTGAAAAATAGTGCATGGAAATGGGAGGGTCATGGGCTGTTCAGTGCAGATTGTGGGAATGGTTTTTGGTTACATGCATAATTATAGAATAACTAGTAAAAAAAAAGGCCCGTTTCTGACACAAATGAAACGGGCGCTAGCAAGGTTTTCCTCAGAGTGTGTATGTTTGAGAGAGAGAGTGTGCGTGAGAGTGACTCTGAGAGAGAGAGTGAATGTGCGAGTGTGTGTGTGTGTGACAGAGAATGAGACTGGGTGCGAGTGTGTGTGTGTGTGAGAATGAGTGTGTGCCGGGGGGGGGGGGGGGCCCTCCCTCCCTCCCTCCCAGTGCCAGGGTCGTCCCCCCTCCCTCCCTCCGAGGTTCAGGGTCTCCCTTCCTCCGAGTTTCAGGGTCCCCCCTCCCTTCCTCTCTTTTCCATCCCAATTCTGCATCTCCCTTCTGTCACCCTACTCCCACCATGTCTACTATCTACCCTTCTCTCCCTGAGCAAGCATATTTCCTTTCTTTCCATCCTTCCTTGATCCAGTATCTCCTGTCTTCCCTATCGTCTCTACTCCTCTATCCAGCATCTTCTCCTACCAGTGGCGTAGCAAGGGCGGGGCGGTGGGGGTGGTCCATCCCGGGTGCACGCCGTTGGGGAGGGTGTCGGCTCTGCTGGTTCCGTGCTCCCTCTGCCCCAGAACAGGTTACTTCCTGTTCCGGGGCAGAAGGCGCAGGGAACCAGCGGAACCGACACCCCCCTCCCCCCCAGCGGCGTGCACTCGGGGGGGGGGGGCTTGGGTAATGCGCCGAGGGGTGGTGTCATGCTGTACCCCCCCCCCCAGGTGTTTCGGGAGGGCGGCTGTTGAGTGCGTCAGTGGCGTCAGGCAGGCTTGAGCCTTTTTTTTGTTTGTGTTGATGTCAAGCAGTATGGCAGTTTAAGAAGGGGGGGGGGATTGGATCAGCTGTGAGGCTTTTTTTTTTTTTTTTTTTTTTTTTTTACCCTGGGTTCTGATGTTGACGTCACAATGCGTTTGCTGGCGTCAGCCTGTGCTATGGAGCCTAGCAGACCAACTCCGAAGAAGTCACGAACACAGGCAGCAAGACCAATAGAACGTTGGAGGTGAGAATTATTATATAGGATGGGGCTCTGCATCTAAATTTAGACACGGGTATTTGCACCATGTTTTCATTGGTGCAAATGAACATGCCTAAATTTAAGCGCAACCCCGGGACTTAAGCACTATTCTGTAAACCAAGCCTAACATTAGGCACAGCTTATAGAATTGCGCTCAGTGTTTTTTTTTTTTTCGATGCTAATTTTTTTTAGGTGCCATTTATAGAATCTAGCCCAATGGGTATTACCACCTAGTTTATAGAATTGTCCTTCAATTGTTTCTCATAGAAGTAAATTGTGTGTCACTATAGAGGGAATCTGTTCAATGTAACTGTATAAAATGTATAACATTCCTGCATCTCCATCTAGAGGATGCTGATGGCATCACATGTCTTTTTCATCCTTACCCTTCACTAGTGTGTTTGAATGGCAGAACTTTGGGTTCTGCAATTAGGAATTATTGTAGAAGAAATAATTTCTGCCGTAGTGCAACTTTATAGTACCAAATAAAGTCTTTATACCCTTGCACATTTTTCAAAGTTGCTTCTAAAATGCAGTGGTCAGAATGCATTAAAGTAAAAGCTTGTTTCATAGATCTGCTCAATGTACAGAATGAAATCATACTTACAGAAATATTCAAAACGTAATTGACAATAATAAACTAAAAAGTCTTGATTGAACAAGTCCTCACACGCTTAGTCATAGCAAATCCTGATAAGCTCTGGTTCAAAAAAATTAAACATAGAAAATAATGGTCGATAAAGGCCACACGGGCCCATTCAGTCTGCCCATCCATATCATCCACTATCCAGTGCTTTTTTTGTAGAAAAAAAGGTGCCCAGTACTCATTGCAGGCGGAGTCACCACATATGACTCCACCCCTAGTATAGCCACACCCCTTAAACCAGCCATAGCGCATATAAACAGACATCATTGAAAATATTATTCTAGTATAGGAGAAAAAAATAATGTGATTTTTTTTTTTTCATTATAAATAATTTCTGTAAGCTGTTACAGCTCCAGTATACCCAGGGCTAAATAAGACAGCAGATGTAAATTCTCAAATTGGACATATTCCAGACACTAAAATGAAAATAAAAGGATTTTTTCTACCTTTGTTGTCTGGTGGCTTTGTTTTTCTGATCATGCTGGCTCAGTATCCGATTATGCTGCTATCTGTCCTTTTAACTCCATTTCCAGGGCTTCCTTTCCATTTATTTCTTTGTTTTCTGCCTTTCTTCGTCATTTCTTGCCCTACATCCGTAAGTAAAAGCTGGGTCCTCCGCAGACTTGACTGTCCAGTGGATCCAGCTTCTGCCTATTTTCTACACCATGTGCAGTTTTTCTCCTCTCTTCCTTTTCCCTCACCTCATCTCCTTCCTCACTCTTCCCTCGCCTCCATCCATGTCCAGCATTTCTTCTCTCTCCTCCATCCACCCATGTCCAGCAACCCTCCTCTCTCCCCTGCCCTCCCCTCCGTCCACCCATGTCCAGCAACCCTCCTCTCTCCCCTGCCCTCTCCTCTGTCCACCCATGTCCAGCAACCCTCCTCTCTCCCCTGCCCTCTCCTCCGTCCACCCATGTCCAGCAACTGTCCTCTCCCCCCTGCCCTCCCCTCCGTCCACCCATGTTAAGCATTTCTTCTCTCTCCCTTCCCTCTCCTCCATCCACCCATGTCCAGCAACCCTCCTGTGCCCTCCCCTCCATCCACCCATGTCCAGCAACCCCCTCCCCTCCATCCACCCATGTCCAGCAACCCCCTCCCCTCCATCCACCCATGTCAAGCAACTCCCTCCCCTCCATCCACCCATGTCCAGTGACCCTTCTGTCCCCCCTGCCATCCACCTATGTCCAGAAACCCCCTCCATCCACCCATGTCCAGCAACCCTCCTCTGCCCTCCCCTCCATCCACCCATGTCCAGCAACCCCCTCCCCTCCATCCACCCATGTCCAGTGACCCTTCTGTCCCCCCTGCCATCCACCTATGTCCAGAAACCCCCTCCATCCACCCATGTCCAGCAACCCCCCCGTCCTCCACCCGTGTCCTGTGACTCTCCTCGTTCCCCTGCTCCCCCTCCCTCCAGCCACCCATACCCATCTGAGCTCCCCCTCCCCGACCCAGTCCCCACCTGCCTACCAGCTCTGTGCCACCAGATGACCCTCTTCTGCCACCCGACCCGGCCGGCACCTGACCCGCTTCGTAGATTTTTTTTAAATGCTGGGTCAGGTGCCGACCGGGCCCGGTGGCAGAAGGGTCGTCTGGCGGCATGGAGTACGCAGAGGGACCCTGTAGGCTAGCTCGGGGGAGGGAGGGAGGAGAGCCGGCTCCAGCACAACGTCGGACCTACAAAAAAGGTGCTGGTACACCGTACTGGCGTGTACTGGCACAAAAAAAGCACTGCCACTATCTCTTCCTCCATCTAAGAGATCCTACATGCTTCTCCCATGCTTTCTTGAACTCAGACACAGTCCCTGTATCCACTGCCTCCGCATCCAGCTCTCTTTCCATAAAGAAGTATTTCCTTAGATTACTTTGGAATCTATTCTCCTTTAACTTCATTTTATTCCCTTTCATTTCAGAGCTTCCTTTCAGTTGTAAGAGATCTGCCTCCTGTGCTTTTATGCCACAGAGATATTTAAATATACAATCATATCTCCTCTCTCTTGTTTTTCTTCCAAAGTATACATATTGAGGTCTATGAGTCTGTGACCATTTTAATAACTGTCCTCATCCTATTTATATCTTTTTGAAGATGTGATCTCCAGAATTGTACATAGTACTCTAAATGAGGCCTCACTCTTCCTGTGCACCCAAACATTCTTCTGACTTTGGCCATTGCCCTTTCTACCCGTTTTGCCACCTTTAGTTTGTTAGAAACTATCACTAGACATTGTCTTAACAAGGCCCATAAGTTGCCCCCCCCCCCTCCCCCGGTGTTTTCAGTCACAGTAATTGAGCTGATTTGAATACTCCTAGAAGAAGAATCAAGCTATATGCATTACTTGTATTTGAAGCAAAGGCCTAGACATGCTAAACACGGAGCTGCCTAAAGAACTCTGGGATAAAGTTCTTCAAAGGTACAAGTTAGGGGAAGGCTATCAGAAAATGTCAATGTATTTGAATACTACTTGGGATACTGTCATCCATCATTGTAAAGTGGCAACAGTTTGGCATTATGAAGATACTTCCTTGATCAGGTTGTTCCTCCAACATCTATAACCATGGTTTATGGAACCAGCTGAGGAAGGTCGCTGTGAGGCTAAGAAGACCTACTGTAAAATATCAGTCTGGCTGAGACTGTGGAAAATATTGACTTTAGCAATTTCAGTGCCACAAATAGGACCTGTATTGAGGGTGGCATGAAGGAAGCCACTGCTGAAGAAAAGCCATATGATATGTGTTTAGCATTTGCAAAGGATCAATAAATAAAGTAAGATTTCTTAATCACTTGTGTGAAGAGATTCACTGAAGGCAGTGTACAACAGATGTAGCTTGAGACAATTTACATTATGGTAAAAGCAAAGCAATAGTTAAGTGACCAAATGTCAGCATAATTCACAATTAGAACAATGAGTTAAACTTGGAAATAGGGAAATTAAATTAAGCCAATAGCAGAAATGATAGTGTTAATAATGTACAATGTACACTTTAAAACAGCACTGCAGAAATGATTTCTGTACCCCTTTAACTGATCAATGAAACTCTTCCTAAACCACATGTCCACTAGTGACTATTGACATTTACATATGTCACTAAAATTACAGTAGTACAGTTGTACTACCACTAACTGTCATAATAACTGCCTTCCTTCTGTCTAGAAAGTTTCAACAAATTGTCTTAGATTTCATGACATCTCTCTGCACTCTGTTTGCGGGCATCACTGGTTAAGAACTGCTACTGTAGTTTTGTGGTCTAAGGAAGAGTGTAGCTATACAGTTTAACTGTGAATTTTTTCATTTCTTCTTTAATATTTCTCTGTATTTCATTGCAAGTTTTCTTATAAAAATTAAAATTGCAATAAATAAAAAAAAAAAAAAAAAAAGAACTCCTGCTGTAGAACATTAATATTACAGATGGAGAAATACACAGTTTATCTTGGGGGGGGGGGGGGGGGGGGGGGGGAGGTGACATGGAATTGTGGAGGAGTGGCCTAGTGGTTAGGGTGGTGGACTCTGGTCCTGAGGACCTGAGTTCAATTCCCACTTCAGGCACAGGCAGCTCCTTGTGACTCTGGGCAAGTCACTTAACCCTCCATTGCCCCAGGTACAAATAAGTACCTAAGCTGCATTGAGCCTGCCATGAGTGGGAAAGTGCAGGGTATAAAAAAACAATAAAAAAAAAATTAAGCTACATTTGGGGATCCTGTTTGTATGTGCAATTTAATTGAATAACAAGCCAATTAGTACCAATAACTGGCTTGTTGGCAAGCATTTATTGGTGCTAATTGGAATCAGGTAAGATGTATGCACATAAATTTAGGCATGTGATCCATGCCTAAATTTTATGTGTCCCTAAAAAGGGGGCATGGAAGTGGGAAGGTCATGGATGGTTCTGGAGGATTAAGGGTATGGTTTTGGTTTTGGTTTACATGTGCAATTATCGAATAAGGGGGTTCTGCAGCACGTTTTTGTTCAAATGGGACATGTCTAAATTTATACACAACCCCCGGGACTTAAGAGCTATTCTATAAACCGCGCCTAACTTTAGGTGCAGCTTATAGAATAGCACTTTTTTATTCGGCAACGATTTAGTTGTGTTATATAGAATTCACCCCTTGGTGTCTAAATTCAGGTGCCAGCTTCTAGAACTGCCTTTTTAGGGACTTTCAAATTGGTACAGCCTGCATAAGGAAAACAGCAGGTAAATCTTCTGAGAGGTAAATCTTCCGAGAGGCAGAGTTTAGGAAGGTCTTGGAGGTCTGACAACCTGGTCCTGATGCATGGGATCTGCAGCAGTGCTTTAAAGGGGTAGGATTGGGGAGTACAAGAAGGTGTAAGCTTAAAACCAGGACTGGTGAGAATGTTTCCCTCCTGGAACCCTGGGTTGCCATCTCTGTACAGGGGGATAAAAATAAGAATATCCCACTATCTGGCGGACTTCAGCAGAATATATGAAGACAGACAAGCATGATCACCCCCCTCCCCCCCAGTAATGGGAAAGGAAAATGGGACTTGATATACCGCCTTTCTGAGGTTTTTGCAACTACATTCAAAGCAGTTTACATATATTTAGGTACTTATTTTGTACCAGGGGCAATGGAGTGTTAAGTGACTTGCCTAGAGTCACAAGGAGCTGCAGTGGGAATCAAACTCAATTCCCCAGGATCAGAGTCCACTGCACTAACCACTAGGCTACTCCTCCACTTTATAATAATATAAATACATTATAAAACTTCCACAAATGAGGCCCTGTATGATTCTGAGTACAGAGGAAAAGCAGCAGGTATGAAGCACTGGAGAGCAGTGCACAGGGGAGTGGGGGTAACAGATGCCTTTGGATATTGATGGCTCTAACCTCCACCCACACACAAACACATATGTCTTGGGTGCTACTGAATTTGCCAATCTGAGGGGGCATCTCCTAGACATTTGTGCTCTAGGCATGTGACTAGTTTGCCTGGGAGGGAGGCCTGGTGATTGTTGATTAGCCTTCCAGTAGTAATAGTAAAAACTAGAAAAGTGGCAGGATTCAAGCATGCTTGGGCTGTGGCAGGGAAGAAGGATGGAGACAACTAGGGCCTGCAGTGATATGTTGGGCAGATCAATTAACAAAGATGTATTTATCTGCCAAATTTCTATATTACTGTGTTTGTGCTTCTCTCTTTGTTATGGAGATGATCTCCAGCAAGTTGGTAATTTCTGTGTTTACTGGCAATACCAGTGGTGTGTTCTCCCCCCTCCCCCATCAAACTAGGAAAGTCATCAAGAAGTTCAAATTTTGTAACGCATTGATACTGAAATACAAGTAACATGGAGGGGCATAATCGATCGCCGGCGATCTATGTTGGCGGCGGCGCTACAGCTGGCCGGAACCGTATTATCGAAAAAGATGGCCGGCCATCTTTTTTTTCGATAATACGGTTTAGCCCAGCCAAATGCCTTGGAGTTCGCCGGGTTTGAGATGGCCGTGTTTGTTTTTCAGCGATAATGGAAAGTTATGTCGGCCATCTCAAACCCCGGCCAAATTCAAGGCATTTGGCCGTGGGAAGAGCCAGCATTTTTAGTGCACTGGCCTCCCTGACATGCCAGGACACCAACCCAGCCACCCTAGGGGTCACTGCGGTGGACTTCAGAAAAGCTCCCACGTGTATAGCTCCCTTACTTTGGGAGCTGAGCCCCCCCCAACCCCCCCCCCCCCAAACCCACTACCCACAAATGTACTGCACCCACTAAAATTGCTCCAGGGGCCTGCATACAGCCTCTAGGACTTTTTGCTGCTGTATAACTTTGGCACACCAGTTCACACCTGAAGACTAATCTCTCTGAAAAAGTCCTTTCTTGAAATAACCACGTTTACTCACAGTTAACTGCAGATCAGAGGTTGTGCCCCACTGGCAGAGTCCCCTGGTACTAAGATTAGCAGTAGGTCAGAGCTGGCACAATGGTGTACAATGCCCTCTTTCAGCAACCATTCAAGGTAAGAACTACGTTCTCTAACGTGGGTAACACAGGAAAGGGAACTAAAACTGTCTTACAAAAATGGCCACTACCGCACCTTGAGTATTGTGTTCAATTCTGGTCGCCGCATCTCAAGAAAGATATAGTAGAATTGGAAAAGGTGCAGCGAAGGGCGACTAAAATGATAGCGGGGATGGGACGACTTCCCTATGAAGAAAGACTAAGGAGGCTAGGGCTATACAGCTTGGAGAAGAGACGGCTGAGGGGAGACATGATAGAGGTATATAAAATAATGAGTGGAGTGGAACAGGTGGATGTGAAGCGTCTGTTCACGCTTTCCAAAAATACTAGGACTAGGGGGCATGCGATGAAACTACAGTGTAGTAAATTTAAAACAAATCAGAGAAAATTTTTCTTCACCCAACGTGTAACTAAACTCTGGAATTCGTTGCCGGAGAAAGTGGTGAAGGCGGTTAGCTTAGCAGAGTTTAAAAAGGGGTTGGACGGATTCCTAAAGGACAAGTCCATAAACCGCTACTAAACGGACTTGGAAAAATCCAAAATTCCAGGAATAACATGTATAGAATGTTTGTACGTTTGGGAAGCTTGCCAGGTGCCCTTGGCCTGGATTGGCCGCTGTCGTGGACAGGATGCTGGGCTCGATGGACCCTTGGTCTTTTCCCAGTATGGCATTACTTATGTACTTATGACTACAACAGGAAACAAAACAGGGCGCACTCTGACCCAGTTAGCAGGGGGGAAAAGCACCATGGGAGTAGAGCCCAGTACCCTACACCCACCACAGTGCATTGCTAATGTGACTCTGCAGGGCACCTAACAGAAAAGGTGTCACACTCACCCGAGAGCCACATCGCAACCAGGGAAAGGTTGTCGGAGGATACAACACATTTTGCTGTCCTGGAGGTGGGTAAAGCATTTGAGGCTGGCAAAAAAGGTTTTTAGTTTTATTTTTTTAGTATGGAAGGGGGTTGGTGACCACTGGGGGAGTATGGGGAGGTCATCCCCCATTCCCTCCAGTGGTCATCTGATCAGTTGGGGCACCTTTTTGAGGCTTGGTCGTGAAAATAAAAGGACCAAGTAAACCCGGCAAAATACTGCTTAATGCCGCTTTTTTTTTTTCCATTATCAGCGAAAGCCGGCCATCTGGTAGCCACACCCATGCCCGCCCATATCCCGCCTTCAGTAATCTACCGACACGCCCCCTTGAACTTTCGCTGGCGAAGCGACTGGAAAGCGGCGATGCTGTCAAAAATGCCGCTTTCGATTATACCGATTTCGCCGCTTTTAAGAAATCGCCGGCCATCTCCCGATTTGTGTCGGAAGATGGCCGGCGATCACTTTCGATTATAAGCTGGATAGTAACATAGTAGATGACGGCAGAAAAAGACCTGCAGTGTCCATCCAGTCTGCCCATCAACTTTTTGTGTATACCTTACCTTGATTTGTACCTGTCCTTTTCAGTGCACAGACCGAATAAGTCTGCCCGGCACTATCCCCGCCTCCCACCACTGGTTCTGGCACAGACCGTA
Organism: Microcaecilia unicolor; assembly: GCF_901765095.1. Taxonomy (NCBI): domain Eukaryota; kingdom Metazoa; phylum Chordata; class Amphibia; order Gymnophiona; family Siphonopidae; genus Microcaecilia; species Microcaecilia unicolor. Next base: position 189,048,841 of record NC_044031.1, on the reverse strand, counting down.
TAAGTCTGCCCAGCACTATCCCTGCCTCCCAACCACCAGTCCCGCCTCCCACCACCGGCTCTGGCACAGACCGTATAAGTCTGCCCAGCACCATCCCCGCCTCCCGCCACCGGCTCTGCCACCCAATCTCGGTTAAGCTCCTTAGGATCCATTCCTTCTGAACAGGATTCCTTTCTTGCATTGCATTTCTGTGCATTGTCTGTCTGTTTATAATTTTATTTATTTATTTGACGTAATTTGTAATCCACCCATTTTGTATTCTAAGCAGAGTACAGGAAACACCAGACATAATTTTAAAAAAATTCAGTTAGATAAGTCTGCATAATGCAAAATAATTAAATAGCCAAGAAAAGGTAAAGCCACTTTAAATTTTTGTTGCAAATACTTGTGCAGAAAGGATACTTTTGACCTGCTTTTGGAAAGTTAAGATATCAGTCTTTGATTGCAATTGATTCGGTAAGGCATTCCATAATAGCAGAGCAGTATTTGTAAAAGCCTCTAGATAAAGCCTGAATAGCAGACATAGCTAAGATATCCCCAAAAAAGCATGAAACATGCAGTTTGCTAATGAGTTGGCTAACCCAGATTGTGAGGGGCTATAAAAAAAAAAAGCTCAAAATCTAAATAAGCGAGGCCTCAAAGCTCAAGTAGCATTTGTCTGACCAAATGTGTCAGCCTTTCCCAAAGGGATTTCCAGATTGGCCTCATTAAATTATCTGTCTCCAGAAAAAAAAAGAGAGAGCAACAAAAAGCCTACAAAAATGGGAAAAAAGTTGTTCACCAAAAAATCCCCCAGAGAAAAATAACCAACATCCACACAACAATCTGTTTTAGTCATTTAATCCCCCCTCAAAACAAACAAACAAAAAAAATAATATCCATGTCAAGTCCCTGAAGTTCCAATAAACACTACTGATAGTTCATGACATATATCAAAATAAAGTCCCACAAGTACTTAGCTTAACTGGGGAGGCATCCTTTCCTAATACGAGATCATAAAATTGCTACTGTTCCAGTGCATAAAAGTGCTGCAATGCATGAACAAATTCCAGCTGTCTAAAAGCCATGACCCTGCTGGCCATAAAGAACATCATGGCTGATAAAAGGAAATTACTGCCTGCAAATAAGAAGGCCCCATGGAATGCAGAGCCTTAAAGATAACCACTTGCACATTATAATTCACAGGATATTGGTTGCCCAGACCACTGGGACCTCATGAGTTACACAATCCTTCTCTCATTTTCTGCATAGCTGAGAAAGGGCTTAAGCACCAACCTTTGTTTTCTTAGATTGGTTTTGGGGAGGGGTAGGGAGGTTGATGAGTTGTTAGGGGGTTTTAATGTTTAGGTGGTAGACTTTTCATGATGTTAAATGGCCAGGTACTGAAGAACTACAGTATGTTATATGCCATTGCATTGTTTTCTTGTTTTTTTTAATATTATTGAAATTTAACAATGAGAAAAACAAAAATCTTTATATCATATTTGGAGTGGAAGAGTGGCCTAGTGGTTAGGGTGGTGGACTTTGGTCCTGGGGAACTGAGGAACTGAGTTCGATTCCCACTTCAGGCACAGGCAGCTCCTTGTGACTCTGGGCAAGTCACTTAACCCTCCATTGCCCCATGTAAGCCGCATTGAGCCTGCCATGAGTGGGAAAGCGCGGGGTACAAATGTAACAAAAAATAAAAATAAAAAAATTAATAGCCAAAGTAGCTCTCTTTGTATTTCCAGTCACAGACTGAGTTGCAGCAGTTTGACCCAGTTGCATTCCCTTTAACAAGGAAACTGGAGTTATCTGCAGCAGGGCCCATGGCAACAAAATGGGCCCTGCTGCAGATAACTTGAGCTAAACTTTAGTAAAAGATCTCCTAATTTTATACCTGAGGCAATGGAGGGTTAAGTGACTTGCCCAAGATCACCAGGAGCAGCAGTGGGACTTGAACCAGGGAAGCCTTGTACTCTAACTACGAGGCTACCCCTCCACTGTCTGTAGCAGATCAATTGGCTAATGCCGTTTACGATACTATGTAAGCCACATTGAGCCTGCAAAAAGGTGGGAAAATGTTGGATACAAAGGCAACAAAATAAATAACACACAAGTAACATAATGAATCTACACTGAGGATCTTCAGTTCTTCCAAAATATGGAGATGTTAAAACTTGAGCTTTCGTTTTTCCAGAAATTAATTCTATCTATCTATCTATCTATCTATCTATCTATCTATCTATCTATCTATCTATCTATCTATCTATCTATCTATCTTTTCTCATTAAGTGTAAGAAAGGAGTACAGCCTATCTGAAATTCTGTACCCGGAATGGCGATTGCCATCACGGCATAATGTAAGCCACATTGGGAGCCTGCAAATAGGTGGGAAAATGTGGGATACAAATGCTACAAATAAAATAAAAAAATCTATCTATCTTTTCTCACTAAGGCCCTCATGATCAAAAGCAAACTCTGGCGCTAGAGGCTGTTAACGCCATACTAGCGCCAGAGTTTGCAGCCGACCCATGATCAGAGCCTGATCAGAGCCCTCGAGCGCCTGAAACAGCGCACTCGAGGGCTCTCAGCGCAAGTAGCATGCACATGCATGCTAAATAGGGCTTCTAGCGCAATTAGCTTGCAAATGCATGCTAATTGGTGCTTAACACATTCATCCCCAATGATCAGCGACCATCGCGCCAAAGATTGGGTCGCTGGCCGCAGCAAAATCAACGCCAGCTCCGAGCTGGCGTTAGATTTTGCGGATCATTGGGGAGGAATGGTGAGCCCTGTCCAGCATGCAGTTGCATGCTGGCAGGCACCCCTTCCCCCCCAAGGCAAACGCGAACGGGGGGCTGGAGGTCCGGTGGGTCTCCAGCCCCCGAAACCCCCAGAAATCATTGCTCCATCGACGGGGGGGGGGGGGGGGGGGGGGGCTGGAGGTCCGGTGGACCTCCAGCCCACCCCAAATCCTCCCCCTAGCATTGTCCTTAGATTCCCTAGTGGTCCGTGGTGTGCTGTGGTGTCATGACACCCCCCTGGCCCCGTCCCGGCCCTCCTACCTTGTGTTGGAGGAGGGAGGCAGCCTGCCTGCCTCCCTCCTCTTCCAGTCAGTCGAAGCCCAAAATGGCGGCGCCCAGCACCGCCCAGTGCATCCTGGGATGCACTGGGCGGGGCTACAGACCATGTAAAGACAGAGGAAGGGGGGCCACGCTGGAACTGGGAGGGGGGAAGGGGGAGGAAGGAGGATGGAAGGGGGTGAGTGGCCTAAGGAACAGGGGATGTGGAGGGGGAGGGGAGGCTCACACACAGTCTCACTCTGTCACACACCCGCACATTCACTCTGGCTCACTCTCACACACACTCTCTCAAACATACCCACTCCCAGGAAAAACTTGCTAGCGCCCGTTTTATTTGTTCCAGAAACGGGCCTTTTTTACTAGTTATACATAAAGCTGCAGAGAGAATTTAAATAAATGTATTAATAGGATGAGCATTCAAGTATTTGGTGATAGGTTGCGTGATATGAATGGAGATGTGATAGATGGTTAGGGGGTGTAAGACTGGGTGAGGAAGAGTAGTGGGTGGTGGGACAGGTTTCTAAAGAGTGCAGGAGAGGATGGAAATAGAGAAGGTTGTGTAGTCGGCATGACAAAGGGGCTGGAGACCAAGATGAGTGACAGGAAGAGGCTGAGGACGATAAAGGGAGCTTAGGCAGAGAAGGGTAGGTGAAGAATGGGGAAGATGTGGGTAAACAGAAGGTAAAATTGGAGGCTAACAAATGGGTGAAAGACAAAGGAAATAGGTGAAGGTGTGAAATAGGGAGTGGTGTAAGTCAGGTTTATAGGTTAAGTAATAAGAAGGAGACTGAGGACTGAAGGGTGAGGGAGAGGATAAGAAGGGGGCTGAGTTGATTGAGCAGCATGGGAGGGAAATGGAGTAAAGAATGGGAAAGATTTATCTTAGATGCAGGAAAGGAAGAGAAGGAAGAAATGAAGACACGGAAAATAACATAGGAGAAAGTGAGAGAGAGACTAGGTTCAATTTTCTTTAGAAACATAAAATGTCTAGATATCAGAAGTAGAAGAAAACATTTTATTTTCAAGGTTTAGTGACTGGAATATTTTGACTCCAGGAATATGCATTTCTTATCAGTACATACAATGTGCTTAGACCAGATATGGTGTCTGTTGACAAGTGGCAGGATGGGCACTGCAGAAATGCTCCATGACATGGACCACTGGGACTCTCCTGGCTGCAGAGATCAAACTGGCCACTAGAGGGCAGTTTGAGGCTGGTATGATCAAGCTCACTAACCCTGAAATCTGACACAACCTGTGAGTCCCCCTTCCCCACACATGTAAAGATGCTGGCTGCCAAAATCACCATATATTGACAGATATCTCACTCGTCCTGCTAATAGAACCAACCACAAAACATGTAAAACACAAAAAGCACAGAGACCTTGCTGGCCATGTACTTAGCTGCTGATACTGATGGCAGCACTCTGTGCCAGCCCAGCTGCTGCACACCTGCTTCAGATGCCAAAGATACTGACAGGTGTTGCAAGATTACGTGACAGGAGCGTTCACTGCACAAACGGTGTCTGTAAGCCCAGCAACTAAGAATCCACCCAATGCACAAAGGTGTAGGTATGCGTGTACACATCTGCATACATCATTGGGACGGAACCGAGAGGCAACTCACCTGACAGCTCTGGCAGCTCTATATGCTTGCATAACTTGCTTTTAAGTTTTGCGATCAACACCTGCATATTCGGCACAAAACACTGAGGCGGTCTTTTACTAAGGTGTGCTCGCATTTTAAGCGCACACTAAAATTGGGCATGCGCTAAACATTAGAGACACCCATAGGAATGCATTGGCGTCTCTAGCGCATGCCTATTTTTATCGCGCGCTAAAAATGTGAGTGCGCCTTAGTAAAAGACCCTCTAAGATGCCTGCAACAATTTCCATCATTAAGAACAGGTCTTTGTCTTTCAGTGAGTATGTGTCAGCACAGCAGGCAAAACACCAGCATTCTATGCAAGTTACACACGACTGCAGTGCCCCACACAGCACACATGCAAGGCACCTACATATGGTTTACAATTTCAGCTACATCTACAGTCGACACCTAGTCAATACTGTGCAACATCAATTTATATGCAGTAGTTGCTGTGTTCAAATGCTGTGATACAACAGTGTGCATTCACCTGTGTTTAGAGGAATGCTAATAAAATAACATTTAATGCTCCATCATCTGTGACTTGTTCTGAAAACCTGACTGGCTGGGGTGCCTCCAGGATCAGGTTTGGGAACCACTGCCATACGTACAGTCACTAGCATACTATTACAAAAATAACAGACACAAATACAAGCAAACCCATATTGCTTTTATCTAATTAGTACACACGCATCTGTCAAAACTTGCCCAGTTATATACAGCATTACTGGGAGAAGTTCCACATACATCAGCGAGTGTCTTGTATTTGTTCAGTGTAAGCAGAAGTGCATTTCTGCAGAGTTCAGCTTTTTGGGACTTCCATTTTGGTTTTTGTCTGCAAGTGTTAGTGATTTCTGCACTTTTGCTCAGTGGTAAGCAAGGGTCAGTTTGTGCTGTGTGTGTAAGATTGAAGTCAGATATTTCACTAGTGTTTAGTTCCTGTGGCTGAATCTTTAAGAACCTGCCTTGCTTTTTGTTTTTGTTCTCCCCACCCCCCCTCTCAAGAACAGGTGCACTGGTGTTTCCAGGACCCATTGTAATATTTCTAGTGTTCTTTTTTTTCATTGGTATGGTTCTTCTTGCTGTTTGAGTCTCGGAAGTTAGTGCTGTTGTGGTATGGCTTTTTTGAGATATAGATTTGACGTGCCTTTTTTGGCACGTTTTATTTCACAAAGTGTCGCTCAGTGGAGGTAGCTGGTGTTGCTGTTACTGAAAAATTTGTAAGGGGAAGCATCCAAGTTTTGATCTGTTTTCTTAGGTGGGGGAATTTTTGTGGATGCAGAGTAGGTTATAGAACTGGAGGTACACAGTTTATATTGCTAATCTATCCTATCCTCTGCAGACTCCAGACTTTTACATAGAAAAATTACTTGACAAATACTAATGTTTAATTTACTGAGAGTTTTATTGAGTGATTCAGATTGGCGAAGGGTTAGTTCAGGGGTAGGCAACTCCGGTCCTCGAGAGCTGCAGGCAGGTCAGGTTTTCAGGATATCCACAATGAATATGCAGAAGATAGATTTGCATACCATGGAGGCAGTGCTTGCAAATCTATCTCCTGCATATTCATTGTGGATATCCTGAAAACCTGACCTGCCTGTGGCTCTCGAGGACCGGAGTTGCCTTCCCCTGGATTGCATAGAAGGTCTTGAAACTCCTTCTTGTAGTGTCTTTTTGTACTCACTTTAAGGGTTGGGGGGGGGGGGGTCTATGTTGTAAAGTTTGGGCTTGATGTGTGGAAATGTCATTTTGACTTGCACCCTTGCATACCTAGCTCGCCCCTCTCTCTCTCCTAACTCCCCATTTCCCTCCATGTGCTTGTGTCTGGAGATACCACTGACCAGAAGGCCTCTACATATCTACAAAACCAGGTGACAGGATGCTCTTCCTTTCTGTAGTTGTGCTTCTGTAGTCACTGCTTTTCTCAGCCAAGCAGGAGAACATGACTGCCAAGTTCTGAGATAGTGAACATAAGAGTAGCCATACTGGGTCAGACCAATGGTCCATCTAGCCTAGTATCCTGTTTTCCAAACAGTGGCCAAGCCAGATCACAAGTACCTGGCAGAAACCCAAATCGTGGCAACACTCCATACTACAAATCCCAGGGCAAACAGTTGCTTTCCATGTCTGTCTCAATAGCAGACTATGGACTCTTCCTCCAGGAATTTGTCCAAACCTTTTTAAACCCAGATACGCTAACTGCTGTAATCACATCCTCCATCAAAGAGTTCCAGAGCTTAACTATTAGTTGAGTGAAAAACTCTTTCCTTCTATTTGTCTTAAAAGTATTCCATGTAACTTCCTCGAGTGTCCCCTAGTCTTCGAACTTTTGGAACGAGTAAAAAATTGATTTACTTCTACTCGTTCTACACCATTCAGGATTTTGTAGACCTCAATCATATCTCCCCTTATCCATCTCTTTTTCAAGCTGAAGAGCTCTAACCTCTTTAGCCTTTCTTCATACGAGAGGAGTTCCATTCCCTTTATCATTTTGGTTGCTCTTCTTTGAACCTTTTCTAATTCCGCTATATCTTTTGTTGAGATACGATGATCAGAACTGAATGCAAGGTACGGATTTATTTTATTATTTTTGTTACATTTGTACCCCACGCTTTCCCACTCATGGCAGGCTCAATGCGGCAGGCAATGGAGGGTTAAGTGACTTGCCCAGAATCACAAGGAGCTGCCTGTGCCGGGAATCGAACTCAGTTCCTCAGTTCCCCAGGACCAAAGTCCACCACCATAACCACTAGGCCACTCCTCCACCATGGAGCAATATAAAGGCATTATAGAATTTTTGGTCTTATTCACTATCCCTTTCCTAATAATTTCTAGCATCCTGTTTGCTTTTTCTGGATGCCACCGCACACTGATCAGAAGATTTCAGCATATTATCTACAATGGCACTCAGATATTTTTCTTGAGCGCTGACCCCCAAGGTGGACCCTAGCATCAGGTAACTGTGATTCAGATAATTCTTTCCAATGTGCATTTGTCCACATTAAATTTCATCTGCCATTTGGATGACCAGTATTCCAATTTCCTAAGGTCTTCCTGCATTATTTCATAGTCCGCACGTGTTTTAACAGCCTTGAATAGTTTTGTATCATCTGCAAATTTGATCACCTCACTCGTCGTTCCGATTTCCATACCATTTATAAATATGTTAAATAGTACAGATCCTTGTGGCACTTCACTGTTCATCCTCCTCCATTGAGAGAAATGACCACTTAACCTACCCTCTGTTTTCGGTCTAATAACCAATTCCTAATCCACACCAGCTGGTCAGGTTTTCAAAATGGTTGTGTAAATTTGCATGCTTTTCCAGTGAACAACGCACAACTTTTAGTGGCATGCAAAATTATTCATTTGCACAGTTAGAAGTTAGTTGTATAAGTGGGGGTCTCCCTTTAGACTCCCTAGTTTCAAAGTAAGAGTCTATTGCATAACAGCATGTGGGCATCCAGATCCCATTATAGAATATTAATATGACTCAGCATCGACACAACAAATATTTGGGCTCCTGCAGTTACACCAGCCCTAGCCTCAGAAGGAAGGGATCCCCAGAAGCTTAGCCAGCGGTGGGAGGCAGGGCTGGTGGTTGGGAGGTGGGGATAGTGCTGGGCAGACTTATACGGTCTGTGCCAGAGCCGGTGGTGGGTGACGGGGCTGGTGGTTGGGAGGTGGGGATAGTGCTGGGCAGACTTATACGGTCTGTGCCCTGAAAAAGACTGGTACAAATCAAGGTAAGGTATACACATAAAATGGCACATGTGAGTTTATCTTGTTGGGCAGACTGGGTTGACCGTGCAGGTCTTTTTCTGCCGTCATCTACTATGTTACTATATATCTAAATTCCTCAAGGGTGCGTGCAACTTTCAGTATTCTGTAAATTGTGCATGTAACTAGCAGCCCCTCCCATGCTTTGCCCTGTGAAATTTACATGCAGTTCTATATACGTGCACCCTTATAGAATAGAGCTTAGGTGTTTGGCTGCCACTTATGCACATATATGCTGGTTTTCCAGTCCATTTACATAAAAATGACACTTGGCTGTTAAGCTCCATGTTATAGAATTGCCCTTTCAGATGTGCAGATGTGGAGTGTGTTTACATCCAGGGGATTAGCCTGCCTTTATAAGGCTGTTGTGCAGGGGCAGACTGACCATTCAGGCAACTAGGCAGTACCTGGGGGTCCAGAGGCTCTGCCCGGTTGCCCGCCACTGCACATTACAGCCCCTCCCCGGTCCTACCTTGAAAGGCCCTGGTGGTCTAGTGGCCTCTGCAGGGGCAGGAAGGAATCCCACTCTTTCCTGTCTGCTGCCGCTACTGTGCCTGGTGGCACCACCGTTTTTTAAAATGGCTGCCGAGACTTCCTGCAGCAGTCTCGCAAGACTGCTGAGACCCGCGAGACTACTGCGGGAAGTCTTGTTAGCCATTTTAAAAACACAGTGACGCCGGGCACGGTAGCAATAACGGGCAGGAAAGAGTAGGGTTCTTCCTGCCCCCCCCCAAAAAAAGTCACTTGATCACCAGGGCCCTTCAAGGTAGGACCCGGGGAGGGCTCACTTTGGTTCAGGGATCTGTAGTGTGTGGGAGGGGCCAAGAAAACAAAGATCTAGCACGGAATAGAAAAAAATGCGAATCACCAATGGCAATGTTGAGATAAATAATTTATTCACCACATTATTTAAAATAGGCCTAGCACGGCCACATTTTGCTCTCCTAAAGGGCTGCGTCAGTGGCTAGAATATAACAACCCAGTGGTGCAGTAAAACCAATTCCACCTGCTGGATTAATACAACTCCTCTCCTGAGAAGAAGCAGCAGCAGCATTTTGTGGTGAATATTTTGCTGCTTCTCAGAAGAGGAGTTGTATTAATCCAGCAGGTGGAATTGGTTTTACTGCACCACTGGGTTGTTATATTCTAGCCACTGACGCATAAGTACATAAGTACATAAGTAGTGCCATACTGGGAAAGACCAAAGGTCCATCTAGCCCAGCATCCTGTCACCGACAGTGGCCAATCCAGGTCAAGGGCACCTGGCACGCTCTCCAAACGTAAAAACATTCCAGACAAGTTATACCTAAAAATGCGGAATTTTTCCAAGTCCATTTAATAGCGGTCTATGGACTTGTCCTTTAGGAATCTATCTAACCCCTTTTTAAACTCCGTCAAGCTAACCGCCCGTACCACGTTCTCCGGCAACGAATTCCAGAGTCTAATTACACGTTGGGTGAAGAAAAATTTTCTCCGATTCGTTTTAAATTTACCACACTGTAGCTTCAACTCATGCCCTCTAGTCCTAGTATTTTTGGATAGCGTGAACAGTCGCTTCACATCCACCCGATCCATTCCACTCATTATTTTATACACTTCTATCATATCTCCCCTCAGCCGTCTCTTCTCCAAGCTGAAAAGCCCTAGCCTTCTCAGCCTCTCTTCATAGGAAAGTCGTCCCATCCCCACTATCATTTTCGTCGCCCTTCGCTGTACCTTTTCCAATTCTACTATATCTTTTTTGAGATACGGAGACCAGTACTGAACACAATACTCCAGGTGCGGTCGCACCATGGAGCGATACAACGGCATTATAACATCCGCACACCTGGACTCCATACCCTTCCTAATAACACCCAACATTCTATTTGCTTTCCTAGCCGCAGCAGCACACTGAGCAGAAGGTTTCAGCGTATCATCGACGACGACACCCAGATCCCTTTCTTGATCCGTAATTCCTAACGCGGAACCTTGCAAGACGTAGCTATAATTCGGGTTCCTCTTACCCACATGCATCACTTTGCACTTGTCAACATTGAACTTCATCTGCCACTTGCATGCCCATTCTCCCAGTCTCGCAAGGTCCTCCTGTAATCGTTCACATTCCTCCTGCGACTTGACGACCCTGAATAATTTTGTGTCATCGGCGAATTTAATTACCTCACTAGTTATTCCCATCTCTAGGTCATTTATAAATACATTAAAAAGCAACGGACCCAGCACAGACCCCTGCGGGACCCCACTAACTACCCTCCTCCACTGAGAATACTGGCCACGCAATCCTACTCTCTGCTTCCTATCTTTCAACCAGGAGAGCGAAATGTGGCTGTGCTAGGCCTATTTTAAATAATGTGGTGAATAAATTTTTTTTCTCAACATTGTCATTGGCGATTCGCATCTTTTTTTTTTTTTTCCGTATGTTGGAGGGGGGCAGCAACTGCAGTGGTGGTGTGGAGCTGTAGTATGCGGGAAGGAGGCGGCAGTGCAGCAGTGGGGTGGTGGGCAGTGGCTGGGGGGGCTCAATGACCTTTAGTACCAAGGGGCCCCAATCACTATCAGTCTGCCCCTGCTGTGGTTGTTACTAGGGAGACCTTTGCTGGTGTAAATAAACACTCTGATAAGCGTGTGTGGTTTATTAAATTAACCCTTTAATGTTTCTTCCTCTGTGAAAAAAATAAAGGCACATGTATCTGCGACGTGCATGGAAATATTCAGCCTTTTGGGATGAAGCTGGCTCTAGCTTTTTGGGACAGATTTTTCCAGTCCTGACTTTACCCTGTTGCATGCAAGGAAATGTATGTCTAGTTTCCTTATTGTATTCTCTAAGAAAGCCAGGGCTATAAATCTCTTTATGCCGTGGAGTAAAATCTGGACTGGATTCGCCTGTCCTGAAAGTCTGGAGCCAGCCGGAATGTTCACTATTCATAGATGATGTGGATGTCAGCATTCACATTCTATTAAGAATGGGGGGCGCTTGGATGCATTAGATATGAGGCATTTCTGGGTACTGCGCAGGCTACTGGAGACAGACATGACTTGATTAAATTGACAGAGGAGATCTCGGCACTGGCATTGGTGGTTTTGTTGTTTTGTTAATGAAAACTTGTCCTCTGTTTTTCATAACTTCTAGCATTCTGCTTTATGACCATTAGATGGCGCTGTTGTGAATGTTTTTTTTTTTTTTTTTTAACTATTGGAACTCTGATCATTTTACCTGTGTTTTTCTGACAGTCTTTGAAATGAAATTGTGGGGGCCAACAAATAAGAGAAATCTTTCCAAATGCTAGGTAGTTTTTAGTGGAGGAGTGGCCTAGTGGTTAGTGCAGCAGACTTTGATCCTGGTGAACTGGGTTCAATTCCCACTGCAGCTCCATGTACTCTGGGCAAGTCACTTAACCCTCCATTGCCCCAGGTACAAATAAGTACCTGTATATACTATGTAAACCACTTTAAATGTATAACCACAGAAAGGCGCTATATCAAGTCCCATTTCCCTTTTTAGGTTAACAGATATTGTTACAATTGGGCAATATAACTGCACACACAAATTTAAAATAAAATGTCCATCACATACACAGGATAAATAAAACAGTAAAATAGAGGCTTCTGGTTCCATCTCTGAAAGTTGCTTTTGAGAAAAAGAAACATCATCTAAGAATAAAATCATCCTTAGTTTATCAGTCTGAACAGTTTTGGTGATGTCAAGTAAATGGACGGATGCATGCAAGAAGCACAATGAGCCTCAAGAATTGGGTAGCATCAAAAGTTTATTGAAGAACCCGACATGGCCGTGTTTGACAAACGCCTGCATCAGGGATCATAAATATAAAGATCAGGATCTTAGACCTTGTTCCTTCACTGATCAGCAAACAGTACAGACATGATTATAGTGATCCTATGGTGAGATACTGCTTTCAAATGGATGTATCTGGGCTGGTAAAAGACCTTTTTATCAGACTTGCTGAAACTGTTTTGTTTTCACAGTAACATATGGGCTCATTTTCAAAACACTTAGATTCACAAATTTCCTTAGGTTACTATGGAACTTTGTAAGTCTAAGTGCTTTGAAAATATGCCTCATAGTCAACTAGGACTAAATTCTATAAATGGTGCTTAAAGTTAGGCGCTGTTTATAGAATAGCGCTTAGTGGCAGGAAACATGACTACATTTAGGTGTGACCATTTACACCAATGAAACCTTGGTGTAAACCTCTGTGCCTAAATTAGGCACAGATTCCTTTTTTTCTATAATGAGTGTAAATTAAAGGAATGCCCCGATATGCCCATTACTCTCCCATGGCAACGCCCCCTATTTTGGACCAGATCAGGTGCATAAAAATGAATGCAAAAAATTTTAATGCCAATTAGCACCAATAATTGATAGGACCCAATTATCAGCGCTAATTAGCTTATTCAGTTAAATTGCATTTGCAATTCATAGCACCATATATAGAATTTTGGGGGTTAATGTCTTATGAGGGATTTCTTCTAATCCTAACCCCAGCATTAGTAATGGGCAAAATGAAACTCTGATTTAGATAATGAAACAGTTTCATAAAGTCTGATAAAATGGTTTTTTACAGGCCCAGTGTCACGACTGTGAGGAATGATCCGGAGTAGTGAGCCCTTGGGCCGCTGCCGGGGACCAGCAGCAGCAGGTGAACCATCTAACAGGAAGCAACTAAACACAGAGAGACTGGTACAAGATTCAGGACTCTCAAACAGGCTTGGCAGGGCAGAATTCTGGAATGGGCTTGACTTGGCTGGACCCGGATGTAGGAACGAACTTGGTTGGACTTGGCTGGAACCAGATGCTGGAATGGACTTGGCGTGGTTTGGCTGGAGCCAGATGCTGGAATGGGCTTGACTGGAGCCGGATGCTGGAACGGACTTGGCTTGGCTGAAAGTGGATGCAGGAACGGGCTTGGCTTGGCTTGGCTTGGCTGGGACCAGATGCTGGAATGGACTTGGCTTGGCTGGGACCAGATGCTGGAATGGCTTGGCTGGGGCCAGATGCTGGAACGAACTTGGCTTGGCTGGAGCCGGATGCTGGAACGGACTTGGCTTGGCTGGAGCCGGATGCTGGAACGGACTTGGCTTGGCTGGAACCAGATGCTGGAATGGACTTGGTTTGGCTTGGCTGAAACCAGATGCTGGAACGGACTCAGGATACTGAAACAGGCTAGGTGAGACTGAGAGCAGAAAACAAACAGGGCAGCCACCAGCAGGAAGGGAACTGAAGCTAAAGACAACCAGGGCAGATACAGACAGGAGGGGAACAGAAGCTAAAGACAAACAAAACAAGAACTAGCAGGGCTAGAACTGCAACAAGCACTCAGATGAAAGCTCATCTGAAGACCTCTGTTGCAAAGGCAAGTCTGAAAGTTCCCAGGTGCTTAATAAAGGCAATTACAGATGAGGTCACAGGTGAGGCTTGGCAGCAGAAACACCAGGGCAAGTCTGGAGTGCTGGAACATCAGGACTGGAATGAACTCTGGAACATGTCTGGGAAACAGGAAGAAGACAGTCCACAGCAGCCTTAGGGCCTGGTCACCTGGAGGCGAGGTGAGTGTAGGCATGGAATACATTCACAATCGTGACACCCAGTCCAGATCAGATACATCTGTTTGAATTCAGTATCCCATTATAGGATCACTATAATCATGTCTGTACTGTGAAGGAACAAGGACTAAGATCCTGATCTTTATATTTACGACTCCTTGACGCAGGCATTTGCCAAAACACGGCCACGTCAGATCCAACATTTGACACTACCCACCCTTCTTGAGGCTCATTGTGTTTCTTGTATGCATCTATGTTTTTCTGTACTTTGGATTCCCTCTCCTTTTCTTTTCTAGTAAATGTATGCATGAGATCCATTACAGGAAAATATTCCTTTGCACCTGGTATTCTGTGTGCAGTGCATCAAGGGGGCAATTATGTAACTGGGCTCCTCTTGTAGACTCTTTGATACTGCAAGGGAAACACCTATTCTACAATAGCATCTGGGCATCTGGATTCTATTACAGAATGCTAGCGTAAAAACACATCGGTATGTCTGAAAGTAAGTGTGACACCAGGTCAATGGCAGGCGTAAATTGGTGCTCCTAAGTGCAGCATGCGACATTCATAACCTACAGTTTTTGGTAAGTAGTAGCCCCTCCTATGCTCCGCCTACATGCACTCCCTTGCAGGTACACACTATAGCAGCTAACGTATACTGCACTTATGTACATTAGATGTGCAAAACTGTATGTGTTCGGTTATAGAATTGCATTTTAAGTGTTCAAAATAATTGTTGAAAAATAGTGTTCCACAGAGTAACCATGTGGGCAAAGTCCCATTGCTGCATGGTGACTTTTTTTTGCACAAGAGAGTTACTTTACATGTATTTGGTGCAGGGCTTACAATTGTGGCAGGGATAGAAGGCTGAGGCTGTTCGAAAGGGCAACCCTATTTAGGTGAACTTGAAGTGATGGATCAGCAGGTCTGGCTTTATTCAGTCTATGTTTAGTCAGGAACTTCATGAGGCGGTGAGCCTCGGCATCATCGCTTGATAACACATGCTGTCCGCTCCTGTCCTTACAGTGTAGATTGCAGCCAATGTGACTATGTAGCAGTCACAGAAGTGGGAGAAAAACAGGCAGAATGAGTAAGTAAAACCTCCCATGCAAAATGGAAAATGATGGAACATGAAATTTGACTACTTTCTTCTTTACTATCTTCTGTTTTTTTTTTTGTTTAGATTGGGAGGGGGGGGGGTTCATTTTAAGTAATATTTATATTTTCTGAGCTCTTCCTGAATAGGGAATCTGTATAGTTTGCCAAATTACAGAGGAACTAGATATGCAGAACATATCAAAATAGATATTTTAACTTGGTTTTTGAGCCCAAAATAATTTGGTGCTTCCTTGTGCTGGGGGCTATTGCTCTTGCAGCTGTTAACTGTGCTTCTTTATTTCTATTTAATTTTACAGTTCATCACTACTAGAAATGTGCTTGTGAGATTATTACTTTGAAAGAAAACAAAATCTTGCTTTGCAGAACTCTCCCATGTTTGTCTTTTCAGGATATAATAGACTCCAATATGCTAATTGTCTTCCTGTAAAATGAGGTTTCTGTAAACAGGTGGTCTGGGGTTTTCTGCCCTGCTTGTCTGTCTCCTCTCTGTCTGTTTTATGCTTCATGCTGGTTCTGGCAGTGTGAGGACAGTTTCTTAAGGAACTCAAGAACTGGGATTCATGTCTCAGTCACAATGAAGCCTGTTGGCAGCAGGATTCAGAGTACTAGATATTAGCCTGTGCCAAGAGGAAGTTGGTGAGGAAAGGTGCATACAAGTGAAAAGTAAGCTGCTGGTACATGGAAACAGAAATGGATTTTAAAAGGGACCATTTTCCAGGCCATCTTTACTAGCATACTTTGTGTCCTTCATAGGTACTGATTTCTAGATTTGTACTTTAGATTTAATTACTCATCGTTCCAGATCTGAGCTCCAGGTGACACATAATTTCAGTTATAGAGGACTTACAATCTAAGGAGGTTGAAGTAACTAACCTGAGGCCACAAGTAACATCACTGGGAAAAGCAGAATTTGAATCCTACTTTCCCTGGTTTGTGGCCCGCTACTCTGACATGAGACAGGAGCAGTCTGAGGCAGGGATGAAATGGTGCCCTGGCACCTCAGCATCGCACCCATTCCCCACCAACTCCTGCCTGCCCCCCCCCCCCAAGCTATGGTCTAGCATCTCTTCTTCCCACCCCGAGTTTACCTTCTTTTTTGTTGCTGCTGTTTTCAAAAGTCAAAAGTGACAGCAATCCTCATACGCTACTAAGCCACTGGCACCACTGTCTTCTCTATACTGCGGCCCGCCTCCGAGGAAACAGGAAGTTATGTCAGACAGGTGGGCAGCAGTACTTAGTGGAAACTTGGGCTATTCAATATTGCCTAAAATTAAATACTGAGAAAAACTAAAATGTTATGGTTAGGCCAATCTTAACTTCTCCTCCAAGTAAGGTATTAACTCTCAATACTATCTCTTTTCCCATTGAATCCACTTTAAAACTTCTAGGTATAACAATTGATACCATGTTATCTCTAAAACCCCAGGTTAACCTCGTGAGAAAAAGATTAGTTTTGAAAACTCAAACAGCTTTGCAGAATTAGAATGTATTTTCATTTGGAACATTTTCAAAACAATTGACACTGTTCTACCCATCTTGTCCCTATCTGTATATCTGCACTTGGCCCCTCAGCTATATAGAAAAACATTATCATCATATCTATGCTATTTGAATGTTCTATTGAGTTGCTTATTAAAGACCCTGTGTACTAAGGCACTCTAGCGTTTTTAGTATGTGCTAAAAGCTAGTGTCATGGTTGTGGTCGTGCCCTTTATGTTCAGACCTACTGTTTCTCTCTATCTAGCTCTGTGATCTCTCCAGTCTGCTTCAGTTCCTATTGTTGTTCTTTCTGTTAGCCAAGTATCACTTTGGTCTCCCTGCTTCTGCTTCATTTCCTATTGTTGTTCTTTCTGTTAGCCAAGTATCACTTTGGTCTCCCTGCTTCTGCTTCATTTCCTGTTCTTCTTCCTGTTAGCCAAGCCTCGCTTTGGTCTCCCTGCTTCTGCTTCTTTTCCTACTTGTGACATCATCCTACTTCTTTATAAAGACCCAGGGAGCTTTCCTACATGGCCTTTGCAAGAGGTCTCTTAATCCTGCGTTACCTGTTTAGATCATATCCATGCTTGGCTTTGTTCCTGAGTGTTTGCCTCCCTATGGTTTGTGCTGTGTTTGAGTCTTGTGTTTCAATGCTTTCCTTTGATTCTGTGAGTTTGCTTTTGAATCCTGTTTCCCCGAAAGCCTGGCTGTAGAGCCACACCCTGCCCTTGGTGTCTGTAAATGTTTGATTCTACCCTTGGCTCCTGCTTTTAGTCTAGCCTTGCTTTTGACTCTTGCTATAGTTACGCTCTGTGTTTTGCCAAGCACTGTTTTTGTATTCCCTGTTCTGTTTCCTGTGTGTATGGTTCTTGTCTGTTTATTCTGAGTCTGTAGAAGCCAGCATCGTACCTGATTAATTCACTGTCCCTTCCAGCTGTGGATGCTGGTAAGCACATTGCTTCTTTGTTTGTTTGTCTTCCCTTAGTCTGCTTAATTCTTTGCCTGCTATGTTTGCTTCCTGGCTCTTGAGCTCTGTTTCTGCTAAGTTCTGTTCCTGTTGTGTGTTTGAGCCAGTTCTGCCCCTGCTATGTGTTTGAGCTAGTTTCTGTCCCTGCTCTCTGTCAAGCCATCTCCCTTTCAGTATCCTGTTCCAGTGAAGCCAAGTCCCTTTCAGACTCTTGTTCCAGCCAAGCCCGTTCCAGCATCCTGTTCCAGCCAAGCCCGTTCCAGCATCCTGTTCCAGTCAAGCCCGTTCCAGCATCCTGTTCCAGCCAAGCCTGTTTGAGAATCCTGTCCCAGCCAAGCCTGTTTGAGAATCCTGAATCCTGTCCCAGCCAAGCCTGTTTGAGAATCCTGAATCCTGTGCCTGCCTTGTTTATTGTCTTGCTTCTGTTATTCTTGCTGCCTAGCTCCTACCCTGTCTTGCCTGTCTAGTTGTGCTTTGTCTTTTCTTTTTCAGTCCTGTCCGGATCCAGTCCTTGCCTTGTCCTTGTCTTGCCCTTTTCTGGACCCAGTTTTAATCTACTTCCGTGTTTTGCCTTGTCTTTCATTTCTGGGTCCCAGTCCCAGTTGTAATCCAGTTCCAAGTCTTGCCTTGTCCTGTCGAAGTTTCAGCTGTTCCTGTTCGATAAGAGTCTTTGAGGGGTGAGATTCCAGGAATTAGCGATTATTAACAACTAATGGCAACTAAAAACCTCCGGAAAGAGAAAGACAAACAGAAATTACAGGGGGACAAGGTGGTGGTGCCTGCTAGCTCGCCCAACTCTACTGTCGGCTCCGCGTGGGTAGCAGAAGTAACAACGGAAGTAATTGGAGCAATGGAGCATGTATTGGATATTCGGCTGGGCCCCATAGTCTCAAAGTTAGAACAACTTCAAAGTAATCTCGACCGTATCACTGCAGAATTAGCAACCTACCGTCACCGCACTGGGGAGCTGGAAGACAAGATGACAAAGGTGGAGGAAGCCCAGACTCTTATGCAAAAAGTGTTGGATGCTTACGAAGATAAGTTAGAGGACTTGGAAAATAGATCTCGCAGAAATAACTTGTGATTTGTGGGATTGGCAGAATCAGTAGATGAGAGAGATCTTTGGGGCTTTTTGGAATGCTGGCTACCGCAGCAATTATCTCTATCAGAGTTGGCGGGCCCGCTGGTGGTAGAAAGAGCCCATCAGATAGGCCTAAGGCAAGAGGGGTCCTCCAGGCCCAGAGTAGTGATATGTCGTCTCCTTATTTTTGCTCATAAAACTGCAATTTTGCAAGCGATGCATATGGCAAAGAGTTACGCTATGAGAGCTAAAAAATATTGTGTTTTCAAGATTATTCATCGGCTGTGGCCAAGCTAAGAAGGAATTTTTTGCCAATCTGCTTGCAATTATATAACCGGAAGATCAAATTCACTCTCATATCCTGCGAAACTATGCATCTCATATCAAGGTGAAACAAAACTTTGTCTTTCGGTGGCAAAGGCCCAGAATTTTCTCCAGCTGCTGGGCTCTCCGGAGCAGAATGGTGGAAGTCCTAAATGGTGATATAACTACTGAAGATGTGCTGGCTGGGGCTTTGCTTGGAAAACCTGCAGACTTTTGGAATCTTAATGCTTGTGTGGTTGTAACCATGGCTTATAGTTGGCTGCCGGTTTTTGGCAGTTAATTTGTCCGACATTGGAGCTGAAGACTGCTGTCGCTGACTGTTACACTGCTGATTTGGGCCTGGTTACCATCTATCATGGCGCTATCGATCCTGCGTTGGGCCTTAGGACGCTTTGAACATTTCCAATAAGGATAGTGGTGTAATTGGAATTTCTAGCTTCACTTTTTTTTTTGCATGTCAAATGGTCATATGTGCAGCGGTTAACATGCCTAGGGCGGGAGTTTGGGTAGAGGAGGTTTGAGTGGGTATATTGTTGTTTTCATTAGCTTATAATGCTTTCCAGTTATTTTAAGCCTTGCACAGATAGGACAAACTATAAAGGCTTGAGTACTATGTAATGTATCAAGGGTCGTGTTTTTTTTTAATATATATATTGTAGAAAAGAACCTGCTGGTCCTCAGCTCAGAGCCTTTTTCCTCTGTTGTCCCACTTCCTTAGGGATCTTTCAACTCAAAACCCGGCTCCCTGGGGAGACAGGCTGTTTCCAGCACCTTTCAATTTACAGCAAGGCTTTTACACCTAGTTCCAATGGCATCAGGGCCTTTCCAAACACAGCCCTAAATGTAGCCCGGCTTTTCAAACACAGTCTCAAAAAGTAGCAAGGCCTTTAAACACAGTCCCACTTGCAGCAGGGCTTTTCCAAACACAGCCCTAAATGTAGCCTGGCTTTCCAAACACAGTCTCAAAAAGTAGCAAGGCCTTTAAACACAGTTCCACTTGCAGCAGGGCCTTTCCAAACACAGCCCTAAATGTAGCCTGGCTTTTCAAACACAGTCTCACAAAGTAGCAAGGCTTTTAAACACAGTTCCACTTGCAGCAGGGCCTTTCCAAACACAGCCCTAAATGTAACCTGGCTTTTCAAACACAGTCTCAAAAAGGTAGCAAGGCTTTTAAACACAGTTCCACTTGCAGCAGGGCCTTTCCAAACACAGCCCTAAATGTAGCCTGGCTTTTCAAACACAGTCTCAAAAAGTAGCAAGGCTTTTAAACACAGTTCCACTTGCAGCAGGGCTTTTCCAAACACAGCCCTAAATGTAACCTGGCTTTTCAAACACAGTCTCAAAAAGGTAGCAAGGCTTTTAAACACAGTTCCACTTGCAGCAGGGCCTTTCCAAACACAGCCCTAAATGTAGCCTGGCTTTTCAAACACAGTCTCAAAAAGTAGCAAGGCTTTTAAACACAGTTCCACTTGCAGCAGGGCTTTTCCAATCACAGCCCTAAATGTAGCCAGGCTTTTCAAACACAGTATCACAAAGTAGCAAGGCTTTTAAACACAGTTCCACTTGCAGCAGGGCCTTTCCAAACACAGCCCTAAATGTAGCCTGGCTTTTCAAACACAGTATCACAAAGTAGCAAGGCTTTGCGTGGGCTCAAAGCCTCCGGGTCCCACCCTCTTGGTCAGCCTTTTCTCCTGACCTCCTCCCGCTTGACCCGGACAGCCCCTTATACCTCCTGCTCTGACTGAGTCAGAGCCAACAGCTCCATCGGTTCCTCAGGGACCTCCTCTGGCTCTCCTTGTTCCATTGCCTCTGGCTCCTCTCCTCCTCTCTCCTCTGGAGCCCAGTCCATTTTCTCCTCTCCCCACCCCTTTTCCAGCTGATCTCTCTTTTCCTCATTAACCGGGCTAGGCTGCTTTTCCTTCCCCCACCCTCGGTTCAGCCACCTCCTCCACCAGGGTGGTGACTCAGCTTTTCCCCTTTTCGGGCAGCCCTCTTCTGGAGCTTCTTGGTTTTGCACCCTATTTCTCCTTACCCGGGGTTCTCCTGGGGCTTTCTGGGACTTGTAGTGTTCTACTCTTATGTCCCTTTTGGGCAGGATCGGAACCCCCACCGGGCCTTCTTTCCCTTTTTGGTAGCTGGGTTTCCTCCCCATCCCCTTTCTTTCTCCAGACTCCTTACCATACTCCTTACAATATATATATATATATATATATATATATATATATATATATATATATATATATATATATATATATATAATACACAGCAAGTTGATTCAGTGAAAGAACATAAACGGATCAGTATGAATGTAAGCTATAAGGTTGGAGTTAGGATTATCTGGCTGTTAGGGGGTTGAATGGGGAGGGAGGTGTTTAACAGTGACCAGTTCCTAAGGGAACAGTATGGAAGGGGGTAGTGGTGTAAGGGGGATGGGGTACGCGGGTTGGGGGGGGGAGCAGGTGCCAGTTTTGTCTTGCAGTGGAATCGGAGCTTGGGTGGCTCAAAATTTGTATCTTGACCAACTATAATACTGTAGTCTTCTTTAATGAACATGGTGCATTCTATGTGGAGGGAGGCCGTGTGCTGGGGTGGTCTCTCTATTTCATACTAAAATGCTTATCTATGAACTTATCTTACATTCTCTGCTATTATGGTTAAAGTAGTAATTTGGAATGTTGGGGGCATTCAATCTCCTATTAAGCGTTCAAAACTTTTGCAATATCTGAAGCGTATCAAGGCTGATGTGGGCTTTCTTCAGGAAACCCATTTATCTGAAAGGGAGCATGCTAAATTGGCTCGCTGGTGGGTGAGTAATTTTGTGTCGTCACCAGCTGATGGGAAGAAAGGGGGAGTGGCCATTCTCTTTAGGGCAGGATTGGGCGCTCAGCTCCAAAAGGTTGTTAAAGACACTGGGGACGCTTTGTTTTTTGCCAGGCCCTAATAGCCCGACGACCAGTTGTGCTGGGCAGTATTTATGCCCCCAGCCAATGGGATAGTGCTTTTATAAACGCCTTACAAACACACTTTTTGAATTCTCCTCTATGCCCATGATATTGGTAGGTGACTTTAATATGGCCTGGGACCCTGAATTGGACAAATCTCGCCCGTCTCCAAATCCAAAGGTCTAGTCAACGAGGGGGTTACCTGGTCTGTGCGAGCTGCTGGATCTTTTAGACATTTGGCACGTTTTGCATCCGCTTGATAAAGATTACACATACCTATCTCGGGCACATGGTATACAATCACAGATCGATTATTTGCTCATCTCCCGTTCCCTTTTAAATTCTGTAACAGACTCTCAGATAGGTCCATGTGTTATTTCGGATCATTCGACTGTTTGTTTGGAGTGGCTGACTGCTGGGGCTGAACAGCTGGTCCAATCCTGGACCTTCCCGGCTTACTTGTATCAAAATGCAGAATTCAGGGAGCGTTTAATGCACGGGTGGACTGAATATACACAGTTTAATCGGGATAGTGTTCCCAATAAGACCACATTTTGGGAGGCTGCAAAAACTGTCTTGAGGAGCGAAACTATTAGTTATGTAAGTCGTTTAAAAAAAGTGACGGATAGGGAGCTTCTCCGTCTGGAGCAGAGGCTGCTGGTCTTGCGCCATAAATATGGCATGCCGCCCACTACTACACTGAAACAAGAGCTTCTGTCGGTGCAAACGGCGATTAACTCACTCCTTCATGAACATTCAGTTAAGTCACAAATTTACTATAAATTTCAATTGTACAGACATGGGAATAAGTGTGGAAAGTTGTTAGCGAATCTAATCGCTCAAAAGCAGGCTTCAAAGTCTATAATCACTGTCAAAAATGCTCAAGGTAGGGCAGTACATACTGATAAAGCCATCTGTAAAGTTTTTTGAACCTTTTATCAAACTTTATATGCCCCTCCAGAATCTGTTGATTTGCCAGGTCACCTCTACTTGGAGGGTTTGGACCTCCCACACTTGTCGCAGTCTGACCGTGCATTCCTCAATGCTCCTATTCTAGCGGATGAAGTTTTGTGGGCGATAAGTAAGAGTATATTGGGTAAGGCTCCCGGCTCGAATGGTCTAAGGGCCGAGCTCTACAAATTGTTAGGGGAGGCTATCGTTGACCCGCTGACTGCCTTATTTAATTCATGGGTAGAGGCGGGTAGAATATCTGAACATTTAAATGTGGCACAAATTGTTGTCGTGCCGAAACCGGGCCGGGACCCTATGTTGCCTGAATCCTATAGACCCGTATCACTTATCAACCTTGAGGTGAAGATGTTCGCAAAAAGTTTAGCCAGTTGACTGGGAAGGATACTACTCTCGCTCATCCATGAGTCACAGGTAGGGTTTGTGACTAAAAATATTAGATGAATTTTGACATCCTTGGAGGTTGTGGCTGAGTGGGCACTGCCAGCGATACTGATTAGTTTTAACGCTGAAAAAGCATTTGATCATGTGTCTTGGGATTTTCTCTTTTCAACCTTGGCTGCCTGTGGGTTCGATGGCTGGTTTGTGTCTGCGATTAGAGTGCTCTATACCCATCCCAAGGCACGGGTTATGGTGAATGAGATGATATCTACTGAGTTTGAGATCTGTCAGGGGACATGGCAGGGATGTCCAATGTCACCTCTTCTATTTGCGTTATCCCTAGACCCAATGATTCGAGATATCCATTCTAATCCTGATATAAGGGGAGTGGTTATTGTGGATAAACAATTCAAACTAGCAGCCTTTGCGGATGATCTTTTGGTGCTCTTAACAGATCCTCAAATTTCATTGAATGCATTACTTGAGTCCTTTTTGGAATATGGAGACTTTGCAGGCTTTCACCTTAATTTTGATGTCTGTGGCCTTGGTGACCTCAGCAGGTATACCACTGCTATGGAGGGGGAATTTCCCGCTGAAATGGGCTCAAGGTTCCTTTAAATATTTGGGAGTCCTTCTTCCGCCCCAGGTAAACGATCTTTATAATCTCAATATGCAGTGGATGTTTCATGGGATGGAAGAACAGTTGGATAAGTGGCAGGGTCTGCCTCTCTCCCTTGCGGGGAGGATTAGCCTTATCCGCATGGTGATACTGCCTAGTGGCTGTATCTTTTACAAACCTTGCCCCTATGGATGTTAAATAAAAAGATGTACAACGTTTTAATCAGCTGGTTAGTAAATTTTGTTGGGCCAGGAAAGTGCGCTACCAGTTGTTACTGGATTGTTGGGTGAAAGGGGGATGGGGTTGCCCAATTTACAGTTATATAACTATGCATGCCTTTTGCTCATTGTATGGCACTGGCTTTACTCAGAAAGTTGTTTTACGCCACTCTATTTTGAACAAGGTTACTTTGCTTCTTATGACTTGATCTCCCTGGACATCGCTGGGAATCTGACACGGGATTGAATATGAGATCGTGGGATATGCTCTCCACCATATGGAGTATTTCTAGGCTCATAGTGCTTCATATAGAGAGTGTTATTTTCGGGTCCTACTGAGGGCTTATTTTACTAGGGTTCAGGTGGTCCGAGTGTGTGTGTGTGTGTGGGGGGGGGGGGGGGGTTTGTCCTCTTCAGTGTGTCCCAAATGCAACAAGTCAGATAATACTTTTTACCATGCCTTTTGGACTTGTGAAAAGGTCCGCTGCTTTTGGGATCAGGATATTGTGTACCTATCGTTGATTATTTGGCGCCGGGTGGCATGGTCTCCGTCCCTTTTGCTGCTAGACTGCTCTGGGTCGGGGTGGGGGGGTGCCTCCAGTGAGTCGAGGATGATGCTTCGGAAAGCCTCCTTGCTGGCACAGAAATATATCTTGCAGACTTGGGTTTCGGATGCACCACCTGAGTATTGGCACTGGTGCAACCAGCTGCATCACTTGGTAACATGGGAGGCAAGGGATGTTCACATAAATGTAAAATTCGCTTTTTGAAGCTTTGGGGACCCTACCTGTCTTCTCTGTCTCCCAGAGGTAGGAATTTGGTGATTAATGTGATGTGAAGGGTCTGGCTGGCTGAATGACTTACTACCTGAGCTTCGACTTCATATGGGATCATTAATTAATCACAGGTACCTGGGGGGGGGGGGGGTAGAGGGTACGGTACTATGAAGTTATTTCTTTCCCTCTTCCTGTGTCTCCAGGGATCATAAGAAACCAGACCTTTTGGGACATGGAGGGGGGTCTTTGTGTTGTTTTTGCATTTGGGGATTGGTGGGGAACGGAAGGTTAGTGGGTATTAAGGGAGGAGGGGTTTGTTACTATACCTATTGCTGGATTGTAGTTATACAGCATAGGGGTGGGGCATGGGTGAAGGGAGATAAACGAGAAATATTTGTTGGTGGCCTGGCTTAATGGCTTCATGTTTCTGTACTATATCTTGCATGGTCAAATATTCTTTGCTATGAAACAATTGTATTTGTATTGGTTATGTTTGTGTTGTCAATAAAATTTGATGAAAGTAAATTTAACTCGCAGGAACTGCCTGTTCTCTCTTTATTGTAAACCACATTGAACCACGTATTTGGTATTTTGCAGCATATAAGTTTTTATATTGTATTGTATTGTAAGGGTGTCTGAAATTAAGACAGAAATGGAAGAAGTAGCAAAAATTAATGTCCTCCTGGCTTATACAAATGTCTTATACTCTCACGTCAAATTAATTAATGTCTCTATATCTTGTGATGACAAGGCTCACCTGCATTTAAAGCGAGCTTTAGTTCACTGCTTTTCATTTGTGCATTCTCCTGTTCTCTGCAGATGTGTGCAACAGTACTGATCTTCCAGAGGTTGAAATCATTAGTCTGCTGGAAGAGCAGCTGCCTCTGTACAAGCTAAGGGCAGACACCATCTACGGTTATGACCACGACGACTGGCTCCTAACACCTCTCATTTCTCCTGATGCTAGTATCGACTTAACTACTGAGCAGATCGAGGAGACGCTCAAGTATTTCCGTAAGTGAAACTTCCTTTTTTTTTTGTCTCTGCCCAGAGACTGCTTGGTAGTTGCTAGTCAAATGAGTGGGAGGAGTGAGTCACTTCTGCGGAAAGGTGTGTGGAAGATAAGAAATGCTCTGCAGGCCTCTCAGAGATGCATGTTCTTGTTTTCATTCCAGCAGAGCTCAAGAGTCCCTGAGAGACCAGCTTGATGATTCAGTCCTGTACGTATAAGCTTGCAGGTGCCCAACTGCTTGTTTCAGGTCTCTGATGCTAGAACTCCTTTGAGGAAGAAATCAAACAGCTTTTTAGAATGGGCTTTAGGACCCTTGCAGGCTCTTGGGTCTCACAGGCCCATTGCTACCAGCACACTAGTTATGTTTAGACACAAATTATGCAAAGGCGATTCTGTCACCATAGTGATAGTGTGCGTCAAATGGTCAGAGGTACATTGTAAGCTCCATGTAGGTTGAAATGTGTATTTTTATTTAACATACTGCATATACTTGTGTATAAGTCAGTCTCATGTATAAGTCAAGGGCAGTTTGGGGATTAAAAATGCTGACTCAAGTATTAGTCAAAGCTCCTCTCTCCAACCCTCCTTCACTCATCTGGCCCTGCACTCCTTTCTACCTCCCCTCCACCTCTTGGTCCAACACTGCTTCCCTTCCATCCTTCCCTCCCATTATCAACATTAATCTTTCTCTACAACTCCCCCTTCACTCCAGTGCGGTCTGGCTTATCCTTCTCTCTGCCAGCCCACAGTTTGGCATCTCTATCCCTCTACCCCCACCTCCCCTCCCCACCATGTACCTGCAATCTTGGCTTCTATAGGACAACAAAAGTGCAGTGATACACGCAGGCCACCTGCAGCCTTCTCCAAAGCGCTTCTTCTCACCTATCCTGCCCCCTCTGATTTAATTTCCTGTTTCTGCATGGGCGAGACAGGTCAAAGAAAGTGCTCCATATCAAGGCACATGTGGCCTAGCTGTATTACAGCACTGCCACTGCTCTATGGATTGAAGGTACACAATGATGGTAGTGGGGTATTGATATGCCAAACTGTAGGCTGGCAGAGGGAGGGAAGTTGAGGGAGAGATGCCATATCATGCCACTGATGGAGGGGGGAGGTAATTAATTTTATTTGCTGCTAGGGGGAATAGCCCATAGATAAGGCTACCCTGCTTTTTTTAAGGTATTTTGGAGTTGAAATTTCTCAACTTATTCATGAGTGTATATAGTACGTCAGTATTTCATGTATCTATATAATAATAGTAATCCATTAGCATCATCATTTCATATAGTTTTCCAGTTGCTTTTGGCTGGGTTTGGCGCAAAATAGAGTCTTTCCCAAGAACCTAGGATATTCAGAGGTATCGATGAAGGATGTGGGCAGTTCCAAGCAGCACAGCTTTCTGTAGCTGACGGATGATGATTTTATCTGTGCCAAGTGTGTTTGGATGATGTTGCTGTTGTTATTGTTAAGCTCTCAGCCTCTAGTAGGATATATCTATAAATCTATGTGTGTGTGTATATATATATATATATAAGTTTTTTTTACAAGAGTCCTATTTACTCAGCTGCACTAGAAGCATAGCAAACATTATGAAAGCTATATGGTGGTCATTCTGTTTAATAGTAAAATGTACTACAAAGAACATGAAATAGATATCTGAATCACTAAGAGCAAGCCCTGCAGGTATGAGAGTGTTGGAGAGGGGGGGGGGGGGGGGTTGGTGGAGAAGGGATTATTTGCAGGCCATTTGTTTGTGTTTGTATGTGTGCGTTTGTGTAGCATAGAATTCATTGCCGCTTTAGATTAAAAGTGTTGACAATATGGATGTTATGTATTGAAATTCATAGTCTTCCCTGTCTGTCTGGAATATAGCTATTGCTTGTGGATAAATTATGTTTAGAATTAAGGTATGATCCTTAATTCTAAACATAATTTAGATTGCTAGACTGTATAGAGAGAGGTGTGACCAGCAGAAGAAAAGAGGTTTTAATACCCCTGTATAAGACATTGGTGAGGCCCCACCTGGAGTATTGTGTTCAGTTTTGGAGGCCGTATCTTGTGAAGGATGTAAAAAAATGGAAGCGGTGCAAAGAAAAGGTACGAGAATGGTATGGGATTTGCGTTTAAGACGTATGAGGAGAGACTTGTTGACCTGAACATGTA
Source organism: Microcaecilia unicolor (assembly GCF_901765095.1). Lineage (NCBI taxonomy): Eukaryota > Metazoa > Chordata > Amphibia > Gymnophiona > Siphonopidae > Microcaecilia > Microcaecilia unicolor. The sequence continues at coordinate 189,020,743 of NC_044031.1, read as the reverse complement.
TACCCTGGAGGAAAGGAGAAACGGGTGCTATGATACAGACGTTCAAATATTTGAAAGGTATGAATCCGCAAACGAACCTTTTCCGGAGATGAGAAGGCGGTAGAACGAGAGGACATGAAATGAGATTGAAGGGGGGCAGACTCAACAAAAATGTCAGGAAGTATTTTTTCACGGAGAGAGTGGTGGATGCTTGGAATGCCCCCCCGTGGGAGGTGGTGGAGAGGAAAACGGTAACGGAATTCAAACATGCGTGGGATAAACATAAAGGAATCCTGCTCAGAAGGAAGGGATCCCCAGAAGCTTAGCTGGTGGTGGGAGGCAGGGCTGGTGGTTGGGAGGTGGGGATAGTGCTGGGCAGACTTATACGGTCTGTGCCCTGAAAAAGACAGGTACAAATCAAGGTAAGGTATACACAAAAAATGGCACATGTGAGTTTATCTTGTTGGGCAGACTGGGTGGACCGTGCAGGTCTTTTTCGGCCGTCATCTACTATGTTACTATGTTAATATTATTGGTAAAAATGTTATTTTGACTACTTTTTTAAGTATTGATATTTTTTCTTACAGATTTACATAATGATTGATGACAGTTTCTTGTTTAACATTTAAAAATGTATATTGAAATGCAGTTTGCATGTAGTTATGGATACAACAGTATTTTTTGGAATGGAAGATGTTTTCAATTATATATAAACAATCTACTTAAAGCGACCTTATATTTTTTTAGTGTGGGGATTAATTCAATGTAAAGCTGCCATCTTATCCCAAACACATTACTTTTATAAATAATGGATAATCCCACAGTGTGCCCACAATCTTCATTTATAAATCAACATTATGTAGTGAACGGGGATCCTCAGAGTTTTAAACAACATACACCATCATTTCAGTGTAGTAATGGTGCTGTTTATTATATTGTCATTGATCCACCCATATTTTTTTAAACAAATTTTTCAACATTTGTTTCTTCTTAAGTCAACATCTTCACGTTGACGATATAAACAGCACCATTACTACATTAAATGATGGTGTATGTTGTTTAAAACTCTGAGGATCCCCGTTCACTACATAATGTTGATTTATAAATGAAAATTGTGGGCACACTGTGGGATTATCCATTATTCAATTATATATAAGCAGTGCTTTGTTTTCTAGGAGAAAAGGTACCGGTACTCATGCAGAGTAGGGGGGGTGGGTGGGTGGGTTGAGTATCCATGATTCCTCCCATTCATTAGCCCCCATTCATTAGCCCCCATATTAGCCATGCCCTTGCCATCAGCCATGCATCATATAAAAGGCGTCATTGCAAATATTACTCCAGTCCCTAGAATACCAGTACATCTCATATTGGTAAAACAGGATTTTCTACACAACAAACATGATTTTCTACACAGGAACTACATATAAACAGAATATCTCACCTTGGTCACATATACACAGAACATTGATACTACATAGCCTTAAAACAGCAACTTGCACCAGAAGTAAAATTAGATTGTAAGCTCTGTCGAGCAGGGACTGTCTCTTCATGTTCAAGTGTATAGCGCTACGTACGTCTAGTAGCTCTATAGAAATGATAAGTAGTAGTAGTAGTAAGTAAAATCACAAAAAATGTTAGTTGCTGCCACGACCTGGAAAGGAGTGCAGCTAGTATGAAATTAATGCTATAAAAAGCAAATCTACCTGGCACATTTGGGTCATTCCGGGACAAACTGAACCATTCCTCATTGTATACATTGGGAGAAAACCAGGACTAGTTTGGATGGCCCATGATGACCTGGAGTTGTCTGGTATTTCATAAACTTTCCAGACTGTAGGAGCATATGCTAATGAAAGCAAGCAAATTGTTAAGGGCTACTGGGTGGTATAATCCAAAATAAAAACTCAGAGGTTACAATAAAAAAAAAAAAAAAAAAAATATTTTTATTTTTCACACAGTTTGTTTTGCTGCAAAAGTAATATATAAGCAAAAGTAATATATAAATGAAGGATACCCTGATACTTATAGATCACCCAAGTGTCTACCCTGTAAACTCTTGGGTTTATTGTGGGTGCATGTACTTTATTTCTTTCATTGGGTAGTGAATCAAAATATGCACAGTGTTGAGTGCTAAACAAAGAGATATCTCTGTAAATAACCATAAAGCATGAATAATGTCCTTCCTATATAATAATTCTCACCTCCAACAGGATGTGCTTGGGACCGTGCCTGTCGGAAGTGGTCTGCTAGGCAGGCAGGCACTGACCTCAGTGACATCAGTGACAGACAATTTGGCAAAGCAAAACAATCTGAGTGCTGGCCATTAGGACACAGGGTTCATAGGAGAGTTTTAAAAGACTGAAGGAAACGAAAGTGTTAAATGGGGGGAGGGGGGAGTTGTGAACGACTGAAAGACATGAACATTTGGGAAAGGAAAACAATCTGAATGCTGGCCATTAGGACACAGGGTAGATAGGAGAGTTTTAAAAGACTGAAGGAAACGAAAGTGTTAAACTGGAGAAGGGGGGGGGGGGGAGTTGTGAATGACTGAAAGACATGCAAATTTGGGACAGGAAAACAATCTCAATGCTGGCCATTAGCACACAGGGTACATAGGAGAGTTTTAAGAGACTGAAGGAACCAAAAGTGTTCGGGGGGGGGGGGGGGGGGGGGGGGGGGCGGGGAAGTTCTGAATGAATGAAAGAAATGAAAATTTACAAGAGGAACACAATCTGAATGCCGGGCATTTGTATACAGGGTAGATAGGACACTTTTTTTTTTAAATGAAGGACGTCAAAGTATTACATCTTGGGGGAGGGGTGAGGAGGAAAGCGGTGGGGTATCCGGATACTGGGCGTTAGGGCCACGGGGGTACATAGACTTTTGAAAGCCTTAAGGAACCCAAAGTGTGGGAAGGAGGAGGAAAAGGAGGGGAGGGAACGGGGTGAGGGCCATTAGGAACAGGGGAGGGGGCCCTGTCACACACTCTCATTCTCACACACACACTGTCACACAGTCTCACTCTGTCACACACCCGCACATTCACTCTGGCTCTCTCTCTCAAACATACACACTCCCAGGAAAACCTTGCTAGTGCCCATTTCATTCGTTCCAGAAATGGGCCTTTTTTATTAGTTATAGTAGAAGTATGGCAAAAGCAAAAGTTAGAAGAAAAAAGTAACAACTTACTGAATATCTGTACTGCTTAACTATGCGTTATTGAATTTTAGTAGTCAACAATGTTTTATTAATGACATCACCAATGATACAGATGGACCAACTATCAGCATTAATATTCATACAAGCTAAAAGTCCACAACAGAACCTTCTGGGAAAGCTTTTCGTCATTAAGTTTATAACATTTTTCTCCCTCCCTCCCCACAGAGTATACATTGTCAAGAGTTTATTTTCATTAAGCAAATCTGTCATCACCACCCCTAAATGTAACCGAATCAAACAGGAACGTTGGCCATCAAGGCCCAACAGTATAAACCGTCATCCAACTATATTATATATACCCACCGCCCCTTCCTAGGGTGTTAATGGTACCTTACCGTGCATCATAAATCCCATGAAATCCATATAAGTCGGGTCCCCATCAAATCCCATAAGACCCATTTTCCTTGTATTAACATTAGACTGCGAGCATGTATAACCCTTTTCCCCCCTTCCCTATCCCACCCTCCCTCCCACCCCCATAGTTCCCTCCCATCTTACCCTACCTCCCCTCTAGGAATGGTCAGGTATATAAACGTGTGTGTGCGTAAGTGTGGGCAGCATTATAGACTTCCATATGGCATGTGTTACCAGCCCATGTTCACAGCGTATTAAGAATATGGCTTCTACCTCTCTGTGTTAATGTCCCCAAAAATGGTCCCCAGATATTTAGAAAGCTCTTTTTGCGTCTGCACGAGCCTCTTGCTTCTCGCGCTTCCCAGGTCATCAATTGGTGTACTTGATTGCGCCAGTGCCAATACTCTGGTTTTCGAGACCCAGGCCTGCAATATGCACTTCCGGGCCACCAAGCTCAATTTGCGGCACAAAAGTATATTATCCGCTAACAAGCCTCTAAATGCCCCCGGGCAATCCAAAACTAATTGATGTGGTGTGCCTCTTATCTGTGTTGGCAATATAGAAGATAGAAACTCCACTATGCGTTGCCAAAATCTCTTTATCTTTACACATTCCCAAAATGCATGGTAAAACGTGTTTTCCTGCTGATCACATTTCAAGCACAATGGTGATGTGTTATTGAATTTTATTGGGCCCATAGGAAGCCAAAGATGAGATTTTCCTTTTTAGTGGGGGGAGGGTGGCGACAGGGGGGTTTAGGCTTGCCTAATGTGAAGCTATACAACCACACTTGCTTATTATGCCACCTTAGGTACTGGTTCATCACACCTCTGACTATACCGCTTTGGAGCTTGAGAGTGCATGTTATGAGCCCTATAACTTCTATTTGTTGCTCCATCTTCCGCATATCCGAATTCCACAGGTCTTTAAATGCAGTTTATTGCTCGATCCTTTGCATGTTGTGTGGAGCGTCGTGGTAAAATCTTTGGGTGGGGAACCTACTCTCACGGACAGATTCTGATAAGGGGGAACGTGGCCTTTGAACCAGGGATGGAAAATCCTATTTTTACTATTTGGGAACAAAAATGAATTGTATTACTGAAGCATATGCTGGGCGGAGAAGGGACTTTGATTACCTTTGAGGAGCTGCAGGCTCTGCTTGGAGCAACCTGGGGGAACAGGTTTGCCTGCTGTCAGATTAAACATTATATTACCTCTTTGGCACCTGACTTTTAACCTCTAGGATAGGAGACCGGGTGCAAAGAGTTTTTTTTTTTTTTTTAATGACATTTCTGAAGAGAGGTTATCGGTTTCCAGACTGCACCAGGCTGTTATTCAACGAGAGTCTAAAAAAGACCTAACTTCTCTGTGATATAAATGGGAGGGAGACTTGGGTGCATCTCTATTAGACTGGGATATTTTGAAAAATCTGCAGAGTACCCCGATCCTTATGCCTGTGCGCGACTGAGGGAATTTTACTTCAGAGTGCTTAGTAGAGCTTACTTTGCCCAATTGCAGTTATACCATATGGGAGTGATCCAGTCCCCAACATGCCCTAGGTGGTGTGGACTATATGATAATTCCTATTTATCATTCCTTTTGGAGCTGGTAAATACAATGCAGCATCTTGCCACAAACATTTCTTCTCAAATAAAACAAAACAGAGGCTTCAGAAATGTATAAATATTTTCATCTGCAGTGGAACATTTTGACTTTAAAAGATACTGTAACTCCATAGAATTGGTCTAGTTGCAAAATAATCCTATATAATAATTCTCACCTCCAACATTCTAAAGTAGCTGCCTGTGTCCATGGCTCCTGGAGTTACTGAGCTAGGCTCCGTAGCCAGGCTGACGTCACTCACAGCTGATTCCCAGGCAAGGGGAGGAGCCTGGGAATCAGCTGTGAGTGCGCTGCTCAAACACCCCCCTCGGCGCATCACCCAAGCCCCCCCCCGGCACATCAAACACCCTCCTCCCCCCCCCCCCCCGGCACATCAACCCCCTCGCCACCCGCAGCTGCCACTGGTAACCATAGACAGCCATCAGGCATTGGCTGTCGGCTCTGCAGCCGCTCCTCCTCTCGCCTCCACGTCACTGCCCCTGGAGTAAGACCCCGGAGGAGCGCAGTGACGTGAGAGGCGAGAGGAGGAGCGGCTGCAGAGCCGACAGCCAATGCCTGATGGCTGTCTATGGTGCCGCGTTTGAGGTTTGAAAACATTTATTGCTTTTTTTCTTTCGTAGCGGCCGCTGCTGCTCAACAGGAGAAGCAGCAGCGGCTGGACAGCGTTACCAGTGGCAGCTGCGGGTGGCGAGGGAGTTTGATGCGCCGGAGGGGAAGGGGAGGGGAGGGTCACTGGACATGGGTGGCTGGAGGGGGGGCAGGGGGAGGGGAGGGTCGCTGGACATGGGTGGCTGGAGGGGGAAAGAGGAGGGGAGGGACGCTGGACATGGGTGGTTGGAGGGGGGCAGGGGGAGAGGAGGGTCGCTGGACATGGGTGGCTGGAGGGGGGCAGGGCAGAGGGAGGTAGGGAGGGGGTCCTGAGACCAGAGAGGTGGGGGTGGGGAGGGGGGACCTTTGAGAGGGGGGTGGGGGACCTGCGAGGGGGGGCACACACTCACTGTCTCTCACATGCACTCTCTCTGACACACTCTCTGTCTATCACACTCTATCTCTCTCTCACACACAGACACTCTGTCTCTCACACACTCTCTCTCTCACAAACCCACACACACTCTGTCTGTCTCTCATTCTCTCTCTGACACACACACTCCATCTCTCACACACACACTCTCTCTCAAACATACACACTCCGAGGAAAACCTTGCTAGTGCCCGTTTCATTTCTGTCAGAAACGGGCCTTTTTTTTACTAGTTATCAATAAATGTGAACAGCAAATAGTATAGATTTTACACTAGAAGGAAAGCTCTTGTGCTGGAAAAAATTATAGAAACCTAAGAAATATGATTTACTTAGATACATGTGCAAGAAAAATATAAAACTTGTTGCAATGAAAAGTAAAATTATTGTGATCATGAATGCTGCAAACAACATGGTGGTGGAAGGTTTAACTAAAAGAAACCCATCAAAGTGGGTTGGGAGAAGTGTTACTATTAGAATGTGAGTGGATATTTCAAGATGCAAGCTGCTCAGGTTTCTTCTTTGTTAATTGTGGGCTAACATCATGTGAAATGTTCGGATGGTGGTCATGCTGTAATGACGCTATATGAAGTTGCTGAGCTATGGGATTCTGGTCCACAGTATCTGAATCTCCCAGTGGCTTTTATTAATGAGTGGCATTGCTGGCGGTAAAGCCTTCTTGTTTGCTGCATTCCCACAAGGATATAAAGCCCCAAAACAGAGACAGTACAGTCGGTGAATATACTCAGGCTGCAGGCTTATGTATTGAAACTGCTCAATTTCCCCTTTCTGGAAAACTAGCATGTCATTTTGGCTATGTTTTTACTGTCATAGTTTGTGGTCAAATGAGAATGTAAAAGATTTGTTTCAGTGCAGTTTTGAAAAGCAGAGTTTCCTAGGCCACTTTCCAAATGACAGGTTGGCAAAGGTATAGAGTGCTCTGTCCCGTCAAGGGCATTGATTTGGCCACTGTCCAGTTGTGAGCAAATGATTTGAGTTCTGTAACGGAGCCATTTTCCAGAATGTAAAGGGCTCAATTTACTAAGCTTCCTCCTCCCTGCATAGACAGAGAAAAGCTTTTGTAAACCAGGCCTTTGTGTACTGATAACAGGACGTTTCTGAACAGGTTGCAGAAAGCCTGGACATAAGCCCCATTTGGTTGATAATAAAAAAAAAATGACTGAAATAGTAGCCAGGCTAGTTGTCTGAGTACCCCTTTGGTCCTAGATTTATGTCCTTAGAGACTTGCCAGCTAAAAGAATTACATCTTTTTAAAGAGTGACTACTGGAGCATGCTCTTAGGGATGATGTGGAAAGGCTCTGCTGCACGAGTTCACATTCTTAATGCCAGATTTAGTTCCTAGGCCCAAAGGATTCGTCAGACTGTGAAATGGTTGACATACCAAGCTGAATAAGAGCCTGGGCCTACTTCCAAATGCTTTTTAGTGGCCATATATGCCCTGTAGTTAAACCTTGAACCCCTGTGTTAACATACTGACATGAACTGTTGTATAATTTAAAATATTATTTTTCTACTGGTTTTTTAAAGGCCTTCCAATTAAAACGTACACCTGATGCATCTGAACTATATTACAGAAATAATATCTAAATAAAAAGAAAATACGTATTTATCGATCAATAGATATTTTTAACCAGTTCTGGACATGTCTCCTATATGGTCTTCTAATCTGATCTTTCCAATTGTTGGTTTTGAAACAGGCCCTCGGCTAGTAAATCAGGAGACAAGAGGCAAATGATTCCGAAAGCAGGACACCTTTATTTGCTAGCAATGAACAGTACTGAGTTCAGTCTCAGGATACTGCCTCCTGAGCGTCATCTGACATTCGGTCTTATACAAATAGTGATCATGCGCATAAACACACCATACGTCACACATACACATGCGCAGTAATTGCACATGCGCAGTACATTAGTAGTTCTGTAGTTCTCACAGAGAAAAGATACGTCAGTTTCATAGCTTTCACAGAAATTGTTACTTTGCAAGGAAATGTAACTTATTGCAGTGTTTCCAGCACGTTCGCACAATACAGCCTCTATGCATAGATCACGAGACTGCTTTGGCAGAGCCTGCTGCCTTCCCTACACTCCTAACTTGCTGACTACTACTATTTGTTATCTAGCTGCTAGTTAACAAATACACACTACTAGTAAAAGTTCAAACTGCACAGGTTCAGGTCTTAATCTAGGCTCATTATATGGAACTGAGATCTTGATACAAAGCAAAAGTGCAAATGTGAATGCAAGGTCCAAATAGAAAATCCTGTTAGAACAAAAGTTCACAAAAGTCCAGTAGTTATTCAAATGTGGAGCATGCCACAGGTAAGGCAAAAGTTCATAAGTGTTATGCACAAGGGCGGAGGTCATCTTGGCAGCCCCTTAGATGCTACATTACAGAGTCGTTCACTCCTACAATTCCCCCCTTTTGATACTTGAACATCCGGTCCGGTGGAGAGTATCACCTCCAAGAATCCTGAAAGGAAGAGAAAGACAAGAAAAGTTAGCGTAAGGAGGCAATAAGTGGGCCCTAGGTCCTTGCGCAGCCGTTGGGTACTTCGCCGGGTTTGAGATGGAGGGTCCCTAGTGGTGCCCCCCCCCCCTTTGTAGCCGGACTTTGCTGTCACAAGGAGGGCAGCCCATCGATCACCTCAGGAAAAGAGAGGTCAGCTTCAACGTCATCAACCTCGGATTGCGATAGGGGAGAGTACCTCTGTAGGGCCAGAATCTGAGCGGCCACACGCCAATCAGCAATGGTTTCCATGGTGGACCGGAGACACCTGAAAACGAAGGGGAGAGACAAAGGGATTAATAAACAAGACAGCAGAAACAGGCCCACTGTAACAATCCTCCTCCCGTATAAGCGCATACTCGTTTCCATCCCGAGGCCCGGGTGTCTGCGGCACATGGGAGCCAGGTCCAGGGGGAACCATATCTCCAATCTAAGGTTAGGGGACAAACATATTTGTGGTTGTTTGCATAGGTCTTCCGCCAACTTTGGCTTCCACACTTGTGAGACAAAGGATGCTTATCCATAGCGGTACAGACGTCGAAGATGAGGATGGCCACTGTCTGGGCACCAGCAACCAGGACGCGGGTGGAGTTAACCTAATATAGGAGGCCATCTCCATCAACCCCAGTAGACGACGTGACGATACGCCCTCGATACGCTGGGATTTTGTACTGAGAAAGTCCAACGCTCAGAGTGACATTATAATATCTGGGGGCTGAGGGGGAATGGCAGACAGTGCGGTTCTTGTTTTCAAGACATCTGTGAAACTGGTGAGGGCCGTCCGGTGTAGTAATGACACATGGAGGAAGGGGATGACAGTCCTTCTCTGGGGTTGAGACTGGTGAATGAGGGTAGTAACGAGATTATACCCTCCATCCGTTCGGTGGCGCACCAGGCGCAAACACTCAGTACAGTTCAAACTAAGGGCCGGCGGTCCCACTGAGATAGGACAGAGGTGGAGGATGGAGATCGGCCGGAATATCATGATGGGGAATAACCAATGATCTGAAGGTACAATATGTCAAAAAACTGAGTTGCTGGCTAGACGTGCTGGCCGGGCATTAACCTGGTTCACTTTCTCTTTAGGGTAAGCCGCAGGGGTGCATCGGGTGGCTGTAGGCCTGTTCCAGGCTCTGGATGCGTCACCGGTGGGCGCAGGCCGGCTTCAGCCTGGTCCAATGTATCCACACAGGGTTCCCTGCAATTTTAACAGCGGTTGGGGTGGTTAGGAGGACAAGAGATGGTCCCTTCCATTTGGGCTTCAAGCAATCACTCGTCCCATTCTTTCACCCATACTTCATCTCCCACCTTAACCTGGTGTGTAGGGCTAGTGAGGACCAAGGGGCCCATGCTCTCTGTGTACTGTTGAATATCCTGCACTACCTCCCGTAGGGCCCTTAACTGCTTTACTAAGGAACTCTCACCCTGTACTTGCAAAGAATTGGGAAAAGATGGCAGTGGAGGCGGTCTGGCGTACATCATTTCGTTATGGGTGAGGCCAGTAGCCTTGGGGGTGCATCTAAGGTGTAGTAACGCCAAGGGAAGTAGATCAGGCCATTTAGCTTTGGTTCTTGGCATAGTTTGGCTAGCTGATTCTTCAGGGAGCAGTTGGCTCTTCCACTACCCCACTGCTCTGAGGTCTCCAGGCACAATGTAGCTTCCAATCGAGGGCCCAATCTCGTTCTGAGTTGCTGGGTTACTTCACCAGCAAAGGCAGGCCCATTATCCGAGTTGATTTGTCTAGGAAGGCCATAGCGAGGCAGGATGTAGTGTATGAGCAAGGAGGTAACCTCTTTAGCCATCTCCGTTCTGGTGGGCATGGCTTCAATCCAGCCGGTGTATGTACACACTGCCACGAGGGGATAGCTTTGTAGCCGCGGGCCGGATGGCATGTGGGTGAAATCAACCCTGGCAGACTTGGAATGGGGCTTGGGCCCCGTAGGAGGTGGCCAGGCGCAGGACCTGGTCCTGTTTGGGGGTTGTTCGGCGCAAGTTGAGCACCGACTGGAAGCATTCTTGGTCCAGAGGGATAGTTTGTTAACATAGTAGTCTTCTCGAGTAGGCGCCCCAAGGCGTCCCCTGCCAAGTGGGGTACGGTTGTGTGCTTCCCTGACCACACGTCCAGGCCAGGGCTTCGGGTATCCATATTTGGCCATCCTGCAGTAGCCATCATCCATTTCGCGATTCCAGGCCCTCCTGGCCTGGCCCACTCGATTTCTTGGGGGGCATAGATGGGGGGTTCTGTTGGTGAGATGGACGAATAGCACAGGGTCAGGGGCAATGAGGGAGCTGACTCGCCCTTTTGGCTGCTTCATGTGCCGTGATTTCCCCGGGCAATGGGATCCGTTCCGTCCTGTATGGGCCCTGCATGTATCACGGCTACCTTTCCTTGGTTTCCATACAGCCTCGAGTAGTTGGCAGATCTCAGTGGCGTTTGCGAGCCCTTTTCCCTCAGCGGTTAGGAAGCCCCTTTCTTTGTACAAGTCCCCATGCACTTGAAGGGTGAGGAAGGCATATTTGGAATCAGTGTAGATGTTCACAATCTTTCCTTCTGCCCAGAGGAGAGCCAGAGTGAGGGCGATCAGTTCAGCTTTCTGGGCTAACGTTCCGGGTGGCAAGGCCATAGCCTCAATCACATGGTCCTCAGATACAACGGCATAGCCGGCTTTCCGGGTCCCTTCAAGCACCTTGGCTTCCGTCCATGAACAAGGCGATTCCTCCCTGCCAGGGCTGGTCTTTAAGATCGGGTCGGCTGGAATGTTACAGTGGCCATTACTTCGTCACAGTCGTGAAGGGGTGATTCTGGGGCCGGAAGGAGGGTGGCAGGGTTTAAGTTGATGGTGTCTTGGATATCTGCACCTCCGGATTCTCGCATAGGGAGGGCCTGATACTTGACTAGTCGGGAGTTGGTCATCCATCGGGGCCCATGACTCTCGAGGAGGCCACGAATGGTATGGGGTGTAGTTACCAGAAGCGTTTGGCCGAAGGTAAGCTTGTTGGCTTCATGTATCAACAGGCATGCCGCTGCGATGCTTCGGAGACATCCCGGCCAACCCCTGGCCACGTTGTCCATGCCCTTGGAAAGGTACGCCACGGGTCGTTGCCAGGTGCCGACCATTTGGTGAGGACCCCAAGTGCCAATCCCTTCTTTTCGTCGACGAACAAGTGGAATGATTTAGTCACATCTGGCAATCCGAGCGCTGGGGGGGCCACGAGGGCCTCCTTGAGGTCCTGAAGGGCCTTCAGTTCGTGTTTCTCCCACATGGAGAGTTTGGCCCTCGAGTTCAGGTCCTTTCAGCTTGGTGTATAAGACCTGGGTCAACACTGCGAAGTTAATGATCCAGATCCGGCAATATCCAGCTGCTCCTAATAGCGCACGCAATTCTTTCTTATTTGTAGGAACGGGTTGGTTGCGGATAGCTTGGGTATGGGGTGTACCGAGCCTTCGGGTTCCTTCTCGGAGGCGGAATCCCAGATACTCGACTTCGATCTCGCATATCTGGGCTTTCTTACGGCTGGCTCGGTACCCCTGAGCTTCCAGGGTTTTCAAGAGATATAGGAGAGCTGCTGCACAATCCGTGTATGTTTCCCGGGCTACCAACAGGTCGTCCACGTACTGAACGACAGGCCCATACTCGTCCTGGTAGATCTTCAAGTCCTGGGCAAGTTGGTCACTGAAAAGGGTAGGTGAATTCTTGAATCCCTGGGGGAACCGGGTCCAGGTGAATTGCTGCTTACTCCCAGTCTGTAAGTCTTCCCACGTGAAGGCAAACAACTGCTGACTGTCGGCAGCAAGGGGAATGGAGAAGAAAGCATCCTTCAGATCAATGACACTATACCACTTGGTTTGGGCTGGCACTTGGGCTAAGATAGAGTATGGGTTGGGTACTAGGGCAACTATGTCGGCCACCTGGTTGTTGACCTTCCTCAGGTCCTGGACGGGTCTGTACTCTGATGTTCCTGGCTTCTTAACGGGCAGCAGTGGGGTATTCCAAGCAGATCTGGTAAGTTTGAGGACCCCTTGTTCACGGAGTTTCTGTAGATGCGTTTGCATGCTGTGTCGGGCTGCATAGGGAATGTGGTACTGTCCTTGATTGACAATCTGGGCATTTGGTTTGAGTTCGACCCAGATGGGGATGGCATTGACAGCAAGTCCGCCAGGGTTCACTTCTGCCCACACACCGGGCACCCCAGCCATGAGGGTTCTTCTTTGTCGTGTGAAGGGGGTGTCCTGGGAGTACCGACAGTCGTCGAGGCCCGTGAGCAGGGGGGCATGTAGTCTCCATTCTTCTTGGACAGGGCAGATAAGTGTCACTGGCTGGCCTTTGAACTGGGCTTCTACTTCCCCTGTGGGCTTAAATCTCAAGGTGGCTTGGAGCTTGCACAGCAGGTCCCGACCAATCAGGGGGACTGGACACTCGGGGATATGTATGAACTGATGAGACACCATTGTTCCTCCGATTTGGACATGTCGTTCCTTGAGGAGCGGGGCCGTGAGGGACTTTCCTGAGGCTCCCACAATTGGTATAGTTTGTTTTGTGGGAGGAGCAATAGCCGTGGTGATGACAGATCGTTGGGCTCCTGTGTCTAATAGGGCCCTCATTTGGTGCGTCCCCACTCGAATTTCCACCAGAGGGTCAGTGGGGACTCTGCCCTCCCGGCCGCTTCATGCAGAATAGCCCTGAGCTGCATCTAGGGCCATCTGCCACTCCTGTGATTCAATGTGTCCCCGGCCTCGGCCTCGCTGTCCTTGCCCGGGGCCTCTGGCTGGTCGTTCATTTACCTCCTCTGACTCTGGTCTCATGGCTTTTCCGGGCAATCAGCCCACCAGTGTCCTTCCTGTCGGCAGTTGGCGCACTGATTCCGTCCGATAGGGGACCCTCGATCCCTACCCCTTCGGCCTCTGCCCCTGCCCGTGGTCTTGATCCCAATCGCTCTTCCAGGACAGCAAGCCAATACATCTGCATTTTCCCGCATCCGTCTGCTGGCCTCCTTGCGAGCCTCGGATTTCTCCTCCTGATCGCGGTAGTCCGAACACGCGATCGGCTATAGCCTTCAGCTGGCTTATGCTCATTCCTTCAAATCCTTCAGTTTTTCTGAAGTTTCTTTCTGATGTCTGGTTGCCGCCTGGCTAACGAAGCTCATGACCACTGTGGGGAGATTTTTTGGATCTTCGGGATTTATTGGACTATGTCTTCTGTACGCTTCCATGAGGCGTTCGAGGAAATCCCCTGGACTCTCGTTTTTCTGTTGGACAATATTGTAAATTTTCCCCATGGTAGTGATTCTCTGCTTTCCTTTTTTTAAAGCGGTTAGATAGGCCTGCTGATATTGACGGGTGCGGTTCTGACCATCCTCGGTCCGGTAATCCCCAATCGGGAAGCTGCGATGGGCACTTCCCTTCTTAAGCGGTCTTCTATCTGCGCTTCGTCCGGGTGGCTCTTCTGACTGCTTCTTCCATATTCTGTTGCAACAAAACGGCGCTCTTTCCGTGGTTAGGATGTGGGCACTCAACTGCCGGAGGTCACCCCAGTTTGGGTTGTAACTGTATATTATTCCTTCCACCAGTTCTACGAGCTGTTCAGGTTTCTGTTCGTAAGAAGGTCCATGTACCTTCCAGTTATACAATCAGCACTAGAAAATGGGACGTGCATTGTAAACCATTGACCTCAATGGGCTGGCCTTCCGGGGTCGGAGTATAAGTAGTTGATTGTCGAATAAGAAACAGATCGGTGACTTTCGCCTTGCTGATTTGGAGGGAGGTGCTTATCGGACTTGATTGGGGGGAAAACGAGTGATCGGTTTGGTAACCCTCTGGCTCTTACGGGATGTCCCGGGCGCTGCCGCCTCGGAAGAATCTTCGGCTTCCGACTCCGAGGCGGAGGCTTCGGCGTTGCCCGGGTCCTCCGTCAAGTTCGCGAGGTTAGGATATATAGGACTATAAGGAGGGGGCGCTAGTTCAGGTTCCTCCTCGTATGCCTCTCCCGTACCAAGGATAGGGGCCTTCGAGGCCTCGGAGGTTTGGGGGCCCTGAGCTTTCCCTCGAGTTCCTCTCTGTCTTGGGAAGGCGTTAGTAGCACGGGGCGTGGTCTCAGCGCTAGTGAGACGGGGTGTGCTAGTAGCATGGGGCGTGGTCTCAGTGCTAGTAGCACGGGGCGTGGTCTCAGTGCTAGTGGCAGGCAAAAACTGCTTCACTGAGGGGTCCTTTACTAAGCTGCGGGAAAAAGGGCTCTCCGGTAGTGGTGGGGTTCATTTTTCCCATGGGCCAGGGCCCTTTTTACCATAGCCGGTAAAATACCCCTCCATAAAAAATAGCCACACAGTAAGATCACGCTTACCGCATGACCATACAGCATGAGCACTTACCATCACCCACTGAGGTGGTGGTAGCGGCTCCTGCAGTAACCGTTTAGCACACTGTGACACCCGATTACTGCTGGGTCAGCGCTATGCTAGGAAAAACGTTTCCCAGAGCTCTTGAAACGGCACATGCTCAAGCCAGAACTACCACTGGCGGCTGCATTGGGTTGGTGGTAGTTCCGTTTTTAGAGTGCAGTAAGCCTGTGTTGGGCTTACCGCCACTTTGTAAAGACCCCCCTGAATTATTTTCTATCCCTCTGTGTATGTTTGTGCACAAATGTGTGCACTAGTCTATGCTGGAATAGTAGAAAAGAGGAGTGAGAAAGTTTGAAAAGAGCAATTTTCTAGCTGCTGTGTTTCACTGAACCAAATGTTTTCTGTTGTAAAAGCTGGAATTATTTCTTCTATAGAAATGCACTGTGCCATTTTTTTTGGTTGGGGGGGGGGGTGAGTGTTATTGCTCTTTAAGTCCCCAGGTTAATTTGAAAACAGCAAACGTGGGGGTCCTTTTATAAAGCAGCGTCCAAAAGTGGCCTTAGTGCACTTTTATGAGGGTCTTTTGTACATGCTAATTCCACTTTTTGTGCTTTTTGCACATAGCCATTAACAAAAATTTGCACGTGAGCCCTTACTGCCACCTATTTTGTAGGAGGTAAGAACTCATACTAATCCTGCGTGTATTGCTTTGGTATTGCAGCTTGCTCACTTGATCACCACAGACTGCTCACAGAATAAAATTCTACAAATTCTTTTGGATTCGTATTGGGTAAATGAAACTCTTTATTAGTACTTTAAATGGAGAGTGTATAAGTCATTATTGTTACTGCATCACAATGATTAAGAAATAAACACAGTAATCGAGTACATTACTAAAGGAAGGCTATAGAAAAGTAAAATAAGAAAGATATATATACATACAACATCACCGGTCAGGAATTTCAGGCCCTTATCTCATCAGCTGGGGGGGGGGGGGGGGTCCGTTGCAGCGAAAGCCCAAAGTCTCCATATGACCAGGAACAAGTCTTTTCTGCATGATGCGTCCATCCACAGAATGAGCCCCAAGGCTCTGCTGCAAAAAGCCCCCTTTTTATTAAGCTAAAACTTATCCAGGAATGTTCATGAGGTTTCATTCATATGCTCTCAGTTCAGGTAAATAAACCACTGGCCAGGTGGCTTATCTCCTGAACCTCAAGCATACCCCGCCTCCCTCCTGCACAAGCTGGCTTAAGAGGCATTCCAACCTGTTCTTGAGATGTGCCTTATCTCATATATTCTTAAGATGTGCTTTATCTTATACATTTTTCTTGAGTGTGCCTTATCTCATACATTGTGTCTTACATTCTAGCCTGTTCTTTGAGATATACCAGGAAAGTCACTTTTGGTCAAAGACGGGGGATTTTAAAAATGTATTATCGATTAAAGCAAGACTGAAAAGCAATTTTTAATATTTTCCATCACATTCGGTTCTTTGCTTTTCAATTTTACTTATACGATAATGGTATAATAGAATAACTATGAGATATTTTTTGCATATAATGAGTAAGATAACAGTTCCATATAGTCAAAATAATGATTATGCAGAGTATGATTAAGATAGGATGAAATAACAAATTTAATGCTTTGGTAGCTGAAGGTGAATGTCCAGAGAAAATGTCCCACCAATTATGGGCGGTAGCTTTTTGCAAGCGTGAAGAAATGTCCACAAGTGTATCTTCAGTGAAAGTTGTATCAATATAGTGTTGAATCAAAGTTTTATTGCGCTTCTGCAAATATTGTTGTAAAAGTTCAGTTTTTTGTATAGCATCTCTCAAAGGCTGTAAACTTAATGTCGGCCATATTCAGTACTTGTGGATACCAATATAGGTTCACTTGTTCCATATCCGGTACAAAGGTATAATTGTCCATGCCACCATAAATGAGTGACGTTGGTAAAACAACCAGAACAAGGTTAAGATAAATTATATAAACGGGTTACATTGACATCATAAGAAGCTAAACAAATGTATTGAGCATTAATTTCAATTAAACATACTAAAATTAGTAGGGAGTATGGTCCAAGTGCAAACATTATTAGAATGATGTAATAAACACGGTTCATATAAAGGAGAATGTTGTCCACAAATAGCCCCATTAATGGTATGTTGGCAAAATTCTAAGTTATAAGTAATATTATCTGTCCCAATATAATTTCCAGAAAATGTGGTAACCAAAACTCATTAGCAAAAACAATGGACAAAATTATAAATTTACACAAAACACGTGCTTGGTTACATTGAAATGCACAATTTGCCCAGAACAAAAGAGGTCAGTACATATTACAGTATTTGGAGTCACTAAAATCCAATTTGCGGAAGGAATCCACTGGTGAAAGATTCGCCTTCTCAAATATTCAGATTAGGCATTAAATCATCCTGAGCCTTATTCCTTTGTATGAGGGCAAATAAATACTGCAACGTGCATGTAGTCCAATTCACAAAATATGTTATATTGATATCTACTTGTAATTGGGCTATTTTGAGTATAACTGAAAAGGTTTAGAAAACTTTTATCATATTGTAAAGTTATCTGTTGTGGTTTAAACACCGTTGGCATCCACTGAGCTTGCAAAGTAATAAGCTGATTAATATCAGTTCCGATATGCTTAGCTTTATAAGCTAAAGTCCCAGAATCAATAGCATTTATTACTCCTGCATTTGCACCAAAAGCTCTCAATAATGTGTCATACCAAGCTCGTTTAACTCTACATTTGGGTAGTTGAGGAAAAGTAATATTGAAATGAGTAACATTCTTCTGATGATTTATAGCAGTATTTATACAGGTAGAAGGTACACCTACTAGGCTGTTAGTTTGTACCCCTGGATTTGAGTCAAGTATAGTAACATAATCAACCCACCAAGTACGGTTCTTTATAGGTGTAGCATTTACACAAAAAAGTGTGTAGACATTTGCTAATGATACATTAGTAGTATAAATGTCCACAATGCTTGCAATTTTAGGACGTAAAATATGGACAACTCAACAATTTTTTCTTTTTATTGGGAAAATCAGATTAGCTGCATATCACAACCATACAGGATGTATACAGGAGTAAAGCAGGATGTTAAGAGAGCCTCTTCCTTGAAAAAGCGCTATGCGAAACCTGGCCATGTCGGCGGGGGTTCCCTGTTACTGCTAGATTGCCGTTTCACAGATAAGTGAAGGATTGTAAAAACTATATGTGATGCTCTGGGCATACTTACACAGCCTTTGGGAGTGAAATATATATATATGCACAATCTTTAAGAACAAAACTTTGTATATAAAAAAATATGGATTGATGGGAGATATATGAGGATTTGCTACACACCATTTCGCCTGAGCGAAAGAATAAGACTATTCATATGGTTGTGATATGCAGCTAATCTGATTTTCCCAATAAAAAGAAAAAATTGTTGAGTTGTCCATATTTTACATCTGATATGAAATGTTTGGGACATAGATGAACATTGATAACTTTTTGGTCCCCACATTATATGAATAGGGTGAGTTATTCTTAAGAGTTGCAATTTTAGGACAGCATCGTTGTATTGTCTGTCTTTGGTTTGAGCGAAACTTAGCTGTGCAAGTCATATTAAATCGACAACACCGGATCTGGGTGTTATTAGTAACCCGAGCAGAAAGTAATTGTTTATTTTGCGGTTGAACATAAGCTCGTTCATGTGGCTGAACTCCTTTCCATAATCGTATCTTTGTTCCTGTGAAAACCATAGTTACCACGGAGCATGCTCGATATGCCGTGCATGTGTAATTGTCTTGTTTTTGAATTTCACTCTGATTCTTCCATTGCCAAATCAGCTAACACAGGTAAGATCAATAATTGAGCAATTCTATCATTAGCCTGAAGTAACACATCATGTGGACCTTGGTTATTAAGTATAACCTTTATTTCTCCTTGATAGTCTGTATCAATCACCCCTCCCAAAACCTGTATTCCTTTCACTGCCAGGCTTGAGTAGGGGACTATTAACCCAAAATATCCGGTTGGGATAGCCACTCCTATTCCTGTATTTATTATTTGAATATCTCTTTATAATTAATCATTTGTAGAGCATATAAAACCAACCCTGCTGCTCCTGGAGTGGCATCATAGCTCCAGCTGTAATTTCCCAATATCCTAATTGGTCATGTTTGGTAGTCAAGACTTGTAGATTAGGAATAACCATTTGCATTAGGGGTGTTTCTGCCTCCTCAATAGGCCGATTGTTAAGTATCCTTAAGGCCTCTACCAAATTTATTTTCCAATTCTTTAATGAGCCCCCTATTTTACGTATTGGTTGTTTCAGCAGACCATTCATGCGTTCAATTAAACCTGTTGTTGCCTGTGGATAATAAGGGATATGAAAAATTCAATATATATTATGGTCTGAAGCGTAATGTACTAATTGACCTCTAAAATGGGGAACCATTATCAGTCTGAATTTGAAGGGGAATACCATAGTAAAGGGATATTAGTTCTAAAGTTTTGATGGTATTAATCTGGGTAGCTCGTCTGCAAGGATATGCAATTAAATATCCAGAATAAGTATCTACTGCTGTGCATACATATTGACATCCCTGTGAATTGGGTAAAGGTCCTATATAATCCATTTGCCAAATCTGTCCAGGTAACTTTCCCAAATGTCCACATTTCTGGTGTGCCCATGTCGCCAAACCTGAGCAATTATCCGGTTCTTCCAAAGTTTCCACCTTGAGAGGTGAAATTTTGCTTTGTTCATCAGCCACTGCATTGTAAAGGCATTCTAGAGTATCACCCCAGCAATGAGCATCTACATGAAAAACAGTAACATTAGTATTCTGTACATAATTCCATATGTCTTGCCACAATTCTTTACCCAACAAAGTTTTGGTATTAATCTTCCAATTGTTCTTGTACCAGGTAGGTAGCCACATGGTTAATCCATTTGCCACAGACCATGAGTCAGTATAAATGTAACATTGTCCTAAATTTTCTGTTTTCAGAGCCATATAGGCAGCATACAACTCTGCATATTGACTACTTGCTCCTTCCCCACTGTATTCCAGTGAACGTGTTATTTTGGGATTATAAGCTACTGCTTTCCACATCCTCTTTCCTCCGACATACTTAGCAGAACCATCAGTAAACCAAGCATGCTGCTGCTCTTCATTAGTTAATTGATCATAGGTTTTTCTCCACCTAACTGGGCTCTCCACCCCAGGGGTTCTAGCCCAGTTTGTCCTGTTGCTGGAAGTGCTGCCACTTTTTCATGCAGTAAGGGAATTCCTCTAATTCCTGATTTCGTTCTCTCCTAAATATACCATTTCCACTTAATTATGCTGACTTCCTGTGCATGCCCTATCCTATGGGTTTTCGGGGAACTATGGATCCATTGCATTATTGGTATTTCAGCTCTCAGGACAACTACATGTCCTATAGTTAACTGCTCCGTATATACTAGAGCCCAATAACATGCTAATAACTGTTTTTCAAAAGGAGTATATTAATTCCTGCCTCTGGTAACTTGTGACTCCAAAATCCTAATGGCACTCGAGTCTTTTGTTTCTGCCAAAGGCTCCAATTAGCATAATATTCATTCACTGAGACACTGAGCTCTACCTCTCCTGACTGCACTGGCCACAGATCTAAGGCAGTTTGTATTGCTTGCTGCGCTGCTTCAAAAGCTTGTTGTTCTTTTTCTCCCCACTCAAAATTATATTTTTCCCTAGTCACTTTATATAATGGTGTTAAAATTTGCCCCAGGTGGGGTATGTGTTGTCTCCAAAGGCCAAATAATCCAATAAAACGTTGTGCCTCCTTTTTATTACAAGGAGGAACCAATTCTAAAATTTTCTGTTTAGCTGTTGGCAAAATTTCCCTCAGACCATTATGATGCCACTGGATGTCTAGAAATTTCACTGTTTAGGATGGCCCTTGTATCTTATCAGGATTTTTTCCCCATCCTTTTTTCCTTTAAATGTACAATTAACAACAGAGTCTGAACATCTTCCTGTGTTTTCCCTTGAATCATATCATCAATATAATGCACAATTTGCATTTGATCAGCTAGAGGAAACTCATCTAAATGATCTGCCACCGTTCGGTGACAGATAGTGGGGCTATGATTCCAGCCCTGTGGTAGTCAAGTGAATGTATATTGCCTGCTCTGCCAACTGAAAGCAAATTGATCCCAATATTTCTTATTTACTGGTATTGTGAAAAAGGCATTAGCCAAATCTATTACAGCATACCATCTGCCAGAATGTGTCTGTATTCTCTCTATCAAAGTAATAGTATCTGGGACTGCAGCAGTTAAAGCGGGTGTAACTTTGTTTAGTTCCCTATAATCCACGGTCATATGCCAGGAACAGTCACGTTTTCGGACTGGCCAGACCGGATTATTCCAATCTGTGGTGGTAGTTTTAATCACCCCCTTCTCCATTAACTCTTTTATAGTTTTACAGATCTCAAGGTGCCCCCCTGGTATTCTATACTGTTTCAAATGAATAGTCTGTGTGGCTGGGGGAATCTCCATTGGGGTCATTTTCACCTTTCCCACAGTAATTTAGCGAGATTGGGTGTAAGGTTTAACTCCAAATTGATATCACCCCATCATCTAATGTTAATGTCAATCCTTTTAATATATCTGTACCCAGTATATATTCAGGCACAGGCACAATCATAACTTTGTATTCCATTTTAGGTAAATTTCCAATTTTTAATTCCACCCAGGTCTGTACAGCTTCAATTTGTTTTCCCCCCAACCCGGTAATGACAGCTCTCTGACCCTTAAATTTACGTGGATTCCCATATAATAAAGTGGCCTCAGCTCCAGTATCCACTAGAGCACGCACTTTTTGACAGGACCTATTTTTCCAACAAATTTCTATATTTACATGGGGCCGCAAATCTAAATGCGCTAAGTGGGTGGAAACCTGGCCATTCTGTCAATCATATTTTCCTGCTTTTTTAAGATGCTGCACTTCTTTCCAGGGATACAAATCCTCATAACCCTGCCATTCCTCTTCCTCTTGTGGGGGCACGCTAGCACTACCTCTAGCACTAGGGGTTCTGGCCTCAGGAGGAGGAGAAACTGATCTGTCGATATTTACCTGAGCTCACTGACTGCGTACTACCTTGCCCCCATTTAATCCTCGCTTTTTATACAACTGCCACATGTTGTGTGTGTGTATGTGGGGATACACACACACAACATCACTGGTCAGGAATTTCAGGCCATTATCTCATCAGCTGGGGGGCCCATTGCAGCGAAAGCCCAAGGTCTCCATATGACCAGGAACAAGTCTTTTCTGCACGATGTGTCCAACCACAGAATGAGCCCCAAGGCTCTGCTGCAAAAAGCCCACGTTTTATTAAGCCAAAACTTATCCAGGAATGTACATGAGGTTTCAATCATATGATCTCAGTTCAGGTAAACAAACCACTGGCCAGGTGGCTTATCTCCCGAACCTCAAGCATACCCTGTCTACCTCCTGCACAAGCTGGCTTCAGAGGCATTCCAACCTGTTCTTGAGATGTGCCTTATCTCATACTAGTAAAACAGGCCCGTTTCTGACACAAATAAAACGGGTGCTAGCAAGGTTTTCCTCAGAGCGTGTATGTTTGAGAGAGTGTGTGTGAGATTGACTGTGTGTGTGTGAGAGAGAGAGTGAATGTACGAGTGTTTGTGACAGAGTGAGACTGCTGGGTGCGAGTGTGTCTCCTCTGTCCCCCCTCCAGCAACCCAGCGATTCTCCTCTTTCCCCTGCTCCCCCTCCAGCCACCCAGCGATTCTCCTTTTTCCCTTGCTCCCCCTCCAGCCACCCAGCGATTCTCCTGTGTCCCCTGCCCCCCCTCCAGCCACCCAGCAATTGTCCTATCTCCCCTGACCCCCCTCCAGCCACTCCTCCACTTTAATCAGCATATATTAAATTCCCCCCATGTGCTACAGAAAAGCACCAAGCACATCTTATATAATAAAATGCACCTCCAACGTTCTGAAGCCGAGAAAGTGAAGCCTTCAAGCCTTGAAGCATTCGTGCGCTCTGTAAGGCTCCATCTCCTTAATTGACGACACGTAGTTCTGGAACGTTGCAGGAGTGCTTCAAGGCTTGAAAGCTTCACTTTCTCGGCTTCAGAACGTTGGAGGTGCGTTTTATTATATAGGATATTCTTAAGATGTGCTTTATCTTATACATTTTTCTTGAGTGTGCCTTATCTCATACATCGTTCTTGAGATGTGCCTTACATTCCAGCCTGTTCTTTGAGATATAGCAGGAAAGTCACTTTTGGTCAAAGGCAGGGGATTTTAAAAATGTATTATCGATTAAAGCAAGACTCAAAAGCAATTTTTAATATTTTCCATCACACCTGCGCTAATTAGTTAGTGCATGGTAATGTAGCTGTGCTGATTAGTGCAGACACACCCACTGTGTCTCCAGACATGACCTCTTGGTGAAAAAATACATTTTATATTTTAGCATGCTGGTAGTGCGCGTGCATGTCAAAAGTACCATAAGATGCCTCAGAGCACCCCACAGTACACCATTTTATGCTATGATAAGCCGCAAGGTGACTGAATTTTCAGATAACACAAACGGCCCAGTTACTAAGGTGCGCTAGCGTTTTTAGCCTATTCCTATGGGTGTCTCTAGCGTTTAACGCATGCTAGAAACGCTAGTGCAGCTTAGTAAACAGGGCCCAAAATTATTCAAAACTGTTAAACAGCAGAGAATTATGAGGAATTGCAGAAAGATCTTGTGGGAGACTTGGCAGCTAGATGGCAGATGTAATTTAATTTGGATAAGTGAAAAGTGATGCAATAGGGAAAAATAATCTCAATTACAGCTACAACATTTTGGTTTCTGAGTTTGGAGTCATTGTTGAAGTTCTCAGACTAGTGTGTCAAGCTACCCCCCCCCCCCCCCCCCAAAAAAAAAAAAAAAGCAAACAATATTAGAGATTATTTGAAAAGGAATGAATGCCAAAACTAAATATTATTGTGCCTCTATTTAAATACAGTGTGACCACACCTTGAGTATTGTGTGCAGTTCTGGTCACTGCTTGTCAGACAGACTATAAGCAGAGCTGGTAAATATTTAGAGAAGAACCGCTAATAGGGTAGTGTTCTTCAGATTTTTGGGTTTTTTAAAAATTTATTTCTGCATTTGTACCCCACATTTTCCAGCCTGTTGGCTTACAGTTATCTTTATGTGAAGAGTTTACAGTTATATAGGTTCAATGGGGTTTGCAGTTATCTTGTAAAAGACCTGTTGAATGTGATTGAATCAGACCAAACGTCTGTAACTTGGTTCAGTTCTGTCTGTGGTCGTGATAGTGGAGTGTTGTCCAGTGGTTTACTTGGGTTTCTGAATAAATGGGCTTTCAGGTGTTTTTGGAATGTTAGGTAATTGTTTATGAATTGTAGGTCTTTCTACTACTACTACTTATCATTTCTAAAGTGCTACTAGACATATACAGCGCTGTATACTTTAACATGAAGAGACAGTCCCTGCTCGACAGAGTTTACAATCTAATTAGGACAGACAAACAGGACAAACAAGGAACGGAGTCTGGAGTTAGCAGTGGAGGAGAGGAGTGCAGATAAGAGAGATTTACCCAGTGAACAGAGTTCCCGGGGAGGAATGTAGGGAGAGATGAGATTGGAGAGATACTGAGGAGCTGCAGAGTGAATGCACTTATAGGTCAATAAGAGGAGTTTGAACTGTATGCGGAAACGGATAGGAAGCCAGTGAAGTGACTTGAGGAGAGGGCTAATATGAGCATAACGACACTGGCGGAATATTAGTCGTGCAGCAGAATTTTGAACAGATTGAAGAGGAGAGAGATGGCTAAGTGGGAGACCTGTGAGAAGCAAGTTTCAATAGTCTAAGCGAGAGGTGATAAGAGTGTGGATGAGGTCTTTCGGTAGTGTATTCCATATTTTGGTGCAGACATATTGGAAGCTGGTTGTATATGTTTGTATTTTAGGCCTTGGCATCTCAGGAAATGGAAGCTAAGGTATGATCTCTCACTTTTGGTTGTGTTACGGATTGGTAGATCAATTAGGCTGGTCATGTAGATCTTTTTCTTGAGCACTGACCCTCAAGGTGGACCCTAGCATCAGGCAACTATGATTCGGATTGTTCTTTCCAATCTGCATCACCTTGCATTTGTCCACCTTAAATTTCATATGCCATTTGGACGCCTGAAGGGCTTTTTTAAATATTTTACTGTCTGCATGTGTTTTAACAACCTTGAATAGTTTTGTATCATCTGCATATTTGATCACCTCACTTGTCCGATTTCCATATCATTTGTAAATATTTTAAATAGTACCGGTCCCACTACAGATCCCTGTGGCACTCCACTGTTCACCCTCCTCCATTGAGAGAAATTACCATTTAACCCTACCCTCTGTTTTCTGTCCTATAACCAATTCCTAATCCACACCAGAACCTTGCCTCCTATCCCATGACTCTTTAATTTTCTCAGAAGTCTCTCATAAGGAGCTTTGTCAAAAGCTTTCTGAAAATCTAGACATACTACATCAACTGGCTCACCTTTATCCACGTGTTTATTCATGCCTTCAAAAAAATGAAGCAAATTGGTGAGGCAAGACTTCCCTTGGCTGAAACCATGCTGACTCTGTCCCATTAAACCATGTTTATTTATTATGTGTTGTTATAATGTTATTCTTTATATACTTTGTGTAATACCAACTAGTTGCGGATAAACATGAGAGGCACACACTGGTTAAATTAAGAAATCCATGCTTCTAAATCTGTTGACTTTGACATTTAATGGTTTGATATGTTGTCACACTTTTTCATTTTATTATTATTTCCAAACCAACAGCATGTTTTTGTGTGCCACTCCCCCTGGTTTAAGACATACAGATACCCAGTCACAGACTTTGAATTCACATGCTTCACCCGCTTGCTTGAAGTGGACAAGTAAATCAGTTTAGTGAGCTATGGGAAAAGATGACCCAAGTGATCAGCTAAGGAACTCCATAGTTAACTGGATACATCATTTTGGAAATTGTCTTCTAAGGAATATTATGATACTGTATTTTGAGAATGTTCTTGCAAAATTCTATAAAAATACGTTGCTGTGGCATTCATGAATAGCAAGTTGTGTCTGGTGTCCAAGGTGATTCAGAAGACTGTTTATATTAAAGAAAATCAGTAGAAAAAATTTATACACTTAGATATTCAGGGAGAGCTGGTAAGAAGATGCGCTTCCCTAGGTCCCTGAATCATGACAGGAAAATACAGAGTTGGATCCACAATTTTCAGAGGTAGGAAACCAATTATCTGACATACATTGAGGTCTGTTTTCTAAATATTCTTCTAAACTATTAGAGAGAAATAAGATCACAATTTTTCACAGGGAAGGTGACTTTGGCAAGCAGGAATTTTTCCTTTAAATGACAGAAAGTTATCTGAGTAGGGCCAACCTGAGGGTGAGAATTGGGGTGACTGTTCCAGATCCCATATGGGCTTTACTGGCTGAAGGAAGAGGCAGTACATGGAGGATGGACTGGAGTGTTATCAGTCATGCAGCATTTGGTAAGTGTCTGATATCATCACTAGCCATGCGTAAAAAGAGGAGAGTGCTTATTGGGGCGAGAGGAAGGAAGAAAGAAGCATGCAGCACTATTACATATATAAACACGCAAACACACTGTGATGTTTGTGTACATGTGGGTATCTGTGGATTCTCAATCACCCGAACTCACACTCACTCTCACACACACTCACACACAGCAAAATCATAGTCACTAACACACACAAAAGCAATCACACATAACACAGTCACATACATATACCCCACAATAATACACAATATCACACACACAATAACACACAGATTCATGCACACAAAATAACACACCCACAATATCACCTGCACACAACACACTCAACACAATCACAATCTTGCACAATAACACACCCACAATCACGCACACACCCACAATAGCACATAAACGTACAATAACACATGCACAATAATAAATACACAATAGCACAAACATACAACATAAACATGACACAATAATAAACACACAATAACACACAAACATACAAGAACACACACAATAACATAAACACACAATAGCACATAGACATACTACACACACACAATAACACATAATAAACAGAATAGCACATAAAAATACAACACACACACAATAACACACAACACAATAGCACCTAAACATACGCTAACACACAAACAATAACACATAATAAACACACAATAGCACCTAAACATACGCTAACACACAAACAATAACACAGAATAATAAACACACAATAGCACATAAATATACAATAAAACACACAATAACACAATAATAATAAACACACAGTAGCACATAAACATACAGTAACACACACAATAACATAATAATAAACACACAATAGCACATAAACATACAATAACACATACATATACAGAATAACACACACAGAAATTGTTATTCTGTGTGTTGTGTGTTATTGTGTTCATATTTGGTGTGTGTGTTATTGTAACATATACAATACACATACATAAAATAAACCCACAATAACATACACAAAAATATACACACAACACTAACATATTCACACAAACAATAACACACAATAACAAACACATAATATGCATACACACAACAAACACAACACACATACACACAATAAACACATAACATGCATGCACACAATAACAAAAACATATGCATGCACACAATAACAAACACGCATACACACACAATAACAAACACAACACGCATACACACACAATAACAAACACAATACGCGTACACACACAACAAACATAACATGCATACACAATAACAAACATAATATGCGTACACAATAACAAACATAACATGCGTACACAATAACAAACATAACACACACACAATAACAAACTTATAACACGCATACACAATAACATACAATAACAAGCTCATAACACACACACAATAACAAACTTATAACACGCATACACAATAACATACAATAACAAGCTCATAACACACACAATAACACATACACAATAACACATACAATAACAAGCTCATAACACACACAATAACACATACACAATAACAAACTCATAACACACACAATAACACATACACAATAACAAACTCATAACACACACAATAACACATACACAATAACACATACACAATAACAAGCTCATAACACACACAATAACACATACACAATAACACATACAATAACAAGCTCATAACACACACAATAACACATACACAATAACAAACTCATAACACACACAATAACACATACACAATAACACATACAATAACAAACTTATAACACGCATACACAACATACAATAACAAACTCATAACACACAATAACACATACACACACAATAGCAGACTCATAACACACACAATCACACACACACACAATAGCAGACTCATAACACACACACACACACACAATAGCAGACTCATAACACACACACACACACACAATAGCAGACTCATAACACACACACACACACACAATAGCAGACTCATACACACACACACACACAATAGCAGACTCATACACACACACACACACAATACAGACTCATAACACACACACACACAATCACACATACACACACAATAGCAGACTCATAACACACACACAATCACACATACACACACAATAGCAGACTCATAACACACACACACACACAATCACACATACACACACAATAGCAGACTCATAACACACACACACACACAATCACACATACACACACACAATAACAGACTCATAACACACACAATCACACATACACACACAATAACAGACTCATAACACACACAATCACACATACACACACAATAACAGACTCATAACACACACACAATCACACATACACACACACAAATAGCAGACTCATAAGACACACACACAATCACGCATACACACGCAATAGCAGACTCGTAAGACACACACAATCACACATACACACACAATAACAAACTCATAACACACACACAATCACACATACACACACAATAACAAACTCATAACACACACACAATCACACATACACACACAATAACAAACTCATAACACACACACAATCACACATACACACACAATAACAAACTCATAACACACACACAATCACACATACACACACCCACAATAGCAGACTCATAACACACACACAATCACACATACACACACACAATAGCAGACTCATAAGACACACACACAATCACGCATACACACGCAATAGCAGACTCGTAACACACACAATCACACACACACATAGCAGACTCGTAAGACACACACACAATCACGCATACACACGCAATAGCAGACTTGTAAGACACACACAATCACGCATACACACGCAATAGCAAACTCGTAAGACACACACAATCACGCATACACACGCAATAGCAGACTCGTAAGACACACAAAATCACGCATACACACGCAATAGCAGACTCGTAAGACACACAAAATCACAAACACGCATACACACACAATAGCAGACTCGTAAGACACACAAAATCACGCATACACACGCAATAGCAGACTCGTAAGACACACACACAATCACGCATACACACGCAATAGCAGACTCGTAAGACACACACAATCACACATACACACACACACAATCACACACATACACACACAATCACAAACTCATAACACACATCACAAACTCATAACACACACACACAATCACACACACACAATCACACACACACACACACCACAACAACCACACACACACCAATCACACACACCCACACAATCACAAACTCATAACACACCACACAATCACACACACACACACAATCACAAACTCATAACACACACACACAATCACACATACACACACACAATCACACACACACACACAATCACAAACTCATACACACACACACAATCACATACACACACACAATCACACAACTCGTAACACACACACACAATCACAAACTCGTACACACACACAATCACACATACACACACAATCACAAACTCGTACACACACACAATCACACACACACACACAATCACAAACTCATAACACACACACAATCACACACACACACACAATCACAAACTCATAACACACACACACACAATCACACATACACACACAATCACAAACTCATAACACACACACACACAATCACAAACTCGTAACACACACAATCACACACACACACACAATCACAAACTCATAACACACACACAATCACACATACACACACACAATCACAAACTCATAACACACACACACACAATCACACATACACACACAATCACAAACTCATAACACACACACAATCACAAACTCATAACACACACACACAATCACACATACACACACACACAATCACACACACACACACACACAATCACACACACACACACACAATCACAAACTCATAACACACGCACACAATCACACACACACACACAATCACAAACTCATAACACACGCACACAATCACACATACACACACACACACAATCACACACACACACACAATCACAAACTCATAACACACGCACACAATCACACACACACACACAATCACAAACTCATAACACACACACACAATCACACATACACACACACACAATCACACACACACACACAATCACAAACTCATAACACACGCACACAATCACACACACACACACAATCACAAACTCATAACACACGCACACAATCACACACACACACACAATCACAAACTCATAACACACGCACACAATCACACACACACACACAATCACAAACTCATAACACACACAATCACATACACACACACACAATCACACACACACACACAATCACACACACACACACAATCACAAACTCATAACACACACACACACAATCACAAACTCGTAACACACACACACAATCACACACACACACACACACACAATCACAACACACACACAATCACACACACACACAATCACAAACTCATAACACACACACACACAATCACACACACACACACAATCACAAACTCATAACACACACACAATCACACATACACACACACAATAACAGACTCATAACACACACACACAATTACACATACACACACAATAACAGACTCATAACACACAATCACACATACACACACAATAACAGACTCATAACACATACACACACACACACAATCACACACACACACATACACACACACAATCACACATACACACACAATAACAGACTCATAACACATACACACACACACACAATCACACATACACACACACAATAACAAACTCATAACACACACACAATCACACATACACACACACAATAACAAACTCATAACACATACACACACACACACAATCACACATACACACACACAATAACAAACTCATAACACACACACAATCACACATACACACACACAATAACAAACTCATAACACACACACAATCACACATACACACACACAATAACAAACTCATACACACACACAATCACACATACACACACACAATAACAAACTCATAACACACACACAATCACACATACACACACACAATAACAAACTCATAACACACACACAATCACACATACACACACACAATAACAGACTCATAACACACACACAATCACACATACACACACACAATAGCAGACTCATAAGACACACACACAATCACGCATACACACGCAATAGCAGACTCGTAAGACACACACAATCACACATACACACACACAATAGCAGACTCGTAAGACACACACACAATCACGCATACACACGCAATAGCAGACTCGTAAGACACTCACAATCACGCATACACACGCAATAGCAAACTCGTAAGACACACACAATCACGCATACACACGCAATAGCAAACTCGTAAGACACACACAATCACGCATACACACGCAATAGCAAACTCGTAAGACACACACAATCACGCATACACACGCAATAGCAAACTCGTAGGACACACACAATCACGCATACACACGCAATAGCAGACTCGTAAGACACACAAAATCACGCATACACACGCAATAGCAGACTCGTAAGACACACACAATCACGCATACACACGCAATAGCAGACTCGTAAGACACACACAATCCCGCATACACATGCAATAGCAGACTCGTAAGACACACACAATCACGCATACACACACACACAATCACACACATAACACACACAATCACAAACTCATAACACACAATCACAAACTCATAACACACACACAATCACACACACACAATCACAAACTCATAACACACGCACACAATCACACACACACAATCACAAACTCATAACACACGCACACAATCACAAACTCATAACACACGCACACAATCACAAACTCATAACACACGCACACAATCACAAACCCACACAATCACAAACTCATAACACACACAATCACACATACACACACACACAATCACACACACACACACACACAATCACAACACACACACACACAATCACACACACACACACACACAATCACACACAACCACAATCACACACACACACACCCACCAAACACACACACACACACACACACACAATCACAACACACACACACACACAATCACACACACACACACAGAATCACAAACTCATAACACACACACACAATCACACATACACACACACACACATCACACACACACACACACACACAATCACAAACTCATACACACACACACAATCACACATACACACACACAATCACACACACACCACAAATCACAAACTCATAACACACACAATCACACATACACACACACACAATCACACACACACACACACACAATCACAAACTCATAACACACACACACAATCACACATACACACACACAATCACACATACACACACAAACACACACACACACAAACAATCACACATACACACAACACAAACTCATAACACACACACACAATCACACACACACAATCACAAACTCATAACACACACACACAATCACACACACACAATCACACACACACACACACACACACACACACAATCACACATACACACACACAATCACAAACTCATAACACACACACAATCACACATACACACACACAATCACAAACTCATAACACACACACACACAATCACACATACACACACAATCACAAACTCATAACACACACACACACAATCACATACACACACACAATCACAAACTCATAACACACACACACAATCACACATACACACACACAATCACAAACTCATAACACACACACACACACAATCACACATACACACACACAATCACAAACTCATAACACACACACACACAATCACACATACACACACACAATCACAAACTCATAACACACACACACACAATCACACATACACACACACACAATCACAAACTCATAACACACACACACACAATCACACATACACACACACAATCACAAACTCATAACACACACACACACAATCACACATACACACACACAATCACAAACTCATAACACACACACACACAATCACACATACACACACACACAATCACAACTCATAACACACACACACACAATCACACATACACACACACAATCACAAACTCATAACACACACACACACAATCACACATACACACACACAATCACAAACTCATAACACACACACACACAATCACACATACACACACACAATCACACACACACACACACACAATCACAAACTCATAACACACGCACACAATCACACATACACACACACAATAACAGACTCATAACACACACACACAATCACACATACACACACAATAACAGACTCATAACACACGCACACAATCACACATACACACACACAATAACAGACTCATAACACACACACACAATCACACATACACACACAATAACAGACTCATAACACACACACACAATCACACATACACACACAATAACAGACTCATAACACACACAATCACACATACACACACAATAACAGACTCATAACACATACACACACACACACACACAATCACACATACACACACAATAACAAACTCATAACACACACACACAATCACACATACACACACACACAATAACAAACTCATAACACACACACACAATCACACATACACACACACACAATAACAAACTCATAACACACACACAATCACACATACACACACACAATAGCAACTCATAACACACACACCAATCACACATACACACACACAATAACAGACTCATAACACACACACAATCACACATACACACACACACAATAACAAACTCATAACACACACACAATCACACATACACACACACAATAACAAACTCATAACACACACACAATCACACATACACACACACACAATAACAAACTCATAACACACACACAATCACGCATACACACGCAATAGCAGACTCGTAAGACACACACAATCACACATACACACACACAATAGCAGACTCGTAAGACACACACACAATCACGCATACACACGCAATAGCAGACTCGTAAGACACACACAATCACGCATACACACGCAATAGCAAACTCGTAAGACACACAAAATCACGCATACACACGCAATAGCAGACTCATAAGACACACACAATCACGCATACACACGCAATAGCAGACTCGTAAGACACACACAATCACACATACACACACACACAATCACACACATAACACACACAATCACAAACTCATAACACACAATCACAAACTCATAACACACAATCACAATCACAAACTCATAACACACGCACACAATCACACACACACACACACACACACACACAATCACAAACTCATAACACATGCACACAATCACACACACACAATCACAAACTCATAACACACACACACAATCACACAAACTCATAACACACGCACACAATCACACACACACACACAATCACAAACTCATAACGCACACAATCACACACACACACACAATCACAAACTCATAACACACGCACACAATCACACATACACACACACAATAGCAGACTCATAACACACACACACAATCACACATACACACACACAATAACAGACTCATAACACACACACAATCACACATACACACACACAATAACAAACTCATAACACACACACAATCACACATACACACACACAATAACAAACTCATAACACACACACAATCACACATACACACACACAATAACAAACTCATAACACACACACAATCACGCATACACACGCAATAGCAGACTCGTAAGACACACACAATCACACATACACACACACAATAGCAGACTCGTAAGACACACACACAATCACGCATACACACGCAATAGCAGACTCGTAAGACACACACAATCACGCATACACACGCAATAGCAAACTCGTAAGACACACAAAATCACGCATACACACACAATAGCAGACTCGTAAGACACACACACAATCACGCATACACACGCAATAGCAGACTCGTAAGACACACACAATCACGCATACACACGCAATAGCAAACTCGTAAGACACACAAAATCACGCATACACACGCAATAGCAGACTCGTAAGACACACACAATCACGCATACACACGCAATAGCAGACTCGTAAGACACACAAAATCACGCATACACACGCAATAGCAGACTCGTAAGACACACACAATCACGCATACACACGCAATAGCAGACTCGTAAGACACACACAATCACGCATACACACGCAATAGCAGACTCGTAAGACACACACAATCACGCATACACACACACACAATCACACACATAACACACACAATCACAAACTCATAACACACAATCACAAACTCATAACACACAATCACAATCACAAACTCATAACACACGCACACAATCACACACACACACACACACACACACACAATCACAAACTCATAACACATGCACACAATCACACACACACAATCACAAACTCATAACACACACACACAATCACACAAACTCATAACACACGCACACAATCACACACACACACACAATCACAAACTCATAACGCACACAATCACACACACACACACAATCACAAACTCATAACACACGCACACAATCACACACACACACAATCACAAACTCATAACACACACACACACAATCACACATACACACACACACAATCACACACACACACACAATCACAAACTCATAACACACACACACAATCACACATACACACACACACAATCACAAACTCGTAACACACACACACAATCACAAACTCGTAACACACACACACAATCACAAACTCGTAACACACACACACAATCACAAACTCGTAACACACACACACAATCACAAACTCGTAACACACACACACAATCACACACACACTCGTAACACACACACACAATCACAAACTCATAACACACACACACACAATCACACATACACACACACAATCACAAACTCATAAACACATACACACAATCACACATACACACACACAATCACAAACTCATAACACACACACACACAATCACACATACACACACACAATCACAAACTCATAACACACACACACAATCACAAACTCATAACACACACACACAATCACACATACACACACACACAATCACACACTCATAACACACACAATCACAAACTCATAACACACACACAATCACACATGCACACACACACAATCACACATGCACACACAATCACAAACTCATAACACACACACACACAATCACACATACACACACAATAGCAGACTCATACACACACACAGTCACACATACACACACACACAATCACAAACTCATAACACACGCACACAATCACACACACACACACACACACACAATCACAAACTCATAACACACGCACACAATCACACACACACAATCACAAACTCATAACACACGCACACAATCACACACACACACACACACACACAATCACAAACTCATAACACACGCACACAATCACAAACTCATAACACACGCACACAATCACACACACACACACAATCACAAACTCATAACACACGCACACAATCACACATACACACACACAATCACAAACTCATAACACACGCACACAATCACACATACACACACACAATCACAAACTCATAACACACACACACACAATCACACATACACACACACACAATCACACATACACACACACACAATCACACACACAATCACAAACTCATAACACACTCACACAATCACACATACACACACACAATAACACACTCACACAATCACACATACACACACACACACACAATCACAAACTCATAACACAATCACACAATCACACACACACACAATCACAAACTCATAACACAATCACACAATCACACACACACACACAATCACACACACACAATCACAAACTCATAACACACTCACACAATCACACACAATCACACACACACAATCACAAACTCATAACACACTCACACAATCACACATACACACACACACACAATCACAAACTCATAACACACTCACACATACACACACACACACAATCACAAACTCATAACACACTCACACAATCACACATACACACACAATCACAAACTCATAACACACTCACACATACACACACACACACAATCACAAACTCATAACACACTCACACAATCACACATACACACACACACACAATCACAAACTCATAACACACTCACACATACACACACACAATCACAAACTCATAACACACTCACACAATCACACATACACACACACACACACACACACACAATCACAAACTCATAACACACTCACACAATCACACACACACACACACACACAATCACAAACTCATAACACACTCACACAATCACACACACACACACACACAACACACACACAATCACAAACTCATAACACACGCACACAATCACACACACACACACACAACCACAAACTCATAACACACGCACACAATCACACACACACACACACAATCACAAACTCATAACACACGCACACAATCACACACACACACACACACACAATCACAAACTCATAACACACGCACACAATCACACACACACACACACACACAATCACAAACTCATAACACACGCACACAATCACACACACACACACACACACACACAATCACAAACTCATAACACACGCACACAATCACACACACACACACACACACACACACAATCACAAACTCATAACACACGCACACAATCACACACACACACAATCACAAACTCATAACACACGCACACAATCACACACACACACAATCACACACACACACAATCACAAACTCATAACACACGCACACAATCACACATACACACACACAATTACACACATAACACACGCACACAATCACACATACACACACACACAATTACACACATAACACACGCACACAATCACACATACACACACACACAATTACACACATAACACACACACACAATCACACACACACAAACTCATAACACACACACAAACTCATAACACACACACACAATCACACACACACTCACAAACTCATAACACACACACACAATCACACACACACACAATCACAAACTCATAACACACAATCACACACACACACACAATCACAAACTCATAACACACACACACAATCACAAACTCATAACACACACACACACACACAATCACAAACTCATAACACACACACAATCACACATACACACACACAATCCCGCATACACACGCAATAGCAGACTCGTAAGACACACACGCACACACAATCCCGCATACACACGCAATAGCAGACTCGTAAGACACACACACGCACACACAATCCCGCATACACACGCAATAGCAGACTCGTAAGACACACACACGCACACACACACAATAACACATACACACAATACGAAACACAAACACACACGCAAACACACATACAATACGAAACACAAACACACACGCAAACACACATACAATACGAAACACAAACACACATGCAAACACACATACAATACGAAACACAAACACACACGCAAACACACACAATACGAAACACAAACACACACGCAAAAACACACAATACGGAACACACATACACACGCAAAACACACACAATACGAAACACACATACACACGCAAAACACACACAATACGAAACACACATACACACGCAAAAACACACAATACGAAACACACATACACACGCAAAAACACACACAATACGAAACACACATACACACGCAAAAACACACAATACGAAACACACATACACACGCAAAAACACACACAATACGAAACACACATACACACGCAAAAACACACAATACGAAACACACACACGCAAAACACACACAATACGAAACACACATACACATGCAAAAACACACACAATACAAAACACACATACACACGCAAAAACACATACAATACGAAACACACATACACACGCAAAAACACACAATACGAAACACACACACGCAAAACACACACAATACGAAACACACATACACATGCAAAAACACACACAATACGAAACACACATACACACGCAAAAACACACACAATACGAAACACACATACACACGCAAAAACACACACAATACGAAACACACATACACACGCAAAAACACACACAATACGAAACACACACACGCAAAAACACACACAATACGAAACACACATACACACGCAAAAACACACACAATACGAAACACACATACACACGCAAAAACACACACAATACGAAACACACATACACACGCAAAAACACACACAATACGAAACACACATACACACGCAAAAACACACACAATACGAAACACACATACACACGCAAAAACACACACAATACGAAACACAAACACACACGCAAAAACACACACACACACGCAAAAACACACAATACGAAACACAAACACACATACACACGCAAAAACACACACACACGCAGAAACACACACACACACGCAGAAACACACACACACACGCAGAAACACACACAATACGAAACACAAACACATACACACGCAAAAACACACACGCAGAAACACACACAATACGAAACACAAACACATACACACGCAAAAACACACACACACACGCAGAAACACACACAATACGAAACACAAACACACATACACACGCAAAAACACACACGCAAAAACACACACAATACGAAACACAAACACACATACACACGCAAAAACACACATACACACGCAGAAACACACATACACACGCAAAAACACACACACACACATGCAAAAACACACACAATACGAAACACACACACACACACGCAAAAACACACATACACACTCAAAAACACACACAATAAGAAACACAAACACACACTCACACATACAACACATACAAACAAGAAGAAACACAACACACATACGCGCACACACACATAACACATACACACAATAAGAAACACAACACACATACATACACTCACACAATAGCACATACAATACGAAACACAGCACAAATACACACAATAACACACCTTACGTTACTCCCTGTATAAGCATTTGTTTTTGCATTACTGGTGCATGCATTTACTCTGCAACACCATTTTTTCACTTTTAATTCTTTGAGATTACATGACTGTTATTTTAATATTACATTTAATATTACTTTTATGGATTTGAAATTGGTTATAATTTTGCTCTGTTTTTTACATCTATATATGTTCATTTGGTTTTAACTCATATATATGTTTTGAGATGTTCATTTAGTATATATGTACACTGATATATTTATTTTGTATGCAGTATTTATGTATTATTTCTGTCATTATATTTGTTTTTATAGACTCCTGAGGAAGGCGCTATGGCGCCGAAACACGGCTGTGTTGATTCACCTATTCACAATAAAAATCATTGTTTTAACTAATTTATACGTCTGCCCCATTGTTTGAATAGAGCCTATTTTCCCCACCCCTTTTTTTGTTTTCACACACACACACACACACACACACACACACACACACACACACACAATAACACACAATAACACATACAATAAACAACACACATACACAATACGAAACAACCACCAACACACGTACACACACACACAAAATGAAACACAACATACACACATATGATAACGAAACACAACACACACAGGCGCACAGTAACAAGCACAATAATACACCACCTCAGAGGACTCTGGGTAGGTGAGAGGGTGATGATGCACTTGCACGGCCAGTAATACTCGATGGGGGAGTGGGCGGGGGGGCTAAGGTTTCTAAGATGGCTTGCATCTGATTGGAACAGAAAGAGAAGCAGATCTTATGATCGGTCTTTATTGGTTCATCAGTACTCCAAGGATTCGCATACAAATGCCCAACATGGCCATGTTTCGTCAAAAAACGGCTGTATCAGGTGCAAAGAAAACCAGCTGGTGTAAAGCCTTAGACTTCATTAACGCTAGTAACAAGTGTGACTCCTCGGCCCCAGTGTTAATGAAGTCTAAGATTTTACACCAGCTGGTTTTCTTTGCCCCTGGCGTACAAAAGTACAGTTTATAAGTTACAAGTTAGAAGTAAAAAGTATGGCAAAAAAATGTAACTCATTACAAGTAAAAGTACCATCAATTGTACTTAAGTACTATAACAAAGTACTACCCATCTCTGATCTTCAGATGCTTGTAACTTTACTGTTGAAATTTAGGGTGAGTAGAGATGCCAAGGGTGAACCATCCCAAAGAGTGAGATTTACCACCCCAAAGAATGAGAGTGAAGGTCAGGGAGTGGAATTGTTTGGGCAGTTTCTGGGATATACATCTAGAAAGATTTTAAGTAAAACACAAGTTATTTGGTTATCTAGTTATCCATCGGAAGATATTCCTAACTGTTGTAAAATGGGTGCTGTTTCAGTTCCAATCCTGAACCAAGTTAGAAATCTTGGAGTTATTCTGGACTCCTCATTGAGTATTAATTCTCAAGTTATGAAAATTGTAGACTGGTTTTTTTTGTAAATTGATGAGTGTTTGCAGATTGTGTGAATTATTACTTTCAGATTTTCGAACTATGGTTCAGAGTTGGATAATTTTTCATTTTCACTATTGTAATGGATTATTGGTGGGATTGCCAAAACATATTTTGAGAGCACTACAAGTTGCACAAAATTCAGTAGCTAGAGTTATTGTAGGTTGCTCACGGTGTGAACATATTTCACCCATCTTACAGCAGCTTCACTGGTTGCCTTTCGATCAAAGAATTGTGCTGTGCTGAAAATTCATAATCCGGTGAGATCTTCCTTCCAATTTTTGTTGGATATTCCCACTGTACACAAAATAAGGTTGAATGTGTCCAGTTTGGTGGAACTCCTTGCCTGCACCTTTAAGGTTGGTTCCGAGTATTGTTTTATTCAAGATAGGACTTAAGACATTCTTATTTATTTATTCATTCTTATGTCTCACAATTATCCAAAAACAAGTTTCGGTTCAATGTGGTTTACAGTTAGGAGAAATTACAGTAATGTTTTACAATTAAAAAGCACTATAGAACATTAGTAACACTTGTAGTAGTAGTATTTCTTGAAAAGTTAGGTTTTTAATTCGTTTCAACTGAAGATAGTTTGTAATGCGTCTTGTGTCCCTTGGGAATTGAGTTTCATAATTTAGAACCCAGATAACTAGTTGGGTAAGTGAAGTAATAAGTAACCTCTGATTCCTGGGCTCCTATTTCTTGGTAATAGTTCAGTCAAGTCTAGCATGTAATCAGGAGACATTCCAAACAATAGTTTTAAAATGTGAGTGCTAGTTTAAAAAAATAATAATCTGGCTTTATTTGGGAGTCAGTGTAGTATTACATGCAATAGGGTTATTCTTTCGTATTTTGACTTTTCGAATATCAGTCTCGCTTTTGTGTTTTGAACGGTCTGCAGTGATTTTTTCTTATGTTTTATTTGCATTGCAATAATCTAATTAGGACAGTATCAATGATTGTATTATCAGACAAAATGATTGTCTGGGGAACATAATCTCTAATCCTTTTCAGTTTCCATAGAGTTTTGAAACTCTTTGATATGACTGCTGAAACTTGATTTTCAAGAGACAGATGTTTATCAAAAATAATACCTAATATTTTTAGTTGTATTTCAATTGGGTACGTTTGTTGGTCGATTGTGAAATTTTGGTAAGAAGTGGGATTATGCGAGCTGGATAAATCCAGGAATTTGGTTTTCTCTCTCTTTTAGTTTAAGGGGTATGATTACTAAGGTGCGTTAGCGTTTTTAACGCGCCTGTAAATTTAAGGCATGTTAAATGCTAACACACCTATACATTTCTGTGGGCACGTTGTATTTAATGCGCGTACACCATAGTGCGGCTTAGTAAACCTAGCCCTAAGTTTGAAAATGAAAAAAAAAAAAAATTGTGGCCCAATTTTCCATAAGGTCTAGACCTTTTCTTATTTCAACAAGCTTTTAGATAGTAATGTTCAGTTACTGTTGTTTTTTTTTTTCTGAGGGGGGATTTGCCTGATTTTCATTAAAGTTGATTTTGTTTAGTCTTTTGTTAAAAGTATGTGTTTTATGGTGTATGTTTTTAATTATGAACTTCATTATTGTAAGCCGCCAAGAACATTTTGGATTGTGCGGGTTAGTAAATGATACAAGCAGGGGCGTATCTGAACTGCGGCGGTAGGGGGGGCCAGGGCCAGAGAGGGGGGGCACATTATAGCCCCCCCCCCCCCGCCGCCATTGCCGATCCCCCTCCCCCCAGCCGCTGCCATTGCTAACCCTCCCCCTCCGTTGCTCGCCTACCTTCGCTGGCGGGGGACCCCAACCCCCGCCAGCCGAGGTCCGCGTCCTCCTGCTGCTGCCGGCTGCCTTTGGTCCTTTCATTTTTTCACTGAAGCTGGCGCCGACGAAAAAGTTTCTTTTGAATCTGACGTCGCTGCACGTTGTACGTGCAGGACGTCAGACTCAGAAACAATTTCTGAGTCTGACGTCCTGCACGTACAACGTGCAGCGACGTCAGACTCAAAAGAAACTTTCGTCGGCGCCAGCTTCAATGGAAGAATTAAAGGACCAAAGGCAGCCGGCAATGGCAGGAGGACGCGGACCTCGGCTGGCGGGGGTTGGGGTCCCCCGCCAGCGAAGGTAGGCGAGCAACGGAGGGGGAGGGTTGGCAGCGGTAGGGGGGTCCAGGGCGAAATCTGCGGGGGCCCAGGCCCCTGAGGCCCCACGCAGATACGCCCCTGGATACAAGTAAATAAATTTAAAAAATAATAAATAAATAAGCATCATGTTGCTTTGCAAATGGAAAAAGCAGCATAAAATAGTATTTGTCTTTCCTTGGTGCCTCTGAAAAGTTAGAGACAATGAGATAATTTTCAAAGGAATTTGCCCAGGTAACTAAGCAGTTAAAATTTCCAGACTGAAAAGTGCCCTCCACTCACGCCCAGATAGTTAGAAGCCCCACACTATTCCAAACAGCACTCTAAAATTAGCTCTGGAACGACGTGGGACATAAACAGTACTATGATCAGAGCTA
Source organism: Microcaecilia unicolor (assembly GCF_901765095.1). Classification (NCBI taxonomy): domain Eukaryota; kingdom Metazoa; phylum Chordata; class Amphibia; order Gymnophiona; family Siphonopidae; genus Microcaecilia; species Microcaecilia unicolor. The sequence goes on along the minus strand of NC_044031.1, from coordinate 188,976,194 downwards.
ACAGCATGCAAATTTAAGTACGCTATTAGCTCTGATCATAGGGGTACTGTATGGGAGGATAATTCTCTCACACTTGTTTGACAGGTCCAGGCTCTCAAAAGCCCACACCCCCATGGTAGTCTAGTTCTTCCCCCCCCCCCCCCCCCTCAACATGAGGGCCCGAGGGGCTGGAGGTCTGCTGGATCTCCAGTCCCCCTAACCGTCCCCACACCCCAGGCGCCTTGCCCAGTGCTTCCTGGGATACGCTGAGTGGGGCTTCCCTACCATATAAGGATGCGCAGGGCATTGCCAATTTGAAGGCGGCACTAGAAGAGGAGGGAGTGCTCCCTTCTCCAATGTGGATGTACAAGGGGGGTGGGTTGACTGCTAGACCACCAGGACAGAAGGGTGGTTAGGCTGGCAGTTAGAAGAATTTTGTTTTTAAAAGATTTCTCAAGCCAGAATTTTGACCACACCTTTCAGCTTTTCAGCCCGCAGTATGGTTTTTGCTTACAGTAAAGAAACTCTTGTTTATAGAAAATCTAGCAGTGCTTTCATGTTGAAAGCCAATGCACTCAGATAACTAATACCAGTATTTTAATAAGAATCTCTAGCAATAAAGCTTTAATTAGCCAATCCAAAATAAACAGCAGAAATATTGGTTCTGCCTTAGCATCCTAACTGGAAGGGGAAGCTCTTTAATGATATAATGGGAAATGGGACTTGATATACCGCCTTTCTGTGGTATTTTGCAACTACATTCAAAGCGGTTTATATATATCCAGGTATTTATTTTGTACCTGGGGCAATGGAGGGTTAAGTGACTTGCCCACAGTCACAATGAGCTGCAGTGGGAATCAAACCCAGTTCCCCAGGATCAAAGTCTGCTGCACTAACCACTAGGCTACTCCTCCACTCCACTTAAGATTAAAAAGCTTTGTTAAATTTAAAAAGGAGAAAAAAAGGTAAAAGTTGGTGAGCGACAAAAGCATGATACACACTAGCCTGCTCCAGTTTATTCAGTTCTCTGGAACAAAAGTGACATAGTAAGGCTGATATTCAGACTGCAGGAGTTGGCCCGGCTAACTCCTGTGGTCACCGCTAAACCTGGATATTCAATGCTGGGCCATTTCCGGTGACCAGCTTTGAATATCCGGTTTATTTGTGGCTGGTTAAAAGATAACTGGCTATGTTGATATTCACTAAATCACAAAATAAATAGGGTGTGGAAATATGAAATCGCTGAATTACAAACACAAATAATTTCCACCAAATGAAAATGTCTTAAACAAGCAATTTTGTTCCTTTCATGCATAAATCCTAGAACACTAGTTCTTTAAATCCTGAATCTACCTGGAAGTTGAGTGAGGCACGGAGAAGCAGATCTGTGACTGTTCTAAAAGTAGCCCCGCCACCAAGACCCTGAAGCAGTAGCACGAAACGCTGGCCATCGTCGGCTTTGGGTGAGGGGGATGAAGAAAATACGGTCCAGCACAGTTTCTTTCAGTGACAACAACAGAGAGTGCTGACAAAGAAAGATAAGTGTCTGCACAGTACTACCAATATTACCATAACGTATCAATGTAGTCCCATTTTGTTTCCTTTTTGGTGAATATTTTTGATATGCACTATTGCAGACTTTTTTTTTTTAAGTGTTAAAGAAAGTAGTAAAAATCATCTAAAAAATTGCGTGAAGGACTTAGCAATTGGAAGGTTTTTTTCTGGCCAGTGATGAAGAGAAGATCGTTGTGATCTAGTTAGCTCTGGTAGATTTTCACGATCTAGGAGCTCTGTGAGGCCTTTTTCCTTCCAGGTAGATTCAGGATTTAAAGAACTAGCGTTCTAGGATTTATGCATGATGGGACCAACATTGCTATACTTATAACACTGTTTAAGACATTTTCATTTGGTGGAAATTATTTGTGCATGTCGATATCCAGCCAGCTGGTTATCTTCTAACCGGCCAAAGATATCTGTGACCCGGAAATGGCAATCGCCATTACGGCAAATGTAAGCCACATTGAGCCTGTTAATTGGTGGGAAAATGTGGGATACAAATGCTAATAATAGTCCCACGTATTCATGTGGCCACGTATAGCCAGTAAAGTGGAGCCTATCTAACCGGCCTATCTGCTAGCCATTGACTGACAATATTCAGCAGAGATAGCCAGTTATCCCCTGTTGAATATTACTGGATAGCTGGTTACCAGTCAGGTACCAATCATGCTTTATTCCCTTAATGCATGTTAGTAACTGCCCCCCCCTCCCAATATTAGTTTTGACTGGAGAATATACCTTGCTTTGATTTGTTTTCTTTCTCTGATTTATTTATTTTAATAACTGTTCTTGTAACAGTAAAATGGTGTTTCCTGTAAACAAAAACAAATAAAAATTTATTTTAGTTGGTTAATGATATATATATTTTTAAAAAGGCAATAATAATAGCTGTTCCAGTTGATACATAAGTAATTCTTTGATACTTAAAAGAGAAGGAAGATTAGAGTTGGAGGGGAAGGATTTTAGCCTTCCTGTTAAATAAAAGAAGTGATGATTTGTTATTCAAATGGATTTTGGGGAAAAATTTTGATATTTAAGGGGTCTGTTTACTAAGCCGCACTAGAACCCGTTAGTGTTTCTAGCATGCTAAATGTGTAGATGACCATAATATTCCTATGGGTGTCTACACGTGATAATTTTTAGCAAATCTGTATCTCCTTTGCAAGCAAGAGTTTGAGAGAAGAGGGGGGGGCACACACGTGATCAGAAGTAAAAACCTGTAGACACCTTGGATTGAGAGAACCGCCTTCCCTGCAAAACAGTTTATATGTAACTTCCCCTCAAATGAATTGGGTACACTTTCTTCTTGGTTTCAGTTGCCTAGGCTTATTGTCTACCTCCATTTGTCAAAGATTTAAATGAAGGTAGTTTGCACCTTCTTATTGGTGTGTTTGGGCATAATAATGTTTAGGATCTTTGTCCTTAGTCACATACTGAAAGAAGTTCCTGAGTGCAGGTACAGTGGTGGAAATAAGTATTTGATCCCTTGCTGATTTTGTAAGTTTGCCCACTGACAAAGACATGAGCAGCCCATAATTGAAGGGTAGGTTATTGGTAACAGTGAGAGATAGCACATCACAAATTAAATCCGGAAAATCACATTGTGGAAAGTATATGAATTTATTTGCATTCTGCAGAGGGAAATAAGTATTTAATCCCTCTGGCAAACAAGACCTAATACTTGGTGGCAAAACCCTTGTTGGCAAGCACAGCGGTCAGACGTCTTCTGTAGTTGATGATGAGGTTTGCACACATGTCAGGAGGAATTTTGGTCCACTCCTCTTTGCAGATCATCTCTAAATCATTAAGAGTTCTGGGCTGTCGCTTGGCAACTCGCAGCTTCAGCTCCCTCCATAAGTTTTCAATGGGATTAAGGTCTGGTGACTGGCTAGGCCACTCCATGACCCTAATGTGCTTCTTCCTGAGCCACTCCTTTGTTGCCTTGGCTGTATGTTTTGGGTCATTGTCGTGCTGGAAGACCCAGCCACGACCCATTTTTAAGGCCCTGGCGGAGGGAAGGAGGTTGTCACTCAGAATTGTACGGTACATGGCCCCATCCATTCTCCCATTGATGCGGTGAAGTAGTCCTGTGCCCTTAGCAGAGAAACACCCCCAAAACATAACATTTCCACCTCCATGCTTGACAGTGGGGACGGTGTTCTTTGGGTCATAGGCAGCATTTCTCTTCCTCCAAACACGGCGAGTTGAGTTCATGCCAAAGAGCTCAATTTTTGTCTCATCTGACCACAGCACCTTCTCCCAATCACTCTCGGCATCATCCAGGTGTTCACTGGCAAACTTCAGATGGGCCGTCACATGTGCCTTCCGGAGCAGGGGGACCTTGCGGGCACTGCAGGATTGCAATCCGTTATGTCGTAATGTGTTACCAATGGTTTTCGTGGTGACAGTGGTCCCAGCTGCCTTGAGATCATTGACAAGTTCCCCCCTTGTAGTTGTAGGCTGATTTCTAACCTTCCTCATGATCAAGGATACCCCACGAGGTGAGATTTTGCGTGGAGCCCCAGATCTTTGTCGATTGACAGTCATTTTGTACTTCTTCCATTTTCTTACTATGGCACCAACAGTTGTCTCCTTCTCGCCCAGCGTCTTACTGATGGTTTTGTAGCCCATTCCAGCCTTGTGCAGGTGTATGATCTTGTCCCTGACATCCTTAGACAGCTCCTTGCTCTTGGCCATTTTGTAGAGGTTAGAGTCTGACTGATTCACTGAGTCTGTGGACAGGTGTCTTTCATACAGGTGACCATTGCCGACAGCTGTCTGTCATGCAGGTAACGAGTTGATTTGGAGCATCTACCTGGTCTGTAGGGGCCAGATCTCTTACTGGTTGGTAGGGGATCAAATACTTATTTCCCTCTGCAGAATGCAAATAAATTCATATACTTTCCACAATGTGATTTTCCGGATTTAATTTGTGATGTGCTATCTCTCACTGTTACCCTTCAATTATGGGCTGCTCATGTCTTTGTCAGTGGGCAAACTTACAAAATCAGCAAGGGATCAAATACTTATTTCCACCACTGTACATTGCAGGGCACTGCTGACATGTAGAAGAAAGTAAAGCATTGACTGAAATGAATTAAGCTTGTTTCAAGTTGCCCTGTATCTTTTCCACTTGCTTCTTTGTACTCCTAACAGGAATATCTCCCTCGTGCCACACCATTTAGTGAACTGTTGCAGTACGTCATATCATGTAGAGAGCTAGATTTTACTAGCATAGTAAGGCAGAAACAGATGGCAGGTAAATACCAGCATGATCCAGGTAGTTTGCCTGACAAGGTGGCTGAAGTCATACCTGCTGCACTGTGCATGTTACACACACCCCTGTCATTTGTTCTGCTTTGATCCCATCATCTTGTTACATAGGGATCATCTGTGTTTATATCACATCTTTTTGAATTCTGTACTGTTTTTGTCCCCACCACCTCCACCAGGAGGGTATTCTAGGCATTCATCACCCTTTCCATTAACCCTTTCCTGAGGTTGCTTTTAAACTTACCTCCTTGCAGCTCCATTTCCTGTCCTCTAGTTTAATAGGAAAGGGAATGGGATTTGATATACCACTTTTCTGTAGTTACAGTCTTAAACGGTTTACATAATATATACAGGTACTTATGTTGAACCTGGGACTTGCCCAGAGTAGCATGGAGCTGTAGTGGGAATAGTTCTGTAGCTTCCCTGTCTTTCAGAAGATTGGTTTGCTCAGTAATGCCTTTCAAATATTTAAACATCTGTATTACATCACCCCTGTCTCTTCTCTCCTTTAGGTTGTACATATTCAAGGTCTTCAAGTCTGTCTTCATATATCTTCTGGCACAGATGTCATACCATTTTGGTCATCTTCCTCTGAATGGTAGCATGGGGTGGTAGAAAACGCCTTTAAGTCTTTTTAGTATAAAGACTTTCTACCCCAACCATCAATCATATATCTAGGCGGCTTACAGTCTAATAGGGAGAAAATTAAAACATGTTCATTGTAAACTGACAAGACATACTGATACAAAAGGACCAAGGGAAGAACTACACTAGGAAAGAAAGAAAGAAAGAAGGGGGGGGGGGGAACAATAGGGAAATATGACTATTGATGATACATGCAATTCTGGCTAGTGCCCATAAGCCTCCAAAAAAAAGGTCTTTAATTTAGCCAAATGCAGCCTTAAAAACTGTGCAGCCTAGCACCCTTCTGGCTTTGGCCACTGCCTCGTCACATTGTTTTGCCACCTTGAGATCTTCAGACGCTACCGCTCTGAGGTAACCTCTCCTGATCTGTGCACATCAGCCTGTCGCTTCCTATCTTATATAGCTCCTCTGGATTTCTGCACCCAAAATGCATTGTTCTGCATTATTTAGCATTAAAGCTGAAGTGTCAGGCTTTTGCCTACATTTCTAATTCTTGTATATTACTTTTCGTGTTGTGTACTCCCTCGGGATGTCTACTTTGTTGCAAATCTTTTGCCAGCCATAAAAAGGCAAATTTTTCCTCCTAACCCTTCAGTAATATTGCTCATAAAGATAAGGAACAAAATTGGTCCCAGGACAGACCCCTGAGGGCAGACCATTACTCACCTTTCTTTCTTCTGAGTAAGTTCCATTTACCACCACCCTGTATCATTTGTCTGTCAACTAATTTCTGGTCCAGTTCACCCTCTTGGAACCTACTCCTAGGGCACCTTCTATAAGGAACAGTGGCAAAGACTTTGGTGAAATCTAAGTATTCCACATCCAATGCATGCCTTTGATCTAGTTCTCTGGTCACCCAGTCAAAGAAAGAAATCAGATTTATTTGACATGATCTTCTTTTGGTAAATAGACCAATCTAAATCTAAAGAGAGAGCTCAATTGGATATCTAAACACATCAATGGTACACATAACAAAAAAATGATACCCTTTAATAATCCTGATGAATTTTTTAATAGGAGGAAAAAACCTCAAATTATAAGGGAACACTCCGTTGATACCACCAACATTAGGGCGGTCCCTTAAATCATCATGGGTAAAAAAACCTCCTCCTATTTTTCTGTTGTTTCAAAAAATATATGTTGGCTTTTGCTCTAATACTTCAAACAACAAAACCGTCTATAAATATAGTAAGAATCGATTGCACTTATCTTTTCAATCTACAGTCAACTGGACACCTTCCACAGCCCGACTTTGGCCTCAGTTTCGAATCCTTCCTCAGGGTCCGTGGTGTCTGACTGATCAAATCTGTAGAAAAAGCGCAAAGTAACATCAGCTTGATTTCTCAATAACATGGCTCCACAAATCGATATTCAGCTCCATGGTCCTTACAAAGTGCTCTATCCTCGGTCTGCTTACGCTTTCACAACACTCCAAAAGATGGCTGTGATTTATGTATGTTGACGTCAGATGCCCACACAGTAAACCCCTCCCTTACAAATGTCAATCAAGTGCAGTCATTCGATTTTTCAATTACATACATTAGATCCATTCGGGATGAACACTAAGATAGAATGGAATACATTTTTTTGAATCTAGCGCGAATGTAGAATGGCTGCACTTGATTGACATTTGTAAGGGAGGGGTTTACTGTGTGGGCGTCTGACGTCAACATAGATAAATCACAGCCATCTTTTGGAGTGTTGTGAAAGCATAAGCAGACCGAGGATAGAGCACTTTGTAAGGACCATGGAGCTGAATATCGATTTGTGGAGCCATGTTATTGAGAAATCAAGCTGATGTTACTTTGCGCTTTTTCTACAGATTTGATCAGTCAGACACCACGGACCCTGAGGAAGGATTCGAAACTGAGGCCAAAGTCGGGCCGTGGAACGTGTCCAGTTGACTGTAGATTGAAAAGATAAGTGCAATCGATCCGTACTATATTTATAGACGGTTTTGTTGTTTGAAGTATTAGAGCAAAAGCCAACATATATTTTTTTGAAACAACAGAAAAATAGAAGGAGGTTTTTTACCCATGATGATTTAAGGGACCTCCCTAATGTTGGTGGTATCAACGAAAGAGTGTTCCCTTATAATTTGAGGTTTTTCCTCCTATTAAAAAATTCATCAGGATTATTAAAGGGTATCATTTTTTGTTATGTCTTCCTTCGGTAAAACCATGTTACCATGACCTTTGCAATCCATTAGATTCTAGAAAGTTCACTATTTCCTTTAGCAGCATCTGTAGTTTTCCACCTCTTCTCTGTTACCACCTTTATGAAGAGGGACCATATTCAACCTCTCTATCTCCAAGGATCCTTTAGAGGACCCGTCAGAATTTTTTGCAGCTCTGCATTCTATAATATATCTCATCCGGTCCCATGACTTTGTCCACTTTTAGTTTTGCAAATTGTTCATAAACATTTTCTTCTGTGAAGTACATAAGTACATAAGTAGTGCCATACTGGGAAAGACCAAAGGTCCATCTAGCCCAGCATCCTGTCACCGACAGTGGCCAATCCAGGTCAAGGGCACCTGGCACGCTCCCCAAACGTAAAAACATTCCAGACAAGTTATACCTAAAAATGAGGAATTTTTCCAGTCCATTTAATAGCGGTCTATGGACTTGTCCTTTAGGAATCTATCTAACCCCTTTTTAAACTCCGTCAAGCTAACCGCCCGTACCACGTTCTCCGGCAATGAATTCCAGAGTCTAATTACACGTTGGGTGAAGAAAAATTTTCTCCGATTCGTTTTAAATTTACCACACTGTAGCTTCAACTCATGCCCTCTAGTCCTAGTATTTTTGGATAGCGTCAACAGTCGCTTCACATCCACCCGATCCATTCCACTCATTATTTTATACACTTCTATCATATCTCCCCTCAGCCGTCTCTTCTCCAAGCTGAAAAGCCCTAGCCTTCTCAGCCTCTCTTCATAGGAAAGTCGTCCCATCCCCACTATCATTTTCGTCGCCCTTTGCTGTACCTTTTCCAATTCTACTATATCTTTTTTGAGATACGGAGACCAGTACTGAACACAATACTCCAGGTGCGGTCGCACCATGGAGCGATACAACGGCATTATAACATCCGCACACCTGGACTCCATACCCTTCTTAATAACACCCAACATTCTATTCGCTTTCCTAGCCGCAGCAGCACACTGAGCAGAAGGTTTCAGCGTATCATCGACGACGACACCCAGATCCCTTTCTTGATCTGTAACTCCTAACGCGGAACCTTGCAAGACGTAGCTATAATTCGGGTTCCTCTTACCCACATGCATCACTTTGCACTTGTCAACATTGAACTTCATCTGCCACTTGCACGCCCATTCTCCCAGTCTCGCAAGGTCCTCCTGTAATCGTTCACATTCACATTCCATGAAGGGTTGGTATCTACTTTATTCCCATGCGTGCCTTTCTCAACTATCCTTCTCAAGGATTTTCTTGTGTAATTACTGAGCAGAAGCATTTGTTTAGCATCTCTGCTTTTCTCTCATCACTCTCCATACGTTCTTTAGAATCTTGTGTCTTGCAGTTCCACCGCTGGCTTTTCTCTTCTGGCCAATATACCTGAAAAGTCTTGTTGCCTTGCTTTATATTTTTTAAACAAGTATATTATCACAAGGAGTAAATTATGACAGTCTGCTGTTCTCAACTCAAAATGCAGTATCACTGATACAGGCCATATATTTCAGAATCCCAAATACGCATAAATAAAATGCAGAATAAATTGTGTAATGTAATTAATGTGCTGAATTCACAGTTGCCACAATGTGAGACTAACTGAACTGGAACCATCATAGCACATTTGATGTTCCATTGTGTCCTATGACAACTGAGCAAAGTTCCATAATATTTCCCAACATCAATCCATGTCTCAAACCTCAAGTTCAAAAATAACAGCAGTAAAACAAAATAAATAACAACTGTACTTATCTCAGTCTGTGGTGAAAATAATAACAAAAAAATCCAGTTGGCTCACAAACATTCCAGTTAGTTCACGATGATCCCAGTGCAAAAAACCTGTGTGAGGTTCTTCTGTTCTTTCCCAATGCAAAAAAAAAAAACAAAAAAACAACATAGTGCCAAAATAATCAAACCCTCTTCCTCAACCCAGAGTGAGTTTCACCAAAGCTTCATTAGGGTGAAGTTCATCGAAAATAAATGTAACAAAACTGAGCAAAACATAAAAAATCTTTTTTTTAATTCAAATCCATCAAAAAGTTGTTTGCTTATCAGATATAATAAAATGCCAATATTGTCTTAAGTTGCTTATCAGGAGATGCTCCAAGTACCTGCATTAACACTTGCAAACGAATGCATGAATACTGAACATGTGGATGGCGAGAACGACTGTATATGTCTTCTTCAAAATAGATGAAAGGTATCCCCGCTGAACAAATCTAAAAAAAACATTTTAGCTGGATGCATTTTAAATTGAAAAGTGGAAGAACCAGTGCTTTTTTTGTGCCGGTACGCAACGGTACGGCGTACCGGCACCTTTTTCTCCTCCTCCCCTCCCCTCCCATTATTTCCAGCGATTCTCCGCCTCTCTCCTGCCCTCCCATCGACGTGCAGCGATTTTTCCGTCCCTCCCCTGCCCTCACCTCTCCCATATCCAGCGATTCTTCGTCCCCCAGCGTCCTCCTTCACCGCCTGCCAGCCAGCGTCGGAGTCAGAAGCGAACGGTGCAGGCAGCGAAGCGATTGGCTGGCAGCGTCGTAGCTTCCCTCTGCAAGTCCCGCCTATGCGTAAACAGGAAGTTGTAGGCGGGACTTGCAGAGGGAAGCTACGACGCTGCCAGCCAATCGCTGCCTGCACCGTTCACTTCTGCATCCGACGCTGGCTGGCAGGCGGTGAAGGAGGACGCTGGGGGACGAAGAATCGCTGGATATGGGAGAGGTGAGGGCAGGGGAGGGACGGAAAAATCGCACGTCGATGGGAGGGCAGGGGAGAGGCAGAGAATCGCTGGAAATAATGGGAGGGAAGGGCAGGGGAGAGAGAATTGCTGGACATGGGATGAGAGGGAAGGGCAAGGGAGAGAGAAGTGCTGGACATGGGAAGGGCAGGGGAGAGAGAATTGCTGGACATGGGATGGGAGGGAAGGGCAAGGGAGAGAGAAGTGCTGGACATGGGAAGGGCAGGGGAGAGAGAATTGCTGGACATGGGATGGGAGGGAAGGGCAAGGGAGAGAGAATTGCTGGACATGGGATGGGAGGGGAGGGAAGGGCAGGGGAGAGAGAATTGCTGGACATGGGATGGGATGGGAGGGAAGGGCAAGGGAGAGAGAATTGCTGGACATGGGAAGGGCAGGGGAGAGAGAATTGCTGGACATGGGATGGGAGGGAAGGGCAAGGGAGAGAGAATTGCTGGACATGGGATGGGAGGGAAGGGCAGGGGAGAGAGAATTGCTGGACATGGGATGGGATGGGAGGGAAGGGCAAGGGAGAGAGAATTGCTGGACATGGGAAGGGCAGGGGAGAGAGAATTGCTGGACATGGGAAGGGCAGGGGAGAGAGAATTGCTGGACATGGGAGGGAAGGGCAGGGGAGAGAGAATTGCTGGACATGGGAAGGGCAGGGGAGAGAGAATTGCTGGACATGGGATGGGAGGGAAGGGCAGGGGAGAGAGAATTGATGGGATGGGAGGGAAGGGCAAGAGAGAGAGAATTGCTGGACATGGGAGGGAAGGGCAGGGGAGAGAGAATTGCTGGACATGGGAAGGGCAGGGGAGAGAGAATTGCTGGACATGGGATGGGAGGGAAGGGCAAGGGAGAGAGAATTGCTGGACATGGGAGGGAAGGGCAGGGGAGAGAGAATTGCTGGACATGGGAAGGGCAGGGAAGAGAGAATTGCTGGACATGGGAGGGAAGGGCAAGGGAGAGAGAATTGCTGGACATGGGATGGGAGGGAAGGGCAGGGGAGAAAGAATTGCTGGACATGGGATGGGAGGGCAGGGAAGAGAGAATTGCTGGACATGGAGGGGAGAGAGGAGAATCGCTGGATGGGGAGGGGAGGACAGGGAAGAGAGAATTGCTGGACATGGAGGGGAGAGAGGAGAATCGCTGGACAGGGAGGGGAGGACAGGGAAGAGAGAATTGCTGGACATGGATGAGAGGGGAGAGAGGAGAAATGCTAGAAATGGATGGAGAGCAGAGCAGGAGATAGAGGAGAATTGCTGGACATGGATGGATGGAGGAGTTGGCTAGGAGAGAGGAGAAATGCTGACTTGGATGGAGGAGAGGGGAGAGAGAATTATTGCTTTATATGGATACAGAGGAGGGAAGAGAGATGAGAAATGCTGGACATGGATAGAGGGACGGAGAGAGGAGAAGTGCTGGACATGAATGGAGGGGAGGAAAGAAAAAAGAAGATGGACATGGATGGAGATGAGGGAAAGGGAAGAGGAGAAAAACTGCACATGGATGGAGAAAATAGGCAAAAGCTGGATCCATGTTATACCTCCTCCAGTCAATTCCATGGAGGAGGACCCAGCTTTTACTTATGGATGCAGGGCAACAAAAGAAGAAGAAAGGAAGAAAGTAAAGAAATAAATGGAAAGGAAGCCCTGGAAATGGAGTTAAGAGAACAGATAGCAGCAGAATCAGAGACTGGGACCAATATGGATAGAAAAACAAAGTCACCAGACAACAAAGGTAGAAAAAATCATTTTATTTTCATTTTAGTGTTTGGAATTTGTCTTATTTTGCATTGGGTATACTGGAGCTGTAACAGCTTACAGAAATTATTTATAATGAAAAGAAATCACATTATTTTTTCTCCTATACTAGTTTAATATTTTCAATGATGTCTGTTTATATGCGCCATGGCTGGTATAAGGGGTGTGACTAATGTGGGTGTGGCTATAATAGGGGCGGTGCCATGTGTGGTGACCCCGCCCACAATGAGTACCGGCACCTTTTTTTCTACAAAAAAAGCACTGGGAAGAACATAATTGTTTCACTCAAAGAAATGGACCCAGATTGACTCAAAGGAATGTTGCACAAGCTCCGAAGAAGATAGCTGGTGTAATAACAGCGTATTTTGATCCATTTCCTTACAGTATACAGTCATGGACAATGTCTTATGATCAGAGACAAAAATAGTAAGGTCATGTTGTGTTGACTGCACTTTGTGAACTGAGCACATTAATTATATAACACAGTTTATTTTGCATTTTACTTATGTGTATTTGGGATTTTGAAATATATGATCTGTACCAGTGGTACTGCATTTATATTTTTGGAAAACTGGAAACGGACTTTTTTACTAAAACAATGGACCGTAACACTTTATTAACATATGATAGTATGCATCCTATTTATATCCAAAATAATTTACCATTTGCATAGTTTTTACATTATAGACGTATTTGTGATTCTTCGCAGAAATACAATCAAGCTGCTAGCCAATTGAAGGATAAATTGAGTGATAGAGGCTATCCCAACAAAATTGTTAAACATGCTTATAAGAGAGCGTTGTTTAATCATCGTGAATTTTTGCTGGAACCTAAATAACAGAAACCTCTGAAGCGGAATATTCCATGTATAATGCAATACACATCTCTATCTCCAAAGATTGCTAGGATTGTCTATAAACACTGGAATATCTTAACATCACATGAGATTTTTGCTGAACAAAAGTGTATGGTGTCTTATTCTAGACGGGCCAATTTGTCAGATGTTTTATGTCATTCAGGTGTCTGGTCAAGGAAAGAAATTAGTACATTGGGACATGTGAAATGTGGAAATTGTAACGTGTGATATTATGGAGGAAACCAATAAAATCTGGGACTATATACGGAATAATTGGATCTATGTGAAATGTGCAACAAGCTGTACTTCTAAGGCAGTGATATATATGATCACTTGCCCCTGTGGTTTAAGATATATCGGACAAACTAAATGGATGTATAAAACACGTTTAGTAGAACACAAACATGCTATCCAGAAAGAGAAATTGTACATGCCCCTAGTAAAACATTGCGTCAATAACAGTCATACATTTAATGAACTGCGTTGTACTGTGATTGAACAACTAAAAGATAATGGTAGAAGGGGTGATATCTCACGAGTTTTACATCAGAAAGAACAAAGGTGGATATACTGATTGCAGACGGCATTTCCGAAGAGATTTAATGGCCCGATGGAATGGGAAGCGTTTTATTGACGTTTGGTTGTATAAGGTAATGACGTCAGAGTAAGGAGGAGTAAGTCGTGAAAGCGCCTATATAGGCAGTCGCCATTTTGGCACCGAGTGTATGTAATAAGGAAAAAGAGTGTTTTTGTTTTTTTTTTTACATCCTCTCCTGATAAAGTAGCGAAACAGAAGGAATTCTTTATCTGTCGAGAGAGACTGACTATGACCATGTTTTTGATTTGGTTGATGCCGGGAGAAGCCACTATCGATTAGAGATGTTACAGCATAGATATAGATGTTACACCAAACTGAGAAGCAGCTCCAGGAAAGCGTTTGGTTTTTTCCCTGATGAAGCTAAGTAATCTTTCCTTTTGGTTACTATTTATGCACTATTAATTTTTGAAAATTGTTCTTTCGATAGTAATACGTTTTCGGGTAGTAGTATATTTGGGTTTTGCTTGTGCACTTTGAAAATAGATTTGACACAATTAAACCCCTCCGTTTTTTTAACTGCAGATCTTTATTCTCTCTATATAGAGTTGTTTTGCTCTGCAGGTGTTTTTGGAGGTGGGAGGGGCCTGTGATGAAAGCCACTTCAGGTTGTGTCCACAGTGTTGGTACCCTGGGCTAATGAGGCTTATTTGTTTAAATCATAAGAAGTGACTTCTAATATAGGTGCACAAGTAATACCAGTTTTTTTTAGAGCAAACAACATATTAGTTTCTGATATTATTGCTCTAAGCAGATTTTTGAATTTTTGATAATTTATATTTTTTAGCCACTTTTTTGCGTGCACTTTTACCCTCCTGATTACTATTCTCTCAGTTTTGCCTGGTGTTCTTTTCTGTACTCGCCTTGTGAATGCTACACCTGTTTTGCCTTTATTTGTGCACCTGTTCAGTTTCCTTTTTCTCTAGATTTTATTTACTTTCCTTCCATGAAGATCTGTTGCCCTTTTTAGAGCTCTTTTTAGGTTAGCCTGCAGTTTTGCCACTTCCCTTCTCCTCTCTCCCCTCCCCACTTCCAGTTCCTTTTTCAGGTATTTCCCCATTTTGCTGAAATCAGCATGTTTGAAATCTAGCTCTTCGATGTGCCAATGATCAGAAGCAAAAGCGGGTGCTAGAGGCTATTTCTAGAGCATTGTTTGGAACAGCACAGGGCTTTTCATCATCTGGGCATGAGTTTGATGTGACTGGACTCCACCTTAGCTTACATAGCAAACCACATTGTGTATTGATTACTGGCGCTCAAGTGGATGCCCACCCAGACATTAGACCAGGGTTTGGCTGACCTTTCGGGCAACTGGGCAGTGCCCGAGGGCCCAGAAGCTCTCTGCTGCCACCACTGCCACACACTAAAACCCTCCGAGTCTCAGTGGGCTCTCCTCAGTCCGACCTTGAAGAGTCCTAGTGATCTAGTGGCCTCTATGGGGGGCAGGAAAGAACAGCACTCTTTCCTGCCTGTTGCTGCTATTCTGCCTGATGCCACCGTGTTTAAGAATGGCTGTCGAGACTCCCTTCGGCATCCTCGCGAGACTGTCAGTACCCACGAGACTATGCGGGAAGTCTCGGCATCCATTTTGAAAACACAGCAGCACCGGGAAGAATAGTGGTAGTGGGCAGGAAAGAGTGGGTTTCTTTCCTGCCCCTGAAGAAGCCACTAGACCACCAGGGCACTTCAAGGTAGTACCGGGAAGGGCCCACTGAGGCTTGGGCACTGTAGTATGCAGGAGGAGAGAGGGGACTGTAGTGTGTGGGAGGGGGGCAGTGGCAGTGGCTGGGGGCCCAATGAACTTTACTGCCTGGGTGCCCAGATCACTGTCAGCCCCCCCCTGCATTAGACATACTTTCTCCATTTGTGAGTATTAGATCCAATGTTAACGCTTTTCCAGTGGGTTCTATCACCATTTATCTGAGCAAAGCCCTTTGTTAGGTATCCACCACCTTTCTACTTCTTTCCAGATTTGCAGACAGGATACTACAATACACATCAAGTAGATTAAATTCACCTGGTGTTATCATTTCACCTTTTATTCCCGCCCAAGTTCACTGATCTCTGTCCAGTTCTTCTGATTGAGTCAGAGGTTTGTAGACTACGTCTGTAAAGATGGAAGTGCGCTACCTTGTTAAGCACATGTTAATGCAGTTAACATACGCTATTAGTAAACAGGTCTGATTACAAAAAAATAGGACCTATGCTGATGCGATTTAGCACATGTAACATGGCAGTATATGTTAAGTAAGTTTAGCCCAAGGTATGTTGTGTATAGGTTCTTTAGAAATCACACATATCCAAATTGTGAATGTGGTGATTATTTCTCAATAAAATTTCTCCTTAGTTGGAGTAGCTAGTTGTTGATATTTTTTAGTTATTTTTAGACAAATCCAACCTTATTAGAAATATTGCTGCTGTTTTTTAAAATCTGCAAGCTTTAGCAGGCCTGTTTTGAGGGTACAGTGATCACTTGTACAATGTTCTTCTTCCTCAAGGCCCTGAGTAAACTGGATTAATGTTTCAATATTAATGTTTTCTCATGATTCGGCAGGAATCATAATACATATTCAAATTGTGTTCAATCTATTTCTTCTAGATACATCTTTGATTTTTAGCACACAAGTTCTGCAGGTTATTCCTTTTTGGTTACATAGATTTGACATCTCATTTTGCAGTAATCCATCTGCAATGCTGATGTAAGAGCGTGTATCCATGAAGGCCTATAAATCCTAATGTTGCAGTGAGTCAAAAATTTCTTAAATCATCATTGACATTCAGACCAGTTTTTTTGAGTGGTATTTCGAGGAGATGTTTTCTTAATGTGTGTGCCATAAGATATCTGCGACTCGGGGGTAAATTCCCAGGCACAGAGTATAATGAAATGTAATTTGCATCAAGTTGGTGAATTGCTTGTGGTATTTTATCACAAAGGACCGCACAGGGAAGTGTTAAACAAAGTAGTCAGAAGGATACAAGTTTCTTTGTGTCCCACTGAATAGGTTTTGTTTTGTTTTTTCCAGTCCGAGGACTTTATACAGAAATGAACATTTGTGTATGGGCTGTGGCAAGTTCTCCTAACAATAAGAGGCCTGTACTAAATCCAGCTACAATAAGGGTGCTGTTGAAAACAAAACTGTTAGTAAGTCAACAAGATAATATCCAACAGCAGAAGGATAAAAGCATCAGTTATAAAGCATCTTTTAGAAGAAGTCATATTTCTCCAGTCATCATGTACGTCTTGGAAATGGCTTCTTATTGTGGATAAGGCACTTATTAGTTATAGAAACCCGGCACTGATCAGAGACAATGTCTGCATCCTT
Source organism: Microcaecilia unicolor (assembly GCF_901765095.1). Classification (NCBI taxonomy): domain Eukaryota; kingdom Metazoa; phylum Chordata; class Amphibia; order Gymnophiona; family Siphonopidae; genus Microcaecilia; species Microcaecilia unicolor. The sequence goes on along the minus strand of NC_044031.1, from coordinate 188,959,280 downwards.
TCCATGCCAGCTGGTCTCCATGGTAACATGTGAGAATGAAAGATGTGCAGGATCCAGCTGGAAAGGAAGGAGTTGAAGGCAGGCAGGCAATGGGGTGTGTGTGTCTCTGACGTCAACCACTCGGCCTCTTGATAGGATGGCTCCGTTGACTCCCACCTTGGACTCCTCGCCAGTGCTTTTTTATTAGAGCATGCTGCCACAGCATCTGCTGTAAAACTGCACCTCTTCCCTTTTTCCCTTTCTTGTTTTCTTGTCCACCACTCCTCCTCCTTGGCTCCAGCATCTCGTCAAAAATGTGTAGCTGTGTTCCTGCATTTTGTGGGCTTGTTTGTAATCCAGACCGTTGCAAAGGATTGGAGGCATGGCTGCGTCTTACCTGACCTCGGCAAAGTGAAAGCTGTTTTCTCCATTGCACAAAGGGATACCGACTATGCAGAAATTTATCGAAGCAGATTACTATGAACTAGACTGGTACTATGAAGAATGTTCTGACGGTAACAAATGTTTAGTTCTGTCATGCCACAGTGGGGAGATGTGTGTAACTTGTCAGGCTAGTGCCTACCTCTCTCCATTTGGGAGACACGTACAAAGGTGACAGTGGGTTTTATAGAGCGCACTACATGGCCTGTTATATCAGGGCAGCAATGAGCACCTTGCATGCCTGTCTACAGACTCTCAATCTTGCATATCATTGCATACAAAGCAAACTAAGACTGCAAAACAATCTATGTTTGTAGAACAACTGCAATTTAACATTAAGTAGCCAGTCCTAATAAATATTTCATTTTCTCTTGAAAAGGCTATTTCAGTTCACTCTAGGTGTATGTGTGTATATATATATATATATTAGCAATAGCTAATTCAAGTAGACTTAAGCCTCTACCATGCTGGTGCAGCTAGATAACGTAACAGATGAGTAAGTGTACTCAGATCAATCAACTCCACATTTGGATGAATTAAATTGTGTCTGTATATATTAACCAGTAATTTTGGTAAAATATCTCTGACTTATCTATGTATCATTTGTATATGTATAGCTAAAAGTATATAAGTAGATATAATGTAAAATTTTCAGATCCAATGTAAATTATGGGGCAATAGAATTCAATCAGTTTGTAACGGCAAGGAGGCCTGAGCAGTAGCAAGAAGGCTGCAGCAGTGCACCTATGAGCTGTGATTGTACAGAATATGGGATCTAAGCAGAGCTTTATGAGATGTAATGGCAGGCCTGCCTGATTATAGATAGCTTTTGTTCTCCATTGCCTGTCTTTCGTGTGTCTAATGTAATCTTGTTATGCCAGGAGTGTGAGTTGTGCTCTTACAGCTATTGACTTTTTAGTAATTGACTCATGGTATTTTAACAAGACAGCTCGAGCATTCCTGGATGTGACGGTATACTCTTGGATGCAGAACCTTTGTGTGGCGTTGCGCTTTAATCAGAATGAAGCAGTAGGGGGCCTCTGCTTTAAGGCCGCACAGGCAGGCTTCTCATAGAGCTGCACTAATTTTTTCTTCCCACTTGAAGCAGGGCTGACTATGGGTCACGTTCCCATTTGGATTCTGTCAGTGTCCACCAAGCTTTTGTTTCATTCTGCATTAGAACATGGGGTGAGTTGGTGCATGACCCAGTTGGATTCTGTCAAGGTCTGCCAAGCTTTTGTTTCATTCTGCATTAGAACGTGGGGTGGGTGGGTGGGTTTGTGTGTATTTGTGCACTTGTTGGGCAGAAGCTGAGATGTCTGACTTGAGGGATGGTCTTATTCCCTGCCCTCACTGAGGATACCCGTGTTGCATACCTTACATGTGAGGAAAAGGAAGGTCAGGACCCACTATTTGTGCTTCAGGTTTACATAAAATTAGGTTCCAGATGAAGACTGCTGTAATTTGGTTGGTGGGTAAGGAGCCTCATGGGGCCATAGGAAAGGTCAGATTAAGGGTTCTGTACAGTGCATTGGATTTTTTTCTATGCTGGCCTTTAAGCAATTACAGATAAGGATGGTTAAGTATGTAATAAAAAATAGCAGGCGTGGTATGCTTGTGATAAGTTTGTTAGATTTATGTTTTGGAATCGCTAATCCTATATAGATTTAATGAGATTCATTGGATTCTCCACATATACAGTGGTGTGTTCTGAATTGGGTCCTCTGTATACAGCTATTAACTGTGGAACAAAGCCATTGCACTGTGAATTCTGATTCATTTCCCATTCTTTGCAGAATTTAGTGGGGGGGGGGGGGGGGGGGGAGGGGGCTGTGGAGAACAAGGCTTGGTATACAACAGAAGGCTAGGCTTACAAATGGAGAAAATGTGTCCTACAGTCATGTTAATGAATAAAAAGTCTTAAGGTTGGGGGGAATTAATTAATCATAATTAGCAGTTTCTTAGTTGAATTTTTCTTTATGTAGGTGGAGCCTAATGGTGATAGCTGTTTGTGGAAATTAATTCTGTTCTGGAATGACTTTATAAAGTAAAGCAGTTGTACTAGATAGATTTTGAATCGTTTATCTGTGCATAAGATGCTGACAGTGTCTCTGTTATCAGTAAGTTTTTATTATGTTTAGGGTCTGGTGCCGGAAACTAAAATTGTGAACCTGCTTTCATCAACAGGCAAGTGATCAGATAGATCGTCTGCTTTCAGATTTTCCTGCTGTGATATCAATAGAAATCAAACAAAATAAAACATGGAAAAGAAAATAAGATGATACCTTTTTTATTGGACATAACTTAATACATTTCTTGATTAGCTTTCGAAGGTTGCCCTTCTTCGTCAGATCGGAAATAAGCAAATGTGCTAGCTGACAGTGTATATAAGTGAAAACATTCAAGCATTACTATGACAGTCTGACAGGGTGGGAGGATGGGGGTGGGTAGGAGGTATGCATGGGGACATCAAAGCATATCATTGATATTCTAACAGGATGGGTGTGGATAGGTGAGGGGTGGGGTGATCAATAGAGAAATATAGCTTTATGGTTTATAATGGGCTAGGAACCCCAGATCCTTGTTAAGTCCTTTCTGTTGGGTGTTAAAATAGTCAATCATTCTGACTTCAAAGGTCTTATGTTCTTGTATGGTTTTAAAGTTACCTTTCAGGATTCTCACTGTGAAGTCACTGGTACAGTGTCCTGGTCCTGTAAAATGCTGACCAACAGTATTGTTCATGTGATGTCTATGTAAATTGAATCTTGTCTTAAGCATCTGGCCTGTTTCTCCAATATAGCATTCTTCGTTACATTTTTTTACACTGAATGATATATACCACATTGGAAGATGAGCAAGTGAAAGATTCCTTTATGTTGAATATCTTTCCTTTGTGGATGACTGTGGGGTCCTGTGAAATATTTTGGCATAGTTTGCAACTGGATAAATTACAGGGAAGTGTGCCCTTCTGTTCCTTTTCAGTCTGTGATGGAAGTTTACTTCTGATTAGCTTGTGTTTTAAGTTGGGTGGCTGTCGGAAGGCCAGTACTGGTGGGGATGGGAATATCTCTTTCAGTAATTCATCCTCCTGGAGTATAGGTTGTAGATCTCTTATGGTTTTCCTCAGTTTTTCCAGCTCTGGATTGTATGTCACTACAAGGGGGATTCTGTCTGTGGATTTTTTCTCCTTGTACTGTAGCAGATTCTCACTGGGTGTTTTGAGGGAGGAGGCAATATTCTTGGAGATTATTTTGGGGTTGTAGCCTTTCTGTTTGAAGGATGCAGTCAGGCTTTTAAGGTGTCTGTCTCTGCCCCCCACCCCTCACCTATCCACACCCATCCTGTTAGAATATCAATGATATGCTTTGATGTCCCCATGCATACCTCCTACCCACCCCCATCCTCCCACCCTGTCAGACTGTCATAGTAATGCTTGAATGTTTTCACTTATATACACTGTCAGCTAGCACATTTGCTTATTTCCGATCTGACGAAGAAGGGCAACCTTCGAAAGCTAATCAAGAAATGTATTAAGTTATGTCCAATAAAGAAGGTATCATCTTATTTTCTTTTCCATGTTTTATTTTGTTTGATTTCTATTGATAACCTTAAGAGTGGACTAACACGGCTACCACACTCCTCTACCTGCTGTGATATGAATTTTGAATTATTCAGCCCTCTACGTCCACTGAATCTGAGGATGACATGAGAGACAGACAGAGGTCCTGAAGCTTGGGCAGCTCCTAATTCAAAAATAAGTTTTGCAGGGGCGAGGAACCATGGGAAGTACATTTTGGTCCAGAGGCCAGCACTCTGCAGAAAACCAGCACTTAAACTGCCTGCTTGTCTGCTCTTACTATCTTACCATTAAGAAAATTGCCAAGATAGCCAATTACCAACCAGATGACAACCCCACTATAGTAGAGTACATGTAAGCATTGTGGAAATTCTGCTCCAAACATAGAGCCAGATGCACTAAACCTAATGAGCCAGCAACGTGGTTTTTAAACCAGTTCTAGCCGGTCTAGCGAGCAAGTAGTAAAATGAGACATGCACAAAAGGGTTCTCCGAGCCATTTTCCTGTCACGGTAGCAGCTAACGAAAATGGAATGCAAATGATCTAAAAGCTGTTATGAGCTAATTAGTATTATAATGTGCATGCAAGGCGATGCACAGCCGTTTTCCGACCCCATGCACAAAAGCAGTCCCTACCTTTACCGTAGAAAACCTAACAGGAGGTCTGCACCTCTCATTAGTGCCTGGCTGGGGCTGTTGTGAGCTGTGCAAGAAGCATAACAGGCACTTCTGTAGAAATGTATTGGAGGCTGTAGATGGCTATTTTACACGCAGCTTGTCTTCATGTATGAAGCCGTCTTTGGCATTGTGCAGCAGAGGGAGAGAGAGCGGGACCCTGGAAAGAGAGAGAACTTTCCCCCTTACGCAGAGGTAGAGAGCGAAGATCCGAGGGAGACCCAGGTCTCTCTCAGCCAATCACAGCATGATTATCTGACACCAGTGTCAGCTAAATGCGCTGTGATTGGCAAGCACTTCTTCTTTTTTTTTTTTTTTATACAAGAACATAACATTTCTGTGGCAATTTATTGGAGTCTGTAGATGGCTATTATACATGCAGTTTGTTTGTGTGTATGAAGCCGTCTTTGTCATGCTCAGAGCATGCTCAGCTGACTGACTGGCTTCCCCCCCCCCCCCCCCCCCCCCCCCCCGGAAGGAAATTGCATGCAAATGAGCTAACAACGAGCAGCTCATTTGCATTCGATTTCCTTCATGCATGCCCGTTTTTTCCGAATCGCTAAACAGCAACCAGGGTTCGGTAAGGGAAGGGCTTTTTCTGTGGAGTTCGTGCATCTGGGCCATAGTAAGTGGCAAAAAGTCCCTGGCTCTGTCCCTCATTTCCTGCTCTTCTCATCATTTTTAGCTTGTTTTTCGATGATACTCAAGAACTTTCCAAACCTTTAGTAGAAAGCCACCCCCTTGGTGTGCTGTACTGTACCAGATGTACATAGATTGTACTTGCTATTTCAGATTAGCTTTTAGTATAGCAAGACCTAACACTTCTGTTTTTACATTTAACTTGCAAGTTGACAGTCATGATCTGTTTTTTTGCCCCTTTACTGATTTTTATTTCATGCCTGCAGAGCTGTTAGTGTATAGCAGTGGTTCCCAAACCTGATCCTGGAGGCACCCCAGCCAGTCAGGTTTTCGGGATATCCACAATGAATATTCATGAGAGAGATTTGCATGCAGTGGAGGCAGTGCATGCAAATCTCTCTCATAAATATGACATGTTTCAGGGGATGGATGGAGGAAGATAGAAGAACAAGATGTGAAAGCAGGAGAAGATGGGCAACAGTGCAAGTTGCCAGTGCCACCTGGTCCTTGTGCAGAATTAGGCTTGGAAAGTGTGAAATTCTGCAGTATGCAGTGGTACAGAATTCCCCAGGAGTAGGGTAGCAGTAAACTGAAGCAAAAAGAAAGGGTGGCTGTTAGTGATATGCTACAGGAATAAGTTCTGTTCAGTTCAACATTTTCGTAAGCGATACTGTGAGTGGGCTATCAGAAAAGGTGTGTATTTATTGAAGATATATTTAAAGATTTATTGTATGCTTAATTAGGTAGGCATGAATAATAGGAAGATCAATTTAGCAAGTTTGGTCTAGAGTTTGACAACTGAAAATTGATACAAAAAATGCAAAATCGTGTGTTTAGGTTGGAAAATTCCAAACCGTACAGTATAGAGAATGAGGTTCTGATTTGCACAAAAGAGAGATCTGGAAGTAATCATACTAGACAATCTGAAGGTAGCCAAATAAATGGTTAAGGCAGTGGTAAAAGCCAACCGTCACCTTAAACCAGGGGCGTATCTGGACTCCGGCGGTAGGGGGGGCCAGAGCCAGAGGGAGGGGGCACATTTTAGCGCCCCCCCCCCCCGCCCCCCCCGCCGCCGCCGCCGCCGAGCCCCCACCGCCACCAATAACTTAGTCTCTCCACCCCCCTCCCGCCGCCAACCCTCCCCCGCTGCCGTTCTTACTTTTGCTGGCGGGGGACCCCAACCCCCGCCAGCCGAGGTCTGCTTCCACCTGCCGCTGCCTTCAAAACTTCTTCTTCAGCCGGCGGGGGACCCCAAACCCCCGCCAGCCGCCCCGCGCTGTTTAAAATTCATCTTCGGCCTCCGTGGCCGTGCTGCTGGGATAGGCGGCGCTGTTGAAATCCACTTCGGAGTCTGACGTCGCAGCACGTACAACGTACAACGACGTCAGACTCCGAAGTGGATTTCAACAGCGCCGCCTATCCCAGCAGCACGGCCACGGAGGCCGAAGATGAATTATAAACAGCGCGGGGCGGCTGGCGGGGGTTTGGGGTCCCCCGCCGGCTGAAGAAGAAGTTGTGAAGGCAGCGGCAGGTGGAAGCAGACCTCGGCTGGCGGGGGTTGGGGTCCCCCGCCAGCAAAAGTAAGAACGGCAGCGGGGGAGGGTTGATGGCGGTAGGGGGGGCCAGGGCAAAATCTGCGGGGGCCCAGGCCCCTGAGGCCCCACGCAGATACGCCCCTGCCTTAAACTGAACATGTCCAAGACTGAGCTCCTCGTCTTTCCTCCTAAACCCACTTCTCCTCTTCCTCCACTCTCTATCTCAGTTGATAACACCCTCATCCTCCTCGTCCCATCTGCCCGCAACCTCGGAGTCATCTTGGACTCCTCCCTCTCCTTCTCTGCGCATATCCAACAGACTGCCAAGACCTGTCGCTTCTTCCTCTTCAACATCAGCAAAATTCGCCCTTTCCTCTCTGAGCACACCACCAGAACTCTCGTCCACGCTCTCATTACCTCTCGCCTCGATTACTGCAACTTACTGCTCACCAGCCTCCCACTCAGCCATCTATCCCCCCTTCAATCCGTTCAGAACGCTGCCGCACGTCTTATATTCCGCCAGAACCGATATACTCATATCACCCCTCTCCTCCAATCACTTCATTGGCTTCCGATCAGATATCGCATACAGTTCAAGCTCCTCCTCCTTACCTACAAATACACTCAGTCTGCGGCTCCTCACTACCTCTTCACCCTCATCTCCCCCTATGTTCCCACCCGTAACCTCCGCTCACAGGACAAAGCCCTTCTCTCTGTACCCTTCTCCACCACTGCCAACTCCAGGCTCCGCTCATTCTGCCTTGCCTCACCCTATGCCTGGAACAATCTTCCTTTACCCATACGCCATGCCCCCTCCCTACCCATCTTCAAATCTCTGCTTAAAACTCACCTCTTCAATGCTGCCTTCGGCGCCTAACCGCTTGAGAAATATAGAACGCTGCATACGCCTTGTAGCGCTATAGAAATGCTAAATAGTAGTAGTAGTAATCTATCCACCCTATTAGATTAACTGTTCACTTGTCCTCTAGATTGTACACTTGTCTTTAGATTGTTCTCTTGTCTTTTAGATTGTAAGCTCTTTGAACAGGGACTGTCCTTCTATGTTTAAATTGTACAGCGCTGCGTAACCCTAGTAGCGCTTTAGAAATGTTAGTACTTAGTGTTTGGGTGTCTACAGTGGTGTGATAAGTCCTGCATTGCTTGCGTAAGTTACCGCTTTTTGTTGTAGTTTATCATTTGTATTTTATAGCTTGATGAAATATATGTTAGTTATATATATAATTTTGTGGCAAACATTACCCTACATTTATACAAATTCAGTTTGCATTCATTTGTGTCATCATCTTGCACTGTTTTGGGTAGACTTATAGGTAATTACATGATGTTAAAAGCAAATATGGGATTGTGTCAAAGATAAGGACCAAAATCAGCCTATCAATACTTAGTGCATCTAACCAATCAGAAGTAATGCCAATCACATTGAGAATTTAGCCTGACGTGAGAATATTTCCCACTATATCAGACCATGACACATTTATACTGGTTTGCCAGGATACAAGTCATCATATCCAAATTCCAGTACTTGTTATTGTAGAAGTCAGAATAGTTCTTGAGGGCTTTTGAGTAGAGAGATTGCATCAAGAGTTGGGTGATTCGGGTTGTACAGAAGAAGATGGAGACTGGAGATACAAAGTACAGATACCATTGTGGGTGACCAAGGAAGACAACTGTCTGGCAGGAGCATATATTGAGAAGGATGGCTCTCCTGAACTGCCTCAGCTGTTAAGAGAATGGCAGGACAAATGTTGTATTTGGAAAATCAAAGCAGAAGAAATTATTTGAGACTAGTAAAAAAGGCTCGTTTCTGACACAAATGAAATGGGCGCTAGCAAGGTTTTCCTTGGAGTGTGTATGTTTGAGAGAGTGTGTGTGAGAGTGACTATGTGAGAGAGAGTGAATGTGCGAGTGTGTGTGACAGAGACAGAGTGAGACTGGGTAAGAGTGTGTCTGTGAGAGAGAGAGAGAGTGTGTGTGTGAGCATGAGAGTGTGTTCCAGGGTCCCCCCTCCCTCCCGCCCTCTGAGTTCCAGGGTCGTCCCCCCCCCTCCCTCCCTCTCAGTTCCAGGGTCATCCCCCCTCCCTCCCTCCGAGTTTCAGGGTTGTTGTCCCCCTCCCTCCCTCCAAGTTCCAGGGTCGTCCTCTCCCTGCCTCCCTCTGAGTTTCAGGGTCCCCTCCCTCCCCTGCATTATGCTCTTTCCCCTGCATTCATCCATATGCAGGCAACGTCCTCTGTGCCCTGCCCCCTCCATCCATCCATGTGCAGCATCTCTCCCCTGCCCCTCCACCTCCCTCCAGGCCCCCCTCCCTCCCCCCCCTCCGAGTTCCAGTGATCCCCTCCCTCCCTCCCCCCTCCGAGTTCCAGTGACCCCCTCCCTCCCATTACCAGGGTCCCCCCTACCTCTGTCCCTCTATCCCTCCCAGTTCCAGGGTCCCATGGAACTGGGAGGGAGGGGGACGGAGAACATTGGAGGAGTGACATCAGCAGGTGGTTACAATCCCAGTGACACACATTGGAATGTTGGAGGAGCAAATTATGATATTAGATTTTTGAACTTCCTTAAAACATCTTGATGTCTCCAGTGGATATGGTATGGAGGTTTTGGGATTATCAGCAGACGGTCTTAACTCCTTTTGCATGAACTGTATATTTGTCTCTGACTTCCATAAGTGAGCTTAATGGCAGCCAGTGGTCATGAAAGGTATCAAGTGGACTGTTTGAATTTAACTGGGTTTATTGAGAAGTCTGTTGAGTTTGTTATGGGAAGAACCTCTCTTCTGGTCACTTTTGTGCTTGAGCCAGACTGCAATACTGTATTCAGGCGCAGGGTTTCTTTGTTCCCATATTTGTAGATTTTCTGATTTCTGTAGGATGGTCCACTCCAAACCTTAAAACCAAAAGCCCTGGGTCCGGGGAATACAGTTGTTCTGGAAATTTCGTTGTTGAAGTTTGATTTTATATGGTGGGAACATTTTTCTTTATTCTGACCTAACGTAGTTTATAGATTCAGGAGCTATAAAACCTTCAGAATTCCTTTTTTTGAATTATTATTTTTTCTTTTGTAGCTCCTAATCTTCAAGTGTTTCTTGGATGTAGTAAGTTTGAAAACTTGTTTCAATTAAAAATAAAAATGAAATTGATGACAGGTTTTAGGACTTTCCATGGTTTGGACGCCTGATTTTCTGGCTTGCTTTTGAATGGCCAGCATTGTATGGTAGATTTAAAAGTACATCGGATGTGTCACTTAACAGGTGTATGCAAAGGCAGTGCTTTCAGGAACTGGTTTTCTTGGGAAGGGAGGGGCAAGCATGGCTATTGGCCATCTGAGCCACTTCACAGTTTTTTTTTTTTCGCTGGGGCGCCAGCGTCTCTAGTTCTGGCCTTGGGTGGGTGCTTATCTTTAGTTATCATTGTTCAGTTCTCTGTTAGATTTGGGAGTGAGGCAATACAGCTGTCTTTTGAATATTCTCTCTCTCTCTCTCTCTCTCTCTCTCTCTCTCTCTCTCTCTCTCTCTCTCTCTCTCACAGTTTTCCTCTCTGCATGTGGCTTCTTTCAGCTTCTGAATTATTTGTATTCTGCAGAAGCCAAACTTGCCGTCTTGGTGCTGTCTGGCATTGCATTTCCTTAGAAGCTTTGTTTAGAGCACTTGTAAAATCTGATACCTGAAGGGTTAATGTATAATTGACAAAGGTGACTTTTGCAGTACTTTGGAATGCACCCAGTCCCCACCCAGGTCTTCCAGTACCTGTTTCTGCAGTTGCTATGAAACCTTGTAGGAAGCTACCATTCACCCTGCACTTAGGGGTGCTGAGGAAATGAATAATCATTAACCACAAAAATTAACCAAAAACCAGGCCTGCAGTAATCAAACCACATTTATTCAAAATATTTCTTTAACCAGGGGCTGTTTATTGAGTCATGGTGCTTAATTGCAGCATTTTGCTAGTGCCCAGGGCGACTCCCTCAGTTCCCATGCCAGGACAGAAGTGTTGAAGGCAGTGGCAATGCACACAAACAGTCAGCTCAGTGACATGTTTTCCTGCAGGTATGTGACTGCGGCTGCCCAGGATGGTGGCTTTGTCAGTGGGAGTCTTCAGCCCCTTGATCCCGGCTCTGATGCAGCCCCACAGGGATGGTGGAGCCCCCTCCTCTCCCGTACTAGGATGTGGTGACCTATTTTTATTGCTCACACTGGAATAATTATCAGAATGTCCTTAGTGGACTCTGTAAATGATGAAGAAAGCTTTGAGTATGACTGTCACAGTGATCGCAGGGAAGTGCAAGATACCACTGAACAGCTGGATTTTGTGGAAGAAGGTAATACGGACATATAGATTAAAAAAAAGAAAGCCTCTGTGTATGTACGTGATGCATATGATATATCTATACATACAGACATGAAAAAAACCCGTATGTGTTGATTATTTCTGTTTACATGTGTGTCATGCATAAAAGAAAAAGCAGTTCCGATGTTATCATACTGAACCTAAAAGTTGTACTCTGGAAATATTACGATTTTATTTGCCTTCCATGTGGTAAGGGGACATTTTGGGTCCTGCTCAGGTTAGTTTTAGTTTGTAGTTTCCCCGCTATCACATCTTGCTGACCTTAGTTGCTGAAACAAGTGTACACTTTGGTGATGAGGAGAGACAGTGCAGCTTTCTGCTGAAAACAGCTGGCTCAAGTATTGTTTTATGTGTTAAGATTATATGGCAGAACTTAATTTCTTTAAAAATGCTACTGTTGAAGCCTGTCATCTTTTAAATCACTTTTTGCAGTTTCCTACAGTATTTGATGCAGGTGTGTTTACATGAGTAGCTCTGCATGGTTAAATTCAGGACTGAACAATTGAGTTAAACTAAATTTGATAAATATTCAGAAACACTAAGCTGTTAAATTCTTGTTCCAGTACTTACAGATCTCGCAGTGTGCAGTACTGTTCCTTTAATGTTAGTACTGTGGCTTTCCTGAATAGAGCATATAGACTTTCAGTGTTGACAGGGTGTGATTTTATGGTGTGGTGGTTTGTCTTTTAAGTTTGCTCCAGGTCCCAAACTGTGAAGACCCTACTCTTTTTAGATTGGATGGTAGCAGCATGGTTTTCAGCAAGTCTCTTTACTAAGGATTTGTTCTTCAAGCACAGCTGGCTGACCTATTGGCTATTTCATGCATTGGAAGCCTATTTTATTGGGATGTATCAACCGTCTTTATGGACAGAATAGGATTTAGCCTGTGATGGACCTTTAGCAAGTATTATGCGACAAACAGGGTCACTGACTCTCCCTGAAGACAAAAAGATCTCTAACCTAGAATGGCTCCCAATCACATGTGTGTTGAGAGTCCCATCACTGTAACAATACATATGTTTTTTACCTCCACAAACTTGTGAATCTCAGTACATTAGACTTCATTCCCCTGGCATAATCACATCACTGCCCTCATTTCACTAACCCTCTGAAACAATCACATTACCTCTTCCTTCACTCCCCACCCCAAGTGGCGTAGTTTATTTTAAAAAATGATTTGTTTCCTGTTGATTATTACATGTTTATCTTTAGATGAACACACAGAAGAACAAACCCTCACAATCCTAGCGAATAGCCCAACACAGTGAAGGTGACGAATAATTACAGGTCGACACTCTATAGGTTCAAAGGTTTAATATTATTCAAGACTTGACACGGGCCATTTTTTTGACCACTAGGCCTGCATCAGGAATCTAAAAATAATAAAATAACATAGATAGTATAACAAATGCATAACAACTTGAATTATATCTAATGGGAAGACAAGGCATCCTATTAGAAAAAAAACTGTGGGTCCATGATAAGAACTAGTGACAACAAATAAAATACATCTGGAGCACTCGCAATACTAATACTCTAGTGGGTCTGTTTATTAAGCTGTGTGGCATTGCAGACACAGCCCATTCCAAGTGAATGGGCTGTGTCGGCACTAGTGCACAGCCAGCCACGCTAGCGGCTTAGTAAACCAGCGTAGGTATCGAACTTGTTGAAACACATACAATTAATGGAAGTGACATAGACAAAAATTAGTATAAAACAATAAGCAACTGACCACTTTACACCATTTTTTCAAAAACATCACTGGCTACCATTACAATACAGATCTAAATTTAAAACTCTATGGGTCTCTTGTACTAAGCCGTGTGTCTACGCGCACCCAACGTGCGCCAAAATGTAGTTACTGCCCGGCTACTGCGTGGCTCTTGCGGTAATTTCATTTTTGGTGTGCGTCCAATACTTGTGTACGAAAAATAATTCGTATTTTTGGACGCGCATATTGGTCACACACCAAGTGGCATTTGACGCGCGCAGGTCATTACCGCTTGGTTACTGCATGAGACTTTACTGCTAGATCAATGGCTAGCAGTAAGGTCTCAGACCCAAAATGGACGCGCTGCAATTTTCATTTTGTCGCATGTCCATTTTCGGCAAAAATAAAAAAAGGCATTTTTTACAGGTGTGCTGAAAAATGATTCTGCATGCACCTAAAACACACGTCTATATTACCGCAGGCCATTTTTCAGCTTTCCTTTGTAAAAGGGCCTCTATGTCTGATCTTCAAAGTCCTCCAAGGTCACTAAGGTCCTCACAAGTCATATCCTTAACTACACCCTCTCCAAAGGGCATCACACAATGTGATACCCTTCAGTGAGCCTTCTCCGTAGTAGCCCCCACACTCTGGAATGCAGTCCCTAAAGGCTTTGCTTAACACAAAACTATCTGTACTTCTGGGAGCAGGTGAAAGCTTGGCTCTTCAACCAGATCTTTAATGGAAGAAGTATTTAACCTGCTAGTTACACAAGGAGTGACACTGGCTGTACATACTATAGGAGGACATGTTTATTCACTTCTACCTTAGCTCAGATAATTTTCAAGCACCATTCTGACCTATGTGTAACTTGCTTTAAATTAGTCACCTTATTTTCTTACTCCTGTTTCTCTGTCTTATCTATCTATATGTCCCATCTTTGCTTACACCCTATGCTGTCTATTAAAATGTTTTATTCTGCATTGTGTTGACATTGTAATATAGCATACTATGCCACACTTTGTATTGTTTGAATATTTTTACTGATGCTTGACTTATTCTTACTGTACGCTGCCTCGAGTGAATTCTTTCAAAAAGGTGGTAAATAAATCCTAATCTATATATATAAAACTCACCCTCAAGGTTCTATTTGCACTGACGTCACTGAAGCCAGGTTCGTAAGTTCGAAGCTCTGAAGCCACACAAAATCACAGTCTGTGGGCCCCTCCCTCGCGTCAAACGTTATGACGTTGAGGGCAGAGCACATTCTCAGCTCCAACGTTGTACTGCACTGTAGCTCTGCTCCGCCCTAGCGTCAAAACGCGATGACGTCGAGGGCGGAGCACACGTTACTTCGGCGGGTCAGTGGGGTGGGGGGGCCTTCGGAGAGGGGGGAGCGCCGGCAGCGACAACATCGGTGGGGGTGGAAGGGGGTGCACTGGCAACACACACATGGGGGGGAACGGAACGGTCACGGACGCTGGGGGGGCGTGCCAAAAGGGCCAGGGTCGCAGCACATTCGCACGGAGGCTGCAGGGGGGCCGGCGACACACGGAGACACAAAGGGACGAAGGGGAGCCTTGCTAGCGCCCGTTTCATTGCGATTTGAAACGGGCCTTCGTTACTAGTAAATAATAAAATTGCAACACCAAAGAGAAAACATACAATTCAGCAAATAAAATCTCTGGCACACTGTACTTACTATACTACTACAAATCATTTCTGTAGCGCTACTACACTGTAAATATCTATAAAATCCCATTAATTGTTGAAAATATGGGAAAATGATTTTTGCTTACAGACCAAAAGACTTTCCCCGTAGATAGCAGTGCTTACACTCATCATAATAAAAATGACATGGACAAATAGTGAATTTTAGAATAAAACAAATTTGTGGTATTGTAAACCTGAATGGAATACATACAATTGAGCAAATAGAATCTCTGAAAAACACTCTATACTTATATTGAAAGTACCTAATCTGTTGATTCCAATAAATGTTACCAGCAATATGAGCAAATAATAAATCTTGTTTACAGACCAAAAGACTTTCCCATGCATGGCATTGCTTACCCCCATGATGAAAGGAACTGGAGTGACCATACAAATATAGTATACTCCATAGCAAAAGAAACTATGTACATCATAAATAAATTCCAAAAGAAAGAGCCTAAAGAATTAAGGGGTCCTTTTACCAATCTGTGGGGAAAAAGGGCCCTGCACTAGTGGCTCCTAATTCGGAGACGGGAGGTCAGGGTGAGTTTTTTTCCTCTGAGTTTGTAAGAATATCAATGAAATGCTTTGATGTCCCCATGCATGCCTCCTACCCACCCCCACCCTCCCACCCTGTCAGACTGTCAAAGTAATGCTTGGATGTCTCACTCATATATACTATCTGCTACCACATTTGCCTATTTCCGATCTGATGAAGAAGGGCAACCTTCGAAAGCTAATCAAGAAATGTATTAAGTTATGTCCAATAAAAAGGTATCATCTTATTTTCTTTTCCATGTTTTATTTTGTTTGATTTCTATTGATAACCTTAAGAGTGGACTAACATGGCTACCACACCTCTCTGCTTATTTTACATAAAGCCTTCATGCTGAAAAGAGCTCTGCCGCAGGTGTCTGACACTGCGTTGCTACCTGGTTCCCCTCCGACTGATGATGGCCTGGGGCTGATGCCAGACGTGGATGCCCCTGAGCGTTGGATGCACGCTAAGCATAAACGGGTAAATTCCCCGTCGGAGAGTGACGCTCCCCCCTTTCCCCCACCTGGTCGCGCTGTGGGGACTCTGAGGGATCTGGCAGGCCTTCGTGGTCTGAAGAGCCAGAGGAAGGAGCCGGTTTGCCACTGGATCTGGATGATCCCACTGTGGTTCGGATTTTCCACCGCGATGAGCTGCCAGCACTTACCTCTGATGCCTTACAGGCCCTCTCTATTGATGACCCTGTTCAAGGCAAGGCCTCCTCTGGCAATCCGAGGATGGCGAGTACTAAGAAGCCTGCTCGTGCCTTTCCTTTGCATGACTCCATCCAAGAGATTATTTCTGCTCAATGGGCTGACCCCGAGGGTCTCTTGAAAGTGGCCAGGGCGATGGGGCATCTTTACCCTCTGAGTGAGGAGCACTTGGCCCGTTTTGGGATGCCTAAAGTGGATGCCTTAGTCATGTTGGTGACAAAAATGACCACCCTCCCAGTAGAGGGAGGGGTTGCCCTGAAGGACATTCAGGACCGGTGGCTGGAATCAGCGCTAAAACGGTCCTATGAGATTTCGGGCCTAGCCTTAAGGGCGTCTGTTTGCAGTTCTTATGCTGCTCGAGCCTGCCTCTCTTGGTTACAACAGGCAGTGGAACAGCCTGTGGATGGTGCGGAGTCCCTCGCTGAGGTTGCACCGCGCATGGAGTTGGCCTTGTCATTTTTAGCTGACGCCCTCTATAATCTGGTCAGAGCTTCGCCTAAACAGATGTCTGTGGCGGTGTCCACCCGCCGCCTTCTATGGCTACGGCATTGCCCTCTAAGCAAAGGCTGGTGAAGTTGCCCTTTCGGGGCCTTCTGTTATTTGGGGAGGAGTTGGAGAAGATTGTTAAAGACCTGGGGGATGCTAAACCCCAGCGGTTACCTGAGGATAGGCCGCGACCTTCTTCCAAGGGTCAAGTGGTTCCCTCCTTCTCCAGACCTCGCTTCCATGAAGCTAGAAGGTATCGCCCGGGGCGCTCTGCTGGGTTTACTCAACGTGCCCGCTTTCAGCAGAGGAACTCCTTTCGCTCGGACAAACGCTCCGCAGCGGCAGGCTCAAGGCCAGGAGTTCAGGGCCGTTCTTCACAATGATGGGACGCCAGTCCACTTCTCCTTTACATCTGTAGGAGGATGCCTTTCCCTCTTGAGGAGTGGACCAAGATTACCTCAGATCAGTGGGTCCTGGACCTGATCAGAGAAGGTTACTGATTGGAATTCGGTGCCCCGGTGAGAGACGTGTTTGTGGAGTCCCGATGCGGTACTGCTGTCAAATGGGTGGCGGTAGAGGAGACCTTACAAGTCTTGTTGCACCTTGGAGCGGTGATCCCTGTGCCTCCTGCCGAACACGGCTGCAGTCGTTACTCCGTGTATTTTGTAGTGCCGTGAAAAGGTGGGTCTTTTTGGTCCATTCTTGACTTAAAGTCAACGAGTCACTAAGAGTGCGGCATTTTCACATGGAAACCCTGCGCTCCGTCATTGCGGCGGTACAGCCAGGAGAATTCCTCATGTCTCTGGACCTAAAAGAAGCTTACTTGCACATTCCTATATGGCCCCCGCACCAACGGTTCCTCCGGTTTGAGGTGTTGGGAAACCATTTCCAGTTTCGGGCCTTGCCTTTTGGCCTCTCCACAGCTCCCCGAACCTTTTCCAAGGTAATGGTGGTAGTAGCTGCTTTTCTCAGGCGGGAGGGTATCCGGGTTCACCCGTACCTCGACGACTGGCTCATCAGAGCGGACTCTGCAGAAGAGAGTCGTCATGTAAAAGCCAGAGTGGTTTCAGTACTGCAATCTCTGGACTGGGTCGTCAATATACCCAAAAGTCACCTGACCCTACTACTACTACTACTATTTAACATTTCTAGAGCGCTACAAAGTGTATGCAGCGCTGTACAAACACAGAATAAAGACAGTCCCTGCTCAAAGAGCTTACAATCTAATAGACAAAAAGTAAAGCATTTAAATTTAAAATATTTAAGCAGTCAAGCACAAGAGAACAGTCACAGAAGGACTGAAGATGTTGAAGGGTGGTCAGTGTGATTAAGTGTAACTCTGGTTAGAGTAGTGGGAGAAGGTGATAGAAGAATAGAAATGGGTGAGGTAAAGTAATGAGTGGGTTGATAGGGAGGTTATATAAGACATGTCACTCTAGGGGTGGGTGGGTCTCTCAATCTCTAGAATATTTGGGGGTCCGGTTCGACACGGCCTCGGGGTTTGTCTTTCTACCCGACCAAAGGCGGTGCAAGCTTCAGAATCGGGTCCGTCTGCTCCTGAGGATGCCTCGCCCGAGAGCTTGGGACTTTGTCCAGCTGTTGAGGTCGATGACGGCCACCTTGGAAGTGGTGCCATGGGCGAGAACGCACATGAGACCTCTGCAGATTGCCCTGTTTCAACGATGGTCTCCTATGTCCCAGGATTATCAACGCAGACTCACTTGGCTCCCTGCGGCCAGGCTCAGTATGGAGTGGTGGCTCTCAGACAGCATGCTGCAGCGAGGAATGCCGCTAGCGCTTCCTGATTGGTGCCTGGTTGTGACGGATGCCAGCCTGAAGGACTGGGGAGCACATTGCCAGGGAAGCTGGAGTAGAGGAGTGGCCTAGTGGTTAGAGTGGTGGACTTTGGTCCTGGGGAACTGGGTTCGATTCCCACTGCAGGCACAGGCAGCTCCTTGTGACTCTGGGCAAGTCACTTAACCCTCCATTGCCCCAGG
The DNA here is from genome assembly GCF_901765095.1 of Microcaecilia unicolor. Classification (NCBI taxonomy): domain Eukaryota; kingdom Metazoa; phylum Chordata; class Amphibia; order Gymnophiona; family Siphonopidae; genus Microcaecilia; species Microcaecilia unicolor. Next base: position 188,940,918 of record NC_044031.1, on the reverse strand, counting down.
TACAAATAAGTACCTAAGCCACATTGAGCCTGCCATGAGTGGGAAAGCACGGGGTACAAATAAGCTATGCCCAGGGTCTGTGGACACCCGAGGAAACGGTGTGGTCCATCAATCGCTTGAAACTGAGAGCGATATTCCAGGCTCTTCTGGCTGGACTCTGGAGGGACTGGTTGTCAGAGTTCTGTCGGACAACACGCCAGCAGTTGCCTACATAAATCAACAAGGCAGCACTCAGTGTCAAACACTGGCCGCAGAGGCCGCTCAGATATGCCACTGGGCCGAGCTACATCTGCAGCTTTTGTTCAGAAGAAATGGATCCTAAGGAGCTTAGCTGAGATTGGGTGGCAGAGCCGGTGGCGGGAGGCGGGGGTGGTGCTGGGCAGACTTCTACGGTCTGTGCCAGAGCCGATGGTGGGAGGCGGGGATAGTGCTGGGCAGATTTATACGGTCTGTGCCAGAGCCGGTAGTGGGAGGCGGGGACTGGTGGTTGGGAGGCGGGGATAGTGCTGGGCAGACTTATACGGTCTGTGCCCTGAAAAGGACAGGTACAAATCAAGGTAAGGTATACACAAAAGTAGCACATATGAGTTTATCTTGTTGGGCAGACTGGATGGACTGTGCAGGTCTTTTTCTGCCGTCATCTACTCTGTTACTATGTCAGCAGCTCACATAGCAGGTCAGAGCAACGTGCAAGCCGACTTTCTAAGCAGGTATCAAATCGACTCTGCGGAGTGGGAACTGGCAGACAAAGTGTTCCTTCAGATCTGTACCAAATGGGGAACGCCCGTAGCGGATCTTATGGCGTCAAGCACAAATGCCAAAGTCCCGTCCTTTTTCAGCAGACGGAGAGATCCTCGCTCGGCGGGGTTGGATGCCTTGGCTCACCCCTGGCCCCCAGGCCTCCTGTATGTGTTCCCTTTTTGGCCCTTAATAGGGCGGCTCTTCCTACGAATTCGGCTGCATCAAGGAGTGGTGATCCTCATTGCCACGGATTGGCCCAGGCGGCCGTGGTATGCGGACCTCCGGCGGATGCTGGTGGAGGCTCCCCTTCCTTTGTCTCTGGTACCGAACCTGTTGACGCAGGGTCCGGTGACCATGGAGGATCCAAGCCGCTTTGGTCTTACGGCATGGCTATTGAGAGGGCGCAATTGAGAGGCAAGGGCTATTCTAACAAGGTCATCTCCACTCTCTTGCAGGCCTGCAAGCGTTCCACTTCCGTTGCCTATGCTCAGATCTGGCGCCAGTTTGAGGCTTGCTGTTTTTCTAAAGCGATCACACCCATGTGGGCTTCTGTCTCGCCGATACTTGACCTTTTGCAGGATGGTATACAAAAAGGCTTGGCCTATAATTCCCTGCGTGTTCAAGTGGCAGCCTTGGCATGTTTTCGGGGGAAGGTTGCTGGCCTCTCCCTGGCTTCACATCCGGACATTGCACAGTTTCTTAGAGGGGTGCTTCGGCTCCGGCCTCCCGATCGGGCCCCTTGTCCGGCTTGGAACCAGTGTTCGCCCTTCGAGCCGCTGAGGCGAGCTTCGGAGAAGGATGTGACTCTAAAGACAGTGTTTTTGGTGGCCATTACAATGGCGAGACGGGTGTCTGAGCTCCAGGCGCTGTCCTGTCGAGACCCATTTCTGAAATTCTCAGAGTCCAGAGTAACGGTACATACTGTGCCTTCCTTCCTGCCTAAGGTGGTTTCAGTGTTTCACCTAAACCAGCCTATTTATCTGCCCTCTTGTACTAGGGAGGAGTTTCCGGAATCTTTTGGGCAGTTGCACCTTCTGGATGAGCGCAGGGCTCTGTTGCAGTATCTGCAGATGTCTAATGCTTTCAGGACCTCTGATCACCTTTTTGTATTGTTATCAGGTCCTCGCAGAGGGTCTCCAGCGTCTAAAGCCACTGTAGCCCGTTGGCTTAAGGAAGCCATTTTTTCTGCATATCTGCTATCTGGCCGGCCTCCGCCTGACGCCTTTAAGGCACATTCCACAAGAGCGATTTCTTCCTCTTGGGCTGAGACGGGAGCACTCTCTCTTCAAGAGATATGTAGTGCAGCTACTTGGGCTTCTAAGCTCTCCTTTGCCCGTCATTACAGGCTGGATGTGGCTGCCAGCAGGGACGCGCTTTTTGGAGCACAAGTGCTTGCGCGTGGTGTGGCTTGTTCCCGCTCTATCTAGGGATTGCTTTGATACATCCCATTCGTAATGGATTCATCTGCTGCTGGTGTCAAGGAAGGGAAAATTAGGTTCTTACCTTGGTAATTTTCTTTCCTTTAGTCACAGCAGATGAATCCATGATCCCTCCCTGATTGACTCTGTTTTGTGTTCAGTTTTTCCTGCAGACATGTTCCCTCATTGGGAGAAGTTGGAAAACAGTCTTCAGGATTTCTGTTCTACTACAGGAGGTTGAGTTCGTCCCTCCTTTGTGTTATTGCTCCTGTTCTGGGGCATTCGTTCGCTGTGAGGAAAGTTCATGTTATGCTACTTTGCGGTTTAACACTGCTTTGGAAGCTTCAAAATACTGAGAGGCAGATGGAGCTAGCCGTCCAGAGGCACTATGGTTTTCAGTGTTCTCTATCTCCCCCTGCTGGTAGGTGGACACAACCCATTCGTAATGGATTCATCTGCTGTGACTAAAGGAAAGAAAATTACTAAGGTAAGAACCTAATTTTCCCATATGTAGTTTCCCAATTTCTTAATCTGGCCCTGGCCATGTCATGTAAGGACACTTGTGGGGGACTGCTTTTGTGGGTGAAGTAGTTTGTGGGTTGGTGTATCAGTTGCAGATAGGGAATTTTATGTGAGTGAGGTAGTTTGCTCTATGATGGGGGAGTTTCTGGATGGTATCTTTTTGGACGCGGGCAGTATTTAGGGTAGTGTGGCAGTTACAGGGGGTACTTTTTGTGTGTGGAGCAGTTTCAGGAGACAGGTTTTGGGGATGGGGCAGTTTGCAGAGTAGTGTGGCAGTTGAGGGGCGGGGTGGTATGTCAGTTGTATGTTTGGAGGGGGTAAATTTGCGGGTGTGGGACAGTGGAGAGTGACTTTGATGATGGAGGGTAAGGGGTAGTGTGGGGTTTGGAAGACTAGGGAATTCCACCTTTAAACTACCTTGCCCTGTTCTCTTAACTGCAACATTTCATTCTAAGTTTCTATGCCACATAAGTTGGAACTTCTTTTCGTATAGAAATGCATTTAGCCATATTTTCTGGGCTTATTTTTCAAGAACCCCTAGTCAGATTTTGGCCATTTTCAAATTCATTGTGTCTTTGTGTCTTGACTTTCTCACAAGGCAAATTTCATTCCATTCCATTAATTTTTCCATGCTCCAGAAGCTGGAGCTCCTTCTCCAGTAGAAATGCATGGGGCCATTCAGGGGGGAGAGAGGGAGAGCTTATTTCTCCCCCCCCCCCCCCCCCAGGTCTGGTTTGGCCCATTTTTGATGTTTTCATATCACCAGTTTTTCCTTTATGCCAGTTTTCATCCCATGCCATAAAATTTTCAGAGATTTATTTTGCCCCTAATGAATAGACGGGTGGACATTCTTGTTCCGATTTATTTATTTGCATTTGTAATAGTGATGTACAGCAAACCTACCGAGGAAGATAGGTAAACAGAAATAGGAAAAGGAACTTCAGTTTCAATGATACAAAAGAGAAACATACATACAAATTTCAATCACCATGGAAAACAAGATATAGGGTCAAGGGTTTAAAAAAAAAATCAAGGGAGGGGAGCAGTGATATTACCCAAACAGCCACCTTGAGTCAGATGCTTGATGAAAAAGCCAAGCGTTCAAGGTGGATTTGAATGATAGGTCTGCACAAAATTCCAGAAATAGGAGGCTGTAAAATAAAAATCTCAATGCCTGGTGGATTCCAGTTGGGCAAATCTAGGGCTGGGAAGACAAAGCCGGTGATTGTTGAGGGACTGGAAAAGTATTGGGGTGTAGGGAATGGTTAGAGTGGATAAATGGGGAGGGAGGTCCACTCTAAAAGCCTTAAATGTAAGGATAAGAGTTTTAAAAATTAACCATTTCTCTATTGGTAGCCAGTGGAGCTGATATAGTAGGGGAATGACATGGCCAAATGTGCGCGCATGACAAAGGAGTTTGATCGCCATATTTTGAAGGGATTGCAACTTCTTAGGATTAGACTTGGTGCATCCCAGGTAGACTATTGTAATAGCCTGGTAACTAAAAGTGACAGAATAAGGGAATGGAAAGTATCTCAATCAAAGCATTTTCTAACTGATCAAAATTGACGTAGAGTATGGAAACCAATTTTACAGGAAGAAATTTGGGGGGAGAAAAAAAAAATCTTTAGAGAGAGGAAGTGACGTCGGAGCTAGCGAATGGCCACTTGAAACCGGAGCTCCGTTGGAGTCCGAATAAAAGCACCAAAATCCCCGAGTCAGACGAGAAAAAAAATGCAAATACAGAGCAGCGCTAAGTATTGGGCACTGATGGCAGCAAGGAGAAAACTGTCGCCATTCAAATATTCCTCCAGAGAGTATCGACACGAGAGCGAAAATGGTGCCTGAAGAGTCGGAATCCGACATGGACCACGAACCTGAACCTGCAGAGGCTGGCGACATGGCGGTAAATATGAAAGAGATATCCCGCTGGTTCAAGGAGATGAAGTCTGAGTTGGTAGAGACCCGAAAGAGTATACAAACAGCAGTAGTGGAACTGCATGCGGAGGTGAAAGAATTTGGTGGTCGGATGGCAGAGACTGAAGAGAAGGTAGAAACACTGATGGAGGAGGTGGGCACGCTCCAGGCTGGAATAACGAATGAGCAGCAGCACAGGAAAGAGCTTGAGAGAGCAATTGAAGATTTAGAAAATAGAACACGGAGGTGTAACCTGCGAATCAAAGGAGTTCCTGAAGATGAACAATTTAAAGATGCAGTGACGGTGGTGAAAGAGCTTAGTGAGTACATCTTGCAGTCTGGTGCAGCAGCAGGGGAAGAGCAGGAGTTAGCAGCTATCAATATTGATCGAGCACACAGGAGCCTGGGTCCACAAAGAGGGAATATACCCAGAGATATTGTAGTGTGCTTCCATGAATTCTCAATGAAAGTTAAGATTTGGAAAAAAGCCAGAATTCTTGGAGAGATCCATTGGAAAGGATGCAAACCACAGATTTATCAAGATTTGGCAAAAATGACCCTGCAAAGAGACGTGGATTTAAAGAGGTCACCACCTATCTGCAGAAGGAAGGATTGAGATACAAGTGGTTGTACCCCTTTGGACTACAGGTCATGGTCGGTGACAAATCTCGCAGGCTACTAAAACCGGAAGGATCCTGGAAGAACCTGGCAGAAATGGGATGTACAAATTTACCTGATGAATTAAGATCAACATCGGGACACCACCAAGGAGGTGGAAGTAGAAGTACCTCGAGCTGGGAGAAGGTGGACAGAGCAAAATGGAGATCTCCCCAGAAAGACTCCGAGACCTGAAGGAATAAAGGAACTGAGTTCTTAAACTTAGGGTCGAGGTACCTGTAGGAAGGTGTATTGCATGGAAAAGTTTTGAAATATTGTGAATTATGGTTGTATGTTAAAGAGTTGAGAAACCTGCTGGTGGGGGAATTAAGGGGTAAAGGAATGGGGGGGGGGGGGAATGTTGAAGGGGATATATTCGACAAGAATGGTCTCTGGCGAAGACTAACTTCCTCGGAGCACAAACTGGCTGGTGGGCTTGGCGGCCAGTTAAAGGGGCTAGGGGGGAGGGAGGGGGGAAGTGGGGGGAGGGAGGCAGCTGGGATGGGGAGGGATGGGAGGGAGGGATGAGATTAGAGTGGGATCATGGAATGTTAATGGCTTAAATAGTCCGGGAAAACGAAGTATTGTATTTCGGGAATTGAGAAGGTTGAAATGGGATGTTGTAATGTTACAAGAGACACATATCCGAAAACAGGATGTTTCCTTAAAATTGAATAAAGTAATAGGGGAGGGCTACTCTGTGGAGGACCCGAAAGGGGGTAAAACAGGGGGTTTAATCATCTATATTAGGGAAGGCTTACAATTTGTAAAGGAAGCAATATATAAGGACAAGGTGGGGAGGTGTATAGCATTGAAAGGGAAAATCCACAATACACCTATTACATTTGTAAATGTATATGCCCCAAACATAGGACAAGGGGGGTATTTTGAGTCCCTGCGGGAGGAATTAGGGGCCTTTGTAGGACAGAGAGTGATTGTAGGAGGGGATTTTAATTTCCCAGTTGAGGTGATAGATCATTCTAAAGGAAGCGGGGAGGGGAATACTAAGATGAGGAAGCAATTTCATAAATTAATGAGGGAAATGGATGTGGTGGATGCGTGGAGACTACAGCATCCTGGGCAGAAAACTTTTACATATTACTCACATGCGCAGCAGACCTATGCTAGGATAGATGCACTTTGGTGTAGTCGGGCACTTTGGGAGGAGGTTATTGAAACGGAGGTTGAAAGTATACATACATCAGACCACGCGCCTATATGACTGGCATTAAGGGGCATGGGAAATGGGAGAAGAGGTACAACCTGGCGCCTTAATGAATCATTGTTGGATGGGGAGCAGGAATGCAGGGAATTGCGAGAGGTTATTCTGGAATAACTAGGCCTCAATGATACAGGAGACGTCTCGGATGGCACCCTTTGGGATGCATTGAAAGCTGTGGTGAGAGGTCATCTTATTAGTAAAGGTGCCAGACGGAAAAAAGAGGAGTTAGCTAGAGAGCTCGAAGTGCGCCAAAATTTAGCTTATTATACAGCAGAACATCAGCGAGAGGGAGACTCTAGTAGTTTAATAGAAATGCTAAAATGGAGAACAGAACTGCAGAAGATACAAGTGGTAAGAATGGAATTTCACAGAAGTCTATTACAACAAAAAGTTTACAAATTTAGCAATAGAGCGGGTAGTATGCTGGCCAGAAATTTGCGTCAGCGGCGAGTAAAACATACAGTAGTGAAGGTAAAAGGGCCAAGGGATACATTACTGCACCAGGATGAGGAGATAAAGGAACAATTCATGAGGTATTATAAGGGATTATACTCCAAGGAGACTAGGGCCACCACGACAGAGATACAAAGTTATATCCGAGGGCTGGGTCTACAGAGGATTACTGAACAGCAAAGGGGGGAGATGGAGGCGGCCATCACATTGGAGGAAATATTAATCGTCATTAAGGGTTTAAAAGGGGGAAAGGCGCCAGGTTTAGATGGATTTACAGCTAAATATTACAAACTTTATGGCCAGGAGTTAGGACCGCTACTAGTAAGGATAGGGAATGCACGCACTAAGGATGAAACACTGCCCACTAGTATGTATGAGGCAGGGATATCGGTATTGTTAAAACCAGGAAGAGATCCGACATTGTGCGGATCTTACCGTCCGATATCCCTGATAAATACTGATGTAAAAATACTAGCAAAAGTGATGGCCAATAGACTGAAAAAAATGTTGCCACATATCATACATGAGGATCAATCGGGATTCATTGAACATAGACAAGTAGCGGACAACATTAGGCGTGCGCTGAATATAATCTGGGGGGCACAAAGGAGGGGGGAGTCGCTGACAATGCTCACAGTTGACTCAGAAAAGGCATTTGACAGGGTGGAGTGGGACTACTTGTGGGAGGTTATGGTTGAAATGGGGTTTGGGAGAGCCTCTGTGGGTTGGGTGAAAGGGCTATATAAGACGCCAGTGGCCAGAATTAAGGTGAATGGGAGTTGGTCGGAACAATTCGCTATTCAAAGAGGGACAAGACAGGGCTGCCCACTATCACCACTGTTGTTTGCCATTTCAATAGAACCATTGGCGCAGAGAATTAGGTCCCTAGAAGATATCAAAGGGGTTCGGATGGGAGGCAGAGAGCATAAGGTAGCGCTATTTGCGGACGACATATTATTTTATGTGGCATCCCCACTTACGACCTTACCAAACATAATTAAAACACTTAAGAGCTTTGGAGATTTATCAGGCTTTCAAATTAATATTAGTAAATCTGAGTTTATGGGAGTGACAGCTTCGGAACAAGAGACAAGGAGGATGGCAGAGCGATTTTCTTTTAAGATGACACCCACAAAGATCCATTATCTCGGAATTTGGATTCCGGTGGAATTAGAGAAAATATACCTCTTGAATTATGTGCCTCTGCTTAAAAACATTCGAGAAAATTTAAATAGATGGAGGAAAGGGTGGTTATCATGGTGGGGGAGGATTGCCGTTACTAAAATGAACATTCTGCCCAGGTTGCTGTTCCTCTTCCAGACCTTACCAGTACAGGTTCCCAAAGGGGAGATATTAAGAATTCAATCAGAATTAGGAAGGTTCACCTGGGAGGGACGTCCGGCTAGAATATCTCGAAGGGTTATGTGGAAAGGGGTGGAACAAGGGGGCAGGGGAGTGCCTAACGTACTTTGGTACTACTGGGCAGCTCAATTAAAGCAGATTGGGGAATGGAGTAAGGTGGATCTATCACCAGTGACCAGGCTAGAGCAGATGTTTGTATGAGAGGGACAATTAGACGGATTACTGTGGGCTTTCATCCCAGAGAGCAATTATAAGAAATTGTCACTAAATCCTTTTGTCTCCCACTTATTAGAACTCTGGGGTACTCTGAAACAGAAAGTGCGTGGACCTCAGAAAAGCTCTACATTTGCCTGGATTACTCAGGAACTGGGGTTCCCAGTGGGAGGTGAGAGTGGGATTTTTAAGACCTGGGCACAAAAAGGATTGATTCGCTTTCGAGAACTGATGGGAGTAGGGACTATTAAGACCTTTGAGGAACTCCAATCTGATTATGAGCTTCCGGAGACAGATCGTTTTGCCTATCTCCAAATTAAGCATTATCTAGTTACAGAAAATTGGGCAAGGGCATTGGAACGGGAAAGCTTTGAGAATATGTGGGGGGAGATAGTAGGAAGTGGAAGGGGGATTTCCCGATTCTATACATATCTGAGAGGCCAAGACATGGAGAAATTGCCATATATGAGGGCGTGGGAAAGGGATATAGGGGAAGAACTCAGTAACCTGGAATGGAAAAGAGTGTGTAAGGAAGTCAAAAAGACTTTGATCTGTGTGTTAATTAAAGAGAATGCTTATAAGATCTTAAGTAGATGGTATTATACTCCGGATAGGTTGAAAAGGATGTTCCCAGGGGCCTCTGATTAATGCTGGAGATGTGAGCAAGCAATAGGCACGTATTATCATATATGGTGGGAGTGTGAACCATTGAAGAAATTTTGGGGAGAGATAACAAATCTACTTTCCAAGACCCTGGGGATGTTGTTCCCGTGTGACCCTAAATGGTGCTTGTTGGGTTGGGGTAATGGGAAGGGGAAGAGATGGCAATGCAGACTTAAGAGGATAAGCCTGGCAGCAGCAAAAACACTTATTGCTGCAAACTGGAAACAGAAATCGGGCCCTACCGTACAGACTTGGTTATTGAAACTTAAAGCAATATCTTCATTGGAAAAATTGACAGATCATCGAAAAGGACGATTGAACATGGAAGCAGAAGAGTGGAAACACTGATCGAACTTTTGTACATAGCATATAAACATGGACTATGACAGCCAATGCAGGGGCAGGGAAGAGTGGGTAATGCAGGGGGGGGGAGTGGGGGGGAGGGGATGAGAGGGGGGGAAGTTGGGAAGATATGTATAGATTATATGTGTTAAACTATGGTGGATGACCTCAATTTAGTTCATGTGATTAGGTCAATGTTTGGAGATTGGCACCTTCGCAAGTTGTGGAATGTATAGGTTTAACAATAAAAAATTATAAATGAAAAAACAATCTTTAGAGTCGAGAATGATACCTAAAATAACGAAGGGCGTAAACAGGGGCGATGGAGCTACCAAAGAGGCTGAGAGGAATTGTAGGCGTAGGAAGATCTCGGTAAAGCAACAGGCTATGGTCACAGAGCCAGTTTGATACTGATGTAAGACATGCTTGTAGAGAGCCAATGGAAGGTGAGAATGGGTTAGGAGAATGTCTTCTGCTTAGAAATAAGTTGAGGTCCCAGAAGTCTGAATGAGATTGGCGAGAGGGCTAAGAAAGAGATTGAAGAGAGGGGAGATAGGATGGAACCCTGTGGAACCCCACATGAAAGAGAGCACGAGGAGGATATATAGGAGGGGGTGGACACCCTGAATGAACTATTTGATAGAAAAGAGGAGAACCAGGCAAAGACTATCCCTGTTACTCCAATGGAAGCGAGGTGGGATAGTAGAAGTGAATGGGCAACTAAATCGAATGCAATTTCTGTTGGGTTGGCACACTGTTAACATCACAGGGATTAAAATTCAATTAATAAATATTGAAACCCTCTGGGTTCTTGGTCTCTATTTTTACTTTTGAAGCTTTTGTCTTCTTGGAAAATTTCAGTAACTCTTCTCTGTAGCTTGAAACAGAGTGCACTCCTGTTTGGGCAGGCTGATGATATCCATTGTTCTTCTTTGGTGTTCTCTCTTGTGGGTGCTCCAATCTCAGCAAGTCAATCTCGACTCCTCCCCTCCTTTGGGTTCTGTAAACCTAGGTTTACAGTTTCCTCAAAATTTCATTTTTTTCTTCTCAGACTTATGAACTAGGGTCAGTGAGGGACATAAGCTCCAAAGGTCTCCGAAATCTTAGCCTTTTTTATTCAATCCCTTACTATGCTGTAAATTCTAGTCAAACTGACCCTGAATGCAAACCCTGCTCAAAAGGTTTTCAGAGCAGACAAAACTTCCAAGCTCAAGAACATCTTCTAACTAGCAGCTTCCCCCTGGCTACAGGACCTCACTACAATTATATCTTGACAGCTCCAAATGTGAATGCAAAACCTGGGCTGATCAAACTTCAGTTCTAAAATTCTGGCTGCACGACTATATTTCGTTATGCCCATATCAGCCCTCTCCTGAAGTCACTTCACTGGCTCCCTATCCGTTTCCTTATAAAATTCAAGCTCCTCTTATGGACTTATAAGTGCATTCCTCTGCAGCCCCTCACTACCTCTCCACCCTCATCTCTCCCTACACTCCCTCCCAGGAACTCCATTCATAGGCAAATCTCTCCTAATTGCACCCTTCTCGTCCATCGCTAACTCCAGACTCTGTTCCTTTTGTCTCGCCGCCCTTATGCCTGAATGGGCTTCCTGAGCCGTTACGACTAGCTCCATCCCTGGCCGCCTTCAAATCTGGGCTAAAGGCCTACCTGTTGATGCTGCTTTTGACTCCTAACTTGTCACTATCTTGCTCGTAACCTTTATCTTGTCTTCCTCTCTTCAATAGTCCCTTTCCTTATGTGTCCTTCTGTCTGTCTTACCATTATCCTTATTGGTCCTGTCTGTCTGTCGTGATTTAGATTGTAAGCTCTTTTGAGCAGGGACTGTCTTTTCTTCATGTTCAATTGTGAAGCGCTGCTTATGACTGGTAGCGCTATAGAAATGATTTATAGTAGTAGTAGTAGTGATCATTTTTTAACACTCCCTTACAAAATCCAGTACTAGGCATACTGAGAATACAAAACACTCATGACCTACAGAGCAATTCTACCATACCATAAGTCTTAAAATTACTCCAATAAAAAGATGACCTTATTTCCATTTTCTATTTATAAACATTAACACAGCTACAATACTACTTTATCCTAAAGTAAAAAAAAGACAAAAAATATTTATTTACAGTTTGTTGGCTCTGGTTTCTGCTTCCTCATCTTCTCTTCACTCTCCCCCTTCTATCCAGCATCTGCCTTCTCTCTCTCCCTGCCATCCAGTGTCTGCCTTCTCTGTCATCCTGCCCTGCCATCCAGTGTCTGCCTTCTCTGTCTTTCCCTGCCTCCTCCATCCAGTGTCTGCTCTCTTCCTCTCACCTACCCCTTCTATCCACTGTCTGCCCTCTCTCTCCCTTCCATCCACCATCTGCCCCTCTATCTCTGCTCCTTCCATCCACCTTCTGCCCATGTCTGCCCTCTCTCTCTTCCTCTTCCAACCACTGTCTGCTCTGTGGCAGGGTGCTAGTGGCAGAAACAAGAAGGGAGCTGTGGAGGAAGCTGAGGATGGGCAGGTGGAGACTGGGGACTGCGGAGGAAAGGCAACAGCGGTGACCTGAATAGAGGGACTGGAGCAGCAGGAGCGGAGCACCCCCTTTTTATTTATACCTGGGGTGTACCGCCTCCACTGCCCCGCCCTTGAAACACCACTGATAAAAACTTACCCTGACTGAGAAGAGGGGAAATTAGACTAGGCTTCTTTTTGTGAATTTAAATTGGCTGGAATCCAACTCCTGTAAGACCATGAATTCCTCTCCTGAACTTGTTGCATCTGAAAAGGTTAAAATTCCCCTAGCTCTCTGAGTTATATGCTTTTACATGACATCATAATCTGTGTGTAGAATCCCACATAATATGTCACAATGCTACCAGAAACACTACAGCCATCAGATATTGGCATATTGTTTGAAGCCAGAATCCAAGGAAATTAGGATTTGGTGAAGAGGCTTTTCTTACTCCTGCTTATATAACCCTAGCTGTCTTTTTGCTCTGTGTTGTGTTCTTGTGTTTGCATTGTTTTTCCTATGCTCTTTCTATCCATTGTGGGAGATCATAGCCCCGACCATTGTGCTTATGAACTTTTTATGGCAGAATAGGAGAGAAGTTGGCAATTGCTATCTGCAGCCCAGAGCACCTGGCCTTACTTGGTGGACCCCCTCCAACTAGTTTCCAGACCTGATCTTGCTTAGCTTGTAATTTTGATTAGGGGTCCTCCAGGTCTGGTGGTAATGTGTATATAAATGTTTAAATCAGGATTTCCCAAACTTTTTGGTGTCGCAAAATCTGTTTGGAGTTGCGAGCTGAGTAGGCTGGGGAACAAAATTCATTTGGGGATGATGGCAGTATCCGCTATGGCATTGTAGCAGGGCTGAGAGTGGTCACGCAGAAGAAAGTAGGATGCTGGGAGCCTCGTGCGTTCTGGGGTTGTAGTTAACAGAGTTTGATAAGCACTGATATAGATCCCTTAATGTGATCTCTCACTTTCTCTCTCTGGATACTGCAGAAGAAGAAAAAAAAAAAACACTGTGACATTTACAAGAATAGAAAAGTGCTTCAGATGGTTCTGGGCCAACTCTATATTGTCCTTGGTTTGCCCTTTCTTCCCTACAGTGTTACACCAACAGTCTCCTGCTGGTTGAAACTCATGTGATACTGGAAGAATATGGAAAACACGTTAGTACAGTGGTGCATAACATTCATAATTTCTACTCTGGAGAACACGGGGTTGGGGGGGGGGGGAAACAGTTGATTTTATTCGTTGGCGCTTCTGTAGAAGGCTGCAGGCCTGCTAAGCTTTTTTCAGTAGCGAAAGAAGGCTATAGTGTAAATTGAGATATCAACAGTTTTTATTCCATGTTTTCTGCATTATAGTTGGAATCTGAAGTTCCATTTAGTGTATCTTAATCTGTGCAAAACTGGTAAATGTCCCAACAAATTTCCTGAAAATTCTCCAGTATGCAAATGAAAGGGGGTGATGAGGACAGGGCTGGACTGAATTGAGTAGTTAATGTCTCTTGTACATCCACCACCATACCAGCTTTTGTGAAACAGTCTTTCAGAGAAGGGCCCTGGGCCAAAGCACACACTGCTGCCCTTGAAGTAAGAGTCTGGAAGAGTCCTGCAGAGAAGGAAGGATTCTGTTTCAGCTTTTTTGGAAGGCCACATTTCAGCCATTTATCATCCTTTAGGTGTGTCTTTTATCATTGATGAGGTTAGAAAAAGGACAGTGACACAATGTTCCTGTTATTAAGGTAGGATAGTTGCTGTGGGTGCAAACAGTATTTTTATTTATTTTTGTTACATTTGTACCCCGCGCTTTCCCACTCATGGCAGGCTCAATGCAGTTATGGCAGGGGAGCTGGGTCTTCAGCCAGCAAGAATATTTTGGCAATCCCTTAAGCTGTTCTGCCAACCCCTGCCCCCTCCCACTCCCTGCAGAGCTGAGAAATGTGGTAACTAAAGGAATGGTTAAGGGAAGTATTGTTCCGAAAAATTATTTTGCAGGTTATGCCTGTGCTGTGTTCTATTGCATGAGGAACATATTGTTTACTTTAATAACACTACTTAGAGGAGTGTGCTTCTTAAAGTAAATAAAATAATATTTCATCTTTTTCTATGCCATTTTTAATGAAGAAACTCTTTGTTGTCCATTTAAGTATTCCTTCTGTTGCCCAGCTCATTTTTTGTTTGCTAAACTTAATTAGTTTTAGTGCCTCTCCATCTAGTTAATATTTTACAGCATCATTTGTTGTCTTACAAAAAAAAAAATCTTTATCCTTCATTTATGGTTCCTTTATTTTACACCAGATATCCATCCATTCACTTTTCCTCCCTGATTGTTACATAATCCCACAGTCTTATTTTAGGGTCCCTTTTACTAAAACTTAGCACTCGTTAACTGTTACGAAGCCCATTTTATACCTATGGACTTCTTAGCACTTAGTGCACACTAACGGAATTATCGTATACTAAGCTTTAGTTAAAGGGCCCCCATAGTGATTAATTTCCTGAAAACTTCCATAACTGTGAATAAGAGCTGACCTTCATCAAACCTCAAGTGTCATGCTTCCACAAATAAAGCTTAAATACTGCTATGAACCTTCATTTTCATTTGTACAGTAGTTTAGTTTTCTCAGGAATTTCTTGAAATAATTAGGTTATTAAAAGACCTGCACATTCAATGCAAACAATTATGTGCTCATGGTTTTTAGCATTCAGAATAACAATTTTCTTTCAATCGGCTGTTACTTTGGTATTCTGATGCTAAAAACCATGAGCACATAATGTTTGCATTGAATGTGCAGGTCTTTAATGACCCTAACCATAGGTTCTGTTTATTAAACATGTTTCCCAAATGTAGCCCTCCTGCGGCCCTCTTGTTGGCTCATAACAATTTGATACTGAATGTGACTGTGGACAGACGGATGGACCATGCCGCTCTTATCTGCCATTGTTTACTATGTTACTATGGGAACAGGTGGGGTCCTGACAGTCTGCCAAACACTGCTTCCACAGGGTGCCTCTGGCACTCACTATCCACAACTCCTGTTGCTTACTCTCGGCCTCTCTATTGCCTGAGCCTCTATTGGGTCAATCTCCCTACCCACATGCATAGCCTCACTCCTAGTGCCTGCCAACTCCTGGCTGATTCTGTTGTGAGCCAGTTCCTCAGATCTCGGCGCTGTCTGGAGCAGCGCTGAAAATAGCTCCCCAGTGCTCAACTGTAAGAAGATGCAATGATATTCACGCTGTTTGACCGAAAGCAAGGGGGAGGAAACATGCCTGGTGCATGAGCACAAGAGATTTTTGATAAGCACAGGTCTTGTACGCATGCACCAGGCAAACTTGGAAGCAAAGCATGCATCGGCACTGTTCTTCTGTGCCTTTAAATATAAACATGTCACATTTTTTATCACCTGAAAAACTTATATTTAAGTGCAGAAAACAGGCGCCAATGTGTTCTTTCACTTTCTGACTCACATACATTCATCTCTCACTACCTGTGCTTAGAGTCCTTGCATGGACTTCTTTCTGCTTTCAAATTAAATAAAAACGGCAACGCAGCTTTTAAAGAAAAAATCATAAGAAATCTTCTCTTCAAACACCCCAATTCGTGCTCCGAGCTGGTGTTAGGTTTTCTGCAGTAAGAGCAGTTTTGTTTTATGCGCTGTTCTCTGAGCATTGGGAGGGAATTGGAAATTACCTTAACATCAGTTTGACTTTACGTTTGCATACTATTTGCGCTAATCTTTGGTGCACACATGATCTCCTTGCCCTCACTAATGCTGGTTCTAGTCTTGACCTAATTGCGTCTAGCGCCAGTGTTAAGTTTTGAGCATCAGCCCATTAGTTCTTCAGAACTTGGAGCTGTGTACTGTATCCATAATCCCATGTTTCTGGCCAATTGTCATGAGAGCAGTGTAGGAGTATGAGTACATAAGTACATAAGTATTGCCACACTGGGACAGACCAAAGGTTCATCAAGCCCAGCATCCTGTTTCCAACAGTGGCAGTCGAGGTCACAAATACCTGGCAAGATCCCGAAAAAGTTCAATACATTTTATGTTGCTTATCCCAGAAATAAGCAGTGGATTTTTCCCAATTTGATAATGGTCTATGTGTCTTCAAATGTCTAAGAGCCGCATATAGCTCAGAGTCAGTAGTCTCTGCCTTGCCCTAAAATACTGTGTTTCCTCATCCCCAGTGCTGTAAGAGTTTGTGCTGAGGTTTAAATCATATATTCCTCATCATCTATTCTAGACTATTCCTTATGACCTCCTACCAGCAGATGAGGGAGACTGAGAACTACTAAGCAATTTCACCTTTCTCGGTATTTCTCAGTCTCCTCAACAGATGGTAGATGAGTGCCTGTGCAGTTTAGGACTTCGATTGTCGTTTTTAACAAAAAAAAAAAAAATATATATATATATATAACATATAAAATATGTAAATAAAGCAGATCAGCAGCAGGCACATTGCTATTTGAGCCCCAAGGGTGCACACTTCAATCTCGGGTCACCCCCTCCCCCACCTGATCTTGAGTCTAGAGTTGGAATTGTGCTTTGGTTCCCCCCCCCCCCTCAAATTCACTGGGAAATGTTTCTTGAGTGCCCCCTTCCCCCAGAGAGAAGAAACAACTGCTAGCAGTTCAAAAAAAAAAAAAAGAACAAAAAAATTGGAACTTGCTAAGATCTTCAGCAGAGCTCTTCAGAGTACTGCTGCTGGTACCACTCAGTTTTGGGGGGGTTGTTTAGCCCCCTTTGTTCTGGAGGGAAGCCATTGGCTGGCCTCCTTGGAGGCTCTCTAATTTTACCATGGTAGCTCCTGCTCAGAAATCATTCTGGTGCCTTCATCGCATTGTTTTCTCACCGTCAGCAGCTTGTGCAGAGTCGAGTTTGGGGGATGCCGTATCCCTGGGAACAGCTGCTGGCTTCCTCTCCTGTGGTGTGGCTGGCTGCAGAAGGGCTGTCTGGGGCGAGTGACTCAGCCACAGAGGAGTCCTGGGGATGCAGTTTTAGCAGATACAAATGCCATTTAGGGTCTCTTGCAGGAGATCCTGTGCTTACTGATGAGCCTCCGGTGCTGTTTAAGCACTGTGTTGTGGGGGGGGGGGGGGGGGGGGGGGGGGGCTCAGGCGCCCTTTCCTCCAGAGTTTGTTCTTCTACTGCATCAAGCTTTCTGCATGAAGCAAGGTTTGCCTGTCCCCAATGCTTTGCTATCTTTGGGGAGTTTAGATGGGCCCTCTGGGGCCAAGAGGCAGTGTTTTGCTGCTCTAGAGCAGTAAGATTGGGATTCTTTGATCGCCCTTGGCTCTACTGAATAAAAACTTGGCGAAGAGGACTGTACAGGGGATATTCAGGAGGAAAATTTGGAGGTTCCCTTGGGAGAGGATCCCTCGGTGGTCCCACATTTTCACAGACAGGAGCCACCCTGTTTTAACTGCTCAGGTTTTGCAGGTCCTCAGCAGTTAGGAAAGGGTATCCCCTTTTAAAGGGTATTTGCAAGCTTCTCAGGACCTTTTCGCTAAAATGAGCATTTAAGAGCTAGTGGATGCTAGCTCTTAAATCTTAAATACC
The DNA here is from genome assembly GCF_901765095.1 of Microcaecilia unicolor. Taxonomy (NCBI): domain Eukaryota; kingdom Metazoa; phylum Chordata; class Amphibia; order Gymnophiona; family Siphonopidae; genus Microcaecilia; species Microcaecilia unicolor. Next base: position 188,923,327 of record NC_044031.1, on the reverse strand, counting down.
TAGTCTTTTTAAACATTTGCATTCTGACTGCTTCTTACAGTACTAGGTGGGTGGCATATTAACATAATCCATGATAAACACAGAGAACTGAAACAGGCATCAGCAACGCATCATTGGAAAAAAAAAAGGCAACATCTTTCTTTAAAACCAAAGTTTAAAGAAAGCTAAATATATTGGCTTTGAGTCTGAAAGTAGCAGGTAAAGAATTCCAAAGGTTAAAGCCGGTGAGTGAAACAGCGCACTGCGAGTTTCAATTCTAACAATCACATAAATGGAAGGTAATGCAAGCAGACTTTAATCCTGAAATGAAGTATCCTTAAAATGACAGGCAATAGCTTATATAAAGAAAATGATCACCTAAACACTTTAAAAATTAACACAGACCTTACACTTAACTCACCACTCATAATGCAACCCATGTAACTCATCTAATGTAATGTGTTCACAAGGTCCACAGCCAATTATACGTTCATGACCATTCTCTGCACCAGCTGTAGAGCTCTAAGGGGAGATCCAGTAGAGGAGTAGCCTAGTGCTTAGAGCATTAGGGCTTTGACCCAGAGAGACCAGGGGTCAGATCCCATTGATGTTCCTTGTGCCTTAGGCAAGTCACTTAACCCTCCACTGCCTAAGATAAGCTGTCCGCTGGGGACAAGAAAATACTTACTGTACCTGAATGTGTCTCCTCTTGAACTACAGTTGGAAAGGTGTGAGCCAAATTAAATAGTTGATCTAATTAAGGAGACCTACACCATTTGCTGTAATATGGTATAAAACTCATCATTTGCCAAGACTGTATCAGTCTATGCCAGTATTTCTCAGCTGTTCCTGTAGTGTCCCCCCAGGCAGGTTGTTTTCAGGATATCTACAGTGAATATGTATGAGATGATTTTCATTTAAATTTTATTTCATACAAAGCTTGTACAAGGTTCTCCTGACCACTTGAGCAATCTAGGATTTTACATTTAGATGGTTTATAAAAATTCCATTGGTCCTGACCGAGTATGACTACTCTTTTGTTCTTAATCTTTATATGGCTTGGCATGGTTCAATATCAAGGTACTCTGGACCCTCAATAGACAAACTGTAATTTCCTTTGTACTGTCTCTCTCTTAGAAAAGGTAGATTTAAAAACTAATTTTAATTATGTGTTTTTCTTCTGCCAGGTACACCTGTCCCTGTTATGAAACTCCAGCAGGAAAGGAGTTTTTGTTGCCTCATCATTTTTCTGTTCCATTTAAAGGGTGGTTATACTTGTCAGTGATGTTGCTTTATTTCTCAAGCCAGTAGGAAAGAAAACATCTTAAAAGAATAAATATGTAATAGTGGCCAGGCGTATCTAATATGTGAGAGGAGTGTTCATTAGTTTGAGTTGAAACCAAACTAATTGTCTAAGTGTCTGCCTTATTATTCAGCAACAATCTATTCCGTGTTTTCTGCACATTAAGAAAAATAAAGCATCCCATTCCCTATTGAAAATTTAAAATTTTCTTGTGTCACAGTCTGTAAGTGAAGGCTGTGAAAACACTTATTCTGTTGTCCTGCTTCTCAAAACAATTATACAGTAATATTGAATGCAGTTGCTGCAGGTTTAAATGACTGCCTGGTTTAGTGCCATCCAGTGAAATTTTGCCTAACTAGTTTCTGACCAAAATGTGCATTGGGCCCAAAGATCATGCAAGTATCCCAGTGGTGTGTGGGAGAGGAAACAATAATCTCCACCACCAAAGAGAAGGCAAAAGTGCAAGAGGTCAAACACCTACATAACAGTACTTAAAAGAACACCCCATTGCCACACCAAAGCTACCCCCCAGACCCACCCTTGGGAACTATAGGACTGATGAATGCCAGATCAGCTGCAAAGAAATCCTCGGTGATCCATGATGCCATAAATGAACAGCATCTTGGACATCCTAGGAAAAGTGAAACCTGTCTAGATGAAAGTGTGTGTGTGTGTGTGGGGGGGGGGGGGGGTTACCACTGGCCGAACTATGCCCAACAGGTTTCAACATCCAACATCAACCAAGACCAGGAGATGGGGTGGAGGGGTAGCAGTCTTGATTCAGGATACAATCAAACTGCTTACAATATCCATCCCCCAGCTACATGAATCTGAATCTCTTCAATACAACTTGAAGAGGAGAAGCCGATCTGGCTGCTCATGTTATACAGAGCACCTCATAACAACACATTATCTGTGCAAGAACTCCTACACCTGATTACTCAAGTGACCCTGAATTACCCTAGGCTGGTGATCATGGGAGACTTCAATCTACACATCAAAACCGCCAAGCATTAACAGCAACCAAAAAACTGTATTTCTCACAATGCATTGTACAGGCTGCCAATTCAACCAAGCAGTTGCTCAGTATAGTAAACAGCCTACTGCAGCCCCCACAACAGAACCAGCCTCCCCAGTCTAAATTGAACTGCAATGATTTGCTGCATACTTTGCCAACAAAATTAAAAGTCTCCGCCAGGATTTACAGGCAATCCCACCACCAGTCAACCAGGGGGTGCACAAACTCGCCCCCATCTTGACACAGATTGGACTCTTTTAACCCAATGACAGAGGAGAGCCTTGACAAATCCTGAGACCTTCGACCAGCTACCTGCTCCCTCGTTCCCTGCCCATCAAAGATAGTGGAGCAGTCAAGAATGGGCCCTTATAGAAGGCGCCACAAAAATTGTGAACACCTCTCTTTCTAGTGGGCAACTACCAACAGCCATTAAAAGGGCAGCGGTCAGTCATCTGCTGCAGAAAACAACCTTGACCAGGACAAACTTGAAAGTTACAGGCCAGTGTCCAACATCCCGTGTCTAGGAAAACTCATAGAACAAACAGTCTGTGTTCAACTTAATAACTGGCTAGATCCATGTCATTCTGGATTCAGACCTGATTATGGTACAGAAATGGTCCTCATATCCCTACTTAGATGATCTTCACAGAAAACCAAGACAAAAGATTCCCCTCAATGTTAGTACTGCTTGACTTCTCAGCAGCTTTTGATACTGTGGATCATGATATTATGCTAGCACGACTGACAGAAACAGGTATCAATGGAACAGTGCTTGCTTGGTTCAGATCCTATCTGAGAGGCAACAATCCAAAATGTTTGACAGCAACTCACCACCACCACCGTGGACACTGACCTGCGGGGTACCACAAGGATCGATACTGTCACCTATTCTGTTCAATATTTATCTCAAGCCACAAGCTGAGCTGATTCGGTCAATGGACACTCAGTTCTACATCTATGAGGATGATGTGTGTCTACTCATACTCATTGAACCTGACTTACTTATAGCCTTGAATAAACTGATTATCTGTCTAACTTCAATTCAAGAATGGGCTAAACACAACAAAGTTTGCCTGAACCCAAGTAAACCGTTCTTCTCTGGGTTCCTAACACAAGTGGATACATACCTGACATCAAAATCCCTTTTGGGAAGTAAGAACTCCCCCTCAAATCACAAGTCAGGAACCTCAGAATACAGTTAGATTCAACACTTACTCTGATTCCCAAATCCAAGCAACCTTCAATAGCTGTGTGATGTTATAAGTTACTAAAATGCTTAGGGGTTTGATGCAATCCTATCTAGATTTGCTACTGTTACTCCTGGGGAGTTCTGTGTTCAGAAATTTCAAAATTTATACATGCTTTGTCAAAATCATAATCTATTGTTTTTGAGTTTTATCTTTTAAAAAATAATGCAGGGAAAAAAAACACAATTACCAAAAGGCGCAAAATGTTAGTTTTGTGCAAAATTCCCTTAGGTTATCTGTAAGGCTGAACACCTGCCCCCTTTTTCTATTCCTCTCTCCATCCCTTCCACAGGCTCTTCCACCCCAGTATTGACCCCTCTGTTTTTCCCTCCCCCATCCAGATTTAATTCTGTAAATCCCTCTTCCTCCATAGCCCCCAGTGTTGTCATTCCCACCTCAATGTCCTACCCCCCCCCCCCTCAGACTTAACTCCTACATAATCAATCCCACCTCCAGTTCTGTCTCCTGAGATCTTTCCTTGAGTTAGTTTTCTCAATCTAGTCAAGCCTAAGCCCCACTTCAACCCCAGCTGTCTCTCTCTCTCTCTCTCTCTCATCTCCACATTCTCTCCTGCTATGTACACTTGCATGTCCAGAGGTATCTTTTATGGATTCCATGCTCATGAGTTCTCTTACATTCCAGAATTCAGCCACTCCTCCAGCCCCTTCTCCCCCTCTCTATGCTGTGACACCCCCAGTTAGTTTAACCCTTTCCAGGCCTCTATCAAAACTCCATCAAGCATGATGACCCTCTAGCAATCTCGTCATCTCTCTCTCTGTTGTCTCCAGCTATCAGTAAACTGCGCTAGCTCCTCCTCCCTGAACTCTACCATCTGACACTCCTCCGTGTCCTTTAAGCTGACACTTTCAAGAGACATAGAGGCTTATTTTAAAAGCACTTAGAATTATAAAGTTACATTTTAACCTACGGAACTTTGTAAATCCAAGTGCTTTGAAAATGAGCCCCATGGTCATATAGATCATACAGCTGCTTCTCCACCTTCTCTGCTGGTGGACCCATGAACTTGCTCATCAAGTAAACCAGGTGGTTGCTTTCACTTCCTCTTTCAGCAGCCATGGAGCAAACTCATTATTTTGTGAGCAAGACTTAAATTCTGAATTATGCAGTTGTGCAGAATTCCTCAGGAGTATATTGCCATTACAGGGGGTCCTTTACAGAGTGGCAGTAAGCCCAACACAGGCTTACTGCTCGCTCTTCTGGGACTACAGCTGGCCCAAGCGGCTGCTGGTGGTAGTCCCCGCCCCGAGCGTCATCATTTCCAGAGGAAAAAGAAAACCCATGGAAATGGCTTGTGCGATGCTAACCTGCCAGTAGGGGTTAGCACAGGAGCCTTATTGCCATCTCACATGGGTGTGGCCATTGGGGGGGGGGGGGGCTTTTACCGGGTGCGGAAAAAAGCAACTCCTGCTAGCGTAGGGACCTTTTTCCCGCAGCTTGGTAAAAGGAACCCATTGTGATTGGCGGAACAGTAGAATAAAGAGTGTGCATTTGAAACCTGATTGCAGTTCACTGTGCCATCACATCATATTTATTTTATTTATTTTTTATTTTTGTACATTTGTACCCCGCACTTTCCCACTCATGGCAGGCTCAATGCGGCTTACATGGGGCAATGGAGGGTTAAGTGACCTTGCCCAGAGTCACAAGGAGCTGCCTGTGCCTGAAGTGGGAATCGAACTCAGTTCCTCAGTTCCCCAGGACCAAAGTCCACCACCCTAACCACTAGGCCACTCCTGATTGCAGTTCACTGTTGCCATCACATCGTATTGTCATCAGTAGCGATTTGTATTCAAGGTGACAGTTTTGAACAATGTCATCAATAAAAACTAAACCTTCTGTCACAACTTAGAATTGAACCTACAGTAATTTAAACCAGGTGGAGGAGTAGCCTAATGGTTGGAGCAGGTGGCCTAGGTTCAAGTTTTATAGCAACTCCTTGTGGCCTTGAGGAAACCATTTAATCCTCCATTGCCTTGGGTTGGGTGGAGGTGGAGGTGGTGCTGGCAATCTCACCCCACTTAGGGGCTGTCATGGAAACCGTCACACTTGTGGCAACCCCCAGAAGCCATTCACGGCTTGGTGGATGCACAGGGGATAGAGAGAATTATTTCACTCAAACTTTCTTCTCTATCTTAAGTAAATTTTTTTTTTAATGCGTAAATGTTGCCCCTCTTCTGCAGCTTCACATTTGTCACGTCCTTCTTACACTTCCTCCACTTCTATTGTGTAAAATGGTTTTTAATTTTAACTTCTAATTGTTACTTATTTTGCTCTTTTAACCTTTTATTTAGATTTATTATTATAGTCCACTTCTCCAGGGTGCAGAACAATAATATACATACATAATAAAAACAAAGACAAGAAAAATATAATATATAACAATATAAAAAAACATCACGACTCAAGACCCAAAATCCCAGGCACAGCAGGGCAACTAGTAATTCAGACATGGCAATATGTCCTCCAACTAACGAACACATAGTAAATCAAGGAATTCTTGATTCATGAGTCAAATTATAAACTGAACAAAACAAGTAATTCTTCACTGGTGCTTAAATGCAGTCAAGTGAGGTGCCCCCCCCCCCCCCCCCCAAGGCAGTTTTGTTCCACTCATATGGCCCAGTCACAGAAAAAATAACTCCTTTCCTGGTTTATTCCAGTTACAATGATTTGAAAGCAGGCACCACAAGATCACAGGCCGTTGCCAACCACATCACCCGTGATGGCACATAACGCTGCACAGTATTATACAATAAAAGAAGAGCACAATGAATTAACAGTACTTTAAATTTTATGCAGTAAGCAACGGGCAACCATTGCAATCGCATAAGATAAGCTGTAACATGTTCAAACTTTTGAAGCCGTATAATAGAAGCACTGCAGAATTTTGTACAATTTGTAATGAGTGAAGCTGCAAATCCAAATAAACGATTTTACACTAGTTCAAACAACTCAGTACTATGGCTTGTAAAACTCCATTACAAAGTAAAAAAGGGTCACAGCTTAACGAGTGCAGCTTAAAAGTTTCAAATCACCAGTTGAACCTGTGATTTAAAAGAGAGATGGGAGTCCAAGAGAATCCTCAGACTCTGTCCTGACCAGAAAGTTTCACAGGAGTTCCTAACAAAAGAACACTCTTAGGAAATGTGGTGGAGTCAGAGGCAGTACACATCAAGACAGTTTTGTAATGTTTTAAGGTAATGATTGTTGGTTCACCAGCCCAATACAGCATCAAAGGCTGCAATTGAATCACCACATCAGGAACAGATGCTGTCAGTGCTGTCTTATTTCTTTTTACCAGTCTAAGGTTAATGGTAACTTAGGTTAAATTTTGTGTCCTCCATTTCTCCCCCCCCCCCCCCTCTGTCTTTATTCTTAGTAAAACCGCTTAGATATTTATTACTTGCAGTATATCAAATATAGGTGAATTATGAATTTGAACTCAAAGGGGGTGGTAGTGTGGGATTTTATGACTCACTTTCTCTGTTACATTTTAAAATTAATCCAAGGTTTGCATTTCTTTGTCTAATTCATTTTATGCCTTTATTTTATATAAATATCCATTGCTTTTCATATGTTTATATGTATATTGATTTGCAGTTTCAGATCAGATCCTTAGCATTTGTGGATGCCTGTTCTTAATCTGTTTTGATGTAATTATTATTGGGTAATTTTACAAAGGTTTTTCTGTGTGTACAGCCTGTTGTATACAAAGAATGGGGCTTTTATAAAGATGTGTAAAAAGTGTGTGCCTGCTTTTATGTGATCTGCATGACGATTTTCCCAGGGGCATAGTTTGGGTAGAGCGGAGGCAGATTTGTGATGTATGTATGTATTTTATAAAATACCCATTATAAGAGAATGGGATTCATGTACCACCTTTCTGTGGTTACAATCAGGCACTTTACATATTATATACAGGACCTCATTTTGTACCTGGAGCAATGGAGGGTTGAGTGAGCTGCCCAGAGTTGCAAGGACTGCAGTGGGAATTGAACCCGGTTCGCCTGGTTCTGAAGTCATTGCGCTTTAAGCTACTCCTCCATGCAGAGCACATGTGTTCATTTACACCTACACCAGAGCATTGGTGCATTATTGGAACTGAATCTGGGAACCTTTTCTATACAAGCACATAGGCACCTTTATGTAACATAGGCTTAAAATAGGTGGCTCTTTGGAATTTCTTACATCGTCAACCCATTATAAATCAAATGCAATGAGATAAATTTATCTCAAGACCAATGTAAGAATTTTTTTTTAAAACAGCATGAATTGTTCAGTTTGAGCATACTGAGACCGATTTTAAAAGCTGCTTTACTTGTAAATCAGTGTTTTATGCATGACATTGAGCATTTTAAAACACTGTGCATCCATATGTGCATAAAATCATCTTACCAGTTAGAGTAGGAATGAGCAAACCGATCTGGATTAGATTTCAATCTCCATTCAAAGATGAGAGCAGAAGGTGGGGTTATTTTATTGCTTCTAGTGCTCTTTTGGCTTGATGTGGATTGAATTAATTTCCCTCCCTCACCTGCACCCCAGAAAAGTCAGACAGTACTGAATGAAGTTCTTGACTGAGGCATAGCAGGATCTTGTGCCACTAATATATGAATACTTCAGAATTTGTTTACTATCTTGATGAATATTTTGACATGATGTTAGCTTACGTATTCTATACATTTGTTACTAATATATCCATAAATTCTTTTGCAGTTCTCTGTGCGGAAAGAGTGGGCCAGATGACTAAAACATACAATGACATAGATGCTGTTACACGTCTGCTTGAAGAGGTAAGTATTTTTCGCTTTGGGGGATTTAAAAACATCTATAAGAACCTCATTACTGGGTTCTTCAAAGTAAAGAAACGGTACAAGGAACCATGGTTTAGATACCTCAGTGAGCAGTAGGAACTCATTCTAAGCTGGTTCTGATTTTCATTTCATTTTTCTGAAAAGGGTGATGTTTTTTGAAGATTTTATCTACTTGACCAATTTCAGATTTCTCAATGTTCTATCAAGGTGCTGCTATTTATGATTTCTAGAGTCACATGCAAACATTACAGTTCAGTCTCATTATCCGACCCTCACTAATCTGAACATCTGATGTATCCGAGAGACCCCCCCAGTGACATCATTGCAATTATTTCAATTAAAAACCTTTGTTGTAGAACAGCTTTTGAAAATCAGGAACTCTATGCCTTTCTTTATTTGTTGTTTGAGGGGTTTATGCAGTATTTTCCATATTATCTGACTTTTCAGTTATCTGACAGTCAGTTCCAGTTATGTTGGATAATTGAGACTGTACTGTGCTTTCTTAGATCATACATAAGAACATAAGAGTAGCCATACTGGGTCAGACCAGTGGTCCATCTAGCCTAGTATGCTGTTTCCAACAGTGGCTAAGCCTGGACACAAGTGCCTGGCAGAAACCCAAATCGTGACAACATTCCATGCTAAAAATCCCAGGGCAAGCAGTTGCTTCCCCATGTCTCTCTCAATAGCAAACTATGGACTTTTCCTCCAGGAACTTGTCCGAAACCTTTTTTAAACTCAGTTACGCTAACCACTGTTACCACATCCTCCAGCAGAGTTCCAGAGCTAACTATTTGTTGAGTTAAAAAATATTTTGTCCTATTGTTTTAAAAGTATTTCCATGTAAGTTCCTTGAGTGTCCCCTAGTGCTTGTACTTTTGGAATGAGTAAAAAATCGATTTACTTCTACTCGTTCTACACCACTCAGGATTTTGTAGACCTCAATCTATCTCCCCTCTTCCATCTCTTTTCCAAGCTGAAAAGCCCTAACCTCTTTAGCCTTTCCTCATATGAGAGGAGTTCCATCCTCTTTATCATTTTGGTTCGCTCTTCTTTAAACCTTTTCTAATTCAGCTATAGCTTTTTTGAGTGATACGTGGAGTGATACAGAGGCATTATTGTATCTTCGGTCTTATTTACCATCCCTTTCCAAATAATTCCCAACATCCTGTTTTGCTTTTTACTTGTAAAATGTAATATTATAGAACATTGCATTCTTTACAAATGACCTGTTTAAGATATCCTGAAAATACTAAAGAGTAGCTGCCACATCTAGTTTGATTCATAAATGTTGATCCTTTCCTCATCCTGTTAATGGCGAATTCTCACAAGGAAGAACATAACCTTGGGTATCCTTGGTCTATAAGCCTCGCTAATATATGAAATGCTAATCTGGTAAATTGTATGTTCAGTATTGAAATGCTTTCTTTTCTGTCTTTTTCCTGATCTTCTCAGAAGTGGCTTCCTGAGGAGAATATTTTCTTTTTGGATTTGGCAGTTTCCTCCTATTTCTTTGCACTGCCACCTGAATGGGTACTAGGTCTGGGTTATTTGCAGCCATCCAGATTTATCTCCTAGGCCAGGAGCCATGCACCAGGGATATGGGGGCTATAAATGCTGCACCACAGCAGCCGCAACCTGTCTGACCATTACACAGCACTTCCCTAGAGCCAGACTGGTGAGATACATTTCTGTATCTGTTTACATATTTTCTGTTCAATGCTTCTGCTGTCTTGATCAGACTTTCAGTTGCTAATAACATTTTCTGAGTATTAAATATGAATTGAAACTTGTTTAAAATGTTGTATCTTGGTTTAAAGTACACTGACAGAGATGAGCTGCTTCAACGTTTTGTAAATTGTGATGAAATTTGTGATTTAGTATCAGATTAGATTGTTTTAGTCTGTTTAGCTCCTGATTCACCTTGTCAACAGACTCATGGGGCACATCTGGGAGCTGTGGGGCCACTTCTGACCTTCAGGGACTCTTGGATCCTTTCTAAAACAGTAGTGGTGGTGGGGTGAAGTTGGTTTAAGCCTAAGGCCCTGGAAAACCATTCTTTAGAATACGGTTGAAGAAACCACCTAGCATCAACAGGTAGGGATTGTTCCAGAAGAAAAAAGTTTACTGAAATATTGCAGAAGGGTAAATAATGTGAATTCATCCATTTAGATCCCATGGTATCTGTGCAGAAACAGAAACAAATTCCACAACAGTTCAATCAACTGACAGCAGCGCTAAGAGGCCTGTCCCTTAGCAGTGTACTCTTTAGCCATTTTCCCTGGAACACTCCATGGGTACTGTTGTTGAGTCTAAACTGCGGAAGCTTGAAGAGTGGCCTAAGGTTTGGCAATTAAAATTTAATGCAAAATGATGCACTTAGGAGGTAGAAATCCACAAGAGACATATGTGTTAGGCGGGGAGAGTCTGATATGTACGGACGGGGAGAGGGATCTTGGGGTGATAGTATCTGAGGATCTGAAGGCGACGAAACAGTGTGACAAGGCGGTGGCCCTAGCTAGAAGGTTGCTAGGCTGTATAGAGAGAGGTGTGGATGCCCCTGTTCAAGTCGTTGGTGAGGCCCCACCTGGAGTATTGTGTTCAGTTTTGGAGGCCGTATCTTACTAAGGATGTAAAAAGAATTGAAGCGGTGCAAAGAAAAGCTACGAGAATGGCATGGGATTTGCGTTACAAGACGTATGAGGAGAGACTTGCTGACCTGAACATATATACCCTGGAGGAAAAGAGAAACAGGGGTGATATGATACAGACATTCAAATATTTGAAAGGTATTAATCCGCAAACAAACCTTTTCCTGAGATGGGAATGCGGTAGAACGAGAGGACATGAAATGAGATTGAAGGGGGGCAGACTCAAGAAAAATGTCAGAAAGTATTTTTTCACGGAGAGAGTGATGGATGCTTGGAATGCCCTCCTGCAGGAGGTGGTGGAAATGAAAACGGTAACAGAATTCAAACATGCGTGGGATAAGCATAAAGAAATCCTGTTCAGAAGGAATGGATCCTCAGAAGCTTAGCTGAGTGCTGGGCAGACTGCTACGGTCTGTGCCCTGAAAATGACAGATACAAATCAAGGTAAGGTATACACAAAAAGTAGCACATATGAGTTTATCTTGTTGGGCAGACTGGATGGACCGTGCAGGTCTTTTTCTGCCGTCATCTACTGTGTTACTATGTAAGCAGGAACTGGATTCTTCTTACTGGAATTTCAGTATTCCTTTCAACTCTGAGGTCTCTTAGAGAATCATCTTTGCTGTCAGATGACTATTATGCACTACATGTGGAGAAAGAGAAGATCCTCAAGCACTAACAAATGTAGTCAGTAACCAAGAAGATGTGGTGAAAAGAGAGAAAATTATACGAGTTGTATTGGGTGCCATGAACCTGATCAAAAAGAATGTCCAAGCCCACTTTGATATTTTCCTGTGTATATTACACCTTATAAACTCCAGAAGGAGGCATCTTTTGCAACAGTGGAAGTGTTGAGGTGAGCATTAGCTGTGAATCCGAGGGGCTGAGAATCTCCAACATATTGTGACGCAGAAGTGAGGTTCATTTCTGTCATAGTATATGCAAAATTAACTCATTTGGTAAAATTACCTCTATGAGCTTCCAATAATAGTCTGTAGTGTAGGAATTTCTCAATTTTCCATGTGTGGCTGTCTTTCTCTATTCCAGACTGAATATCCATTTCTTGAAAAAGAAATAAGCATCTCCAGTGAAGGCAAGTAGTTTAGTTCCCACTCCCCTCAGTTACGGATCACCTCTGGTTTCTCTCTCACTCAGGATCATCCTGTACTCCAGGCTTATTCTCTCCCTTTGAAATTAGCTGTGCCTTCAGAATGCAGAAGAAGAGGGTGTAATGATTTCACGGGCTTGCTGTGACTGGAGGTGTCTTGCAGAGTAAAGGTGTTTAGAAGCTTTTTGCTCTTCTACATGGAAAGTGGCTGGAGACGCCACCCTTCCACCCATCCACTTTCCATGGAGAAGAGCAAAAAGCTTCTAAAACCCTTTACTCTGCAAGACACCTCCAGTCACAACAAGCCCGTGAAATCATTACACCCTCTTTCTTCTGCATTTCTGAAGGCACACCTAATTACTAAGGAACAGGGGACTTCAAAGACCCAAGTTACACCTTAAGCCATCTTTAGCACATGATTTTATTTTATTTACTTTATTTGTATTCTGCCTTTATCCAAAGTGGGTAACAAAAAGTCAACGACATACTATATAATAATTCTCACCTCCAAACATTCTATGCGTCTGCCTGCCTGTGTCCATAACTTTCTTCACAGATGGGCTCCAAAGCCCTAGCTGATGTCACCAGACCCATTATGACGCATCCTATATAATAACTCTCACCTCCAACGTTCTGACTTGCCTGGGACCGTGGCTCATTCTGAGTTGGTCTGCTAGGCTCCGTAGATCAGGCTGACATCACGTAGCCATTATGATGTCAACTTCAGAACCAGGGGGGGGGGAAAAAACATGCCTCTCAGCTGATTCATGTCCAGAGGAGGGTCGCTGGACATGGGTGGCTGGAGGGGGGAGCAGGGGAGAGAGGAGGGTCGCTGGACATGGGTGGCTGCAGGGGGGGCAGGGGAGAGAGGAGGGTGGCTGGACATGGGTGGCTGCAGGGGGGGCAGTGGGTCGCTGGACATGGGTGGCTGGAGGGGGGGGGGCAGGGGAGAGAGGAGGGTCGCTGGACATGGGTGGCTGCAGGGGGCAGGGGTCGCTGGATATGGGTGGCTGCAGTGGGCGCAAGGGGAGAGGAGGGTTGCTGGACATGGGTGGCTGCAGGGGGAGAGGAGGGTCGCTGGACATGGGTGGCTGCAGGGGGAGAGGAGGGTCGCTGGACATGGGTGGCTGCAGGGGAGCCGAGAAAAACCTTGCTAGCGCCCGTTTCATTTGTGTCAGAAACGGGCCTTTTTTTACTAGTAACCAATAAAAACATAATTAATTAAAAAAACAATGATCAATAAAATTTTCCTAGAAAAGAAAAAACAATTACGCTTCATTCTTCCAAGAAGTTCTTTACAAAAAAGTATTTCTCCAAAAAAACGTTAAACTGTTGAATATTGTTACATGATCTTCAATATCCAAGAAGGCATTCCATGCAAATGGACCAGCAATTGAAAAGTCTCGCATCTGAGTCTCTATATAATGATATGATTTTAGAGAAGGTAGGCAAAGTTGAGTAGATGTCTCAGATCTTAATATCCGTCCCGGTTTATATAATCATAAAACATTACGAAAATATACTGGAACTCTCCAATATATACATTGATGAATCAATACAAGAAGCTTAAATTGAATTCTATAAATTACTAGAAGCCAATGTAGTTTTTTTTTAATATTGGAGTGATATGTTCAGACTCTGGAATTCCTGTAATCAGCCAAGCAGTTGCATTTTGGATGACCTGCAGAGCTTGGCACTGGGTAGATGATATACCCAAAAATAAAGAATTACAATGATCAATTTTAGTTAACACCAAGCTCTGTACTATCGTCCAAAAGTCATAAGAGTTACCATATCTTTTGGTTTACTCAAAATCGAAGTTGGAAAAGAGATGTAGAAATAATGTGATCTACATGTTTTTGCATTGTCAAATTGTTATCCAGAGAACTCCAAGACTATATATAAATGGTTTTACAATAAGGTTTTCTCCCTGATTTTCAACTGTCATCAACAAAGATGAATCAAGAGTTCTACCCACATACATTATTTCTGTCTTTGCAACATTCAAAGACATATTATGTTTGTCCCATCCAATCTACAATTTTATCCACAAATATCATCAACTGCAATACTAAATCATGAGCGAGTTTCTTAATCGGAAAGAAGAATTGTACATCATCTGCATATATTCTATTGAGACTTGTAATTCTGAAACACCTTCCCCCAGGGACACCATAAATAAATTGAACAATACTGCTAAAAGTGTAGAGCCCTGTGGTACCCCTCCAGTAATTGGAAAACATGTGGAAACCAAATTACTGTAACATTAAATTTTCTCTCTTGTAAATAAGAATGAAACCAAGATAACATTTGTCCACCAGTACCAAAATTTGGCAAAGTAATAAGTAAAAGCTGATGAATCAATGTTGTCAAATGCTGAAGCATATCAAGTGTAACAACACGAAAACTAATATTTTGATCCATACCAATTCTTAGTTCATCCAACATTGACAAAAGGAAGAATTCAACACTATGGTTAGCTCTAAAACCATGCTGGAAATCACCCAACAAATGATTTTCTTCTATAAATTCCATTAATTGATACTTAATAGCCTTCTCAGTAGCTTTTGCTAAAAATGGTAAAACAGATATAGGTCTAAGTTTTTCATCACTTTGATGTCAAATGTTGGTTCTTTAACAATGGTTTAACAGTTTCTTCATTAAGAGAATGTTTCCGTCACACGTGAACTTTACTTTACACAACCTCACTTGTATTGTTATAACCGGTATTGGCGATCGCCTCTACGGTACTATGTAAGCCACATTGAGCCTGCAAATAGGTGGGAAAATGTGGGAATACAAATGTAACAAATACATAAATAAAGAGTGTCTACCAACAGACATCTCATAGTGCTTAGGGCCTGCTGCCCAAGAGCAGAAAACATAGCATTACCGTCGGCATAGGAGCAATGAACTGAACTAGCTCCTGTATAACAAACTAAATAACTCCCGTATTTATCCCATTATATTTTGAGCCTACATATTCTTGTTTCTCTTATGAAAGCAACGTATCTTATTTTAGATGTGGGCCAGAGGAAGGACATTACTCATTCTTCCCCTTCACACTACAACAATCATCACCACACACTGCACACTCTATACAAAACCCGCTTTCAAGAAGAGTTAAAACAAGCAGGGTCATGACATCATGATCTGCCTGAGGTTTTGGCTCAACAGAAGCAGCAGGCAGAGATATAAGTGAGACCCTAACCAAGGTCAAAGTCATGAAGATAGGACAAACACAAGAACAGGAGGTGAACAGGATCAGTAACTAGCAATTGGAATTTCTGCAGATCACCATTACCAAGGCAGAAAATCAGACCTGAACTAGAGGTCAAATAGATATCTAAGAAACCCTGACTGTTCATAATCCAATGGACTGGAACAGACATGAATCCAAAGAAGAATACATAGAAGTCTTGTGAATGCTGGTTTGGTTTTGAATATGTCCTACTGCTGTGGTTTAAAACGGGTGAGTTTTTTTAAATTTCACCTCCATGTGCAGCAACTCTGCTCTGTCCCCTGCCCCTCCCCCATGTCCAGCAACTCTCCTCTGTCCTCTTCCCTCACCCCATGTCAAGCCACCGTCCTCTGTTCCCTGCCCTCCCCTCCATCGATTCATGGGAACTGACTCGTGCTGTTCAGTGAGCCAAAGGGGCGGGACAGCTATGCCTTTGCTTCACGCTGCAAAGCAGGACTTGTGTGTGTGTGTGCTGCGAGTGAATGCACCTGTTTACCTTTTTCTGTTGGGCCCCAGAACGTTTTTTGATCCCTGCTTGGTTTCTGCTGCAGGTTTTTTTTTTGTTGCTTCGGCCACTTCATCGTTCCTGCTCTGCCCTTGTACATCGTGGTTCTCTTCTCCATCCTCCCTCCCTCCCTCCCCCCACCGATGTCCACGCCCCCTCCTTCTCTCCCTATTGCTGCATTACGTCCTCTTCCGTTTTCCACGCCCCCTCCCCTCCCTATTGGCTGCATTATGTCCTTCTCCGATTTCCATGCCCCCTCCTTCCCTCCCTATTGGCTGCATTACGTCCTCCGATTTCCCCGCCTCCTCCTTCCCTCCCTTTTGGCTGCATTACGTCCTCCTTCGATTTCTACGCCCCCTCCACCTCCCTATTGGCTGCATTACGTCCTCCTCCGATTTCCACGCCCCCTCCTTCCCTCCCTATTGGCTGCATTACGTTCGGTACAGGAGCTGCTGGTGGAGGCACGGTTTGGAGTGTTGCTCCTTGAACATTCGGTCTCTATTGCGCATTTGCGGGTGAGTATGGTCACTCGCAATTTATATGTTTGATGGTTGACTTGAGCAGCATAGTTTAGTGTCTTTATTCCTTGCTAGCGTTTTATTATATCTCTGGTGCCTGGGTTCTTTTATGTTGATTTGCATAGCTTTGCAAATTTTATTTTCACGGAAGTTCAGCAGTCACCTCTTGATTCTTAAGCTCCATTGTGATTATTTTCTAACTTCCAACTGCAGCACTTGGCACAAAATACTTTTCAGCTGATATTCAAAGCTATTTAACTGGCCAGAAATGGCTGCTGACTGGTTAAATAGCTTGTTTGCGGTTTACAGCGAATATTCAGCGGAACTTAATTGGTTATCGCTGCTGAATGTTCATGGTTAGCGCCTACCATTAAACCGGCTAACTCAGGGGACTCATGTGGATAGGCGCTAATATTCAGCGCCTGACCGCATAAGATAACCTGTTAAATCGGACTGCATAAATTGCAGTCCTGTCTTTGACCAGTTTAACTTAAGTGGTCAGGTGCTGAATATTGCCTTAACCAGTTAAGTTTTAATGGCCAACAAATAAAACCTGATATTCAATGCCGGTGGCCCGGATATAGGCCTAGACTAAACATCTAGGTTTAATGTTGGCGGCAGACATTAAAAGCGTTGCCCACCTCTGGTTGAATATCATGAGTTAATATTTCAGGATATGGTGAACCCTGGAGACAAAGATCAACTATGGATAACAATGATTTAGGAAAAAAAAACAACAACCTGCCTAACAGCAAACCTGAAGAGACAAGTTTTCTTACAGAGTTGTGTTTAAAAATATGGGCCTGAAGAAACACTCTCCAGATGCAAGGTCTTTGCTGGCAAGAAAACAAAGTGATGGAAGGTGCCATTCGAGGAACTGTGACCATAAGATTGACAGCAAAACTATTTTTTCAGTAGATGACAATGCAGCTCAGAGAAATGGCCCATGAGGCCAACCTCCTAGTGGAGGGTGACAGAGGCAAAAAACGGTAGCGGAAGCTAAGAAAGCGTGAAGGAAGTGTAGATGATCTCCAACTGCTGCGAAGTGAGAGGGAAATTTGGAGATCAACTAGGATCAATAGCATTGTACTAGAAATGAAATTGGACAGGCTAGATAGTCCTTATGGTCTTTTTTTATCACCATATTCTCTGTCTTTATGGGAGAGAAACTGAAAATGAGAGCGACAGTGTGCTCTTCTCCCCTGGAGTAATGTGTTGCTTTACTGGAACTCACCGTGGCGCGTCTTTTCCAGTGCAATGCCTTTGCCACGTTAAACAGATTTGACTTTTTTTTTCTTGTGTGGCATAACACTAAAATCAATAGAACTTCTAGAAACTCTTCTAAATGCTTGCAGTTGTACAGAATTGTTTGTGACAGACAAATGTCTGGTGTAGGTTGATACCACCAAACTCATTTTTCCTGGGAACACTGGAGTTGGCATCCAGTTGTAGAAACTATTGAATCATGAAGACCTTGTAAACACAAAAAGGCCCTTACTTTTAAATGACTTTTCCCTATCTGTGTAACATTTCTAAAATATTTTTTTTTACAGACCAGGATCAGTTTATATACTTTTTTCTCCCTAGCAGAGGCTTTGGTAGAGTGGAAGTGACTGCTGCTTAACCTCAGCATGGTAGATGCCTCTTGGGTGGGTACAGCTTGTTGATTCTTACAGCAGTTAGAATGATATATATTTCACGGCATTCTTTATAGGAGTTTAAGGTTTAATGTTTTTTTTATTCAGGATCAAAACACCCAACATCAAACTAACAAAACAACAAGTCTAGACAAAGACATCAAGCTGTTACACTACAATGTGCAAGAATAACAAGAACAAGTAACATCTACAGCAAAAAAACTGTATATCATGATCCCTTTTTATTTTGTGAGAAACCTCCCACTACCCTACCTACCCCATTACCTTATTTTCCATTCAAGTTAACGGTTGTATGCAGAATGACCCCCTCCCCCAACCCTATCTTTACCAATATCTTAAACAACAGAGATGACCCGGCGCCTGGACTCTTATGACCCCAGGTCATCTATTGAAAGACAAGTGTCCATTCTTCCCAGTCCACTATTTTCCATTCAAGTTTAATGGTTGTATGCAGAATGACCCCCTCCCCCCAACTCTATCTTTACCAATATCTTAAACAGACAACAGAGATGACCTGGCGCCTGGACTCTTATGACCCCAGGTCATCTATTGAAAGACAAGCGTCCATTCGTCCCAGTCCACCTTCCCCCGCTCAAGCAGAGAACCCCAAAACAACCCCTAATAGAACAGCATCAACCTAGGAAACACTGTGAAACCTATTCAGTACAACGCTTCTTGCTTTACGGGAGGTAGTTTGCAAATCTTTATAGGAGTTTAATATCTGACAAGCCTTGAGAGAAAAGGAAATGTTAGCTCTTTGCAATCAACTGAAGGAGGAGCGGCAACCGAATGTAAATGGAAAGAAGTTGTACCCCCTGCTTCCTATGCAGCATACAGATACTAAGTAGTAAATCCTCACTCTGTATCTATTACTTCTTCATTTTTTAAAGCATGTCATAATGTAATTCCTGTAAATTCTCTTCCAAAGTTATCCTAGGCAAAAAATGAAGGCACAGTTATCTTGCACTCATGTGACCTGTCAAGCCCAAATTGGCTATAATATAAATGACATCACTCTCCTTGTGATGCTTTCCGAATATGGCCATTCTCAGAGAAACGTGAGAAGTGTTTCTGGGAAGCTGCCTGTGGAACAACTGAGTCAGTGAAGAGCTGCAGAAGCCGGTCTCAGAAAAGTGGATGATTTCAATTTATACATTTTTTTTTCTTCCTAAATTCCTGACTGTGATGTCTTGCCAGCACGTTGGCAGAGTGTGCCTGTATTTGGGGCATTTCTATAACTGGGGGTGCCCCAATGCTGCAGGGGGTAAGTTCTGATCTATAATGGCATCTTGTGTATTAGTGTAAATCTGCATTGGCACACTTAAGTATAAGTATGCAGATTTAATCTAGGCCAGTGGTAGGTGTAAATGAGCACACCTAAGTTGTGTATGTAAGTGGGAGCCCCACCAGTGCCCCTCTCGTGCTTTGCCCAAATGTACACCTCTCTTAAGGTTATACGCTGTTGCGCTTACGGGCACCCTTATAGAATAGTGCATATAATGCACTTACGCACATGACATTTTGCTTTGCACTTAACACATGCAAGGCATATTTGTGCTGCTTTCCTAGAATTCACCAGAACCCGCTCCTTTAGTGCAAGGCCAATGTCAAGTACACAGATTGACTCCTCTTTTTTTTTTTCTTGTGAGGCACAGTATTAAAATTGCCTTTCTCGTCAAACGTAACCTGTGTGTGAGGTCCTTGGGATGGGTCTTGGCTAATTTAGAAATCTGATGTTCCAGTAGTGATATGCCTCTGGTATTAAAGCATTACCCATGAGAGAAAGATGTATACCTAGTTAAATCTTGTATTGCAGTGGCAAGTCCCAAGTGCCAGTTAGAAGATACCCATTATACCTGAGGTTATATATTCATTCCTGGTCTGTGACTGGTAACAACATGCATTCACACCTTCAACAACCTTAAGAAGTGTTTATACAGACAACTTTTGCCTGTAGTCAGGGACTGTGACTGACATTGTGATCTTCTGTTTGAAGTACAGACCCTTGAGGAATTTAAGACCATGTATGGACTGGTTTGTGCTGAAATAGAGAAATCATAGTAGACACCCAACCCCTCCCCCCAGTATGGTTATATAAACATGCATTTCCGTCTAGGGACAAGATGTTTGAAAAGCCTCTCATACCACAAGGGTCATATAGATATGAATATGGATGGGGGACCACTGGTATACTTGATCAGTGTGTTAAGACATTATAGTATTTAGAAATACTGATATTAGGTAGATGCAAATAGTAACATATTGAGAAGAAACCAAATTTTCCTTTCTCTGACTTGGATATGGTTTAGTCCCCAGTTCTTGAATGCAGAGTGCTTTTGTGTCTCATGGATGAAAGTTGAAAACAGCATTGTTTTCATACATCTTTCCAGTTGTGTCTGAATTTGTTGCTTCATGGATGCCACAGACACCTTAGTTTTGCATATATACCCCGTACACGGATTACAATCTGCACATTTGTATATCCCACAGAAAAGAAGGAACAGTGTGTAAAAATTGTTTTGGCATTACCCACACCTTTGTATTTCCCCATGCATGCTCAGTTTATGGTGCTGAGCTGGGCATGCCAAAAATGCTAGACTGGAGGAAAAGCAAGGTAACCAATATGAAGGAAAGTTTTACTGTAATTACCGGTCATCCAAACTATGGAGACTTTACTAAATGCTTCTCGTAATAAAAATATTTATGCTGAGGATGCAACCAACTTCCTGTTTCTGGATCCAAGATGGCGACTGGAGCAGTTGTGTTTTTTTTTTGTGCTCCTGAACATCCGTGAGCAAGCCTATCGTTAGGAACTTTCCCCATGCTGGTGATGGGTAAAACCAAGGCTTTTACCTCCTTGAGCCTGGTAGAAACCCCCACCTCACGTCAGGCTACTCTGGAGAGTTTTGGTGTTCGAACGCTAGGAGAGCCGACGTGGGTTCCACAATTGCTGAGGTGGACCGCAGCATCGAGGGAGTTTCACTTAGTCCTCCCTCTAGCACAGACTCCCCACGACCCGGAAGCAGTTCTATGTTGACGGAGCTACAGCACGTTGAAGCGCCCAAAGTGGATTAAGCTTCTCCTGCTGAGTGAGGAGGACCCAGAGGGAGTGGTGGTTTGGAGAGACCGGCTGTGGTGATGATGGAGTTGCTATGAGATGCGATCCAAGGTTTGAATTCCTCCCTTCTACGGGTTTCTAACTCCTTTAAGGGAGAGATTTTGGAGCTAAAACAATCTTATCAATCTAAGTCAGGCAAGATTGAAGTCCAAACAAACAAAATTAATGCACTAGAAGGTGAAATCATGCAGTTACAGAATTTTGCCTCAACAGTTATCAAGGACAAAGATATTCAAGCTCGCAAGCTTGAGTACTTAGAAAATCAAGGAGGAAGGAATAACTTGAGGTTTTTAAATTTTCCTAAGTCACCGCTTATTGCAGCTCTTGATATGTTAAAAAAATACTTTGGTGAAATATTGAGAATTCTGGCTGAGGGCTATCCGCCCATAGTCAGAGCCCAATATATAATGGGAACTTCTAGATCTTCAATTGAGCAACCTCAACCAGATTTAAATTTGACTGAATTTCTGGAAAGTTCTTTAGAAGTAGTAACAGAACGGACTACCCTTCCAATGACTTTTGCCCTAGACCCGGACAGAAATAATATTTTTCGCTCTTATTTCCACCATATAAATGCTCTTTTTCTGGGATGTAAAATCCAAATTTTTCCTGATTTAGCAAGGGACACACAAAGAAGAAGGAGAGAATTCTTGGCTTTAAAACCAAGAATTCTCAACCTAGGTGGATTGTTTGTATTGAAATTTCCCTGCAGGTGCTTAGTGTCTCTAGATTTAATTAACTATGTAATTTTTGACCCAAAGAAACTGCTGGAATTTATTAATTCTAAAGAAGGTGTTAGTCGCCTTGGCTGCATCCACTAGTTAAAACTATGCTATATATCGGCTGCAAGTGTTTTATAGGCTCTCTACTGCTCCACTGATGTAGTATTCTTTTCCCTTTTTCCCCCCCCCTGGTATCTGATCTAAATGTATGTGGACAAAGTTGATAGACAATTACTATAGGAAGATTTCATTTTTCTTTTTATTTGATGCAGATATTGCTTACGCATTTATGTTTATTATGTAAATGTAAAATAAAAATATATAATAAAAATATATATATATCTATATTTTATGCAAATCATTTGGGAGTGGGGTTTTTTTTGGTGTTGGGCGGGGGGGGGGGGGGAGGGCAACGTTGAGTGTCCCTTGAGATGTAAAGATCAGCATAACCCGCACCAGGCACTTCGGGACATAAAACGTGTACACCCCACAAGTTAGATTCATGAAAATACAGTAGTTACATTAATGGGTTATTTGTGTTTGTATTTTCATTTTGTATTGCACTTATGTTTTATGTCTAATGTTGTAGAATTGTATATAGATGATGTATAAATATTCTAAATAAATCCATAAATAAACACTAGGACCATCCTGAGCCACAAATATGCTCCCTAGAGCTCCTATCTCACCCACTGCATCACAGCTAAGCAGAAAAGGCAATGGAGAGGACACAATTTTGAAGCCCCTTGTACCCTGTGCGGCCACACTGCCTACACATAGCTCGCTACAGCCCCAATAAATACCCTGGCCATATTTTTTTCTAATGGCAGCCCCTGCAGCAGTGGTTCAGTGTTGGACATGGGCTATCACTCTTGATGCATAAGCTTTTTTCACCCTACTCTGAAGCCTTCTAATGTGTCCATCACTGAATTTAAGGGGTTTGCTCTGTTTGACTCTTTTCTCTTTGTTACATTTGTACCCCGTGCTTTCCCACTCATGGCAGGCTCAATGCAGCTTACATATTGTATACAGGTACTTATTTGTACTTGGGGCAATGGAGTCACAAGAAGCTGCCTGTGCCTGAAGTGGGAATCGAACTCAGTTCCTCAGTTCCCCAGGACCAAAGTCCACCACCCTAACCACTAGGCCACTCCTCCACTCTTCCTTTGTCAGGGGCTGGCAAACAAGATTTCTCAGGATAAACGAAAGCATCTATGTGTTTTTATTTTTCTTTACCTTCTGCAGAAAGAGCGGGACCTAGAGTTAGCTGCACGCATTGGCCAGTCATTGCTAAAGAAGAATAAAACTCTAACCGAGCGAAACGAATTCTTGGAGGAACAAGTAGAGCACATCAGGGAAGAGGTAATTGTCTTTCCTCTATTCTCTGTTTTTGCTGTTTTTCTACAATTGGTACCAGTAAATGTTATTATAATAATAGATAAAATCTGAATAAAACAAGAGAAACACTTGATTTTAATTTCTGAGGAGACTCTGGAGACTTAAGTGTTTTGAAACTCCTTCCTCCATTCCTGCTTCTTCGTGCAAACGTCACATAGGTTAAAAAAAAATAATAATCATTAACCCCAAACAAAAAAATCTAGACTTCACAAGTATACAGTACAGAGCTGCCAATTTGACCGGTTCCTGGGGTGAGCTTTTAGGTTAGTCTTAGATTTCGGAAACCTCATTCTGATGCATTAAGAGACCTGTAACACTGGATTCAATGAATAGGGTCGGGCACTGTGACGCACGTTGAAAACCAGGATTGGCCAAAGAGCTTCCTTTCTGGAAATGGGTAACTTGGCCAATCTGGACACAGACCAGCAAGCCCTGTTTTACTGAAAGTCTAATAATGTAATTTTAAGATGCAAAGAAATAGACTTGAAATGATTTTTTAGCTTTTGTTTATGTTGTAGATCAGCAAATCTGTAAATGTAGAGTTTGGCATCTTTGTCACAAAAGACATGAGCAATGTTCCTGGCTCTCCAATGCAGTGTTCTTCCCAGGACCTTTTGAATGCCCCCCCCCCCCCTATTAACGTAACAGAAACTTTCAAAATACAATACGGTACTCCCCTGTTCCCACCTGGTAACTCTCATGCCGTTGGGCTGGCAGAGATTTCTGGGGCGAACACTGTCACTATCCCCAAAATTCTATATATTATGCTTTAATTTCCATGCAGAACGTGAAGCATATTCTACAACAGTGCGTGGAACTTAATTGGTTAACTAGCTAATCAGCACTGTTAATTGGATGTTAAGCATCAAATTTGCATTAATTTAGATGTGCCTAAATTCCAAGTCGCATAGTTGAAAAGGGGGCATGGTTATGGGTGTTGAATGGGCGGGTCAGGGGTGTTTCAAAAATCTATGCGTACTATTATAGAATACATTGGCTCTGCACCTAATTTAGGCATCTGGATTTACCCAAGTAAAATATTGCCTAAATTGACGTTACTAAATGTGGTCACATGGAGAGGCGTATTCTATATACCGCAAGGAGATTTAGGCTGATTCTATACAATTTAGAGACTATGCTTAGGTGTATTTTTTTTTTAACTGTGCGAATTTTTCAGGTGCCATATATAGAATCTATCCCTATATGTGAACATCATTTTTTAAATCTCCCAGATTTTCTCCCCTGTTTATAGTTTTCTTTCCACATCATCACTTGCTTTCCACAGACTTTGCATACTATTATTGACTTAAGTTTTGTTTCTTATTTGTCCCAAATAATTGGGGGCGGGGGGGGGGGGAGGTTCTCTGTTTCTTAACCACTTCTACTCTTTCTTATTCTAATTTGTATTCCTCTAACTTTGTTGGCTTTTTTGTATTTATTGTACCACTTTCTTATCTCCCTTTTTTTTCCCCCTCCTCATCTCTTTTTTCTCACATTTAGTTCTGGACTTCCTGAGCTCCCACCTCCCCCACTCCAGCACATTTTTGCAGTTTTTACTTGTCTTCCAGTGAATGTAAATATTTCTTGCTCAGCAGGTTTAACTTTTCCTCTCTTCCCTTCCCTCCCCATCCCCCCCCCCCCCCCCCCTCTTGGCTTTTCCCATCCTAGGAGCCCTTCTCTATATATTCAATTCTTAACACCACTGTTGCCCCCTCTCTCCCTCCTGAAGCACTGCAGTGTGATTTGCACTGCCTTCTTACACTGAATCACAGGGTTGCAATGCATCAGTTTTCTGAAGATCGCTAGACAAATCTTTTACATCTTTCCATCAGTTTTGGAAAGAGAAAGAGACAGTAGCCATATAAAGCAGAAGTGTAGCTTGTTTTTCCAAGCGTGGCTAATTTATTCTCCAAGTCAGAGCTGAATTGGCTCAAATTCCTTGTCATCAAGCAGATGAAGCCATTACGTATGGGTTATGTCCATCAACCAGCAGGGGAGATAGAGAGCACTCAAACTTTCACAGTGCCCTCTTGGCCAGCTAGCTCCACTGCCTCTTCAGTATTCTCTATCTCCCTTAGCAGGGTGGCTGCAGCTTGTTTGAGCTCCAGAAAAATCTGCCGGGAGGTGGTTCCTGGCTTGCCAGTTGTTAACCGGTGTGTTGGAGGCTATAGCAGCTTCACTTTAAAGGCACATAGGTTAGCCCTTTCCCTGCCTTACCCATACCTCTGTGGATGTGGACATATTGCCTTGCTTTCCCTGTCCTTACCCACCAACAGTGGATGCAGGCATATAGGTTCGCCCTTTCCCTGCCTTTCCCACTCATCTGAGCCTCCGGAGTCTTCAATACCTCTGCTTTCCTCACAGCTTAAAAAAAAAAAAGTTGTGTCGCGTTTTTAAACGCAGAGACGCTGGAACAGAGGTTTTTTGACCTGATTTTCAGCAGGATCGTAGTTGTACACTAGATCCTTTGAGGTAAGAGTGTTTTCCAACTCCTCTGGGGTGGGCCCGCGATCGGGGCGATTTTGGCACGAACCGCCATTTTGGATTTTACCGCCGTTTTTTGGCGATGGCTGCGGACAATGTAAAGCGCTGTTCCACTTGTGGCAAGCGCAAATCAGCAGCAGGGCTCTGTAAATCGTGCTGTATTGGCGTAGGAGCCGGCCCTGAGCATGGCGAGCGATGTTTCTTCCCGCTCTGAGCTGGCAGCGGGCGCCATTTTGCTTACACCGCATGGCGCGGCCTCCGTGGACACGGGGAGACCTGAGCCGGGTGGGGCACCTCGAGATGAGGTTATTTCAGGAGTGGCTAGCACCGGACAGGATTTGGGTGCCCAGGTTGAGATTTTCTCCCCGGATTTTGTGCTTTTGCTGCATAAAGCATACATGATGAAAAGAGCCTTTCCTCAAGGGTCGCCTGAGGCTCCTCTGATTGCCCCCCCCCCCCCCCCCCCCCCGATGGATTCTGGCCTGGGACTGCCCAGTGAGGCTTTTTTCCCGGATGCTTGGCCTAAAGATAAGCGCAGAAGGGTTAATTCCCCTTCAGATTGTGGTGCACCTTTTTCCCCCCCCCGTGGTCGGGGTGTGAGGATTCGGAGAACTCTGACAGACGTTCTTGGTCTGAGGAACCAGAGTCAGGTGCGGATTTACCACAGGATCTGGATGATCCCTCCGCGGTGAGGATTTTCCACCGTGATGAGCTGCCAGCGCTTATTTCAGATACCCTGCAGGCCCTCTCGATTGAAGATCCTGACAGTGGCATGGCCTCCTCGGGTAATCCCAGGATGGCTTGTACCAAGATAGCTGCTCGGGCCTTCCCTTTGCATGACTCCATCCTAGAGCTTGTTTCGGCTCAGTGGGCTGACCCCGAGGGACCTTTGAGAGTTTTCAGGGCTATGGGGCAGTTATACCCTCTGCGTGAGGGACATATGGCTCGTTTTCAAATGCCTACAGTGGATGCCCTAGTCACTGCGGTGACAAAGAGAAGTACCCTCCCTGTTCAAGGAGGTGTTGCCCTGAAGGACGTTCAAGACCGTAGGCTGGAAACAGCGTTGAAACGGTCCTTTGAAATTGCAGGTCTCACTGTTCGGGCGTCTGCATGCAGCTGTTATGGTGTGAGAGCCTGCCTAGCTTGGCTGCAACAGGCAGTGGCTCAGCCCGGAGATGGAGCGGAGCCCTTCTTGGATGTGGCTCCGCGGATGGAGGTGGCCTTGTCCTTTCTGGCTGATGCCCTTTATGACCTTGTCAGAGCTTCGGCTAAACAAATGGCAGTAGCAGTGGTGGCTCGCCGTCGTCTGTGGCTACGACACTGGGCAGCGGACATGGCCTCTAAGCAAAGGTTGGTGAAGTTGCCTTTTCAAGGACTTCTCCTATTTGGTGAGGAGTTAGAGAAAATTGTGAAAGGCCTGGGTGATCCAAAACCCCAGCGCTTGCCCAAAGATAGGCAGAGGCCTTCCTCTAAGGGCCAGGCGGTCCACTCCTCGTACAGACCTCGCTTCCGTGAAGCTAGAAGGTACCGCCCGGGGCGTTCTGCTGGGTTCACTTCACGTGCCCGTGGTCAGCAGAGGAACTCCTTTCGCTCGGACAAGCGTTCCGCAGCCGGTGGCTCAAGACCAGGAGTTCAGGGGCGACCCTCTCAATGATGGTGCGCCGGCCCTCTCCTCGATGCCTGTCATCGGAGGACGGCTTTCCCTCTTTGTCGAGGAGTGGGCCAAGATTTCCTCAGATCAGTGGGTTCTGGACCTGATCAGAGATGGATACAGAATAGAATTCAACGCCCCAGTAAGAGACGTGTTTGTGGAGTCCCGATGCGGTTCTGCCGTCAAACGGGCGGCGGTGGAGGAGACTTTACAAGGTCTGATTCAGTTAGGGGCAGTGACCCTGGTGCCTCCCGCTGAGCAAGGCTGCGGGCGATACTCCATCTACTTTGTGGTGCCGCGAAAAGGTGGGTCCTTTCGCCCTATTCTGGACTTAAAAGAAGTGAACAAGTCCCTGAGAGTGCGGCATTTCCACATGGAATCCCTGCGCTCCGTCATTGCGGCGGTTCAGCCAGGAGAGTTTCTCACGTCTCTAGACCTGAAAGAAGCTTACTTGCACATACCGATTTGGCCCCCGCACCAGACGTTTCTGAGGTTTGCGATGTTGGGAAAACATTTCCAGTTCAGGGCCTTGCCTTTTGGCCTCGCCACAGCTCCCCGAACCTTTTCGAAGGTAATGGTGGTAGTAGCTGCTTTTCTCAGGCGAGAAGGTATCAGGGTTCACCCATACCTAGACGACTGGCTCATCAGAGCAGACTCTGCAACAGAGAGCTTACAAGCTACAGCCAGAGTGGTCTCAGTACTGCAATCTCTAGGCTGGGTCGTCAATATGGCCAAAAGTCACCTGTCCCCTTCACAATCTCTAGAGTTTTTGGGGGCCAGGTTCGACACAGTCTTGGGCTATGTGTTCCTACCTGAGCTAAGGCGGTGCAAGCTTCAGAATCAGGTCCGTCTGCTCCTGAGGATGCCCCACCCGCGAGCTTGGGACATTGTCCAGCTGCTGGGATCGATGACAGCCACGATGGAAGTGGTTCCCTGGGCGAGAGCGCACCTGAGACCTCTACAGTATTCCCTACTCCGGAGATGGTCTCCTATTTCTCAGGATTACCAATGCAGACTTACTTGGCTCCCTGCGGCCCGTCTCAGCATGGAGTGGTGGCTCTCGGACAGCATGCTGCGGCGAGGAATGTTGCTGACGCTCCCCGTTTGGTGCCTAGTGGTAACAGATGCCAGCCTGAAGGGCTGGGGCGCACACTGCAAGGGGAAGCATGCCCAGGGTCTATGGACACCCGAGGAGTTGGAGTGGTCCATCAACCGCCTAGAGTTGAAAGCGGTGTTTCAGGCGCTTCTGGCCTGTCAAGTGACCCTGGAAGGATTGGCTGTCAGAGTGATGTCGGACAACACGACAACGGTGGCCTATATAAATCGACAAGGCGGAACAAGGTGCAGAGCACTAGCCACGCAGGCCGAACTGATTTGCCACTGGGCCGAGCTGCATTTTCAGTGTCTGTCGGCAGCTCATATTGCAGGTCAGAGCAATGTGCAGGCCGATTATCTGAGCAGGCATCAGATCGATCCAGCAGAATGGAATCTGGCAGATGAAGTATTCCTACAGATCTGTGCCAAATGGGGCAAGCCCGTGATGGATCTAATGGCGACAAGTGCCAATACCAAAGTCCCGTGCTTCTTCAGCAGACGGAGAGATCCTCGCTCGGCGGGGTTGGATGCCTTGGCTCAACCCTGGCCTCCGGGTCTACTTTATGTGTTTCCCCCATGGCCCTTGATAGGGCGTCTGCTCTTGCGGATTCGGCTGCACCCAGGAGAAGTGGTCCTCATCGCCCCGGATTGGCCAAGGAGACCTTGGTATGCAGACCTCCGACAGATGCTCCTGGAGGCTCCTCTGCTGTTACCTCTGGTACCGAACCTGTTGACTCAGGGACCGGTAGCCATGGAGGACGCCGGCCGCTTTGGTCTTACGGCATGGCTATTGAGAGGGCGCAATTGAGGGATAAAAGTTATTTCCACTCTCCTGCAAGCCCGCAAGTGGTCCACTTCCGTGGCTTATGCCAGGATTTGGTGCCTGTTTGAGTCTTGGTGTGCTTCCAGAGCCATTGTTCCAATGCGGGCTCCTGTCTCGCCGATTCTGGACTTTCTGCAGGAAGGTGTACAAAAAGGCTTGGCCTATAATTCCCTGCGGGTGCAGGTGGCAGCATTGGCCTCCCTTCGTGGTAAGGTGGAAGGCGTGTCTTTGGCTGCTCACCCAGATGTGGCACGGTTTCTTAGAGGGGTGCTTCGGCTCCGACCTCCAGTGCGAGCACCCTGTCCAGCTTGGAACCTGGGGCTAGTTTTGAAAACCCTGCAGGCATCTCCTTTTGAGCCGCTTCGGCGAGCATCGGAGAAAGACTTGACACTAAAGGCCGTTTTTCTGGTGGCCATTACCTCGGCGAGACGGGTGTCTGAGCTCCAGGCGCTGTCCTGTAGAGACCCATTTCTGCAATTTTCAGAGTCCGGAGTCACGGTTCGGACCGTGCCTTCCTTTATGCCTAAGGTGGTTTCAGCCTTTCACTTAAACCAGCCTATTTTCTTGCCCTCTTTTTCAGAGGAAGAGTTTCCAGAATCTTTTGGGCAGCTGCACCTTTTGGATGTGCGCAGGACTCTGCTGCAGTATCTGTGAGTTACTAACTCTTTCAGGACTTCTGATCATCTGTTTGTTTTGCTATCCGGTTCTCGCAGAGGGTCTCCAGCGTCTAAAGCCACTATTGCCCGCTGGCTCAAAGAAACTATCTTTTCAGCTTATCTGCTGGCAGGCAGGGTTCCGCCTGTAGCCTTTAAGGCACATTCTACTAGAGCGATTTCTTCCTCTTGGGCTGAAACTGGAGCACTCTCTCTTCAAGAGATATGCAGTGCGGCAACATGGGCTTCTAAGCTCTCCTTTGCCCGACATTACAGGCTGGATGTGGCTGCCAGGAGGGATGCGCGTTTTGGTGCACAAGTGCTAGCGCGTGGTGTGGCTTGTTCCCACCCTATCTAGGGATTGCTTTGTTACATCCCATACGTAATGGCTTCATCTGCTTGATGACAAGGAAGGAAAAATTAGGTTCTTACCTTGGTAATTTTCTTTCCTTTAGTCATAGCAGATGAAGCCATGAGCCCTCCCTGTATGATTGTCTGTATGCTGTGAATCTGTTTTTCAGGTTCTGTTCTAATTTCCTGAAGTTCCTTCCTTGGGAGAAAGTTGGAAAACAATCTTCAGGATTCATGTTCAGTTTAAATTTAGGAGGATGTGTTCATTCCCTCCAGCATGTTTTTTTTGGAGGATGTGTTGATTCTCTCCAGGAGGCGCGTGTGTTCCCCTCCAGTTCTATGAATAGGAGGATGAGTTCATTCCCTCCAGTGTGTTGGGAGGATGTGTGATTCCCTCCAGGAGGCGCGTGTGTTCCCCTCCACTTATACAATAAGGAGGATGAGTTTATTCCCTCCAGGAGGATGTGCATCCCCTCCTTTATGAGTTCATGCCCTTGTGATGGGCCATCGTTCGCTGTGAGGAAAGCTCTTGTGATTCCCATTGCGGTTTGCCATACTGCTTTGGAAGCTTCAAATACTGAAGAGGCAGTGGAGCTAGCTGGCCAAGAGGGCACTGTGAAAGTTTGAGTGCTCTCTATCTCTCCTGCTGGTTGATGGACATAACCCATACGTAATGGCTTCATCTGCTATGACTAAAGGAAAGAAAATTACCAAGGTAAGAACCTAATTTTCCCTTGTCACACAGTGGGAGTCTTAAATTATTTCTCATGGCATTGCTATTGAATTTCACTGCAGTACCATCATATTATTGATGTGGGATACAAATGTAACAAATAAATAAATATAAATGTTAAACTCTGTCCACAGCAATCCTATTGGCAATATGAACATCCCAGCCACAAGGGAAGCATTTCTTTTTCCACTTTTAGACTTCATGGTGACAGAGTGCCTAAGCATGCTATCATCCTGTTCTGCCTTCCAATGCTGTTACTGCTTTTCAAAACGTCACACTTCCTTGACAGGGTATTTTGTATGCCCATAGTTTTATATTGCAAAAAGGTCTTAATGAAATATTTACAGATTTCTTCTCCTCCACCCCAAAACACATGCCCTTTGTCTCTTAAAAATCACCAAATCAAATTTTCAGAAATTTGGCACACTGTCATAGGTTAAGTTAGTAACAGCTTGAATTCTGTTTTCCATACAAAGAACTTTACCCCAGAGTTTTTTGTTTTATTGAAAATGTTTGGTTTATTAAAAACAAAAAAACTTGCAATGAAAATAAGCAAACATCTTGTACAACCATAAGAGAAATGACTTACAGTGGAAACACCAGCGGTTTATTGTTTTTAAAGGAAATTTAAAACCAAACAAATGAAATGCCATTGTAAAATTAACAAGGTTGTTGCTACCCATGGTATAAATGCTGTGGATTATGAAGTGTGTACTTGTAAGCCATTGCTCTGCCTTTTAGGTTTAGAACACCTCCCCCTGGTGGTTGATGGGTACCTACTGTGCTGTAATTATTCTGTTCAAAACTCCTGCACTGTACAGAACAGCGCCAGAAAAATAATGCCAGAATAGCATGGCAAAACAGCTCCCTAATGCGTTGTTTAAGTCTGGTCCTGGAGTACCCCTTGCCAGTCAAGTCAGGTTTTGAGGATATCCACAATGAATATACATGAAAGAGATTTGCATATAATGGAGGCAGTGTATGCAAATCAAGTTCATGCATGTTCATTGTGGATATCCTCAAAACCTGACTGGTAATAAGCACAGCTCTTGTGCTCATGCGCAGTCAAATTGGGGAGCAGGGAGCCCTGGCCAGGGGAAAGAGGTGGATGTGAACCACTTTTAAAATTCCTCCAGAAAGTGCTACTCTCGCCGCCTTCTCGCACAGAAGGTTGAGATCTAGTCTGGCTGTAGAGGAAGAAGTCCCCTCCTGACTGGGGTAAGATTTACTATCCCTCCCCATCCCTGGCCTGGAAGAGAAACAGCAAACAGGATGGCAGAGAAACAGCGAACAGGAGTGAAAGAGAACAGGAAGGAAAGTTTCCCCAAGGAGGAAGCGAGTGAGCCGACACTCATTGAACTTCGGTCCATGTCTGGCAGATCCCCTACCTACTCCCTATCTTCTGCTTCTGACAAGCTGCTGGTTTGCTGCTGTCCAGTCACCTAATGTCATCTCTGAGCTGGCATAAGGTTTTGAGTGGTAAGGCCACCCTTGTGATTAGTTCTGTTCTCTGATCATCAGAGGAAATAGGAAATGCCCCTGTTTGCATCCGTTTGACTACATTAGCATCCTATTTGCTCTGTTCTTTTGCGAGCTTCTTCTTTCCTGCAGTAAGGACTTCTGTGCATTGTACACTGGTAAATGCTAGCACTAGTCCAGCGTTGCTGGCCTTTAGCACCTGCATTTACTTCTGAGCATCAGGGCCTTTGTACTTATACAGTATCATTTTCTGAAGATAGATAATGCATAAATTGCTGTAGTCATTTTGTCCTACTAAGTGGACCCTTCTCCCCCAGCTCCTTCTGATTGTTTTCTCTCCTTGCTCCATTCCTTTAAAATGTATGTCTCTTGTCAGACAGCATACCCTGTCACTCTACCTCCCAAATCCAAACTGAGAAGTCTGTTTCTCCCACCTTTTCTTCAGTTGTTCTCATGTTCTCTTGCTCTGTTGCAACATCATTAACATCTGTTTGTTGTTGCTACTGTCTACCTCCAGTTTATAGATTGTTGTAAAACACCATATTGCAATGGGGAATAAAGCTGTAAAAAATAGAGTTCCCTCATTTATTTGGCTCAGTGGTTTTTAAGCCGCTGACTGCCATGGGCAGTATTAACCCTGGATATTCAATGCCAGGCCATGTGATCATCTAGATGTTAACTGGGCACTGGTCGATATTTAGACCAGTGTTTGCTTAGCAGATAAAGATGGGACAGCCTTTTTCCTGTCTTAACTGTATCCGCTTACTTAAGCATCTAGTGAACTGAACATTGCTGCTAATCGGTTAAGTGGCAGCTCTGCCCAAACTCCGCCCATGGACCACACCTTGGCTAGTGGGTTTGCACATAGCTGGTTGGGCAGTACTCGGTTACGAGGTGCTAAATATCAGTGTGGGAGGGGGGGGGGGGGGCAGCCAGCTCAGTAGGACTTATTGAGGCAGGAGCCTCTCCTGGCTGGTTAAACCCTTTTGAATATTAAGTCTGTAATGTTTTGTTTGTCCTGCATTAAATTATGTGAAAGTGGTGCTTGTGTAATAAGATTAGTGCTTCTGAAACTTTGGGATTGTCGTGAGTGGTGGGTTTCCTGCATTACATTGCTGCTGATGAAGGTTCTGACTGAGAAACTCATACAACATTCACAAATGATGTTTACAGAGTTTAATATGTGAAAGTAAATTAGGCCCCTATTTTCAGACAGATGTGTGAGCTCATTGCAAAGAAGTGCCTATAACAGAGGCCTGCTGTTCACCTGATCAGCTTGAACTCTTAGCTTCATTTCCCTAACCTTGCCCTCCAACTTTTTAGGTGTTTTAAATTTAGATACTCCTAGAAAATATTCAGTTTGCCAGATCTAGGCACCTAGCTCTTTGAGGGGTCCTTTTACTAAGGTGCGCTAAAAAAATGTCCTGCCAGTTTTGGGCGTGCGCAGAATCATTTTTCACCGCACCTGTAAAAAAGGCCTTTTTAAAATTTTTGCCGGAAATGGACATGTGACAAAATGAAAATTGCTGCACGTCCATTTTGGGTCTGAGACCTTACCGCCAGCCATTGACCAAGTGGTAAAGTCTCGTAAGGTAACCGGGTGGCAATGATCTACGCACGTCAAATGCCACTTGGCGCGTGTCTGATATGCGCGGCAGAAAATAAAAATAATTTTTCAGACACGTGTATCGGCCACGTGCCAAAAATGGAATTACCGCAAGAGCCATGCGGTAGCCATACAGTAACTCCATTTTGGCACGCATAGATGCTTATGTGGCTTAGTAAAAGGGACTCTTAGTTAGGTACCTAGGTTTTTTGATGCTGTGCTTGCTAGGCCACAGAAGAGAGCAGGAACTGGTGGCCTTGGTGCTGAATGTGACTGTGTTGTTTGTATTTGCGCAGGTGTCCCAGTTGCGTCATGAGCTTTCCATGAAGGATGAGTTGCTTCAGTTCTACACCAGTGCTGCTGAAGAAAGCGAGCCCGAATCCATCTGCTCAACGCCGTAAGGCAGCAAAACCAGTTGGCCTCTTTACTCTGTACTTCTTATTCAGATGGGCACCAGTGGGGGTGTTTATCTCTAGAAAGAAACTTACAAAATGTTGAAGCTACTATCTGACACTAGTGGCTGGATTGGTGAAAGCAGTGTGCTACCTCATGACCAATCTCAATCCTTGGAGACAGCACCTCCTAAATGCTTTTCCTATTTACAAATTGGTTTTAGCAATTTTTCTAAAAAATCTAAATATGTTTACCTATATTACCTATTTGGGATAGGGTAGGTAAAAGTGAGTGGAAGGATGGGCAGGAGTTTTAATACTTATCCCCTTTTCTACCACAACCTCTCTGTATCCAGTCATGTCATCCTCTGAGTTTCCTGACTCCCCATTTCTTTCATTCCCCTGCTTCTCCTTCCTATCTCTAACCTCATTTTCCCTGCATCCTGTTATCTCGTAGTGGGACAAGCAGTGCTGGACACCTACAAAAATCCTTCTGTACCCTAGTAGTGCTGTGCATGTCTACTTCTCCCACCCCTTGGAAGCTCTGAGTTTCAGAGAGCAGCTTCCTTGTCCATATGTGCTCTATGTTGGTTCAACTGGAGCCAATACATCCCAAAATTTGCTGATGCTATTTTTATTAGGTTTCAAAGTTAGTTCTGGAAAAATAAAATTTTAACTGTTATGCTATCCAGATTTATAAAGCATTATACGTTTTCCAGACCATATTTTGGTAACCCTCGAGCTCCTGTATTGGTATGCATAAGTACATAAGTATTGTCATACTGGGACAGACCGGAAGTCCATCAAGCCCAGCATCCTGTTTCCAACAGTGGTCAATTCAGGTCACAAGTACCTAGCAAGATCCCAAAACAGTACAATATATTTTAATGTTGCTATAAGCAGTGGATTTTCCCTAAGTCCATTTTAATAATGGTCTATGGACTTTTCCTTTAGGAAGCCATCCAAACCTTTTTTTAAACCCTGCTAAGCTACTTGCTTTTACTACATTCTCTGGCAATGAATTCCAGAGTTTAATTACACGTTGAGTGAAGAAATATTTTCTTTGATTTGTTTTAAATTTACTACTTTGATGCTTCTTTGTGTGCCCCCTAGTTCTACTATTTTTGGAAAGAGTAAACAAGTGATTTGCATCTACTCGTTCCACTCCACTCATTATTTTATAGACCTCTATCATATCTTCCCTCGGCCATCTTTTCTCCAAGCTAAAAAGCCCTAGCCACTTTAGCCTTTCCTCATAGGGAAGTTGTCCAATCCCCTTTATCATTTTCATTGCCCTTCTCTGTACCTTTTTTTAGTTCCACTATATCTTTTTTGAGATGCGGTGACCAGTGGTTAGTAGAGCTCTCCATTGTTTTACTACGGCTGCTGTAATGATGGCACTGAAGCCCTTGAGGAGATATTCATTTCCTGTCAGAAAGGATAGTTTTCACTTCCAAAAGAAACAACTCAGAGGAAGTGACTGGTAGCCCAAAGCTGCTTGTGCAGACCAGTTCTGTCACAGGAACTCTGGGGAGATGAGGACACACAAAGCTCAATTCTTGGTTTAGACCAGGTGCTTTGAATGATGGGGCTAGCAGTACAAAACAAACAAACAAAAAAAAAAAAAAAAAAAGCAAATGCCTTTCTGGAAGACATAGGTGAAAGATTCAAGAGCTGTCAATAGAAAGGAGGTAACTGGATATTGAGTGTTTAGAATGTGTTGGGGAAGAGATTTTCTGTAGGTTACCCCACTACAGGGGCCCTTTTACCAAACAGCGGTTACAAACTGGCCTTAGCACGCCCTTACACAGGTCATTCCCACGCGCTAAAGTCATTTTACCATTGGAGTAAAACGGCTGATATTTCAGATTTTTTTTTTTTATATCAATGGCTACGCGCTGATTTTCCCATTAACACAT
Organism: Microcaecilia unicolor; assembly: GCF_901765095.1. Classification (NCBI taxonomy): domain Eukaryota; kingdom Metazoa; phylum Chordata; class Amphibia; order Gymnophiona; family Siphonopidae; genus Microcaecilia; species Microcaecilia unicolor. Next base: position 188,886,840 of record NC_044031.1, on the reverse strand, counting down.
GGGCCCCTACCATCACCTATTTCATAGGCAGTAGGGACTTATGCGCTAAACCTGCGCTAATTGGTTAGCATGTGGCAATGCCCATGCACTAACTGTTAGCACATGCCCACTTTTCATCTGCAGATCTAAAAAATAAATTGCATTTTTCTAGCACGTGAGTAACGTGCGCAAGCCCCGTGGTAAGCACACATTAGTGCTTGATGCAGCTTTTTAAAAGAGCCCCAATGATTTGGGGGTTTTAACCAGATTTTCAGATCAATTTCTCATCCATCCTTTTTCCATCTTCTGATATTTTTTAAGGCAGGTACCCTCCTCAAGGCTGTAGGGGAGTCTCAGAAATGAAGTTCTGTGTTTCCTGGAAAGCCAGCATGAGTTACCCTTCCTATGTATAGGGCTGTCTTTCCTCTCCCTTTGCCCCTTTTAGGTCAGAGCCCATCTTACCTTTTCTGTGATAGGGCATTGCCACAAAGCTATTGATCTCGGATAAGGTTCCTTAATTCATCAGCTTTTCATGTTGCTTATTTGCAGTTTGCGGGGGCTTCTTTCACTGCAGGCTGCAGTTTGAAATAAATGCAGTCTTCTTTGTGACTGAGATGCATATATGAGTTGTTAGAATAGAAAATAGTTGATAACTAATCTTTGAAAGATATGGTATGTGAGATGTTGAGAAATGGTAAAGGAGTGTCAGCTTTGCAGTGTTCAGTGAACATAAGTGATAATTTCTTATGGCTATGTTGCTTCTCTGCTAGTGTGCTTCCTCAAAGCACAGGACATAATACAGGAGGAAACCAGGTTGTCTCCTGCACATATACTTTCCACCTTAGCTTATCTCTCCTCACTCTTTCTTTCTCTCCCGCTGCCCGTGGGCCCCACACACATACACTTCTTCAGTTTTTTTTGTTTTTTTTTACCTCAATACACTTATCTCCCCAAGACCAACATTCCCCCAACACATACTCTTTTCCTAGTGCACACATTCCTCTAACCCCATCCTAGCCATTCCTAATTCCCACCTGCCTCTCCCACCAGTCAGCTTACCTCATCCTGTCTTCCCCCATCTCCTCCAAACCAGCTCCTCCCCAATTTTAAGCTCTGTTCTCCCCCATTTTCTCTGGAGGTTTGCTGCTATTTCCACCTCTGGAACAGCAGTTCTGTTTTGTTTTGGCAGTAGATATTGTAAAGCGCTGCGTATGACTGGTAGCGCTATAGAAGTGATTTATAGTAGTAGTAGTAGGCTCCCTGTAAGTTTGAACCATACACTGCCTGAACTACTGTACTGTTCTCAGTCTCCTGAGAATAGGTATGTAGCTCAAAATATCTGGAAGCGGCAGAGTGCAGGAAAAAAAAAAAACAACCCAGAGCAGCTGTTCTACAGATGGTATCACTAACAAACCCAACAGCAAAGGCAACAAAAAGGAGTCCAAATGATGAACCTGTAAAGATGTGATGCTTTATTATGTTCAGGGAGCAACTCAACACAAATTCATCTTTTGGCTAAAAAATTCTTCATCAGGAGTCTGATTTTAAAACCTCATCTCACAATAAACCAATGTCATCAAAAACATGCTCATACACATTCATCAGGGATACAAACAGTTTGGCAGATAAAAACAATGCCTCTCTCAAAGAGACGCTGAGGAAAACGATCCTGTGTATACTGGTATTGAACATCAGTACTAGCATCACATCTTTACACGTTCATCATTTGGATTCCTTTTTGTTGCCTTTGCTGTTTTTTTGTTGTGCTTGGACTTTAGGTTTCATCTGTGTTGTTTTTGATCACTAGCAAATCTTCAGAGAAGGCGATGGAGGACATATATTAAGGAAGAGAGTTGGGCAGCCACATATAGGGTCAAGAGGGGCCACTGCTGGCTTTTGGATCTTACGGTGAAGAACACCGGCCTACACACTGGCTTTCATGTCTTATTTGTTTTGTTTTTATTTATTTCTATATCCTAAAACTATATGTTTTGCTATTGGTGACCCCTCTGTCTATGTTCAGGTCTTGTGATATTGAGACATGAGCAGAGGGCACTTAGGTGTCAGAGGTGTACAGTAGAAGACTTCTTTTCTATCTTTTTCTGTTATTATATGCAATGTACAGTATTTTGTGAATGTTTTTATTTTGCCAGGTTGAAGAGGAATGAGTCCAACTCCTCAGTCCAAAACTATTTCCACTTTGATTCTCTCCAGAAGAAATTGAAGGACCTTGAAGATGAGAATATTGTGCTTCGATCAGAGGTGAAAAATGCACACAAGCACTGGCTGTGGCTCGATAGTCCCTCATCTGGGGTGAAGAGCTGAGAACGTCATACTGTAGGCACTGCAGTATTTCTCTTCCTTCTGCTGCTCCTGCCTCCTCTTGCAGCCTATTGGCTGGCTAAGGAATGACTGACCAATGAACTGCAGGGGGATGAGACAGCAGCTGCAGTGTAGGACAGACAAGTTTTCTGGCTTTGATCTGCCATAGAGAGAGGGTGAACTGCTGATAGAGATACGAGGAAAGTGAAGGAGCTGAGAGAGGGCAGAGGTGGAAGAGGTACAGGGAGAAAGAGCAGGCTAGCAGGAAAAGATGGTACTGACAAGAAAGTATCATATTGTTGTGAGGGTCTGCCAAAGGAATTAAAAGGGGGATTTATGGCTGGGAGATGAGGGAAAGAACTGATGAGAAGGGGTGGAGAGAGGATAGATGTCCGTGAGAGAGAGGGAAGAGTAAGCACACACTATGAGAACTGGAAGAGAAAGACATGGGTTGTGAGAGAGAATGAAGAGGAAATAAGGGAATTCAAGCTTGGAGAGAGGCAGAGGAGCTGGGAGAGGGGGTATAAGCTATGTTAGAGAAGAGGATGTGGGGTTTGGCAAAAAGGTTTTGAGAGAGAAGGAGCAGTTGAGGCAAGTGAAGGGGACTGGTAGAAGAAGAAAGGTGAGAAAAGGGTTGTGAGATCGTGGTGGCGAAAAGAGACATGAAGAGGTGAGGAGACTGATGAAAATGGCAAAAGTAGTGACACTAGGAGGAGGTGAGAGAAGGCAACAAGCTGTGGAGAGGCAGAGATCACCTGCATATTTAAATAGAAACACGCATGGAGGAAAATGAAAAGAAAGAAAAATAAATTTTAAAAAAGTAGGATGAAGAGAGAGAATGCAAGCCGAGAACGAGGATAGATTTAAACTACAAAGGTCTGGAAATTGTTTACTGACTGCCCACTACAACTGATCCAGCTGAATCAGCACTGGCTGGGAGATAAATATCTCCATCCATGCAAACCTAGGCAGGATCTCCATTTCTCCTCCTGCCTAGATTTGCACAGATGGAAATAGTGGACCTTAAGGAGGATTTGTTTGTTGTGGATGTAATGAAAAATAGAAGGACTTCTCTTTTAGAGAAGAAATCATTTCATAGACTCTATGTAGCCCCCTGATTTTCAGAAGAATTGATTAAGATGAAACAGGAGTTAAGAAAGGTTGAACGAAAGTGGAGGAAATTTCCTGATTATTATACTCAGAGTATAAGAATTCTTTAGCGGTCTATCAGAGGAAAACGTTATTGGAAAAGAAATCTTTCTATAATAAGAAAATTAAAGAGGCAGATTCAACTCCTAGGGAGTTATTTAAGACAGTGAATAATTTTGCTGAGTTAGATCAGAAGAGAGAATCTATGGATAATTTAATTTCAAGTCAGCAATTTCCAGATGTTTTCTTTTAAAATGTTGAAGAGGTCAGAGTCTCTTTTCTGGCCTATCCTCTTCCTAAAGTAGAAAGGATTGATATAGAACAATTAAGATGGTGTGATTTTTCTCCAGTGACTGTAGGGAAAGTGGTTAATGATTCCACAAATGCTTTGGATGTATGTTAAACTAAAATGGTAAAAGCTTTTAAAAAAAATAGTTCTCCATTTTTGACACAATTGGTTAATAAATCTTTTGAAGAAGGTGGTGTTCCAGAAAAATTTATTAAAGGATGTTTATTTAGTTAATTCTATGGTGGGAAATTAAAGACCAGTATCAAATCTTGGATGATTTTCAGTTTGGATTTCATCCAAAGTTCTCCATAGAAACATTGCTTACCATAGTGTGTGACAGTATTAGGGCTGGATTTGATAGGGGCTTGAGCTACATTATGGTGACTCGACATCTCAGCGGCTTTTGATACTTTGTCATGGATTGCTGCTGGGACGCCTAGAAGATTTGGAAGTGGGGGGTAGGGTTCTGTATTGGTTTGGCTCCTTTTTGAGTAATTGATTTTTTTTCAAGTATAAACTAATCAGACTACATCTAGTTGGCTAGAAATTCATTCAGGAGTGCCCTGGGTTTGGATCTTTCGCCTGCTTTGTTTCACATCTATATGTTATCTTTATGTAAACTTCTAAAAGGTTTGGGAGTTTCCTACCGGCTTTATTCCGACAACATCCAGTTCTTTTTTTCCTATTGAGAATTCTGTTACAGAGGCATTTTATTGCCCGCGTCTTTTTTTTTTTTTTTTTTTGTCAACAGTGAAGAGCTGTATGCTGGCCAATAGATTAAAACTTAATATGGCTAAGACTCAAATAATGATTTTGTCAGATCTGATTTATTTTTTCCTGTACAAATCAATTTAGGAGGCTTAATGATTGACATTAAACAAGAAATGAAATATCTTGGGTTACTCAGGGACTCTTCTGTCTTTTTCAGGCCATGTTTGGAGCCTGGTCAGACAAATTTTCTTTAAAATTAAGCTTTTGAGTAGATTAAGGGCCAGTTTGTCAGAGGATAACTTTAGGTCTGTTTTCTTTGCTCATATCACTCCACTATTTGACTACTGTAATGCTTCAAGGACCCTGTTGCATCCTCAGTGCTTTAGCAAGAATAGTGACCATGATGCTCACAATTTAAGATTCTGACACTAGCTTATAACTATCTGAACAATGAGGCTCCTGTCAGTTTGGTTATTCTATTATGAATTTATTGTCCATAAAGGTCCCTTCGCGCTAATAACAAATTGTTACTGTATATACGATTGGAAGATCATAGATTGAGAATGTTTTATGTGGAAGGAGCGAGGCTGTGGAATCAGCTCCCAGATCAAATTCGCCTGTTGAAGATGTATAGTCAGTTTAGAAAATGTTTAAAGGCATTCCTTTTTAGGGAGGCCTTTGGTACTGATCTGGAGGCTTAGAGATGTTTGCTATCTGTGATTTTTGTTTGTTTTGCTGGAAGAGCAAGTTGATCTGTTTTTATTGTGTATGTGAAAATTCTAAACTGCCTAGAAAGTTTGATAGCGCAGTATAGAAACTGTGATACCTGTGCCACGTGGAGGTGCATTTTCAAAGCACTTAGACTTACAAAGTTACATGGAGGGGCATTTTCAAAAGAAACGTCTAAATCAGAATTTGGACGTTTTTACAAAGACGTCCAAATTCCGAACAGGAAAGAAGGTCATTTTCGAAAAAGATGGACGTCTATCTTTTGTGTTCGAAAATACTATGGATGTCCTGTGATTTGGACATTTGGGATTTGGACATCCTTTTTTGGAGGTCCATTTTCGAACAAAAGGACGTCCAAATGCAAGATGTCCAAAACAGAGGAGGAGTGGCTTAATGGTTAATGCAGTGGGCTTTGATCCTGGCAATATGGGTTCAATTTTCACTGCTGCTCCTTGTGACTTTGGGCAAGTCAAACGCACAAGGGGCACTTTTGGATATAACATCTAAGTCTGAATTTGGACGTTTTTTGTAAAACATCCAAAATCAGAACAGGAAAGGTCATTTTCTACAAAAAAAATAAGTCTATCTTTTCCTTTTGAAAGTGTTGTTTGGAAAAATGTTTTGTGATTTAGGCGAGTAAGGGTAGGTGATCCCCGAGTCCCTCCAGCAGTCATCTGATCATTTGGGGCACCTCTTGTGTGGAGCAGAGGAGTAGCTTAGTGGTTAGTGCAGCAGGCTTTGATCCTGGGGAAGTGGGCTCAATTCCCACTGCAACTATTTGGTATAAAAACAGGTCTAGCTCAAAACGTCTTAAGTTTTGGTCTTGGATGTCTTTGTTTTGTTCCATGTCTTAGGAATGCCCAAGTCCAGCCTTAAACATGCCCTTGGCACGCCCCCTTGAGATTTGGATGTCCTTCTGATAAACTCCAGAGAAAGACGTCCAAAAAGAGGTGTCAATAATACTGATGTGGACGTTTCTGTGAGATAAACGTCGAAATGCTGACATGTCACTTTTTGGACGTCTATCTCTTTTGAAAATGAGCCTGATGGTAATCTATGGAATTCTGTAGTTTATACTTATTGCAAGTGTGTGGTGCTGGAAGGAAACAATAGCTGTTCAAAAGGTGGCACCACAAACAGATCTCCAGAGAAAGTATAGGGGAGTGAGCCAGCTTGAAGGGCATAGAGGTGGAGACAGGATGGTGAAGATGGACAGAGTGTCTGATGATCTTGCCTTTTATGTTGAGCTTTTTTGACAAACTAACCCCAGCTTGAAAAATAGTGAAGATTTCTGCCTTAAACAAATCACCTTATCTCTCATTGCCTTGAGTACAAACTACATAGTGTATTGGATTATAACAAGCCTTGAGTTCAAGTTTGGAAAAAGGTAATTAAATCCAAAGAGATTATTAAAATTCTTGTCTATCAATAATTGTTTTCTAATTTGTATACCAGAAGTATGTTGCGTTAGTTTGCCAGCGCAGTGTTTGTGCAGCAGTAGACATGGTACATCTTCAGTTCTCTATCTTTCTTGCATTCCTAAAAGTTTATCATCCATGCCACAGACTTATGGCGACACCTAGTGGTCATAAAGAGATCAAATCACTACAAAGATCTGTTAACTGTAGGCATTTATTCACAGCTGCTTAAGTATTTTTGTGTGTCCTTGTGACCATGGTGTAACACTAGCCTGCAGAAAAGAAAGTGAATCACAGAAGATGGGGCTCATTTTAATAAAAGCCATTTTATATCATATTCTCTGATCTACTTTCTTTTCTGTGATTACTGACTGTGAGATTTGTTTTCCTTTATTGTACAGATACCGTAAAACTAACCTGACTATTTCAAACACACAAGCCCATTTGCTGGCTTATATAGAATCAGATTAACCTGGATCATGTAATTTTGGACTTTCCAACAGGCATGCCATCTGCAGACAGAAACCATCACCTATGAAGAGAAGGAGCAACAGCTTGTAAACGATTGTGTGAAGGAGCTGAGTAAGTTCCTTTGTAATGTTTCCTTTAAATTCAACTACATCTGGAGCATTGGCTGTCATTTATTTCTCTACTTTTGTCTCTCCCCTAGTAGCAGTAGTCATGTAAAGTGACCTGGTACACACAGGGCTTTCGTGAAGTGGTGGCAAATAGGGCAGTTGCCCTGGGCCCCCATACTATAGGGGACCCAAAACCTTCCTCAAGTTAAAGGAGACATAGGCTGAAGGCCAGCTTTTGGGCCCCCTCCTCGGTTTCTGCCCTGGGCCCCTGAATGTCTACTAGCCTTGGGTACACAGGATTAATCTGACTGTACTTTTCTGCATTTGAGTATCCAGTTAGAAATACAAGAATTACATGAGCGAAGCCACACTGCAGCACCCCTCCCCTCCCCTGTTCCCCATTCTTTCCACCTCCACCCCTTTCCAAATAACTCAGCCAAGTTTCATTAAAAAACATTTTAGCAACACAATATTACAGCAGTAGAGTAAATGGGTCAAGCTAACAACTAAAATACGGGATTGATTAAATAAATAACTTCCTACGACTCTATATTGTAGACAGTCAGTCTACTGTAACTTTTATGGGAGATAGGATACTGACGTTCCCTGACTTATCTGGAAGTACTCACGAGGAGGAAGAAATTTCTTTTTATGAGAGCCTAAGTATTGTCACATGGTGCCGGATATCAGTTGAGATTTCCATGTAAATGTGTGGTAAGCTTAAATAATGTGACTTATTTCTTTGAACCATCTCAGTTGCGCTCTTTTTTAGACTCTTGATGTGTGTTTATTTAAATTTGATAGTATAATAGTTGGATATTAGGATAGGCCTGCCCCCATGTTTGTGGACTACTGATGTAATAATTCTTTTTCTTTATTTGTTGTTTTCTTATTTATATTAGGCAGAAATAGCTTTAAAAAAAAGTGTTCTTTGTGTGTATTTTGAAAACTCTGTAAAAAATTTTTAAAAAGTAAATAACCACACATTTAACCGCAACCCAAATTGTACCCAAGCAGCATCTACCACCAAGGACATGTTAATACATATTTACTTATTAATATTATTATTATTCATCTTTTGCCCCTCATCTGACTATAATTAACTGTTCTTCCCCCATTGCTTTCAAGCACTTTCCCAGCCACCCATATTTGTGGTCTGAGTAACATAACATATTTAACCAATTCAGGCTACAGAAAATGAAGTAAGAGTTTTAAGTCAGTTTATAGAATCATGGGCCTAGAGGAGTTGCTTCAACAGCAAGGTTGGGCATTTAAAAATGGATGATTTCATGAGCCTAATGGTTTCTAATGGGTATGGATATGGCAGTACATTACTGATCAGAGTGGCTGCAGAGGGCAGCTGGAAGATCTCTAAAAAGAGATAGCCTTGAAAATGTAATTTCATATTTATATTTCACGTTTGACAAGTATAAATAAACCCTGATGACTCCAGATGCTGGTTTAGTGGGGGACTCTCTGCTTGTAGGACTTTTACTAATGCCAAATTAGTGGTGGAAATTCCAAACTGAGAGCTTTTCTAAGGAACCTCACACTTAGAAGTTCTCTTTGCAGGTGTCCTGAGTCTGCATTCACATACCAGTAATTTTGCCTCTGTTTCTCATTGCTTGTATCTTGTTCAAGGGGATGCAAACATCCAGATTGCCAGCATCTCAGAGGAGCTGGCAAAGAAGACCGAAGATGCTGCACGTCAGCAAGAAGAGATCACGCACCTCCTGTCTCAGATAGTGGATCTGCAGAAAAAGGCTAAAGTTGTAAGGAGTCTGTGTATTAAAGGCGATGATGTGAATGTATACTGCTCATAAGTAGCAGGGCTGCCCAAGGGTATCTGAGGCCTAGACTAGAGGTTCTTAACCAGTGATGTCAGGAAGAGGTCAAACAGGGTGCAGGGAAGAGTCTTGAATTCTGAGGCAATTTATTGAAACGTTTTAGTCAAAATGAAGGCGATTTTTAGGACATTTTTCAAAGGAATTTGCACAGGTAACTTGTTAGCTGGGTAAACTCCTTGGGTTGAAAATGTTAGCAGTTAGCGGCTAACAGTGACATGTGCTGTTGTGCAGTATGTGACTGACTGATTCTGGCCTGTGCAGTCCTATGAGGTGTTTCCCATAATTGGAGTAATTTAACTGTAGATTGCCTAAAGTTAGGCACCAAGCGCAAATTTTATTTCGGCAATTGTTATAGAATAACTAGCTGTTGAGCCCGTAAAAACGGGCTAGTAAAGGAAGGGGGGGTTGAAAGGCCCCCCCCCCCCGGATAGGTCGCCGCCGCCCCTTCCCCCCGGAGTCGCCGCCGCCGCCCCCCCCCCTCCCCGGAGTCCCCTCCGCCACCCCTCCACCCAGGCCGGGTACCTGGCTTCACTATTCAAACCGCCAGAACGCAGCACACAGCTCATCTGAGCTGCCGTCGGCCTTCCTTCTTCTCTGCCTGTGTTCCGCCCTCGTGTGATGTAACGTCGGCGAAGGCGGGACACAGGCAGGTAAGGAGGGCCAACGGCAGCTCAGATGAGCTGTGTGCTGCGTTCCGGCGGTTTGAATAGTGAAGCCAGGTACCCGGGCCGGGTGGAGGGTGGGTGGCGGCGACGACTCTAGGTGGGTGGGGGGAGCGGTAGCGGCAACCCTGGGGGGGGGAGCGGTGGCGACAGCGGTTCCCTCACTCGCAGGTGTGCAGGTTCCCTCTCTGTCACGCCCCCGTCATCACGTATTGACGCGGGGGCGGGACAGAGAGGGTCTGTACTGCGCATTTGCGAGTGAGTATGCCTCTTGCCATTTATATGTTTGATAGCGTAAGTGCACATTTAAATGCTAATATTTTAGAGTGTAAGACATGCATGTAAGTGCTAAACATGTCCCCCCCCCCCCCCCCCCGCAGATCCACTCTCTCTATGAATTTTATGTTTGCAATTTACATACGCCCAAAGATATTTAGCTCCAATTAACACCAATTAGCTGCTGACCATTAAATTGAGTTATGTCTGTACCTGACACTGTTATTTAGCTTGAGCACACAACATTGCGCACTAAGGGGTCCTTTTACAAAGGCGCACTAGTGTTTTTAGCATGCGCGAAAAATAAACGTGCCAAACACTAGAGACGCCCATATATTCCTATGGGCGTCTCTAACATTTAGTGCGTACTAATCATCAGCACACCTTTGTAAAAGACCCCATAAGGGCCTTAGTCTATAAAGGTTATGCTCCTAAATTACAAACAAAATCTATGCTCCAAAATAGGTTACGCTCATAATTTAGGAGCATAACCTTTATAGATTAAGGCCCTAACGCAAAATTCTACGTGCAAGTTTATGGAATTAGGGAATAAGCACTTGGTTTATCTGAATTACATATTCATAAAAAATTAGCCTATTTTTGTTATGTAAAGTTTGTGAAATAATTATAACAATCAGCTCATATTTTTTGTTTCTTTTGTAATTTAGGGTCATGTTGGTAGCATTTTCCTTGTAAATACAAAATGGAAGAAAATGTTTAGTAAATAGGCTTCCTAGTAACATAGTAGAGGGTGGCAGATAAAGACCAATGTACTCTTCTTGTCTGTCAGGTCCATTAATTAATTTTCATTTTTCAGTACGCAGTTGAAAATGAAGAACTTGTTCAGCATTTGGGAGCAGCTAAAGATGCCCAGCGGCAGCTCACTGCAGAGGTACAAACTAACAATATTCAGCTAGCATAAAACACAACAGATAACCAGGCATAGCATGCTTGGAAGTAAGAATAACACAGTTTCAACAAAGTTTGCTAAACCTGATAGAAAAGCTTTGACCTGAATGGCAGTAAAGTTATTTCAAATCATTTCTATAGGATGGAAAGAAAATCACATTAATAAGAATGCACCAAAATAAGTGATCAGAAATCAGTTGAATATAAGTATATCTTAAGGTCATGCAATATAATAGAATAAATTTCATCAAATTGCAGTTGATCTTAATTATCATGGACAAAACCAGTTCAGTAGTATATTCTCACCATGTGGTGACAAGCAAGATAGGAAATGAACAAAGTATGCATTAACGGTGTGTGGAGCAGGTTAAGCACCATTTTGTTTTGCCTGAAAGTGATTCAGGTAGTGCTGTAAATATTGAAGTACATTGCATCAGGTCCAGAATGAAAAATAAAGCACAGAAAGTCATGAGGATCGCTCTATTAAATTCAATTGTAGCCAAACAGAGCAACCACGTGAGGGTTCAATAGCAGTCAGTATGTGTCCAAAGATGTCACCATAAAGAGCAGGGAAGGCCTGGTGGTCTTTAGAGGAGACTTCAAAAAAAAGTGCCCAATAAATTTTTAACATAGAGGTCTTCCACACAGCATCGATCACAATCTACTGAAAAACAGGTTTGATGTGAAGAAGTGTATGGAGTTCTTCAACTCTAATAAATTGTAGAAATCCAAATAACTGGATCGAGAAGGTTCCCTCAGACACAAAGTATAGCAACCTCGATAGACTGAATTTTTCTGAAATTTTAAGTAGAACAGTACATGTATTAAGGTCAAGATTATTATTCATTTTATAATTGTTAATAAAGTCTTGTAATTTTTCAGGTTCATGATAATTTATCGTTTTGTTTGCAAATGTTACTTTCACGTGAAAGTGATGGGAGCAAAATACAGCCTTTAATATTGCATTGGAGAGGGGCAGGACGGGTCAGAGGGAGCCTCAGGAGCAGACATGGACTGATGAGACAAAGTCAGCACGGATTTAGTGAAGGGAAGTCTTGCCTCACCAATCTAATGCATTTTTTTGAGGGGGTAAGCAAACATGTGGACACTGGGGAGCCGGTTGATATTGTATATCTGGATTTTCAGAAGGCGTTTGACAAAGTGCCGCACGAAAGACTCCTGAAGAAATTGCAGAGTCATGGAATCGGAGGTAGGGTATTATTATGGATTAAGAACTGGTTGAAAGATAGGAAGCAGAGAGTAGGATTGCGTGGCCAGTATTCTCAGTGGAGGAGGGTAGTTAGTGGGGTCCCGCAGGGGTCTGTGCTGGATCCGTTGCTTTTTAATGTATTTATAAATGACCTAGAGATGGGAATAACTAGTGAGGTAATTAAATTCGCCGATGACACAAAATTATTCAGGGTCGTCAAGTCGCAGGAGGAATGTGAACGATTACAGGAGGACCTTGCGAGACTGGGAGATTGGGCGTGCAAGTGGCAGATGAAGTTCAATGTTGACAAGTGCAAAGTGATGCATGTGGGTAAGAGGAACCCGAATTATAGCTACGTCTTGCAAGGTTCCGCGTTAGGAGTTACGGATCAAGAAAGGGATCTGGGTGTCGTCGTCGATGATACGCTGAAACCTTCTGCTCAGTGTGCTGCTGCGGCTAGGAAAGCGAATAGAATGTTGGGTGTTATTAGGAAGGGTATGGAGTCCAGGTGTGCGGATGTTATAATGCCGTTGTATCGCTCCATGGTGCGACCGCACCTGGAGTATTGTGTTCAGTACTGGTCTCCGTATCTCAAAAAAGATATAGTAGAATTGGAAAAGGTACAGCGAAGGGCGACGAAAATGATAGTGGGGATGGGACGACTTTCCTATGAAGAGAGGCTGAGAAGGCTAGGGCTTTTTAGCTTGGAGAAGAGACGGCTGAGGGGAGATATGATAGAAGTGTATAAAATAATGAGTGGAATGGATCGGGTGGATGTGAAGCGACTGTTTCACGCTATCCAAAAATACTAGGACTAGAGGGCATGAGTTGAAGCTACAGTGTGGTAAATTTAAAACGAATCGGAGAAAATTTTTCTTCACCCAACGTGTAATTAGACTCTGGAATTCGTTGCCGGAGAACGTGGTACGGGCGGTTAGCTTGACGGAGTTTAAAAAGGGGTTAGATAGATTCCTAAAGGACAAGTCCATAGACCGCTATTAAATGGACTTGGAAAAATTCCGCATTTTTAGGTATAACTTGTCTGGAATGTTTTTACGTTTGGGGAGCGTGCCAGGTGCCCTTGACCTGGATTGGCCACTGTCGGTGACAGGATGCTGGGCTAGATGGACCTTTGGTCTTTCCCAGTATGGCACTACTTATGTACTTATGTAGACAGCGTATAGATATTGCTGCATTGTTGCTGATCTCTAAGCAACTTGGAAGGTACGGGAGGGTGGGGAGCATGAGAACACAATGGTGGACCTGGGAGGGGGCAGGGGAGCAGAAATAGCGCAGTGTTGGACCCAGTGTGGAGGTGGAGAAGGAGAGAGGGAGAGATGTTGAACTGGGGGTGGGAGGGAAGCAGGGGAGCAGAGAGAGAGCACTATTGGACTGGTGGAGGGGAACAGAGGGGAGGGAGAGAGACATATTGGACCAGGGTGGGGAAAGAGGGAAGGAGATATGTTGGACTGTAGACTCGGCTTGGTTCTGATATCTATCTTATAGCATAATTAATCACAATTAAAAATTGTAATCAAAATGCAGCCCTAAAAGATACAGAATGAAGTAGAGCGTGAATTTCAATGTTGTGAGAAGGGCATTTGTGAAACTCGCTGGATAAGACATCACAAGATTATGTTTTTGGAAATGATGTAAAGAATAGGGGTTTTCTGGCTGTTTCTCTGACCCACATTAACAAGTGAAAGTACTCCAGTTTTTCCTAGACCGTTGTCATGTAAATGTTGATTAAAAATTTGAAAAAGCCGTAAAGCCTGTCCACCCAATGTTTGTGTTGTCTCTGTCATGGCACCTCTCTCCTGTCTTTGTGTATTCAAGCTGCGGGAGCTGGAGGACAAGTATGCAGAATGCATGGAAATGCTTCATGAGACGCAGGAAGAGCTGAAGAACCTCCGAAACAAGACCATGCCCAATGCCATTTCACGGCGCTACCACTCCCTGGGCCTCTTCCCCATGGTAAGAGGATTCGCCCAAGGCAAGGGAATGTCATTGTGCTTCACATTGATTGTTGGGCAGCTGTTGGGGAAACTTCTCCTATTTCACCCATGCTTTTCCACATACACCATGACCCTCCTCTCTGTGGAAGCTTCTTGGTTTCTGTGTGTGAACTGTGAATTGTGCACTTTGTAGCCAGCTGCAGGTGGCTTGTGTGTGGTAAGATAATGTGGAATTTATGGATCTAATTAATCTTCCAGGAATGCCTATTGTGTTCTATTGTACTGATTCGAAGATATGTTTTCTAGGCTTGTCTTCTTAATTGCTAGGTTACAATCATAATTTTGATATGTAGTTGCTATGCTGTGAAAATCAGAATAATGTAAGCAGTATTGTGTAGGTTTGTGAGTTAACTTAATACAGACAAGGTACAGGATCCTGAAAGTTTTCCTCACAGGGACCCAGTCGGAATCCTAAAGACATAGCAGAACTGGGCTTTGTGTATCTTGATTAATCATAAGATGTGCCTTACACATCATTGTACTTTGATGTGCTATACAATGTTTTCATCCCATTGTCAGTAAAAACTGAATATTAACAGGCTATAATGGAAGGTATACTTGGTTATGATGCTTATGGTTATGAGAGTATTCTTTACTGGCTGAGGGATCATTACTGAAATAGCCAGCAGAAAAACCAAGAAGCAACTTGATCCTTAACAAGATGAGAGTAATTTTATAGCTGGGTGCCTAGGTCATCTTCTAAAGGCCCACAGGCATCTATGCATCTTTATAAAACACTAGCACAAATCATGTAGAAATCTCATGCCGATTGAAGGTGCAGCAGTTCATCTACTCTAAAACGGCTGTAAATGTTACTCCATCTTTTAGAAAATATGTACATAAATTGTAACTCTATCCATGCATTTCTTTACTCTTCCCTTGGACCATGGCACTTTTAAATGTGACCTAATTTTGTGGGAAGCCTTATCCACATGTATAAATCAGTGTTTTGTGCATAGAAAACCTGACATAGCTAAATGGACACCAGTGACTACTTTATAGTGTAAGCATTATGGGGGGGACATCGTCTAGTCAAACTGGCAGCATGTTAACTGAATCTTATTCCTAAGGGATTGTGGGATTATTTAGTATTGAGCTTTACTCAAGCCCTTCTGTTATCTAGAGTTGGGCCGTAATGTAACTGACTTTGTGAGCCATACTTGCTCTCTGGTAGTGCCCAGAAGTATTTTGACAGCTGTGCAAGAAAGACAGCCCTCACTCCACAGTGACTTTTATTCAGTTAACCAATTGGTTATTGCCAGGTAACCGTTAAGTAGTAACGCCTGAAGAGCCCATGTTCCTCATTTTGGTAGTGTGACTTTTATCAACTTACATCCCCTTCACATTATGTCCTTCTGCCATTATTTGGCCAGTGGAATATTTTCCTTGCCTTGCTTGTGAAACGTATATTTCTGTCACAGTTGCAGGTATTCCTCAACCTGGGGATTTCATGAAAAATAACATGCCAAACATGACTGTATTTTTAGAGCTTAGTAATGTTTGAGGTACATTACAGATTTGAGAGTACAGGTTAGTGAGCAAGCTACATAGCAGAATAAATTAAATCAGTTTACCTATGTGTAATTTAGAATTTCACTATTAAAAAAAAATATTAACACACCTTAAAGACTAAGTTAGTAGGCCAATCTAACTCTTTCTAGAGGAAATGCATGAACTAGCTAGCTGTAAAAAGAAAATGTATGCAGTCAGATTGAATGATTGGCCTACAGTCTTGCTCTTCACTCCCAGTCCTGAAGGGCCTCGTACAGGTAAGAACATTCCTAATGAATATGCATAAGAGAGATTTGCATACAGACTTCTCTGATGCATATTCATTAGGGATATCCTGAAAACCTGTGCTATTGGTAGCCCTCCGAGACTGGAGTGGAATACAAAGGGCCTAGAGGTTTCTGTCGGCTCCTAATTGTTTTAATTTTGCCCAGGAATTTGTTGGCTTGTATATTTTCTGTGTCTTAGGACTCTCTGGCAGCAGAAATCGAAGGATCGATGCGTAAAGAACTGCATATGGATGAACCTGACTCTCCTGAACTGAAGTATGCACTTCCTACTCTATGAAAGACCCAGCACTATTAGTCATTGTGATGGAGATTAAAAAAACTCTAAAGCATGTTTATACTACTTGATTTCTTCTACTTTGTTTTCCTCTTTCTCTCTCATGAATCCTTATCCTGTGTTCTACCTCCTCTCTTACTGTTTATCTGGAATAAGTTAATGTTGTGGAGAGTTGAGTGAATATGAGAAATAAATATGAAAACCAAAACCTCCCAAAGGTTATTGATAAGTTCTTTGGACCCCATAGTACCTAAAAAAAACCCACTGGCTATTAACATGGGACATGAAGAGCCAGCAGAATGAAGTCGCTTGTGAACACTATCACTGTCTTAAAAATTATACAGAAAGCTATAATCTGAAGCTATGGCAACATGGTGCTGAGTGAGTCGTGTGTTCTCTTAGGCAAATCTTTTTGTTGCTGACAGTGTAGAGCCATTAGATAAATTTATGTATAGGCTGCACAGTCCAGTGAAGACAGGTAGTTTTAAATGTGATTTTTACATTTTACTTATGGGTTCGCTTGTTCTCGGTGTTTTTCAGCCTCACGCAGCAACGGCGGATCTTTGAGACAGTGCGCAACATAAACCATGTGGTTAAACAGAGATCCCTTGCCCCATCCCCCATGAACATCCCTGGCTCTAACCAGTCCTCGGTGGTTTCCAGCTGTGCCAGCACACCACGCTCCAGCTTCTATGGTGGTGATATCTCCAACATTGTAATAGACAACAAAACCAACACCATCATCCTCCAAACAGATGCATTGGACACTGGGTCAGTGCTTTCAATGAAATAGTTGGCAACAGTAAAGGTTAAAAAGATTCCATTTTTATTTTCCTTGGTGTTTATCCCCCCCCCCCCCCCCCCCACACACACACTAATTATAAGAGCAAACATATTTTGGTTGCTAAGACATTGAACAAGTGCAGTGAAACAAGTCAGGATTTCAATATATTGTTGACATGCTGTAGCAAAAACCACCTTTGCTTTGGTGTCCATGAAACTCTTTACCACACATGCTGTTCTGTGATATTGATTACCAGTCCTGGGCTAGTACTGAACACAAACAGAGAAACCACAGGAGGAACAACAGAATCCCACAGTGGAACACAAGGAGGGTGAAGAATGGGAAACGGATAACGGCTCTTCACAGACCAACCATTGAACACCCAAACGTAGGAGAAGCACTCTTTATTGAAGACTCAACACGGCATTACTCACAGTCCATTCATTTGAATCTTTTCAAAAATTACTGTTGAAAGGTCCTTTGTAAAGACCATCATACTATTGCCTTCTTTGGTATATTGAACTTCTGACACTTGATATCCCTATTATAAACAACCACTAGACTCCTGAGGCTCTCTTAGCCGAAACACGGTGCCGTGTCGAGTCTTTATCTACCGTCAATAAAGAGTGCTTCTATATTTGGGAGTTACATGGTTTGTCTGTGAAGAGCCATTATCCGTTTCTCACTCTCCACCCTCCTAGTAGTGAACATGTCATCCAATGCTAGTACTGTACTATCGGGGCAGTTAGTAATGTCCATCTGATGGACATTTTGTTAAATTGTACAGCGCTGCGTAACCCTAGTAGCGCTCTAGAAATGTTAAGTAGTAGTAGTAGTAGTAGGATTAACGATCTACATCTGTCACTAGGTTAGCAATGATTAAATTTCATCTAAACTTTTACTTGGCTGTTAAGGCGGTAAGTGGAGAGAATTTGTTGGCTAACAAAATGTTAACACGTAATCATCAGCTTTGACACTCTCCCACTTCTTCCTTCCCCCTTGCCAGCAGTTCTGAGTCATTTGCCTTCTCTTTCCATGCTCTGCGCTGCTGGTGGCATTCACATGACACTGCTGGCCAGGAACTGGAGTTGTAGCAGAGTTTGGGATTTCCATTTTGCCGTGTTTACATGGACCAGTATTACCTTGTGCATATGCCAGCTATTATTAAAAGTGATTGCCCTGAACCTTCTTGGATTTCATACTCTGCTTAGTTTTGTACATTTTAGATCAGTCATTCCAGCTGCTGCAGATGGTGAGGTGTTTTCAACGAGCCTAATAGAGTCCATCTGTCACTGGGGGTTTGGTTTTGTGTAATATTTCTAACCCCCCCCCCCCCCCTGTTTAGTAAGCCACGCGAAGCATGGCTTAGTAAACGGGAGTACTTGAGTTATAGAATATATTTTCACAATAATCTAAATCTGCATAAAATTTCCAAAGTATTAAAATCATTTCAGGCATGTGGTACTGCAAATAAAAAGGTTACTACAACTTCCATAGGTAACAATTGCTCAACAAGTTACAACTTGTGCTCTTGCACTATCGTTAGTCAGTCCACAACTTTGAAACAAAACCTTTAGATTTGCAGCAGGAGAAAAAGGTTTTTAATCTTTCATGAGAAGTTAACGTTATTTTTATAAGAATGAAGAGCACAAGTAGGATTGTAAGTCTGAAATCTTGTATGTATATTCTCACTCTTTGAGCAGTGCAGGGTAATAATGTTTAATTTTTCTTTTATATCATATTACCGTGCAACTGCATTCTAAGCTATTTGTAAAAATATATCAGTGTGGTAGGAAACCTGACATATACAACAGTACAATAATCAAGTTGAGAAGTGCACGCTTAAAAGGACTATTCTATAACTGAACACCCACGTTTACATGCCACTTGTGCGCATAAATGTACAGAATACTAGCACTTTTACAAGTAAATGTATACTTATATACTTAAATGGAAGAAAAGCAATAGGCATGTAAGTGACATACCGCCATATTCTATATACCGCACCTAGCGTTCTGTGCCAAAATCCAAGCGTATTCCATAACAGTGTGTGAAACTTAATTGGCTTAACAAACCAATCAGTGTTTTTAACAGCACATAAGCAATAATGAGCACTAATTGGCAATAATTAGAGTTTATGCACATAACTCGCTAAGTATATTCTTAAATGCACAGCACCTAAATTTTAATGTGCAGACCCCCAAAAGGGCGGGGTAATGTGCATTTCATGGCTGTTCCAAACTTTATATGCACTGTTATAGAATATGCCCCTCTGTGTCTAAATCTGCGCTCTGGTATTTACGCCACGTTTCTCTTGGTGTAAACGGACGTATGTAGTTCCAGGTGCTGGGATATCAACTAAGCATATTCTGTGTACTGTGCTTAAATCTAGGTGCCGTTTATAGAATACGCTTGGGAAAAAATTTATTCCACTTGGATTTTTCAGGCGCCATATGTGGAATCTAGCCATAATGTGTAAATGCAAGGGGTGGAGCATAGGAGTGGCTTGTACAGTGCTGCCACTTACATGTGTATCTTAGAGTTGAATATCGGTCCTCAAGGGTTGCAACCTAATTGGGTTTTTAGGAATGTCCCAATGAATATGCATGAGATCTATCTGCATGCACTGCCTCTACTGTATGCAAATAGATCTCATGCTTATTTATAGTGGAAATCCTGAACAGCGACTGGCATATAGTGTAAGTTATGTGAGCCCTTGGCACAGATAGGTGGTGCCTGCAGTTACATTAGGTCTATGACTACTGGGGGTGCCTAAATGTAAGGTATGCCAATGTCAGGTTACGCTAGTATTCTGTAATGGAATGTGGGCACCTGGGTGCGCTTATAGCATAGGTTCCCACCACATAGCCTAAAGTGAGGTGCTCACAAATAGAGTTGCCCCTATAGGGCCATATTCTATATATGGTGCTTAAATAAATCAGCGCAGAAAGCATTTCTGCCTAAGTGTATTATGTAACTGGCACCTAGATTTAGGCATGGTATATATAATACAATTAGTTGATATTCCAGTGCCTAAAACTGTGTGCCTCCATTTATACCAACGAAAACATGGCATAAATCCTGGCGTGGAGATTTAGGTGCAGAGGGCCACATTCTATAACAACACGCATAAATTTCAGAACACCCACTAAACACCCATATCCCCCCGCCTATAACCACACCCTAGTTTGCCTGCTCGGGTTAGAAGTTAGGCACACTGCATTACAGAATATGCTTAGCGTAAATTCTAATTAGTGCCAATTAGTGCTCATTATTGCTTAAGTGCTGCTATCAATGCTAATTAGTTTAAGCCAATTAAGTTATGTGCACTGTTACAGAATACGCTTGGATTTTGGTGTGGAACACTAGGCACGCTATATAGAATCCAGGGGATAGTATGACAAAATGATGTGTTTCCCCTTCCTATATTTGCAAACTCATGCATGTCTGTTAAATGACACGGCAAGAATGCACATGGTAAAGTGTGTCTTATTAGGGTGACAGTGGATGTGTGCGTGCATGTGTGTGAATGTCTTTGTGTACAAATAGACAGATAGATGAATGGAGTTTCCCCAGTAGATGCTATCACTTGGATGAAATACGCCTAAAAATGATTACCAGTATGTTATAACTTGCACTTCCTTTCTAAAATTCTCCAGATTCAAAAGCAGCTTTAAACAACAAACCGTTCTCACTCTAAAAACATTGCCTGAATTACCTTTTGTATTTGTGGCTTAATTGATAAATCTGAATCCAACGACCCCTAAATATTTCACTTCTGTAGTTATTTCTTTATTATTCCTCCCTGGCATCATTGACGAAGGCCAACTAACCTTTTTATTCCAGCAAGCCACCATCGCTTCTATTTTCTGAAAATTAATTAAAAGTTCATTATCTCTCAGGCACTCCATCATTTTTGAAAACTCAGATAATATAAATCCACTTTGAACTGAAAAAGTAGCAAATAGCATAGTTCACAAATATGATCTCTAACTG
Organism: Microcaecilia unicolor; assembly: GCF_901765095.1. Taxonomy (NCBI): domain Eukaryota; kingdom Metazoa; phylum Chordata; class Amphibia; order Gymnophiona; family Siphonopidae; genus Microcaecilia; species Microcaecilia unicolor. Next base: position 188,865,893 of record NC_044031.1, on the reverse strand, counting down.
TCATAATAATTTACATACTGGGAACAAGTAAATATTAAATAAAATTGCTGATAGTACAAATGCTTCAGAACACCCACAAAGCAATCCAAACAATTTACAAAGTTCAGTACATATGTGTAATATGACAGTGAGATTAGTAATTTAAATGTTGAAGGCTTCAGTAGATACTTTAGGCACTGGGTTTAGAGAAAAAGTGATCCTAGGTTTTGTATGTCTCCTGCTATCTCTGTATGGGAAATGTGTGTCCAACATAGTGACAGAGTCCTTAATATGGAGGCTGATGGCTCAAGTGAAACTCCCAAGATCCCTCTTCTGGACTGCTAGACCTGAGTTGTAAGGAGGGTAGCTGGAAATCTAGTACCATCAGCTGATTTTGTCAGTGTAGATAAATATCTGAGAGGGTTGAATTTCACTTTGTTGTGTCCTCCACTTCTGCCACTTTGCTGTTTCTGTTTATAGCTGAGCTTTCTTGTTCGTGTTTGGAGAATGAGCAGCCAGGTTGCCAGCAGTAAACCCTGATGCTTCAAGTATCATTACTTTGTGCTAAGAGACAGCAATCCACTGGGTAGAAAGTGCATTTTCCATATTTATGTAATACAATGTAATACAATTAAAAACAGATTTATCCATTCATTATGGGAGTAATTCTGTAAATCAGATGCCAACATTTATGCCTGATTATGCACATAAATGTTTAGAATAATATCATATACATGCTTACGTGTAGATGCCAAAAATTTGCCTAAGCGCTATTCTGTAAATACACAAATACATAATACATATTTTACTGGTAAAGGGTCATGGATTTGATATACCGCCTTTCTGTGGGTACATCCAAAACGGTTTACATATACTATATGCAAGTACTTTTCTGTCCCTAGCGGGCTCACAATATAAGTTTGTACCTGGGGCAATGGAGGGTTAAGTTACTTGCACAGGGTCACAAGGAGCTGCAGTGGGAATGGAAGTGAGTTCCCCAGGTTTTCAGCCCACTGCACTAACCATTAGGCAGAACCTGAGTGGGACATGCACTTATGTGCATGACTTATAAAATGCTGTAAATTACATAAGAACATAAGCATTGCCTGAGACAGACCAAAGGTCCATCAAGCCCAGTATCCAGTTTCCAGCAGTAGCTAATCCAGGTCACAAGTACCTGGCAAGATCCTAAAAGAGTAAAATGGATGTTTAACAGTGGATTTTACCAAGTTCATTTCTTGTAGAAACTTCTCCAAACGTTTTTTAAATCCTACTAAGCTAACTGCTTTCTCTTGCATCAAATTTCAGAGCTTAATTACACACTGAGTGAAGAAATATTTTCTCCTATTTGTTTTAAATTTACTACTTACTATATTCATTGCATACCTCCTAGTCCTTGTGTTTTTGGAAAGAGAAACAACGGTTTATATCTACCCATCCACTCCACTCAGGATTTTATAAACCTCTAACATACACATACGTGACATGTAGGTGCAAACAGAGTAGCTCTGTGGCTGGCATAATTGCTTATTCCTAATTGCATATGTCCGTAGTTATGCTAGTATTGTATTATATTCCTTTTAAAATAAGCATCCACAAGACACCTAAATATGGGTACACTGTTACAGAACTACATCTATTGTGGTCATCACTTTTTTTCAGCACTGAAAAAAACTGAAGAAATGGTAAATGATAAAGGTGGGTTATATGGGGGTAATTTTCAGACTTTATAAATAACATGACGTTTATTGATATTTTTCACCCACACCTCTGTACTTCAGTTTTCAGAGGAAAATAAAATATTGTGTTTTTGAAAATTGACTTGTGAAAAATATGTTCACACACTTGCACCACACCTCTGTACTTCAGTTTTCAGAGGAAAATAAAATATTGTGTTTTTGAAAATTGACTTGTGAAAAATATGTTCACACACTTGCACCCATTATTGGTGTGGATACTTTTCTCATATAAACTTAAACGCATACTTTAGAAATTTCAAACATTTGCACGTAAGTATGCACAGGAGCACTTCTCTTATATGTGCTTGAACTTGTGTGAGTGATGGTACTATGTGCATAGGTTTGCATGCATGCATTCTTTAACTGGGCACATGATAAAAGCCTATTCTATACATGAACTTAGGCATCATTATATAATATTAACTTAATGCAGTATATATATATACCTGATATTTAAGCACTTGCACCTGCAGCAGCTGTAGAGCTGATGTAAATGCGAGTGCCTATGTGCATAACTTATGCTATTTGGTAAGTGATGCATGTAAATAGGAGCCCACTTATATCCTGACCATGCCTTCTTGCACTGACACATTATGCAAGTTGCACACGTTATTTAAGGTTACCAGAATTTTGGCTTGCTGACACCTGTGCAGGGCCAAGTGGGGTGGGTGGGGCTAGGCAGGGGCAGGGCCTTCCCATGGCAATTTTCCACCATAAAATTATAATCTCCACCTCTCTTTCCTCTGCCTTTCCAGTTCAGCCATTTCCAATTCTTTCTCTCTTCTTCCCCCCTTCCAGTCCATCCATCTCCACCTCTCTCTCTCTCTCTCTCCTTTGCCTTTCCACTAAGCCCAGCCATCTCCATCTCTCTCTTCCCACCCCGTCCATCTTAACCATCTTCATCTCTCTCTCTACCTTCTGACCCAGTCCAGTACTTGCACCTTTCTCTTCTCTTTCTTCCCATTCCTACACAGCATCTAATTCTGTCTGTCCCCCCAGTCTCTGGTCCCTCAAACCTCCCTTTGTGGCTCCCACCATCTTTCCTCCAGTGTCAGCACTACAAAGTACAGTGGTGTGATGTGTAGCCTATGCTCAAGCATGCTGTGCATCTCTTCTGGATTCCACCCCCTCTGATGTACACGTCCTGTTGCCATGAGGGCAGGACCTTGCAGAGACACACAGAGGCTCCTCATTGCACTGTGTTTTTGTAATGCTGGCACTGGGGAGAAGAAGCTGGAAACCTCAAAGGGAAGTTTGAGGGGAGGGACTGATTCCATGAGCATGGGGGGAGGGTAGCAAGAGGGGAAGGTGCTGGACCTTTTGAGGGAGGCAAGCAGGATAATGGCAGACCACCATACAGCATCTCTATCCCCATTACTAAAATTGGAAACAGATGATTACCAAACAAGAAGGAATCAGGGACAGGGATCTGAAATCGTGAGCACTCCCTGAAAATCGAGGATCTCTGGTATCCCTAGTGTTAGTACATAGCATTTAGTTTGCACACATAAATGCACACATACAGGCATATATGCTAGTATTCTAAACATAAATGTTAGCATTTAGTTATAGAATTGCCTTCATAGTGTGGGCAGTTTTCAAATAGGCCCTTTCTGTGTATAAATGCCTACTTTATTTGCTGAAATGACTGAAAGTTGCCCCATCATGGCCCACCCTCATGATTCATGTTTTCTTGACTGGATACACAGTAGTTTTCCATTGCTTTCTGCAACCCACAGTATCCAGTTCCAGGGGCCTTCCATCCCTGTGTCGGCCAAGCTTGACCTAGCTTAACTTCCAAAATTTGACAAGTTAAGGCTTATTGGGGGTAGTGCTGTTTAAACAAGCTTAAAAATGTGTTTATTAAAATATACACACTGGCAGGGCACAGAAAAGAAATTTTGTATCCTCTTCTGAATTGACTTAGTAAGTTCTGCAAAAGGCTGCAAAATTGAACACAGTAATTTTCTGAGTCTCCTGGGTCTCCTTTTTCAACAACACTTTGGGTTACCTGTTGCAATGAGTGGAGGAGTGACCTAGTGGTTAGGGTGGTGGACTTTGGTCCTGAGGAACTGAGTTCGATTCCCTCTTCAGGCACAGGCAGCTCCTTGTGACTCTGGGCAAGTCACTTAACCCTCCATTGCCCCATGTAAGCCACATTGAGCCTGCCATGAGTGGGAAAGCGCGGGGTACAAATGTAACAACAACAACTGTTCTGTGTCCGTTGCTGTAGCTGTTAACATATATGCCATCTGCTTTTCTATGTTGTGTAGGTGTCCGTGCTTCATGGTGCTTCTTTGGAAGAACAGACTTGTAGTAAGGCTTTCTTAATGGCAACAAAGCTGAAACGTTCTTTAATAGTTTTGCCGCTTTTTTCAGCATCAGTGAGAAGAACAAGAAGCCTGGAACGCCAGGCACGCCCGGCTCTAGTGACCTGGAGACAGCCCTTCGAAGACTGTCCCTCCGGCGAGAGAATTACTTGTCAGAGAGGAAGTTCTTTGAGGATGAGCGGGAAAGGAAGCTGCAGGACTTGGCTGAAAAGGGCGAATTTCGCAGCGGCTCCATCACACCAACGGAAAGCATCATGTCGCTCGGGACTCACTCGAGGTTATCGGAGTTTACGGGGTTTTCGGGAATGTCCATCAGCAGCCGCTCATACCTGCCAGAGAAGCTGCAGATAGTGAAGCCACTCGAAGGTGACAGCAAAGGGCCCCAGCCTTTGTCTATTCTTCCTAGTGCCTCTCTATGGGCTCTGATTTACCAGCAGAAGTCAGGAAGACTTTTTAATATGCATTTCTTTTATTTTAAAGACAGCTTGCCCTATTGGTGGTTTGAAGTAGTCTGATACTTATGTCCTAAGCATTTTAGAAATAGTATGTTGCCGTATACAAGTTCTTTTCTTTGGTGAGATAACTTCCAGAACAAATGTAGATTAGAATGAGCATCTCTCATTATACTATGTAGGGAGGGTAGTTTTATAACCACCTGTCTAACTTTCCCTTTAAAATTAGCCAATGGGAATTACTCACACACAGTTCCACCTGCTACTTAATAGTACATGCAAACACACATAATCTAAAGTGTGCATGTAAACACTAACCTCTCCCCAACCCCACCACCCGGGAACACCTCTGCTCACGTTGGATGAACTTGTACACGCCTATAGTCTGAGAAGTGTTATGATAGGTTATTTCTGTGCATAAAAATGCTATTTTACACTTTGAGCACAGCACTGCATTTCAGGAACCATGGGAGTCGCACTAAGAGAGCTGTACAGTGTAGGAAGAGAAAGAATATGATGGAAGGAAGGGTGCTTGGAGCTCAGGAGATGAAGAGGAAAGAAAGTCCACAGGACACATCGGGAGAGAGATAAGCTGGGGAAGGAACATATTCGGGGAAGTTAAAAGGCGGGGTTGGGGGTAGGAATGTTTGATGGGGATGATGAAGAGAGAGATTTGAAAGGAGCACGGGTGTAACCAGACCTTGAGGTGGGAGAGGGCTAGAGCCCAAAGTGTGTGGGGGTGGGGGCACATTTTGGTCCACCACCCTGCCGCTCCCCACCCACTGCCGCCGCTTCACATGCCTTGGCTGGCGGGGGTACCTAGCCCCCGCCATCTGAAGCCTTTGTCCAGCACTTGTCTCCGGCACCGCCACATTGCCTGCCCTGCGCTGGACAAAGGATTCAGCTGGCAGAGGTTGGCGACCCCCGCTAGCCCAACCTGGGGCCCAGAGCCAATTTTTTTTTTTTTGTGGGGGGGGGGGGGGGAGTCAGGCCCCCATGGCCCCCCATAGCTACGCCACTAGAAAGGAGGTGATGAGCTGGGGACAATATTTGACCACCTGTGGGAAAAGGTGACTTAAGTAGCAGATGCAAATATTGAGAGTGGCAGATTTTTCGTGTCAGGAATCCATAAGTGGTCTGTAAAAGTTATGTGTTTGAACTTCTGTAACTTTATTTTTTTTTATTTTTTTCACCTCAAAGAATGGAGTTTGAACTGCTGTATTATAAATTGTTTGCTCCAACAGAATTCAGTATAACCTTTTTTTGTTTGTTTCTGGAGACTTTAGTCACTTTTTCCCCAAGATGGTCACATATGTTAAATTTTTGCCCTCGAGAGTGGATAGAAATATTTTGTACAGTATCTCCATAATTCTAAAATTTTGTGCACCCAAATGTCCTACTAGCATGCAAATTTGTGCACACAATGTATATAATAAGGTCATTTGCACTTATAACTGAATAGATTAATTAGATGCTATTGGCTGTAATTGGTGTTAATACCTTAGGCGGTATTCTATAAATTGCGCATTGAAATTCCAGAGCACGCAATTGCAAAGGAGGGGGGGACGGGACATGGATCAGGAAGAGGCATGGTGTTCAGGGGCACGTTAGCAATTATATGCACGGATTATAGAATACTAGCATTTACGCACCTAACTACCTACAATTAGACATGAGTATTTACTTCAGCCTTTTCACCGGCATAAGTGCTGGTGCCTAAAGTTAGGGGCATACATGTGGACTTATGCTAGTGGGCCTTATTCTATAAAGGTTATGCTCCTAAATTTACACTCCTGAATTTATGCTCCTAAATTACGAGCATAATCTGTTTTGGAGCATAGATTATGGGCCTTATTTTATAAAGTTTATGCTCCTAAATTTGCACTCCTAAAATTTATGCTCCTAAATTACGAGCATAATCTGTTTTGGAGCATAGATTATGGGCCTTATTTTATAAAGTTTATGCTCCTAAATTTGCACTCCTAAAATTTATGCTCCTAATTTATGAGCATAATTTACACTCCTAAATTATGAGCATAATCTATTTTGGAGCATAGTGTATGCTCCTAATTTAGGAGCATAAATTTTAGGAGAGCAAATTTAGGAGCATAACCTTTGTAGAATAAGGCCCCAAATGCTTGTAATTTAGAAGCGTTCATTTAGGAGCATAATCTGTATAGAATAAGGCCCATAATTTATGCTGCTAAATTTACGCTCCTAAATTTCTAGCATAATCTATACTCCAAAATAGATTACGCTCATAATTTAGGACCATAAATTTAGGACCATAACCTTTATAGAATAAGGTCTTTTCTCCAAATTCTATATATTGCACCTAGATTTGCACATGGAAATCCAAGCGTATTCCATAACAGTTTGCATAACTTAATTGGTTAACAAGCCAATCAGTGCTGTTAATTGGATGATAAGCAATTAGGAGCATTAATTGGTATTAATTAGAACTTAAGCGCAGAACTCTCTAATCTCATTCTATAACCTGGTGCGCGTAAATTGTAATGTGTGTTGTCAAAAAGGGGGCATGCTCATGGGTGTATCATGGACATTCTGACAGTTCATGCGCAGTGTTATAGAATATACCTGCTCTGTGCTTAATTTAGGCGTCAGGATTTACACCAGGTTCTACTTGGCATAATTCCTCACTAATAAATACTGTCGCGTGGATGGCCATCAGCCTATTCTTTAAACTGTGTGGAAATTTTATAGAATATGCTTAGGCGAAAATTATTTCCACCTGGATTTTCCAGGTGCCATATATAGAATCTCCCCCTGTGTGTGTAAATTGCAGCTCCACCCTGAGCACAGCCACTATAAAGTACATGCCAGCCTGCACCATGCATACTTTTAGGCATGAAATAATTTATAAAAGTTCTTTTATGTATATAAAACCATATTTTGCATTCAAGAATAGCTTATGAATTTATTTTTGGGAGGTGGTGGTAACATTCCTGGAATAATGCAACTTGTAAGGTTTTACGTTTAGAAACTCATCATCTGATTTGCATGCATTCACAGCTGATGCAACTCATTTGTTTTAATGCACATTGGGCCTGATTTTTGCCATGTTTTGACAAAATATGGATTAAATATCAATTAACATACATTACTGACTTTTAATGCACATTAATCCCATAGGATGACTTAGTAGCCAGGCACCTTAGTTTGTAGTTGAGATTGTGTAATGCAGTATATCAAGTCAATAAATAAAATCAGATAAGGGAAGGTTCAGTGTCTTGCCCAGGGTCATAAGGTGCGCCCATTGACGAAGTGGAATTTGAATCCTGGTTTTCCCTAGCTTTCAGCCAGCTGCTCTGACTACTAGACTACTCCTCTTTGGATGGCTTTTTAGTAGGTAATGCTGTTAGCAGTAATAAATAGTATACTACTGCTATTTGACGTAGAAACTTGAACATGTTGGCCTAAACTGTTCGTTATATCTGAACTTTGATTGCCTACTGCAACAGAGCAATTTGCCAAAAGGAAAAAAAAATCATGACGAGAGTGTTGTTATAACATGGATATCTGTCATTAAATCCTATTATATTCTGTTACTGTCCTAGCTTCTTATGCTTTATCAGAAAAGGCTAATGCTGTGTTGGCCCAAGGTCGTACATGATAAGAATTTAAATCTGCCTTTTCTGTATTTTTTTGAATTCTGGTGAGCTTTGTATTATAATGACCAACCGATCAATCAGTTTTTTTAGTCTCAGATTACTATAGTAAATTGAACTTGAACTCCAGTCTGTTTCTGTTTAAGCTTGCTCACAGTTTGAAAAGGTGTTTCTGAGAGTAAGGTTGGGATACACTTGTGCGTATACTGCTTTTGAAAATTCAAATTATAATTTTCATTACAGATTTTTAAAAAATGACATGGTTGAAGTATTAACAGTAGAGTAGTCCATTGACCCAGTTAGGCATCTCCACCCTCTTTTCTCTGTCCCAGCCCCAGCTGAGATGAGCTGGGGTGAAAGGTCAACTAGGAGAACTTTTGCTAATTCTTTCTGTTTCTGCTTCTGTTCATGCCAGGTTCCGTCACGTTACATCACTGGCAGCAGCTTGCTCAGCCCCACCTGGGGGGGATCTTGGACCCAAGGCCTGGGGTCATGACCAAGGGTTTCAGGACCCTGGACCTTGACTTGGAGGACGTGTACTGCCTCACTGACTATGAGGAAGATGAGACAGGTGACATTTCTTTCAAGAGCCTAACTACCTCAACACCAGTTCAGACCTCAGGTGAGAGGTCACAAGCACAAGTGACTATTTCAGACACCAAGAATTGTCCGAGCCAGTCTCAGTCATGCACAGAGGAGACACAGGAGCCTGCGGCAGCCGGTGATGAAGGGTCTGGTGAGAGATCCTTGTTAAGTCCTGTGAAATGGCTACGTATACAGGATCTTGAATACTGGGCCATTGTTTCATCATCACACAGCAAAATCCATACTGGCACTTTACATGCAGCTTCTGCACACTCGTAATCACAATGTGCCAGTCTTAACACAAATACGTAAATGCCTCTCATTCACCCTAATCTCTTCATTTTCCTTTTCTCCCATTCTGCCCATGGCATTTTTTTTTGTGTGTTTGGTCTTTGTTCTGACAGGGAAGGCTGCTAAAACAAATCTCCTCTTTTACTAACTCTTAATGCCTGCTATCTGCCACTATGGCCCATTTTATTTCTATGAGTGTGGCAGTAGATATCACATGCTGATGCTTGTGCACTCACTAAGCATTAGTAAAAGAGGCCCAAAGTGGTTAAATTATTTATAGTACCTCATACGTGAGAAAAGAGGCTGCAGAATCATATTCATGTTTTTTTGCCTATGAGCACTGAAAGATGAGATGCATTTACCACCCCCTGATAAGGAGAAACTGGTTGAAAGTCTTCTGTCTTAGATATTCCATATGTGTAGATGTGGAAGCTGTGTTTTATTACGTTATTGGTACTGAATATACCAGGACATTAGCTTTAAAGAACAGAAATAGATTTATAAAGCGTTTTCAGCTTTTTTGAATGTTGCTGGAGATAAGGAAACGTTCCAGGTTTTGAATACTTTAAGTCCTTTATCTGCTGCAAGTGTATTTGCAGATGTTTAATGAGCTTGGTTTCTTCTCGGTGCCAAGTAAGTCAGTAGCATGTCCGTAGGAAAGCTTTTTGATTGGTTAGAAAGAAATGTTATATTCTATCTTCCTTTTAAGTTGATTTGGCCATGGTTGTAGTTTAATGTGCCTAAAGGTGTTGGGTGGCAGAGCAATAACTCTCTACCCTCATTCCGGGGTTATTCTGCTTTGCTCATGGTTCAACTCTTAACCAAAAAGAAGCCAAGATGCTACCAACTTACAGTGTGGTTTTTTTTTTTCATTTTAATGTGCGATACTTTTTTAAGGCATGATTTCATATACTGTAAAATATAAGGAGGTAAATTTTCAAGTATCTCTTTAACTTGGCAAGTTATGTGGCAAGATGTGCATATTTTTTATTTATTTATAGATTTTAATTTTACATTCACATAATAAACATAAATGTATGGCAATGTGAGCAATAATTACAATATAAGCGATTTAATAAACAGAAACTTTCTTAGTCAACTTTGTCCACAAATCGTGATCCAGATACTGGGAAAATAGATAAAAAGAAAAAGGTAAAATGTAAAATAAAACTCATTTTAATGGAGCAGAAGGAGCTGCTAATACTCGCAGTCAAGATATAGCATTCTTTAACTAATGGGTGCAGCCAAGGAAAGCTCGCTTTCTCCCTCCTTATTGGTAACAAGTTCCTGTAGTTTCTTAGGGTCAAAAAAAACATTAGAGACACAATATGTCTACTAAGAAATTTTAACAAGAATACACCACCTAGGTTGAGAACTCTTGGTTTTAAGACCAGGAATTCTCCTTCTTTTTTCGTGTGTCCCTGGCTAAATCAGGGAATATTTGAATTTTTGATCCCAGAAAAAGAGCATTAATATGGCGAAAATAAGAGCAAAATGTATTGTTTCTGCCTGGCTCTAAAGCAAAAGTCACCAGAAGAGTAGTCCATTCTGATATAACTTCTAAAGAACTTTCTAAGAATTCAGTCAAATTTAAATCCGGCGGGGGTTGATCTGTTGTTACTCTTGGAAATCCCATTATATACTGGGCTCTAACTATAGGCGGATAGCCTTCAGCTGGAATGTCCAGTACGTCACAAAAGTATTTTTTTAACATCTCCAGTGCTGGAATAAGCGGTGATTTAGGAAAATTTAAGAATCTTAGATTATTCCTTCTAGCCTGATTTTCCAGATATTCAAGCTTACGAGCTTGAATATTATTATCCTTTACAACTGTTGATGCAAAGTTCTGAAGACATTTAACTTCACATTCTAGTGATTCAGTCTTATTTACTTGAGCTTCAATCTTACCAGACAGTTGTTAAGTTTACCTCTCCCCTAAAAGAGTTGGATATCTGCTGAAGGGAGGAGTTCAAACCTTGAATTGCGTCCCACAGCACTTCCATTGTTACCACAGCTGGTCTTATTGAACCTCCGTACCCTCTGGAAGCAGTACCCTGTGTAAATGAAGAGAGAGGCTGGTTAGCCTGTCTGTCTTCTGATGTTATAACACCTGGGGACGATGTGGCGATGGGCCCTCCTCGGGCAGCAAATGAAGCTTGTCCCAGCTTGGGTTCCTCAGCATGCTGTCGTGCCGTTGTCTCAAAACTGCTTCCGGGTCGCAGAGGGGCTGTGCTCGAGGGAGGGCTTGAATGTAACTCCCTCAATGCTATGGTCTGCGTCTGCAACTGCAGATCCCCTTGAAGCGTGTGTGTCAGCGCTCCCAGCGCTCGAACTCCAAAGTTGTCAAGCGTAGCCTGGCATGTGGTAGGGACTACAACCTGGCTCAAAGAGGTAAGAGCGTTGGTTTTCCCTTTCCTTTTCCCCATTATCACCACGGGGAGAGCCAAACGCTTGGTTTTCTCACGGGGCCTCAGGAGCTCTAAAAGCGCACGTCTGCTCCAGGTGCCATCTTAGATCCCAAGACCTGCATATTTAAACAGATTAGGTTATTAAAAGGAAATTAAAATAGAGGCAGCTTTAGTTCTTCAGCTGTTTGTTACAGAGCTGAAACAGACTTTGACATCTGAGAGTTATTTTTGTAGAATTTCTGTAAACTAGAATAAAATTTGAGGCTTGCCAGTTTTAAGAGCTAGATGCCATAGAAAATCCCTCTTTTTTCAGGTTAAATAGGTGTAATCACGTTACTATGAGCAGAAATCCTCTGTGATTTAAGTGCCCTATGCTAGTTGTTTCTTCTCTGGGTACAGTTTTTGTGTGTGTATGAATGGGTGCTGGTTTATGAATATAAATCTTTTTAATGTTATTTAAAAAAAAAAAAAAGAGCAGGCCTCACTATAAATTATAGCTTTGATTTGGAGGAAGGTTATAAAATGTGTCTTTAGGGGATTTTTGTGCCATTTTGGATCCACAAACACGGCATATAGAATAGAATAGTGTTTTGTAAAACTTTCTCTTGCTGGTAGACTGCCACTAGAAGGAGAATACAGATGAAGGAACTGAAGTAAATAAATATTTTTTAGTTATAGGAATATTTCCTCCTCTTCCCACATCCTATGCAATCACAAGAGCAGGAGAGAGACAGACCCCGGTGCTGGGCTCCCTTTGGAGGCTGGACCCAGGGGATTCTTGCCCCCTCCCGGCCCCCATTTTCGGCAGCTCCGGTATAACCTTGAGCAAGCTATCTGGGAATTTAGAGGAGTCCTTGCCTAATAGCTGTGGCAAGAGACTCATGATAAAGAGTCCCAGTACCTCTGTATTGGTGTTCTGCTGCTTGGTCCTACTGCTTTCCCAATATTTGGGGTAGTGCAGAAAATGCACTGATGGCTGATATTCCCACTTCATTTGTACTATCTCATACCATTGGGAACTTAAAACTGAATATTATGGGTTGCTGTCCACCAGCAATACGTACAAGCAATTTCCTGTGTAGGTGGCAATCAAATCCTTCTCAAGCTTTATTCTGGTTTGGAATGGCAGTCGATAAAGACAAGACAGAGAAAGGGGAAAACTGGGAGATCTCCCTAAATTCTTACTTGGGGAAGGGTTTCTTTTCTCTAATATCATAGTGGTCCATCTAGTCTGCTCAATAAGGCGACTAGAGTTTTACTAGCCACTCTGTGCAGGTTACACCTCTCTGTGCCTTTGTTGAGCTGTGTAAGTCATTCAAGTTTTACTTCAATTCTATCCTCTTGCTATATAGGGATCCTCTGTATCTATCCCATGCCTTTTTGAATCCCTTCACTGCTTTTTTTTTAACCCTATTTCTGTCACCATGTATTTACCATCCTTTCCATAGAAAAGTTTGTCCTGATGTTGCTCTTAAGCTTATCTCCTTGCAGTTTCATTTCATGTCATTTGGTTCTTCAGCTTCCCCCCATCTTTGCTAAAGGTTTGTTCATTACATAAGTACATACGTATTGCCACACTGGTACAGACCAAAGGACCATAAAGCCCAGTGTCCTGTTTCCAACAGTGGCCAATCCAGGTTACAAATACCTTGCAAGATCCCAAAAAAGCGCAATACATTTTATGCTGCTTATCCGAAAAATAAGCAGTGGATTTTCCCCAACTCATTTTAATAATGGTCTATGGACGTTTCCTTTAGGAAGCTGTCCAACCCCTTTTTTAAACCCCGGTAAACTAACCACCTTTACCACATTCTCTGGCAGCAAATTCCAGAATTTAATTACATGTTGAGTGAAGAAAACTTTCCTTCGATTCGTTTTAAACTTACTATTCTGTAGCTTCATCGCATGACCCCTAGTCCTAGTATTTTTGGAAAAAGTAAACAAATGATTCACGTCTACCTGTTCTACTCCACTCATTATTTTATAGGCCTCTATCATATCTCCCCTCAGCTGTCTTTTCTCAAAGCTGAAGAGCCCTAGCCGCTTCAGCCTTTCCTCATAGGGAAATTGTCTCATCCCCTTTATCATTTTTGTCACCCTTCTCTGTACCTTTTCTAATTCCACTATATCTTTTTTGAGATGCGGTGACCAGAATTGAACACAATATTTGAGGTGCGGTCGCACCGTGGACCGATACAAAGGCATTATAACATTCTCATTTTTGTTTTCCATTCCTTTCCTAAAAATACCTAACATTCTATTTGCTTTCTTAGCCACTGCAGCACACTGATTAGAGGGTTTCAACGTATCATCAACGACGACACCTAGATCCCTTTCTTGGTCGGTGATTCCTAATGTGGTACCTTGCATAATTCTAAGTATTTATATGTCTATATTGCATCTCCCCTGTCCCTCCTTTCATTTAGTGTGTACAAATTCAGGTCTAAAATCTCTTCACATATGTCTTCTGTCTTAGATCCCATATCATTTTTGTTGCTCTCTTCAGATCTGCCTGAAGTCTTTTTATATCTTTTACGCAAGATATGGCCTCCAACACTGAACAGAGAACTGCACCAGTGACTTGCTCAAGGGTATTATCACTTCCTCTCTTCTGCTGATTATCTTTCTGGTTTTGGCCACTAACTTGTCATATTGTTTCACTACTTTGAGGTCCTTTTACATATCACCCAGAGATCCCTCTCTTGCTCTGTGCACATCAGCCTCTTCCTTTGGATTTCTGTACCCAAAATTACACTGCATTTCTTTGCATTAAAACTTAACTGCCAAGCATTAGCCCATGCTTGTACTTTTTGGAGATCCCTTCTCATGTTGTCCACTCCCTCCAGGGACCCACGTCAATTGCAAATCTTCATTTCTGCAGAAATCCACAGGAGAGGTTGATGTTTATGGAGTAAAGGATGGACCTCTGGGTGATTGTGCAAGAGAATTCCAATGTAAAACAGCCTGATAAGAAAACAGCGACTTAGTTTTGGTCTTAGATTCTATCCCATGTATTGGCGGGAAATACAAATGCAGTGACTCAGTTGATCGTATTGGTCTATGTGTAGAGGGTCAAGTAATCAAAGATCCAATATAACTTGGAGCTAGACCTGATGAGATTTGAAATATCAGTGTATATATTTAAAATTCTATACACACTTTTACTGAGGAAGGGGGGGCACACAATCAAATTTATACGCATTGCAAGCCAACCAAGCACCAGTATTTTGAAGTGTTTGTAATCACTTGACCAATTTATCTCAGGATCCCATATGAAGTAGATTGGAATAATCAAAGTGTAAAAATATTAAGACTTGAATAATGATCTTGTAACAACAAATACTTCTTTTATACGCTGTAATATCCTCATCGTAAAAAACACTTTTTTCACTAGAGCATTGACTTGTACTTCCATTGTTAAATGTGTATGAAAGAAAATATCAAATATTTTAAAGGTGATTCCAAAGTAAATTCTTTACCATGTGTAGTTAATTTTCCCTGAGATAACTCAGGTAAGGAAGCACCAAGCCATAAAAGTTTCATTTTATCCTTATTAAACTTCAGTAACTAAGAAGAGGCCCAATGTCTTATTTTAGTAAATATCAAATTTACATCTTATCTCAAAACCAGAACATTTAGTGGAGACCGGTAAGATAATCGTTATATTATCAGCATAAGAAAATAAATTAATTTTTTCATAAGATAAGAAATTATCTAGCGTTGACATCAAGATATTAAATATGATCTGAGAAAGTGGAGAGCCTCGTGGGACTCCCTAGTCTGATTTCCAAGAATTTGAAAAGTTTCCAACTAATTTTACACTATATGAATGATAAGTAAGAAAACCTTTAAATCAATTTAGCACATTTCCAGTAATACCTATGTCACTTAACAAGTGTAACATGATATCATGATCCACCAGATCAAAAACCAATGATAAGTCACATTGTAAAAGAATATCTGATGATCCAGTAGCAAAATTGATCATCTTTGAAATTAGTATACCCAATAATGTCTTGGGTCTGTATCCCCTACAAGAACCTGACTGGTGCTTATATAAAAGCTCACATAAAGAATATGTTAATTGTTGTGCCACTATTCATTCTTTTAATTTTGAAAAAAAAAAAAGGAGTTGGCTACTGGCCTATATAATTTGATGGTTCTTACAGTCAGCAGATTGACTTTTTTCAGAATAGAAGTCAATAAAATTTCTCCTAGTCACTGGGGAAATAATCCACTTTCACAAAATTCAGTCTATAACCAGAAAATAAAATCAGAAGGTGGAGATTTTAAAATTAAGAGGGACGTATATCTAACAAACAATTCAATTTTGATAATAATTTCAATGAGCTTTGAATATCTTCGGTCGAGATAGGAAGAAATTCTGCCTATATGCTATATGTTGATTTTGCTATATTACTTTCTGAATACATGCTGACATACTTAAGGAGACAAGCCTTTTTTCAAAAGAAGTGGCTAACTGTGAAGCCAATGGCATAGACTCAGAGAGAATGGTAAGGTAATTCTGTTGTTTGACAAATGGGCTAATTTTCAAAGCACTGGGGCCCAGATGCGCTTTTGGTTCTATCCGCATTGAGTGCACACCAAAACGAGACCACTGCCAAACTACTTCACCCCCTGGTGGTAATTTCATATTTGCCTTGTGCCCATAACGCCTGGATGATTATTTCTTCCCACGCACAGCATTTCCAGTGGTAATTGGCAGTTGGCGCACGCCAACCGGTCACCACGCATGTAGCACATGAGCCCTTACCGCTAGATCAATGGGTGGTGTTAAAGGCTCCGGCCGTTTTTAGGTGCACACTGGTTTCAGTTTTACTATGTGCCCTTTTCCCATACCCTTAAAAAAAAAAAAGCCCTTTTTTTTGCAGATGCAGTAAAAACTGTCCCAGCGCGTGCCAAAAATATGCACCCACACTACCACAGGCCACTTTTTACCATGGCTTAGTAAAAGGACCCCTTGCGGGGCTGGTGGTTGGGAGGCAGGGATAATGCTGGGTAGACTTATACGGTCTGTGCCAGAGCCGGTGGTGGGAGGCGGGGCTGGTGGTTGGGAGGCGGGGATAGTGCTGGGCAGACTTATACGGTCTGTGCCCTGAAGAGGACAGGTACAAATCAAAGTAGGGTATACACAAAAAGTAGCACATATGAGTTGTCTTGTTGGGCAGACTGGATGGACCGTGCGGGTCTTTTTCTGTCGTCATCTACTATGTTACAAAGATTCATAGGTTACTATTGGGCTCATTTTCAAAAGAGAAAAATGTCCAAAAAGTGGCATAAATCTACCTTTGGACATTTTTCTAAAAAAATGTCCAAATTGGAATTTTCAAAACCAGTTTTTAGACATTTTCTATGAAGTCCGTCAGAAGTGCATTCAAATCACAAGGGGAAGTGTTAAGGGTGGGATTTGGGCGTTCTTAACACTTAGCCGTTTTTCAGCCATAATGGAGCAGTACAAAACCTTCCAGGATTAACACTAAGACGTTTTGAGCTAGACCTGTTTTTATAACGAATAAGGCACAAAATGGTGCCCTAAATGACCACATGATCACTGGAAGGAATCAGGGGTGGCTTCCCTTTACTCTCCCAGTGGTCATTAACTCCCTCCCACCCCCCAAAAAATGTGATTTAAAACATTACTTGCCAGCCTCTATGCCAACCTCAGATGTTATACTCAGGTCCATTAGAACAACATGCAGATCCCTGGAATAGTCTAGTGGCGGGTACAGTGCACTGCAGACAGGTGGACCCAGGCCCATACCTCTTCCTACCTGTTACACTTGTGGAGGAAACTATGAGCCCTCCAAAACTCACCAGAAACCCACTGTACCCACATATAGGTGCCCCCTTTTACTCTTAAGGGCAATGGTAGTGCTGTACAGTTGGGCGTAGTGGGTTTTAGGTGTGTTTTGGGGAGCTCAGCAGACAAGATAAGGGAGCAATTGTGAAATGAGTACCTGGGTGCATTTTATGAAGTCCACTGCAGTGCCCCCTAGGGTGCCCTATTGCTTTCCTGGAATGTCTGGGGGACCCGTCTATTAAAAATGCTGGCTTCTCCTACATCCCAATGACATGATTTTGTGTGTTTTGTACTTGGATGTTTTTTTGTTTGAAAATGGACCAAAAAACAAAACGTCCAACAAAACCTTGTTGAAAACAGTATTTTTGAAAACAAAAGATGGATGTTTTTCTTTTTTGAAAATGACCTCCTTTCCTATTCAGATTTTGGATTTTTTTTTGCAAAAAGTCCAAAGTTGGACTTAGACGTCATATCGAAAATGCCCCTCCATGTAACTTGTAGTCTAAATGCTTTGAAAATATGCCTCCAAGTGTGAAGTAAATGAATTTTTAATAATTAAATCTGTATAATAATCCCTTTTAGCCTTAATAATAACAGTATTATGATGGGACTTAAAACATTATCTCCAGAGAGATTTAGTGACATTCTCATTTTTTTCACTTCATTTTCCAAGTTCCTGCATTGCTGTTTCATCTCAAGTAGATGATCGTTATACCAGGGATTTCTTTTCCGTTTTGAAATAGAGCATGTTCTTATCGGTGCTATATCATCTAAAATTATGGTTTGCTTTTGTAGCCAATCATTTAGTGAATATTGTGGTTCTAATTTAAAATCAGGACGTTGTCTTAAAATCAATTACCAAAAATCATCGACATTTATCTTTCCTCTAGTTACTGTTTGTTAACAGAAGGTTGTGTAGGTGGTTAAACCCTTTCTGAACTCCCTCAGTATCCTGAGATGTGGCTCATTTGGCCCCATGACATTGTCTGTTTTCAGTTTTTCAAGTTGTCCATAAACTTTGTTAGCATTATTTGTCAGTGTACCATCTGCAAGCAGCAAGTTGTTTACTGGTAGTGGAATATACCCAACAGGAGAGAAACGGGATCAGTATATGGGGGGAAACTACGAGGTCAGTAAGCTATTTATTCCTTTGCTATCATAGAGGTGGCAGAAAGGTTGAAGAAGATGACAAAATGAGATATTTTGAAGTTATAATCTGTTAATTAGATACCAAAGCCCACCCTAACTATCATGTTATGTAAGATTCTGTGGCTTTTTAAAAACTAGGTTTGAGGGGGCAGTAACAGTAGATTGCCATGCATTTTATAAGCCTGAGAGGAAAAGCTTTCAAGATAGGTAGTTCAGCTCATCCTACTGAATGTTGAAATTACCGAGTGTCTTTTAGAATAATTTTGCTTTGATCAAGAGTTGCTCCCCCCTTCCAGATCTGTTAGATTCTGAGCACTAGTAACATAGTAGATGACGGCAAAAAAAGACCTGCACACAAGTGATTTATTTTGGAGCAAAATAGATCAGCTTTGTGTTGTCATAATTCTAATAGTTTTAAATTAACCATATCCTCTGTAGGCAATTTGATTGGTAGTCACTGTGTTGATTCAAGAGACTTCCAGTATCTCTTCAGGATAAATTTCATAATGCCATAAAATATCTCTCCTTTTTCTCTCCCTATCTTCTTTCTCTCTCTTTATCTATCTGTTGCATGCATAGAAATTAATTCAAATTTATGTTGCCATTTTTGACTCGGAGGAAACCTGACATTTTGCTATATTTTTTATTGTATCAACCAAAATGTAAAGTGATTTGTGTATTTTTTTTAAGCCCCTGGAAGTGAGTAGACAGTAATATTTGTGTATGTGTAGAAGAGTACCTCCACCCCTATTTGCAAAGCCACGCTAGTGACTGTCAATGCGGACATGCCGACACAGCCCTTCCACTTTGAATGGGCTGTGTTGGCATTACCACACCCGCACCGACAGCCTCTAGCATGGTTTTGTAAACAGGGGGATATATATGTATGTTTGTGCATATCTGTATAAACTATATAGATAGAGAGAGAGCTGAGGTTCTCCACCCAGGCTTCAGAACACACTTCAGGATGTCCAAAATGAATATGCATGATATACATTTGTGTGCTTGGCTTCCATGTTAGGTAAATCTATTTTATACATATCCACTTTGGATAGCCTAAACATTCAACTGGATATATGGATATATGTGCCCTAGGGACTTAGTTGAAACCACTGATAACTTCTCAGAGAGAGAGAAAGAGATGCATGTGTGTATCATACATGTATAATATACAGACACCCACCCACACACACATTAAATAAATAAATATATATATATATATATATATATATATATATATATATATATATAGGTCAATATTTAAATCCCACAATCAGCATTTGTTTTTAAATGCTGGTCCTGGTCTTTAAATATATTACATGAATTCAAGCAGTAGAGATGGTGGTACTCAATATACACATACAGCTAGTGATATTCAGCCACTATCCATATAGCTAAGCAGTTTGATTTCAGCTAGCTTTTGTGCTGTCCTAAATTAAACCACATAGCTATACAGGTAGGGGCTGAATATTGGCAACTATCCATAGAGTTAGGCAGAATTCCTACACTCTGTCCTTGCTTAGCCCTGGCACTGTCAGCATAGTGATGGGGCAGTCTGTAAGAATTTTTAGTGGCACACTACATAAAGGGCACCTAGATTAAGGGGTCCTTTTACTGTTCCGTGGTAAAAAGTGGCCTGCGGTAGTGTAGGCGTGTGTTTTTACCACTTCTGAAAAGGCTTTATTTTAATGGGATGGGAAAAAGGCATGCGGTAAAACTGAAACCAATTCACGCCTAAAACAGGCATGAGCCCTTAACGCCAACAATTGATGTAGTGGTAAGGGCTCGCACACTACACGTGTGGTGACTGGCGTGGTGCCAGATTCCAATTACCACCCGGACATGATGCGCGTGGAAAAGGGGGAGAAATAAATCGAAATCAATGCGTTATGAGCGCGTGGAAATCTGAAATTACTGCCATATGGTGCGGAAGCCTGTCAGTAGTCTCATTTTGGCACTGTGAGTAGAGCCTGCGTACCTTTGTAAAAGGACCCCTAAGCGAGCAGGAAGCCACCAGTTTTTGTGCATTGTTTTTAAAGACACATGGAGGGTATATTTTCAAAGCACATTTCTGGCCCTTGTACAAAGACACGTTAGATTCTACGCATGTGCAGCGAGTGCCAAAATGAAGCTACCGCACCCCCACCTGTGGTAATTTCAGATTGTACCATGCACCCATAATGCCTGTATGATTTATTTATTTCCTTCCACGCACGGCGTTTCCAGCGGTAATTCAGCAAGATGGTGGCGTTAAGGGCTCAGGCTGGTTTTAGGCACCCGCTGGTTTCAGTTTTACCGCATGCCCTTTTCCCATCCCATTAAAAACAGACCTTTTTTTGTAGATGTGATAAAAACTGGCCCGACGCACTCCCAAAACATGCGCCTACACTACGTTCCGCAGGCCACTTTCTACCATGGCTTAGTAAAAGGACCCCTTAGACTTCAGTTGCTTAGTAACCTATGGAACTTTGTAAGTCTAAGTGCTTTGAAAATGAGTTCCATAGACACCTATGTGATTGATAAAAAAAAAATCTAGCTCAAATCAGCAGTAATGCCTACATTCAAGGTATGGATATTGGGCCTTATTCTATAAAGGGTATGTTCCTAAATTTACCCTCCTAAAGTTTTATGCTCCTAAATTTATGAGTGTAATTTATGCTCCTAAATTAGGAGCATACTCTATACTCCAAAATAGATTATGTTCCTAAATTAGGAGCATACATTTCAGGAGTATAAATTTAGCAACATTTAGAATAAGGCCCATTATGTGTGCTTGAGAGCAGATCTTGATTTTTATTTAAACATTTATATGCTTCTTATACCAACTGTCAAACTATTATTTGTTCAAGGCTGTTGATAAATAAGACATACACAAAGTCAAAAATAATTTAAAAATTATATACAGATACATCATTAAAAGCCACAACTTTTCTCACCCCTAGTTGTTATTTCTCCTGTTCCTGACTACAAACATCTCTTAAACAAGAAAAGACCAGCACGTATTTTGCAGTATTTTATAAAATATACATGCAAATTGTGGCTCTGCCCATGGTCTGTCTAAACTTTATCCCTATGCATGCACTGCACGTCATTTTAAATGTGACCTAATCATTCACCTTTATGAAATGGTTAATAAAATTACCCTCAAAGTGGCACAGGAAATTCATGAATGGGGTTTATACATTTAGGAGGTAATTTTGGGGTCAATATTCAAAGCAATTTAAACTGCCAGAAATGACTCCTGACCGTTTAAATCACTTGTCTGAGTCTAGCCAGGCATATTCAGCAACACTGCTGAAAATGTCCGGTTAGTTCCTAAGCCAAAAATAGCTACTTCGTGGGCATTCAGAGGGTAGAGTTAACACTTAGCCAGTTAAATGTTGAATATAAGTAGGTGCCTATCCACAGTGCCCTTT
Organism: Microcaecilia unicolor; assembly: GCF_901765095.1. Taxonomy (NCBI): domain Eukaryota; kingdom Metazoa; phylum Chordata; class Amphibia; order Gymnophiona; family Siphonopidae; genus Microcaecilia; species Microcaecilia unicolor. The sequence continues at coordinate 188,844,094 of NC_044031.1, read as the reverse complement.
TATAAAATTGCCATCTTGGCGGCTACCACTTAACATAAAAACACTTTAAATACTTGGCTGATAAAATGTATATGTTTATGTATAGATATTTTTTCAGTAAATCATTGTAAGATTTTCACTATAGAATGTGTTCGGGAAGCTGATGCTTTTTGGAAATATTGAGGGCTTTTGAATACTCTGGTCAAACATTTGCTGGTTCCTTAAGATGACTAACCGAATAAAGTGGTCCAGCAACACACGTGTTTACATGTGTGGGAATGGAAGGAAAAAGAATGTAATTGTAAAGCAATAAATAAAGGCCTTACAAACACACTGGAATCTTGCACACCAGGTATATAATTTTTGCAGCATGGGTAAGCAAGGTACACAACCTAGGGGCTCATTTTCTGCCCCTAGGTTGTATACACCTCCCAATTTCATAATTATTTACCAAGTTGGCCTCTACTTTGGTATGTAATGTTCATTTCTGGGGGGTTAGTTTTATGCCATCCCAAAGCACTTTTATAAATACACTTGCACTGAAAAACAAGGTGAAGTAATAAATGTATAATAACAAATTAGCTTTTATTTTGTTTATCATAAAAACACTTTGTAAAATAAAATAAGTTTTCAAAATATTATTTATTCTGATTTGATTTATTTTATACAAATAAGAATGTTCCAAAAGAAATCATAGGAAAGGGGTAGCTGACACCCAGGGATCATAGTTTAGAGATCTGCATTTAAAGCTGATTTAAAAGAGCAATTTGAATTTAGTGGTTCCCCCCCCCCCCCCCCCCCCCCCCCCCCCCCCCCCCCCAGTAGACTTTATCTGCTGCATGAAAACTCTTTGTTGGCTGCCACAGTTGGCAACCTGTGTTTGCAGGTAGAACCAAGGAGGTTTAATGACAGGAGACGATGTGGCATCAAAAAGTTGAAGCTGGTGTCACCAGCAGCCACCATCTTGGTACTCCCAAAACAAACTATCAACTCCTGCTTGGGAACGGTGTTTGCAGGGATGAAAGTAGTTCCTTTGGAGTTCTTGTGGGAGTATACTGAGCCTCTCGATGACCACCTACCTCACACTGTCATAAGCATTCAAGTCTCAGGAGTCCAGTCATCCTTCCATCCGGGCCGGCCTTCAGGGACAGAGCAACACCAGGATCTGGCACCTCTTGACCAGACTTCTCCATCCCCATGGCTTCTCACTGAGAGAGACACTGCTGCCCTCTTTCAGTCTCAGCATGGCCTCTTGTGTGTAGAGTCCCCGCTGTGGAGAAGTGAAAAAAAGCTGCCTGGTTTTCCTGATTGGTAGAGTGATTTTCCCCTTCTCCCCCTTCACACACACATTCAGGCATCGATCTCCCCTCCCTGTTGTCTGCTATCTCTCCCTCTCGAGTCTTCCTGTCTCCTCCGTCTAGCATGTATCCCTGTCTACGATCCGGCAACTCTCCCTCAAGCACCCCCCCCCCCGGGTCAGACTTGTGCCAGAGGTGGGCCCACCAACAGTCCTGCAGCTTTCCTTTTCTGGTGCCCCGTCCCCTATGACACAACTTCCCTCTTTCTGAGGCGTCCCACCCAACGAGGTTTCATATCTTTATTGTCATCATAAGCAAAAATAAAGGCATACAGTACAGCACTGAAATGTACAATACAGCATTGCAAATAAAGCAAGCTCTTCAGCAATGTCTACAAGATTTTGAATATAACATTCCCCCCCCCCAACTCTGCCTAACTCCCCTTACACCTTCCCCCTCTGATCACCTCTTAACCGAAAGAAAGCAAAACAGTATAACCCTCACAAGTTTGCTATTGTTTTCAGTGACCCAATATGGTGGAAAGCTCCGCCCACTTACTCTGGGCAAGTCACTTAACCCTCCATTGCCCCAGGTTTGAATATAGTTGCAAAAACCACAGATAGGCGGTATATCAATTCCCTTTCCCTTCAGCCCAGATTATAGGCCAGATAGGCTCATGCCATTTCCTGTTATTAAACCTCCTTGGGTAGGACTCAGGAAGTCAAAGTTGAAATCTGAAATAGCACGGTGCAGTGCTCAAATAGGTGTGTTCTGCCTTCCCTCATTACTTTCAGCTTCTTACTTTGTGAGCATTGGACTCTGCCAACGTCATCCACAAATAAATAGTTTAAGTACAGTTAGTATTGGTATCAGAATGGAAAGAAAGTTGTAAGTCCCAGGCCTGGGTTTTGGTTTGGCATAGGCAGTGTAGGCAGCCACCTTCTAACACCAAATTTTGATAGAAGCTAGAATGCTAGTGTCATGCTACCATTTGGGTCTGCTTGCAGCACTCCTCTTGATTCTGCCCTGTTAGCAATAGTAGCAACAACTTGAAGACTCAGCATGGGACCTGCAAGCCAAAATGAAAGCACAGTCTCTGTGGTAGCTCTGCTTCTTGAACTGGTTGCCATGGTGGTCCATAGACCCCATGCTGACTTCCTTCCAATTTTTTCTGTCACCTCAACAGAAGGAGAAGTGATAGATACTTACATTGTAATTCTGGATTTATTGTATTCAATCTTGTTTTTTGTAATGTTATATTTTGTATGGTTTTCTGAGCTTTAATTCTTGAATTTATTTTATTCAACTTCTTGATATTTTGTAAACCATGTTGAACTTTATAGGCTATCTTGAAATATAAACAAGGTATAACAAATTATCTTGGGGGGAGGTCCACCCCCTTTCATGTTCATGTTTGTATATATCAAGGTTTTAAATTTGTTTCTGGCTCCCCAAGAGTATTAAATCAGTGAAAGAAGATAATGCCTTACCTTCAGTGGTGCAAATTCCAACCAAGTTGCCCATTACATTGCAGGGAGGCCTAGGGAAGGAGGGACCCCATTTATAGCTGTTTCTGTATCTTCTGATGCGGATCCCCCTGCTAAGGGGACTTTTCTAATATTTTGCTTGTGGGTCCCTAATTTGAATTCTGCCTCTGCATGATTTAATAAGCAAACTGTGACAGTATTGGTAGAGTTTAGGAATAGGGAGTATACTCATACATCACTAGTCTCAGAAGCTCACCAAAAGCAGTTCAAAATCATTGAGCGTCACCATTTGAAATGATCATATAACCAACCTTTAAAACAAAGAGCACAGAAACACGCACATCCCTCCTCAGCATTCATTTATAGTTGGGTGTTTAGCCTAGGCAGGGCAGTCCCCTGCAGCTTAAATGCATCTTATTTGGACTTCTTATTTTAATTGAAGACCATGATATTTATTTATTTATTGCATTTGTATCCCACATTTTCCCACCTCTTTGCAGGCTCAATGTGACTTACAATACATCATGAGTGGTGGAAATATATTAGAAAATAGACATTTAGTGTTACAGAAGGATCTTGGGTAACATGATAATGAAAAGAAAAACATGATAGTGGTATAACAAGTAGATACTATAAGACAATTCTGAATGTATGTGGAGGAGTTGTGTATATTCACATTGGATTATCTTTGTGAATGCAAACTTCTTGAACATGCACATACAATCAGATGCACTCCAAAACTATCCTCTGGCCATTTTCAAAATTATGAAACGTGCTGAATTATTTTAAAGACAGGCTGTTCTGTTTGCATGGCGTTGTTGTAAATGCTACAGCAGTATTCCAGATGCTACCTTACTGACTCAATGGATGATACGGTGAAGTAGGTTCAAGTTGTACATTTTGTTCAGTCTGTTGCTTGGAGTTCATTGTCCTTCTGATCTTCTAAAGTTGTTTGCTTTTGCTAGGAAAGTGTCTTCTGTACTTTTAGCAGCCTTTACATGTCACAAAGACTTGCTCACAAGAGACTGGATTTTGCTTTTGCTAATGCATGCAACATCTTTACAATTCCTAGATTAGAACCTGATGAAAACCAGGTTTCTTCAAAAAAATTGATGCTACTATTCACATGTTTGTGGGTGAAGGGTGTGAGCCAAACATGTCTCACAGTGTGTATAAGGGAATGGAGGCATTTCAGAAGCAGCACTGTACTGCTTTGTGTCCGTTCATCTTCTAACCAGAACTGATATGTCCTGCATTTCTTTTTCAACTTTCTTAAGCTGTTTTAACATGAAACTGAACCATGATTGCTAGGTGGCAACTCATGGGATGCTCTTTGCATCCTCTCCAAATTATAACCTCAGAAACATCTGATTTAAATTCTACATGATCATATTTCAGTTAGGAGATAGATTTTTAAACATGCTATATCTTTTTGTAAAATAATTTTGTGTTTATCAAATTTGTAAAAATGTATAAAAAGTGTTCACATTTAAAGACCGCTACATTAAACCATGCCCTGAATTCACAAGCTAAATAACATACTTTAAAAATGACCCAAAGAAAGCAGAGATAAGAATAATAAGAATAACAAACCAGGAAGAATTAGAGTTGTGGCATTTGGGTTTTTTTTTTACAAAGGCGCTAGCATTTTTAGCATGCGCTAATGATTGCAATATATGGGCATCTCTAGGGTTTAGGGCATGTAAAGAACACTAGCTTGCCTTTGTCAAAGGCCCACTATATGCTGTTTGATCACAAAGATTTCACCTTAAAATGGCTCAGTAGGAAACAGTTGCTACCCCCCCCCCCCCCAACTACCACCACCACCTTAGTTAAAATTTTTATTTATTTATTTTTTCTACATTTTTAGTCTTGGGGCCCTGTTTACTAAGCCATGCTATAGGCATGCTAGCGTTTTTAGCATGTGCTAAAAATTAGTGCATGCTAAAAACACTAGCACACCTTAGTAAACGGGGCCCTTGGTTTGGCTGTCCTTTTCCAAGAAAACACAAATAGGGCACCGTCGCTGCAAACATAGACCACCCTACCTTTGTTCAGCAAATACACAAAGTTGATGTAATGTGTCTGCAAGATAACAATTTGGTAAGCTTTTTTTGTCATCGCGTGTTCAATTCTCAAAACTCCCAGCAAAAATCCACTAAAAACCCAATCTTTCCCTGCATGAATTACTAGTTCTCTGATACAAATGGCTCCCCCATTAAAAAAAATTACCTTCAATTCTTTTGACCTCTACAGTACCAGTAGTGGTGCACCTAGCGGTCTGGAACAGGACATCTCACTTGAGGCAATTGGATGGGGGCAACTCCCCTCCCCCGATCACTCCTTCCAAGATTTTTGCTTGTTATGGCATCTCCCCTCAACTTCAAGTCCTCTGTACTTTACACTGTCACAGCAGTAATTCCTAATGGAAATTAAATTCAGGGCCTGCAAGCCTTCTCATGTTGACAGTGCCTATGGAAGACTGACCCCTTTCTTCCACAAGGGCATCTTGTTACCATGGAAACCTGTACAACATGGTGCATCACGAGACCTGTCAGCAAGTGAGGGTTTACAAGGCCACACACTGAATTTCCTTCTAGAAGTTACTGCTTCTACAGGGTAGATGCCAGTATGAAGGACAGCAGCACAATGGCAGGCCAAGATGGCAATAGGGCAGCATTGACTGCACTCTGATGGCTTTGAAAATTTGGCAACAGAGACAAATGCTTATGTGTAAATCCGGGTCTGTCTCTTACTACACATGTCCATAATTACTTACAAACTGTCCCTCTCTCCTGGGGCAATTTTCTTACTGCCCTCATAGATAGAAATGATTTGGATATTTTTTCAGCAGATTTTGCATTATTTTGCACAGTGAAATCATGCATTCACTTTCACTTTGAAAACTGCCCATTCTTAGTAATAGTTCATCAAGTTTTGCCCATTTGCAGAGCTTTATTGGCTGCTGCTGTGGGATTCTTCAGGATTTTAAGTGTTAAATGCTTCTGTTTTTCATGGTAAACATATTTGCACTTGGTTTTATGTTTGCCCTGGCGATGCTCCATCTGTGTCAACATAGAATATGTTGTAGAAAAGAAGATGCGTAACTTGAAACCTGGAGAATCTATGCTTTTGGTTCATGATTTTTCCATCTCTTTAGTTTCTATATCACATTTGAAAGATAGCTAGGCCTCTTTGAAGCCTTAATTGTTTATGCATTTATTTTTAGTCATGATATATTATAATTCCCGTATCAAAAATCATTCTGAGCTTGTTTTTGATTTTCTTGTTAGTATATAAGCATTGCTGCATTGGGTCAAGCCAAAGGTCCGTTGAGCACAGTATCCTGTTTCCAGCAGTGGCTAAGCCAGGTCACAAGAATCTGACAGGTTCCCAAAAGAGTAAATAGAATTCGTGCTGCTTATCCCAGGAAAAAGCAGTGGAGTTAACCCTAAGTCCACCTTAATAACAGTTTATGTACTTTTCTTCCAGGAACTTATCCAAACTTTTTTTTGAATGCTCTTGTGATAATAGGGCTGTGACCTTCATTTGGGGAATATTTTGGCATTGGATATTTAAAAAACAAAACTACAGAAGATCATTAAGGACTAGAGCAGTAGTTCCCAAACTGTAGGTAAAGACCCCAAAAGGGGTCACATGACCAGTAGATAGGGTCACAGACGCAGGGCTTCTCTCAAGCTCCACTGTGATCTATGCCCAGTCAGCCTGTGAGTCAGCAAATGTTCATAGGACCTTCTCCCTCGTCCTGTGTGGGTTCCTGTAAGATTGGAAACCCCATGCAGAGCATTGAGGTTTGTGAGCACACAGTGACACAGGGCCCTGTGCTAAGTAATGCTACTGTTGCCATCACCACTGATGCTGCTGCCTTCATGCTTTGGATAAATGGGGAGAGGAGAAATGGATGAGAGAGGGAGGAAAGCAGGAGTTGGCCATTTTGTTTTCATCTGGTGTCACATGAATCTTTATTAAAATGGGGTCATATCTGTTAAGTATGGGAAGCACTGGACTAGAGCCAATGTTCCTGGTGTTCATGGTACCAGGGATTTACTCTGTGATAGGTATTCAAAGAGCCAATATGAGTGAATTTTAACCAATTTAATGCTGTCAAGTTATTTAGCTAAAGTTTAAAAGATAAAGTTGCTTATGAGTATTCTTTAACTACACAAAACTTAAAAACAAGGCAGCCAGCTGTGCAATCATATTTAGGAAAACAAATTTAGCTAGTTAGTGTTTGAGTCAGTTTTTGTTTACTGCCTTGAGTGAGTATTGGTTTCAGTCTCAGAAGGATGGTTTGTAAAGTAGATAGATGAATTAACACAGTATTAATTGGCTAAGTTTGAATCTCTTGCCCAGTTTCTTTTGTCTTGAAAAATTTGTGTGCACAGCAAATGACAACATTTATAAGCCAGTTACGGCCTCTTTTACCAAACTGCACTAGCGATTCCCACGCGGGAATGCCAACAAAGCCTATTCAAAGTGAATGGGCTTTGTTGGCATTGCTGCACCGGGAATTGCTAGCATGGTTTAGTAAAAGAGGCCCACTTTTACATCTTACATCTTTTAAATATCAACCCCTCTATTGAAAATTAGTTATATGATTTATCACTTTATCACTAGGTCGGTGGTCATGAATCAGTAATAGTAAGTATATGTTGTAATTAACACATGAAAATAGCTGATTGTTAAATTGTCACCAATTTACTAAAAATCACCTGATTCCATCTTGATTCTGATTAATTAAATAAAATTTGAAACAAATTAGGGCATGCCACCTTATAATAAGCATATAACATTTATGACCATTTTGACTCTCTGCCTGCTAAAAATGATTTACCGTTTGACAGTAGTAATCACATAATAAGTTTTAAACTCTCCTGAGAGAAGGACCAGGTGGCATGTGACAGGTGTTTTATTTGGATCGTGTGGGCTAACACTGTGAAGGCAACTCTCAAGCCAGAAAACCTATGCAATCATGGCACTGTGTGATTCTGTTCTTCCTTTGTTTCTCTCAATAAGCTTTAATTATGCATGACTTCACATATTTAAAGTTAATTTGGAATGCCCTGTGTTAGGGAGCTGCATTTTATAACAATGTAATTTGTAAACTTTTGCAAACAAAAATCAGACTTTGAGCAGGGGATGGATTATGTTGAGTTGCTGGAGCAGCAGCTACTGTATAACTTTAATGTTGATGAGGGCAAATATAATTTGGTGTAAAATAGACTGACTCTTCATTGATAATTCCACCAAGGTCCAATCTTTGCCCACACTTTAACAAAACCACCGTTTGTCCCTGAGAGTGTCTTCCCTTGCCATTCAGGCCATTTATACCTACAAATATGGTTGTATGTAAATACCCATTAAAACTTGTTATAAACTGCAGCTGAGAAAGGAAAGTTTGTTATGGTGGGTCAAGTGGTGAATCCAGAATTTTATAAAAGAGAGCCTTTGTGGACATGAGAAAGTCCTAGGGTTAAAAAAAAAAAAAAAAGCAACAACCCCCCCCCCCCCACCCCCACCTCACCAATATGATGTAGTAGTCTATTGAAGGTTGCAAAATAACCCTACCCTGCTACTTCCAACAGATTCATGGAAGTTCTGCCCACCACTGAGCCCTCCAAGCCTAAGTGAGATATTGGGATTTGTAGTTCAGTGACACAGAGTTAAGTGAACACTGAAATACATGTGCTTCTGGGACCTCCAAACATGGCACTTAGAAACGTGTGGTTATAGCTGGAGGAAGGAAGTTAGTGTGGCAGCCCAGAATTGCTAGTGTATTTCATGTGTTGTACACATATCGCAGAAAAAGGGTATTCCATCATTTGCTACATCTGCTTTTGCAAAACAGAGCCTCTTGTGCCTTCACCAAGATTTTTTTTTATTTTTATTTTTTTATTTTTGCAATTTAGTTCCTCATCCTGGGAAGTGTATGTCACAAACCAGCTCCACTTTCACCTTCACCACCTGCCGCATCCTGCATCCTTCTGATGAGCTGACTCGAGTCACTCCAAGGTAAGGGGCTTTAATCCTGCACAGAGAGCATTGCTAACTGTAAACCTCTTTGTTCCAGGAGGAAGGATGACACAACTGCAAAATCATTCTAGAGGGAAACAATCTTATTGTCTCCAAAATGAATTAGCTTTCAAGGATTTTTTTTCCATATCACATGAGAACTTCTGCCTTATAGCTTCTCTGAGGGCAAGCAGGCATAATATTCTCATATGGGTGGTGACATCATCCATGGAGCCCGCTGCGGACACTGCTCTATTGCTCTGTTCCTTTAAAAGTGCCCCCGCTGTGCAGGTGCCTTCCCACCCAAAGCTTGAGCATGGAACCAGCAGTCTTTCATTTTCCGCAGAGCAGAGAGGTTGGATTTCTAATTTCTCCTCAGCGCGTCAAACTGTCTCTGTTTGGTGCCTTCCCTTTTTGGGATATTTTTTCTGTCATATTTTCTTTTCTCATTTCTAAGTTCAACCAAAATATATATTTTTTTCAAATTCTTTTCTTTTTCATTTTTCGGCCTTTGGGGCCTCTGAGGCCTTTTTTTGACTGAGGATTGGTTAGAGATTTACTCACACTCCTCAGACCACTGAGCCTTTTGACCTTGTGTCGGCCATTTTTCCCTCCATGTCAGAGGGTGGCGAGTGGTTTTAAAAGTGTACTTGGTGTGCGATAAGACTATCTCAGGCACAGACCCCCGTAACTGTGTGTTCAATTCTGGGTTTGGAGCACCAGGACATACAGTGTGACCTCTGTCAGCACATGCAATCGAGGACACTTAAAGCACACAGAGTCCAACCTGAAACACTCTTTAGTTCTGCATTGGCATTGAGCATGGCACGGGATTCAGCACCAGATTTCCCCAATGAATATGCAAGAGATCTATTTGTATGCACTGCTTCCACTATATGCAAATAGATCTCATGCATACTCAGTGGAAATTTGAAAACCTAATCTGGTGAAGGCTGAGATTAGACACCCCTGATCTAGATTATGACTCTCCTTCTAAAGAGGGAATCATTGTTCCCCTTCATACAGTTATTAAGAATGCTCTTTTAAAAAAAACCGGGAAGCTCCACTAATAGTTCAGGTTGCTTCAAAGAAAATTGATACCCAGGTACAAGATACAGACATGCACTGAGTTTGAAAAACACAATTACCCCATCGTTCTTTAGTTGTGGAATCCACTTTAAAGCGCTAATGCTGGTGCGAGATCTCATGCCTCTGTTCCTCCAGGCAGAGAAGCTGGAACCTTAGATACTTTCGGCAGGCGAACATTTCAAGCCTCTGTGCTAACCAGCTGCATATTAGATTATCAACTTCCACAATCCACTTGAAGTCTCTAGTACAGAGTGCTCTTTTCTTTACAAACTTTACAAACAAGGCTGCTGAGTTTTTTAAAATCCACAGGAAGCTTCTAGATTATCGCAAATATCTGGCAGACAAGGCCTTTGCATTCACTTTGAACGTCTCTTTTCGCATCTCCCGCTTTAGAAGTAGCAATGAGACATTTTTTCTTGGCTCAGAGTTTCCAATCTCAAATTTGCTTATAAGGACAGTTAGCAGATGTCCCATGTCGTGGAGACAGTTTATTTGGTGACAAAGTTGAGAAAGTGGCCAATCTGATTAAAAAACATACAGATCCCATTAAAACTCCAGGCCACAGCTCTCTAACGCTGCTTCTTCTAGAGAGGTGGCCCTTCATAACTTTTGAACATGGGGTACTTTCAGTGTAGTTACACTTTGCATTGAGAAAGAAGACGTCTCGCTGCTAATGAGGGGGTTGTTTTACTCCTGATACTTCTCATACCAAAAAAGACTGATTCTCACTTCAGGGTTATGAACAAATAACCAACTCGGACAAAAGTTTTGCATGGTTTCCGAAGGTTCCTTCTCCCATGATCTAATTCAATGACTGGCTTTGCTCTCTAGACCTACAAATCCATTCTTCCTGGTAATAGGAAGTGTCTGCTTTTCTGCGGTTGGACTCTGCATTATCAGGACAAAGTCTTGCCATCTGGCTTGGCCTCAGCTCTTCATGTTTTCACAAAATGCCTGATAGTATGATAAAATGAGAAGAACAGTGAAAAAACAACTTGCAACTTACAGGAGCAACTGCGAGGGTCAAAAATTTACATCAGGCATGGATGCTTTTCAAAAATACCATCCTGGAAGCCCAGGCCAAATATATTCCGTGTATTAAAAAAGGAGGGAGGAAGACCAAACTACAGGCGGCATGGTTAAAAAGTGAGGTGAAGGAAGCTATTAGAGCTAAAAGAAAATCCTTCAGAAAATGGAAGAAGGAACCGACTGAAAATAATAAGAAACAGCATAAGGAATGTCAAGTGAAATGCAAAGCGCTGATAAGGAAGGAAAAGAGGGACTTTGAAAAAAAGAATGCGTTGGAGAAAAAAAAACACATAGTAATTTTTTTTTTTAGATATATTAAAAGCAAGAAGCCAGCAAAAGAATCGGTTGGACTGCTAGATGACCAAGGGGGGGGGGGGGGGGGTACAAGGGCCAATCAGGGAAGACAAGCCATAGCAGAGAGATTAAATGAATTCTTTGCTTCGGTCTTCACCGAGGTACATTTGAGAGAGATACCAGTTTCAGAAATGGTATTCAAAGCTGATGAATTGGAGAAACTGAATGAAATCTCTATAAACCTAGAGGATGTAATGGGGCAATTTGACAAATTGAAGAGTAGCAAATCTCCTGGACCAGATGTTATACATCCCAGACTATCGATAGAATTGAAAAATGAACTTGTGGAACTATTGTTAGTAATATGTAATTTATCCTTAAAATCGAGCGTGGTACCGGAAGATTGGAGGGAAGCCAATGTAACACTGATATTTTAAAAAGGTTCCACAGGAGATCCGGGAAATTATAGACCGGTGAGCCTGACGTCAATGCCAGGCAAAATGGTAGAGACTATTATGAAGAACAAAGTTACAGAACATATTCAAAAGTATGGATTAATGAGACAAAGCCAACATGGATTTAGTGAAGGGAAATCTTGTCTCACCAATCTTTTACATTTCTTTGAAGGGGTGAACAAACGTGGATAAAGGTGAGCCAGTTGATATTGTGTATCTGGATTTTCAAAAGATGTTTGACAAAGTACATCATGAATGACACCAAAGCAAATTGGAGAGTCATGGGATAGGAGGTAGTGTCCTATTGTGGATTAAAAACTGGTTACAAGATAGAAAACAGAAAGTATAGTTAAATGGTCAGTATTCTCAATAGAGAAGGGTAGATAATGGGGTTCCCCAGGGGTCTGTGCTAGGACAGCTGCTTTTTATCATGTTTATAAATGATTTAGAGATGGGAGTAACTAGTGAGGTAATTAAATTTCCTTATGACACAAAGTTATCAAAGTTGTTAAATCGCAAGAGGATTGTGAAAAATTACAAGAGGACCTTTCAAAACTGGGAGTCTGGGCGTCTAAATGGCAGTGTGAGCAAGTGCAAAGTGATACATGTGGGAAAGAGGAACCCAAATTATACCTATGTAATGCAAGGTTCCACATTAGGAGTCACTGAACAAGAAAGGAATCTAGGCGTCATCGTTGATGAAATGTTGAAACCCTCTGCTCAGTGTGCTGCGGCTGCTAAGAAAGCAAATGTAATGCTAAGTATTATTAGGAAAGGAATGGAAAACAAAAATGAGGACATTATAATGCCTTTGTATCAGTCCATGGTGCGACCGCACCTCGAATATTGTGTTCAATTCTGGTTGCTGCATCTCAAAAAAGATATAGTGGAATTAGAAAAGGTACAGAGGAGGGCGACGAAAATGCTAAAGAGGAATGGGACGACTTCCTTATGAGGAAAGGCTAAAGCAGCTAGGGCTCTTCAACTTGGAGAAGAGACGGCTGAGGGGAGATATGATAGGGGTCTATAAAATAATGAGTGGAGTGGAACGGGTGGGCGTGAATCATTTGTTTACTTTTTCCAAAAATACTAGAATTAGGGGGCACGCGATGAAGCTACAAAATAGTAAATTTAAAACGAATCGGAGAAAATTTTTCTTCACTCAACGTGTAATTAAACTCTGGAATTCATTGCCAGAGAATGTAGTAAAAGCAGTTGGCTTCCTAAAGGAAAAGTCCATAGACCATTATTAAAATGAACTTGGGGAAAATTCACTTCTAATTTCTAGAATAAGCAGCATAAAATGTATTGTACAGTTTTGGGATCTTGCCAGGTACTTGTGACCTGGATTTGCCACTGTTGGAAACAGGATGCTGGGCTTCATGGACCTTCGGTCTGTCCCAGTATGGCAATACTTATGTACTTATGATTGAGTAGATTCATGCTAAGCTATGTATTTCTCCAGCTCTTTAGGTTCGGTATATGATTTTGTTTTGTTGTTGTGTGTAATTTTCATGATAGCAGGGGCAAATAATACAAATTCTGTATTCAGTGACTGTAGACACGGTGTAAGAGCGAGAAAAGCTTTCCTAGTGAAAGCCGTGTATTTTGCAAAATCTGGAGTGATAGTGATGAAGTTGTAATTACAATTAATCCAACCTTTGGATTTTGCTGCCTGCAGAATAGTATGCACTTGTGAATATTGTAGCACTTTTAAAATTGCTGGTCTACGATATTTTTGATTAGGACTTCTCTGTGAAGGAGCCCTGTGCGCTCTTTCTATCTCGAATGGCCTTTCGAAGGAAAGTTGCAATAATGAAGGAATGAAAAATTCAAAAAACCTTGAGAGTATTTTCGCCCTCCATACCCTCTGTTATTTCGAGTATACGAATGTTGTTGCGTCTGTTATGATTATCTGCGTCTTCAAAGATGGTTTTCAGTTCAGGCGCCATCTTTTGTTTTACTTTACAAATTGCACGGCTGTCCTCCAGGCTACTAATATGGCAGTTCGCTTCCACTAAGCGTTCTTCAGAAATTAGAGTTGTTTTCGATGAGTAAAGTTGTTATGAGTACTAGTTGTGAGCTGATGCCCATTGGAACTGTTGCACACGCTTCCTCTGTGCTGCAAGGTTCTTTGCTCGGGCAGCCCAGGTCCGACTTCTGTTGTTTACTAGCCTTATCACCGAGAAAGCGACTTCAGTTTTACTGTGACGCTGCAGGGACATCATTAGGAAGTAAATTGCAGCGAAAATAAAATGGATAGAAAATGCCTTGCTCAAAAATAATAGTGGAAAAGGCTTCAGACACTCAGTGAGCCGATTTTTTAAAAATTTATGGGCTCACTGACTCGTTTGGCGGCTTCAATTTCTCTGCAAACTTAGCCTACCACGAGCATCCTCATTAGCCAAAAAACCTCTGTGTACTTTTTTAACTTTTTAACCCTTAATAGTGTCGCTTTATTTCAATCAACATTAAAAGGTACACTTATCTTCTGCTGCTTTCTCATACAGGACTCCCGGCACGCCCTACAACGAGCTCCCGTTTCGCCAACAGCTTCTTAAGGAGCAGTACCGCTTATCTCTAAGAATATATAACAAGCAGATTATTATGATCCCAAAGAGGGTAGAAGAAATCATTTACTAACAGCTAGGAGACTTACTTGAGATCTTCCTGTACTAGCAAGATGCAGCGTCCTATCTTTCTAAAATGGCGGACGCTATTTATCATGACGCCGTCGACGTCTGTCCAGTCATCTGCTCTTTGCTATTTAAAGAGCTAAGTAATCAATTAGGCTGAAGAAAACTGGAAAAACTAGAAAAAAACTTTCCAGTCTACTCTTGTATTGAGCCCCATGGGACTCAAAGTTTACAATCTATGTATCCATCTTTGTTCTTTGCGGATAAGTGACTTGTCCCTATCTCCGCCTCGGCTAGACATAGGGACATGATCTATCGCTATGCATTTATAGTCCTCAAATTTATGGGTCTTATCTATACTGTGTCTAACTAAAGGGGCTTCCATACGTGACACCTTTAAATTATGTTTATGGTCAGATAACCGCTGTTTAAGTTGGCGAGTAGTTTTTCCTACATACAATTTAGGACAGGTGCACATCATAATATACACAACATAAGTGGATTCACAAGTTGTATTACACTTTAATTCATGACATTTGTTGTCAATAGGATTCATAAATCGATAAGTGGTTAGCATATTCGGACAAAAACTACATTTCCCACAATAGGTATGACCTTTAATCCTCTCTACTGGTCTTCCATGTTCTTGCAAAAGTTCTTTCAAGTTCCTATCACGGCTATATGCTATTCGTAATTTATGATTTGACCCTAACAGATTGGGGATTCCCATCACTAAATGTACTATCTTGACTTGGTTGGCTGACTGTATCTCCTACTTATATGCTGAGGCTGGGCTGACCCTTCAAGGCCATATCTTCACTCATAATGTAAGAGCCATGGCGGCTTCAGTAGCCCGTTTCCGCTCTGTCTCCATTGAAGAAATTTGCAAAGCAGCAACATGGTCTTCTTTCCACACCTTCACTGCTCACTACTGTCTGGAGCAGTAGTCTTGCAAAATCTTTTTACTATTTGAATGTTAACTCTACCTTCCAGCTCTTTCTTTCCACCAGGCTCACTTTCTGCTTCAGTTACTAAGTTCATTATTAACATTGTGAGCCTGGCAGCTAGTAAGTCCCACATGTGAGAATACTATGCCTGCTTGTCCTCAGAGAAAGCAAAGTTACTTACTTGTAGCAGGTGTTCTCTGAGGAGAACAGGCATATATTCTCACATCCCTCCTACCTGCACTTGGAGTTGTCTTGTTAGCTTTCGTATTATACTGCTGGTTCCGTACTCAAGTATCGAGAAGGCACCCATGTATGCGTGATGGGAGGACACTGCCTCAAAGTGATTAAAGTGACAGTGTCCTCTGCACCGAGCTCTGGATGATGTCACCCCCATGTGAGAATGTATGTCTGCTGTCCTCGGAGAATACCTACTACAGGTAAGTAACTTTGCTTTATAATCACCTTGGTCTTGTAAATGTCTATTCTGTGACTTTCAATACAGTACCCTTCATTTACCACTTAAAAAAAAGTCACATTTTACAGTCTCTTATTACTCATTAGGGATGTTCTGTCCATGATGTAATAATTTGTACAATCTCTGCACCAATATCTAGACATTTATCATTGCTGTCATAGGAGTCCATTTTGGCCTATATCCCCCCCCCCCCCCCCCCCCCCCCCCCCCACTTCCCAGCTCTCTTAAATGACTTTTGAGTTCTTTTACAACACAAATGTGACCCACTGAGCAAAAAGGTACCAAATGTGGGGCATGTGACTTATTTATACCACAAGATAGAGGGATATCAACTGCTAATCTTGCATAATTTCAGCCTCAGGTATGGACTAATTACATCTTTAAAAAATAAGATATGTTTATCAGTTTAAAAAAGTAATTAACCCCAGAAATCATACCCCTCTTTGGATACCTGCAGTATTTAGGCTGTAAAACATAAAAAGAATCAAAATTGTGAAAAAAAAATACATAGTCCTATTCTACTGACTCTGTTACACAAAACTTTCAAAAATGAAAGTTGGCCCTTTTTTATCTGTGTTATTTGTAACCCCACTTTTGGTACCTTTTTGCTCAGCAGGTTACAAGTTGTTTTTCTTTCGTAACCAAAAGAATAGAAGGGGGAATCTTGTCCTTCCTGTTGCCATCCAGATTCCATTTCCCAGTGTCAGCATGCAGCGTAATTCCATCCACTGTCATCTTTTCTCTGCTGCCTAACCACAGACTCCACGTTCCAATATTAGGATGTTCCTTGTGCCAGCTGCAAGTGCCATATCTCATCCTGTGTGTAGCTAGGGCAGGAGCTTTGCCACAACAAAAGTCACAGCATGTGCAAAACTGTTTGGGGCCTTCTTTGTGTAGTAGAACGTAATCTTTACTGTCCCATTCTAACTGGGAAAAAGACTGAAGTTTGACTAAGTAGCTAGAATATTTGACATATTCAAAAATGTAATTGTCAGTTATCAAGTTCAGTTAGGGTACTAACCTGTACAATTTGCCCCTTAATGCGTGCTAAAGGGCTCTAATGCTTGTTGCTGTGCCCTTATGCAATGATAATTAGGTCACCCTGCGTTACATAGTACCGAGATGCAAAATGAACAAATGCAAGTAAAGCAGCTCATTTCTGTGTAAGCACTATATTGAGGCTTGCAGTGTGCACTAGTGCATACTGCAAGTTGCATTATAGTCGGTAAAATAACCCCAGCTAAAATCTGGGGTTATTTTACCAACCTAAAGCATTGGGCCACTGTGCCACATCCCAACGTTTTCAGGCCACATATTAACGGAGGAATACCATTCATCTATAGCTGTGACCAGCCCAGAATGCTTCCTTCTCCCCTAGCTGAGACTCCTTCCCAATCAAGGATCCTCCCTTGTTCCACCCCAACCTGGACCCTCCCCCCCCTACAATCGAAAGGGCAGCCCCCACCTGCAAATGCCCCTTCCTACCAGTGAAGATCCTCCCCAAGGCAGTAAACTATTCCGCAGTTGCTCCTGCCCTTGCCAGCATCTTCTTCCAAAATGGTGTCAGCGACCCCTAGCAGTGGTACTACCGCTAGGGGTCATTTTCCTGTATGAGGTCACCACTATTGATGAAGAGTGCTGACCTCTTTCACAGCAAGAAAATGGAGTGGAGAGGACCAAATATCAAGAGATCAGTCGCCACACACAAGGGTAAGATGCTCCAGAAAAACCTTTATTAGGACCCAACACGATCCGTGTTTCAGCTATATCAGCCTTCTTCAGGGGTCAATCGATGGATGTTCGATAGTATATCGATTGATGGAGCATTAGATAGTCAACTGATTGAAATCACAAAAACCTTTAGCCAGCTCCTCTTGAACAAAATGCCAAGAGAGTGCAATTTCAAAAGCCACTTAACCGGCTGAAGGGCCGGGAGCAGGACTGCAGAAGACAAACACAAATAAGAATGGAGGGGTGGTAGTCCCTGAACGATTATCAGAGGATTGTGTTCAAGAGGAGCTGGCTAAACTAAAGGTTTTTGTGATTTCAATCAGTTGACTATCTAATGCTCCATCAATTGATATACTAACGAACATCCATCGATTGACCCCTGAAGAAGGCTGATATAGCCGAAACACGGACCGTGTTGGGTTCTAATAAAGGTTTTTCTGGAGCATCTTACCCTTGTGTGTGGTGACTGATCTCTTGATATTTGGTCCTCTCCACTCCATTTTTTTGCTGTGTTCGATTGCTGTGGAGAGTGCAAACCCCTCTCTGTTTTTCTGAGCGCTGACCTCTTTAACATGTGGCCTGAGAGCATCAAGCTTCACCTTGGTGACTCGGTGCTTCTGTGTGGTACCAGAATTCTGTTTGTGAGGCTTGCAAGCAGTGTTATTCTTTTACCACGGGAGTCAGGAACCTGCAGTACTGCAATACCACAGGTTGGTAGTTCCCATGGTAAATCAAGATGTGGTAAAAGCCTGTCTTTGTAATTTCAATCCTTATTGCCATAAGTTTTACTGGAGCAGTATACAGATTTGTATAAGTCTAATCTTGGGGGTAAAATCCTTTTTTTTTTCTTTCTCTCAAAGTCACCACTATGCTTTTCCTTTAAATTCAGATAGATGTGATGCAGTGTTAATATGACTTGACACCCTGATCTGCATGGGTCTGTTTCAGAAAATGTGAATTATAACATCTTAGCTGGTGAAGAGGAACTTCTTAACTATGAATGATTCTTCACAGGTCATGTGAGCAGGAGGATGAAACTGAATTGTATCACACTTTGATGCCAGGCGATGTAGGGCAGAAACTATGATTCAACATGGCAGGGGGTGAGCAATGCTGCCAGTGGTGCCTCGGCGCTGGCAGGGTCACGTAGAAGGAATGCTTAGTGTGTGTGAAACCAGCTAACCCCAGCAGACTAGCCATTTACACAAGGTCATCATTCTAACCTGACTAAATTTCATGTAGCAGCAAGGTGTCACTATCAAGACAGCTAACCTTGAGGCTGCAAGTGAAGCACAGAGCTAATTCTGCTAGGAGGAATGTGTTAACCTCATTCAGACCAGTAAAGTTATCTACCATGGTGATTCGTAAACGTCTTCCAGAAGCACCCTGACTGCTGTGGTTTTCAGGATGTCCCCAATGAATACATCGGTGTTCTCATTGTGGCTGCCCAGAAACTAATTTGGTTAGATATGTTTTAGGGCTGAGTTGAGAAACACTACCTCTACTGTACAGAGAAACCATTGCTGTTCTAAGTTCCTCTTCAAACGTTCAAATATTTGAAAGGTATTAATCCGCCAACAAATCTTTTCCGGAGACGGGAAGGCGGTAGAACTAGAGGGCATGAATTGAGGTTGAAGGGGGGCCAGACTCAGGAGTAATGTTAGGAAGTATCACGGAAAGGGTGGTGGATACTTGGAATACCCTCCTGCGGGAGGTAGTGGAGATGAAAATGGTACCTTTTTAGAAGGAATGGATCTACGGAATCTTAGCGGAGATTGAGTGGCAACACTGGCAGATGGGAAGCAAAACCAGTTATGGGTAGACTTCTACGGTCTGTGCCTTGATTGTGACTGAATAGATATGGATGGGCTGAAGTGTAAATTGTAAGGGGCTTTGATGTTAGCTTCAGAACTCTTAGTACAAGAACAGTGCTGGGCAGACTTCTATGGTCTGTGTCCTGAGAATGGCAATGACAAATCGAACTCGAGTATACCTATAAAGTATCACATCATTTACTGTGTTACTATGTTACTCTTTCTCCGCATGCTGCAGCGGCTGCTCATAGCTTCTGCAGCGTCCTGGTACTGCTGCTCATTTACCCTAGGGTTTAAAATAGCAATACTAGCATTTACAACAAAGAAGACTATTAAGAGAGTTCTGGATTTATTTAACTTCCTTTGGAAAGCTAAATGTTTTGAAAGTTTCTGAAAGTTTTTATTTGATTGCTATTATCTTTCTGAATCATGGTTTAAGTCATGCTGTTGTGCCATCTGTCTTCATCAGACTCTTATAAAGGCATCATGCTGATATATGTGAGGGATTAATGGAACCGGATGAAAGGTGTCAGTTTTGAAAAAAAAAAAAATAAGCAGCATGGCCGTAATCACTTTTCATTTAACAAAATGAGAGAGAGGTGTTTAAAATGTGAAAGGGGTTAAGAATAAAATTAAGTGGCATGAATTTAAGGCTGAAACATGCAGTGGGGACTAAAAAAAACAAAAAAAAAACCAAATACTGTTTTGAGCAGCATTATTCATACCTTAGCATCGTTTGGTGTCTCCCAAAGGGAAAGTGACAAATGGAGTCTTAGAGGTACCTCACTCCCACCGCCTCTTTCTTGTAATTTAAAATATCAAAGCAAAATGCTACATTTATTAGCCTTGGACTGAAGCCAAAAAGTTTACTATTTTTAAAAGAAAATAAAAGATGTTTAACTTAGCTGACACAGTATAGACCTAAGGGCTGCTGTTACTAAAGCTTTTCTTCTATTCAGTATCTATGACAGAAATGCATAGACGTGATAAATCAGTACTCCATGGGCATAATCCAGTGTACTACCAGTTGTGCCTTCAAACATAAAATTGTGTGTAAAAAGTAGATAGAGAGTAATAAAGCTAACACTGAACAGAACAGGTTTTACTAATGGGTAGCTCTTTTCTTAAGTGTCTCCAAACATGGTCAGTTTGGAAGAGAGTTGCGCCTTGCATCATCTAAGGGATGGTACAGAAGTGGTCTTGAAAGCTCATGTGATACGGGGCAGACTGACCATTTGGGCAACTGGGCAGTGACTGAGGGCTAAGAGTCTCAAGGAGGCCCAGAGGCTCTGCCCGGTTGCCCGCCGGCGGTCCTACCATGAAGGGTCCTAGTGGTCTAGTGGCTTCTTCGGGGGCAGGAAAGAATCCCACTCTTTCCTGCCCGCTGCTGCTAGTGTGCCAGGGCTGGTGCTGCTGTGTTTTAAAAATGGCTGCCGAGACTTCCTGCAGCAGTCTCTTGATGCTGCCAAGACCCGCAAGACTGCTGCGGGAAGTTTCAGCAGCCATTTTGAAAACACACCGGCGCCAGCCCCAGGCACACTAGCGTCAGCAGGCAGGAAGGAGTGGGATTCTTTCCTGCCCCCGAAGAAGTCACTAGACCACCAGTTTCCTTCAAGGTAGGACCCACTTGCAGAGGTCTGTAGTGTGGGGGAGGAGGGCTGCAATTGCAGCGGTGGGGCAGCAGTAAGTGGCTAGGGGGGGGGGGGGGCACAATGACCCTTACTGCTCTGGGGCCCAGACCACTGTCAGTCTGCCCCAGTGTGAAACGTCTTCTTTATGGTTCTTTTAAGTAGGGGATTTCAAACCCATTTTTTGAGTAGCCTTCTAGGTAATCTGGTTTTCAGGAGGCCATGCGTGGAAAACTACTACACGCATATCTAGTGGGTAGTGTGGGATCCTGAGTGCCTGCAAATGTACTTGAGGACCAGGTAGAAAACTGCGTCTTTAAAACATGCCACAATCCTCCAGGACTGATGCAGCTTTTAGAACTCTGCACTGGGAGTGATATTGCACTTTGGTCAATATTATTTGTGATGTCACAATGCCAGGACTGATGCAGCTCTTATGCACTGGGAGTGATATTGCACTTAGTGAACCTGATTGGTCAGTGTTATTTGTGATGTCGTAATGCCACCTACACTATCTCGTTTTTATGTGTGTTCTGTGTGATCTAATTCCAACTTTTTTTTTCTCAATAAATATATTTCCAGATCTATTTAAGCAGAAATAACTCTCATTTTTATTTTTACTTTTTTTCAAAATTTAATTTCACCATCTTTTTTTCACAAACCAATTTCATTCCACAGTAACAATGGAATGCAGGAGAGCTGCTATAGTCAAATGCCCTCTGTTCCTTTCCATTAGGCAGCATCCTGATTTCTTGCATGCCTTGCTTGTTTGACTTTTTAAAAAAATCTTTGTTGCCTGCGCTTTTACTATGTATGCCTCATTTTCCTCACGGGTTATTGCTTGTGCATGGAGTTCTTGTGGTTCTTTCTGTTTGGTGTCACTCTGTTTGGCTCTGTAATGAAACAGAAATGAATATTGATTGAAGTAGTCTTCACTTTGATTACTACCAGAAAATATCCAAACAATAGACAAGTGGAGAGCTTACACTGCTTACAAAGGAACAAAGTAAGTCTAACATTGGGCCATAAACATGAGACTGATTTAACAAGAAAATAAAATGCCAGAATACAAAGAGGAGGAAGAAAACATAAGTGTGTTTTATAAGTGCATATGTTTTTATGCAACATCCTGCTATCTGGCCAGCTTAAAAAGAAGATATGTTCAGGAACTGGACCGAGATCCAACCCCTCCCGATCTTCTCCATTAGTAGCATGCTTCACTGTCATTAAACCAATAGACTAGCCCAATTTTTAGTTTTCTGGAATACACTTCCAAGCCTGTTACTATGAAGTACTACTGCTATTAAATATGGGATTATAAGATGTATGCGGAACTTTACAGACACACAGTGAAGTTTACAGTCTAGTCAGTGAACAGACTCTGAGCACAGATAGACAATAAAGAAGAAACATGGTAAAATGCAGTGGCATAACTAGGACTGCAGGGGCCCTGAGCAGAAAAAATAATAAAGGATCCCTATAATGTCAACTCACCCAAGGTAGTAAGGACTGGGGGGTAGGGAAGGAGGGATCCCTTCACAGCGCCATTAAACAAGCACTGCAGAAATAAATTACATTCCAGACTTACATAGGAAACCTGTCATAGAAATAGAAACTGGAAATCAAGATATCAGGGATGCACATTTCCCCAAATCAACATATTACAATTAGAGCTGTACCGAATAGCATATTTTACTATTGGGCCAAATACGAATAATGAATAGTATTATTCGGCTGAATATGAATACTGAGTATGAATAATGGGCATTGAGCTTTAACATAACAAATAATAAAAGAAGCAACACGAAAGTGGAGA
The DNA here is from genome assembly GCF_901765095.1 of Microcaecilia unicolor. Lineage (NCBI taxonomy): Eukaryota > Metazoa > Chordata > Amphibia > Gymnophiona > Siphonopidae > Microcaecilia > Microcaecilia unicolor. Next base: position 188,821,383 of record NC_044031.1, on the reverse strand, counting down.
TCATGTTTATTTCAGTAGTATTTAGCACAGTAGAGCCTCGGATTATTCGTATTTGAATTTAAATCACTGTTCGGACAAATACAAATAATGTATTTGGGGCACTATTCAGGGCTGAATCAAATCGAAACAAGTATTTGGTACAGCCCTAATTATTAAGAAAAAAAAGCCTTTTCTACCTTTGTTCTCTAAGCATTGTTTTGGTCCCAGTGTCTCTTCTTTTTTTCTCCGTTTTTTTTTCTCTAGGGTCTCCTGTCATTTTGACATTTCTTCTCTTTGTCCACTATCCATCTTTTCTCTGCGTCCATGTCCATCCTGTCCAGTGTCTCCCATCCTATCCCCCGTCTCTGTCCTTTCCCTTCCTATGTTCAGCAACTGTCCTCTGTGCCCCATCCTCCCTCCAACATCCTTTCTCTGTGTCCTTATCCTCCTCCTCTTTTGTCCAGCATTGCCCTTCTGTGTCTGTGTCCCTTTGCTGCCTCCATGTCCAACGTTTCTTCTCTGTGTACCTTTCCTTCCCCATGTCCAGCTTCTACTCTTTCTGTTCCCTTCCTCCTGGATGGCCCCTCATAGTCCAGCATCTCTCTCTCTCTCTCCATTGAGCCAGCATCTCTCCCTTGGTCATGTCTCTATCTCTGTCTCCCCTTCCCCCAAGTCTCCAGCAGCCCTTTGTTCTTTCTCTCTCTTTTCCTTCTGCTTCCCCTTCCCAATATAGTATCTCTCCTCCCTCCCTTTGCTTCAAGTCTATCTCTTCCCTTTGTTCCAGGTCTCTCCCTCATCCCTCTGTTTCCTGCATCCCTCTGGTCCAGCATTTCTTCTCTCTCTCTCTCCCTCCGCTTTGCTTTGGGTCTCAGTCTCTCTCTCTCTTCCCCCCCCCCCCCCCCATAGGTGCAGCATCTCTCTAACCTCTCTCTCCCTCCTCCCCCTAGTCCTTGAAACAAATGCCTGCCAGGATCTTTCCTTTGCTGCGTTTTTCCTCTCTGATGTAGATTCCTGTGGGTAGAATGTGGCAGAGGAAGGACCCTGGGGGGGGAGCCAAGGGAGGGATGCTAGAATTGCTGGGGGGGAGGGGAGTGATCAATCGCAGGCAGCCCCTATTATTGGGTGGCCCTGGGCACTTTGCCAGGCTCATTCAATGATAGCATCACTGCTGGAGAAATGTAGTGTGGCTGTTAGACCAACGTTTCCCAACCTTTCTCATTCAATATCAACCAATTACAGATGACTAGATCACAGTAGAACACAATGGAATCACTATAATAGGAACTATATTTCAGGAGAAATAGATCAAACGATGATGGAAGACAGTGACTATTACCACTACCCTTCAACCCTTGGAGCTCACGATTTGGCCAAGACACATAACTGTGACAATCATGAAATTTTGGGAGTGATGGGAGAGGCAAGTTAGGAATTGAAAGCAGTGTCAATAAGGTGGGTTTTTGAATATCAAAGTGGCTAGGTGCGAGCCAGATGCTCTGATGCAGGAAAGTCAGACCAGGCATTTGGTGAAGCAAGATAAAAGGTGCAATGCTGGGATTGGACAGTAGGGGAGAACATCACAAATAGTAGCAGTCTACCTGAGATGTAGAGTTTGGAAGCTCCAGATGAGGGAGGGTAGGTAGGTAATGTGGGGTGCGAAGTGCAGTTCTATAGAAGTGCATTGTGATCTTGTGCATGTCACTTAACTCTACATTACCTCAGGTACAAGCTTGGATTATAAACTGTCTGGGGACAAGAAAGTACCTACAGTATCTGAGTGTAACTCGCCTTGAGCTATTACTGAAGAAGGTATGAGCTAAATCCTAAATCTCTTCTCTTCCCTTCTATGTGGTTACAGCTTTGAAAATTACCCTCATAAGGGGTAATTTTATAAAAGATTTTCTCTGAGAACAAGAGTGTAAGAACATAGCATAAGAGTAGCCATCCTAGGTCAGACCAGTGGTCCATCTAGCCCAGTATCCTGTTTTCTGAATAGTGGCCAAGCCAGTTTACAAGTACCTGGCAGAAACCCAAATCTGGCAACACTCCATACTACAAATCCTCCAGGAATTTGTCCAAACCTTTTTTAAACCCAGATACGCTAATCATTGTTACTACATCCTCCAGCAAAGAGTTCCAGAGCTTAACTATTCTTTGATTGAAAAAATATTTCCTTCTGTTTTTTTAAAAGTATTTCCATGTAACTTCCTTGAGTGTCCCCTAGTCTTTGTACATTTAGAATGAGTAAAAAATCGATTTACTTCTACTTGTTCTACACCACTCAGGATTTTGTAGACCTCAATCAAATCTCCTCTCATCCTTCTCTTTTCCAGGCTGAAGGGCCCTAACCTCTTTAGCCTTTCCTCATACAAGAGGAGTTCCATCCCCTTTATCATTTTGGTTGCTCTTCTTTGAACCTTTTCTAATTCTGCTATATCTTTTTTGAGATACGGCGACCAGAACTAAAAGCAATACTCAAGGTGCTGATGCACCATGGAGTGATATAAAGTCATTACAGTGCTTTTGGTCTTATTCACCATCCCTTTCCTAATAATTCCTAGCATCCTGTTTGCTTTTTTGACCCCTGCCGCACACTGAGCAGAAGATTTCAGTGTATTATCTACACCACCACCCAGATCTTTTTCTTGAGCGCTGACCCCTAAGGTGGACCCTAGCATCAGGTAACTATGATTCGGATTATTCTTTCCAATGTGCATCACCTTGCATTTGTCCACATTATATTTCATCTGCCATTTAGACACCCAGTCTTCCAATTTCCTAAGGTCTTCCTGCAATATTTTACTATCTGCATGTGTTTTAGCAACCTTGAATAGTTTTGTATCATCTGCAGATTTGATCATCTAACTTGTCATTCTGATTTCCATATCATATATAAATATGTTAAATAGTACCAGTCCCAGTACTGTTCACCCTCCTCCATTGAGATAAATGACCATTTAACCCTACTGTCTGTTTTCTTTCCAATAACCAATTCCTCATTCACACCAGAACCTTGTTTCCTATCCCATGACTCTAATTTTCTCAGGAGTCTCTCATGAGGAACTTTATCAAAAACTTTCTGAAAATCTAGATACACTACATAAACCGGCTCAACTTTATCCACATGCTTATTCATGTCTTTAAAGAAATGAAGCAAATTGGTGAGGCAGGACTTCTCTCGGCTGAACCCATACTGATTCTGTCCCATGAAGCCATATTTGTCTATGTGTTCAATAATTTTATTCTTTATAACAGTTTCCACTATTTTGCCTGGCACTGACATCAGGCCTTACCAGTCTATAATTTCCCCGATCACCCCTAGAACCCTTTTTAAAAATCGGCGTTAACATTGGCCACCCTCCTATTTTCGGGTACTACGGACAATTATAACGACAGGTTACATATTACTAACCTCAGAGCAGAATTTCAAGCTTGAGTTCTTTGGGTACCCTTGGATGTATGCCATCCGGTCCAGGTGATTTACTACTCTTTAATTTGTCAATTTGGCTCAGTACATTTTCCAGATTCACCGAGATTTCTTGTAGTTCCTCTGCATCATCACCCTTGAAAACCAATTCCAATACAGGCTGATCTCTTACATCTTGATCTCTTACATCTTTTTCTGTAAAGATAGAAGCTAAGAATTCATTCAGTTTCTCTGCTTTGGCCTTGTCCTCCCTGAGTGCTCCTTTTGCTCCTTCATGATCTAACAGTCCCACGGATTCCCTCACAGGCTTTCTGCTTCTGATGTACCTGAAAAAGTTGTTACTGTGAGTTTTAGCCTCTGTGGCAAGTTTCTCTTCATATTCTCTTTTAGCCTTATTTATTAATGTTTTGCATCTGACTTGCCAGTGCTTATGTTGCTTCTTATTTTCTTTGTTTGGGTCCTTTTTCCATTCTTTGAAGGACAATCTTTTGGCTGTAATGGCCTCTTTTACTTCATCTTTTAACCATGCTGGCTGACATTTTCTCTTCTTTCCACCTTTGCAAATATGTGGAATGCAGCTGGACTGTGCTTCCAAGATGGTATTTTTGAATAACATCCACGCCTGATTTAGTGTCCTAACCTTTGCAGCCGATCCTTTGTTTCTTTTTAACCATTTTCCTCATTTTATTATAGTCGCCCTTTTGAAAATGAAATGCTGCTGCAGTAGATTTCCTTTGCGGGTTCATCCCTGATAGTAACTCAAAATTGATCATGTTATGATCACTGTTTCCCAGGGGACCCAACACCGCCACCTCTCGCACTATGCCCTGTACGCCACCAAGGACTAGATCCAAAATGGCTCCCCTTCTTGTCAGTTCCTGGACCAGCTGCTCGAAGAAGCAGTCGTTTATTACATCTAGAAATTTTATCTCCCTGGCACTCCCTGATGTAACATTTATCCAGTCAATATCAGGGTAATTGAAATCACCCGTTATTATAGCATTGCCCAATTTGCAGGATGAAGTGTTCTCACTAATGACTGATGTCATCCAATGGATCCTGGCACAGAAAGTGCTTCCCAGTGTCTATTCCAGAAGCCTTTGGAAGTGATTCCCCAAACATACATGCACCTCCTTGCATTGGGCAAGCTCAAATCTTTTGTTTTCTGTGGAGCAGTGAAGGACATATTCCCTCCCACAGCTTGTGACATACTGGCCGCAGCAGATCTTGTTCAGCCTACTTCTGGAGCTAGCCTTTGAAGAACCATGGAGATTGGAATGCTTTCTGACCCTCATCACTTAGTATAAGGGATCCCTCTTACATCCCGACCTCCAGTCCCTAGTCCTCACAGCTTGGATGTTGAGAGGGGTGGTGGATTCCTTGAACTTATCAGAGGGTGTCTCTCAGGTATTGCTTGCTTCCAGGAGAGATTACATTAGGAAATCATATGGTTTCAAATTGAAGAGTTTTGACATTTGGTGTGAAGGCAAGGCCCTAGATCACTTTACCTGCACTATACAAAAACTGCTTTGAATACCTTCTACACCTATCAGTCAGGCCTCGGCCAGTTCAGTAAAGCTTGTCATGTAGAGGGTAAGCCCATCTCTGCTCAGCCTTTAGTTGTTCGCTTCACGAGGGGCTTGCTTTTACTAAAACTTACCATCAAGCCCTCCACAGTGACATGGGATCTCAGCATTGTCCTTAGCCAGCTGATGCAAGCTCCCTTTGAGCCATTTGATACCTCCCACCTGAAGTACCTGCCCTAGCTTTATTAGAGACTGAGGGAGGTCCCACATGACAGCAATGAGCAGGAAAGTACATGCATGAATAATGCTGCTTTTTTAAAGCTACTAGAGTTATTTAAGCTGGGGAAACTTCTCCATGTGAAATCTGCCAGATGACATTACTCATCTGGGTGGACATATATCCTGCTGTCTGTGGAGATTGCCTACTACAGATAAGTAACTTGGTTTTTGTTGTGTAAAGGGTTTAGCGATATATGTGTGTATAAGTATGCACACTGACAAGATAGCACAAATTGCGAACTCCAGACTCTGTTCCTTTATTTTGCTGCACCATACGCCAGGAATAGACTTCCTGAAGCAGTGCGTCAAAGTACAGCTCTGGCTGTCTTCAAATCTAGGCTAAAAGCCCACCTTTTTGAGGCTACTATTAACTCCTAACTCCTGTTCATTTGTTCAGTACCCATGTCTGTTTTATTATTCCCACCTTAGTTAATTCCCTTATCTCTTATTTGCCCTGTTTGTCTATTCTGATTAAATTATAACCTCTGTCAAGCAGGGACTGTCTCTTTGTGTTCAGTGTACAGCGCTGTATACGTCTAGTAGCACTATAGAAATGATAAGTAGTAGTAGTCTGTGTTCCCTGGGGTGAATTTGCGCAGAGTGAAGCAGATTTCCAATGTATGTGCATATTGTATAAAATACACATGTAGGGCCAGATTCTATACACGGTACTGAAAATTCAACGCTCAATGCCATTCTGTAAAGGATGCTTCGAGTTGGTCACTCTTTATGGAGTAGGACTGAGTTCTGAATTCAGCACTCAACTTTAGTTCCAGGGATTAAGGCCAGCTGAAACCTGGTATTTATTTTATTTTTGTTTTTTTTACATTTGTACCCCGCGCTTTCCCACTCATGGCAGGCTCAATGCTGCGGGCAATGGAGGGTTAAGTGAATTGCCCAGAGTCACAAGGAGCTGCCTGTGCCGGGAATCGAACTCAGTTCCCTAGGACCAAAGTCCACCACCCTAACCACTAGGCCACTCCTCTACTCGCCTATATACCTTTATATATAAATCCTGGTGTGCAAACTGGGCGTGTAATTCCGCGATTCTTTAGCACTGTACTCATCTTCTGTGAACGCCCCAGATCCATTCATGCCCTCCCACGCCATACTCGCTTTGAGTTGCACACAATCCAATTTAGGCGCTCATTGTTACAGAATAGCATGTAGCTAGATTGACCCCCCAAATCATAATTAGTGCTTGTTAGCTCCAACAATTTAAACCATTGGAGCCCATTAATTATTGTGGGCACCCAAATTTGGGTGAGCTTTATAGAATCCGGGAGGCGGGTTATTGTATATGCACACACATTTATGCCTGTCTCAGAGTAGCTGTAAATGCATGTGTCAGCATTTGTGTGCCATTAGGTCTCGATCTGAGAGCCTATTTTATAAAGGTATATATGCACCTATGTTTCCTTTATAAAAGAAGCGCCTTTTTGGACTTAAAATATAGGTGTCCTGTAATAAAACCAAGCCCAAGAAAACCTGAATATATCAGAAATAAAATATAGTAGGACATAAAGGAAGAAGACTTAGAAATAAGAGTTAAAGAAAAATTTGATATTTTCGGCACTATAGCTTGTACTTTTGCTTTAAGCCATATTTTCCCTATTCTTGATATTTTCTGACAATAAGCAGGTAATAAGGTGATTTTATAAAGTAGTTTCCTTGTATAAAGTTTGTTAAAGGAGACTTTTTATAAACTTGCCCGGCAGTTGTTATGCATAAAAAGTAGATGTTGCAAAAGATCACTTGTACTTTCACATGGACAGTTAAAAATGCATTTTGCATTCCCAGCACATCTTCAGAGTACCGTATATACTCGAATATAAACCCATCTGAATATAAACCAAGATAAATGTTAACTCAGATGTAAACCAAGGGTTTAAATTCAAGTAGTGGTTGGGAGGTGGGGATAGTGCTGGGCAGACTTATACGGTCTGTGCCAGAGCCGGTGGTGGGAGGCGGGGATGGTGCTGGGCAGATTTATACGGTCTGTGCCAGAGCCGGTGGTTGGAGGCGGGGCTGGTGGTTGGAAGGTGGGGATAGTGCTGGGCAGACTTATACGGTCTGTGCCACAGCCGGTGGTTGGAGGCGGGGCTGGTGGTTGGAAGGCGGGGATAGTGCTGGGCAGACTTATACGGTCTGTGCCAGAGCCGGTGGTGGGAGGCGGGGCAGGTGGTTGGGGGACAGGGATAGTGCTGGGCAGACTTATACGGTCTGTGCCCTGAAAAAGACAGGTACAAATCAAGGTAAGGTATACACAAAAAATGGCACATGTGAGTTTATCTTGTTGGGCAGACTGGATGGACCGTGCAGGTCTTTTTCTGCCGTCATCTACTATGTTACTATGTTCTCCTCCCCCTCTGTGGTGTCCGGAATTCCTCCCCTTCCTTTCCTCCTTCCTCCCCACCCCACCTCCCAACACACCCATAGACCTGCCCACTGCTTTCCCCCTCAGTCTACCATTTTGCCTGGTGGTCTAGTGGACAGTTGGGGCAAGAGCTATTCTCAAACACACTCCTGCCCATGCTGTCTTCCTCACTGAAAATGTCTGTCATGACTTCCAGCAGCAGTTTCACAAGATTGCTCTTACAGGTCATCTCGGCCATTTCGGGGGTGGAGCTACTGCTGGGCGGGTCTACGAGCATGTCAGGAGGAGAACTCTCTTTGTTCAGGAAGAGGCACAGCACAGGGGAGGGAGGAAAATAATACCAGACAGTACAGGGGAGGATGGAAGTGGAAGAATGACAGCAGACTTGAGTATAAACCAAGATTCACCTATGTTGTGTTCAATAAAATAGGCATCTTCTTGGGCTTTCAACATAATGTATATTTTAGTTGAGGAGGAGGAGCACAGACTTAAATAGTCCTTTGTCCTTGATCAGTAGCTTGAGGGTAATCATTTGATTTTACACAGAATACAGAGCAGATCTTAGCCAGAGAATAATACCAAATAGAACCCAAGCCTCTCCTTTTCACAAAGATTTTGAGCCTTAAAGGGCAATCCCATAACTGTGCACACCATGTGCACCTAAGTGCTCAGATCATTGGAACATGCGTATGTGCACTAATGACTATTCTATAAAGTAGCACATTAGTGCATATTTGTATAGAGATGTATATGTGGGCAGAGCATGGATAGGGCTCCCATTTTACATGCATAACTTATTCTGTAAGTTACACACATGGCATATACCACATCAGTGTTTTCCAAGTCTAGTCCTGGAGTACCCCTTGCCCGGTCAGGTTTTTAGGATATCCGTAATGAATATGCATTAACTTGATTTGCATACACTGCCTCCATTACATGCAAATCTCTTTCATGCATATTCATTGTGGAAATCCTGAAAACCTGACTGGCAAAGAGTACTCCAGGACCAGACTTGGGAAACACTGTACCACATAGACGTGCCCAGTTATGTCTGCCATTGATTTGGTGCAAGTGAGCGCACCCTACTTTGTGTGCACAAATGCGGATTTATGCCTGTATTCTATCATAGTAAACCAAGCACCAACGATATTTATAAAGGAGGAGGCAAAAAATTCACCAAAATAATAAGCCCGGTTCCTATCGCTATTTCTTATCAACAAATCAGGTATGCATGCTTCAACCACAAGACTAGTTTCTTTTGAGCCTGGCATAAATAAGTGTGAGCATGTAATCGTCATCAATCCAGTGTAGATTTTTAAATATATTTTCACCTTCATTTTCAGTTGCATTTCCTTCTTATATATAGCATGTATAATAAATCCAAGTACTTAGCTCAGTGTAGCTTCTTCTTAGCTAGCTTCATCAAAAGCCTTCATAAGAGGCACTCAAAAAATCACTGAGGAGACACATCACACCAACATGAATTCATGTTTCGCCACTGGCTGTCTCAAGGTCAGTCTCCATGTAGGTCTTTGAATGACTTGAAGCCATAGTTGTTGCAGGAATAATGTAAAAGTGGAAGCAATGTAGTCTAAATAGGACAAAAAAATAGGTAAAGAAAGGGGAACCAGGAATAAGACTGAAAGAGAAAGCAAACAAGTGTAGGAACAAGTAGGGCTTGTCTACATGAGATCTTCCTCTTGACTGCTTAGCTCCTTGCTCACAGATTCATTTTTTTCCTTCATCCTCTTTGCTAGCAAATGATAATAGGAATCCCACAGTAGTACTTTCATTTTGTTTGTGTTTTTCTCACATTAAGGGGCCCTTTTACTAAGCTGTGGTAAGCACTAACGCATGCTTAGCACAGGTTAAAAATGCCTACCATGGGGCAAGGTGAGGCTTCCCAAGGTAGATTTGGCATCTATACGCTGGGGGGCATGTTCAGTGGTAGTGGATTAGCATGTGGGCGTTGACACATGCTAACCCATAATCCCGCAATTAGTGCATGAGACCTTACTGCTTAGAAAATGGGTGTAGTTAAGGGTTCATGCGCTAATGCCATGTGCTAATGGAAAAATTAGGGCATGGCCATTATTACCGATATACAAAAATTGGCCATTTTACCTAGTGTTAAAAGGTGGCCTCAGCGATCAGGAAACCCATGCGCTAGTAATAGCATAGGCCACCTTTTAGTTAGTAGGCCCAGTGTTATTGAACTCATTACCAATCTGTCTACACCTAGAAGCCTCCTATGAAAAATTATAGGCCCTTTTTTTGAAGAAGTTTTTGACTACTACAGACGCATCAGCAAAGAAGTTTAAAAAATGGTGACAGGTTTTGGATATGGGCCCATGTTGAAATAAATTTTATCTTTTATTTTTTCTATCAGGATATGTAACTTTTATTTGTGTTTTGTCATTATTCTGTTTTTAACTATTATAGTAATGGATTGTAAACCACTTAGCTCTGATTTTTAGACAGTATGGGCCCTGTTTACTAAGGCGCGTTAGCGTTTTTAACGCATCTACAATTAGCGCATGCGCGTTAACCATGTAGGCAACTATAGAGATATTGTAGGTGGTGTACACAGTTTACACGCATTAAAAATGTTAACGCGCCTGTAACGCGGCTTAGTAAACAGGGCCCTATATCAGGATACATCTAAAACTGAAGAACATGCAAATAGCAAGAAAACGTGGTTCGGGCATATTTTGGGTGGGACTGGTGGGGGGGGGGGGGGGGGTAAAAAAAATCAATATTTATTCCCTGTTTCAGAAAGGGAATGAACATCTATGTCCTAGGAGATCCATGTGAAGATTTACACCTTTTATGTTTCAAAAATGGCCAAGATAAATATTTATGTTCAGTCACTCAAAAATTGATGTTGCTATTCTGCAACATGAACATTTATGTGCCTGTCTTGACCCATGGATGTTTTAGACGTTTATCTAAAATGGATGTTCATGCTGCACCTAACTGATGCATAAAAATATTCATTTCTCCATATATTTGAGAACAGGCTGTACATTGGTAGATAATGTTGTGTAATGCTAGTAGAACTTAAGATGTCACGCTAAAAATAAGTGTGTGCTAAAAATGCTAGCATGCCTTTGTAAAAGACCCCCTTAGTCATTGCAGAGATCTGTCTAGTCCTGCAGCATGTCTGACAGTGGCAAACAGCGAATACTTAAGGCTTAAGGAAAGACCATAAAATAGGACATGAAGGATAAAGAACCGATTTATTGAGACTTAAATTTTCAAGAACAGGAATCCACTTTATCAGAAACATGATGTCAATTTACTGGGCAAAACTCCTCCAGTTCCCTGAGGTTAGGGTGACATCTTGGACTGTTTTAAATAGCCTATGCTTGGTGCCTTTTCCATTAATTTTTCCAGTTCCTCTCATGAGCCAAGGTACACCTTTTTTTTTCCTCTACAACATCTTTTGGCTGCAAGCGAGCTGTGCAAATTAATTGTGCCTTGTCTGAAGATGCATTTCCTTAGTTTCTTCCAAACCACCTCTCTGGTAGCTGAGTAGGGTCAACAGCTAAAGAGGTTGTGAAAAGAGAATTTCTGCGTTAAATTCAGTACTTAAAATTAGTTTATTGTGGTCTAGCATTGCCTACCTTTAAACAAATAACTCCATTTAAATCAGTGGTTCTCAACCCAGTCCTTGGGGCACACCCATTCAGTCAGGTTTCCAGGGTTCCCAGAATGAATATTAATGAGAAAAATTTACATATACTGCCTCCATTATATGCAAATATATCTTACATATAGTCATTATGGCTATCCTGAAAACTTGACTGGCAGGGTATGCCTCGAGGACTGGGTAGAGACTAGAAAACTACTGATTTAAATTTATACTTGGATTTTTAATACCAGTCCTTATACAAATAATGCTGATGATAATACATATAGTAAACGTAGAAGTTATTCATTTTAAAGTTAAATGGCAGCCACACCACAGAATAATGACCTTATAAAATAGAATAACATTTGTAAATATGAAGTTACACATAAAATAATGTAAATCCAAATAAAAGCATATAAATTGCAATAATATTATGGGATGAATTCTATAAATTGTGCCAAAAAATCAGCACAAGAACCCGCTTAAGCACTATTCTATAAACCACGCCTAAAGTGCAAATGACCCTCCTGAATTTACACGTGAAGCTCTCTTGTTCTATAATTGTGCACATGACTGGAATCTACGTCCACGCTCCACCCCAAAACACCCATGACCCTCCCATTTCCACGTCCTTTTATTAAAAAGCCAATTATTGGCACTAATTGGCTGCTCAATTAAATTGGGAGTGCAATTTTTTATGACTTTTATAGAATTAGGGGGTATAATCAGAATCATTGGTATTTCCAAGTGGTATCTGATTGCATTTCTCGATAACTTCAAGATCTCTCCAAGCAATATACTGAATAATCACTTGGCACTGACACTTCTATTATCAATGTCATGCTCGTGTGTTTCTTCTTTATCGCTATGGTCAGTTTTCTTACATAAACTTTTTTGGTTTGAATGGGAATGTCCAGGGTGATCCACAGTCCTCTACAGGGTTTTACTCATGCTGCTCAACAGCTTGGTCAGAAGGTGTTACTCATTGGTGCTGTGCCTCCATAGTATTGCTCTAAGGAGCAAGATTCACCAGCTGCTGTTAGGCCATTGGATCAACACACATTTTAACTGCAAAGTATGCTTTCTTAGAATGTTTTTGCATTGTGGAGAGAGTTAAAATTGTAGCACAAGAAGTCAATTAATTGCTTTGAACTGGCATAAACTTACCAGTTCTGTCATTTTCTACCTTAGTTTTTACTCCAATCATTAGCTATACATATTTCTAATATATAATTTACTATATCATTGCTATTAAATGATATTTCTTAATAGGTATAGCACAAGCATTAGATGTTTAATACAGTTGCATGTTTTCTTGTACTTTTGAGATGTTTACTAAATGCATACATTACTAAAATGAATTGTCTTTTGTATAAGTTATGCCTTCTATTTGTCAATATAGTTTTAATTTTTGAAATGTGAATGCAAATATTAATGCATCTTATTTTCTTATAGCCTTAACTCAGCTCCTACGGCAGCTTGTGGCAACATTAACAATTTGAAATCTACTCCAGTAGCTACACCATGCACCCCTCGACGTTTAAGCTTGGCTGAATCCTTTACTAATCTCAGAGACTCTACTACCACTATGAGCACATCTTTGGGACTAGTGCGACTTCTGAAGGAACGGGGAATTTCAGCAGCAGTCTATACCCCACAAACCTGGGACAGGGCCAACAAGGGTGCCATCTTGAATCCATATCTCCCTAAAATGGCCATAATCCCATCCACTCCTCCAAACTCACCTATGCAGACTCCAAGCTCTTCCCCTCCTTCATATGAATTTAAGTGCACCAGTCCACTTTATGACAACTTTCTGGCCTCAAAACCTGCCAGTTCCATTTTAAAAGAGGTCAGAGAAAAGAAGAGTAAAAGGAGCAGTGAGAGTCAGACTGATGTGTCCGTCAACAACCTTAACCTAGTGGACAAAGTGAAGAAATTTGGAATTGCCAAAGTGTCTGGGCTAGCACAAGCTCCCACCATCCATGGCGACCAGGGGCCTGTTCTCTGTGCAGCACAGGGACCTGTGAGGGGCTTTGCTTCTGGTGTGCACATACAAGAAGGCCTTCCTTTAGGCTGCCCTGTTGTAACTACTGCTATTGGAGGCCTTCAGTTGAACACTGGCATTCGCCGGAATCGCAGTTTTCCAACCATGGTGGGTTCCAGCATGCAAATGAAAGGTGCTGCGGTACTAACTTCGGACATACTAATAGGAACCAAGTTGCCCAAACAAACTAGCTTGCGATGAAAGGCATAGTTTTATACATGCTATTTTAAGAAACCAATAACCCCCCTTCTCTTTCTCCCCATCCCTCTGTGTTCGACAAATCAACTTTGTGCCTAATTGAAATAGTGTACACTTTGTATAATTATGTAAATAAGTTTCAGACATAATGTAACTAAACTTGATTATTTTACTGCCTAAAATGGGAGTAAGAAGCACTTGCCGTACTAGATGCTAAACTTTTGAAGGGTAGCATATTTTTTTAAGATGCACTGAATAAATTATGATTTGATAGACGGAATGTAACATTATTGTTTATAGAGAGGGTTACCAGTAGTAGCCCAGCAAGATGGACTCTCAGCTGCTGAAGGCTTAGACATGGTAATGTAGCCCTCTTCATAGGCAGGGGTCACCTTTGTACAGTCAGGACTAAATTTATATACTACTAGTGGAATCCAGCCCGTTTCCTCAACAATGAAATGGGCCCTAGAAAGGCTCTCTTGTAAGCGATTGTTTGTCTCTCCCCTGCCCTCCCCTCCATGTCCAGTGATTCTTCCCTCCCCTCCCCTCCATTTCTAGCGATTCTCCTCTTCCCTGCCCTCCCATCCGTGTCCCACGATTCTCTTCTCTTCTCTCCTCTCCTCCCATCCCATCCATGTCCATCGATTCTGCTCTGCCCTGCCCTCCCCTCGATGTGCCGCGATTCTTCCTTTGTACCTCATTGTTTTCTGGCTGGCCTGGCTGGCTTCCCTTCCGTTGGTAACATCTCATGACGTCAGCCACCCTCCAGCGTTCCCTTCCCTCTCACTGTTCCACCCTTTGATGTCATTACATTTTGATGCGAGGGCGGGGCAGTGAGCGGGAATGGAACGCTGGAGGCTGGCTGACGTCATGAGATGTTACAAACCCAGGTAGCCAGACAGCGATGGAACGTTGGAGGTGCAAATTATTATATAGGATATGTTTGCAAAGAGTTGTTTTCTTAAAGCATTTCAAATAACTTGGGCAATATTCCATACAAATCAAGAAGGCAGGTAATTAGAGCGAGGTCTTACATGTACCCATACTTTACAGCTAAACTATTTATAAATGAGAGAGATCACTGTAGTATAAGGAACCACATGCATATATACCATACCATACTATACTCTTTCAGTGTTGAACACAGATGGAATCATGAAGCCAAATGAAAGTCCTGCTACAAGGAAAAATCTTTGTGCTTTGCAGTGAGAGAGTTAGTGCCTTTTGCTGCCCAGATAGAAAAATGGCCTGCTCTTCATTGCAGTGCTAGCTGCTTGCACAGCCCTGTTCCATGTTGTATTTAGACTGTACACTGGACTGTGGAGGAAAAGCTTTATCACAGAGTTAATCCACTTACAATGAAAACACTGTTCTTGACTGTTATTTTCAAGAGGCATTCAGGTGGTTTTCATGTGTCAGAAGGGATCATGACATCCTTCTTTTAAGGGAAGGGGTGAAAATGAAAGTTCTTTAACAAGGAGAAGATTGTATGCAGTGTTAATGAGAGGTGTGTACATGAGGGGATGAACCACAATTGAATTTAGCAACAGAATGGTACAGATGAAATGTTGGTCACAATAAAACTTGCACTGCTCTTTATCTTATATATTTTGCTACTTTATTTACAAGTCTTATTGCTGTATGTGTAGAGATGGCCATTGTGATTTCTGAGAAAATATTTTTCTTTCTAAACAACTTGAGAGTTATCACTTTCATTCCCAACCCTTTACAGTTGAGGAATCCACTTTAAAGGCATGGATAGTGACCAAACCCAGCATCAAATCCCATTCACGTCCTAACCCCATTTTTAACAGGCCATCCTCCTCCACAAATGCACAACAAATTTTCACAGTACAAATGTAGCAAAGCCAGTCATTCTGTGAATGATGATCTTCTAGTCTTCCTTCTTACTGAGATGTGTGGTAAGCTCACTACTCTTTCCAGCTTCACCTTTGAGTTGTGAACAGTAGCCTAAGAACTATTACTTTAGTCTTTGGCATTATCAATGCTAAAATGTTTTTCTTGTGGCATTAATTTAAATTTTGAAATTAGTTTTATTACTAGTAGATTATTTATGGGGATTATGACATGACTTTAAGGTAGGATAATGAATAATTTCATGTGGTAGAGCATGGAAATATGATATATCTTTCCAGAGAGATCTGTATGCACAAGCACTTGTAACTGCTTACAAAAAAGCTGAATGAAGTTGACTGCTCAAGGCATATTTGATCTTTTAATAAGCTTATGGGTTGGTGCCCTTATCCCCAATACTGACCCTCATTCACATACCACCTATCATGCAATCCTTAATCCAAGCAATCAATTTTTGAGCTGGTACCTCCTTTGACCTTCCAGTTTATTTGGAACTAGCCTGCACTGGGAACACAGCACTATGAGCTTTTATTTTTTGACTACTGGGGAGAGCCCCCCTCATTTTAACACTTCTTGTTTAGCCAGGTCATTGTTGTGACTGTGCTGGAGGAACAAGTCAAGGCACCCTTTGAACCCAGTGCATGTGTATCATGGCTGGGGATCTCGTTCCAAGGGGTTGTGAATGTAACCTACAGGGCTGAGGAATCATATCCAGATCTCCCACATGGCAGTTCACAGCAGTGCCACTGAGCCATTGGGCCAATGCATTCACAGAAAATGTCTTGACTACTATTAGATTGCCAAACCATACATCTAAACCTCCTAGTTGTTTTCACAAGAGTTTTGATCCTTTAAAGCCAAGCAACGAGAGCACTTTATAGATACCTGTAAACTTACAGCCTCACCTACATAACATTAAACCTGTGAAAATTTCCACAAATGGGTAAGTTTGAGAACTGCATACTGCACTACATTTAATCTGTACCATACTGTTTCTAAATCATCAGCACTTCTATGTTTGTGTGTTATTGTCTCAATCTGAGACAAAAATGAGTTGGGAAATCATTAGAACCATTATTCTTTGAATAAGTTAAAATTCAGCATTATGGTCACAAAGGACATATTTAGAGACAATACATGAGCAATTGCATGAGTTTTGTGATGTCTGCTTGTTTTCAGAACATGAAATGTTTTACCTAATATTGCCATCTACCCTCTTTGCTGTTTTATGTATAGACTCTTTGCAACAAACTTAAATATATTTTTATCTGAATGTATCTTAAAACAGCAGAGTAGCAATGAAAGCTGAGAATCATGGACTCTTATGGACCAGTTTGTGTACCCTGATATAGAAAAAGCTTCCCCTCCAATAAATAACTTTGTCAAAAGTGACAAACAATTGGAATCAATCTCATTATCATAATGTATGACTTATGTAGTAGACAATGTGCTACAATACAGTAGATCATAGGACATCAAAAGACACAAAACATTTCTCCACTTACAAATATCAATAAAACCAAAATGAAATGAAAGAGTTGAGCATTTTTATATCTTTGTGTATGTGTACATCTCTATGTGTAGCAGCCACCTTGTATAAAGCAACTAAGGGTTACTTTAGAGGTAGGTACAGTAATTATAAAAGGTGTCTGTGGACAAAAATATACACCCACAGGCACACAAACTGTAAAGGGTGCCCCCCTAGTAATTTTAAAAGTTTAAAGTGAGTACAAATTATTAGGCATGATAACGATAAAAGGCAAAAAGAGAACTGGAATCAATCTTTGCATTCAAAAAAAAAAAAATCTCCTTTTAGCTGGCACACCATAATGAACCACTATGTAGAAAAGAAGAATCATCAAAACAATGAGAGAATGTCCATAATAACAAGGTCATAGTTACAAAAAGAATCAAATAACTTAAATGGGAAGATCCTAGTGTCCAGGGTACAGATTTCTTTTTTCCACTTCCAACTCTACATCATTCATATGCCTTTTCAAATTGAATAGTTTACAAAATAGCTCCTTACTGCTTAAGATGATGCCTTCCTCTCTCTCTCTATTGTTCTGTAGTCCTTGTCTCCTTTCAGATGTATTTGATCTCTGTAGGCAAAGGTTTAGTCAAATGTCTTCCATCTCTCTCTAAGTAGCAAATAGCATTTCTGTTCTCTGCTATGTAGGTGGTCCCTCTAGCTACCCTCCTTAGCCTTAGGTCTGTTGAGTACTGTGGTTTCTTCTGAAATGGCCAGTTTAAGAATAAGCACCTGAGTGGTGTATTATCCCTTTGATTCTTAGTGGAAAGTGTAACAGCAGCTGCACTGCCTCCAACCAGCAGGTCTTTTTTATCCCTGGTAGGAGACAATGTTGTCAGGAGCTTTACTCTTTTGACTTCTTCCTGACAAGAGGTTCAGGATCCAGTCTCCCCATGACCAGATCTCTTTTCCTTTGAGCACCCTTTATACTTCAGAGGGCAGCTGTAAATCAGGATGTGACAGCTCCTGCTCAGACCAGGGGACAGCTGAAAGGCTGGCAACCCCTGTGCTTACATTCCTGATTGCTCCTGAAACAGCTCTCTTTTGACTGATTTCTATACCATGAATGAGGAATATAAAGCTAAGGCTGTGACAGTGCAATTGATAATTGGTCAATATTTGAATGGCCCATGGCAAATTTGGGAGCAACTTCTCAAGCAAGTATAGGATGCAGGTTTCCTGCACGTGTTGCAATGAGATCTTAAATGGAATTAGTGTCCGCAGAGTGTGCCTTGGGCTGCCTGCTTTTGTCTCTCAGAAGGCAGAATGGCTCAGGCTCAAGACAAGGTAGAACCTGAAGAAGATGTAGCCAGTCAGACTATTCATGTATTGTATAGCAGAGTGTGAGCTAAGTTGGCTGCAGTTTTGAATAGATATTTGATTTAAGACAGCAAACCTATGCATGTTACAGATGACTTTACTTGTCACAATGAAGTTGGATAGTAGAAGACTGACAAGTTGCTGTGGTAACACAATGATACACCAGCTGACCATAAGGCACTGCACAAGGTATAGACTTCTGCTGTGAAGAACATGTGCCTCCACTCCTTCAGCAAAGACTCCCTTCCTTTTGAATCTTTCTGGTGTGGGTGTATTTTCTGATATCTTCTGCCTCAATATGTCCTGGGGGCAATTTCTCTAAATGGGTCAGTTTTTGCATGCCAGGAAAGGAATGAACCTTACTTCTAAGCCCTGAGAAAATTCAGGAAATTTGTAAACTGGTACTGAAAAGGCAAAGTCATATTTTGTATTATTTCTCTTTCAGTAAAAAAAAAAAATAGAAGAAATATATTTGGTATTTTAAGAAGTGTGAGAAAAGAAAAGTATTCTAAATTTTGAAACTTTGAAATGTTTGGTATGTAAACACTGGCGTTTGAAACTGCTGTGTATTTGAACAGCTTATGTGCAAGATTGATTCTTCTTAGTGAAGTTGTATTTCAGAACTAAAATGTAGTCACCCTTGTAGGCTGAGTAGTCCTACAAGGGTCAGCTTAACAGACATTAAAGTTTTTCTATGGGAGACTTGAAGTGATTTCTTTTATAAGAGGAAAACTGAGAGAAGCTCCTGTACAAGTTAACCAAAATTGTGAGACAGTAGAACAAAAGTAGTTCTGTGCTGTTTGAGTTATTTATTTATTACATTTATAACCCACGTATCCAAACATCTAGGTGATGTACAATAAAACATTCATTAAAAAACACAAACAATGCACAGTCTTACAAAGTACAAACTCTAAAATCTCAGAACCCTCATCAACCAAAGGCCCTAGAAAATAGTGCCAGGTTTTTTTAGCAATTTCTTGAACTGGGGAACAGATGCCAACTGGCACATAACCAATGATAACGAATTCCATAAACAAGGACCAGCAATAAAAAAAAAAACTCGACTGCGAACTTCCTCCAAACATACCAGATGAAAAGATAGAACGACCAATAAATTCTGGTTTTGAGACTGTAATGCCCGAGAAGGACAATAAGACTGCACACTAAGGCCTTGGTCGTGACACCCTGCCATGCTTTAAACACCAATACCAAAGTTTAAATTCAATATACTGTGCCACAGGTAACCAATGCAACAACCTCAATTGAGGCATAATATGCGCCTCCCGACCCAAACTCAAAAGAACCCGTGCAGCAGAGTTCTGTGCAACCTGTAGGGCCGCAAAGTTGTACACGGCAAACCGCACAACAATGCATTACAATAATCAATAGAAGGTGACACATAGCTCTGCAGCACAGTATGAAAGTTCTCCATGGAAAAAAGTGTCTGAAGTCTAGATATCATCCTCAGTTTAAAGAAAATAACCTTAACCATAGCAGCCACCTATGGTTTAAAAGACTGCCTCGAGTCTAAATCACCCCTAAACCATGAAGCAAGAAAACCACTGGCACAAAAACAGAATCTAACTCAAGTCCAGAAACAGGACATGGTTCCCCTAAATGGGACAATCACAAAACTTGCGTCTTTACTACGTTCAAAGAAAGACCATTCGCATGCATCCAAAGTTGCATTCTCTGAAAGGAAGTCACCAATGCAATAACATCATCTTTCATAGAAGGAACTGGAAAAAAATTGAAGATCATCCACATAAAGACAATATCTAAACCCCAGATCAACCAGCACCTGATACACAGGATGCATATACAAATTAAACAAAATTACCAACAAGTAGGAGTCTTGCGGCACTCCAGAAACCACAGGTACCCACCTCAAAACAGAAATACACTGAACCACCTGAAAAAAACGGCCTGTCAAAAAGGACCAAAACCATTCTAGACATTCTAACAGCATAGCATGAATGACCATATCAATAGCAGCTGCAACATGATCACCAAATACTGTTGCCCCTACTCAAAACCAAGACAAATTTCATCAGTCATTATAAGAAGTAAAGTTTCCGTATTATGCTTAGCTCAAAAGCCAAACTGGCATGCATCCAACAAAGATTGTTCCTTTACAAAATCATTGAGCTGAAATAACACAATCTTCTTAAGCACCTTCGCAAGAAAACTCAAATTAGAAATAGGGCAAAAACTATCAACTCTATCCACACACAATGTTGGCTTCTTCAATATAGGATGCACAACTGCTTTCTTCAAAGTCTCAGGAACTATAGCCTGAGCCATCATCCGATTAATATCTGATCTCAAAGCCTTAAATATAACAGTAGAACATGAATCCAGTGCACAAAAAGAAGTGCCTGAATGACCCTGATTACTTGCTGCAATTCCACAGATTGGAACTCGGTCTAAAGTTCAACACCTGTATTAGAGCTAGAATCTGTCACATTAGATGGAACAATTGCACACAGTCTTGTCTGAAAAAAGTCAGCTAAATCCTCACTCGAAGGAAAACAGTCCTCATTAACACGCGGAACTATTAATGACTCCATGGAAAAAAACTCTTTTTGAGAAGGCGCCTGCTCAATCCAACTGTTAAATAAAAAAGCACTTCGCCAAGACAACTGCCTGCTTATATTCCTCCAAACAACCAAGATAATCTGGAGAAGTTGTCTTGGTGATTTACACAGGCAAACATGCTCTTTCCTCCACAAAACACACTTTTGTTCACACAATTTCCATGTATACCAAGTGTGGCACACTCTCTGCCTAACTTCACAAGCCTGTACAGGTGCAACATGATTCAAAGCATTCTCCAAAGTACCATGCCATGTAGCTACTATCTCATCAATGGAAAGATCCGCTTGAGATTCAAACTCACACAAAGCAGGAAGTAAAGCTGTGTGCAAATCCTTCAACTGAAATGGTAATTGCTTACGTACTACAGCCACATTCAAAATAGGCACGTCTACATCCTGCAGTAACAACGTAAATAACAGCAACTTACGATCAGAACAAGGTACTGTGGACACTGCAATTCCAATCTATACCTACTCAGTTGTTGACTGTTTTGAGTGAGAGTACCCTACTTGAGGGAGGGGTATAATCAGAGACTTACAATTATCCTTTCATTTTTGGGGTTAGTTTTCCCATTTTAGTAAAAAAAAAAAAAATGAATTCTGAGAAATACAAAGAAATGTTTTACACACACAGTCTTCTTTATTAATTTGTAAAGATAGGTAGTAGGTACTGCTACCATTACCTTGGCTACTAATTGGAACCATCATCTCTGCAAGGCACCCACCTTAAGAAAGATGAAGAATTGAACTCAAGAAAAATGATCTGTGGGAAGGTTAAGTAGCATTATTTGATACACTAGAAAAATACTTAAATGTAATTTGAGAGAATAGAAAAAATAAAGAATGCTTACCTGGTATACCTAATTCAGCTGAAAATTCTAGGAGAGCTTGAAAAAGAAAAGACTCAGTTCTTTCTATATAGATACTTTAAAATTGAAAGTTAAAGAATAAACTAGTTTTACTAAGATTACTTGTCTGATGTTTGAGGTATTGCATTGCTAACTTGAAAAATGTTTAGTTTATTCCTCATAATGTGTTCCTATGAAAAGAGAGTTGACTGTTTAGCTTTTAGCTCTGTTTACAGTGAAAATTTGTTTGAGGTACTTTTATTTTGTAAAACTTCTGCTGAATTTATCCTAATACATATGTTAACTAGAACCTGTTCAATTTAAATTTTAACAGTTGAATATCATCTGGTGTAATAACAATTTATATTTGGTGAAGGATACTTTCGTAATTTCTTATTTTAGCTTTTCTGTTATAGACACAAAACGGTAACATTCTTGCGCTGAAACCTATATTTAGATTAAAATCTATTTCCTCCTATTTTCTTTGAGGATTTGGAGTGAGGTTAGTTTTTATATTGAACCTCCACCCCTTTTCTAGAGAGAAAACCTGTCTGAGGTAAATTAGCCACCATGGCTTTTAACAGTAGGGCAGATGATCAGCTTTTGGAAATGGGGTCACATTAACCCTTTTATGTCCTTTGTTGCCATATGAAATAAGCATTTATGAGCATGAAAGGGCTAACATATATCGGTCTGCAGGCTGCTTTCTTTCCTTATTAAGTTGCCACTTTTTGATGGCTACCCACATCCTGCCTAGGTTCCCTGATACTAAGCTGATTATTTTTAGTGTAGCTGGCTAAAGGAATGAGGGAACATTTCTGAGAACCAATGAATAATCTGTGTTTTAGCACAAAGTATGTCCAAAAAATGATTCTAATCTAAACCCAGAGAAAAGGAATAGAAATTCTTTGTCTTTTTTGGTCTGAGTAATTTATTCAGTGCAGTTATCTTTTGATTATATAACAAAAGGATTCAATAGTATGTACCTTTGTGTGAAAAAGTATGTGAACCCTTTATTCTGTAACTGGCATCTGCTAAGCAGATATCACTTTTATTTTTTGAAAACATGTTTATATTGCTGATCCAAAGTTTGTAGTAGGTTATAAAATAATGCATAAAAACATGTATAATAAAGAATCAGACAAACTTTATTAACATAGAGCTTACATAAATACCCCGATCATAGCCCACATGTAATTGTTGATCAGTCTCTCACATTGCACTTGAGGAATTTTGGTCTATTATTCTCTACAGAACTGTTTCAGCTCTGTGACATTTTAGGGCTTCCTTCTATGAGAAGAGCTATGTTGTGATCCTGGATGGTGAGCCCTAGGACCATAGCAGGATTTCCAGATATGGAAGACAGGTCACTTCTGGAGTAGAAGGAGAGGAGGCAGGGACAAGAGCTTGGCACAGCAGGAAGCTAGGAGACAAGGCTGATGCTTGGCCAAGCAGGAACCAGGAGACCAGCTGGACTTGGAAAGCAGGAACCAGGAGACAAGCGGAACTTGCAAAGCAGGAACCAGGACGTAAGCTGGACTTGGCAAGCAGGAACCAGGAGACAAATTGCGTTTGGCAAAGCAGGAGCCAGGAGACAAGTGGAACTTGGCAAAGCTGGAGCCAGATGGCAAGCTGGACTTGGTAAGCAGGAACCAGGAGACACGCAAAACTTGCAAAGCAGGAACCAGAAGACAAGTGGAACTTGGCAAAGCAGGAACCAAGAGACAATTGGAACTTGGCAAAGCAGGAATCATGAGACAAGCAGAACTTGGAAAGCAGGAACTAGGAGACAAGCTGGAATTGGCAAACAGGAACCAGGAAACACCAGCCCTGTGATGACACAAAGATGTGTCCCGACATCTCACTGCTAGCCCTATGTCCAGCAGGCTGTGGCGCACATGCCGTAGGAGGATGTGCATGGGTGCTGGACGCTGGGAGAACGCCATCGCACAGGCCACTCCGTTAAGTCCATTGGGGTCTCGGACTGAGCCATGGTGGAGCCATGACACTCACTTTGGGTCTTGCCGTAACATTTCCATAATGTTCAGGTTGAGATTTTAATTTGGCCAATCCAATACATAAAATCTCTTCAGCCATTGTGTAGTAAATTTATTTGAAAATTTATGGTTGTTGTCTGCTACACGATCCATTTTTGACTCAGTTTTTGCTCACGGATGAATGACCTGGCACTTTTCTCTAGGATTTTCTGATCGAAAATACCATATGATGATGCTTCCACCACCTTGAGTGACAGAATGAGGTTCTTACTTTTGAAAATGTTTACTTCTCACAAAAAATAGTGCTCTGTGCATTTTTCTTTTTGGTCCATTTTCGAAAAAAAAAAAAAAGTCCAAGTGAAAAATGCACAAAATTGAGCTATTTGGATGTAGGAGGAGCCAGCATTCTTAGTAGATTGGCCACACACAAAACCCAGGAGAGCAGTGGGGCACCCTAGGGGATACTTCAAATAAATGCTCTCAGGTACATATCTCACATTTGCTGAGCCCCCCCCCCCCAGAACCCACCATCCCCAACTGTACACCACAACAATATCCCTCATGGGTGAAGGGGGCACCTATATGTTGGTACAGTGAGTTTTGGAGGGCTCACAGTTTCCACCACAAGTGTAACAGGTAGGGGGTTGTATGGGCTTGGGTCCACCTGTCTGCAGTGTACTACATCCACCACTAGACTACTCCTGGGACCTGCATGCTGCTCTAATGGACTTGAGTATAACATTTGAGGCTGGCAAGTAATGTTTTTAATCACATTTGGGGTGGGAGGGGGGTCATTGACCACTGGGGGAGTAATGGGAGGTCATCCCTGATTCTCTCCAGTGGTCATCTGGTCATTTAAGGCATCTTTTTGTACCTTATTCATTATAAAAACAGGTCTAGCTCAAAACGTCTTAGTTTTAGTTCTGAACGGTTTCGTTTTGTTCCATTATAGCTGAAAAATGTGGGACAGGGATCCAAGATGGCCGCACATATCTGAGAAATAGCAGAAGTCCTCTTTTATTACTTCTACAATTATGCCTAAACGATGGGGTAGAGAAGTGGTTCAAGCCTCCCTGCTGCCGGTATCCCCAATCGCAGGTCCTATGGATCAACATGTGAGGACTCTGGGGGCTAAAGAAGTCGGGAGTGGTCCCATAGAAGATGCCGGCTTGAGAGAGGAGTTTTTGGCACCCTCTGGGCTTGAGACGACGCTCAGCCCAAACTACAGATCTCCCGTGCAACCACAAGGCTCAAGCTGTCCTCTCCCAGAATTGATGGGGCCGCCTCTGGGAAGCAGGCACCAGATCGAGTGAGGTTCTATTACAACAGGGCAAGATTAGAGAAGGACAAGGAGTATCCTCCCGAGAGATCAAGCCTGTAGGGATTGAAGTGGGGGATCAAAGTGTTACTGAGCATGAGAGGACAACTGATTCAATGTTGGTAATGTTACCCAAATTCCTGAGTAAGAAGCCTGAAGAGGTAACCTTAGATTCTCTATGGAGTACTAATTTCTGAATTAGGTAAGACTTTTCTTACACAAACTACTATTCTCACACAGAAATTTTCTCGTATTGAACAGAGAATGGGTAAAACCAAGACTGAAGTTAAAACTATAATTGAGTGACTCGAACAAGTTGATAAGAATATCTCAAACATTCAAAATATACAGACTTCAATGATCAAGGATTTGTCTAATTTGAGGAACAAATCTGAAACTTTTGAAAATTACTTGAGGAATAATAATCTTCGCTTTATAAACTTTCCAAGGGTCACTTTGGTGAGGCCATTGGAAATGTTGAAACGTTATTTGAAAGAAATTTTGGGAATCCCAGAAGATAAATCTCTTCCTTTCACGCAAGCGTATTATTTACCGAAGAAAGTATCGGAACAACAGCAAAATTCTTTGGATGTTTCTGCTTTACTGGATACCCCAGACTCAGACTTAGCCACTGCAGCGTCTTTGGTAGCATCAGTGGCACTAACACCTGATAAACAATGGTTATTTCGCATGTTTTTCAAAAACAGAGAAAAGTTATTCTTAGGCTTCAAAATTCAATTATTTCCTGATGTTTTAAGGGAAACCCAACGAAGACGTAAACAGTTTTTGATATTAAAGCCTGGAGTTCTACAATTAGGGGGGAACTTTCTTCTTAAGATATCCTTGCAAATGTATTATTAGATGTAATGCAGTTAAATATGTATTTACAGAGCCCTCTCATTTATCAGCTTTTATAGCAACTAAAGATCATTAGGAGAATAAATAAGCTTGTTTAGATCATTGCCAACCTTTAATTCTTAGGTATAATATTGCCTTAAAAAATCTATTTCTTTATATCTTCTCATTTTTCATTAATCTTGGATCTTAATAATGTGGACTTGAGTGTTTATAATGTTTTTGTTTCTTGATTCTTTATGAGAAGTAATAATTTTCTTAAACAACATTTTTCTATACAAGTGTAAATCCTTGGTTTAAAAATGTAAAATTTATAAATAAATAATAATTAAAAAACAAACAAAAAAACATCCAAGTATTAGGAAATCCCAGATCCTACCCTTAACATGCCCTTTGTGATTTGAATACACTTCTGATGGACTTCATAGAAAAACTTTTAAAACTTGGTCTTGAAAATACCAATTGGGGTGTTTTCTGAGAAAAACGTCCAAATTCAGATTTATGCCACTTTTTGGACATTTTTCTCTTTTGAAAATGAACCCTATAGTAACTATGGAACTTTGTATGTTTAAGTGCTTTGAAAATACACCTCTCTGTGTAACACAGGTGTCTGCTACAATGCATAGATTCTGTGCTTTAAATTTTTCAGAAACATGCCTGGTCATTTCACACTGGTGAAATTCTTCCTCGTCTTTCCACAATAACTCAAAATGCAGATTATTATGTGCAGAAAACTAACACATTTTGAATACTTGCTAAGATAAGTGAATTGTTAACTTTGTCTTAGCATTCGATGCTAGTTTCCTAAATGTGTTAGTCTTGTGTACATGGTAACAGTAATGAACCTCGCTACCGCCAGCATTTGCACAGTACGATCCCAGTTTCTCGTATTTACAGCTACCAGCAGAGAGTCACTGTAATTTTATCAGGTATGTGCTGTCATTTGCAATGACATAGGAAATGTGAATGACATATCATATATTGTTGCATACCAACATACAGAAAAAAACATTTGTGTATTTTTTTTTCATTTGCTGATAATACGGCACACTCTTAGCTCATAGGACACACTGTTATGGAAAGAGTGTGGACTCTTTCCCAAAAGTACATGCATGTGCAAACCATCACGCATGCGCTAATTAGAGCAGGCATATGTGCCCTTTCAGGAAAGAGTGTGCACTGCTACAACAAAATGGCTAAGAAAACTCACAGGAAACAACAAAAACAAACTTTTTCATCTACCCATCCCTAAATCTTAGACTTTTCCTATTTGTATATCTGACGGTGAATGGAGCCCAAATATTTAGAAACGATCATGTAGCCCTGTCCACAGATGAGCATCATTCACTCTTTGGCAGAAGATCTCTGAAATTTCTTTTAATTACGACATGATTAGTTCCTACTAACATGTATGGTGAAGACCAGACTGCAAACCTTTTGGACCTTTTCTTTTTTTAGGACAGGCTGCTCAAACTCAGTCATTCAAGCCCTGATGTTAGATGCAGACTTAGACATGGTTGCTATCACAGAGACATGGTTCAATGATTTCCATGAATGGGATGAAACATACTAGGCTACAATCTATTTAGGAACGATAGATGTGGTCAGTGCTTTTTTTTTTTAGAAAAAAAGGTGCTGGTATTCATTATGAGTGGGGTCGCCACATATGGCTCCACCCCTATGATAGCCACACCCCTTATACCAGCCATGGCGCATATAAACAGACATCATTGAAAATATTATACTAGCATAGGAAAAAAATAATGTGATTTTTTTTCATTATAAATAATTTTTGTAAGCTGTTACAGCTCCAGTATACCCAGTGCAAAATAAGACGGCAGATGTAAATTCTCAAATTGGACATATTTCAAACACTAAAATGAAAATAAAATGATTTTTCTACTTTTGTTGTCTGGTGACTTCGTTTTTCTATCCTTATTGGTCCCAGTCTCTGATTCTGCTGCTCTCTATCTGTTCCCTTAACTCCGTTTCCAGGGCTTCCTTTCCATTTATTTCTTTACTTTCTTCTTCATTTCTTGCCCTCCATCCATAAGTAAAAGCTGGGTCCTCCTCCATGGAATTGACTGGAGGAGGTATAACTTCGATCCAGCTTTTGCCTATTTTCTCCATCCATGTGCAGTTTTTCTTCTTTCTTCCCTTTCCCTCATCTTCATCCATGTGCATCTTCTTCTTTTTTCTTTCTTCCCCTCCATCCATGTCCAGCACTTCTCCTATCTCCTCCCCTCCATCCATGTCCAGCAATAATTCTCTCTCCCCTCTCCTCCATCCAAGTCCAGCGATTCTTCTCTGCCCCCTTGTCCTCCTCTGCCATCCATGCCCAGCGATTCTCCTCTCTCCCCTGCCCTGCCAACCATGCCCAGCGATTCTCCTCTCTCCCCTGCCCTCCTATCCATGTCCAGCGATTCTCTCTCCTTGCCCTCCCCCTCCTATTCATGTCCAGCAATTCTCTCTTCCCTGCCCTCCCCTCTCATCCATGTCCAGCGATTCTCCTCTCTACCCTGCCCTCCCATCGATGTCCAGCAATTCTTTCTTCCCTGCCCTCCCCTCCCATCCATGCCCAGCGATTCTCCTCTCTCCCCTACCCTCCCATGATGCCCAGCAATTCTCTCTTCCCTGCCGTCCCCTCTCATCCATGTCCAGCAATTCTCCTCTCTCCCCTCCATGCCCAGCAATTTTCTCTTTTCTGTCCTCTCCTCCCATCCCATCGATGTCCAGCAGTTCTCTCTTCCCTGCCCTCCCTTCCCATGATGTCCAGCAATTCTCCTTTCTCCCCTACCCTCCCCTCTCCCATGTCCAGTGATTCTTCTTCACCCAGCCCATTCTTCTTCTCCCAGCCCGTCCTTCTCCACTGCCTGCCAGTGTCGGACTCAGCAGCACGAACGGTGCAGGCAGAGATTGAGAGAGGCTGGCAGCATCGGAGCTTCCCTCTGCGAGTCCTGCCTATACAGAAACAGGAAGTTAAAACAACGTAGGCGGGACTCGCAGAGGGAAGCTCCGATGCTGCCAGCCTCTCTCAATCACTGCCTGCACCGATCGCGCTGCCGAGTCCAACGTAGTAGTAAGTAGGGGAGTGAGAGGAAGGGTGCAGGACTCACTGGAGGGGGAAAAGATGCCAGTACGCCGTTCCAGTGTGTACCAGCACAAAAAAAGCACTGGATATAGTCGTAAAGGTGGAGGAGTAACTCTGTATTTGGGAAATGATATTGCAGTGTCTGAAATGCCAGGGTCCTTGGGAAAGGAAGAAGCAATATGGATCACCTTGAAAAGAGATAATGGAACCTCTGTCCACATGGGTGTTGTCTACGGACCTCCAACACAATTGGAGGAACTAGATAAAGATCTGATTACAGATAGCCAAAAGTTGTGAAAGAAAAGAGAGGTACTGTTGCTGGGAGATTTCAAACTTCCAGATGCGAATTGGAAAGTTCTATAAACTAAGCACACGTGCCATTCTTGTGAGTAAAACTTAGGTGCAAGCCATTTAGGTCACCTAAAACCAGGCCTAAATACCTGGTCATATGGCCAAATTAGTGCGCACAACGTAAGGCATCATATACAGTATTTAGGGGAAAGAGTGTTGCTCTATAAAGAGGAGCCTACGCAGAACAACATACATTTTACATCGAAATCTCTGAAATTCCTAGTTCCTTGAGTTGGACCTGAATTAATGGAGTTCAGCCTAGTCAGCAATGGCTTTGATGTGCTACTCATGAAGATATAGTAGTAATAATAATAATAATAAATTAACGTATACATTTCCACGTCCCCCCAAAATGTACTGAGATTGTATGCAAAAAAAAAACCCCATTAACAACTCTAACACATAGTGCAAAATATCTCAAATGTCAAGACATATGCCATCCAAAATGAGGAAACATATTAAATATATATATAAGTAATAAATAATAGAGCAGAAAGTAAGATAAATATGATCAAGAACAAAAAACCTGTAATAACAATTTTCTACGTTGTACAAAGCTTAAACAGTGCTACATCATGCAAGGGCTCTATTTACTAATGTGTGTTAACTAGATAACATGCCTTAATACACATTAGAGCACATGAATTTAAGTTAAGCTCATGAAGGGCAATTCTATAACCGGGCATGTGCAGTTACATGTGCCTTGTGTACATAAGTGGTGCCTTAATTGACATTTACGCATGCAAGGGTACTACAGGCCAGATTCTATATATGGCACCTAAAAAATCAGTGTGGTAAACATTTCTGACTAAGGGTACTGTATAAGCAATGCCTAATCACAAGGGGTCATGTCAGGGGAGTTGCGAAGGCAGGATTAGGGCATGTCTAACATTTGGATGTTATACAGCCATAATGGAACAAAACAAAAATATTCAGGACTAAATCTAAAACATTTTGGTCCAGACCTGTCTTCAGAACGAATAAGGCACAAAAAAGTGCACTAAATGACTACCACTAGAGGGATTGACCCCCCCCCCCCAGTGGTCCCTGACCCCCTCTCACCCCCCCCCCCAAATCTGTGATTAAAAATATGACTTATCAGCCTCTATGACAGCCTCAGTTATTTAAGTCAGGCCTATTAGAGCAGCATGCAGG
The DNA here is from genome assembly GCF_901765095.1 of Microcaecilia unicolor. Taxonomy (NCBI): domain Eukaryota; kingdom Metazoa; phylum Chordata; class Amphibia; order Gymnophiona; family Siphonopidae; genus Microcaecilia; species Microcaecilia unicolor. Next base: position 188,790,975 of record NC_044031.1, on the reverse strand, counting down.
TCCCTGGTGTAGTATAGTGGTCGGTGCAGTGCACTATGACGTGAGGGACTCAGGTCCCTATCTCCCTCTACCTGCTATACTTCTGGTGGAAGCTGTGACCCCTCCCAAAGTCACCAAAACCCTACTGTACCCACATATAGGTGCCCCCTTCATCCATAAGGACTAGTATACAGTGGGGAGAGTGTGTTTTGGGTGGGTTTTGGAGGGCTCGGGGGACAAGATAAGGAAGAAAAGGTGAGATGTTTACCTGGAAGCATTTTTATGAAGTGCACTGAAGTGCCCTCTAGGGTGCCCCATTGCTCTTCTGGGATGTCTGGGGGACCAGTCTACTAAAAATGCTAGCTCCTCCTACATCCCAATGGCATGAATCTCTATGTTTTGCAGTTTTATTTTTGAAAATGGATCAAAAAACAAAAATTCCAAAGCACAAAACCTTGTTTGAAAGAGTATTTAAAAACAAGAAAAAAAGATAAATTTTTCTTTTTTGAAAATGATCTTCTTTCTTATTTGGATTTTGGAAGCTTTGTGCATATCAAAAATGCCCCTCCACGGCACCTATCTTGGCCCAGATGCACAAAGGTCCCCTCTGTATTTCCACCTCGGTAAAAAATTACCAATTTGGAAATACAGAGGGTTTCTCAAATCGCATGCAAATGACCTGATTAGTTCATTTGTGTGAGATAAGGCGGGAAGCTAGCTGAGCATGCGTGGCTGCTCTGCACATGTTACAGACGGCTTTCCTACACACAGACAAGCTGCCTGTAGGAAAGCTGGCGTAGCTTTTGTGTTTGTTTTTTACCGTGGCCATGTTGCTGATGCCAGGAGCTGTATAGGGGTGCCTTCCAGTGTTTCTTGATGGCTTTGGCTACACTTTTGTTGCTCTTGTACCTCTGGTGTCTGCAGGAGGCCAGGAAGTCATATAGGGGGTAGGGACGAGGCTGAGTTGCTGCTTTAGTGAACGTGCCTGCCTGATTTGTCTTTTACATCCTGCTCAACACGGGAGCTGGTTGTAGGTAAGAGAAAAAGCGGCTGTATCCTTCTGTGTTTTGTTTTTCTGGTCTGATGTTTTCTGTTTGTCCTGATTTAGATTGTAAGCTCTTTTGAGCAGGGACTGTCTTCTTCATGTTCAATTGTAAAGCGCTATAGAAGTGATTTATAGTAGTAGTATAGTAGTAGGGGAGTCTTGCTTTATTTATTTTTGGCAGTGTTTCTCGGATCTGTCTCATGCACAGCCGTTTCTTTGTTGGGGGGGGGGGGGGAGAGAGATACTAGTGTGGCAGGAGCAGGGGCAGTGGTGGGAGATCAAGGAGAAATTGTCTTCCTTCAGCACAACTGGCTGGTACACAGCTCTGCCAGCTCCTGACCACCCATTAAATTTTCCACTGTAAAGGTAGGAGCTGCTTCAGTGCATCGCTGGGAAAATGGCTGTGCATCACTTTGCATGTACATTTGTATAGTAATTAGCTCATTGTAATAGCTTTGCTTACAATTTTCGTTAGCTGCTACTGTGACAGGAAAAGAGCTTAGAGAAACCTTTTGTGCACGTCTTGCTTTTCTCCTTGCTCGCTAAACTGGCTAGAACCAGTGTAAAAACCACATTGCTGGCTCATTAGGTTTTGTGTATCTGGGCCTTGAGGTGGCAAGTTACAGAATTTCCCCCATAGTTAGAGAATAGGCTTTATGGATAATAATGGAGATTGATTTGTGTAGCTTGCGTTAAATCACATTAAAATGTCTTAACTGGTTAACGCATGTTAGTAAACTGAACCCCAAGTTTTGAGATGTTTTCTAAAAGCACTATAACTGGACTCTTAAATCATGTGGAAACTGATTCCAGAGTTCAGCGCCTGTTGATAACAAAATGTAGGGCTTAATTCTGGTATGTTTTAAGACTGCGCAAAATACAGCATCTATAGGATTTTCAATGGCTTAGCCATGGGTGGCCTTGTGCAGGCAGGGACCATCCCACTTGTGTTCAGGCCCACCCAGAAGTGGTGCACCTTGTTGGTGTTGCTGGTGGAGATCCTCAAGCCCCACTAGCTGAATACATCCTCTTGGAGCCCCTTGGGCCAGTGGAGACATTGGTGGCATGTTTTCAGCTGCCAACACTTGCACACTCCCCTTCCTCCTGTGCAGGCTCAATTCATGGCACCAGCTTCTCCCCCTGTTTAGGCGGCTCAAGGGGATTATAAGAGCATAAGTGATGCCATACTGGGACAGACCGAAGGTCCATAGTGCCCAGTATCCTGTTTCCAATAGTGGCCAGTCCAGGTCACAGAACAGTAAAACAGATTTTATGCTTCTTATCCTAGAAATAAGCAGTGGATTTTACCAAGTCCATCTTAATAATGGCTTATGGACTTTTCTGTTAGGAAATTATCCAAATCTTTTTTAAACCCTGCTAAGCTAACTGCTTTTACTATATTCTTTGGCAACAAATTCCAGAGCTTAATTACATGTTGAGTGAACAAATATTTTTTCCAGATTTTTAAAAATTTACTACTTAGTAGCTTCATAGCGTGCCCCCTAGTCCTAGTATTTTTGGAAAGAGTAATCAAGTGATTCACATCTACACATTCCACTCCACTCAGTATTTTATAGACCTCTTATCATATCTCCTCTCAGCTACCTCTTCTCCAAGCGGAAAAGCTCTGGCCACATTAGCCTTTCCTTATAAGGAAGTCGTCCCATCCCTTTTATCATTTTCATCGTCCTCCTCTGTACCTTTTCTAATTCTGCTATATTCTTCTTTGAGATGCGGTGGCCAGAATTGCACACAGTATAAGAGGTGTGGTCGCACCATGGAGTGATGCAAAGGCATTACAACATTTTCATTTTTGGTTTTCATTCCTTTCCTATTAATTCCTAAACATTCTATTTGCTTTCTTAGACACCACTGCACACTGAGCAGAGAGTTTCAACGTACCATCAATGATGACACTTAGATCCTTTTCTTGGGTGCTCACTCCAAGAGGATGTCTTTAGCTGGCAGAGCATGGAGATTTCTACCAGCCAAAATATAAATTGTTAAGATGGGAGGAGGGGTAGGGGGTAGAGAAAATGCATGATCCCAGCCCACAAATATTCTTAAGCTACACTTCTGCATATCCTTTCCGTGGTATGAAGATATCAGACAGGTATAAAGAATCTGGAACTCTCAGGCCTTGAAGCTTCAGAGTTAAAATGTAATTAGAGTGTCAGCGGTAGCCAATGAAGGTCCTTAAATAAGGGGATGGCATTCTCCCTTCACACACTATTTGGAACAGCCAATAAATGCTTGGATTTATGAGATGGCTCCTTGCTGTTGAAAGAGGCTGAGAATGTTTCATTTTTTTCCCTCATTGCTTGCACTGATTGCTCTTTGCAGGCTGCGGTGGCAAAGCAAATTGAGTTCAATAGACCTAATCATAGGTTGTCATGACAATTCTTTGCAAATTCATAGCACACCTCAAAGTATAAAGTGCACAGAACAGCCCAATGTTTAAGAACTTGCATAGTATATGATTTCATTATGAAAACCAGGACAAGAAATCAGACTCTGCAGTTGGATCTCCATCTCAGTCCAGAACTGGTTTTAATGTTCTGGACATTATCAAACTGTAAACATACTGGGGTATTAATAAATAATAAATGTTCTCCCTATATTTAATGAATGCCAAACAATGGAGAAATTTTACATACTCTGTATGTTTCTAAACAATTTATATAAAATATTTGTGAAGGTGCTCAGACCCTTGCAGTTGTTTCAGCTATATGTTGAGAACTAGAAATTCAGTCATTGTGCTGGTAACAGGATTATTGCTAAAGTTCTTCTTAAACATCTAATTGTATATAACAAGAATTTTGAACCAATCACTTAGCTGAAATATGTGTTCCTGATACCAGGTGCTTCTATTGTCTTGCATCCCACTGAAACAATGTTTAAACTGTTGATCATCAAAGGCAGTGATGTGCTGGAGCTGGCTCCCAAGAGCCAGTTGTTAAATTTTTTAACATTTGTGAGCCGGTTGTTCAGCCAGGGTGAGCTGGTTGTTGTTGTTCAGGCAGGGCTCTCCCTCCCCCAAGCCGCAGGGTCCTGGCACATACCTGAAGGCAACCACCCTGGTGGTCTAATGGATTCTTCTGGGCAGGAAAGATCCCCAGTCTTTCCTACCTGCTGCTGGTGCTGTCCCTCCTGCAGCCACATCACTCTTTAAAAATGGCTGCTGAGACTTCTAGCGCCGGCCCCGTGAAACTTCCACTGAAGTCTTGCGAGGCCGCCATTATAAGTCTCGGCAGATAATTTAAAGAAGGTGCAGCAGCGGGCAGGAAAGACTGGGGATCTTTCCTGCCCCGAAGAATCCACTAGACCACCAGGGTGGCTTCAGTTCAGATATGTGCCGGGACCCTGCTGCTCCGGGGTCCAGGGGAGCGGGGAGGAGGTTCAGAATAGTTAGGTACGTAGGTGGGTGTGGTGGGGAGGATACTATAAATATGTTTTTTAAAATTTGTATTTAATCTCACGTATATTTTCAAACATTCCGGTTTGTGCATAAGGATGTACATAGAGGAAGTATAATAATGGAATAACGTTTCATAAATAGAGTAGTAATTTGTTATAAATCATAATCAGTGTGTCATTTGGAGGGGCTGGTTATAGGGACATCCTAGTACGTGTTATATTCTTGCATAGATTTTTTTCTCCTGGTAAAGAGCCACTAAAACAGATAGGCCTAGGTTAACAGTTTCATTTGGGGGGGGGGGGGACAAAGGGTAGGGCATGGCACATTAGCATATTCATTTGCATACATACATCTTATACATATTCATTATAGTTATTCAAAACACACACATAAGCCTAGAACACTGAATATGAAGTCAGCATATATATAAAAATGTGTATATAAATAGGAGATCAGCAGTGCAATACTGGTTAGAGAGAAACAGAAATATTTTTTTTTCTCCTGTACTCTGCAAAATAGAAAACTAATAAATAAATAAATAAATAAATAAATGTACATTTCACAAAGCAGGCACATCTCAATCTTTTAAAAATATTAAATTAATTTTCTTTTTCTTTTCTATCTTTGTTGTCTGAGCACTTTTATTTTTCTGATTGGGCTGGTCCCACTCTCTTCAGCTTTCCATGTGTCAGTCTTCTAAATTCTTTTCCAGGTTGGCTTTTCCATTTCTTCTCTCTCCTCTTGTTGTCTTCCTTTCCCATTCAAGCACCAAGTAGTCCCACTCATCTTCTGCTCTGTTCCCCTTCCCCCCCTAGTTGCATCCATCTTCTGCTCCTTCTCTCTCCTCCCCCACCCACACCCTCTAGTCCCATCCATCATCTGCTCCCTCTTGCTCCCCCACACTGTCTAGTCCCATTCATCTTCTGCTCTCTCTCCCTCCCCCACCAAGCCCCACTCATCTTCTTCTCTGTTCCCCTTCCCCCCACATCCCTAGTCCCATCCATCTTCTGCTCCTTCTCCCTTCCACCCACCCCCTTAGTCCCATCCATCTTCTGCTCTCTCTCCCTCCCCCACACCCCCTCATCCCATCCATCTTCTGCTCCTTCTCCATCTCTCTCTCTTACTCACTCCCGTCTCATATTTTTTACCCTTCCTGCCCAGGCTCTCCCTTGTCTCTCTGAATCTCTTTCAAGCCCCTCCACCTGCCGCCACCGCCAGCACAGCACTGGTGTCTTCCAGTGGCACCCTGTATTGCCCCCCCTCCCAGTCTTCCAATCCCTTGATCCGCTGGCAGCCTCAGCGAAAGCAGCATGCATGCTGCTTTAGACCTGCCCTGGAAGCCCTTCTCTCTCCTACAGCTTCCTGCCTATGCGGGAACAGGAAGTTGAAGGAGAAAGAAAGGCTTCTGGGGGCAGGTCTAAAGCAGCGTGCATGCTGCTTTATTGGAGAAGTTACTGGCAGCTTAGGGGATTGGAGGATGGTGTGGCAGCTCAGCTCATCTGGGGGGGGGGGGGGCACTGCCCTCCTCGCCCCCTCAAACTACGCCCATGGACATCATGTTATGAGAATCAGGTGCTCAACATTCAGAGTTTCTATCTGTCTATTTATTTACTTATTTATGGCATTTTATCCCACATTAAACATGAATTAAATTGGAACCTGGGAGCATTTAAAATCTTTTTTTTTTCTAGAGAGAGTAATACATTGCCCCCCCCCCAGGCTCTCTCCCCAGGTATAGCCAGCCCTGCAATTTGGGGGGCACATAGATGGACTGGGGCCCCCAGTTCACCTCTGTGCCTCCCCCCCCAAATTGAGGGCTGGCTATACCTGGGGAGAGAGCCTGTTGTTAAAAATTTACCAGCACACCACTGATCAAAGGGTGTAGGGGTAGGATGGCTACGGCTGGTTTGGATTCCAAACTGGGATTCTTGGCTGAGATTTCAGCATAGATTATTTTCTTCAGTGCAGGATATTCCTGTGCTAGAGTGGGCAGAGATTTCAAGATTAAACGAGTTCCTCATTAGAACTGAGATGCACTCAGCAACTTTGGTAGACTACTTTCATGTACAGAAATTCCCAGGGGATTACGATTGAACAAGGAACCTCATTTTTTGGATGATCCAGAATATATGACACAATGGAATGAGACTATTTCAAGATGTTCACTAGATCTTATGTTGTTGACAATAGATAAATTAAATAAAAAAATACTAGAGCTTCAGATTAAATTCAATTACAATTTAGATTCAATCAATCAGTGGATCTGGTGACATATCAGCAGCAACTTGTACAACTTCAAAAAGAAATGGAACTTTATGAACAGCAAATTTGAACTCAAAAGATAGCCAAATATCGTTGAGATGATATGGATTACAATAAGGGATACGCATATGACTGGATGGATAAAAACTGTAGATCCTGGAAAAATCGCAAGTTCAATAAGAAAGTAGGTTTCATTAATTCTTCAAGTGATTCCTCCGGAGAAGAATCAGTCACTTTTAGCACAGAGAATAATCAGGTTATAGATCAAACAGTATTGCCTGCATCTTTTTTTCATCTCCCAGAAATGAATCCAAAGATTCAATCATCAGCCAAATAAGAGCAAAGGATGCCACCAAGCGCACAATTGTTAAGTACAATTGTTAAGTATGGTATTCACTTTACAACAGATTTCTGTATTGGAATTGGGCTTATCATTTGTTCCAGCCATATATTATAATTCTTTTTCAACACAGTTATATTTACAAATATTTTTCAGAAAATTTAGGTTGAGATTATTTTTTGGTACCAGCTCTTATATGTCTGAAAAGACATTTGAACAGAAATATCATAAATCCCAATCCTTACTGTTACCACTGGGGCCAGTAGATCCAGCAATAGATACATCTCAATGACTAGTCATAGCAGAATTACAATCTATGGGACAAGATATGTGCACTTAAAAAAATCAAGAACTACTCCACCAAAAAAAACAGATCAAATAATCAAAACTCATACATGGGTAGTGATATCAGTAGTAACTGTGTTAGTACTTTGTAACTTTTATATGATACACAGGAGAAACAAAGGTATTCAGGAGGAAAATGCCTCTGTATGTCAGCGATCTGAGTTAATTGTATTTGCAGACTCACCGAGCAAGACTTCTTCATTGGCTGAAAACCTCCAGTCCTATTCAAATTCCTCTTCCTCCTTTTGTATAGTATTCGATTTTATATCTTTTCAACCAACAATACTAAATGTGGCATATATCATCAAGATCTTACCGAGTAACCACCAACTCGGATTTATCACCTCCGTGGAAATCAACTTGCGGAGTACCTCAAGGCTCACCACTATCTCCCACACTCTTCAATATAATGATGATTCCATTGGCCAAGACCTTAAGTAAGTTAGGACTTAACCCGTTTATATATGCTGATGATGTTACAATTTATATTCCCTTCAGATATGATTTGTCCGAGATCTCTAATGAAATCAATCACGGACTAAACACGATGTACTTTTGGGCAACCTCTTTCAAACTAAAACTGAATACTGAAAAAACGCACTGCCTTATCCTATCATCACAACACAACAAGTACAGACCTTCAACCTTAAACACCTCCACCCTTAACCTTCCCATTTTGGACAGCCTAAAATTATTGGGAGTAACACTTGATCGCAACCTTTCACTTGAAAGCCAAATAAACTCCACTGCAAAGAAGATGTTCTTCTCGCTGTGGAAGCTAAAATGGTTAAAACCTTTTTTCTTGAGAGAGGTATTTCGTCATCTGATACAGTCAATCGTTTTATGTCATTTGCATTATTGTAACGGAGTATACGCAGGTTGTAAAGAGCAACTTATTAAGAAACTGCAGACCGCCCAAAACACAGCGGCAAGATTAATTTATGGTAAAAGCAAATTTGAGAGTGCTAAACCGCTCCGAGAGATATTGCATTGGCTTCCTGTCAAGGATCGCATCACATTTAAAACCTGCTCCCTAGTACACAAAGAGGCTTATTTTCAAAAGAGAAAAACGCCCAAATTCCGACCTAAATCGGGAGATGGACGTCTTTCTCTTGTGGGTGCCCAAATCGGTATAATCGAAAGCCGATTTTGGGCGTTTCCAACTGCACTCCGTCGCGGGAACGCATAAAGTTGACGGGGGCATGTCAGAGGCGTGGTGAAGGCGGGACTGAGGCGTGGTTATCGGCTGAGCAGAGATGTGCGTGCTCGGCCGATAATGGAAAAAAGAAGGGCGTTTTCAGAGAGAATTTAGGTCACTTTTGTTGGACCCGTTTTTTTCACGAACAGGTCCCAAAAAAGTGCCCTAAATGACCAGATGACCACCGGAGGGAACCGGGGATGACCTCCCCTGACTCCCCCAGTGGTCACTAACCCCCTCCCACCAAAAAAAAACGAATGTTAAACACTTTTTTCACAACTTGTAAGCCAGCCTCAAATGTCATCCCCAGCTCCATGACAGCAGTATGCAGGTCCCCGAAGTAATTTTAGTTTAGTTAGTGCTGTGCGGGACCCATGCAGAGAGGAAAAATCGGAAGAAGAAAAAACAAGCAAGCAAGTGCAGTCAGGGACGTCCAAATTAAAAGATAGTAAAAGAGGGAATTGAACCAGCAACCTTTTGATTGCAAGCTCAGTGCTCTAGCCAGTGTACCACTGATTAGACGTCCTTCCCTTTCCATTAAGTCCCTCCAAGTTTCTGTCAGCCAATCACCGCTGTTTAGCTGACACAGATGTCAGCTAAATGAGCTGTGATTGGCTGACAGAAACTTCAGTATGTTCTCACAATTGGGGGGTGGGAGGGGGTCAGTGACCACGGGGGGGGGGGGTGTAAGGGGAGGTCATTCCTTTATTCCTCCAGTGGTCATCTGGTCATTTAGGGCATTTTTTTGTGGCTTAGCTGTTATTAAAAGAGGTCTAGCTCAAAACATCTTAGTTTTAGTCCTGGACATTTTTCAGCCATAATGAAACAAAACAAAATGTCCAGAGCTTAGAAATGCCCAAATCCTGCCCTTAACTTACCCCCAACACACCCCCTTGAGATTTGGAAGCAATGCAGATGAACAGCATAGAAAAACATCTGGAAAATGGGTTTTGAAAATACTGATTTGGATGTTTTGACAAACATCCAAATGCTGCTTTATGTCAATTTTTAGATGCTTTTCTCTTTCAAAAATGAGCCACCATATATACATTCCCAGTATATGCAAGCCATCATAAGCTGGAAAAGATTTATTGGTGACACTTTCATTTGGGCGGGAGATGATAATCTTTTGAATTAGTTTACACAGCATTTAAATAGTTGTGATTCAAACATCACTTTTACATCTAATATAGGAGGCTAGGAAGCAGATTTTATAGACCTTGATATTAATTTGCATTATGAGTTTGATACTACCATATTTAGGAAAGCCACAGATAGAAATTCTGTCTAAATTATAAAAGTTTTCATTCACGTATTTTGTGGAATAGTATACCCACAGGTCAATTTTCACATTTGAAACAATTGTGTTCCACTCCAGTAGAATTTCTACAACATTCCTATTTGATGCCCACTTGGTTTTTACAGCAGGGACGCCCCCCAAAATAGTATGTAGGATGTATAAATGGACTTATAATGCCCATAGAGATTGGTTATTTCAACTCCGAAATAAGAAACAAGATATACATCCTATCTTCATATTACCTTATTCCCAACAAGCTCTCTATATAGCAGCGGTTACCAAACCTGGTCCTGGAGGCAACCCAGTCAGCCAGGTTTTTAGGATATTCACAATGAATATTAATAAGAGAGATTTGTATGCAGTGGAGGCAGTGCATGCAGATTTCTCTCATGAATATTCATTGTGGATATCCTAGAAACCTGACTGGCGTGTGGTGCTAACCGTGTGGTAATCGGCAGTGTATGCATGCTGACGATTACCGCATGGTTAACGCATGAGACCTTACCACTAAGTCAGTGGGTGGTGGTAAGGTCTCAGGCCCCAAATGGACATGCGCCAATTTTTATTTTGCCACAGGTCCATTTTTGGCTAAAAAAAAAAAAGGCCATGCGGTAACTAAAAATTGATGTGCATTGGGTGCGCATAGGTGCCTAAGTGGCTTAGTAAAAGGGCCCCTTTGTTTCAATTTGGGATGATGAACTTCACGAGCACTTTGAGGATCAACAGTTTAAAAGTTTGTTTCAGTGGGGATTCAAGCCAATAGAAGCACTTGGTACCGGGAACACATATTTCAGCTAAGTGATTGGTTCAAAATTCTTGTTATATACTGTTAGATATTTAAGAAGAACTTTAGCTATGATCCTGTTACTGGTGTGATGGTTAAATTTCTAGCTTTCAGCATATAGCTGAAACAATTGCAAGATTCTGAGCACCTTCACAAATGTTTTCTATAAATTGTTTAGAAACATACAGAATATGTGAAATTTCTCCATTTAATGTTCTGCAGCCACGTGGTACATGGTAGCTGTACCCATACTGCATTCCAAACTCAGAATCCTGCCACATGCAAACTCCCATCCCCAGAAAAACTTTCAAACATATTCACTGATTAAATTATAGCCACTGTGCCCTTCTTTCCAATAGAGGGCACTCATGGACCACCTTGCAGAAAATCAGAAAATGTTTCTCACATACAAGGAAGACTGAACAAAAGAAGTATACATAATTAATTAAACCCAGACACCAAAGACGACTTCTTCATGCTGAACTTAATGAAAACTACTATATTTGACTATGACAGTAATTATTGTATATCTCCATTTTCCTTTAACTGTCTCATCTAAAATTCTAATATGTTATACTTATATCACAGGTAAGATAAATAGCAAAATTAACAAAAATAATATGATATTTAATATAGTACTGTACAAAATAAATCTCATGATTAATGGGTCACTGCCAGAAAGATGACATAATCTATTAGTTTAGGGAGGTTATTTCCAAATGATTGATCACTGTCATCCCAAGAGGTTAATCTTCAAAGCAATTCACATGGGTAAAAAGTGTTTTACCTGCATTAATGAGTTTGATGACTCTCTTGTTTGGGGGAGGGAGGAGATGAAGCAGAAGGTGGTCACTTTTAGGACTGCCAACTCTTATCAACCATTTTCACCCTTTAAGTTCACCATCTATACCAATGTAAAGTGGTGTTAAAATTTTTTTTTAAAAAAAGGTCTGCCCTTCTCCGGGGCTTACCTGAGCTCTGGGGTGGTCCACTTTGCGGCTGGCCTAGATGTACCCCAGCTTTGTGGGTCTGGAGGTATTTTGGCCCATTTTAGGGGTCCTTTTACCAAGCTGAGGTAAAAGGGAGCCTGTACTGGCCTCAGCACGTGTTTTTGATGTGTGCTGAGGCCTCCTTTTACCGCAGTGGGTAAATAGCTATCTTTTTTTTTTTTTTTTTTAAAGAAATGGCCATATGGCAATTTCTGGGGTTGGGGGAGCACTTACCGCCACCCATTGAGGTGGCAGTAAGGGCTCCAACACTAACCCGGTGGTAATTACCGCCGGGTAAACACTGACGCTAAAAAAAGACAAATATTTTTGTATAGCCAGAAGTGGCGTGCACTGGAGGTGGGAACTACCACCAGGCTGCTGCGGTAGCGCGGTGGTAATTCCAGATTAGTGAGTGGTAAGCCGCATTGGGCTTACTGTCGCTTTGCAAAAGACCCCCTTAGCTTTCTGTTGCTGGCCAATGGCCAGTTTGGAGCCTCTGGTGGTGTGTGAGCTGGACTTTGGTATTGTGGCATTGCCCTGGGCCAACTTCCATCTCATTGGAACCCGTTTCGGGTCTAGTCCAGGTCCCAGGGAAGTGGGGAGGACAAACGCGGCTGGCGAAACTGGAAGCGCCACTGCATATGAAGAGGGCAGCCCGGCAGGGAAAAACCTGGTTTTGGACCTGGAGCTTCAACACATGTGCACTGAGTCCACCGGATCCAGTGTATGTGCAGAAGAGGCTTTGAAAGCTCTGGTAGACTGCATTTGAAGCTGGGGTCTTGATTTTTGAGGTTTCCCGGTGGGCTTCCATGGGTCTTCGCAGTGCCATGTTGCTGGCACCGGGGGACCCTGAAGAAGGACAGGAGCAACCTGGAAGGTCCCTGGGGAGTAAGGTAGGAGGTCTCTTTGCCTTGATTTAACTTTATTTTGTTTTATTTCAGCTTTTTTTAATGGGTTATTTTTCAGGTCTTCTAGAACTGTTTTAACATTTTTCTTTTTGTGGTCGAGTTGAGGGGATCCTGAGGTTCCCTTTAGGTGGTCTGTGGTTAAAAAAATTATATTTTGCTGTTTTGGTTAGTTGTAGTGCAGAGCGCCTTATGCCACACGGGATGCAGATTTTTAGAATCTGATGGTGGTGTCCACAAGAGTAAATTTATTTTAAATTGTGTGGAACATTTGGTGAATTTTAGGTGGATTTGAGTTGTGATTTTGGGGTAAAATTATGTACTTTGGTACTAGAAAATGGGTTTTAAATTTTAAAATATGGACTGGATTATGTTTGTTGTGATATGGATGATGGTATGATTTTTGTTAAAATTCTGTATAATTTGGTCTGACTTCTGGCCACAGCTGAAATCATTCACTGCTTTACAGCACGGCACCTCTCTCCCCCTTGAGTGGAACAGCTGCTTAACTTTTCCTCCAAGCTTTCCCCAGCCTTGAAGAAGGTTTATTATGAAGCCTTTCAACTTCTTCCCTTGTACCTGAGCTAGAGCAGCATTCTCCATGGGCTCACTTCCCCAGTCATCTTGGGCTTGGATCTCCTCTCCAACCTCTTTCTCCACCTCCCATTCCATGGGCTCCTCTCCCTTTATGGTCCCCAGCTGGTCCTCTCCCTCCTGATTATTCTTCCTCAGCCAATCTCCCTCCTCTCCCTCGGGATCCTGGGACTTGTAGTTCCCTTGCTGCTCCCTTTGCTTGCCCCCAAGGAATTTGCAGGGGTTCTTGGGAACTGTAGTCTTCCTCCCTTCTCTGGTTCTTGGGAACCTTATGCCTCAGTGGGGGCATGGCTTCTCAGCCCCTAGGATCCTGGGCCTTGTAGTTGGAATCACGGGTATGGAACCTACCAATTTTGCTCCTCTCCCAGATCCCTTCTTCCCTGACCCTCAAGGGTTCCTCACACCAGATACATCAGAGAACTCCAAAGTATAGTAATAAGGACGTCTTTCTTGTAGACCCGTTGAAGGACATTGAATGTTGTACAGTGAATGTTGTAGGGATGTCCTTTCACGGTTCTGGAAGATGGTCGTCCTTTTTTACTATACTTTGGGCATCCCTGATTTAGACTTTTCGCACAGCGATAATGGAATGTCTAAGGACGTCCATACTATTTTTTGATTATACCTACCTGATTTTGGCCAACTTTGCGAGGACGCCCTAATTCATACTTTGATGACCTTTCAAAAATGCCCCTCTATGTCACCTAAGGCTAGGTTTACTAAGCGGCGCTATGCACGCATTAGCATTTTTAACGCACGTAAATGGTTTATGCGCATTAAGCACTAACATGCCCATAGAAATGTGTAGGCACATTAGCATTTAACGTGCCTTAAATTTACTGGTTCGTTAAAAACGCTAACACATCTTAGTAAGAAATATATGCTGGAAATCCTAAGAAATACCCATAGAAGCTCTCCTACCAATGAGCAAAGTGTTTTATCTACCCTATAAGAAGTGGATAAGTACTGAACAGCTCTTGGATGGGGAATTATCAGGTGTTTCACCCAATAGCTTGAATGTTACTGATCTATTAAAAACATCATTGGATTGTATGGAAAATCGGACAACTCTGCTTGTTACATTTGCTTTTGAAGTTGATAGAAATCATGTTCTTACTTCATTTTTTCAGCATAGAGCTGAAATGTTTATAGGAAAGAATGTATGATGTTTTCCTGATGTATGCAGGGAGACCCAGGAATGGTGAAAGCTATTCTTGGCCTTGTGTAATAGAATGAGAAAAGCAAGCATTATTAATTAGTTTCCATAGAGGGGCATAATTGAACAAAAACGTCTATCTCCATGGGCGTTTATCTCCGAGAACGGGTCCGTGAAGGGGCGGACCGAACCGTATTTTCAAAAAAAATAGACGTCCATGTTTAATTCGACAATTTGTGAGCTGGGCGTTTTTGTTTTTCAGTGATAATGGAAAATGAAAGCGCCCAGCTCAAAAACGAATAAATCCAAGGCATTTGTTCGTGGGAGGGGCCAGGATTCGTAGTGCACATGCCAGGACACCAACCGGGCACCCTAGGTGGCACTTTAAAAAAACAAAAAGGTAAAAGAGCTCCCAGGTGCATAGCACCCTTCCCTTGGGTGTTGAGCCCCCCAAATCCCCCTCAAAACCCACCGCCCACAAGTCTACACCATTACTATAGCCCTAAGGGGTGAAGGGGGGCACCTACATGTGGGTACAGTGGGTTTGGGGGGCGGTTTGGAGGGCTCCCATTTACCAGCACAAGTGTAACAGGTGGGGGGGATGGGCCTGGGTCTACCTGCCTGAAGTCCACTGCACCCCCTAATAACTGCTCCAGTGACCTGCATACTGCTGCCAGGGAGGTGGGTATGACATTTGAGGGTGAACATAAAAAGTTGTGAAACGGAATATTTTTGTGGTGGGAGGGGTTTTGTGACCACTGGGGGAGTCAAGGGAGGTCATCCCCGACTCCCTCCAGTGGTCATCTGGTCATTTAGGGCACTTTTTGGGGCCCTATTCGTGGAAAAACAGGGTCCAGGAAAAGTGCCCTAAATTCTCGCTAAAAACGCATATTTGTTTTCCATTATCGGCGAAAGGCGCCTATCTCTGATCGGCCGATAACCACGCCCCAGTTACGCCTTCACCACGCCTTTGACACGCCCCATCAACTTTGTCCGCATCCGTGACGGAGTGTAGTTGAAAACGTCCAAATTCGGCTTTCGATTATACCGCTTTATTACTTTTGTGAGATAAACGTCTATCTCCCAATTTGGGTTGCAATATAGGCGTTTTTCTTTTTCTTTTTTTTTTTTATTTATTTATGAATTTTTCAATTTCTTACAAGTATAACACTTGTTACAGAAAAACAGCCAATCCTAAATATTTAAAGCAACAAATTTAAACAAGAAGTAAATTTAACAGCTTTCTTAGACCTCAAATAAGAGGGGGGAGTTACAAATCTGTGGAGATTTAAAGATACTATTACAAAATTATACGTAATGCGGTTTATGTGTACAAATTCGTCTCACATCATTTTACTAAATCTACATGCAGTTGATTCATATCCAGAAAGGATTTCAGCTGTTCTGGGTCATAAAATGCATACTTTATCCCATTGAGCTTGACCAGGCATTTGCAAGGATATGCTAACAGAAATGAGCCACCTAACTTAAGGACATCCTGTTTCATTATCAAGAATAATTTCCTTCGTTCCTGAGTTACCTTGGTAACATCCGGGAATATCCACAATTTAGTTCCATAAAACAGTTCTTTTGAATATTTAAAGTACAACTTCAATATTGTAAGTCCTATTCAAATACCAGGGAAACCAAAAGGGTAGCCCTTTCCGGAACTATTTCAATAGATTGTTCTAGAATTGCTGACAGATTGTTAAGATCTATACCATCCACTCCAAGACCGTCTTTATTTCCTTCTTTTGCGCCAGGTCTTGTTGGCAAATAATATATTTTACTTATAGGAGGAATAAGTTCTTGAGGTATTTTCAAATTTTCCAGCAAGTATTTTTTGAATAGGTCAATAGGTGTTTTACCAGGAATTTTAGGAAAATTCAGTACTCGGAGGTTTAGTCTTCTATTGAAGTTCTCAATCTGTTCAATTTTTTTTTGCATTGCCAACTGATTTTTTATCACCGTCATTTTAAATTCTTGCAATTGTACAACATCTTTTTTTAAGTCTTTAACTTGTATAGTCAAATCTTCTTTCACCGTTTCTAAATTTTTCACCATATCTTCAAATTTCAGGGATAAAGTATTTACCTTTTCAGAGGTATTTTGAAGACTTGAATCAATTTTACCCAGCATCAGCTATATCCTCTCCAGGTTCACCTCCGGAGTTATTCCGGGACCCTCAGACACAGGGACTTCTCTTTCTCGGCTTCTTTCTTGTGGCAAGGGGTCTCCGCGCACTGGCTCCTTAATCTCCTCCATGGGATCTCGGACGCCTGCTCCCTCTACCATCACAGAAGCCGGACACGGAGGGCAACTTGATTCCAGAGGCGGGGATAATGATGTTTCAAGGCCCAATAGGGGATCCGCTCCACCGGATACCCCTGAAGCAGGCAGCCCCGTCTCTAATCTTTGAGATGAACGCGAAAGGAAGGGCTCGATGCTGCCTTGAAGTGGGGAGGAAGAAGCTGCGGGTCGCGGAGGAAGCCTCACCGCTCCTTTCCGCTTTGTATGCGGCATTTTGCAGTAGGGGAATCTGTCTCACTCGTGCAGCAGGGAGCTCCCTTCCCAGACGCGGTCACAGATCCGCCATCTTGGAAACGCCCACGACCAGCAGGCGTTTTTCTTTTTCAATTATAAGCTGGATAGTGTACAACCCTTTTCCTATAGCTTTAAACTGAAATTTTCTCTAGAGGTAGTCACTTTTCCCATAGTTTTAAACTGAAACTTTTTCTACATGTAGAAACTTAACAGCCAAAGAACATTAAAAAGGATTATAGCAAAGTTCACATTTTGTTCTAAAAGACAGTTATTTTCTGTTCTGTGGCTGCTATTTTGTATTTTGATGGTGTATTGTTTGCCTGCATAATAAAATCAGACTTGCAAATAGTTTTCTGCAACAGCTTTAATTAAAAAAAGCACACGATTTCCTACTGGATCATATTTATACATGTGACCTGGTAAAACTGGGAAGATAGTTCTCTTTGAGAAGCTTGTTAACACAGACTGCACTATTTCAAAACAAGAAACTCAAGAAAAGTAAACTGCTGGATTGGAGACATAGCATCTAAAAATTTTTTCACACTTCATACAAATTTCAATAACATATGTTGAGGGATAAATGGCCACCTTTCCTATTCTGTTATCAATGAACATAATTCGCCGTCACTATCATCACTCAAAGCATTTATGCAGGGTTCACAATGTAGAGATGTTTGCAACTTAAAACCAACAAATCAAGCAATATATAACACAATATTTTCTGAACACATGACCAGATGGTCAGGTCTTGAAATATAGGCCAGATCATGGTCCTGGTATTACACTTTCAACAGGATCAATGAGACTTCTACTGGTAGGATTGTTAAGGACTGATGCTGAGGGTGTTACTTCGGCTATATAATTGGTTGATACAGTTAAAATGGGAACATTTTCCAAAGGCAGGCACTTACCTCAGAGAATAACCTGCAGATCGTTATGCACAAGTATTTTTCTATAAGCAGCAATGAACTGCCTAGCTGATGGGTTGTTGTTACTGCCCCCGAGGTACCAAATTTTTATTTCGGATCTGATGAAGAAAGGTTACCTTCAAAAGCTAATCAAAAAATGTACTAAGTTAGTCCAATAAAAAAGGTATCATCTTATTTTCTTTTCTACGTTTTATTTTATTTCTATTGATTATCCAAAAGAAAAAAAAGAACTCTCCAAATGATCTTGGCTTACTTTAAAGGCATACAGGAATTTCATTTTATATTCAGGTTTACCAATCAGCAAGTCATAGAGCATCAGCAAACTGTCAGTGCTGCTTTCCCTTAGCCATCATTATTCCCAGGACGCATCTATATACATTATTTGATATCTTTCTTACAAATAGTAGTAATAAACAGTATTAAGTGCATTTGTATAATATACCACTGCATTCCACAAAACAAAAGGAGCAAGTTTCCACAAACCATCTTTCTCTTTTGATCTAGCCACAGGGGAAAAAAAAAGATTTTAAATGCTTGCAGGTTTCAACCTAATTCATGTTTAGTGTGGGATATAACTGTCATAGATAAGTAAATAAATAAATAGATAGAAACTCTGAATGTTGAGCACCTGATTCTCATAACATGATGTCTGTTTTAGTGGCTCTTTACAAGGAGAAAAAAATCTCTTCATGAATACAACGCGTGCTAGGGTGTCCCTATATCCAGCCCTTCCAAATGACACACTGATTAGAATTTATAACAAATCACTACTCTACCTATGAAAAGTAATTTTGTTATTATACTTCCTCTGTGCAAATCTGTATGCTGCACAAACTGGCATATTTGAAAACATAAGTGAGATTCAATAAAAATGCTACCAACAATAAAGAATGACAACACAGATGCAGCAGCTCATAGGTTTGCTTGGTTTGTTTTGAGTGTACTACATGACGACTGTGCGTGGGGACTGAGAAACAGCGACTAACCAAATTGGCTTAAACTTTTCAACGTCATCCCAACCCCTGTTTTCTTCAACCTCCTTGGTCTGTATAACTTATGGCTCTGCCTTAGCTTCACCCCCAAACTGCCTGGATACTTTCTGGCTCTGCTTTTGCTCGATCACCAGTCTGCCCTGGCATTACCCGAATAATGCCTGAGTGGTCTCATCAGGTATTCAGCAGCACTATCCAGTTAAATGCAACTAAATATGGGGTCCTTTTACTAAGGTGCGCTGAAAAATGGCCTGCACTGGTGTAGACATGTGTATTGGATGCAAACAGGTCCATTTTTCAGCGCACCTGCATAAAAGGCCCTTTTTTGGGGGGGGAGGGGGGCCGAAAATAGACGTGCAACAAATTAAAAACTGGCACATGTTCATTTTGGGCCTGAGACCTTACATCCACCCATTGACTTAGCAGTAAGGTCTCACACGTTAACCAGGCAGCAATCATCAGCACACGCGTACACTGCTGACTACTGTCGCACGTAGTGAATGCACATAAAAAATGAAATTACTGCCCGGGCCACGTGGTAGCCAGGCAGTAGTTTCGAATTGGCGTGCATAGGCATCTACGCAGTTTAGTAAAAGGGCCCCTATATGACCAGGACTGGGTCATTGGGAGTTAACCAGGCAGGAGCTGCTCCTATCCAGCCATTGACTCCTTTATGTTCTTTTCTATCCGTTAGTAAATGAGCTCCGTGTTAGTTATCTACTACTACTACTACTACTAGTATTTAGCATTTCTATAGCGCTACAAGGCGTACGCAGCGCTGCACAAACATAGAAGAAAGACAGTCCCTGCTCAAAGAGCTTACAATCTAATAGACAAAAAATAAAGTAAGCAAATCAAATCAATTAATGTGTATAGGAAGGAGGAGAGGAGGGTAGGTGGAGGCAAGTGGTTACAAGTGGTTACGAGTCAAAAGCAATGTTAAAGAGGTGGGCTTTCAGTCTAGATTTAAAGATGGCCAAGGATGGGGCAAGACGTAGGGGCTCAGGAAGTTTATTCCAGGCGTAGGGTGCAGCGAGACAGAAGGCGTATCTGTACGCCTTCAGCGAGACAGAACATTGTATCTGTACAATGTTCTAGAAATATTGGGCTCTGCTCCCATGTGTTACATTCATACCAGATTAGAATGTCACAGTTCAGGACATAGTCGAAAACGCTGTGACACATTATGACTTCACAAACTATTGCAACTTCTTAAGCATCTTCTTACAGTATCTTTCTTGTCTTTGGTTGGCATCACAGTTAAAATAGACATTTATTAAAATAAGGAGGTGGTGCTCTGTCCCAGAGGGATGCCTTGTTACATGTGGATGCTGTTTCAAAAGGCTCCCTGCCTAGGGCAAAAGGCTTGTGAAAACAGAATCCAAATAATTAATGATTGAAGCTGATGCTTTAACAAACACCACCTGGTAACTGGTAGTTGTATTAACCCTTAAGGCTACTGTGGAGACTCCTGTTTGGCTGTTGTCACTAGTCATTTGACTGGAAAATCACTGATAGCTTTGTAATTAATCTGAGGAATGTTTTTTTTTAAAAGCTGCCTGTGGCAGAACAGGAAGCTTTCAAGTCTGAGGAACTTAAAAAAAAAATAAAGTACTAATGAAGGTATCAGTTCCAGAGGTACTGGCCTGTGCACCTGCCTTCTGTAGAAATTGTAATGTATTTTTTCCATGAAATACAATAGTCTCACACACACAAACAAGGAGTGACATGGGCTGCACATACAGCAGCAGGACATATTTATCCACTCCTACCCTAGCTGAGATAATATTTAATCACCTCTCGGACCTCAAGTGCAACTCTCTTTAAATTAGTCCCCTTATTTTCTAACTCCTCCTACTCTCTTACCTATCTATATTTTCCATCTTTGATTTTACCCTATGCTGTTTATTAAAATGTTTTATTATGTATTGTGTTGACATTGTAAGAAGTATACTATGCCATACTTTGTATTGTTATTTGAATATTTTTACGTCTATTGCTTCTGTTTGATTTATTCGTACTGTACACCAGGGTTATAGCTAGACCTGACATTTTTTTTTGGGGGGGGGCAGAGTTAACATGGGGGGGGGGGGGGAGCACTAGGCATATAGGCATGAGTAGTGCTTGGTATACTCCTAAATAATTCCTTAGAGTGTACTTGATAACGAATTTCTAAGTAACAGCCTGACTTCATCAACATACCACATGCACACTTATGGAAATCTTGGAAACACTGACATTTTTAAATGAAGTTGTATTATTCCATAACTTAAACTTTACCGTTATAGTAGACTTGAGTCTGGTCAACCTCTTAACACACATCACATATCACTCAACTTTACTTTATAAGAAATATAAAATACCTTATTAAGCTGTATTAAAAAAATAAGTCTTCTTGTCCCTTCCTCTGGTTCTACTGCTTTCTCTCCTTTCTAAAGCTGACACGAACCAGTTCAAGTCCCTGGATTTTCTGACAGTGTTCCTTCCACCCTCTTCTCCCTAAGAAGGAGCAGACAAATAAAGGACTGTCTGCCAAATTACTTTGTGAAGTAACACTAAATCCTGCAAAGAAGCTTCTCAGAGCCTATGTAGCAAGCTTAACAGCACCAATTCTGAACACACAAATATCAGTAACATTACCTTTAAAAGGGCAGCAGTGAATGTACAGAACTGCAATATGCTTCCTATTGGAAAAACCAGACAAGTCAGACTCTTATAGATCCACGCACAAATTATATGCCAGCAGAAGCTCTTACCAGGTCACCCACAGAACACAGATCAATCCTCACCAATTACAGAATAAAGAACCAAAATTAGAAAAGGAAACACTGAGAAATTGCATTCTCTTTAAGAAGCACAGCACAGAAGAAATAAAAATAATGTCATGGATTCTGGGATGGTGAGTGTCATGTAAAGGAGCAAATAGTGCAGCTTCTTCTGCTATTTTGTCTGCAAAGGCATTGACTAAAGAAATGGGATCTGTACATTTAGTATGGGCTGCACACTTACAAATAGCTATCTGTCTAGGAAGTAAGACAGCATCCAGTAATTGAAGGATAAGGTTTTTGTGGTTACCATGCCTCTGTTTTTCCATTGCTGTGCAAAGGTATGGGCAGTAGAAAAGGCATACTGACTGTGTAAATGTTGACAGTCTTTGCTAGTTTACAGGCCTTGTGTGTTACAAGAAGAACTGAATGTTCTTAGATATGCTTTTTGGCTAACTTGTAAAAACCTCTTAATGGTCTAAAACTGTAACATGTTCATCCAAGCTTAAAAGATATGCTTCATATAAAGCTGCACGTAGCTGAGAGTCTAAAAAGGTATCTAAGAAACGGGAAGGTATGGGGAGGGCAGACAACTTCATGAGGGTATGCTAGATTTGTCTTCTTGCAAGAAATAAAACTACCTTAAGCCTGACTTGGTCTCGTGGCGTTCGTGAGTATCATTGGTAAAATTCCTTTAACAGCGAGTCCTTGGATTGCAGCCGTGGTGCAGCAGACAAGTCCTCTAGAATGGCCTAGGGCACACTGGACAAAGCAGAGGCAGGACATAAGCTGGATCCAGACAAAACAAGGAAGCAAAGCAATGGGGAAGAACTGAACCCAGACAGGAACCCTGCAGGACACAGGACAAGACTACAACTGGGTTCAGACACAGCAAGACAAGGCACAAAACACAGCAAACAAAGCAGTGCAAACTAAATGCAAAGCAGGGACAGAGCTCAGCTGTAACAGGAACCAGGAGTGAAGCTTGGCTGTAGCTTGAACCAGGAACGGAGTTTGGTTGTAGCAGGAACTAGGAACAGAGCTTAAATGTAGCAGGAACCAGGAATGGAGCTTGACTGTAGCAAGAACCAGGAACAAAAGATAGAACACTCATACGGGCCACAAGGCCGAACTGGAACCCAAACAGAAAGTAAAGGGAAAGGAACAGAATGAGATCCCCTAAGAAAATACTAACCAAGCAGCGCACACTGCGCAAAACACAGCCACAAACAAAAGGTCCAAAGACCCTACACACAGGCACAAATAGTAACTGAAGGGTAAAAGACAACCTCATGCAAAGAAATAGCTACACTGTGCCTAAAAGCATAGTCAGATGAAAGAGCAACTCACACAGGCTCACATAGTAGAATCAACAAGTAAAAGGTTAAAGGGAAACCACAGGGAGGTAGCTCAGGCATGTGCTGGAAACCTCAGCTATATGGAAGAGCAGCCTGAACAGATTCAAACAACAGATTCAGCAAATAAAGGGTGAAAGGGAAACCACAGAGAGAGGCAGCTCAGGGCTGTGCTAGACCCCACAGTTAAACGGAAGAGCAATCCAAATGGATTCAAACAACAGATTCAGCAGGTAAAGGTTAAATGGACACTACACAGAGAGGCAGATCAGGGCTGTGCTAGAAGCCACAGTTAAACAAAACAGCAACCCACTCAGACTCAAACAGAAAAAATACAGAGAGACAGCCCAGGGCTATGTTAGGAAACACAGCTAAACAAAAGAGCAGCTCACTCGGATTCAAACAGAAACAACACAGAGAGACAGCTCAGGGTTATGCTAGGAACCACAGCTAAACGGAAGAGCAGCCCACTCAAACAGAAACCAAACAGAGGTAGCTCAGGGCTATGCTAGAAGCTACAGCTAAACAGAAGAGCAGCCCATTCAGACTCACACAGAGAAGCAGCTCAGGTCTGTTCTAGAAGCCATAGCTAAATGGAAGAGCAGCCTACTCAGACCCACACAGGGAGGTAGCACAGGGCTGTGCCAGAAGCCACAGCTAAACAAAAAAGCAGCCCATTCAGACTCAAACAACAGATTCAGAAAGTAAAGGGATAAAGGGAAACCACACAGGTAGGGTTACCATTTTGTGTCCTCTGAAAAAGAGGACACATGTCACGCCCCCTACCCCGCCCCCGCCACACCTCATACCCCGCCCCCGCCACGCCCCCTTCGGGTCCTCGTTCCGCCCCTCTATTCCCCGCCCCCCGTCACATGGTTCCCCCCCTCACTTACTATCTAGCCCTGGTGGTCTTGTAGGGTCTTCTCTTCGGGGCAGGAAAGAGCCCCCTCTTTCCTGCCCGGAGCGCTGCCTGTCCTTGCCTGCTGCATCCTCCTCGGTCTGGCTGGAGATTCAAAATGGCCACCGAGAGTTGAAGTGGCCTCGCGAGAGTTCAACTCTCGGCGGCCATTTTGAATCCCCAGCCAGACCGAGGAGGATGATACACAGGGGAGGCAGCGCTCCAGGCAGGAAAGAGGGGGCTCTTTCCTGCCTCGAAGACGTCACTAGACCACCAGGGAACATGGTAAGGAAGGGGAGGGGACGGGAGTAGGGTTACCACGGCGCCGATCGCTTGCCCACACGCACGCGCCTGCCCGCACCCGCGCCCACGTTTGTCCAGAAATCCGGACAAACGTGGGTGCAGGCAAAATCCGCCGGACGCCCCGGACATGCCCTCAAAAAGAGGACATGTCCGGGGAAATCCGGACGAATGGTAACCCTACACACAGGGGAACAGCTCACAGCTAATAAATACAGTTAAACGGATGAGCAAGTTTTCACAGACTCAAACAGCAAATACAGAAAGTAAATGGTTAAAGACTAACCACAGAGAGGAACAGCTCACAGCTGAGCTAAAAGCACAGCTAACTGAAGGAGCAAGTTCTCACAGACTCAAACAGCAAATACAGAAATTAAAGGGTTAAAAGCAAACCTCCACACAAAACTAAAGCTTCAGGAACAAGGTTTAGAAGCAAGACTTACAGGTACATAGCTTCAGAGGCAAGCCACATAGGAACAAAGATTCAAAGACAAGACTCACAGGAACAAAGCTAGACAGGAATCAACAGATGCAGGAATAAAGCCAAGCAGGAAATGGATCCAGTCAGGGAATACAAAGACAAGGTTAAGAAACCTGTTGTAAAGGCAAAGCATGAAAGTTCCAAGGTGCTTTATAAAAGACTTTACTGATGATGTCACAATTAGGAATGAGACTTGGCTGCAGAAACACCAGCATGAGGCTTGGCTGCAGGAACACCAGAGCGAGGCTTGGCTGCCAGGGAAACTTGCAGCAGAAGCAGCCATGAAAAA